>NC_069388.1:74549477-75809977 GCF_027475565.1 Acinonyx jubatus | reverse complement strand
CATACTTCAAAATTTCTTAATGTTCTACCAGAAATACAGCACAGGCATTGGGACATTCTGATTCTGGGCTGGGTTCCTTGTGAATAGGGAGATATGTAGCAAGAAAGCCCTTAAATGCTTATAGGCTTTGCATTCACTATTGAAATGCAAACCAGACATAGAGCCAAGTCAGCAAAATAATGATTACTGCAAATGGGTGTGCTAAGTTGGGTTGTTAGCAATTTATCCAAATTAAGAGTTGGGGCTTTATCATAATCACTAGAGAAGTATGCCATTCACAGCATCATTTATTTTCACATGTGATGCTCATCCTAATTTCTAAGTTTACCACCATCCCCTTCCAAAATATAAACATATACTATACTCATAGCTCACTTAAAAGAGTCCTCTCAAGTTAGAAGGTAAAATAGAGTACAATATGTTTTTCTTTCAGGAAGCCCTCCAAATTT
Source organism: Acinonyx jubatus (assembly GCF_027475565.1). Lineage (NCBI taxonomy): Eukaryota > Metazoa > Chordata > Mammalia > Carnivora > Felidae > Acinonyx > Acinonyx jubatus. The sequence continues at coordinate 75,809,528 of NC_069388.1, read as the reverse complement.
TGAATTTTTATTTAGATCTGAAGAGTCTTCAGGCATTTCCTCCTTCTCATATGGTATTATTATATATGGTATCAGTGAAAGCCAGTGATAGCACAGTCAAATAGGATAATTAAAGAAAGCCTAATAAAGGGGCAATTAAAGGCGCAGGGATATGAGGAACATAAAAGTATGTGTAGTACTTTGAGTCTGGCAATAGGTTGGGACCCATTATCACCCCTGGCCATAACAGGGGAGAAGACTGCCTCACAAGAGCTGGGGTCTTCACTAGAGAAACACAGTCAACCCACAGTGACCCAACAGGAAGGGAACTGAAGGAACAATACCCACCCCACTGTCTTCTCACCTGCAGACCTCCTGCTGGTGCTTCCCGTTAGCCAAAAGCAACTATAAGCCAGAGGGTATTGAAATAGTCCACGTAGGAGATTTCCCTGCCCAGAGCAGAGTGGAGAGGTGTAGAGGGCGGGCGAGGGTGGGGGTGGGGGGAGGGGGCACGGTGGGGATACAATGGGAGCTACCCAGCACATAGATTCTTTCCTTTTATATGCAATCACTTTAAATCTTTTGAACTTTTCTTGGCATGACAATTGGGATCTCAAAGCAAGTACAAAATCACTTCCCCTATGGTCATTGAAAAGCCAGAAAAGTCAGCCCTGACCTCTAGATTAGGTCGTAAAAGAAATCAAGCTAAATGCATTCACAGATCTGGTTTTTTGGGTCCTTCCCTCTGGTCTTGAGATTTTTCTTTATTTCTCTTCTGTAACCTTCTTCACCTAGTGACTAGAAGGACCTACTCAACAGGAGAGCTCATCAGCTCTCCTCACAATGAAGAGGCAGGGCCAGTTTCTTCAGATGGCAACTGGATATTTTTCCAGGCAGAATGAGAGATAAGCCTGACTTTTCTTTGGAAAGCCATTGCAGTCACTGGTTCTTGTTGCCCTGCATTGAAAGCATCGGGAGGACCCAGAACTCCGATGACTCTAAGATCACTGGCCTCCTAGAGCACATCTGTCAAGTCTTTGGATGCCTCTGAACTCAACATCAAGAAGTGAGAGGAAGGAAGAGCCAGTTTACTAAAAGGCAAATTAGGACAGGCTGGAGAACCATCAGGAAGTAAGAAGGGCCTAAGTGCCAGAAAGTTGTTGATGCTGATGCTGATGCTGACGCTAAGGAGAGCGGACAGACATAGTCAGTAGGTCCCCCAGCTAAGCTCCTTGGCATGTAGTTTATTGCTATGGCTGCATTTTGAGTAGCTTTTCTATGCAATCATGACTTTTTTTACCCTCTGAGATATAACTTCCTGAATTTTGAAGGTTTACATCAACCCAAACAGCTACTTACATACTGGAAAATACTTGGAACACTAATGCTCTATGAGCAAGGGGGCAGAAAGGGACAGTTAGCTTGCAGAAAGGGAGAGGCTTCATAGCTTTAATAAGTAGAAACAATAGACTTTTCAAGTTGTTTTATTGCTTTTGCAAAACTGGAACAAAAAAAAAGTTACTATTTTTAAAAGTCTTGGGGCACCGAGGTCAAGCGCCTAACTCTTGATTTCAGCTTGGGTCATGATCTCACGATTCATGAGTTCAAACCCCACATTGGGCTCTGTGCTGACAGAGTGGGCCCTCCTTGGGATTCTCTCTTTCTCTTTTTCCCTCTCTCTCTCTGCCCCTCCCCCACCCACACTGTCTCTGTCTCTCTCAAAATGAATAAATATATTTTAAGAAATAATAATAAAAATAAATAAATAAAAGGCTTACTGTGGGGCACCTGGGTAGATCAGTCAGTTGAGAGTCCAACTCTTGATTTCAGCTCAGGTTATGATCTCCTGGTCCTTGAGTCCAGGCCTTGTGTCTGACTCCATGCTGGCACCTCTGAGCCTGCTTGGGATTCTCTTTCCCTCTCTTTTTCCCTCCCCTTCTCATGCATGTGCTCTCTCTGTCTCTCTCTCTGTCTCTCTGTCTCTCTCTCTCAAAATAAATAAGTAAACTCAAAAAATAAAAGTCTTACTGAATCTTTTCATTTCAATGGGTTTCCATCACAGATGGCACAAGCTATCCTGTGTTCATTCTTCTCATATTTCCCATTCATTGAGGAGTAAAGGTCAACCTCATAGATCAATACTCTACCTTGAATGAGAAGTGATGAACATGTACCTTTCTCCTTCCAAGACCACTCAGCCTGGAAGATATACAGATGGCAAGTAAGCCATATGAAAAATGTTCAACATCAGATGTCATTAGGGAATTTCAAATTAAAACAATGAGAAATTGTTGTCTACATGTCTATTAGAATGGCCCAAATCCAGAACACTGACATCAAATGCCATTGAGGACGTGCCATACAGGAACTCTCCTTCTTTGGTGATGGAAATGCAAAATGGTATAGTTACTTGGAAAATGGTTTGGTGGTTTACTACATAAGTAAACACACTCTTACTATATGATACAGCAGTCATGCTCCTTGGTATTTACCCAAAGGAGCTGAAAACATGTCCACACCAAAATCTTCACGTGGATGTTTATAGCAACTTTATTCATAGTTGCCAAAACTTGGAAGCAACCAAGATATCCTCCATCAATGAGTGGATAAATACATTGTGGTACACACAGATAATGTAATATTATTAGCGCTAAAAAGAAATGAGCTATCAAGCAGTGAAAAGGCATGGAAGAAACTTAAATGAATATTACTGTCAAAGAAGCCAATCTGAAAGACTATATAGTACGTGATTCCAACTATATGACATTCCAGAAAAGGCAAAACCTTGGAAACGATAAGAAGATTAATGGCTGCCAGGGGTTAGGAGGGGGGATAGATGAACAGGCAGTGCACAGGGGAGCTTTAAGAGAGTGAAACTCTTCTGTATGATACCATAATGGTGGATACATACAATTTATGCATTTATCAAATGGAATGTTCAACACAGAGTGAACCCTAATGTAAACTATGGACTTTGGGTGATAATGATGTGTTAGTGTTGTTCATCCGGTGTAACAACCCTTCCACTGTGGTGTGGGACTCAGGTAATGGGAGACGCCATGCACATGCAAGAGTAGGGGGTATATGGGAGATCTGTATTTTACCTTTCTCTCCACTTTGCGATTCCTAAAACTGCTCTAAAGATGAAGTTTAGTCATTTAAAAAAATATTATTATCTCAAGTCGGGCTCAGAAAATTTCTCTTTACCAGAATCCCTTTCGGAACGTGATACACACATTCCGCAATTGTAAAGCAATAGAGTAAAGCCAAAATAAGCTGCCCTTTTCTGAGAGGTTCCTCTAGGAATTTCAGGGAACTGGTTCAAAGTCACTTATCTATTCTTGTGTTGATGCTTCTGTTTTCCAAAAGAAAAGTGAGCCATGGTTGATGGCACAAGAAGTGTTCCTTCTGAAGTGTCTTCTAAGGCTCTGACCTAAATGTTCAGTTTTATCAAATGAGCAAATGACAGGGAAATAGGAAGAAGAAAGTATGCCGTTGAGTGTCAGAGGGAGGTGGGCCGGTGGATAGCCTTACAAGGCCGAGGCTGACTGGGGCAACAAACATTGCATGGGTTGAGAGTAAAAGGTAGAAATCCTTTCACTCAAAGAAAGTTCTTTTGGTCAGTTTCACAAACAGGGGTCAATTTCCAAAGGGAAAAAAAAAAAAAAGGAAAGAACATTTGCAAACAGATACATATGGTGTAGTGTGCATAAATAAGAATCAAAGAAACCTGTTTTCAAATCCCAAGCCCACCATTCCCCACCTCTGCAGTCTTGACCATGTTGCTGAAATTATTAGAAACTCAAATTTCTCAGCTACAAAGTAAAAGCTATTATACCTAGCCCAGATCACTTTATGAGGATTACATTAGAAAATATGCATCAACCCTTTGGCTGGTAGATTGATTGGTCAATAATAATTCACTAATTATTATATTTTGGATGATAAAATATGTATTATTATAGCTTTTAATAATGATGAGGATACTCATAATGTTTTAATATTATTATCATGGTAACAAATTGCCTAAATACAATCATTTTAATCAACATGTGTATATTAAAATCCTGCCATGCACTTAATGCTTTCATACAAACTTGATAGAAGAAGTCTAAGACTGAATCCCTCCACAAGAGAAATTGTGACCTAGCAGGGGAGATAAGATGCCGGTGTGGGAAACAGAACAGAAAATACGGACGACATAATTTGGCCAATCATGGAGTACAGACTGTTACTGCAGGAGAGGTTCAGAAAACAGGATCAACAGGATTGAAGTTTCAGGACCAATTTCATGGAGAAAAGCCCTTCAACGCAGGTGTGGGTTACTGAGGCTAAGGTAAGGACATCCCTGTTGTCCTAACAACTGGAAGAAAGTACCAAGGGAGGTGAACACAACTCCAACAAAAGTCTGCATGACTCAAACGATGTTGTGGCATTCGTGCTAGAGAGGTGAGGTGTGGCAGCGGCATTGGGCTGGAGAAATGGGGCGGGTGAAGCTTTATGCAGCAGTGAGTAGGTAGCTGTGAAAAGCCATTTAGCAGCTGAGGGGCCTGATGGGCATGGCATGTAGGGAAGAGCAATCCAACCAAGCTGGTGATGGAAAACGCCAATGGCTGAGGTCAAGAAGATCAACTAAAGAGTTATGTCACCAAAAACTTTCTCTTTTCATTTTGGAAATTTTATACGGTTTGAATTTTAAAAGGTGAACATGAATTGTTTCTGTTATTAGGAAAGACAGTCTTTAAAAGGAAATGAACTGTTAAAAGAAAAGTTTCGAATTAAGGAACATTTTTGTCTGTCTTAAAAACAGTTAAACCAAGTAGGATAAAGGAAACAATATGTTTCAGTTTCTCATTTTACCCTAGCTGCTAGGATCCTCAAAACTATTTTTAATGCAAATTTAGTGACTTTCTTGAAAATAGATCTTGGATGTTGTGCATCCTCCTAGCAGCCACAGATAATATAAAAGGAAAACGATAAGTTTTTTTAGCTGGCACCCTGCTCCTCACAGCTTCCATCAGAGTACCTGGAAATCTGTTTTACCTCCACAAGATAAAGTATGAACCAAAAAGTGGTAGAATAGCTCCTATGCCTCCCAGAAGATATTATTCCACTATGGAGGTCACAGACATAGCTAAAGGAAGACTGTGCCATTTAGAGGAATGGTAGGTCAGCTTTTGCCCTAAATAAAGAAGTGATCCAGAGGGACATATTGGCCAAGCCCATCCAAGCAGAAGCAGAAGCAGAGTGGAAGAGGGAAGACAATGTACCAAGCTTCCATGAATATAATGCCATATATGTGTATATATATATATATATATATATATATATATATGGCCATATATATATGGCCATGAATATAATGGCATCATAATATTGCTAACATTTTGTGCGTGTTTACTTGAAGCCAAACTCTATACTGAGGGCTATAATGGCCTAACTCATTTGATCCTCAACCCAATGAACCAGGCATGATTAGTATTCCCAGTGTGTTGTTTAGAGAAACTAGGTCTTAACTCTTTTCAGGGCCATGTTCAAAGTCATGAAGCTAGTAAATGGCAGAGCCAGGGCAATATGGCTTAGTAGTTTATATCACTGCTCTGGGGTCAGGCTGTGTGGGTTCGGATCTCTACTTCCCTATATGTTAGCTATATGACCTATATGACCTTGGGTGTGCAATTCAACCACTTTCAAAGTTTCAATCTATTCATCTGTACAATGGGGATACTGATGGTACTGATTTTATTAGGCGGCCGTGAAATAGTACACATAATGGGTGAAGTATTCACAGATGGAAAGTTTGGTCATAAATGCAGAATAGCTGGCCTAGCCGATTGTAGAGTTGCATGGATCATGTTGCTAGATCTTGTTGTCATTTTATGTTCATATCATCCCCTAATTCCCCTTGATCTAATTCTGTGATTGCCAATCAATCATCTAATAGCATAGCTTCTTTTCTGATGTGAAAGGATACGTTGGTGAGACCCTTGTGTCTGCCCCATTTATCTGAAAGGTTATCTGCTTGAAAGTTATAATAATAAATGAGCATCCCAGTTTTATTCATCACTCACTGACCTTTATTAGCATAAATTGGTACCATTGAGTCAGACACTGTCAAGATCTATTTTCTGAGCCTGAAAGGTAAGACAATGGCAAGTGGCTAATGCATCAAAGAAAAACCTGCTTTGGAGGATCCTGTGAGGACTGCAGCAAGGTGAGACCCCTTTAAGCGTCTACAGAAGGCTACTACAGTATTACAAGTGGACAAAACACCTATATTCATCAAGATACCAAGGGACTGAAAACTAAGTCCTGTGTCACAAAACCAATTTCTCTCCATAGTGTAGTACCCAGGTGGCTCCTTCAGAACCCCCTTTGGGTGTCCAGAGCCAATGCCAAGCTCTGTGTCCTTCCCCTCATCATTCATTGAGCCAATTCAGAGGATATCTTGAGCAGCCCAGAGTTCAATAATTGGAACATGTGGGGATTCCAGTTCCCTGGCCTGATATCATATATTAAATCAGCCATTCCCCCCACCCCTGCCTTTTAAAATTCCCCTATTTGCTGCTTCTTTCCCCTCTCCAGGCCTTTATTTATTCATTTTTTAATTGTATAATGCTACCAAAGAGTCCTGAACCTTATGCAGTAAAGACATCTGAGTTTTCCTACTGATGCATGTAAAATCTCAGATGCCTGGATTCTGTGCCACGCTGTGCTCTGTGGGGATCAGGAAACAAAGGGGTGAAGGACGGTGGCTGCCTGGTGTCTTAATAAGATGCAGATCAGCCGAAGAGCATCAGACCATCAAATCCAGGGTCTGCTGCAACCGCACACCTTTCGTCAGGCTTGGAATGGGCCGAGATGGATTCGGGGCTTTATTGAAAGATCATACAGGATGACTGCAAAATCCCATTACTTGTTGATTAAGTATTGATTGCCTCAGTATTAACAAGCCAGCTAATATGAAGTGACCTCTGAGGCCAGTGGTTTGGGGGGAGGGGGAAGACAATTTACTAAAACAGGCAGGCAGATGAATAAGAGGGCTAGATTTGCTCTTGGCTTTTAGCTTCGGTTAAAATGTCACACTCGATAGTGCAGATCAATGCCCACTTTATTTCCTCACAGCCGTCTTATTACCATCATGAGGCTGCCTCCTTTGATGCTTTCTAATGACCCTCTGAACTGCCTGCTCAGCTCACCCTCTGCTTTCAACTAAAAGGAAAGCCCTCTCTGCCCCTTGCTGCTGATGGAGAGGCTGTGGCTCTGAGGCGGGGCCAGGAGGACCAGCCAAGTCTTGTCTAGGGTCAGCGGTGCTACACTCGCTGCGCTTTTCCCCTTGTCCTTTGCTTTCCTTTGAGTGTCTTCAACATCAAAGCTCGTCTCCTCTTTCCACAATTCCAAATAATGTCGAGGCAGTGAGACAAGAGGCCCTGCTCAAAACCCCCACCCAAGGCCACCAACTAGGTCAGGGGTTGTATGACTCATCTCCAGGAAGGGAAATCTTGCATACTCCTTGAAACCTACCCCTCCCATCCAGAAATTGATGTCTTTGATAATGGCAAGAATAAGCAAGTAAATAACTCCAAAAAGAATCCGCCAATTTCCCCTCACTTCAATCAGGCAAACTGTGATTTAAGAAGGTCCATGGTGTGTATCACTCAAAGGAACATCAAGCGATCCTCTACTATGGAAATCATACTTTACTTTTCAATCTAAAAGAGGAGTTTTGTGAACATGCTCTGCTCTTTAAGGGGGGGTGTTTGGCTTCGATACTGCAAAATACTCTGCAGACTACTTAGTCTAGCTTTCTCTGAGTATAAATATTTTATGTCCTGGCCAGTATAGGGATTTGTCAATGCCCTCCTATTGGCCAGAGGTCTGACTCCAGCTTTCTGCGTCAGAAAGAAAATAGAGAAGTGAGTCTAGTGAAAACTTTCTCCTTGGCAAACACACTCAATTGGTCTCTGAAATGAAAGGGTTTCCAACACTGGATGGCTAGAGGGGGGAACGGGAGTACAGAGAGGAAGCTTCAAACTCTCCGAGGCTGCTATTCAAAGCCGGTGCCGACCTAAAGATGAAAACCATAATAATTTCTCCAGGGCTTTAAGAAACTGCCTCAGTAAGTTTTGTTGCTGCAAAATTCATAATTTAAAGCCTCTTTCCACCTATTCCAGCCTAAATTGGGTGAATAAAGATTATTTCTCCCTTTACTTAACTAGATCAGTCTTTTTTCTCAGGGTCTTATCAGGGTTCCCAATAAAGTCTTACAAATCAGAACCACTCACAGACTACCACAAACAAAACCACTTCCCTTTCTCTTTTTCTTCTATTGTTTTCTGCTCTTATAGGAAAATCTACTAAGTTCGTCCCCCACTTTCCTTGTTTCCCAACTACAATCACTCAATATTTATTTAATGTAAACCATGTGTGTGTTTGCAGCATCAACATGGTATTGAAAGTTTGTTGAATGAATAAACTCATTGTTTTGAATTATTTTTCATCGAATTCATGAATTTACTACATGTTTCTATAATGTATGGAGACTAATTCTCTCTGCTCTACAAAAATTGAGAAATCATAAAGAAACCTGGCTTGCATTATTTCCTCAATCTCAGGACCCCAAAGAGTCTGTGCTTGAAAACCTCTATAATAATGAGCTTCATAATGGGAGAAACTTTTGGAAGAAAACATAACAATCTCAGAAAAGAACATTCCACACTTTGTATACCCAGGAACCCTTGCATGGAATGATATTCTATTTAATATTTCTGCATAACTACTCTTGCCTCAGAGAATTCTTTAGCTTATAAAAGATCTTAATCTAAGATACAGAGTAGGGATAAACAATAACTGGTCTCATGAAAAGTTTACATAATTTTATGAAAAATAGATACACAGCAGGAGATGGAGGGATGTGAGGCTTAAACAGAAAACATCCATCAGTTTCCAAGTTTAGTGCCATATTCTGTTTTCATACCCAGCCATACCTCCCCACAACCCATTCATGGTATTGGAGATAGAGTGCAGGACGGGACAAACTTTAGAATTCGATTCAGGATGGCATTCTTATGGATTAGTCATTTCTTAGAAAACTGAGTCACTGGGACACTCCACAAAGATACCTAAGACTTATCACAGTAAGATTTGGGTTTCAACCTTCTCTATGGTGTTCCATTTTGACGAGCTGACCTACAAGAACTCCCTTGGCATGATCACTTCAGGCCTTAGCCCAGACTGTGCGGCTTCTTCCTCCTTTCTGCTAAGCTCACATATACATAGGTTTCTGATATTCTAATGGGCAGGTGATATGTGGGGGGAAAGTCTCAGTGGTGAGACAACTCAGTCGTTAGTAAGTGATGCTTAAAAGTGATGCATCTCAATTAGTGAGAAAGCAAAAGCCAAACAAACATTTTTTTCAGGGTTCCTTGGGAGAGTTTTGGGTATTTCAAGGCCCCCAAAATAGTGATAGTAGTTGTGCCTACAAATTGCTTATTTTCTGTGGATTGTGTCTATGGATGCTTTCAAATTTCAAAGGGCTCTGTATTCTTCAAAAATTCAGGACCACGGCCTTGAATTAGGTTTTCTCTCAGAATGTTGCTTTATGAAAACCTTTACTACCCACCCAATCTTCTTCAGCAATCTTATTCCCTACATTCTTATGGCTCCCTCCCATCACCCACCACATGCTTATGAAACACTGCAACCCCGAATCCTTGTCCCCACCCTGCCCCAATTCTGATTTCCCGTATTTTTGTGCCTCTGTATATGTGGGGCATATTTCTCCCTCTTCCTTCCCCAGTATCATTCTTTGTATAAATATTCCCTGGTTTGTCCTGATGGAATATGTTCAGTTTAAATGTATATAGAAATGTGCTATTTTCTAGACCCTGTCCTAGGCACCAGTAATATAAAATTAATAAGAAATGATCCCGGCTTCAAGGACTCTACAGGGAAGGAGGAATGTAAACAAGTGATTAGGATAAGTGTGATAATATCGATAATGTAGAATACACAGAAAGGTTACTGTTAGTACCAAGAAAGTAGTGCTTCTTCCCAGAAGGGTGGGGCAAGAATTAAGGACATTCAAATACCGGATATAACACAGGATGAGTAGTGTTTTAAAATTTAAAATGGAATGTCATTTGGACCAGAGGGAATAACAGGGAAAAGCAAAGAATGTGGCATTGTGTGGGGTCTTGCACATACTCTCACAGCATTTACCACACTTCTATTCCTGATGTGACTGTCTCTTCCCACTTGATAATGAACTCCATGAACCAGAGTTCATGGTTTATTTACTTTGAGAGAGAGAGGAGAGTAAATACACACGTACATGGGAAAGGGGCAGAGAGAGAGAGAGAGAGAGAGAGAGAAAATCCCAAGCAGGCTCTGCACTGTCAGCTCAGAGCTTGAGGTGGGCTTGAGCTCACTAACCATGAGATCATGATCTGAGCCGATGGAACTGGAGGGTATTATGCTAAGTGAAATAAATCAGTCAGAGAAAAGGTATATGATTTCACTCATATATGGAATTTGAGAAACTTAACAAATGATCAGAAGGGAAGGGAAAGAAAAATAATAATAGAGAGGGAGGCAAACCATAAGACACTCTTAAGTAGAGAGAACAAACTGAGTGTTGATGGGGAGGTGGGGGAGAGGGGAAAGTGGGTGATGGGCATCGAGGAGGGCACTTGTTGGGATGAGCACTGGGTGTCATATGTAAGAGATGAATCACTGGGTTCTACTCCTGAAGCCAAGACTACACTGTATGTTAACTAATTTGAGAATAAAAATAAAATAAAGGTGTATATTTTTGTTTACTGTTTTCAATAAAGTTATATTTTTCCAAGAGAGAGAGAGAGAGAGAGAGAGAGAGAGTCTGGGGCTTAACTGATTGAGCCACCCAGGTGCCCCCCAGGCTTTTTTTTTTTTAATTTAAAAGCCACCTTTGTCACTGACATCAGCACTCATGGACTGGGTGAGGAGCGTGGGTGGAATACACAAATGCCTCTTGAGAAGGTACAACAGGCAAGGTGGGTGTGGTGGAAAAAGTAAAGAAATGGTTTTAGAGGGAAAAAGGGTGAGCAGTGTCTTATGTTAATAACCTCATTTAAGTGGTTAGTGTTTTGTGGCAATGAAATTCAGGATATGGTTATGCTAGAATATGGCTGATGGGGAGTGTAGGAGAAGGAAAGTTGGGGGTGATTTGTGGTTGTAAGGTCAAAGAATATCACCCTTTAAAATACAGAGCAGCCTTAAGGAATTAAACTAAAAACAGACAATATGAGAGGAACAAGTTTTTGCATGGCATTCCCAAGAAGAAATAATACACTTGTTATGCATTACAGTCTGTGCTCAAAATGCTATTTCAGCATTCTGGGTATTAAAAAAAGAACCTTATGTGGTCTTGTGGTGAACGACTGTGAAGGATTATTTAAAGTAAACTGTAGGGAAATATAAAACAAACCCAGCTAATTTATCACAACAGTGAAGATGCATAAATAAGATGTTTATGAATAACAAGGACAGCTTACCTATTATTTCAAAAAATTTCATTTTTAGTAGAAAATATGCCACATTTTATTTAAAGGAGAATGACCCCTATTTTTTTCCCCCACAGCTCTATAGCCTCTGGTACAGCCTTACTTATTACTATGAATATAACATGATGACTATTTTGGAAACGTTTTAATTATATGATGAGCCTCTGGGAATCTTGACTTGAAGGATATATAGCTTCACACTCAAGACTGATATTGCCTTAAGCCTGGGAGCTCAAGAACTCAGCAAATGTGGTTGCCAATCCATTGCCAACCAAAGAGAAAATGGACGATGGGAGTGAAGACACGTCATTCCTTCATTACTAGCATCCAGCATATTGTGAAAGAACACTTCGTTGTATGTCTCTGACCAAGTGGTTCAATGAGTAAACATCCCACACAATTTTTCACAGAAGTCTCTAATGATAGGTTTGGATTTGTATCTGAATCTTTGAGTTTCACACTGTAGTTCTGAAATTGGCCTATCGACTTATGTAGCACTGATTGCTAGTTACCCAACAAATAGTTTCCCCTCTCCTTTGGGTCACACATTTAGACTGTACTTCTCAGCCTCCCTTGCAGTCACACTGTGGCCAGCCTCAAAAGTTTCTGGCAAATCTCCTAGTCCACAACCCCCCCCCCCCCACCAAGTGAGCCTTACTCTGCCTCTTTCCCTTTGTGTCAGTTGAATGGAGATGTCTCCAAAGACCTAGAGGGTGGTGGAGAAATGTGGAATGTGGAAGAAATTTGGTTCCTGAATGACTCTAAAGAACTTCTTTCCCTTTAAAATGAGCAAGAAGCCACTTTTATTGTATAAGGTCACTCCAGTTGGAGGTTGTTACAGTGGGTAGCCTATTCTCTGATTTGTTCAAATACAAAATCTTTCCTGTGTCTTTTTCACGTTTCTATTTTTTAACCAAATTTTAGCTGGCCTAATTGCTAGCATCTTCTTGCATCTAATTAAAAAAAGGAAATAAGCTAAATAAGAAAATTTTTTTTATTATTGAGAAATGTAAGAAAGGATGAATAGCTAAATCATATGAACACCCTTCTAAGGACAATATTAAATATAACCAAATTCTAGATCCTGCATTGTGCAACAATGCAATAAAAGACAACAACATATAGCCAATTCACACTGATGAAAATAAAAGACCTTCTGATTTGATCAAACACAGTTCAGGCATGAAAATGCACCATAAATGGCCTCTGTCAGTAATCATGAGCCCATGTCTTCTTGTGTCAAGCAAGAAATAACCAAGACTTGTTTAATCCCCCCTTTGAAAACCCTTGTCATCATGGAAAGAATGGTTCTTGGAGCAGCCTCAGTTACTCTAGCTGCACCAGCCTGAAAAACACAGGTAGGTTCTGGATACTTGGAAACTGAGTCTTTCACAAATTTGAGACGCCAACACAGTCCAGGTGTCCTTTGAGTGAATTCCACAGTGATGCAGGATAAGATGTGGCAGTCAAAAAGATGTTTGTTGAATACTCTCATTATTCACCTACTACTGGAAAGGTCACACAAATGAAAACCCTGCACCTTATCCCCCAACACATCCATTAAAAACCCATCAGGTTAGGAGAGGGAGCCTTCACCAGTTAAAGAGGCTGCACATGGAAATTCATAGAAAGAATAGATTTCAATACATCATCTTCAAGAAGTGATACTCTCAGAGGTTTGCACCACTGCTCTTTTACAAAATCTTTGATTTGCTTTTGATATGCATTTTCACCCTTTCAAATGCAACCAGATTTCAGGACATATCACATTTTTAATGAGAAGAAACAAGCAGGTGTTGATGTGTTATATATAACTGCAACAATTCCAACCACATTTGTCTAATGGGTATGAATATCACTTTTCAACAATACACCAAGGAAAATGAAAAATAGAATATAAACCTATCACTGTATTTGGCATCTGTAGAGGACACATCTAAGCAGTAGCTTTCATATATTTTGGGAGACTGCTGAAAATTAGCAACATTTAGAGATTACTGAGAAAACACTAATGTGAATCAGGCTCCCATTATTAATAATTTGCACATTACTTAATAACCCATGCTTTCATCTTGAAAGCATCTATGGGTATGAAATATTTATTCCCTGATAATGCACGACTAGTTGTCATTTCTGTTACCGAAGTCCATGCTTATGAAAGTGATAGGTCTTCATCCAAGGTGCCTCAACACCTGTTCTTATCAAAATGTCTATAATCAGAACATGCACTTTTAAGCCATGGAAGGGTTGATATAACAATAAGGTTGTTATCTTTGCTCACAAGTATCCAAAATTCTAACTTATACCACGGTATTGGCTACAACAAATTAAATCAACACCATCACCAACGACAAAGCACATATTAAGTATGTAGCCACAACAAGTTTGGGAGTAGCAGTAGAGGAGTTGTGTAATTCGCCCATGCGCTCAGAGAAATGACAGATTATTTGAAAATATTACAAATGAACATGAGCATAATAACTGCTAATGTGGACAATCTTTGCAATAATCAGTGCCATAGATTTGTGACTCTAGGTGTATTGACAGAAAGTCTGAGCAGACCAGAAAAAGTTATTACTCACACAAAGATGGGGCCCACACTGGGGCAAGTCCACATATCAAGCAATAGGAGGTGATCAGGGAAGGTAAGCCATTGGTTCCAGGGACGTCTGAGTGCTTGAAAGTGAGACCTAGCCATGTGGGTTTTCTGATACTTATCTTTCTTAGTTTGAGGGAATTCCCTTCTATTCCTAATTGCTGAGTATATCATAAATGGATATTGAATTTTGATGACACTTTTTCTGCATCTATTTTGATTATTGCTCGCTCTCTCTCTGTCTCTCTCTCTCTCTCACACACACACACACACACAAACATGTATACGCACACACCACAACTTACCTCATTTATTCTGGTAGTATGGTGATTTTGTGTTGATTAGTGGATGTCCAACTAATCTCGCATGTTGGAAATAAAGACCACCTGGTCATCATGTATATTATATTCATTTCATATAATTTCTGAATTTGATTTGCAAACATTTTGTTCCATTTTGCATCTGTGCTCTTGAGGGCTATTGATTTCTAATTTTTTCCTATGTTTGTCTTGATTTGGTGTCATGGTTATAATAGCTTCATAAGTTGTGTTCAAAAGGTTCTATCCTCTTCTAGTATTTGACAGAATTTGCATAAAATTGGTATCATCGCTTCCTTTAATGATTGACAGAACTCCCTAGTGAAGCTATCCAGGCCCGGAATTTTTATTTTGGGAACATTTTTAAATTACCAATTCAATTTGTTTTAACACATATATTGCTATTTATATTTTCTATTTATTCTAGTGTCAGTTTTGGTAATTTCTGTCTTTTAACTTCTCTATTTCATCTAAGTTGTCAACTTCATTGGCTTAATGTTTTTTATATTGTCTTAATATGCACTTAATGAATTTCGGATGTGCAATCGTTATCTATCACCTCTTCCTTTTCTGATGCTGGCTTTTTTTTTCTCTCCAGCCCGTGTGAGCCCTGGGGGTTGTTCAGCTTGCGGCTTCCGTTGCTTCTTTGCCGAGCGCTGTCGTGTTCCCCTGTGCAATTTTGAGCTCCAGATGCCCAAAGCACCCCTAACAGATTCCTCAAACTGTTTTCTGTGTTGTTCCTCTCCACTGCTGTGCATCACAAAGTCCAACATCTGCCTCTTCGTATCAGTGATATGACTGATTTTATACTGGATTTCTCTCCTTTTCTTGTGGTCCATTACGTGCCTCCGGGCTGAAAGCCAGGGCGATTGTAGGGCTTACGTCGCTGGTTTGCTTTTCTGGGGGATCACAGTTCTGGATTGCCTGTTGCCCAACATCTGCAAACAGTTGTTTCATATATTTTGTCCAGTTTACCGGTTGTTTGCACTCAGTAAGTCTGGTACCAGTTAATTCACACTCAGAAACATTAGTGTGCTATTACCAATGAGGGCCACGGAGACTCGGGGTAACTTTTCCAGTGTATACAGATAATAAATATGATTAAACTCCAAAAATACTTTTTCCACTCTATCATGCCGCCTCTTAACTACTGAGAAGATATTAATGGAACATAGAGAAGATTGCTAGATTAAAAAGAATCCCTCAAATTTATCGAATTGGAATAAAATGATACATCCACACAAAACCATATAAGATAGTGAATTTTACCATCTGTGCTAGCAAAGTTAAAAGATGATGGAAGACAATGTTTTGCAAAGTTGTTTTAACAGAGAAAAATGTTTACATGTGAAAGAAGTACAAGTAAAACAAAGAGAGAGAAATATAATACCTAGAAAATATCCAATGAAATGGTTGACATTGGTGAGAAGTGTCTGATTTTAATACATCTTGATGTCATTCGCAGTGGTCTCAGTGGGGCTGAGCAAAGTCATTTTTATCTTTTTATTATCTCTGTAACCCCCTGAAGAAGTCTATCTGAGAATTATTTAGTGTCCCCATTATAGGACAGAGATCTTAGAGCATTTATTTTAATCAGATTAAAGGCCTTAATAGAAGAATCCAAACACATTTTAGCTTCAGTGGACAACTTGAAATGTTTTAAAGCAACATGTCCCACAGAAAACATTTAGGACCATCTAAAAAGTTCAGTGTAATTCAATTAGTTATTTAAGATTTGGTTTACTTAAGGATTTATTTCATAATTTAAGATATCTATATATGAAGGACCCAGACATGTTAAAACAACCACACACACACACACCCCACAAGAGTTTGCCTATAAGATTTATTATTGTTAAGTATCAAAACATTCACCTCATTGCTACAAGCAAGTGACATACATGCCCAATACATAGCAGAATTTCTAAGTGTGAGGCTCCTAAATAAATAGTAGCATCCCATATATTGGTGGTTTACACAGAAATGGGAGCTTGCTGGCTACTTCCCAGATCTGTTATACATTTCTTAAATTTACAGCTGCACTAGATGTTACATGTAGACTTTTTTTCCAGCTCTCTCTAGTTGTTTCTAGGTGTTGGTAGTCATTTGATCATAACTAAAAAAAAAAAAAAAAAGAAAGTAGTCTGTTGACCTTCAGGCACAGAGACATGTGGACTTATTGATGGGTTTGTACAACACATGAGTCTATATTATGCACATAGGATGAGAAAGAATTCCGAAGTGGATGCAAAGAGAGGAAAGTAAAATGTACATAAACATGCTTCCTCGAGCAGATGTGTTGAGCATGCATTTGCCTCTAAGTCTAAATGTTTGAGAAAGTATCTCTCACTGAATCATAATTTCTAAATTAAAGATAGAGAAAAACACTGTTGAGGATCATTTCCACCCTGACCCATGTGATAAGTGCGATGGCTTATAGCTCATCACTATCACATTTCCCCAAAAGTGCTAATTAAGCTTCTTGATATGTAGAGAGAAAAACAATCCCTATAATCCTGATGGTCGGAGGTGGAAAATCAGCAGCACACACGGAATCATACACATTTTTCCAGATGTCTGTGCCTGGAGTAGAGTAAGAAGGGGCCCTGTATATGTGTTAGTCAGGGTTCTCCGGATCGCAGCCCCAAAACAACACTTCATTCAAAACTGTACTGGACATAAAGGGCATCTCTGGTTTAAATCACTGAGAAGGTTCTGATTTTAGCTCATGATACCGTGAGCCCCAGGGACTAGCACTAGCATGAATTGGGTGTTTCTGTCACTTCTGTCCATCAAGACTTGGGAACTTGAATGGTCAGACTCAGTACTATTCACATTTTGGAGGGATGTTCTGTGTGTTGTAGGATGTTTAGCAGCCTCCTTAGCCTCTGCCCCATGGGTGCCAGACCAGCAATGCTTCTTGCTCAAGTTTCAAGAACCATAAATGTCTCCAGACATTGCTTAAAGTCCCCCAGAGGAAAAAGCTGTCTCCGATTGAGAACCACTGGCCAGGAGATTAATAACAAATCGCATAGATTCAAATTCTATCTCCATCACTTTCTAGCTATGTGACATTGAGCAAGTTGCTTTACCTCTCTGTGCTTGAATTTCCTTATCTCTCCAATAATGACTATGGAATTATCTGCAAGATAAGCATCTTGTGAGGATTAAGATAATACAAATACAATTCTTAGAACAGTACTTGCACATAGTCAGCATTAGAGCTAGCAGCAAGGTTCCCTTCGTATGATAAGGAAATGGCATCTTCCAGCACCAGATTAAACACATCCAGCTTAATAACTTCAGAGGAATCAATAGGTTTTTTCTCCCAGTGTATCAACTGGACCAGCTTGGGTCACATGGCTATATCTCGGGCCAAGCACAGCGGCCAAGAGGATGGAGTACTGTGAATGGCCAGGCTTGGGTCGAACTCTAACCCTGTAACTAAAGGGAAGAGGCTTTATTCAAAACAGGGAGATGGAAAAGCATAATGGGCAGGCAAAATCAATAGCCACCATAGTCTACTTTGGAATATAAAAAAAATGTGCAAGTAGATCTACTACTATGGCAACTGACTCATGGGTCATGAAAACCCATGTTCAGTCGTGTTTTGGTGAATTGTTTTCTGGAGCAAAAAGGTCAGTAAATTATCAGGTGAGACAATGTCAAGATGCGCCAAGAAAATGGGTATTTAAAAACGTATCGGATACTTGCATACCTGCTTTTCAAAGCTATAGGCAGGGAAAGCCTGGATACAGCAGAAAGAAGAACCATTGCTATTCTTTGCCAGTTTTCAATGAGAAAGACAAAGCTGCCATTCGCTGAGTTCTTCCCAGGTGATAGATACTTTAATCTCAAGTAATACAATAGCTCTATGTGGTCATTTGATATTATTCTCATTTTTAAAACGAGAAGACTGAAGACTTTCTACAAAGGGTGAGTAAATTTGGCTGACGTCCACAACCAGTAAGAGATGGAGCCAGAATTCAAGCCCAAGCCTGCCTGACTTCACAGTTCCTATTCTTTATCTCCACACTGCCATCTCAGGGTCTGGCCAAGAGGCACAGGAAAGCTAAGCTTTCAGATCTGGGGTGGGGGGGTGGGGGGGAGAGGAATACATACTTGCTGAAGAAGACAGGGCATTAGTTAGAACGTTTCTGTTTTGCAAATAAGCCTCGTAAGCACTGCCATGTGAACTCCCCAAATTTCATGTACTAGGTAGTAAAAGTCCAGACATGATGAGTCCTCCCTGTCAGAAATGCATTTCTCTTGCCTTATACTTATCTTGACTCTCTGCCTTTTGAAACCATGACCTCTGTTTAACATCCAGCTCAAACGTTGCTTCTATTCAGGGCTGGACTGAGACAAGTGGTCACCATGGACAGCTGACAATTTGGTGTTCTTTTAAAAGCCAAATTTCAAATAATGACATGTTTACACCTTTGGCCACACATTCATAACATGAATTGAATGGGACATAATATTTCAATTTCATTGGAATTGCTTTTCATTTCACAGTTTCCTCCCCACCTCACTCCCACCTTTATTATTTGTGATTGGATAGCGCTAGTTACTTGTACCTGGTAAAGTCTTGATACAATGCAGGGGAATGGCACTAAAACACCCATTGTTTTATTACAGAATTTCAGCTTCCAGGAGCTATAATATCAGGTGGTATTGGCAAGCTGCTCTTGCTATTGGAGGCAAACCTGGGTTGTGTCTCTCAACTTGCAAATATCCTCTTCTAAGCTAGTACGGCCTGTAAGGGGCTTGTCCTTTTCTCACACCATGGTGTTGCCTGCTTTATTGGTAGCTGGGCAGGTTTACAGTGTGAAGCCTACGTAAGGAGCTTCATGCTGGGGCAATCGACACCATATTTCTTATTTACAGCATCTTTGTACATCCTTGGTACGCTGATCTTCCTGCCCCATGACTACCTGCTTCTACCCTTCATCTGGTTCTTTCTCCAGGGTAAACCCCACCAACCACGCAAGCTGAAGTGATCTCTTCCTTTTTGGTGTCTTGGTCATTGGCTGTACTGAGAGTCTATCTCTTCTTGCTGTGGGCAGTCACCAGCTTCTCACACCTTGATGTCTGTCACTGTAACTAGATTGCCAGCCTCATGCCTTACCCTTTTACTTCTATTTCTTATGGTGCCTAACTAACTGTAAATATTCATCAGTTTCATTTTTTGGACATAATTAATTGTGGACATGTTATGTATGAGGACCAGAATTTAAGTTTATGCCTATGGAGTATTTTGCAATAGGCAAATGTTTTTTGTAAGCACAACTGAAGAGAAACTGAGAATGCCCATCTCAGCACGGAGCTAAAATTTAGCCACCAGGCACGAATTGGTACAAGGGGGGTTATTTGCAATGGCCCTCTCTTTTCTGTTTCTGTTATTTTTTAAGGAAATAAAACCCCTACTTTTGTTAAAATCAGATTAAGCTGTTGCGCTCCTGTCACCTGGTCAGTTTGGCCCTGCCTGTTTTGCTACTGGCTGTGTGCCAATCCCAGCTATGGCTTGATCTCTGGCCTGTCCATCCCCTCTTCTGGCCAGCTCTTCCCACTGGTGAGCAGCTTGCTCAAATTCCCAAAGTCTAGCCTAAAGTGGGGTGGTTGTGGCCACCATAAATCGGATGATGGAGCGGATATCCCGTACCTTTTCATCTTCAGTAAGAAAACAGTTACAGTGCTAACTGTAGGCCCCAACCCACTCTGAATATAGACTAACCCTGTCACCTAACTTTGCTGAAAATTAACATTACCTGGGTGTAGGTGGTAGGGGTTTTCAGAAACACCTGTTCCCCTTGGTGGTCATGGATGACATCTGTGTCTGATATAACACCTGACCTTTCTTTCCTCTCTTTGTTGTATCAAGACATTGTAGCTTTCCCCAGAAACTTACTTTACCCCAGACCTGCCACACCTTCTATCCACCCCTGCCTGATGTCCTATCCCCAACCTGGACTGAAGGCTACTTTGTTGGCATAGAATGTGCTCTCACAATCCTACTTGACCACAACTCAACAGCCCTCTAAATTCCTTCTAAAAAAGACACGGGATGGTGGAGCCAAGATGGCAGAACAGCATGGAAGGTTTTTTGGGGGGGAGGGAGGGTGTCTCGCGTCCATGAAATACAGCTAGATCGACACTAAACCATCCTGCACACCTAGAAAACTGATTTGAGGATCAACACAACAATGCAAAACCTGAACCACAGAACTCAGCAGGTACGTGGTGCGGAGAGGTGAACTGGGGGAGAGAGAAGCCGTGGAGGGCAGAGAGCTGTTTTTGCTTGCGGAGAGAGGATGGAGATGGGGAGAGAGCACAGGAAAAGCACCCCTCCCAAAAGTAGCTGGAGAGAAAGTGGAAAAGTGGAAACAGCTGCAGGGACTGACTAAAAAGGGAGAAAGGAGAAAGGAGAGGGTTTGAATTCCATGAATACTCTATAAACAGGGGGTTAGCACAGAGTCTGAAACTCCGCAGCTCAATAACTGGTGGTGCTCTGGTGGGAAGGGTGAATCCCCAGGAGCAGGGTGAAGTCCGGGGGGGTCCTCAGGCCACACGGGGAGAGGTGGTTCTTCTGCTGGGAGGACATTTGGTAGAGGCTGTGCAGCCTCCCCACAGGCAAGGTCCCAGTGGATCCTGGAGAACAACCACATTTGCTGGTGCTGGAACAAGGTTGTTAAGGGGAAAACAGTATGGAGGTTCCTCAAACAGTTAAAAATAGAACTACACTATGACCCAGCAATTGCACTACTAAATATTTATCCAAGGGATACAGGTGTGCTGTTTCGAAGGGGCACATGCACCCCCATGTTTATAGCAACACTATCAACAATACCAAAGTATAGAAAGAGCCTAAATGTCCACTGATGGATGAATGGATAAAGAAGATATTATACACACACACACACACACACACACACACACACACACACACAATGGAGTATTACTGGGCAATCAAAAAGAATGAAATCTTGCCATTTGCAACTACGTGGATGGAACTGGAGGGTATTATGCTAAGTGAAACTAGTCAGAGAAAGACAAAAATCATATGACTTCACTCATATGAGGACTGTAAGAGACAAAACAGAGGAACATAAGGGAAGGGAAGCAAAAATAATACAAAAACAGGAAGGGGGACAAAACAGAAGAGACTCAAAAATATGGAGAACAAACTAAGGGTTACTGGAGGGGTTGTGGGAGGGGAGATGAGCTAAATGGGTAAGGGGCATTGAAGAATCTACTCCTGAAATCACTGTTGCGCTGTATGCTAATTTGGATGTAAATTTTAAAAAATAAAAAATAAAATTTAAAAACAAATGAAAAAGAGTGGTAGGAAGAGAAGGTGAGAGAATCAGAAAACAGTCAAAGCAATACTTCAGATTTGAGTAATACAGATATTACTAAAAACAGAAGGAAAAGAAAGTATTCTAACCCTCAAAATGATGGACAGACCGTGGAGGAGTAGTGCAGTTTATGAAAACACAAAGAAATTTAGTACAACACCCAGGAGGTAGGGTGGGGAGAGACAGACAAAATCAAAACTGTAATGTTATTATTTCAAAGGAAAGATGAAAAATTAGCGTGATATGATCCGAAAGAACAGATTAAGCTTGAAGACAGTGGGGCTGAGTCTGAAATACTGAGAGATCAAAATAATTTAGGAGAAAAGAACCAAGTCCATCCTGCTGCCCAACTTTCCTGAACCCATGACATTTCACTTTCCATGTCTTAAACCTACTAAAACACCAATTTTGTCAGCGACAGAGCTCCATGTGGGACCTGTGATGGTCACATTCTACAAGGTGTGCTTAGGGGAACCTGACTATAAGGTGCTTCTTGGTGCCCCCCTGTCAGATACACTCTGACATATCAGGATTGAGATCAAGAGTAAATGTATCACAGATCTAAATATTAAATTATACTAAGCTGACAATGTATTCTAAAAAAATATGTTCTATCCTTCTACTGTGATGAATATACATTTATAATAACCTAGACATTTAGGCTCCAAATTAAAATTTTTGGAGTCCTTGGAATCCTCTACTGGAACTTGAAAGTATGGAGCAGACTAGTCTTTAGTTCCCAAATCCTGCCTCACGACACAGTACCTGACGTCCCACACAGGCTGTAATCCACACTACATCTATGTGGACATCCCCATCTGCACATCTGGACTTTTCCACCTCTTATCCCCTCAAACAGCCACCCCTTGGCTTACCTTGACCACTACTGAGGCCCAGATTTGCACTTACCAGTGGTGTAGTCTGTCCATACAGAGCTGGCACTGTGGGAAGCCTGCACTGGTCCTGGAAGCAGGCTCAGGATATGTGAAACATTGTCTGGAAGTGAAGGCAAAGTCTCTGCTCGGGCTCATCCCCATAATCCTGCAAACTTGTTACCTTGTGGGGAGGAGTACAGCCAGGGAGGATCAGAGAGAAGCATTCTAAAGCCTGATATCCAAGGCCTTGTCTTGCCCAGGTTTGTGGGGAGCACCACCTCCATTGTCACTAACTGGTGTTTCTGGGACACTAATCTGTGGAAGCCACCATGATAGGCTGAAAAATATGACTAGCTGTGTAAGGAGATGCAGCTTACGTGATAAGTGATTAGTATAGTTAAATGGCTGTATAAAAAAGTAGGCAATCAACTCTCATACTGCACAAATCTCTACCTTTCTCAATAAATGGCACTACCACATTGACCCATGGCCACCAGAAACCTGGGAGTCACTCTAAATTTCTCCTAGTCCCATGCTACCATATGATGTCTCAGCCATTCCATTTCCCAAATGCTTCTTCACCCACATTGCTGAGTGCAATGCCACCAGCTGACATATGGGCCACGGTTTACGGAATCATTGAGACTTATGGAAGTTCAGAGGAATGACCCATCCTGTCAGGTGCATATGTGTGCATTGGACGGGGGGATAACACCCAGGTTAAGAACTTGTTAGGAGCTTTTGGAAGCGGTTGGCTCTAAAGGAAAGATTTGTCTCAGATGAGAGAGGAGTGGTAAGGCCATTCTGAACCTGTAGGATCTTGTGCAGCCTATAAGAAGAAAAAAAAGAATCAAGCTTTCATTTCTCTCATTTATTCTAAAGGTAGTTCATCCCTAACTTTAACCAGAGCCACACTCTTCAATGGAAACACATCAGTACGCTTGTGTAGGGGCACCCAGAAGCTACTTTGTGTTTCTGCCTCTGCACTTGTATTCTTCCCTCTCACCCCTCCAAACCCTTAACTGGTTGGCCTGGTGGATTATCTTTAAGAATCTTTCACCTCTGGGCACCTTTAACAATCCCTTTCACGGCAGTGCCCATAGTTCAGGAGAGGCAGTTCTGCACAAGTCTTGGGGGAGCAGGTTTCTATCTTGGTTGGACAGAAGCGAGAGAACCCGAGTGTGATGTCAATGTATCACAGGGACACTTTTAAGTCAGCTCCAAATAGCTGCCCAGTGCTCAAAAAAAGTCTTGTGAGAAACATGGAAACCTCAGCTGTTTTATAACCATCCTCCCAAACTTCAAAGCCCTTGGCCCAGACGAGCCAATGAAATCTGATATATATATTTTTATTTTTATTTTATGCTCCTCGTGTCCATGCAATTGGAATAAACTGTAAATTAGGTGTTATAGCACTGTAGTTTGGTTAGATGCAATGGTTTAGAAATGTAGCTTTAGTTTGTTATAAGATAATAGCTGCTTTGCTTTGTTGTGACAGTAGCAATAAAGTAAAGTTATTACAATGTAAAATGTGGTAACCAACCCAAACTACTGAAACAAAGCTACAAATCAGAGGCGGCCCAACTCTGAGAACTTTATATGTAGAAACAGTGAGGGTTCCCATCTCCGACCATGTAACACAGGGAGCCCTGTCATAACCATCAATATTAAATGACTCAAATACTTGCCGTGGGTCAAATCATGTTCCCCAAAACCATATGGGGTAAAATTCTGTTGGAACATAGAAAAATTCCATGCCATTTACATCACAGAAAGGAGAGACTCCATTGGGCCTAAGCCAGTATTCAGATGTGCCTGTGCATGTGTGAAGGACTGGTATGTTGGTCAGGGTCTTGAGCAAGCAATTTTCCTAAGAAAACTGGCTGGGAGAGTGCTCTTTTGTACAGATGACTGACAAAAGGCTTAGATGGAGAGAAAAGCAGAGTATTAATTGTATATATTGGTCCTTATTTGGAACCTCCAAATGCATGCTCGCACCTCCTGCAGGGTGCTGAAGCAAAGGTTGACGTTTTGTTTTGTTTGTTTGTTTGTTTTGAAGGGACCATGAGTGCAGGAGTACCACATAACTGTTTTAATGCCCTGGTAATAAAATGTGCCATGGTGTAGGGGAGAGAGACATTTCCACTGTGGGGCTCCCAACTAGTGAGAACAGTAAGAGGCATGACCCCAACCAGAATCCTCATGAGTTGGTAATTTTGGAGGTGGCAGAAGGGAGACAGAGCCCCTGACGTTAGCCTCAACTTTCCCATAGATCTTGGCCGCAGGTACCATGGCAACACATCATCATCAGGTGCTTTAAGTTGAACCAACATCAACAAGAAAAGTAAGAGACTCTCCATGGGCTGATGTGAAACTGTCCAGGAATACCTGTGAATATTGGTGGGGGCTGGAGAGAGAGGGGGACATACGTGAGCATCTCATAGAGTGCTTAGTTTCCAAGGGCTGGAACGTTGGCTGGTAAACAACAGCAAAATTTGGGCCGTTACTATGAACGTGACCCTATTTGTACCTGGAAGCTAGCAAGACAAAGACAACACGAATTACAAATGGGAAAGGCTTTAGTTTGATAGTAATAGCTAATATTTATTGAGCATTTACTATGTTCTAGAGATTGTCTTATGAACTTGCCATGTAATCTGCACCATAACCCTATAAAATAACTCCCACTGTTGGCTTTATTTCTCTGAGGACGCATTCGTAGTGCATGTGTCTTACCCACGATCGCAAATACCTAGTGGCCAGAGCTGGGAACTATACTCATAGAGTCTGACTCCAGCTGTGCTCATGGACGATTATGTGATTCCCTGCTTACTCACCCGATTCTGAGAGCCACTTCTGTACTGTTTGTATTCCAGGGTGATGTTTCTTTATGAGGCAATTTTCCTGGGCTCTTAGATGCACACCTACACGTCTGTATCATCACATTTATATAGATATATGAAACCATGCAAAGTATGAAGCGACATGCACCTCTTCAAACACACGTACATCATGGGAAAACAATTCTCTGAGCCTATAGTGGATTTTGTTAATTTTGTTAATTTGGTGGAAAAGAAAAAATGTTCTCAAAAACACTAACGCAGGCCCAGGGAACAAAATTGTTATAGTTTGTGTACAGTGACCCCTTGTGAAGCCAACAGTTCTCTTAGAATCCCATCCGGGTCTTCCCAGATGGCCTTGGAGATAACTCCTGAATGTTCAGATACCTTACATGTGGAAGGTACATGCAACTGTATACACAAAATTCATGAGGCTGGAGGAGAGGCCTCAACTTTGTTTATAGACTTTCTGATTCTTTTTTTTTTTTTCCTCTTTTGGTTGGTTGGTTGGTTGGTTAAAAAGCTGACAGACTGTATTACAGCTAACATTCCCATATTGATTATACCATTTCTGAGGCTGGCCTCTGTGTGACAGGAGCGGCATAATTAGTTTTTTCCTTGTTAAATATTTGTAAATCATTCGTACTTTTATGGGGTACATAACCTGGCTGTTACCCTTCAAATAATCTTCTTGTAACTTGTTTAAACAAGAAATATCTCCTGGAGTGCAGTGTCACTTCTGTCCTTCAATGAGCCTACAGCATAAGGGCTTCTCTTGCTTGCAAAATACGAAAGGACATCCATGCCAGGATTACATAAAACAGGTCTGTAAGAGGCTCTAGCCAAACACGCTCAACAGCATCCACTGCTGTCCACGTGATCTGCTTACACTTTTGGGAAGCAACCAGACTGGGGGAAAAACATTTGATTTGGGTTTTCTGCTTTTTATTTATGGTTATTTATTTTAAGCCACTGGCACCTGTAAGGGTTGAACTCCATCATTTAAGAAGCACTGATTTGGGGTTCACTGTGGAAAAGGTATTAGTATCACTCCTACCTTAAAGCATGCATTTCAAGGTGTAAATCTAAAATGTGACTTTCTTTTTCGTGTGCCCAAGGAAAGCTTCTACCTAAAAAATTGGCAGTGTGGGAAGCTATCCAAATATTCCAACAGTGCTACAATTACTCAAAAGGTTCTTGGAAATACTCTTTGGAAGGGAACTTTCTGGTCTAAATAGCACAGGCCTTTGGATAGCTTTAACAATCATAAAATCATACATCTTTTTTTTTTGAGTTGAAATGAATTAAATTCTTTTTTTTACAGTAATAATCCTGAAATTTTTTGTTGTTGTTGTCCCACGTAGTTTTTAAAATTTATTTATTTAAATTCAAGATAGTTACCAATGTAGTATTGAGTTCAGGAGTAGAACCCAGTGATTTATCACTTACATATGACACCCAGTGCTCATCCCAACAGGTGCCCTCTTAATGCCCATCACCCATTTAGCTCATCGCCCCCAACCTCCCCTCCAGCAACCCTCAGTTTGTTCTCTGTATTTAAGAGTCTCATGATTTGCCTCCCTCTCTGTTATCTTATTTTTCCTTCCCTTCCCTTCTGATCATGTTTCTCAAATTCCATATATGAGTGAAATCATATGATATCTGTCTTTCTCTGACTGACTTATTTTTCATAGCATAATATACTCTAGTTCCATCCATGATTAATGAACGTAACTCTGATTAAAAACCAAACATCACTTGAAATAAACCTGATAAATAAGTTTCATTTAAAAAAACCACATTGTATGTGGACATAACATACATAAGATAGCAAGGTATTAAGTCTAAAGTGAGAAGGATGGTGTCTAGTGATTCATAAACAAGGCAAAGGTCTGTGGAAGCAAGAGCAGTGTTGCTGGAACACCCTGAGCCTGAGCCCCATGTTTAAAGGTGGCAGAAACCCACTCAGACTGGTATCAGGAAAAAATATAAGAGTGCACAGGAGTTCACATAATCTTAGGGCAGGAAGTAAAGTTACCAGGCCACAGTCATAAATCAGAAAGTCATAAGAAACCATTCGATCCCACCATTGCAGTTCACGGTGCCCCTTCTTCAGCCTGTCCATGCAGATGGGCTGGCTACCTCCACAGGAGCTCAAATCAAGGAACTATTGTGGCTCACTGGGCTAAGCACACCTAGATCAGCAAGAAAGAGAAGCAGGATCTGAACATGCTGTGGGATGGGGGGGTGCAGGGTATGGGAGGCCAGCAGACACATTGCAGGGGGGAGCGGAGGAGGCTAGGTGTTCATACACGGCCCAAAAGAAGGCTGAAGATGCATGCGCGTCCACCGTTTGGTAATCTGTGAATACCCAACGTGGCCTGCCTTTGAACCAGAATCAAGCGCTTACATGTCTTTGGAGGAAGAAGTCTCTGTAGCCTGATGATGGCTACAGAGAAGCCAGTTTATTAATTCGTCTGTCTACACAGAAAGTCTTGCAGAGAGGTAATGGATCCATTGCTTGCTCTTCAATCCCTAACTCCTATATTTTTGTAAGTTTTATTTTATTTTTGAGAGGGAGGAGGGGCAGAGAGAAAGAGAGGAAGAGAGAGAATCTCACGTAGGCTCTGCACTGTCGGCACAGAGCTCAATGCTGGGCTCAAACTCACGAACCGTGAGATCATGACCTGACTGGAAATCAAGAGCCAGATGCTCAACTGACTGAACCACCCAGGCGCTCCATAACTCATATTTTTTAAAGTAAAGGCCAAATATCAGACATCTCAATGGAGAAGAAATGAGTCGTCATAAAAGGTGCCTCATGCCATCCGGTACCCTCAATCCTCTTTGCAAACCAGGCAAATCAATGTGTGGTTATCTGTATCAGTTATTATCACAGCTGTACCAGATGGGTTTCCTTTGTGTGAACACACACACACATGTGCACACACACACACACACACTGGGATAATAACCTAGTATTTTTGCATTTACACACATTTTATAGTATTACAAAATGTTTTTAAAAAATTTATTTCATGTAGTAACCCTATAAGAGTGGTATTAGGTCAAATCATATAAAACTGTAATTTTTTTCTGGTCACAAGTGGCCATATACTGGCGGTTTTATATATTTTGATCTAATATTAGAATGACTTATAGAGTTGTTAAGCAATCTGCCTGAGCTTTCCTGGTTCCTAACTTCTAGAAATCCATATCTTCTCACTCTTAGCTTTGTGTCGTTTCCACCACAATATTATATATAAGGAAAGAGCATATCCACATATAATATAAACCAAACGTAAGCATCTTGTCTATGTTTGTTTTGTGATAAATTCACTATAGATAAAGATAATGAGAAAAAATTCAAGAAATCTGCTTTAAATGCTCTTCATTAATTTTTTGCAACCTTCTGCATTTTTTCCCAAATTAGCAAAGTGCAAAGAATCAAATCATTTATTCCGGGAAAAGATTACATATTTAGTTTTTCAAATTAGTTGGCTATGAGTAAATTATTTTTTACCTCTGCTGTTTAGGGTTCAGAGACCTAAAGAAAAGTAAAAAGAACTATGCCTGATTAAATTAAAAAAGAATGATTATGTCATGAAATATTATTTATTTCTCTACATCTCATTTTTCTTTTTTATAAAAAGGTGAGCCAACGTCTTTCCGCTTTTGAGAAAGACAGAAGCACGTCTTTTGTTTCTGAGACACGCTCCCTAAATAATATCTGAATTGGAATTCAAATCAATAACCCAATCCCTCTCCTGATTATACTAATGTTTCTTTAAAATACAGATGTGTTTCAAATGAGTAAATCATATATAACTTGTTAACTTTTTTTTTTTAATGCTACAGCGGATTCAAGCATATTATTATATATGCAATGTTTTCCCAAGATTTAGCAAATGACTATCAAACATGGAAATACAGTTTAACAACTTAAACGAAACGAAATGTACATCATTAATTTAGATTCAATTAGTTGGCCGCATCCCAGCAAACGGCACTAGTTAAGAGGCTGGAGTGTGTGGTGTGGGAATTCCGTGGGTCCAGTGAGCCCCCGACTTCTGTGAGCAGCTCGACAGTTGTTTTACTGCTTTGGAAGATAGATCCTTTCTCCCCATGCTACACTCACAGCTTCTCAGGGCACAGGGAAGATGGCACCAATTTGTTTACCCATGAATGCTTTTTTGAGAGGCGAGAGGCCTCTGTGCTTGGATATTTTCCCCCTGGACAGAAACCAGGAGCGGGGGAAGCAGAGTACCACTGTGTCGTTTTACTGTTTTTATCTTTCTAGCCATTTGAGAAGACTCGTCTACCTTTCAAGCTTAAAATCTCACAACAAAAAGCCTCTCCTTATTATTATCACTCATTATTATTTCCAGACAAAAACAGGTTGTCAAAAAAATTCAGAGCAGAAAGAAATCTCCAGAAATGTCCCCCGATCGCATGTGGATTTTCTCTGCTACCTTGTGGATTCAGTCAGAAGGAAGGCTCGGTGGGAGAGAAGCAGGAAAAAAATCTCTGCATATGTTCTTTTAGACCATTGAGATCCCCGTCCCCCACCCGCACACTAATTTCATATTATTGGTCTATGACTATACAAGGTTGCCTATGTTGAGTGAAAATAATACATCTACAATAATCCTTTGCTAACACATATATTCTTGGTATAATACTCTACATTGATTATCATTTTTATGTGTACGATCCACTTTTCTCTTTCAGTAATATCACTGCCTAGGCCTTAATTTCATAGACAAGAGATGAAATATAAAAAGGCCAAAAATTAGTAGCTGTTTCAGGGACAGTTGCTGCATTACAGCAATAGCCCACAGCTGTCAGAACCCCAAAACTCCGTGGTTTCAAACATTCAACACTTATTATTGCTCATGAGGCTGAAGATCAGCTGGGTAGTTCTAGCCTCTGCTGGGCTTACTCTTATCAGCTGTGTTGGTCATGGCTGGGATCTCTCGCATGTGTAGGGATCTTCTGGGGGCTGTCTGGTCTAGGATGGCCTCACTATTTTGTCTGATGGTTGGCTAATTCTTGACTGGGACAATGGGCGTGGCTCATCTATTATCTCAGCACCCAGTAAGCTAGTCCACACTTATGATGTTGACGGCTGTCCAAGAGAATGAGTGAAAGCCTCGGATCTGGTGCACTGGCACCCCCACCAAATTCCATTAGCAGAAGCAGCCCACAGCATTAGACCAGATTCAAGGGTAGAGAAAAGAGATTCCACTTTTCAGTGGGAGAGGCCATAGAGTTACATTGCAAAGGGTGTGAATACAGGGAAAAGTGAACATTTGTGGCCATTAAAACAAAACAAAACAAAACAACACACTGTATCACGGTAGTTAATAGAGCATTTCCAAAGCGTGCTCCACAAAACACTGGCTCCATATAATATTAACTAGGGGTTTGCAAAACAACACGCCTGCACACTTATATAAGGGGGAAGGATGGGTTTCCATGATGAAAGACTACTGGAAAACTGCACTTATGAGACCCCTCTCTGTGATGTCCTGAAATGAGCTAGCAGGGTCAGTGTCTCCAACTCTCTCAGCAGGGGCAGCCACAATGACCCAAAGGTTCAGAAGCTTCTTCTTTTCTCAGCATTAGGGGATGTAATGAGACTTAATTTCCCAAAGGCACCCTAAGACTCTGGATGCCAGGCAACTGGGATTTCCAGCAATCCCCCAGGTGGCTGGTATCCAAGTTCGGACTGCAAGGTGTCTGAGCCCAGTTCTCCCCACTGAAGGCTGTTCTCATGCTTCCATCATACAAAGGGAGAGCAATACAGTGGCAGATTCCTTTAGAGGAATACAGTCCCTCAGTATATTCAGCAGCGCCCTGCCCCAGTATACCTCTCTCTCATCTCCACAGGACTCTGGGAGAACAAGGGACCCATGCACCTGCTGAGACCTTGCACCAAATGGCATTTGCTGGTGTTTGCACACAGGCTGTTCCATGAAGGGTTCAAAGGAAACTTTTCAGGATTCTTTGACTCTTTACCATAGGACCTAGTGTCCTTGCTGATTGACTCTCAAGTAGAAAGAATATACAGCTTCCCAGACTTTTTTGATTAAAGACACCTTTTCTCAAGAAGCATCTTGCAGGGCTGGTGTTACATAGAATGTGTGTTAGGGAATGATGTCTCATTTACAGGATAAATTTCAGTAAAATAAATACATCAAAAATGCAAATTCATATAAAACACTCATTGTTTATTTTCTCACATATGCTTATTCTACTTTCAATCCCTTCTGAGGAATTTCTGACAGTCAAAATAAGCTACTAAACAGAAGCAACAAGAAAAAAAATAAAAACAAAAACAAAAACAAAAAATAAGTTGACGTTAAAGAAGGATAAGGCCAAGAAGGAAAACAGTTAAAGCTGTCAGATAAAATAGCCCAGTGCCTGTTACATTTTAGGCACCCACAAAAAGTGTGTTGAAACAGAATCTGAACACAAAATTTAATTGGAATGAGTAAACAGAGAAGAGTAATAATTTATTATTCATTCAGTGAGTTTTAATTACGCCTCTACTATCTGTCAGTCACATAGGTTATTCGGGACACCTAATGAAGAAGATAGGAGTCCTTGTCCTCAAGAGGCTTGCAGTCTAGAGCAGGAGCATCCACCTAAGGCCCACAGCCAAATCCTACTCACTACTTGATTTGGCGAATGAAGTTTTATTGGAACACAGCCACCCTCATTTGTGTATGTATTGTCTGTGGCTGTTTCCCTGCAGCAACTACAACAGCAGAATTGTGTACTTACTACAGAGACTGTATGGTCTGCAGAACCTAAAATATTTACTGTCTGGCCTTTTACAGAAAGAGTTTGCTGAATGCTGATAGACTTGAGGTCCATCTTTAACTGTTCCAGCTCTATATTCTATCTCTTAGCGAATGTGGTCTTTTTCTCCTTATGGTTTCAATGACTTCTACAAAAAAAAAAAAAAATGATTCTGAAGTCTCTATACCTAGTCATAGACACTGGAGGTATTTCTGGAATTTCTCTGCTTGTCCCATGAAAGCAATTACCTGGTGTACCTCCTCTACATGTTATTCTTCTGTCTAGGTCAGAGTTGACATGTAGATTAGAAAAAAAACAGGAAATGTGACCATTCAGATTCGAGGTGCATATGGAATACTTTAGTATTGCTCTAATAATATCTTGCTTTACTTTAGAAGCTTTCAAATTGCTTTATCATAATTAGCTTCTTTTCTCTAATATACAAGGGATATAAAAAACATCATTGGTATTATCACTGTCCAGTTGTGAAAGCAGGCATAGGGAGTTAATTCACTTAAAAGGGCTGGATTCCCTGACAGCGAAAGTTACTTGTAAGTTTTAGCAACAGGGTGGTTCCTGTGTTCTAGCCCATGAAAGAGCTAGCCTTCCACTCAGCTGACCTGCCTTGAATCTCGTCCTCCAGGCGCTCATTTCAGTTTACCTGCTTTCTGCCCCCAAATGGTGCAGGCCAAGGGCATATCCCGTGCTCAGCACTGTTACTGTTAGGTGAAGGAACAATGGCACAGGTGTCAATGTTATTTCTGTCCTGGAGAATTCCCGGGGTTGTGGTCTCTGCCCGTGTGCTTCTATAAGCCTCTCTTCCCTTCCTTGTTCCCACGGCTGACGCTGTTTCTCTGCAAAAGCGGCAACAGTAAATGCAATCAGCTCTGGATGATGGGAAAGTCTAGAAGCCTGCGCTTCTTCAACAAAAGCACTTCCTAAAGGAAAAGGTGACTTTCGCCTCCTAGTTCTGAAAAGCATATTTCCAGGAATGGAGCGACTTCAGAAGTCTAAGAGATTTTCATAGGAAAAAAAAATAGAAGCCGGACTGTTTTCTCCTAGAACTGCTAGAGCTCAGCTGCTGTTTAGAACTGGGACTCCTCTCACTCACTCTGTCCTCCATGTATTGTATTTCAATAAAAACTTAATAAACAGAATATTAAAGATTTGAAGAATTATACAAAGTATTCCATTTCTAACCCTGCCATTTATTTTATTTTTATGAGATATCAGGACCAGTTTAATAAGTATAATAAACATAAACCCTGGCATTTATAACACCATTCACCTGATTAATACCAGATAATATTTTCTAGAAGTGCCATTTTAATAGGAATAAATGGATAAACAGATATGTCTTAGACTTACTCTTCCAAGATTGCAGGAGCTCAATTTTTGAAAGCAAATTAACAACCGAAATCAATATCTTCCCCATTAATTCCATATTCACTGTAAGAGTTTTACTAGTAGAAGAAAGCAAACGGTAGGCTGGTATTGGACCAGCTAATGCTGCCTTTGATGCATGTTACAAAAGTAGTGCTTCTCACTCTTTTAGTCTTAATTGGTGGCTCTGGGTTTGCTGCTACAGGTATCTTTATGAAAGCACATGGGCACAGCACATGCACATAGGCACAGCTGACAGTTAATATTATCAGATTCATCTGGGGCAGGGGGGAGTATGACGGTTTTTATTATATTAATAATTAAATTTATTATCTCCCACTGCCTTCTTTTTTCCTATCTCCAGGCTAAGACTTTCCAAAATGCTGATGACTTCAAAGGAGACTCAAATACATAAAAAAGAGTATCAACAGAAATGGGTCCTTCTTAGACCTCAAAGAAAGAACAAGGAGGTGAGTATTCAGGAAATCAAACCACATTAGATAAAGACTACTTGTTGTCATAGAGCTGAAAGTAAGCAGTTCAATACCTTGTAACTTACTCAGAATCCAATTAAAAAAAAAAAAAAACACACATTATCAATGAGGGTGCTCCTTTACAATGCTGGTGGGAGTAAAATTGTTACAGAAATTTAGGGGATCACTTTTATAGCATTAATCACTATTTATGTAGTTATTTATTTATTTATTTATTTTAAGTTTATATATTTATTTTGAGAGAGAGAGAGAAAGTATAAGCCAGGGAGGGCCAGAGAGAGAGGGAGAGAGAGAGAATACCAAGCAGGCTCTGGTCTGACAGCCCAGAGCCCAATGTGGGGCTTGAGCTAACAAGCTGTGAGATCATGACCTGACCTGAAACCAAGAGTCAGACACTTAATCAACTGAGCCACCCAGGCACAACATTGATCACAACTTAAAACATGCATATGCTGGAGTGCTTGGGTGGCTCAGTCGGTTAAGCATCCGACTTCTTGATTTCAGCTCAGGTCACGATCTCGTGGTAATGAGATCAAGCCCTGCATTGGGCTCTGTGCTGGGTGTGGAGCCTGCTTGGGATTCTCTCTCTCCCTCTCCCTCTCCCCCTCTCCTGCTCCCGCTTGCTCACGCTAAATGAATAAATACATAAATACATACATAAATAAATAAAAACATACGTATGCTATAGCACAGCAAATCTGCTTTTCACCATCTAACTTAGAGAAACTTTCATACATGATTACAAAGAGTCCTATGCATGAATGTTTATTATGCAATTATTGTGAAGTTGAAGTGTGAATCAGCCTAAGTGCCTACCAAAAGCCTTTGATGCAATAGGGTAGAACACCTGTGGATTATGATGTGTTTCATATGCTTTAATATGGAAACATCTAGAATATTTGCTCATCTGTGAAAAAACAAGCATGGCATACATTTAGTGTGATGCTGCTTATGTAAAAACGTGTGTAAAAACATGTGTGTAAAAACATGTGATGCTGCTTATGTAAAAACATGTAAAAATAAGCATGCACACAAACACTCAAAACCTCATACACATGCACACACCAAGACATACTCTTTGTTCAATACAGGTATTTATGCATGTATATAAATAATAGCAAATGATTTGATATTATCCTCACCAAACTTATAACAGAGCTTCTCTTCCTCTTACAACTGAAGAACTACGATTCTTTATAAGGAGGATGTGTTTTTGTGATATTTCCTTGTTTAAAAGAATTAAAAATAAAAACTACTCTGAAATACTGATATGTGGATAAATGTCCAATCGGAGTGTGGTGATGATTCATATTTAGTAAGCACCTGTTAGGTGGGTGGTATTCTGTAAATTAAGATATCCTGTTGTGATGGGCAGAATTATAAGATGATCCCCAGGACTCCCACCCTCAATGAACACACACAGACACTAATCTAGGTACTGCTGAGAAGGGATTTTTCAGATGTAATTAAGGCCCCAAATCAATTAACCTTAAAATAGGAGATTATCTGGGTGGCTCTGAACTAATCACATGAACCCTTTAAAAGCAGAAACTTTCCTCTGACCGGCCACAGAAGAGGGAACCAGAGATTCGAAGCATGTGAAGAACATGACGCTCTGTTGCTGACTTGAAGGTGGAAAGGACCACATGGTAAGGAATGTAGGAGCTGAGAGCAGCCAGCAAAGAAGATGAGACCTCCGTCTCCGGAGCTCGGGGAAACGAATTCCCTCAACAACCAGTAAGGTTGGAAGAAGACTCTAATGCCAGATGAGAACCTGCCTTCTCACGGAAACCTCAATTCCAGCTCCATGAGACCCTAAACAGAGGATCTGGTCCCTCTAAACCTGGACTTCTGATCAGCGTAAACAGAAATAAATGTGTGTTGTGTTCAACTGCTGTGTCTGTGGTCATTTGTTATGCAGTATTGTGAAATGGATACAGCCATGGCATGCTACAGTAATAAGTAACCTCCTCCAGACCTCAGCAGGTTAACAGAACAAACGGTTACCTCTTTCTCCTGCTCTGTGTCTCATGTGAATGTCTGGGGGTGGGCTGGGAAATGCCCCCCAGAATTATTCAGAAATAGAGGATGAGCTGCACCTTATAGAACATATGATCCCTCAGATTCTCAGGGGCTGAGGCAGATACAGTATTGCACACCAGCTCTTGGGTGCCTTGGGCCAGAGCTAGTCATATGGCACTACCTGATTTCAAGGAGCGGATGGAGTATTTGGTGAGCCTTCTCCATTTGCCACAGGAAACTGATGAGATGCTTACCTTGACCTCTTGAGAAATGTATTATCAATACCTTTGAACAGAAGGGCTCACTGAAGCTCAGAGAGGACATGCAACTTGCTTAGCATCACGCAGGCAACAGAGTCTGGATATGAACTCAGTTCTGTGTGGCCTTGAATCATGTGTTCTTTTTGCTTTACCGTGCTGCCTCTTCCCTAGCTGAAGCGTCTTTTAGAAACCACCAGAGAGGCTTGGTCTGGAGAAGAAAATACACAACTGAGTCAGAAATTGAATGCTATCACTAAACCTGGATCTTTGACTTACCTGAACAAAGCACATAGCGTCTCAGTCTCCCCACCTATATCATGAGACAGAACCCACATTTCATCAAATCTAAAGGGCCACGGTTATAGAATTTGCCATTATTTCATACACCACTAAGAAAGAAAGATTGTTCACTGCTAAATGATGACATAGCAGTGATTATAAGACACAGTCGTGAAAGAATGTGCATGTTAGAATTACTGAAATTTACCCTCTCCTTACTTGAAGTTTCTGTAGGTAAAAAGACCACACGGAGTATTGTCATTAAAATTTAATCTTAGGGCTCTGTGAGGAATAGGGCTGGACTGAGATTAATAAAGAAAAGGATTCATTTGAGAAACCTTTGTCCTTCCCAGTAACTCATGTAAGACTTGCACCCCTACCTACTTCTGAAGGGATTTGGGGCAATTAAGTCAATAACCATGAGATGTTAGACATTTAAGAATGATAATAGAAACTTATATTTTACTATCTTGCAAATACTGATCCAAGTGTCCTAAGTATTATAACAAACCCCCTATGAGTTAGATACTCATATCTCCATTATAAATATGAAAGAATTGATTTACAGAGAGATCAAACAAAGACACACATCTGGGAAAAAAACAGTGAGGATTCAAATCCAAGAATCTGGTTTTAGAACCCAAGGTTCAAACCCAGAGTCCCAATCTACATGCCAAGCTTCCCTCTTTTTACAGCCTCCATCCGAATCTTCCACTCACTAGGCATTTCTCGCAACCTTATTCCTGCCTTCAACTCCATACCCATTTTCAGGGCACCTGGATGGCTCAGTCAGTTGAGCATCTGACTTCGGCTCAGGTCATGCTCTCGCGGTTCACGAGTTTGAGCCCTGCATCCGGCTCACTGCTGTCAGTGGGAAGCCCACTTCAGATCCTGTGTCTCCCCTGCTCTCAGCACCTCCCCCACTCGCACTCTCTCTCTCTCTCTCTCTCTCTCAAAAATAAAAAAAAAAAAACAGGGGCGCCTGGGTGGCTCAGTCGGTTGAGCATCCGACTTCGGCTCAGGTCGAGATCTCACGGTTCGTGGGTTCAAGCCCCTCACTGAACCCCATGTTCGGCTCTGTGCTGACAGCTCAGAGCCTGGAGCCTGCTTCAGATTCTGCGTCCCCCCTCACCCTCTCTCCACCCCACCCCTACTTGTACTCTGTCTCTTTCTCTCACAAATGAATAAACATTAAAAAAATTTTTTTTAATTAAAAAATAAAAAAAACATTAAACCCATACCTATTTGCATAATTTGTACTTCCCTTTCTTTAACAACCTTTGTTATTCTCAAATGGGAGTGAGTTTTACTTTGTCCAAAACCCTGCAAAAGATAGTACTGCAATGAGGATGTAGACGGTATTCTGTATTGCACAGTATTAGTATTCAGTAAGCATTTGGAGTCAGGTACCAAACACCCTCCCCCTAGAAATCCACATCTTATTCCCTGGATCCTGTTAGTTATCTTATATATCAAAAAAGGGTTTTAGCAGATATGATTAAGTTAATGGTCTGAGATTGGGAGATTACCCTGGATTATCCAGGTGGGGCCTAAATGCAATCAAATGTATCTTTATAAGAGGGACACAGAGGGAGATCACACACACGTATGGAAAATGAGAAGGCAATGTGACCATGGAGGCAGAAATTTGGGAGGGGCCGCCACAAGCCAAGGAGGGCTGGTGATCACAGAAAGCTGGAAAAGGCAAGGAATGGGGTTATCCCTAGAGCCTCCACTGAAAGCATAGCCCTGCTGACATCTTGATTTAGATCCAACAATATAGATTTTGGACGTCCGGTCTCCAGAACTATGAGAGAATAAATTTCAGTTGCTTTCAACCACACAGGTTTTTGTGCTAATTTGCCACAGCAGCCATGGGAAACCAACACAGAATTATTCAACACAAATCAATATTTCTAAAATAATTTATTCAGATCAATTAGACAATTTTTCACTTTTAAACTGGATCTCTGTGCATAGAATTCTCAATATTGAAGCTGCGTTATAAAGATGTAACTCTAGAAGCTCCTGGGTGGCTCAGTTAAGCATCTGACTCAATTTGGGCTCAAGTCATGATCTCATGGTTTTGAAATTGAGTCCCACATCGAGCTCTGCACTGGGTGCAGGGCCTGCTTGGGATTCTCTCTCTCTCTCTCTCTCTCTCTCTCTCTCCCTCTGCCCCTCCCCTGCTCACATTCTCTCTCTCTCTCTCTCTCCAAATAAATAAATAAATAAATAAGCATTAAAAATATGTAATTCTAAATGTGCACTGGGCTAATTACAGCAAAAAGGTGTGATTTGATCTAGGACATTATTAAAGGAAAAAAAAGCATTGAGTGTATATAACATCAATTCAATTTTCCGCCTGAAGTTAAAGGGATATCATATGATAGGCTGATGTCTGTGACTAAAAGTAGAAGTTTACCACAATGAAAATGGCGTCTTTCATTTTACTGCTTCCAATAAATGGGTACATGAAGTTTCTTGAAGTTCCAGTGATATTTAATTTCTCACCCAAAACATTTCCATTGTTCATGTCTTCTGGTAGAAGAAGAAAATGAACAATTTTAGAAACATGAAAGGTATCCACTCAAAAGCATTACATGAAAAGGG
Organism: Acinonyx jubatus; assembly: GCF_027475565.1. Taxonomy (NCBI): domain Eukaryota; kingdom Metazoa; phylum Chordata; class Mammalia; order Carnivora; family Felidae; genus Acinonyx; species Acinonyx jubatus. The sequence continues at coordinate 75,770,162 of NC_069388.1, read as the reverse complement.
CTAGCACTTTCACAGAAAGGATGGTGCTCTTTACTCTCAAGTGCTAAGATTTACCAGTGAGGACTTCTACTATTTCTTAAATCCTTCATCACTGAAATATCTTCAGCTATTCTTCAAATTAAATGCAAGATCTTTATAACAAAAAATGGAGAAAGTCACTTCATGAGACTTTGATCAATACAAAATTAATATTGCAGCTACAATGAAACTCTGGAGCGGGTTCACAATAAAAAACTTCAATACACCCTGTAAGTGCTGCCAGATAAGCAGGAAGTTACTTTTCATTTGAGCAGTCAGATTTTTCTTCTGTCTGCAAACAGAGCAAAATTCAGGACATTTCGCTACTGGAGAATCTCTAATGAGTGGGTAGTAAAATACCCACCTTTCTGACTGCCACTGGATATCAAAAAATTACTCACTTCTGACTCAGTAATTACCCACCAAAAATTTAGATCAAGTGGTCGTCACGTCACCCAAATTAGTACCTGACAAGGAATGCTTCTGGCAAGGTTGGCAGCTGAGAAACCGGAAGTGAGTTGCAAAACATTATTAAAACTTGAAAATAACAGCCTTAAAGGTGTGTGATCTACCATTCAAATACTCAAAAACTACTACAGAGAGAAAAATCACGCCTGGGCAGAAGGGATGCTCAGGGAGCCAGTGGAGGAGAGGAAGCACAGGAAACTGTAGCTCAATCTTTGCTCACCCAAAGGGCTACCATCAGCTTCTTGCTGGGCCATTGTTATTATTACCACTATCTTTTCAAATGTGACGAAGTCTTGTACCAGTAGTATGTGGAAGGGGGTAGAAGTTCCAGGTGTTTGTTTACACTTGACTCCAAGGGCTACAACCGTGCTCTGAAAAACTCTTACCAGCGGGTTGAGGTACTTCCTAACGCAGATGCAGTCCAGGGTTCGGATCCCTTCATTACCTGACAGGAATGGCAGGAGGCTCACCTGAGAATCTGACCAGGTACCTTTTGTGACTCAAGTTTCCATGTGTGAGGAAACCTGGCACGGGCCAAAGATCTCAGCTCGTCTTTGTCTTCATGCTGAGAGTCATCTGGAAGTAGATACAGATGTCTCAGGAGAATTGAGTGGTTTCTTGATATTTTGACTCGAAATTAGTCTGACCGGGTCACAGAAATTCAATTTTTTTGTTTGAACATCATTTTCGGTAAGATCATTGCAGTATTCACTCCACCATTCAATCCATATTCCTATAATTCCACTTGAGCATGACAAACATAGGCTTTGGAGTTATGGTGACTTCTGAGTTCTACTGTCATTTATTTTTTGGTGATCCATACATTGTGTGTGTGATAAAGAAAAACACTAATAACACTGTTCATTAAGGACTGCTCCTGTCATTCATAAAACTTCAGTCAAAAATTCTTTTGTTAGAAAAAAAATAGCAAACATTGAACCAGATCAAAAGTTGCCCAACTATAGCCCATGGACTAAATCCAGCCTGGTCCATTTGCTTACATATTGTTTGTAGCTGCTTTCCTGCTATAATGGCTGTAGCATTGAGTAGCTGCAACAGAGACCACAAAAGAGAAAAATATTTACTATTTCACTCTTTACAGACACAAAAAATTGCCAACTGGATAAATTGCACTAGATAATAGCATGGATATTATGTGGATTAAAGTCTTTACTGCAGGAACGTTCTCTGGTTTCTATGTCATTATTTGAGACTCTCTTGGCTGTATTCAAGACCCACCATGATCAGGTCCCCTATCCTGGTACTCTCCTACTCATTGTCCAGTCTCATCCAGGACTGTGTTCCCCAAACACACTGTGCTCACTCACACTTGCCTATCGTTGCTAGGCATCAGGAACACGAAGTCCATTAAGATCTGGTTCCTGTCTGTAAAACACTTGCTATCTAGCAGGAGCTAATTACCTATAAAGCACAGTGCCTGCAACAGAGTACGTGTCACCTATAGGTGGTTGAAATGAATTGAGCCAAATTAAAATATATACAAGGGAACCGTTGCTCCCATTCTGGCATCACCTCCAAATCAGACTGAAAGGTCCTTGTTTATACTACAAACTTATGGAAGAAACTCTCTGATAAATCCTTGAAAAGTTTACCTAACAGCATTTTCTAAGTTCAAGGCACACAGCAAAAGTACTCTGCATTAATTGAAACATTTTACTAAGTCTTTCTATATAGGTGTCAAAAATGTTCTTTCTTTGAATGAGAGAGAAAGAAAGAGAGAGAGACAAGGAAAGAGAAACACAGGACTGATATTCTGAACATTAAGGACTGCTTTGTTTGGGTTATAGATAATTATTTGTGCCATGTCATAGATTCCATTATGATATTTCCTGATAAAAGTAACATTATTGGTACTGCATTTTTCTCCTGAGGTGATACTTGGAGGTCCACTTATGAAATTGTGTTTAAATGAAGACTAATTAATTGTAAAAGGACCTCTTGGCAAAGATTGCTCAAATTAAATAATAATTACCAAATATCCTCTTCACGTTGTGCTATGTAGACTCAGCCTTTAAGTTCTACCAAGCTCTTAACAAGTCAGTCGTGGCTAGTAATTACTCAATAATCTCTTCCTTCAGTGGTATAAACCCCTCAGATTTTTTACAGCTTCTTGGAAGGAAGGAAGGAAGGAAGGAAGGAAGGAAGGAAGGAGAGGAGAGGAGAAGAGTTAGGGAGGAAGGGAGGGAGGAAGAGAGAGAAACAAGGAAAGAAAAGAATTTCATCTTTGATTTCCACCTAGATATGTATCACCTAAGGACTGAAAGCACTTTTAGTTCAACCACTCATCTGAAATACTCCAACACTAACTGGGTGAAGAAAATATTGGTGTCACCTTCAGGTGTCCAACAGATGTTGTCACAGATTTGGTTTCAGACTGGAATCCTAGACCTTTCTGGCACTGAGATCTGAATACTCCTACCCACTGTGACTATTACAGAATGTTGGAATTTGAGAGTATCTGGTAAGCACTAAGTAGGAAGGAGGAGTGGTGACTTAGTGTAAAAATGCACGTGTCATTTTGGATCTGTTCTAGAATCAAAGCACTTTTTATTGGGACAAGTGGCATAACCATTCCACAAGTCTTACCACACCTAACTGGTCCTGGGTGCAAAGTAGTGTGCTTGCCTTCATGACAAATTTGCGTGGTGTCTGTCTCACTTGTGGAAGTGTGAGGAGCATACGCAATTGGGGGAGTTACAGCCAGATGATTTCCTATGCTGAGAAAAAAATGGGACCAACTCTAAGAACTTCATACCGTTTACTTAACTTGGAGCTTAAATAGAAGTTTGAGAGCAAAGGAGGAGTGTGGGGGGGGGGTAGTGGTGGGGGTATCAGTCATACTCTCTGGTGCTATGGACTGAATTGTGCTTCTACAACTCATGTGTTGAAACGCCATCCCCTAATGTGATGGTATTTGGAGATGGAGCCTTTGGGAAATAATTAGATTTAGATAAAATCATGAGGGTAGAGTTCTTATAAGAGGAGACACTAGAGCCAGCTCTCTCTCTCTCTCTCTCTCTCTCTCTCTCTCTCCCTCCCTGCCACGTGAGGCCACAGCAGGAAGGTGACCGTGACCGTGCTGGCAGCCTGATCTCAGACTTAAAGCCTCCAGAACTGTGAGAAACACATTTCTGTCGTTTAAGCCACCCCATCTATGATGTTTTGTTGCAGCAGCTCTAGCTAAGACACCTCGTATCCAGAAGAGTTTCATATTTTCTAGTAAAGGATGTATCTGAAGGTCTGATGTGAGTCTGATGCCTTGATTAATACATAAACAGACTCCGAGTGGCTCCTCTTCTTATCGCCAAGATACAATCTGGCACAACAGTTTTGTTTGATAGACAGCGTTGGCCCCTGCTTGTCAACTAGCCGGTGCGAAATAACATTATTACTGCATAATGTCGCGGCGGGCTGCATAATATTTCCATTGGATGACACACAGGATGAAGAGATTTCAGAGTTCTCACCTGTTTGCATAATTAGCATCACATATTTGTAAAATTAAGGTACCACTATCGCCGTTAGCAGCACATTTCCTTCCTTGCAGGGTGCTGCGTGTGCGTGTTCACTTTGGAGAATGATCAGAGAAAGGGCCTCCAACTCCAAAGGCTCCCTGTGTCCCCGCGGTCCCCATACAAGGCACACAAAGCCCCCACTTCATCTTGCGGCCTTGCCCAAAATGAAATACCCAGGGCCGGCTCGAGGAATGAGACAAGAGAACAAGAGCCACTGGCCTGAAAGGCCTGGCTCCCAGTGTAGTTTCTCGCTCTACTGCTGGTTTGAAAGGATTCTGTAGCCATAGGCTATCTCCAGATAGAAAGATGGTTCAGTGACATCCCTTTGGTAAATAAGTAGCTATTCCTCCTCCTTCTAAACGTCACATTGAAGTAGGCTGTGTTTTCTGATTAATTCAGTTTGAATACCGCTGACTGTCTGTCACTGTAGTCATATGTCACTGGTGGCAGCTCAGAGAGTCTAACCCTCTCTAACATCAGTGCACACAATTCATTTTAAAATGTAGTCTAATAGTTCCCGAATACCTGCAAGGTAAAGGGAAGATGGGATGCATTTTCCCTCAAAATAGCCTGCAACCAAATTTATGAAAGCAAACTCTGTAGGCACTGTAGCATTCTTTGCAATGCAAAGGCTGTAAGTCACTTGGAAATTTCCCTGAAGGATTGTCTTCATCTTTTACCAGAGCCTGACCAAGCCCGTGGTACTCAGACACGGGAGGAGATATGGCACCTCCTCAGGTTTTCTTTGATGTATAATTAGAGAGGGACAAAATATCACGGTGCCCGTTCCTTGCTCAGGTCTGATGGCGTAACCCTAGGTTTTCATACCAAGGAGCAGATCTGGGTGAGCCCTGGGCCCCACGACGTACCTCGCTTTTTCAGTTCTGGAGGGAGAATGGGGTGGTGGAGACCCTGGACTTTGGAGTCAGAAATCAGTTCAAACAGTAACTCTTGCTGTTAATGAGCTTCCTAACGTGGCCTACTAGATTTTCCTGGCCCTCAGTTCCTCATTCATGAAACGGTAACGGTATCACCTCATTAAGTTGCCATGTCGAGCAAATGAAACCCAGAACGGGAAGGTCTAGCCCCTGTCCCTTGTTCTTTGAACGCGCGTTAGAAAACACTGCTACTAAAATATGTGCATAGCTTTTATGCATGCCCATGTGCAAAAGTGACAAGGCTTTGACCTAATCTTGCCCCAGGCTTCGGCCTCTACCTCCAACAATAAATATACACTCCTCTGTTTACAACTCCATAAACAGGGACATGTATTTCTGTTAACAATGCATGCTCTGGGCTGTCTCTGTGATCAATTACTTTATATCATTTTCAAATTGCCACATGTTTACATCTTTCCAAATAGCTGTCCCCTGAACCAAAAGGGCCCTGCCTGACTATGGCATGGTCAGAAGGGGTCCCTTCAACTTATCACATCTAGAAATGCCACAGACAGAAACGCTTCCGGGCTATTTGCTAAGAAAACTAGCATAAGCTGCTTATCAGAAAATATTACATTTTCCCTGAAAGGTGAGCTGTTTTGTCAGAGGCTTGGGCTGTGTGAAATTCCTTTTTTGTCATGATAGGTCACTGCACTGAAGCTAACCGGAGACTGCCATCTCCCCAGTGGATGCCAGGGCCCTGGGCAAAATCCTGCAAAGCTAGCCTTTGTTTTCAGGACAAGTGCGCTATGGTTGGAATCCAAGCCCTATATAAATGTAAGTGGCATTAGCATTGTGATAATTGTGCAATTTTTAAAGACATATCAATCAACTTACCTTGTGGATCCAGACCCTACACAAAGCTTGGTGTTCTCTAGTTCCTCACGCTGGCTGAAAAACGTGGCAGAAAATATGTCATTCTTCTTTTTTTTCTAAGCTCCTCAGCTTAAGGTTCAAGATCTAAAATGCTGGTACCTGAAAGTGTACCACAAAGGGCCAAGGCCTTGAGTTTCAGGTCCTGTTCTGTTACTTAGTGGTGGCATTGGGCAGGTCTTTCCAAATCTCTGCCACTGTTTCCACATCTGTAAAATGTCAATGAAAGTACCGTTTCTCTCTTGGAGTAATTACGGGACTCGTGGGAAAACATGGAAGTAAAAATTCTTGTTCACTGCACCAGCCGGGACAAATGTAGACATGGAAATGACCATGATTATAGTAGAACGTGTTATCAGATTCCACACAATCACGGCAAGAGGCTAATCACTGCCACTCTCAGCGCTGAGTTTTACACTCAGTGTATTGGGCTCAGCCAATCAGTGTACTGTTTTAATGCTGGGTCGATTAACGACCTAGGAGGATTGGATTCTGCCTGGTTTATGGTCTGGACTATACAAATTTGCATTTTGACCAGAGACCTGGAAGAATTTACTGTGCTTCATGAGGTTTTACAATGGAGTCTATTAAATGTAATAATATTAATAATAACAATAATAATAATAATAATAATTGAACACTCAAAAGGGTAAACGGCTTTCTCAAAGACATAATAGCTAGTAAAGATCAAGATTTAATTTACACCTGACTCTGTCTGGGTCCAAATAGCATCATCCAGAGACATGCAGCTTCATAGACTCTGTGCCTGAGAAAGCTTCTGAGAAAGGCGATGACCAGCTCTTTCCTTTAATTCTCAAGAGCAAAGAGAAACAGTTTACATGCGATTCTTGTAGATGTAAAGACAGAGCACCCAGGCTCACGTTTGGAGCAGAAGTATGAAAAACATACCAAATTTACCTCCCTCTCCCTTTCATTTAGAAGACTCAAATTCTCTCTTTCTCTCTCTCTCTCTTTTCCTCCTTCTTTCCGTCCCTCTTCTCCTCCCAGCGTTTTTTTTCTTTCTCTCTCTCCTTCCCTCTTCCCATGTCTCTTTCTCCCTTTTCTCTCTCCCTCTCTCTAGGAGAAACATTGGCCCAGGAATAAGAACACAAGACTTCAGGCATCAGAACCATATGGGGACACCAGCTCCACTACCTTCTAGCTCTGCACTTAGGTTTTGACTTAACTGCTCAGACCTCGGCATCCTCACACCTGAAATAAACCCACGCTCCTTCTCTCTACGTAAGGCCATGGGTGGACCATGGAAAACAGCATAAACAAGGTGCCTAGCCGGGTGCTCTCCATTAAGGAATGGAAATTCCTTCTCTAACCTGTACATAATATCTGAACAAAAGGTATGAGAGCAGCAAACTCAGATCGCTCAGATTTTATCACTTTCTAAATATAAAGATTTTCATCAACTTGGCGTGTTTTTACTGAATCGAGTGACTATTTTCACATCATGCAGAGGGAGGCAGCGTTTTTTCAGGATTGTGTGTCATTTGGCTACCGGTTCATGGATGCACCTTGCATGGCCTCTACGGTTCTTTTCCATGGTTGTCTAGCGGTCAGGCTCAAGGCCTGTCCTATGTGCTCGGTGATCAATATATTCCAGCCTCGTCCCTTCTCCATCTCTCCCTCTCCCCTCCCCAGTGGTTCTGATACTTGCTTTGCAGCCAGTGCAAGGGCTGACCTCCAGAGGAGAGGGGTCTAGGAGAGCTCCGGGAATGGGTTTGGTTTGCGTTATTTGCAGTAACTGGTTGTAGGCGTTTTTAGCTTCTAATCTCATGTCCTTTTCTGAGCTGGTTACAAATCAACTCTAATTACCAGCTTCAATGTCCAGTATCAGGCAGGAGCTAAACAGTACCGAAAGACACTACTACTTGAAGTCAAAAGTAGCCCCCCACGTGAGGGACAGGAAACAGCCCCTGAGACCCCAGGCGCCCCTCCCCATGGACATTCCCTGAATTCCTTCCAACTGTTACTTCCTTTTCTTAAGTGTAGAGAATATTTTTCTGACTATGAAGAATCACAAGCCATGTGCCTACAAAGCACACCTGTGATATGGTAGGTGTTTCTGTTCTGAAAATGATTGTACCGGAACCATACTGACTGCATGGGAAAGCAAAGTGATGGAAGAATTTGCTGGGACCTTTTAGTTATTTGTTTATTTGGAAAAAAAAATGGTAGATGAATCACTTAACCCACCGTGGAGAAGCGAGGTAAAGAGAGAATTGTTTTTCTGACAATTACCCGTGGCTCAAGTAATCAGAAGGCCACGATAGAACCCTCTGAGCTGTGCCACTGTGGATTCGCTCTGAATAGATAAATATAATCTAAAACACTTAGATCTTACGTGTTCCAAAATTGTCTGCCTCCTGGATTTGCCACTATTCTTATTATTCCAAAGCGTACACATATTTCTGTTTCAAACAATGGTAATAAGACACATTTTTGAATTGAAGGAAGGCTCTATAATCTAGTGTATCTTTTTGTGGTGCATTCATCTGTAAATGTAGCTTAAAAACCATAAAGCACTATACAACAGAAGGCATTTACTGTGGGTGCTATGTGCCTTTTTTATTTTTACACGTAACCACGATAATAATAAAAGGATTCCTGACCTGCTTGCATGCTAGCGATCCTGTTTCACCAGCCCCTTTGCTTCCTCGTGAATTTGCAGACCAGACCTGGTGAACCCTTTCCAATCTGACAAACGTCACCACCCATCCACCCGAGTCACCATATGTGGCTCCAGCTAAGAGTATCACCACACAATCATACATTTTTACAATGGGTCCATAAAACAACCATTATAATAAATGTCTGCTTAATTAATACATTAGGACAGAAAGCAATTTATTATGCTCTTATTTGCTATCATTCTCCCTGCTCAAATTTAATAATGCAAAAAGGTTTCTCAGATGCCAACCCCTGGAAATAATAAAAATACATTCATCATGGATGTTGAATGCAGACACGTCTGGCAGTACTGCTGGCAAAGAGGAGGCAGTCAGATGTGGAGAGAGAAGTCGGGGCTGTGTGCGCAAGCTTGGCTGGCGGGAATCGAGTCTCTCCGATGGAGGAAGGAACCTAGTGCAATGCTTGGCATGGCAGAAAGGAAGGTGCCCAGAATAACTATTATTACAATATGCAACAAAAGGCGGGGGGGGGGGGGAGAAAGGGAGCAGGGGTGAAAAGCTTTCAAGTCAGTTAAATTCATGAGGGCTATGGAGGCTCAAATTGAAATTATCTCACTCTGTGCTGATAAATAAAGGAGCTCGGGTACCTAAATCATGACACTAACTATACGTTTCGATTTTTTTAAGTAGTGATTAGGTGGATACTCTGGGGAACCTACCAGCCTTCACAGAGATAACAGACTCAACTTAATATCAACTTAAAAAGAGACTTGAATTCTAACCAATCTCATGTAATGAATTGAAATTCTATAGCTTTCAGAGGGGGGGAAAGATAAAAAAGCGACACGGCTCCATCCTCTAACTTGCTGTCAGGAAATATAATTTGTGCTCTCGGTGATTCACCTAGCTCATATGCAGCATGCAAATTTATTTCCCTAATAATCAGACCTGGAGATTGCCCAAGAGGATTAATAGCATCATTCCTTATGACCGCCAGGATATTATGCACCTCTGACATGGAAAAATTGTGTTAGTTCTACAGAGAAAACGCAAGGATATTTGTCCTGCTAGACAATATAATAGGCTGGTGCATCATCAGATTACAATGTCATTTCAAAAACCTTGAATACAAATAATGGACAGTGGGGGAAATGTTGGAACAACCTCCCTTAATTCAGTAGCCTTGAATTCACGTGTATTTCTGTGTGTGCCAGGCGGTGTATGCATATTTCTTTTATTAGAGCTTTCCAACATTGCATGCAAAAAGGCAAGGGTATTTTATATTCCATGAGATCTTGTCATTGTTTCTTGGCAAACAGATGAAAAAGACACGAGGAAAAGGGTTCTCTCTATGGTTTTGCTTTCTTTGTAACCCACCTATACACAGCCGAAGATAGCGTTCAGAAGCAGAACTTGCATTGGTATCCGCTGATTATCTGGAGTTTACATGTGGGGTGTGCTCCTTGGTATGTATACAAACATGGGTATCTACTAATGTAGCTTCCACTCCTGTCTTTATTCAAACATGAAGTCGTCCGTATCTTTAATCGCTGAATATTTGATACTCAAGGCAAAAGCAGTATATTTCACAGTCGTTGTTTGGGACTATATTTTATTTTATTTCTTTATCTTTGACAAGGAATCGGTCAGAAATTTTCCAGAACGGTAATGTCTCCAGCTGTACTTTAGACCAAAGAACGCTGCCTTGAGACAAGACCAAATTTCATTATTATGCGCATGGGAGCAATAAGATTAGCTCCTACTGTTGCCCCTAAGGCGGAGCCGCACGATGAGCCAATGAGATGATGCTAATGTGCACGTTAATAGTATTCTGCTAGAAGAAGTTGGGATAATTAAACATGTACCGTCTCTTTAAGACAGAGCCGCACACATTTTCTTCGGATGGGTGTTTACAAGAATTCCAATTTCAGGTCAGAGCCATTTCTGAGATTGCTTAAGAAAGAGATGGGAATAACTTATCTTATTCATGTATTCAAGGAACCTTATAAAATGTGCAAAACATAACAGTTTTAAGGGGCAAAACATGCATCTTATCTTGACAGAGCTGCTTTATTATGTGTACCGTTGTATACTGACCTAATATATGGAGCATTTTTAGCTAATATACCTTGCAGGAAACCAGCCTTTAATGTGATGGATTTTATGGTATCTCATTAGGGTGTGTTTATATAACCTGATACTAAACACGTTTTCAGATTCATGTTCCTTATTAAAATTGTGAGCCACATTGATTTTTAGTTGGAACAGCCACAGAGTCATTTTTACCATTAAGAAGGGTAGCTCTGAACTTATTCCCAGAGCACAACTGTTTTCTGTACAAACTTGGGGACTTCCCCTTTTACAGCTTCAATTAGCGTGGTCTTCGTGGCATGGAACACTGTCCTCTGATTGCTTGGAAGTGTCTGTTAGGTTATTATCCATAATGCAGAATTGTTCATTGCATAGGAAGTCCCCCCCCCTTTGTTTTCCTGGAAGAAAAAATAAATCTATTAATTCTCCTGTTGTTTTCAGATCGATATCTTTGATTTTATGAATTAGCCCCAAATACTACTGATATATTGGCCCTGAAGTGTACATCTCTTCATATCTGAGCTGCTGACGTTTTCATAACTGACACTACCAGTTATGACAGCGTTTGTGTGAAAGTGGCAAATTAAGAGAAAAGGGGGGTGGAATCCCTTAACATTGCGAGTTGTGTTAAACAAAATAATGACTTTCACATGGTGAAGTCTCATTTTGTAAACTGATCCTGTGGGGTAACTCAGAAAGTCAGCCGTAAATAGTGTCCCAAGGTATTTCAGTGGAGTCAGGGGAAATAATGACCTGGAGGTACTGTAAATAGTTTAAATTATTCGAAGGTCTTTCTAAGAAATGTAATGTGAGAAGGGAGAGAAGTGCTTTTTCTCTATTGTGAAGCGAGTACCCTTTGGAGGTGATCCAAATTCAGAATGCAAATATTTAGAGAAAAGGACAATCTTTCGAGAAAAGCAAAAACTTTACTTTTCTTACTTGTTACAGCGAAGCTAGTGAACACAGTCCAACCAGGACAGAAAAAAAAAAAAAAAAAAGCGCATATCCAGACAGAAGCACGACTCTGTTTATTTCACTTTTGCATTTCAAAATAAGTCACAAGCCTTTAACAGGGAGAGGGGGGACTAGATTTTTCACAGTGACATACAGAAAACCTATGGAATGAATATCATTACCCCTGATAGATTGAATATTGTTAATCGTGTGATTTCATTTTAACCATATTTATAACTTTAATTATAATCTTGGAATTGTAGTTCACAAACCTCGAGCAATCGCTCTCTGTATTTGGCCTAAGAAATTTTAAGTCAGAACTTGTTCTGAGAAAAGAAGACCGTTTCCCTTTATTTTGCCTCTGGCGGGCTATTCATTATTAAACATTAAAGTTGTGTCAATTACTTTCATATTTGATGATTATCCCAGTTTTTCCACCAGCTAATCAAGTCTTCTTTAAAGACGTGTCTGGCAGTGACTACGAACCGGTTTGTGCTTTTTGTCTCCTAGTTAACCATAGCAATTGGTTATTTTAATTCACCCCACCACCCTACTACCCATCACCACCATTCCCAACTAAGACAACAGGACGACTTACCCATTTATTTTAATCAGGGTGAGACTGAACTTTCCAAGTTACTCTTTTGCTAAATACAAGAGCCAGGTTCACGTACTGGTTTTAAATGGGGATGAACCGAGCTATCCTGAGAACAACTCTGTTGTTAGTATTAACAGCTTCACAGTTATTCGGCTTGAGGTGTAATTATTTTACCATTATTACATGCAAAGCTTTTAACAAAACAGTCGTTCCCTCCATTTAAGCAGAGAGTTTTATAATTTATTACATCTCTTTGGTCATCAACACACTATACAAACAGTTGGCCACCGGTGACCAATTACATTAAGGTTAAGCAACATAACTTTAAATTAGAAATAAGCTAATGGATCTTCATCAAGGGCCTGCTGTGTTTTCACTGCTGTTTATGAGATGATACTAAATGTGGATATAGAGCACGCTCACTGGGACCAATTCCTTTCGGCCTGAAAATGGGAAAGTCTCGAGTGTACCCGGGTCCAGAGCTAATTAATGGGATAACATCTGCTTTAAGCATTCAGCTGGAGTAATTTCTATCAACTTCCCAGTGAAGGTGCAGGGGAAACTGTCAGAGAACTAAGTATCTATCATGAACCATATTAATCTGTGACAGGACTGCAAAAGGCACATTTCGGTCTTGGTTTTATATTGATTTGGGGTGCTGCTATTATCAGCATGGGGTTCCCTCCCATTCTCCCTCTCTTTGATGCATGAATAATTGTGGGGTCTCTACGCAAATAGCCTATTTATATACATACAGGCCAGGGAGCTGGTCATGTTTTCAAAAATTCAGTGTAGAGGAGATAAAAGACAAGAATAAAACAGCCATGTTCCTCCTGAAACAATCAGTTTTAGCCACAAAGACATTTATGTTGTTTTATCGTATTACTTAAAGACGCAGCAGGATTTGCTAAAGAGAAATACCAGTACTGTAAAACAAGCTTCAGAAGGGATAAGCCCACTTATTTCGTGTTATTTCATGTTATCAGCTCTTGTACAACATGATTCCGGCTTTAGTAGCAACTAAATAAAGGCACCTGTCCTGTGCAGTCATTTACATAAATCCAACCTGAATGGAGGAAAAAAGTAATTCTCTGACACCTTACGACATGTGACACGTGCGGAAGTAGCAAGAGCAGCCATTCCCCTGGCAGCAGCCTCCCACCAGGCTAACCCTTTATTTTGTACCAATCCTGTATTCCGTACTTAATGTTTTGTTCGTTTCTTTGTTTTGCAGCGAAGCGGGAGAAAGAGTTCATTTTAATTAAGAGTTCAGGGAGAGGTGGTTCCGTGTGTCTGCACTTTTGGAGTAAGTCCTGTACGCCTCCAAGGCAGTCACACAAGCCAACAGCACTGAGCTCTGCGATCCCAGTGGTCAACAGAAAGACGAAACATATAACTGTTCTTAGCGGTTGAGCTGAAGTATGCTGATGTTCCTTTTTAATAATCCTGGACCCAATAACTGGCATACATAAAATGTGATCCTGAGGAAGAAATCGTAATAATGATCATTCACCTTCGCCTGAAAGCTGACGGGGTCAAAGGCCAAATGTCAGCTCACAATGAGTATGGGGGAATTCACCGGCTCAAATCCCACAGCCTCCCGAAAAGGGTCCCGTTCAGGGTTATTTATGGAAATGAAAATGGGAGAAGAATCGAGATATTTTTTTAAAGAACCTTAACACTTATACCATAGAGGGGGGAGATATTTCTTCAGATAGTTAATAATCCAACAAAATTTTTAATATTGCCAAATTGAAATTGTGGCTGTCCCCAGTTCACATATTTATGCAATAATCTTGTAGTAAACTAATAAGTTGTGTTGGTTAATTGCCAAGCTATTTTGCGTACAGTTAAGTTGTGCATATAAAAATACGCATGATGAAACATGTAGTATTTTATACCCCAAAGCAACTAACATGCTCATACCTAATGCATGCACACACACTGCAACCCAGGACAAATTGCTCATGTTAGTTACTACCACAGGCTGGCAGGCCGGAAAATACATTTGGTGCCTAATATGCATAAGCACAGAAATATGGTCAGGCTCATTACTGTAATAAAGCTGTGATTTGCCAGCAGGATCAGTAGAAACACACTTGAAGCAGTCTGTCCCTTCCACTAGTTCATGTGCCATAAAGCAATGAGGTTGTAACAAGGGTGAATCCTCAATTCAGTTGGGCTACCTTGTCTGGGTTATTTGAACCCTTATTTGCCTTAAGGGGCCCATTTGCTTGTCCTAATGTGTACACAGTGATAATGTAGCCATTTACGCAATAAGGAAGGTCTGCAAAACAGTAGTCTGCTCTGCAATAATGCGAAGTAGCAAGAGTGTGGGGAACCCGCAACCGTTGGTCCAATTACATAATTCTGCGGAGACGTCTTCAGATCAGAGAGGTGGCTTTTGAATGTGCTTCAGAGCAAGTGGAGTACTGGACAAGAAAAAGCCAAGTAGATTTCTTTTTAGTGCTCTGATAAAATTAGAATCACATTGATGAAAGAAAATGCCCTGGGTCCTCTGCTTGAAGTTTCCATATTAAACAAAAGACTTTTGAAAAATTATAGAATTTACCTTGAGTAGAATTGATATCGCTTCCATGAAGGTGGAAGTTTCCTATTTGGAAAGAAGGCGTTAAGGTGTCATTTCCCACGGGACAGAAAGGGAGTTCAGTGATTACTCAAGGACAGTCTGAGCGCAGAGACGAAGTTAAGGTGGCCCCAAATGTGCCATGATGCCCCTCGATGACCTCAAGTATTGTGGGGCCCTGTCTTTGTTGTTGCAGTCATTGGATGGGCTTGTGAAGGCCATTCTTTGTAGAGAGCTAAAAAACTGAAATCCAAGTTTGAGGTCCACTGGCAGGAGCTCTGAAGATCCTATAGTACGTATTTTACTTTTATGTTTTTCTTTTTGTTTTTTTTTTTTTCTAGCTTTAAATGAAAGCTAGTTCTGTATTTTTACATACCCATGTAAACAGGCTGAAAAGCTGGTAGTGGAATATAATTAGGAAGAAAAAAAATATCTATAAAGCACAAGTCTTTCCCAAGGTTTGGAAGAGATCCTACTCATCAACTAGAAGAAAATAATCCAGAAAGTGGCACATTCTACTTCCAGCACTATTTACCATACTCTCCTACGATAAATACCAAGAGTGCCAAAGAAGCATTGTTGCTCTGGCCAACCTCAATTAACTGCTTCTTGTAACACTATGCTGACAAAGATTCTGAAGTCACAGGAGGTCTCAACATGCACAAAGAAGGGAATGGTGGTGTGGATTCCAGCTCTCTCCACCCTTGGGTGCCAATGACCAGTTCCAGACGTCATTCCCAGCACTGCCATCCTCTGTGGTCTGAGAGGCCCCTCTGCGTTCCTCATTCTTCAAGATGCAACTTCACAGAACACTTCCAGAACTTCTTCACCCTGGCGTGCTAAGAACTTTGGGTTGGAGTACATAAAGAATGAGTGTACACCATTCACAGTAGTTATATGTGTTATTAAATATGAATCAGGTTTTAGCCGCCTACCTTCACATGGGAAATGGAATATGTAAAAATAATTTTATGTTTATGTTGATTCTCTTTGGGAAATGGACATGCCATGGTGTAAGTAAAATGGACATACCCATGGCTAACGGGGAGCACATCTAGGTTGGCCTAATGGAAAAATGGAGAAGACAGCTCTCTGGGTAGTAAAGTTTTGCTGGGATTCAGAATACTTGCATCCTGCCAGTATTCTCCCCCACTGGCCTCTGATGCCAGCAGAATTGCTACTATGAGTTGACGTATCATCTCCAGGATGCCTCAAGTTGAAGGCAAGCAAACTACCACGCAGGGGTACGCACTAAATCAATAAGCTTATTCCCTAATATCAAAGCAGCTGATAACTTCCAAAGAGAGGGTACGAGCTAAGGGAACTGCAGGATCTTTCCTGTTATTTATCTTAAAGAGATGGAACGTAGATGGAGTAGGAGCATTAGCAGCACAGATCTATGCTGGAAAGGCCTCTCCAGACAGAGCTGACCGTGAAGGCTCTGGGTTCCGGAGGGTAAAGGATGTCAAATCCAATCAATAAACATTTTTAACATACCTCCTAGATGCCCTGGCATCCATTGCATAATGCACAGGTGTGGCATGAGCAGATGTTCGAGGGTCACAGAAAAAAATGGCTTAGTCTGAGAGATCTCACTGCTCTTGAAGAGGCCGCTTTTCCTTGTTTTTATTTATTATGATGATTTTTTTTTTAAACTGTGATTTTTGTACTCAGCCACAGAAAGTATAAAACTACAACTAGCATTTTTCCATTTATACCACTTTGAGAGCTTTGTCACATTTCTGAGAATTGAACATTTTCCCCCACGTGGGCACTTTCGATATCACGTTTCATCTCTGTGAAATTTCCCCTCCCGCCCCCAGTGCTCTGCTTAGACAGGCGTAGTCTCTGCCCTTGAAGTGCTTATGGTTTCGAGGAAGAGGGCAGATGAGGCAAACGGAAAGAATACCCTACCAACACTGAATATTACAAACGGCTCTGGAGAGCATCAAATAAATAGCGCACCGTGGGCGGGTGCATCGTCATGGGCCTGGGCCCCCATGGGAGAGGCAAAGGCCACCTCTGCTGGGGGCCATCAGGAATAGGCCTAGCGCGCGTTTCCTGAAGTTACTCAGGGCTGCTCCCTAGCTTACCTTTAGAGGGGAGGCTGGATCTCATCCCGGGAAGAAAGTCTCCTTCAGTGGGAACACAGGCATCAGTCTGGGACCATCATATGTGGCCACTTTGATCATTGGCACACTCTTTTCCAGACTGGCCCTTTTCAACTGGAGGTTCCCTGGGGGAAATGCTGGTTCGGGGAAACAAAAACAGCTATTGATGTTTACTTTAAAGGCATTTCCGTTCTTTGGCTTTTCTTGTCTTCCTTTCTCCCCATGTTCTCTTTTCCTCCCACCCCCACTTGCAGCCTCCCTAAGGTCTCCCTAGATTTGATCTACTGACCTGGGTGCTGAGGCTAGATTTGAAATCTTCTGAAGGGTCCTTAACATGCCAGAGTTAACAGGCCTGCCTGGGCCTGCTGCTGTCTCCGAACTGCCACAAACTCCAAGGATTGTTTGGCAATAAAAATCAGCTATAAAAGTGTGAAAAATACCAGAGACCCAAATGCAAGAGGGAGGCGGGGGAGGGGGGCATGGCTCTTACACCCTTTTAGTGGACATCTGATTTATTTTTTAAGCGGAAAAGCTACTTTTATAGCTACTGTAGTTCAATTATCTCTAATTTTACACATTTTATGCAAATTCTTCCATCTTAATTGCAAATGAGAAGGGAACTTATTTTTTAAAGCAGAAAAACAAGGTATAGTTTTGTATTTCCTTTTCAATTTTTAATTCCTATTCGTGGTTCAGCACCATTAAACTTTTAAAACTCTTTTTACACAGTTGTTTAAAATTATGTGTAATTTAAAGCACACTTGCATGTTCACAAACACCCATAGCCTTAAACAAGTAGCTAATTTTATTCCCAGACCTCGCTCTCCCTCTCCAAGAAGATACTTTGATGTTCTCCTAAGCTTAGTTTCAAAAGACTGCAAAAGGATACACTTAAAAGGTTTTACAAAGAAACTTACTGTCGTACAAATCAAGCACATTGGAACATATCCTAAACATGAAGAAACCTGGATGAGAGTTTTTTGCCAAGTACCCAGATTTCTAACCGGTGGTATGCCGATAGATAGTCGACAGCCAACTCCCTTGGGAGGTGACTAACCAACTCTCTCTGATTTGTGGCTTTCGACAATTTCCATGGTGTAAACACTGCTGTCATGGCCAATTTCAAGCTACTGACATGACATCACTGAACCTGGAGGTGGGAAGGAATGGTCTCCCCTGGCCTCTGGGGGCAGAGCCATCCAGTAGCATAATGCTTACAAATCTAGAGTTAGGAGTTTTAGTCAAGAATCTGGCAACTACCAGCCATCTAACCTGTGTCAAATCTTTGCCGTGG
This sequence comes from Acinonyx jubatus, assembly GCF_027475565.1. Taxonomy (NCBI): domain Eukaryota; kingdom Metazoa; phylum Chordata; class Mammalia; order Carnivora; family Felidae; genus Acinonyx; species Acinonyx jubatus. The sequence goes on along the minus strand of NC_069388.1, from coordinate 75,752,052 downwards.
AATCTATTTCCTCATGTCTGCAACGAGAATAAAGTTTGCTCTGCTGTGGGCTTATCTTCTAATAGCGAAAGAACTAACAGTTGTAGAATCATTGGCAAACTGAAAAGGAAACGCCAATAAAAGCTAAATATCTTCAGCGTTTATTTAACAATTTAGTCACCAACAGTGTCTTGATGTCACCATAGGAAACACAGAGATGTGCATAACAGAGTACAAAGAATTACCCTTCGATAGACTGTGATTTAGTGTTTTCGTGAAAAAATTGCATCCCAGCCATTTGTGGGAAACTTAAACATTTTTCTGAGCCCTGAATCTTGAGAGAAATCAGTCAAGGAATCAGGAAAAGGGGTAAAAAAAAGTAGTATTAGTCTCTGAGAGGATTAAAGCTTAATTTTGATCTGCACTTGCCTTCTCCACTGGGAAGCACAAAGGGAACGCTGACGAGGCTGGGGCTGACAGTCTCTGGCGGGAATGAGGGGTGCCCACAAAAGGCTTCAGAATTGGTGGCGCTAAGCCCGCTCCGAGCCCTCGTGGCCTCCTTCCCTCTGTCCACACAGTATAGCACTGGAACCTTCCTCTGGTGCCCACACAAATAATTTGTGGCCAAGACACTTTCCGGGCCAGGTCCTCTCTTTCCTTACCAATCATATTTCATCCTAGCATATCGAGCAGAGGGAACGCAATTGTTTGCCTCCAACCAAATTCCAGGCTCCTCTGAAACCAGAAGCGAATGAGAGCAGAGAGGAAGGCCGTGTGTGTAGCACGTTGTTGCATCGGGCCCTCTTGCCTACTGGTAATTAGGCTCGCTCCGGCTAACGTCGGACTCCAGGCAGCTGGTCCGACACTTATTCCTGTGAAGGAAAATGGAGAGTACATGTGAGTCCCTGACTTTAACTTCTTCTCTCTTCTCCCTTCCCTTTGTGACTTCATGCTGGTTTGCAATTTGTGTTTTCACCACTGTAGTTAATTCTAAGACACAGTCGATCAACTCATAGCCTCCTTAGTAATGGAAGTGCCTCTAAATAAAACTGCGTAAAGCTCAACACTTCAATGGAGAGAATCCCTACCAGCTCTTTAATCTTATATTTAGCTGGCTACCCTTCATTGAAGTTACATTTATAGCATAATTAATGAAATAAGCTTTTCTTCTGACTTGCCTAAATAGCTAGCCAGGTGACTTGGAAATTCTCTTTTCATCAGGAAGCACTACTACCTACATGGTCTGAGACCTTCCTGCGTAACCCTTAGCAGCCAAAATATTCCACCTGGAGCACGTGACTGAGACCTGACAGGCTGAAAAATACACATGCCTCATAATGCATGTCAACAATTTTACTATCTGGTACAAATGGAAACTTGCTGAATTTATTCCCTAAAATGCTTTTTATGCTTTTCTTGGTTCTGGCTTAGTGGTAATGTATTTAAATGTCTGGGAGAAATATTCAAAAGAATGAAACACATAACTTCAGTTGAAATGCCTACATTTCAAACCAAATACTGGCAGATCAGTGAGTATCTAGGTTAATACTAACCTTATTTGATTAGGATAATTCACAGAGACACTGGCTCATTCCTTCAGATCCTGCCTTTTAACCAATCAATATTTTTAGGGTTATGGTTTTCAGAAGGCAGGTGATAATTTTGGAGATAGCATCTCAAGGTGCTGCTGACATTGAGATGCATATTTAATATGTTCTTGGAGTGACAGAACACAGCAAGCTTGGAATCTCCCCCCAGAAATACACACCCACACACCCACGGTGGCACTAACCTTTACATTCTTGAAGTTCCAAAACAGATTTAGCGAATGGGCTCTTATCAATGTCCATGAAAATTTAGAAACTTAAGGGGTGGGCAGTGACTACCTTTCCCTCAAATGTCCTGTCTTTTCTGTGTGCAGGAATCCCTGAGAAGGAGAGAGAAGAAGCAGGTCTCCATGCAAAGATCAACAGCGAGGACAGAAAGAAGGAGCCGTGAGGACAGCTACAGCCGTGGGCTGGTAGTTCACCTAAATTAGCACATGTCACTACCTGCACAAGTAGGGGATTGCATGAGAACTGGGTGAGGTAAGAGAAAACAAAGGGAAAAAAATAGACTTGGATTTTTCTTAGAATGTCATTAAAAAATATCTATTTTAATTTCACGTGACTGAAATTATCTGCTTGCTTTGTATTAATTTTGCCTTGACTGAAATTAGTTGTCAGGCCTCTGTTTATAGCCTAATTACCTTTTCCCTGAAAAAAAAGGAGGTAAAAGAAATAACAATAAATTCGTAATGCAAAAGCTACAAGTTTGTAGTATTAGTACAGATTAGGGATGGTTCTAGGAACAGGGCTTGAAAATAAATGAATGTGGAGAAGGCTTGTATTTCTTAGGAGACTATTTTGCCAGGTCTCTCCTCACTGCCTAGTGCCATGGTTGTGACTCGTGGCCACAAACACTTGAGAGTGAGAAGCACTCAGGGTGGCTAATTTAGTGTCATCTATTTTATTTGGCTCTCTTATGAAGCCAGCCAGATAATTGAGTGTTCACACTCAAGACCATGGTTGGCAAAATATTCTGTGAAGGGCCAAATTGCAAATATTTTAGTCTTTATGGGCCATATAGTCTCCATCCCAACTACTCAGCACTGCCGTTGTAGTGCAAAAACAGCCATAGACAATATGCAAACAAATGAGTGTGACTGTCTTCCAATAAAATTTTATTTACAAAGACAGGCAGTAGGCCAGATCTGGCTCACAGGCCATAGTTTGCCAAGCCCTGCTCAGGACAATTCAACCAACGGAACACGAGAAGAAGGTAATGTACACGCAGTACAGCATAGAACAAGTGTTCAATGAACATTTTAAACAAACATGAGTATCAACTAAACAAAAAAAATTTACTGAACTGCAGAAATGTGGAGCTATATCCAAGTCAGAATTCATGGGTTAAAAAAAAAAAATCATGGCTTTGGTGACTTCTTGTAATTAACAAAAATAAGTAGCAGTTGAATATGATGGGGACACAGTGAAAAGGTAACCAAAGCCCCTGCTTACCAAAGCTTAGGGAAAGGCAAACTATGTATGATCAGCCATAGAGAATGCCACCGTATTACATGCCACGTCTGGCCGGGGCTCGGAACATGCCTTTCTGCCATTGAAATAAGGCAGCACTGCAGAGCGTTGGCTAAGTCAGGGCAACGTGAAATGTATTTCTCCAAAATATGCAACAAAATGAGCAGCTTTTCAAAAGTCATCTCATTGAAAGGGTGAGCTTGAGTCACCTCATAAATAAGTGCCAGATTTGGGAAGACGAGTTATGGGTCTCCCTCTCATGCTGCTTCTCACCTCGTGGCCGGTTTCCCCATCTGTATTATGAGCATGGTACCAGGTGATCCATGGTTCTCAAACTCTGACTCTAAACTATGATTCCAATGCTACTTCAACTATTCGCTTTTTAGTTAGAGGGTCCCTGACTTATTGTGTTATGCTTTTTACCTACGGGTGAAATGTTGAACTGACTTCATTTTCTCCTCTACCAAGCAACTTTCCATTCCCTCCCCCACCCCTTCCCAAACCCCTCCCAGTAGAGAGTCTCATCTGAAATGTGAAGACAGCCCACCTCCCCACAGACAGCCAGGGACAGATAGCAGTCAGGACAGCAGCCCAAGGCCCCTCTCTGGGCCGAGCCTACAGAGTCATCTTGGTCTTCCTGAGAATCCTTCAGCTGGAGGGGCTTTCCCCACCCCCCCGACAACACCCCCACTCAATGCCTGGACCATTGCCAAGAAGATCTGTCCAGCTGTAAGCCTGATTTTATATAGTTATTTTCACTTATTTTTTATTTCACAAGATGTAAACGAATCTGTTTAACTAGGAAATCACGTCCCTTGAAAGTGATTATAACCTAATTTGACATGCAGTATTTGTACACTTATTCTAGTGTTATGATGCATTCACCATGTTTACATAAATAGAGATTTCTGTATAATTACTACAAGATAATGTAAAGAGTTAATCACATGAAATCCCCCAAAATCTCATTTGGGTAAATTTTTTTTTTTTAATTTGAAAGTAAAATTTCCTTCGGAAACAAAGTGGGCCTATTTCCAAAATGTTCTATAAATCTTCCTTGAGCGCCTTACAAAAACATCTACTTTCTTCATCCATTCTTGTTTGTTCATTAATTGATAGAGTCAGATAATTTGCTGTGTACCTAATATGTTGCAGATACAAACAAAGATAAAATAGACATGTTTCTTGCCTTCAAGAGCATTACATCTAAAGAAGTTCAGAAGCACTTCATGGAGAAAGGTGAAGCTCTGCCTTGATCTGTTCTGCTTACCTTTGATTTTCCACTTTTCTATTATGTTTTCTTCATGAAAAATACATTGGAAGAAATATGCAAGAATTATTTGCATAGAAAGAAATATAAAGAGGAGGGAGAGAGGCAAAATTAGCATGAAATTCTAAAGGAAGAGCTGCAAATAGTTAAAGTTGTTCTGTCTTCTAATTTTAGAGACAGAAAGAGCATGTGAGTAGGGCAGGGGGCAGAGGGGGAAAGAGAGAAAGAGAGAGAGAAAAGGGGAGAGAATCTTAAGCAGGCTCTATGCTCAGGATGGAGCCTGATGAGGGGCTCAATCTCATGATCCTGGGATCATGACCTGAGCCAAAATCAAGAATCAGACACTCAACCAACTGAGCTATCCAAGTGCCCCAAGTTGTTCTCTTTTTATATCTTATTGGTGAGGAACGATATTTCCCCCAAACTGAAATATTTTACTAAAATTAAGAAGGAACAATCACGTAAAGAATGATCCAACAGTTCTATACCAATTTACCAAAGACTTTTTTGTCTTCCTGAGGTTAAATAAATGTTTCTCCTTGCACTTATTTTCTGCCATTCATTCTGTTTGTACCATATGCTCAGCTCCATCTCAGCATCTTTGAGGGTGAAAAATTAGGTAAAAGCCCTGCCAAGGTACATCATGCTGTGTGGATAGCGAAAAGAGGGCTGGAAAAAACATCTACAATGGCATCAGTGTTAGAGAGGTGAGGATGTCACCGCATGGGTGCATTTCACAAATACCATCCTTTCTTGTCACCTTCACTGGACTGTACGGTGCACATTCAGGTGAACCAGGGATGAGAAAGTCCCTTCATTTCCCCCAAGACCTATTCCTTCATCATCATGTGCCAAACCTTCTCTCAAATCCTTGAGCTCTTCTCTTTACTGTGTTTTCTAGGAGACAAACGACATTTAGGCACAGTTCTTAGTAACATCTTCAGTGAAATAGGACATTTTTTTAGGATGAATTCCATACAATCCCTATCCAAAACCTGTCAGAATGAGAGCTGGAGATTTAAAAGTGGAATGTCCCAGTACTTCAATGAGATGGTTTTCAAATCAATGCACATGGGCCAAAGTACCTAGTATGACCAATTGTTCATGAGGGCAATTAGTTTACTTCAAAAAGAAAGAATAAAAAGCACATGTTATGTATTATAGTGAGCATGGTATTATACCATTATTTGTTCAACCACATATTCCTAAACTATTTCTAGAATTGACTTATTCCTAAACCATCAATTAGGCAACCCTTCAAACATAATACACCACAGGTAAGCTAGTGAGCCATGTACAGCCTGTTTGCTATATAGGTTTTCCATTCAGGCCTGAGTTCCATTTTGCTCTCCCAGTACAGTTGCAGTACAGGGTCATCTTTGTGAAGAACCATAAACATGTACTTTGGATTCTAGTTCTGCTGTTGGCACCATGGTCCTAAGAGCAAGTTACTCAACCTCTCTGTGCTTTAGTTCTACTTTCTGTAAAATGGAGATAGCAATTCCCATTGTCATGGGGATTTAAGTAACTTGTCGTAGGAGGGGACTTAGAGCTTTGCCTGGCCTATTATGAAGAGATAGTAAATGTTCGCTGATTGTAATGGAAGCTGCAATAATCATACTGGCCTTGGATGGCATTTATATACACTCCTTATACACTATATTTTACCTGTTCATTTTTATCCAACCTATTCCCTAAATTGTAAGCCCTTGTGAGACATTGCCAATGTCTCAATGCCAAGAGGAGCCCAAAGTAATGAAAAATTATCTATTTAAGTGTATGTATTCTCTCTACTTCCCAAAATCCCCAAGAATTTTTGTCTTCCCTCGGTGTGGCTAATTGTGAAGTGGCTGTGCTCATGAGCACCTTTTTATTTGCATATTTGATGTTTCCAGTGGAAACACTAGACGCTAGCAATGACACTATCAATAATACAGGAAACTTCCTGATAAAAATTTCCTTTTTATTGTCTGCTTCTCATTTTGGCCTACTTTCCTTTCTAAGTGACCCTACTCACCCAAGCCAGACTACAGAAGATGAACACGTAGGAAGTACAAAATTTCCAAGTTTCACCTTCCCTCTCCTTCCACCAGCCAGAGCTTATTAAACTCCTCAGATAAGTTTACTTATTTTTGACATGAATTCTTTGTTTGCGATAATCATCTTAGGAAAAAAAAAATTATTTCTCCTGCTGCATCTGTAGCATTTTCATAGTGTCATATCCAAGATAACTTGATACAGTCTCGAGGGAATGACAGGAAGTTTCTGAGGAGAGTCTTCTCTGTAAGGGCACCACATGCCCCAATTTGGAGGCGAATGCCCCAGTTTTAACATGCTGTCTCCCCTGTGTTCCCAAGAGCAGATCTAATGTTCTCTTCCTCCAGGTCTCTGTTGATTGCCTGAACTGCAATAGTGCTGCTTGAAATGGCGAGGGAATGGGGTAGAATTGGAGTTATCCAAATCAAAAACATGTCGGATGAGACTCACAATCCAATAATAGACACTCTATGAGGCCTCCCTGAGGGTTGTCAGGTTTTTAGCAGAATATTAGCTGGCTACTTAACACACTCTATTGTCTTCACTTGAAGGCTTTAAATCCAGAAGCTTTGCTTAATTTTACTAAGTAAGATACCTAGAAAATAGAATCCCTTTTACTCTCAATTGGTATGTGGAGGGGAAAACATTCCACAGTATCACTGCTCTTTCCACACTGAAAGAAAATGCACTACCATGAATATCTGTGTCTGGTCTGCTTATTAAAGTGTTCATAGAATCATTTAATGCAGCTACTCTTCCTTTCATGTTTTCCAATGGAGGGACATGAGGAATAGGTTTTGTTTTTGCTTTTGTTTTAATTTTCTTTAAGCTCTGAAATGCAACATTTTGGATTTGAGAAACCCAAATAAAAGACAAAAAAATATATATATCAGCAGTGTCTCGCTAAATGTTCTGTTGGTTTCTAAATAAGTTTAGGGAAGAGCTTTAGTCAAAACAGGATTAAAATTTCTCTGGCTCACCTTCTGCAAGCATAACTTGCTTCTGCTGTGGCACACCCAAAGGGGGAAAATGTTAGATGTGAAATTTATAAAAAGTGACAGAGAAAAAAAAAAGCAATGCTTCTAATAAATAATATATTATTATAAGGGAAACAAAGTGATTGAGTAATGTCACTCTAATGACTTTTCTCCAACGGCTAGAACACCTGCTCCGGCATTGTTTATGTTCAAGTTTGTTTTCTCTGCTCCGTAGAACTACATCCTGTTAAGAATAACCTACATAAATGGGGCGCCTGGGTGGCGCAGTCGGTTAAGCGTCCGACTTCAGCCAGGTCACGATCTCGCGGTCTGTGAGTTCGAGCCCCGCGTCAGGCTCTGGGCTGATGGCTCAGAGCCTGGAGCCTGCTTCCGATTCTGTGTCTCCCTCTCTCTCTGCCCCTCCCCCATTCATGCTCTGTCTCTCTCTGTCCCAAAAATAAATAAACGTTGAAAAAAAAATAAAAAAAAAAAGAATAACCTACATAAAGCCATTTACAAGGTGACTAAACTACCTTTTGTTAGGATGTCAAACTGGCCCAAATTGGAAGATGATATAAGAATCTGGATATCGGAGTGAGCACATACTGTGAAACACTGGTTGTTATTCTCATCCTGATGGTACATACTGCTAACGTGGACCTCAGACTGCCTTTGAGAAATCTCACCAAAGCCCAGGGACCATTTTACACACTGCCTTCCTAAATTTTACAGTGAAAACAACCCAAACTGGAATGAATCAACATGTGTAAAGGACGGTTAGGCAGCTCTTGTCTCTCCCTAGATCTTAAAGATTGTTACAAAGGTGAAGGCTCTAGTCATTCCTCTGGCTCCAAATTGTTATTTGATCTATGGCAAATGTCAAAAGTTACTGGGGTCCTATTTATTTCTATTGCATGGGGGGAAAAATCCACCTTATTTATCACAGGGATCAAATATAGGCAAGAGGCATAAATGTGGTTGAAAATTTACAAACTGTGTCCTGTGATCGATGTTAGTAACAATTTTTGGTATTATTTGGTAAAAAAGATCATTATTAATAAGCACCTCGGATGGTGTAAACATATTTCTTATACAAGATTCCCTATTTATTCACTTGTTATCTAATCTATATGCCACAAAATATATAGTGTTCTTGATGCTATACATCTCAAAGCACTGATATCTGCTATTCTAGAAAAGGCCATTTCACATAGTTTCCTATTATAATAGCTCAACTTTCTTCTTAATGGGATTCAGTAGGGTTTCTAGAGAAGAAGGGAAAATAACAACCATTTTCCTCTTATGCCTTCAAAGCTAATATTTAGCAATGATTTCACATCCTTCCTAAAGGAACAGGCTCTGAATTGTGGGCCATGGGTACTGGGGGTTAGGACTCCAACATATGAATTTTCGGAGGATACAATTCAGCCCATAACAGTAAGTGATATATAAGTCATGCAACTAATACATGGGAACAAATCCCATTTTGTCTGCTTCTTCTTAAATCTAGTCTTGGGTTAGATATACTACACACACACACACACACACACACACACACACGATATACTATATACACACACACACACATATATAGTCATATAGCACGGCTACATTAGTCACACTTTTTCACAAATTAACATCGATGTGCTTTAACTATCTAATACCACATGTCTGGAAACTCAGACCCTATGCATGAGTATGGAGGAGCATATATCAGTGAGAAGAGCCTGGATGTAACACTCTTATGATACCATTCACTTTTTATGGACTAGAGAGCATTGAGCTCTCACTCCCAAGGATCATTCTGGATCTACTACTTTTTAAAATAGTAAAACAACAACAAACATGATGTTAGAGTAAGTTGTCTAAATTGCAACAAATTAATTGATCAATTGTTCAGCATATAATTAGACACATGTGTATAAGAATGTTCATCAAACCTAACTGTGCTCTGGGAATCTCCTGGCATGAAGAAAAAAATGTCCAGATGTGTACCATGAAATGCCTTCATATAAGTCAGTGGTATATCCTGCCTGACTTGTGATAAAGACCTTGGAAAAGTTGCCACATATGCAGTTCATTTTAGGCAAACCACTACTTAGCAAGTTGGTCAGGGGCCCTGGGCTTTTCAATAAATGGTACTTCATTTCAGGGCTGTAGATGACATTGAAGGTTCCTAATCCCATGCAAATCACGTGGAAAAAAATATCCAAAAAAATTTGAGTGTCTGCTTTGTGCTGAGCACTGGGCTAGCTGAGGGGCCTTCCCTCAAGGCTGGTGGACCAGTCAGGCACCCACCTGAGTGATTATGAGACAATGTTTTGCTCGACAGAGGCACAGACGGAAGAGCATTAGGGACACATTGGCAGGACCACAACTTGGAGAGACTTAGGAAGACTTAAATGACAGGGTAACATTTGACCGGGCTTTAAATAATGAGATTACAGGCAGAAAAGTGGGGCAAGTGACGGACTTTTTGTTGCCGTTTACTTATTTATCTAGAGAGAGCATGTGTATACACAAGCAGGGGATGGGCAAACAGAGAGGAAGAGAGAGAATCCCAAGTAGGATCCACGCTCAGCACAGAGCCCAGTGCGGGGACTGATCTCAAGACTGAGAGATCAGGACATAAGCTGAAATCAAGAGTTGGACGCTTAACTGATGGAGCCACCCAGGCACCCCAAGGGATGAATGTGTGAAAGCGCATGGCATGTTCAGCGATGAGCAAGTGGTGATGTCCCTCATGGCAGGGGCTGTACGAAGGAGTAAGAGAGATGGAAGTGAAGGTGTGAGAGTAGGACAAGGACACATGGTCAAGGGCCTTGTATATATGCTGAACTGTCCAGATACTGTCTTTTGGACCAGGAGGACCAGTATTTATTATTTTTTAAATTTATTTTTGATAGCTTTATTGAAACGTAAATGAGACATATCATTGTCTAAGTTGAAGTTCTACAATGTGTTCATTTGATATGTTCACAAATTGTAAAATAATCACCACCATAGTATTATCTACTCCCCCCCCCCCCATTGTGTCACATTGCTGTTTTCTTCTTCTTCTTTTTTTCTGGCGAGAATATTTAAGATCATTCTCTTTTTAACATTCAAGTATACAATACAGTATTACTGTCTATAATCACCATGCTGTACATTAGATGCCCAAACTTATTAACCTCATCACTTATTAACCTTATAACCAGCAGCTTACAACCTATGACCAATATCGCTCCATTTTCCCAAGCCCCTGGTAACTACCACTCTACTCTGTCTTTCTAAGTTTGGCTCTTTTACATTCCACATACAAGTGACATCATACAGTGTTTGTCTTTCTCTGACTTATTTCACTCAGCATCATGCCCTTAAGGTCCATCCACGTTAGTACAAACAATGGAATTCTCCCTCTTTCTCATGGATGAATAATATTCTACCGCATCTCTATCCCACACTTGTGGAATCCCTGAATCCAGTTTCATCATTTTAAAGTAAATACCTCCAGCAGCAATGTGGCGGAAGACCCAGAGGGACACCCTGGAACTATTTTGAGCTCAGAAAACTATGATGAAGAGCTCAAATAGGGCAACGTCAGCAGAGAGAGAGAGCACAGAAGACTAAGTTGAGAGACTTTAGGAAGTAGAATGAACAACAGGTGGTGAGGAGTTAGATGCTGGGTCTGAAAGAGAGAGAGAGAGAGAGAGAGAGAGAGAGAGTTTTCCTTCCTTACCCTGAATTCATGTAGCTCTACTGGTGTCCCAGCACAGGATTTTGTTGAGACTGTTAAGTGTTTTACCCCATATCAAAAAATAAAAAAAGGCAAACAAACCCATGGCTATAAAGACCGTCTATAGAGAGCAGAGAAATGCATCACTCACTCTTGCTATTCAAACAAACAAAAACCACACCTGTTTATTCCATCTCTGATTCAATAACCTGTTTCCATTGACAAGTTAGACAAAAGTGAAACTGTCAAGATGACTCTTAGAGCTCCACTGTCAATGGCATTGGCAACTTCTTTGCTGAATAAGATAATAGTTTTGAATGTTTTCTTAACTTTGAATGCTACTCACAATGTAACAGCTACACACCCAAAGTACTGTTAATCTGTATTTCTGGCATTTTTCTCACCATTTTCATACGTCTAAATAATCAACGCAGCAATTCTTCAAGCCCTGATTTACAGCATGTGTTGACCTTCAAGGTATAAATGCCCACACCATGGCTGAGTTTGGGCTCCCAACGCAATGCCATTGAACACAGAGTGGGAAAGAGAGATGCATAGCATCACACCATCCTGTGTTATTTACCACATGAATACAATTGACCTAAACACCTCAAGAGTATAGATGAATCTGGTAAAATAATTGGGAAGGGATATGTGTTGGATATATATTACCTTTGTTTGTAACATAATCTCTCTAAGTTTTCCTTTTTTAATTTTTAATAGTGGTTGTACCTAATAAGCAGCTTGGAAAATTCCTGAAGAGCTCACAATCGATTCTCACAATCTCAGCATATCCCCACTCATATGAAGCATACACTGAGGGTGAGCAGAGAGCTCTGAGGCAGTCACTCGGGAACCCAGGCTAAAAAGGTTCCATCATCTTTCAGCTGTGCCATCTAGAAAAGGCTGCCTCTAAAGTTGCTACAGAAAGAGGCGGGATGGTCACATGAGTTGGACAGAAAATGACATTATTTCCCTCAAAATTCTTTTTCCTGAACTTGGTTGAAAGATTTCCATTGAGGACAAGGGATGCTAGTAAACGTTTTCTTTCTCATGCTCAGGAACTGGAAACACTGCGTTAGTGTCCACCTTTGTCTCTGCTACAGTCACAACACCACAAGATGAAACATCTTCTCACAGGAAACCAAACTCTTCTCATCCAAACCTATTCTTTTCCTAGCCTTCCTCATCAGTAAATAGAACCACATATAATCAGTCATTCATGTCTGAAACCTGGGACATCTGTCCCCCTAACACTTGAAATCCAATAATCTGTCAACTCTTCCTCCAACGACATGACCTGGTTCTTCCATTTCTTTCCATCTGCACCTGCAGGACCCTGGTCCAAAGCCACATCATCTCTCCCCAGGACTACCTGAAGAGACCCCAACTCCCATTACTCTCTCCTTTTCCATCCATCCTCACTTCAATTCATTTTCCACAGAGCAGCCGGAAGAATTTTTTAAATGTTAATCGGATTATGTCATTCCACTGCTTAAGTTGATTTTCAATTAAGCTTAAAATAAAATCCAAATTTCTGACTTGCCTAAAATAGCCCTATAGACTTTGATCCTGTCGCTTCCTCCAACCACATCTTGTTCCATTTTCCCTTTTTGAAGTACCTCTGTCACACAAGTGTTTTTGAGCTCTGTGAACATATCAAGTCTTTGCCTATGCCATTCTTTCTACCTGGAATGCTCTCATCCCTGTCTTTGAGTTCTGAGCTCAAATGTGTCTTCCTTAGAAAGATCTTTCTTGATTGCCTAACCTAAACTAAGTTCCCCCTTGTGCTTTTTCATAGAAGTCACAGTACTGACCACAATTTATCTTTTTACATTTTATTTAAATTAGTTAGTTAATATACAGTTATATTATATAATATACAGTTAGTTAATATACAGTATAGTATTAGTTTCAGGTGTACAACACAGTGCTTAAACTCTCCCATGCCACACCCATTGTTCACCACAAGTGCACCTTCTTAATCCCCATTGTCCATTCAACTCATCCCCCCACCCACCTCTGGTAACCATCGGTCTGTTCCCTAAAATATATGGAATGTTTCATGAATTTTCCTGTCATCCTTGCACAGGGGCCATGCCAATCTCCGTATCGTTCCAATTTTAGTATATGTGCTGCCAGAGTAAGCAGAGTACTGACCACAATTTAAATTATGAGTCTGGGTATGCACGTGCACAATGTCCATCTCCCCTATAAGAATCACAATTCATGAAAGCAGTATGTTTCATTTGTTTGGTATGGTATACCCAGTACCTATATACTATCTGGCACGTAATAAGTCCTTCTGGGGACCAGGAGGAAAGAAGAGAAAGAAAGTAACAAAGAGAGAGAAGAACAGAGAGAAAAGGAAAGGAGGGAAAGTGGAAGGAAAAGAAAAAGGAGGTTAAGCTAGCATATTTTCATTTTTATTCATTTTTTTCACTGACAAGATGTGTGACCTTGAGCAAGTCACATAACCCTCTACATCATTTTCCCCACCTATAAACTGTTTCAGCCTCATCATAAATGGGATGTGCTCAATTATAGAGACAATTGCCTACATTTGTAGGACAGTTGGAGTAGAAACAGGCTGGTCCTACTGCAGGGTTGGGTCTCTGGGGGTGGGGGGATGGCAGGGGGGACAAAAACCCAGATACCTTTGTTTTACGAAAGCAAAGAAGAGCCCTCCAGGGATAGAGCAATTCTGTTGGGAAGATGGCACTCTGTGGTCCTTTCAGGCCGATGGGCTTGTGAACTTCCCCACCCCCAGCATTGCACAGGCACCATGATTCTACAGTGGGGGAGAAGAGCATGGAAGCAGCCCTGGGAGGCCCTGAACGCAAGCTTGCCTCTGGGGTGGTCTGTATGGATTGGTGACTGGCAGGATTGGTACATGCCCAGCGGACAGATGGCAACCAAGGGCAGAGGCCCCAACCCCTCCAGCCACCTCCATCACCTCGGTACCACCGAAGGTCCTGCAAATGAGAGACCACCTCAGGGATTTGATGGGAGGAAGTTACAGACATTGAGCTGACATGACTGTCTCCTGCAAAACAGGGCCTTGACAAAGAAGAATAAATTTACAAAAAAAAATGGTCATATTTACTTGCAAACCTGAATCTGTGAGTTGAACTCCAACCTGCCACATAATGATTTTGATTAATTTCCTTTGTCTCCCGAAACCTCATTGACCATGTGCTCTTTGTTCCTTTCATCCCTTACTCTTGTCTGATTCTCTGTCTCTATCTATCCCCTCCCCATTTCTTCCTTTTATTCTTCTCTTTCTCCAGTGCCTTGCTCCAGACATTTCCTTGTGTACCCCACACTACCTTCTAGCCCACAGTATCCAGAGCAAGAGAAACCAAACCTCGAAATGGAGGCTCTGTGTGCTCTCTGCTTTTGCCACAGGCCCTCCAAGCTCTGCTGCCTCAGTCATGCTTTCTGAGGCTTTAAAATCTCTCCCTTGTCTCACCTGACTCCCCAGTGGTTTTCTGCAACCTCCCTTTTCCTTTCTGTGTTAGTCCTGAGGACTCTTCTGTGATTTCACTAATAAAAACATTTCCGTTGACTAAAACACCCTATAAAGAAACAAAACCAAACAAAACAAGCAAAACAAACCTCTCTGCCAATGAGATGACAGCCAAAAGTCTTCGCCTGACTTTCCTTACCTCTCCAAAATGCAAGACTCTGTACTCACTGCTTCCGCTAATCTCTTACGGAAACCCTTTTCTCCAGATGGAGATCTACACTAAACTCATACACCTCTTAATCTTCTCCAATTCACTGCTTTTTGCACATACTGTTCCCCTACCTAAGTGACCTCTCTCATCCTCTCCACCTGTGCTAATATCACGCGTCAAGGAATAACCAGAGGCATGCTAGAACCCTTCCGGTCCATACTAGCCACATAACCAGTCCCCCCCACTCCCAACCCTTATAGCCTCTATCCTTCTCTTGGACCCTAATCACTCACTGTCACGTAAAGCTATTCATCTTTTTATCATATACATTGTCCCTCCTGAATGAGAGTGTTAGCCGCTCACAGTCAGGGACTCACCATTTTATTCTTATTAAAACACTGTTGCAGATGCAGCAGGTTCTTACTTAAAGATGCATTGAGTGGCATTTATTGAATGAATCAACGGCATCAACTTAATGTTTATGAATTGAAGAATGAGATAGCATAGGAAAAAAGTGAGTATGCACTGAATAAGTGAATGCCTGAAATGAAGCCAACAGACTGCCCAGATGTTCTCACCCATGGGGAGAGCTCCACAGTTGCAAGTCACAGTTGGATGATATTTACAAGGCTTAATACCATCTTTACTGACTTATCTCGAGTTTTCACTGATATCAGAAATAAATGTTTTTGTCATGTAGCCTAATTTAAAATTCTTGGCATAGAGGAGCATTTTATTCATAATGTGACTATTCATAATCATTTGTTTTATTTTAATACAATTTAACATAGAGTTACTATATAAAGACCATTATATATATTTTTTTGATGGCCCAGTAAAGCCAAATATATTTTAGAAGCAAATCTAGGCCAGAAGGCATTGTTTTACAGATGAGGACATGGGGCTACAGAGAAGTTAAATAATATGTCCCTAAGACATGCGGCTAACCAGTGAAAAATCTGGTCCAGAATACAGGTGCCCTGAGCCCCCACGCCGTTTTGTTTTCTATGTCTTGCTGCTTCTATCCGTGAAAGAATGAAAGGGTGGTCTGCAATATGGATACTCCCACCCCCTTGCCGCACAATTTTTAAACACTATAAAAGATGATAGCATAACCTATATGGTGCTGTGAGCAGAAGCATAATTTCCAGCACCCTCAACAAGTCTCTGTGGTAGTTCCACTCAACTCAGGCTGGACTGAAATGGGTACACAAGTGTGACCAAGGACCAGGCAAATGTGCAACCCCCAAACTGAGCTGAAGCCAGTGCCGAAAGTTTAATCATGAAGTGCAGGAGAGGCCAAGTAGGAGAGAGCCACCTCCACACCACATGTGTTTGGCATTTAGGGTCGTCAAAGGCTTCTGCTTACTCCAGCCAATTTGCCTGCACTCATTGAACTTCAAACCTGGCTCAGCTCTGTTTTAAGAGGAGGCCCAACGTATTGGTCCTCCCGTGTCCCGTGCATAGCTACTAACAGTGGCCTGCTGGTGGCAAAGATGTAACCCACTAGCACAGGTGGGGAATACAGGGAAAAAAAATGGCTGATTATCCAAAAGATTGAACTCCAGGGATAATTCCACCGCTCTCTAATTGTGTGGATTTGAAATTAGGCACTCAGTCTACACGTATTATCAAAAGAGGGCTGGAGTAGAAAAATGTTTTCCATATAATGTTCATATATCTTCATATAGGAACAGTAGGGTCTCCTAGAAGGGCCTCTGTGGCTTTATCAGCTGAGTTATCAAATTGGGCATCCATAGCTCCCAACCTGACTTCAACCAGAGCTGTCCTATCTTAATCTGCATCAGTATCCTGCATCATGCTTAACTGGAAAAAATAAATTCTGCTTTAAAAACAACAGTAATAAAAACAAACACAATCACTTTGGAAATCCACCAGAGTAGCTAATCTCTAAGGTGCCTACTAGGTCCTTTAATCCATGAAACATTTGGGCGCAGGCTGAGCCTATGGTGCTATATTTTTCAAAGGTGCTCACCACAGAGATTCTGCGAGAAGCACCCCTTCCCCTTGAGGATCACCCAGGCAATGGGCAATCCAGGATTCTAGTTCAAATCAGGTCATGGATGAAGTGCAGATTTGCTCAGGGCTTAGACCCACCGTGAAGAAGCTCTGATCTAACATATTTAATTCATTTCATTGAACATCAATTATATGTTATGCATTAGTTTGGTACTATTATGCTTTGGGGCTGGTATTTGTCATTTTATTTTTGTTGTTTATTTTTGTTACTGTTTGTTTGTTTTTCCATACTTCACACAGAAACTGTAACTCCTAGACCTCCATAGAGTAAGAAAATTTAGCGACTAGTGTTTTCTTCTCCTTATTTCCATTGAATTCTTCCAACCTCTGCTCAACACCAACTGAATGTCCACTAACAAACGAGGTGCAGGGATAAATAGAAGTTTAAAGAACATGCCGCCTGTCTTCAAGGATTTAGAGTGTGTCTGAGAGAAAGCACTCCCAAACACACAACAGCAGCAGGTAACAAAGGGAGAGTGCTAAGCCAGCAACGATCACCTACCAAAGGTAAACAATAAATTCAATTCACTTGGCAGAATGGAAAGGGTGAGATTGGGGTAAGCTGGAGTCTTCAGAGGTTTGACCTGTTTGTTGAAGGCCTAAAAGGGTTTGGACACAGAGAATGGCCCTCATGGGGAAGGAGAGAAAGTGGAAGAGAAAGCCCACGGAGCACTAAGGAGGCTGGCTGCTCTGGAGCAAAAGCTGGCTGTGTGGAGAGCCCAGATACGTCTCTGCCCCTGCCTCCATGGGGGTGGCCCGCCAAGCGACTTACCTGGGCAGGATCTCAACTCATCATCTTCTGCATGGAGATCAGCTCCTGGGCTCCTGTTTATCTGGAAGATGCATCTCCATTTGAATGCTTCTAATGCTTGTCACATGCTCAGAGCTCACTACCTGTGAGAGAGGCACGCATTATTATTACCATAATCTTCCTTTACCAACTGCCTGCCCCACTTGAACCCACTACTCAAGCCATCCCTTGCCCAGGAGGGGCCTTTTGCCATCTCCCAGGGTCCTATACATACTTGCTCTTTGGGAGATGCACTTACGAAATGTTAAAATTTAAAGCGGCTACTTCCAAATGCTTGGGGGAACTTGAAAGGGAAAAGGGTGTTCCATTTGGATTCCTCAATACATATTGCTTATTTTTGCAGGATTTGAGGACGGGTCAGTGCCTCTTAAAGGTAGTAAGAGAAAACAGCCTACCGAGAGACATAAGGAAGATAAGAGCCAAAATATCATCCAAGGCAGGGGTCTTCCCACACGTACACAGTCTTCCATATCTCCCTCATTCTCCCATGATCTTGTCCTCCTAAGCCAGCAATGATAATCTGGGAATAAATGCGCATTTTCTAAGGGAGAAATATTGCCAAGCCCGTTAATCTTATGCAGATGCGATGTTACTTTTACCATGTTGTAATATGGCTTCTTAAAAAACAAGTTGGAAGGGGGTGGGGGGGGGGGAACCCACCAAAAAAAAAAAAAAAACCACAACAAATATTCACCAACCCATATGGTCAGTAATTGCTGTTTAATAGTCCTCCTATTACAAACCTGAGAGGCAGCAGTCTGAATTACCAGTAGAGTATTAATAAACAGGAATGAGTTAATAGTGCATAAAGACCTTCTAGTGGAACAGTGGGGGAGTTGAATATTCTTTTCTTCAGTCAGCTGTAAGTAATTACTGCATGGTGTGCTTCTGACTATTACCATAACAGAGCAATTGGACGTGAAGAATGGATAATAGTACGGACATGGAGGTATTTTTAGAATATCAGCAGTGAAGCAGGTAACTGGCCTACTCCAATAGAAACCTTTAAATAAGTTTAGAAGACTTTCTTTCTCTCTCTCTCTCTCTCTCCCTCTCTCTCTCTCTCTCCTTATGACATTTAGCCAGGGTAGAATTTTAAAAAGATCAATCTAATAAATTATTTAAAATAACTTTACAAAGAGGATGCCTGTGATATGTAAATAAGAAGGCAAGAAGGGAGGAAGGAAAAGTCTAAAAAGCCCAGGCGGACAGGAGGCATGATGCCGACGTTACTGTAACTACATAATCACGGGTTCCTTCCTGCTCCTTTGAGAGTACAGCCTGGATGCGAATCTGCTTGACTGGCTCCCACTGGCTGCTCAGGTGAAAGTGAAAATATTCAAATCAGAGCTGTAACTATGATTGCTGGAGTTGTGGGTTTTCTAAAATTGAGTTAGTCATCCTCGGTGATTTAATGATGCATATCATTTATTTTAAAATATTATTACAGGGGCATTGACTGAGCCGCTGCGCCTTCTTCGCGGGACTGTCCATTATGCAATGCGGCGGGGTATGTCATGGGCGGCGGCAGCTGAGATATTGTCTAACGGCACAACATATGTTCTCAGATGAAAACAGCTTGAGACTTTGATTCAGAAAGCGGTAATTTTGCAAATGCACACAAATATCATTTAAGGAATATTTTGAATTTTTTTTTTTCAGGGTATAGGTCCTTCTCCTGCTTCCTGGCTGCATAGGCCGATGCTGATTTTTCAATTTGCAGGTTTGTTAAGCATCATGGAATGTTTTGGTTCTCAATCAAGAATATTCTTCCCAAGTGGTTCCAAAGTCCTACGCTTGAAAATAAACCTGTGTCCTCTTTGTCTCCTAGCAGCATGTGTTCCCACGTACAATAGCGGCACAGGACAGAGGAAGGCAATGCCTTTGATTGAACCATCCTATAGGCTTTTAACCTGCCACTCTCCTGGGCTGGGAGCTTTCTTCAGGCCAGGCGGCACACTCTCTTCTTTGGGCGGTTCTGGCAGCTGGAGTCCAGCGGGGATGGTTAGGAGCCAGGACCCACGTCCTCCTCCTGGCGGGATTCCTATCCTACCTTGTGGCACAGGAGCTTAACAGAGGCTGAGCTGCCTCAGTGCTAATGAGCTCAGAGACCCACCTGAAAATGAGGCGCAGCCTATGGGACAGGTGGCAATGCTTAACTGATCTCTGTCCGGTGCTTTGAAGTCTGACAAACAAATGCATGTGAAATAAACACTGTCGCATTTCTTTCTCCTGAAAAACCGCCTTATTGTGTCTGAGCTCTGCCAGCCAGCATATTCGGATTCATCCAGACACAGCCCCTTTCTTGCTAAAAGATGCTGCGGTGAAAATTTACAGCTGTGGGTTTCACTTGTTTAGCTGGTCGTTCTTAATAGAAGTCAAGGGCACACCTATAGAGGTGTCATTATAACCCAGGGACAGCGGAAGGTTGTCCCTGTCACTGGTTTTGATTTACTTTTTTCATGTATTTGAAAAGGGAATGGTTCTCTTTTCTTTAAGTCTAGAGAAAGATGAGGACAGAAGAAAATCTTGTTAATTGAATACCAATTTTGAACAACATTTTCTACATAGGACAAAGATCAATGGTCTTTTCTAGGAAGTGTTCAAGACCTCATGATTTGGGAAATTTGCGTGTTTAGAATCTTTGTGTTTCTGGTTTAGTGAAATTTGGAGGTACTTATAACCAACTTTGCATGTGACCACAGTTAAAGTCATCCTTCACTCTGATTAGTCATGAACTTCCCAAGGGCGTGGGCTGTACTTCTAGAGTTTACACCCTAGGTCGCCACCCTGTCCAGAGTGCCAGCACATAACTTCCCCAGGAAGAGATATCACCAGCAATCAGAGCTGTTGCTATTTCAGATCTAGAAAACCCTCTGGGGAGCAAAGGAATATGAGGTTTTTCCCAAGAATGAGAGTAAGGGGAGAAAGGAGGCTCCAATGCCTTTATATTTCCATTTAGCTCTAAGAAGCCCAGGGGGAAATAAATACCTGGAGTTGTTAAGAAGCCAAACAGTTTCAGAGGCCACCATTTTCTCTCTTGAGTATTTTAGCTGGTACCTCTCTAGTCAAGAATTCTTAGTATTTTCAGTTGTTTCCATTGAAACAACTTAGTAGGCCAACACTCCAATAAGACCCAGTGAAAGGGTAAATCATTTAGAATTGATTACACAATTCAATGTGTATAAAACCTTCCAGACTGGTTGAATGCAGCTACCCTATTCATGGGTTATCATGACAGCCAGTAAAACTCACAAACAATGTATTTTCAGCATTTTGGTAAATAATCCTCTGAAATGTCCGGTATGATATGGCATATAGCAGTAATTATAACAGAAGTCTAAATACCCTGGCCTCTAACTGCTTCATCGATCGCATCTCCTACCATCCTCCCCATGGTCTTATTTCAGTTCCTCCATCACACCAAGCTCATCCCTGCGTCCAGGTCTTTATACTCTATTCTCTCTGCCTGGAAGACATTCAGTCTCAGTTTAAATGTCATCTCCAAGAAACTATTCTTAACGCTTTTCTGGGCAGTCTCCAAACACTACTCTACTTTTTTTCCTTAACAGCATTTATACTAGTTGATATTTTCTTGTTTGCATGTGTGCTAGATCGAACGGTTCTCAATTCTTGATTCCCACTCCCCTGCTACTGTAATATGCATGCTGTGTAACTATGGGTAGAAAAATGACCTCCACCCAATTGATGTTTTTTTTTTTTTTTAAGTTTAATTATTTACATTGAGAGAGAGAGAGAGAGAGAGTGAGCATGATTGGGGAGGAAGGCAGAGAGAGAGAGGGAGAGGGAGAATCTCAAGCAGGCTCTGCACTATGAGCACAGAGCTCGACCTGGGGCTCAAACCCACAAGCTGTAAGATTATGACCGGAGCCAAAATCAAGAGTCCAATGCTTAACCGACTGAGCCACCCAGGTGCCCCCCCACCCAATTGATGTTAGGCTTAGTCATGTGACTAACTTGCATTGGTTAATTAAATGTTGGTAGACTTGATGAAAACAGAGACTTTAAATGTGCTGTGTGTCTTACTTGCGTCCTGGAGCT
The DNA here is from genome assembly GCF_027475565.1 of Acinonyx jubatus. Classification (NCBI taxonomy): domain Eukaryota; kingdom Metazoa; phylum Chordata; class Mammalia; order Carnivora; family Felidae; genus Acinonyx; species Acinonyx jubatus. The sequence continues at coordinate 75,730,401 of NC_069388.1, read as the reverse complement.
CTTGCCATTCTGTATAAAAAATATGCTGTAAGTTGTCATTTTTCAAAGAATGAAGACATTGTTGGAACAAAACTGAACCTAACTGGAGGCCTAGAACCAATTCCCCCCATGACCTGAAGTAGTGCCGTTTCAGCCAACCCATGGGACCATCAATACGAAAATAAACAGTTGTTGTTTGAGCCTCTGATGTTTGGGTTTGAGTGTGAGGCTTATCACCCATCATTAATGTGGCAATTGCTAATTAATATAAAAATTACACCAGCAATGGCCTTCTGCTGTCAAAATCCTTTAAAAATGTATCATTTGACTTGGGATCATGTAGTAAGTAGAGGAAACTATAAAAAACTGTAATAAGAAGCTGGAAAAATGACAACCTAGATTGTATAGAAACAAAACATTTGATACAACCAACAACTGCAATGACTTGGAAAGCAAAAGAATGTGCCAAGTGCACTGATAGCACAGGCTGGGAAATTTTTGGGGCAGAATATTTGTGGTATGAGTTGGCTGCTATTATCCACATTTGATAAGTAACTACAAGAAAGAAATGAGCTTGGAAAAAAATTGACTAGCTTTCAAGCAGGACTGAGGGGAATTTTTATATATATATATATATATATATATATATATATATATATATATATATATATTTTTTTTTTTTTTTTAATGTTTACTCATTTTTGAGAGACAGAGAGGGACAGCGCATGAGCAGGGAAGGGGCAGAGAGAGAGGGAGATGCAGAATCCGAAGCAGGCTCCAGGCTCTGAGCTGTCAGCACAGAGCCCGACACGGGGCTTGAACTCACGAACTGTGAGATCATGACCTGAGCCGAAGTTGGGCGCTCAACCGACTGAGCCACCCAGGCGCCCCAGGACTGAGGGGAATTAAAAGAACCTAGAAATTCTGGGGATTGTAAGTTTGAAACCTTAAACCACTTCTCTCTAAAGGTGTGGCATTAGAACACTGCCATACAGCAAAGACAAAATTAAAAAAGTGGCTGTCACACCCTTTGTCAAGACCCCTGAAAAGATGAAGGAGATCAAAGGTGCGACTCATAAATGAGCAAAGTACCTACACTTATATCTAGAAGGAATCATGTCTTTAAAAGAATTGTGGGTGAGGCATTTGACACATGTAGTTGACTAGAATCCACATTGAAAACCAACAAAATTTTTGAGGGAGTTTTATGTTGCATTGGAAAAATTGCCACCTACCTAGGTTTAAAAAGACTATCTCTGTTTGAGATATATAAAGATCTCTGGGCCCCCAAATTTCATAGGCAGGAAGCAGGGTGAGAAATCTGCTCAGCAACAAAGAAGGGCATATTCTCCAGTACTCATCAGAAAAGCCAAGATGAAAAAGGAAGAAGTTCCAAGGGCAGAGCAAAGACCCATGTACAGCAGTAGGCTGGTGATTACCTCTCAGGTGTAGAACCAGGGCCTAACCAAGATATAAACCAACTTCCCTGTAGGGGAACCTGGCAAAATTTGGCTAGCAGAATTTCAAAATTGCTATAAAGCAGTGACTTCTATCTTTCTCTCAGTTCTCTCCACATCGAATGCAAGTGTTTCTTACCCTGTCCCTATTCCAACATTGCATATTAGATATGTAGGGACAGATAACGTATCTTTTCAATTTATAGATGTATAGATCAAGAGTAGTTCCACCTAGACCTGACACGGATCATGAGATCATGGACTTTGAACCTGAAACTATATCTGGGTGAGCCTTTGTGGGTTTCATGGGATCACACTGACTCTGTCCTAAGTGCAGAGGGATTCTGAAAACTTGTGACCAAGAGGGCAGACGCTGACAAGAGAGATTGAATTATTACTTTTAAGTCTTCATTCATTTCCTTTATAAAATTATACATTCACTTTTTTTCCATATGATTTACAGGTCTTCCCACTATGAATGAAAAAATATTTCCTTGATCCATTCATATTGGGCTTGGCATGTGAATAGTCTTGGTTAAGAAAATCTTAATAAATGTAACAGAAACAGAGTTTTAGACTTGTTGGCATGATCTGGCTTCTTCTCTTGCACTCTGCCATCCCTCATGAGAAGCACATGCCCCGGTAGCTTCTGGTCCATGGATTTGGTGTCTCTGGACCAGTAGATCAGATCCCAACTGACAGTTTCAAGCCAGGATAAGCTGAACCTTGATAAGATCAGTCATCTTCCAGCTGACCCACAGAATTGCTAACGAGACAAGTGAATGTTTGGTGTTTTAATTCAGAGATTTTAGAGCTATTTGTTTCACAGCATTATTGTAGAAAAAATGGTGGCTGACACCATTTACATGTTTGTTTATTGTCTGCCCACATGTGCATAAAAGGTCTACTATGTTGTTCATGTATATATTCCTATGTACAGAAACATTCTAGGCATATGGTCATTGCACAACAAATATGTTAAATGAACAGATGAAAAATGTAATATACGGTAAGAACTACCAATTTAACACTATTAGAACTCTATCTGGCTATCTCTTTTACTGAAAACCTAAGGTTGAATTCACAGTGGGCAGAGAAGAATGGCATACCTACAGGAAAAGAAGCCATTTGGAGTTCTTCACAAGGAAGTATTAAAGATCTCCTCAAGTGGTGTTATGAACGTCTGATATAGAGACAGCTGTAGTGATAAGAATAGCTAATTTGGTTGAGAAAAGAGAATTATTATGAGACAATGTCCCAGTTGTCTTTATATCTGTAGTTGCAGCACAAAGTGGGCTCTCAATACACGTGTGTGCAAATGAATCGACTTTCAGAGCTCATAGAAGCTTTTTGTACCCTACTTGGCTTTCAGTTATGGAAGATATTAAGATGACATCAGCGACTAATGCAGGCCTGTGCTTAATCCTCCACTCTGCTAGAAACTCTCTAACTTGGGAGGAGCTAGATTTTGCCTGTGGGTCAACCGAAGTACTCTCCTCTCTTTCCACAGATGAAAAGGGAGGAGACTCTGCTGATATTAAGAGAACTGGTTTTTAGGTTTTTATATTCTCCAAATCAACTCATGTTACTTTCTTATTCTTCCTTAGCCATCCTTTCCCTTAACCCAAATATCCCGCCCTTCATTTAATGCAGTAATTTCCAGTGAACGGGTTATTTTCCATCTATCGTCACGCAGTCCTTACTATGGACTACATGCTGTGCAAAAGCCTGGGGATATAAGTGAGACATAGTTCTTGCCACCAAGGTGTCTACTGGAGAAGGAAGACAATCAGATTAAGTTGCTTTAAAGTAAATGGTACAATTGAACAGTACATAGTAAGAACACAAAAGTAAGGCATCTAAATGATACTGAGGGACCAACAGAGAGTGGGATTTGAAATAGAAGAGGAGATACAGAAGGGAGATAATGATGTGAAAGAAATGTTCCCAAACATGTTTTCACTTATGCTTATAGGAAGGTGGCCCCGTATAAGAAAATAAATACCAGCGTATCCCTGAAGGAAAATTACATGGATGACCAGATACACCCTTTAGTACTGATGGAAAAGGAAAGAAGAAGAGTTTGCAGAGTCCTAGATGACTGTCTCCTGGCATATAGTATACATACCTTACCACAATCTCAAGGAACATGTTGAAATGGCAAGGAAGCAAAAAAACAGCAATCGTTCCAGGAAAGAGAAAAGCAAAAATCTACTGATTGAAGCAGTGTGTCCACTTGTTGAAAGTGCCTTCTTCTCCTTTTTTTTTTCTTGGAAAGGCACTTGGAGTCTGTAAACAGAAATTATGAAGTTAGTGAAGAAAGTCTAGAATGTGAAAAGAAGACCAAATGTTATAATAAAGGAGAAACCAGGATGGAATTTGATCTGCCAAGACGAGGGTGTGAAGGGACAAAGGATCATCAGAGTCTGGAGCATGTCAGAGAAACTCAAAAACAATTCTTGTGGGTTGATTGATTAGACAAGATAAGGTGCCCTGAGGCCAAGGGGTCAAGAGTTTATGCAGCCAATTTAAAAGTTTTCTGACTTAATGGAGGGCATTTTGAAGATAGCTGGAAAGTGTTTAGTTAATTGAATTTGTGAAGTAAATGTATATCCCCAAAAGTGTTTGTTTTATGTCTGTTTTCTAGTTCTTAATCTTTCATATTTGTCAGAACAAAATTGTGCCAGTGACATGGAAAAGTTGGTCTTTTACCAATATTTATCTTTCTTTCTCTCTTTATCACTCTGCCCCGACTTCTCCTCCTACCATCCTGGAGGGCTATGCAGATTCAGTGTTCTAATGGCAAATCTTAGTCTAAAATTTCCTGAAAAGAAATTTTTTCTCATGTATGTGTATGTCTTTTTCGAAGATCATTTTAGTAGGAGAGCATATCTCCCAGAGAACATAGAATCTCCCAGACAACTTTTCTTTCAAGGGATAACATTAATGAGGAGTTTGGTCACATTTCTTTATTAACTGAGATACAATTCATGGAAAATCAGAGGCATTCCCTCCCAACCACATATTCTAATACACAAACTATAAATAATTTTATGATTCTTCTGACAGAAACCGAAGGCAAATTTAAAAAATGGCGCAAATAGGCAGATGCCATGATTGTAATCTTTTTTCTTTTTAATTTTTTATAATCATCATGTCATCACGTCATGATTGTTATTTTCCATTGTCTTCCTTTACATACTTTTATCAACAATGCAAAGATACATAACACAACCGAACATAGGCAGAAAAGAAACCTTGAAAAGAATCTGCCTAGTTGAAAATAGCTTATATATTTACATACAAAGTTGTATTTGATCTTCATAACAAACTTGGTAGGGTGGGGGAGGGAAGAAAGGTGGCGCATCGAAGTAGGTAAGAGGATGGCCTTTTAGTCATTAATGCCTCGATCGAATCCTACTCACTAGCTGTAGGACATGGGCAGGTTAGTGAACATCTCTGAGGCTCAGTTGTAAAACAGGTATAATAAAACCGACCTCGTAAGTTTGTTGTGAATATTGAACAAGGGAAAATAAAGGCCTTGGTACATAGGATAAAATAAATAAGATTCATTTATTAAATAAATAAATAAATATGCCACCTAGGATTAATTAGTATGGCAAAGGTGTTACTACTTTTTTTTCCCACCAGACATATCAACACACATGTCCAGAAGTGTGCCTAACCACGCTGCTGACCACACAGAAGGAAAACTTTCGCCTTTTAGCTTTTAATATTCAGAGGTGACCTGTCCGTGTTTATTTAACACTTCTAACCAGAGAAAATGAAAACCTATTAGGAAAATACGTACTGATGCCACTTTAACTAAGTTATCAAATATCTTTCTAACAAATGGGTCAATGTAGACACAATCTTTCAAAAATGCAGTGTGTCACGGTCGGAGCATTGACACAGCCCTGAAAGATCAGGCTCAGTTTATGCGGCGGCCCGTGGCTGTCTCTTCCCTTGTTGCTAGCCAACTCTCATGTTAATGACATAATTAAATGGCTATAAAGTTCCATAATTCTTGCTCCTTTAATTAACCAGAGGGAAACCTCTTCTCAATGCTGAAGATTCTGCTGTTTCATCCTGTATAAGTTTCCAAAGGCTGATGTTTGAATTCCATAACAATTGCAAGGAGCACTAAAGAAGGGCTCCTTTTTAAAAAATAAAGAAGTGAGCATTTGAGCAGAAATGCAAGCTTTCAATCAACTGTATAAATAATCAGCTAAAATTGGTTCTGTATATCATGCTGTGAGTTTTCACCAAGAGTTTTTCTAGATAAAAAAACATAAACTTAGCAGAAGCCAAAATCATTGAAGCAAATGATTCCCTTGAAGATTCTTCGGGACTCCAGAGGTGCAGCACTAAAACACTTCCAGAGTTTCAAGCTCTTTATGAGGAAAAAGTGTGAACTTGGGACAAGACACAGAATACATGCTGTAAATTTTACAGAAGTTTTTTTTTTAAAACCTCTCCCGTTATCGCTTTGACCTTCCGTTAATTCAACAGTTCTAAATCAGGTAGAAGCTGAAATGATTTCAATTAGATGCACAATGGGGGATGGCCGCATAAAAGGAACCCGTTGGTATTGCCTAGGCTGAAAGAGGAAGGTGGAGAATTTATATTCTATAAGCTGTTCCCACTTCCCATGTGGCATAGGCAAGACCCGGAAGTTTATTAATGTCCCCCAAAGAGAGGACTCAGAGTGGCCTAGCTGAGCATTGTGGGCTTAGCATGGGGCCCCCTGTGATGGAGGGCATGGTGCCTTCCCAGAAGACACTCCAAGAGGACTTTCCCAGACAGAGGCTGGTTACGCTATATAGCACAGACTCAAAAAGCATCAGCAAAACCTGAGATGAGTCAGAGGCATCCCGGGGTTATCTGAGAGTACTGACCAAACAATAGAAGAGCAGGTCTCAATTCAAACCTGTAGACACCTGTGGGCCAAAGAGCAGCCAGTCTGAGAGACCTTGCTACAGAGAGTCGCAGGGCCAGACACAGGACAAGGACTCAAGCACCCCCATCCTCTGCCCCCATATAGATGGATCAAGCCCCTTGGCAAATATGTACCTTATGGTTAGGAAAGTTGTGCACTGATGTGTGCTGCGAGGTATTGCCCTTGCTTGGCAAGCCGTGTGTCCTAGTCTGGAGTAAGGGAGGTTTTTTGACATCAGTTATCTCAGCAGAGAGGCCTTCTTTGCCTTTTCATATTTCATTCTAAGTTGCAGTCTGTGTTAGCTTTAGCCTTATTTCTCAGACACCAGGCCAGTGTCTTGAGGAAGAGAAGTAGGGGAGTACACGAACGAGCTGAAAGACTGAGCATTTTCCTAAAGACACTAAGTCTTTCAAAGAAGACTCTATATGAACAATCATAACTTTGAATAGATTGAATGTGAAAATGAAAGAAGTGACTGAAATGTTGCTAATGGATAGATAATAAGTTGTTTTTACCACTCAGTGAAGTGGAATTACATGGAGCAGATCAGAGTTCTTAGAAATTAAAGGGCAGTATTTATTTTCTGCATATCTGAGCGTAGCATGAAGAAATTTCCAACTCCATTGAGTGTGTGTGCATGTGTGTGTGTGTGTGTGTGTGTGCGTGTAACATAAAAACTAGAGGATTGTACTCTAAACATAATCATTTTTTCTGCCTAATGAGATTATGGATGTTTATATTTTTGATTTTTCACTTTCACATTTCTCAAATTTTCTGTGATGAGCATGTATTAGCTATTTAAAATCAAAGATGGATAAATGCTATTTTCAAATAATTTGTTTACATCTTCTAGTTGTTTTTGTTTAAACCCCAACTGTTTAAAAGAAAAACACATCAAGTATTTGGTCATTACATATATATAAAACTCAAAAATTCTGTCTAACCTTAACTTTGCTGTGTTTTAATCCCCTTTATTTCAAAGATCACACTGTATGTCCCTTTTTGTCTTAAAGTTTCAAAATGGCCTTTGGCCAAATGCAATTAAGATTTTGCCCTGACCTGACATAAAAAAATGGAGTATGTATATGAAAGCACTTTGAAAACTTTAAAGGACTTTAAAAATGTATGGACGTACTAGTGGTGGAAGGCAGGGGAGGTGAGCAGTAAGGGGGAGGTACAAGAGGAGGAACTAGGTTGTATCTTAGCAAAACATAAATTTCAAAGGTTCTTCCTGAATTAATTTGCAAACAGAAATGAATGGAGTTACGGTGTGGCATTCCTGAATACTCACAATTTTCACAAGTTAATCCCACACTTGTGATAACATGGTACACACCTTCAAGTTGACATTTGTCTGTATCATTTGCTGCTACTGACAGCAATGGACCCCCTTCAATAGAGTCAAAAGTACTTGAGAGCTAAGGGTCTCCTCGTGGGAACCCTGAGGCTATCTCCTGTGTCTATATTGTTAAGAGTGGTCCCAGAGGGAGTCCTATTTAGGAAAACTTTGAATCTGGAAACTGTCCCTTGAATTTGGGTTTTTTGTTTGTTTGATGTAGGACCCACAGATTCTAGAAGGGCAATTCTAAGAATGCTCTCCAAATCTGGATGTCCTTAGTAGCCCTTTCCCCCAGATTAAAAGAGGTATAATTTGTAGACGAAGAGTCCATCTTACTTTCCAGGCTCCCCGGTGCAAACCTAGGGCAAAAGATCATATGACACGGAGTCAAACAGCCTGGATTCACATCCCAGCTCTACCACTGGTTAGTTGACCTTGGAGAAATCACTCAACCTCTCTGCCTTAAACTCCTCGTCATAAATGGGGATTATAATAGGACCAATTTCATAGGGTTCTTAAGAGATTTAAACACATCCATGTATATGAAGTGGGATGTGAACAGCATCAGGCACTTATTAAGTGCCCCGTAAGCATTACTTGTTGTTATTAAGAGGGGAATCCTCATGTATATCCAGACCACCACAGCCTCTGATGTTCACAACTTATCCCCACTCAAGGAAGATAATCCCGAGATGGCCTGGTAACTGAGAAAGAAACCCTTCTCATGGTTCTTCGTAGTTCGGGCGTGTGTGGTGGTGACTGATGCATGCACACACACATGTGTAACAAACCTTCTGAATTCACTTTGGCAGCGGCAGAACTGGGTTTGTGTTGAGTTAGCCACCCTATCTGGTTCCGTTGTCTCTGGGATGACTCCATGCTCCTGGATGTAGTTTTGTGACATACCCATCCGGAGCAGGATTCAATACACTGGTCTTATGTGTCATAGAAAGCAAGTAAAGGACATTTCTTAACACAGGAAAAAATGTTGAGTTCATGGATTCACTATTTTCTCACTAGCCTTGGTGAGTACTAATGGCTCTCAAACAGGCATTGTAATGAATGCTATGGAGCCATATCAAAATTCTAGAAAACGTGAGGCACAAAGGTGTGCTTTTACCTGGAGAATCTTTCTCTTTCCTCACTTTTTCAACCAAAGGAGAAATTACAACTAGGGAGGCGGGGAGAAAAAGACTCCTTGGGTATATGTTAACAGGTTCTTTTTAAAAAAATTGTTTAAGTTTAGTTATCTACTTTGAGAAAGAGCAAGCACAAGCAGGAGAGAGGCACAGAGAGAGAGAGGGAGAGAGAGAGAGAGAAAATCCCAAGCAGTGCATAGCCCGATGTGGGGCTCGAACTGACGAACCATGACCTGAGCTGAGCTCGAGAGTCTGACACCCAACCGGTTGGGCCACCCAGGCACCCCTATGTTAACAGTTTTTAAACATTAAACATTAAAACAAGAGCATTATTTCTAGAGGGACCTCACCATACCCTAGAAAAGTGGCTTTTGTATGATTCCTGGCTTTTATGGACTTTAGCCAGCTCTTCAGCAGTCTTAGGTAAATTAATATTCAGTGAAAATTTTAATAAACACATGAAAATTTTCTACATCGTATTAAAAACTGATCAGTTGGCTTAATACTACACCTCTCATGCCTGCCCAGAATGTTAGTCCATCTCATCAAAACACACTTGGGAAAAATACTGAAGTTAGTCCTAAGCCACCCCTGCTCCATTTTAATGCATTCATCAGACAAATAGTTCTGGATATTATTCCCCCTGTCCATTCTCTTCTATCCCTGGATCTTCCATTCCTTTCTTTTTCTCCCACGATGTCAGATTATTAAACACATACACTTCAGTAGGCCCACAGAAAATAGAACCACTTCGGATTTGTTTTGGGCAGGAGGGGTCAGCCTGAATTTCCAGAGTGTGGCTCAGTCCTCTACCACACATTTCCTCCCACTCCAGGGATTTCACTTCATCTTTCATCCATCCAGCTAAGGAGAACAGGGGCTAATTTAGGAGCCTCTTTATGCCTGTACATATTCAGCCAGAGGGGTCACTGTTGATTGATGCAAGACACTCTGTCCTCCAAGAGCTCGCCAGGTCCCTGCTGGTCCAGAGAGTAGCAACCAACAGTAACTCACCCTTTAGTGCCTGTGCGTTTCTGTGCCTCCAGCTAGAAACCGTCAATAAAAACCAGAGGCAACTTATGTTGCCTTAGATCACTAATAAATGCTCCACACCACCACCTCAGAGCCCTTTCACAAAAATGTATTTCTCTACAGATAGATGCCAAGCCCCAGCAGCCAATTACTACAGAAATGCCTCAAAGGCTTGAAGGAGGAGGCAGGGAGAGACAAGGGGCTCTTTTCAAAGATAAGAGTTATATGCTTCCTCCTAATAAAAGTTGCTCCCTTTTGTTGAATGCTTCCTCTAAGCCAGACACTGGGATAAGGTTTAACCTACATTATTTCATTCATTTCCTACAATTCTGGGACTCCAAAAGCTCTAGCCCATTTTACAGATGAGGACACAAAGGCTCACAGGACTTAGGCAGCTTCTACTTTCTGCTTCTCCACTCCCCTCCACACCCCAACCTGCCACAACAAAGGCTTGTGGGTGTGTGTTGCAAAAGCAGCTGGGAAATGCCCAGATGCCAGGCATTTCAGGTGGATGTCTGGGCTTCAGAGCATGGCCACTCCTACCCTTACAATGCAAAGATGTCCAATGGTTCAGTTAGTTCACAGACTGCCAGAAACAGACATGATGTCTAGACATCATCTAGACATTGTCAACACTTCCAGGGCCTTCCACTTTATTGGTGAGTGTTGAATATTCTGGAAATTTCCTTTTGGTACCAGAAAGCACTGGGTGCCCACCCTGTATATGGTACTGTGATGGGTTCTGCATAGGTTTAAGTGAGTGAAATGTTAAAAGAAAGAAAGAAAGAAAGAAAGAAAGAAAGAAAGAAAGAAAGAAAGAAAGAAAGAAAGAAAGACAGAAAAGAAAAAAAGATGGCACGGTCACAGTCTTCTACAATTATTTTTAATCATGCAATATTCAATAAAACCAGCCCCTGGGTTAAATGCTAGGGATAAAGGGAATAAACGCTCCTGGGCCATAGATTTTATCATTTCTTTTTATCCTTCCTTTGTTCTACCCCTGTTTCCTAAGGAGTCTCATTATCTCCCTTTATATACACAGGTCTTAGGCAGATTACGTGGCAGGATGAAACACCTGCACTGACCAAAAATCCATTTGGCTACTAACTACAGAAAAGCCAATATATCCACATCCTGAAAAGTTCATCTTGCTGGACACTGGTTATGGTCTGATAGGTTAGAGCTGTCAGTTTCGCACTTCACCACGCTTCACTCCTGCAAGAACGGAACCACCGACTATCATGAACTTTTGACTTCTTCTCACCCCTCCCTGAAAACTCACAACACAGGAACATTAAATACCCAAGATAATTGCTTATCTGTAATAACTGTGGCATGAAGGACCCGCGGGATGCTGCCTTACATCTCCTCTAACCGAGCCGTTCCGCAACATTTCTGTGAAGGAGCAGACGTAAGCTGTCTCCTCTTTGCCAGAGAGCAGAAGACCCTGTGGATATGGTAAGACCCAGGCTTGAATTTGGGGATGAGGATCAGCACCCTTTTCTGCTATGGAGAAAAATGACCTACCCTTTTGATAGCTTATACTTCTGCCCTGCTTCCCTATCTCTCAAACACATTACATCATGGTTCCATTGGCTCTACGTGCCAGACCTTACATTGGTATAAACGTTTTGATATTTTGCTCAGCTGTAACACATCTCTGTATTTCATTTGACTGCCACAATGAGAAGGAGAAACATTGCTGTCCCAGCTTACCAAAGAAGAAACTGAGGGTCAGGGAAGGTCATTTTTGCAGGTTATGAAGCTAGAATTTCAGCGCACATGATTCTTTGCAATGGCCAGCGTTTATAGCTCTTCAGCAATCTTCATTTGGTGCACGGGGTATCTGGGGGTCTTCCTTAGGGAATCACGGAAGAGTGAGATCACGTGTGCCTAATGAGCCACGTGTCCCACCTCAGGGACAGGAGTCACAGAGTTAGGTAGGTGGCCATGGCCAACGACACCCTGCCCAGAGCCTTTGTGTGGCAAGAAATCCAGTCCACTTCCAAAAGCAAGGCTCTAAGAGAGGGGTTTCTGTTGACACTCTCTCTGTATGTTTTGTTATGCTTGTTTTTGTTGGCCTAGAGAACCAGCAGCCAGGGACAGCAGGATGACTTTGAGCCAAGGGGCGGTCTGTTCACACCCTAGGGACAGGAGTGTTTCACTAAGTTGCTGCCGCTTGAAAGGACAGCCGCCACGCAGTCTTGCTCTCTCCCGGTTTTGTTATCCCTGAGATAATAAATAAAGGCTCATTCTGTTGTGTCCAAAAGACCCTTTTCAGGAGACCTGCTCTTGCTGGAAGTCTCCAGAGCCTCCTCACCTGATTACAGTCAGATGCTGGGCATTTCAAATTAAATTAGAACAAATAACAAAAATGAAAGGAGAGTGGGGAGGAGGAGGAACAAACCAGCAAAAATGGTATTCATTTAAAGTAGCCAATGAGAAAAACGGAGCCCGAAAAACTCAGCTGATAACGGCAGAGATTGACATTTGCTGTCCATCTTAGGCTAAAAAGAGCCACAAGTGAGAATCTGTCGGGATGACAATTCCAGGCCAATTTCATGTAGAATATTCTGCTGCAGATATGGCCAGGATAAACAAGAAGATGTTTTAAATCTAGACCTGAATTTTTATGGCCTCAGACCACGATAGGATCTCTATTTGCTTGTGTATGCAACATACAAGATACAGTGCTTGGAAGATGGTAAGAATATTTGTCCCATTGTGCCATTGTTTCCTCTAGCAAGTCCTGTCAAGGACGAACTGTCATTTGAGCTCAAAATTCTGCTCAAGATGTGCCTAGAGAGACCCACTGGAGTATGGATGGATGAGAAGGCAGAGGAATTCTTGTAATACCTGCTCCCAATATGCTCCAATGTCAGGAAGATGGTTTAAAATCAAATGGAAGGATTCATGGACCAAGATTACAGTGTGTCCATTGCCAAAGTGATTTAAGACAGCATCCTTAGAGCTCCACTGAAAACAACTTGAAATCAAGCAGTCTAACAAAGCCTCAGAATCGCTTCGGCCTCCTTGATACCACTTTACCTTGGTTCCAGCCCGGTCTCACATTTGCCTGGAACATTGCTATCACCTATTTCAGCTGCCCTAAATACTGCCGGATGGATCCCAGAGCAGTATTAAGATATCTGATAAGACAATCTAACTTCACCATCCAGATGCTGAAAGGACATTTACATTTAATGTGCTTTTTCAATCCTATTAGCCAAAGTAGTATATTGTACAGTAAAATATATTGTCTTATTACACTGCTTTCATCACGAAGAAACAATGAGCACACAGAAACGTAATTCATATTATATTGTCTGTCACTAAAGGAGGGCTCTTCGGCAAACTTAAACCCAATTTGGAGCAAATAAACTATTAGTGAGCTAGAGAGTTCACTAATCTTGTGCCCAAACTAGTTGCATCCACATATTAAAAGCCATTATCAACTAGGCAAAGAGACCCAGGAGAACACAACAGATGATTACCTTCCGAGAGACATTCTTGCACATAGCATTAAAAACGCTGTTTGGTCATGTGTCTGTCCCCTAACATCACTCTTCATTTTGATTTCCAGCGGCCAGGCATAAGGAAAACTTCCAAGTCTCTGAAGGAGCCGGTGCTGGTGGGGATTACCTCAAAAAATGTGACAACCCCTTTATTAAAAAAACAATAAGCATTCAAGAGTGATCAGTGAAAAAATGTCTCTTAAGGCCATTTATTTTTAGCTGAGCGTTGTTGTGACTGTTTCCATGGCTAAACCATGAACATGTTTGCTGCACAAGCCCGGCCAGCTAGTGGCCTTAATTAACTTTCAAATGGAGAATCCTGCGGTTTACCACTTATTAAATATCCACCACACCGAGTTACAGTTTTACCCTTCCACACCTCACTTAGTCAAGACGCCTCGAAAAACCCACGATGCTGAATAACTGGTGATTTAAAAATAGGGACCACGTGTAATTATCCGACTGAACACACAGGCTGTGAGGAAAGTTTACTAAAATCTGGGCAGCTTTCATTTCCAGATTGAATGATATAATTTGTAAATTGAGGCAACAGGATAAGTCACTCAGAAAGAATAGAACAAGCTGTTCTTACTCATTCAAAGGGCTTCAACACATATTTGTTAAGGGCTTGCTTGGCGTTCCAGATACGGCGTATTCTTCCAGATTCCTCATGTCCAGGAATAGCAGGAGGTGGCAAACGGAGTTCAGGACATGGCGAAGAAGGAAGAGGCCACTCTCAGCATTCAGGATCTTAAAACAGTATGCTCTCTAGAGAAGGAAGAGTAAGAAATCACTCATCAAGCTAATCTACTCTTAATACAACATACAAGTAGCCTCACCAAACTCATTTCACCAAGCGTTTTATCCAGGAGGGAGACGATGCGGTTTGAGATTCAATCGAGACAGAATTAGTTTTTGCGATTAGCTAGGCGAGTGGTTAAGGTATGGTAATAACGGTATCCTTATCCCTTCTCTCCTCTCTCTCACCCAATACTCTGAGACACACACTCACACACACACATCCACACACGCACACCCTCGCCCACGTCTGTTTGGATTTGGCTTGTGAATCTTCAACTAGTGTTGTCTGTGTTTCAAGTTGTGTACTCTCAGGGAAAAAAAAAAAAGAAGTGAATTCACCTCTCGTTGAAATTCCACTGTGTATAAAATGGTCTTGGAATTTGAAGGGAGAAAAAAAATCCTTCTACAAAGAGAACATGTGAAAAGGCCAAGGGAGAGCATAACTGAAAAAAATATATAAAAATGCAAATTTTCCTAAACTCCAGCTTTGGATGGACTGAAGCATAAGTGAGAACTTCAACAAAGCAATAGAAAAAGATGACAGCTCAGAGTTTCAGAAATTTAAGACAGCAGCAGGATTAGACACTTTGGGTTGTCTTCGCACACATTTCTTATGGGAGTTAATTCCATTTGACATGCAAGACCAAAGCAAGATTACAGAGGCATAGCCCCATGGCGAGGTGTATGCTGTAGCTAAAAGCTGGGATTTGAATAATTGTGCAGGCTTACTCCAAGAATCAGGCGAGAACAGAATGAATGGATTATTACAAGGAACTTTGTACATTTTTAACTGCTGGACTTAATAAAATACCCTCTATGTGAGAGTGATGTTATGGTCGTCTGCACTCACTCTAGCTGAAGTTTGTGGTAGGATCCATCAAAAATGAGGAAGAACAGAAACTGATTTTTAAAACGAAAGAAAGAAAAGAAATGAATTTCACAATGAATGACTGGGCTGGGTTGTGGCCGTATGATTTACAGAGGAACAACAAATTTGGAAAACTTGAGATCAACACACCTAAGCCCTCTACCCACCCCCCTAAAGGTAGAGGGAATTCATTTCCTGGGCAAAGATGTTTGAGGAGAAGTGGAGAATAGAATTCAAGGAAAGTGGGCCACAAAAGGTGGATTTTTACTTCACTATTTCAGCTCGTTAGGGAGGTCATTTGTTACTGAGAAAAATTACTAACCCACACATCGTTTTATATATATGTATAAATGTGACCTCTTTCGTTGGAATCTGTGGAAGCACTTGTCTGTAAAAGGCAGAAAGAGTAACAGTTCTAAAGACTCCTCACTGCTTAATTAACTGTCCAGTGAGAATTATTAAAATTCCCTATATAATTCTTATTTAGCTCTCATTAAAGTGAAGGATACAAATGCCGGACAATGCCAGGTTCAGAGAAGCTTTAAGAAAGGAAAGTTAGTCTTGTAATAGCTGAGAATTATGAAAAGCTGCCCATTAACAGTAGCCAAGTAGACCTTTCATTTTAAAAGTCACTGATTCAGATCGGAAATGATTTGATTTGATTTTCTCCTTTAGAGTAGACTTCATCTCTTCTCCTCCTGAGAGCCCACCTCTGATCCTCCAGGAGCCCTAACCAGCCCAGTGGCGAGAGAGAAGTCCACCCCAGGAGAGGAGGAAACTGCTCTGGGGCCACGGTACTGGGGAAGCGCGCCCTCTGCTGGGAAAGGCCAGTCTGCAGTGGGGCTTGGGAAAATCCCCCAAAGAGCCTGCCCTCAGGAAAGCAAAAGAGATGCACATCTCCAGGAGGGACCCCCTCGAAGATACGTGGCATCTCTTTCTCATAACTGCAAGAGGAGATTAGAGAGGGACAGGAGAGGGGGTGAGTGCTCGATTTAACCAGAACTCAAATGCAGCTCTCTTCACAAAACATATCCGCCAACTTCAGCCTGCCATGCAAAATGGCAACAGGAATGATGAACACATTACAAATTTGTAGACCCTAAAATTAAACTCCACCTCATTTATTTCATATTTCAGCATGCCGGGGATGGCTGACATTACAGGCACACATCTTTCCTGATAAGCTCTGTGATTTCCTTCTTGGCAAAGGGATTTGTGCTCTGTATGGATGCACTCAGTCTTCTTGAAGCCCCAATTCCGTGTGGTAGAGCTAGGAAAGAGGAGGCACGCTGCAGTGATCTGCAGAAGAAAGTCATCGAGAATCGTAGCCCTGGGAGGAAAGCAAATGGAGAAGTTACCAAAGGAAGATAAAGAGCTAGTCTTTCCCCCTCTGTCTCTGTGCATCATTTAGATCCCTGCTACTAAGAGTCATTCACAGACCGGCAGCTTCAGCATCACCTGGCAGCCTGTTAGAAAGGCAGGAGCCCAGGTCCCACCTAGACCTACTGACTCAGAGTCTGCATTTTAACAAGATTCTCAGTGATTCAGAAGTACACTCAACGGTACACGCACCGCCGTAGACACTAGAAGAGCTAAAGCACAAGGAAAACTAGAGCACTGAACTTTACAGGTGGAAGGAAGCCTAGATACCAGCTGCCTCCTTGGATAAGGAAACCAAGGCCCAGAGAAGAACATAGCTCCTTACACATCAATGAAGGGAACTTTACATAGGCCTGAATTCGGTCTGCTACGAAAGCTGGAACACAAAAGCTTTCACAGGCTTTTGCGGTTAGCCTCGTCACATACTACAAAAGCAACAGAATGTGGCACCAACACAACAGTGATGTAGGGGATCAATCTCATGTGGGAGGGACCTTATCTTCTTCTAATCAGCTCTGTACTACTGAAACGACTTGTCTAAATTCTTCAAGAATTGACAGAGAAATGAGATTCTGATATTCCTTCTATTCACATAATGATTGATGAAACACATGGGAAAATAAATTGAATTATGTTATAATCTCCCAGGGAAACATAATTAAGTTGTAAAGCATTCCCATGAAATCCTAAAAGCCTTATATCATGTAGACAGTGACTTCTACTACATGATCAATAATTATATTAATTAAAGATAATTATTTTGATAAGATGGTGTGACTTTGGGGCTCCACTTATTCTTGATCTGATATATTGATCAAATAGTGAAGACTCGGCAGGAGCCAGAGCCAGATAGAAAGGATTCTTTGGGGGTTCCAGAAAGCTTTATGATATTTACGCTAAATTGTACTAATTTGTAATTCCTGACCAGTAATTTGATGCTTATTCACACAATCCAATGGGTAATACACATACAAAACCAGCAACACATTCCATTCACTATTCTTAATTCTCTGTGAGCTAGAAGCAAGTGATAGTCAGCTAGTAATAGATACTATATGAAACATAAAATCCAATATTCCTCGAACTTTCACAACTCCAGAACATCCAATACATTCTTGGTGTGTATGTAGGACTTTAAAGCGCATTCATGGCAACTCTGGAGCAATGAGCTAAAAGAACTAGACCCAAAGTTAACAATGCTCAGAAAGCTGCAATGAGCACGGACCCTTAAACATTCGCTAACTCTCTCTGTAAACAGAGAATTATGATTATGAAGATCAGCCCTGGAACGCACATCTGGTCATGCACAACTGAGTCTTCTAGCTGATTCTTTCTCTGAGCTTTCCAGAAATACCCTTGCCGAGTATTAGGCACCTATTCACCTTCATAAAGGTGAATCAGGGATCACCAACAGAACGTAGACTGAGATGGAAACGTGAATTCTAAGCAATAGTAAAAGAATCATATCACAAACACACCAGGTTTGGAATTTTCTTTTAAAGGCCACCACTTTTATCACCATTATATGTTATTAACTTTCCAGAATCCTTTGCACTCAGGATAAAATGTTGGGTTGTTTTATTATTAAGGGATAATGTAGTTGAAAAGAATCACAAGTATTAGGAATGAAGTCATTACCATTACACGTGATTTTATCAGAATTTCCTTAAATTATTTGTGAAAGATCTTGCTGATATGATGACCACTATATGAAAGGTTGTAGAGTTTCCTCTCAATGAGGTACTTAAGAGTCAAAATCGAGGAGCCAATGCCACATGTTTGAATTGTGGGTCTGCCACTTACCACCCATGGCTTGAACAAGTAAAACGTCTCTCTATGCCTCAATTTCTACATCTAGAAGATAGGGATAATAGTAATACATACCTAAAGGAGTTGTGAAAATTTGGTGAGTTAATAAGCTGGAGACAACTGGAACATCCATGAGGCATACTAAGCACCCACTTCATAGTGGCTATTATCAGTATTGCCCTTATAATTTATGTAGGTTGACTTATTCATGGTCTTATTACTATTTATTAAAGAACAGTTTTCTTTAAACCCACCTTTCACACTACCTGAAAGCCAGGGTTTTAGTCTCTAGCTCAAAATCTACTTTCTTAATAGTTATAAAAAAGAAGAAGGGTATTCATGGGACCTGAAAACACAAACTTATTTATGTTATAATTTGATGATCACACACACACACACACACACACACACACACACACGGGCACAGAACAATAATACCTCATAGCCCAATGCCAGAAGTTACCCTACGGGGGATTTGCTATACAGGAAGCTAAATGTGACCCAGTATTCTAGTGAGAGATCTTACCATTCAGAGCAGAATAACCTGAGAACAAAATAATGCAGAAAGCAGCCCCGAGGTTCCTTTGTCTTTCCTCGGGTAAAATCAATTCTGTTATTATCCACAGTTGGGTATAGAATGGTGTATGAACAGCGTGGCTTCAGCCAGCAATACCTCTCAGAGAGTGGGTTTCATGGGTAATATTCCACACCCTGATTTACTCGGCATTGTCAAGAGAGAAAGGAGGAGTTCCATCTTAGGTGGGAAAATTTATTCTAAGGAAGTATTAAGACACTAGAAAAGACAAGAGAGAAGAAAGACCCGAGCAAATTCATATAGAATCAAATATGCTCATCCTCAGACATAGAGCCCAATGGGCAATATTGCTAGGCCTAATATCTTCCTCTCTGCTCTTTTACAGGAAGCCTGTTTAGCCATATGTCCTCATATTTCCTATTCGTGGGAGGGAAATGGACCATGCACATGATGCTGCACGTCAGAGTGAAATAGAAAAAGCTTTCCAAAGAAAGTAAGCAGACATATAAATGTGGCCTTGTGGAACCCATAAAATAGACCAGCAATGATTGAAAGCAAGGAAATGGTTTGTTCTTAAAACTACAAGAATTAGGCAATCGAGCTAACTAATAGGATCTGAGAAGATGTAAATAAGTTTTTTTATTGACAAAGGGAGTGAGGAGACAAATTTCAGCCTGAATGAAAGAAGGTAAATGATTCCTCCCCAAAGGCAGAGCCAAGATTTCTCAAATGCACTGCCTTTAAGAGAGATAGAAGTAAAATATATGAAGCAAGATGACATAATGTGCTGTTGCTTAAATGTAGGCAATGATGGTATCCTATTCTACAGACCAAGTTGTGAGTAACTGAATGCAAGATAAAGCAAAAGTATGAAAAAGGCCACTCAGTAACAGAAGCATAAAAATGCAGTGTGTATAACTCCTGAGAAAGGTACAGTTGTGTAGGGCTGATTAGTAAGGAGAGCAGTCAACAGAACAGAGTGGATTTGCACAGATTAGGATGGGGCAAGCTTTGTCCAGAAGATTGTACAAAGTTCTTGTTGGTCTTGAATCTGAAATAAGGTAAAAAACTTACCTCCCATCACAAAAGACCTGCTGTGAGCTTTTGGTATATCTCAGTCAAGCTACTTCTCTTTTCCCACAAGCCATTTAAAATATATAATTTACAATAATATTTGTATTCTCCTAGGCATATTGTTCCCTGTAGCATCTCTCCTTTTGGGTGGGGGAAGGGAGAGGAAGCATATGGTACGGTATTTTTTTTTTAATGTTTATTTAGTCTGAGAGAGTGAGAGAGCAAGAAAGGGAGGGGCAGAGAGAGAGAGAGAGGGAGAGAGAATCCCAAGCAGGCTCTGCACCGATGTGGGGCTCAATCCCACGAACATGAGATCATGACCTGAACTGAAATCAAGAGTTGGAAGCTTTCCCGACTGAGCCACCCAGGAGCCCTGGTACTGTATTTTTGATGTGGCAACATGACAGAGACCTTAAAAAGAAAAAAAGCGATTTCATCCATAATAGCTGAACTCTGGGAAAACACAGAGCTTGATAAAGCCTAAAGTTCAGCTTTTAAGATGAGCAAGAAAGTCAGAAATGTGAAATTGCCAGGTGTGTGTCAAGAACTTGGGCATTTGCGTTTCCAAACTCTAAGGACTCTACCCCGGAGCTTGCTCCACTGTGAGGGGCACCACTACTTCTCCAGGTTCCAGGCAATAGAAGAGAAGTTTTTGAAGAAATACAAGAAAAAAAATACCCAGCCTACAAATTGCTTAGGAATCCCAAGCCAAATGTTTAAGAGACACAGAAGCGCAGGCAACAATGGACAATTGCCCAGACTTGGGCGCAAGAACACTCTGTGGTCTGTGGACTACTCTCGAACAACCGCATGACAAGGCCGGAGACCATCATTAAAGAGGAAAGGAAGTGTGCAGCCCTTCGAGACTACGAGGGACTCAGCTGAGGGCCACTGGTCCCCTCCTTTGTTTTAACCTGAGTGTTCTGAGGCCACTTGTGTTGGCAATGCTCTAATTCGTTCTGTGGGGACTTTGAAGATATTGATGGCTGGGGAGGTGTTTGTGTCTCTGGTGAGGGGAAAAACATAGTTCTTTGACCTTTACCAAGGTAGACGTCTATGGCAGGATTCAGAAACAGAAGGTGCAGGGGCAGAAAGAAGCCAAAGGCCCCCTGCAGCTGTGTTCATAGATCACTCTCACTAGGTGCTCGTGGGAGCAAATGATGACTAATTAGGCAGGCATGACAGAAAAATAAATAAACAGAAAGAGGAGCTGGTATTTTTTAGGAATGTAAATGCAACTCAAAATCAGGAAACCTTAAACAACAACAGTTCTCAAGCCTTTCACCTGTTGCAAGAGGGGGGAAGGAAAGATCTATCTTCAAGCAAAATCCTCAGTCTAGGATCAGCTCAGAAGCGAAGGGAGTAGCTGTGGCTGTGGGAGAAGTCACCGTGTACTTCTGCGAGCCTCTGGCCTGTCTGCTCCTTTCTTTCACTTTGAGCTTTACTCTCTGGTTTTTAGGGAAAGTTATAAAATGAGGAGAAGACAAAATAGACATAAATACTGACATGCACACGTGTGCATGTTTATTGTGTTCTTTCCTATACATGGAAAAAAGACAAAAGAAGGAAAGTAATTTGCAGTTCAGTTCTCTGCCCTCGGTTCTGGCTCACCAATGAATCTTCTTATATACAAAGCTGACTGGAGGGAGGGGGGGATTGAATAACAAATTTATGTGATACAATCACATCATTTACAATCACATAATGGACCATATCCCAATTTTCAAAAGGCATAAAGTATCCTCATTAATACGATAAGTGCAGCAGCCAAATCAGCACTGTGATTTTATCAGGGTTTTTGACTGTACATGAATTAGAATGTAAAATGCATACAGAATTTTTAATGGGAAGGCTTTAACAGTCACTGAATGTATTTCTTACTGTCATTTGCATCACATTAAAGTGAAATTCTACATAAAAGGATAAAGAGAATATGTCCTAAATTACAGTTTTTCCATCGTTGTCATGTCCACACATAGACAAATCTGATTCATAAGCTTAAACATGATCCTAAATCCGAAAAGGCTGCACCAACCCCCTATTTGCTTGTGGGGTTTATGTGGTTGTCTGGACCAGGTAGAGCTCTGTAAGGTCAGGTTGTCAGGACAAAGCTAAGAAAGATCATGAGGTCATGGGGGCGGAGGTGGGGGGGGAGCTCAGGGGCAGGGAGAGGATGTTTGTACTCACTGTCTCTTACTCTAGTACATCCTTAAATACTGTGACTGTGTTTTCATTCCATCTCAGTCTACTAAAAAGTCACTCATGTTCCTTAGAAGTATTCTGTTGCAACACAGAAAGCTTCTGTCTTCAGTTTGGTTCACTTGAATAGAGTTCATGATCCTAGGTGGACGGCTGTGTGAGTGCAGCTTGGTATATTCCACCCTCGATTAGTTACATATATATTGCTACGTACACAGGATATCAAGGGAACGCTTGCTTCATATGAAACCAGTGCATGTCTGCTTGTGTGTTGAAATCTGATCCATATGTCAGAAGTTAGTCTCAAGCAAATGGCAGTTGGGTAAGTTTGCTCAGCGGCGTCTACACACTGAGGCAAAAAAAGCAAACTGTCTTTTCTCATTAACCTCACATCACACACAGAGAAGTCAAGGATTGGTACACAGAAACTGATGCAGAATCCTAGGAATCTGAGACTGTTTTCCTTCCTAGAAGAAGCCAAGCTAAGACCATAGACTAGGAATGGTGAATACCTGCCGCAAACCCACTGGCAAGCACACCTGGTCCATGTGTAGGAATTCACGCTCGGAATGACGTAGCTCTGTTACCATTTTAGAGTCTAAGTAGAGTGTGTTCTCATGCACCCAATAGAAAGCTATGCATGGAACCTGGGGTGAAACAGTTGGAACTTGCAACAGATCAGCAAGTGCGTCTTGCTCCTAGAGGAAAACATTCTATGTCTGCACATGGCAACAGCCCACGTGGAATGAATGGCTTTCAGAATGGCCAGTGTCTCCATTGTAATTGATGTGTCTTTAATAGTTTATTTAATCACTTCATCTTTGATAAAGGTCAAAGGCTGCATAGAACAGTATTTTGCATTGATGGCCTCCTACTGCAATTAATTCAGGTTATTTTTCCTTGAATATACATAGATTATATATCTTATTCCATTGTAAGCAAAATGCATCAATGTCCTTCCGTATCGAGAAACAGGTTTTAAAACATTTATAATGGTGACAGATGTTACCCTAGCCCCCTTTCTTTTCCTTTCTCTCTCTTCTTTCTTCTTCCTTCCTTCTTTCTTTTAATCTTTCCTCCCTCCCTCCTTCTCTCCCTCGCTTCATTCCTTCCTTTCTCCCTTCCTTCCTTCCTTCCTTCCTTCCTTCCTTCCTTCCTTCCTCTTTCATTCCTTCCTTCCTTCTATCATACTCCTTGCATTAACATGGGAATTTGATTTTGCCCCCCCTCCAAAGAGATATATTCAGGTATCTGGTCCATTTTGATCCATGATAAAATTATTCTTTGTGATACCTAAAATACTTCCAATGACAAGACACCTGTGGAGAAGCCATTTATGTATTGATGGATCTTAAAACTCAAAGATATTTCCTGATAATAATGTTACGCAAGGCAATGACTGCTGTCCCAAAATGTATGCATATTACCATCATCGACTTCATAATGCCCTTTCAGTGGGCAGTTCACCTGTAGGAATCCTGGCCCTAGCTGTTCACTGGCTGGGAGAGTATTAACAAGGCTCTTACCCTCGCTGAGGAACAGTTTGCTCATTTCTAAAGTGGAATCAATGACATTAATTTACTGACTTATTATGATGATGTAATAGGATGATATACATCAAGTATCTAAAGTAGCTCTTGGCATGATGGAAAGAGTTCATACTGTTTTATCCACCATGCAAGATGTTTTACATTGGTTTTGCCAAACCTAAGGGCATCACACCTTTTTAAGAATCAAATTAATGCTATGTATGCTGACCTCCATGCATGATGACTGTTTATATTCAGGTAAGTGAATCACATTTTCTTCTCCCATAAAAACAAGATAAATATCTTCAACTTCCCTTTTAGTCCCTCCTGACTCCCTTGGAGATGGTAGCAAAATTCAGAAATTGAGAGAAGTATATTTGAGCAAAGAGAGACTATGTTCCTTTTTTATTGTTTGGGTTTAAGAAAAGATGAATATATTAAGGTATATGACATGATGATTTGATATGATATACATAGTGAAATGATGAATAGAAGCAAACTAATTAACATATCTTTTCCTCATATGGTTTTCCTCTGTGTGGGATGGAGCACCCAAAATGTACTCTCCTAGTATATTTCTAGTATTCAATTATTTTGAATCATGCTGTACATTAAATACTATTTTCTTTATTCTTTATCAGGAATCCAAAAACAGAACTTATTTTAAAATCTGCTATCACACCTTTTGTTTTTTTCATTTCATCAGAAACATGGTAATCGTTGGACCTGGTATTTCGCTGACTTACAAAAAAGGAAGGCATAAAGTTTTCTAGTTCTAACCCATCTCCTTGACCCACCTTTAGCATAATACAAACACAGATTTACCTAGTTTATACAGATACAGAGTGTATTCTTTTGGGGACCATATGCCTGTGTAAATAATAGCAAAACAGATGAACATTTCCTCAAACTCCACATTTGTCGTATGATATAAGGTATGTCTAAGGCACTGCCTTCCACCTCCAGATAAAACCAGTAATCTATCTCAAGGGAGCCAAACTTGTGCCACTACCTTTTCCTTCCTTTTAAATGTCTGTTTTGTGCTTTACCTTATTACCCCATGCTTCATTGTTTCACATTATCTGCTCATAAGAATGATTTGAGTATTTTACAGTATATAGATGTGTTAAATTGATTGGCAAATAATATTTAAAACTACCTGAGCTTTTTACTTTACATTCTCTTTTCTTCCCTCCTGTCAGCTCACATGTAGGTGCAAACATTCAGTAAATATACAGGTCAGATACATTACAACCTCAAAGATTCTGTGCTTCAAAAAATGCCTGATTCCATTGAAATCATCGAGGCATGCGAGTCCAACTTACACTACCCATCACCTTTGTTTCACCTCTTGCTTCATTGCAAAGGAATTGCTAATGCATCATATTTGTAATACTTCTTTCTAAATTGGCCAAATAAGATGTCACTAATATTACTTTCACTTTCTTTGAGGCTTTGTCTACAAAAGATGGGGCAGGGAGACAGATCTAAATCAGCTATGCAACTAAGTTAACGAAACCTGGATTTGTATTTACTCCTTATAATTTAGCTCTTCAAGTTCAAACTTTTCCCGATAAAATTTATTCATATAAGGAGACAAAGTCATAGGTTTGATCTCGGCAGACACGAGGACTTATAGATTTCTATTAAGCAATTTTAAAAAGGAACAGAAGAGTTAAAAACTAAACTATTCGGTCACTTCCTTCATGTATAGCTTTATTTCGGTTTCAATGTTAATATATTTGTATCATGATAGATAATTTGGGTCCTCACTGGGCTTCACCTACTCTCAAAACTTTGAATTCTCTGACTATGCTTGTTAAAAATCATCTGAACATTCTCTAAAAACAACTTTATAAATATACATATCCACCTTTCTTTTCCAGATGATGGATTTTTTTTTCATTCTCTCAATATACCTCTCTGGTAATCTTGATCGATTTCCTTTGGTTTACTCTAATCGTTCAGTTGCCTTTGAGAAAATATTCTCCAGTAGAAGACTTGTTACATCTCATACACTGCGCTGTCTTTCTTCCTTTACACATCTGGTGTGCTCTCCTTTTCCATCCTTTGGTATTTGGCAGACTAAGCATTGTGATAGTAATCAGGCCCATCTATGATATGTCCATCAAAGGCTAGGAAGCTAATATACCCAGGGATGTCCTCTGAAGACTTATGAGGAAAGGTAGATTGTGGCTCACCCCCTGCCAAAAGACGGGACACAGGACTTCCTTCACCCAGTGCATTCCAGAGGTAGCTTGAGATGCCCTGAGGAGCAGGAAGCAAGAAGTCAGGTTATATTCATTGCATTGAAATACCCCATTTCTTTCAAACAGCTCACATAATGTTTGTGGATGCTTCGATCCTAAAGAATTTACAGAAATCTTTGCAGATTTCACATTCCCGCCAAGCCCCACACCCCATGCTACAGAAGTAGAAATTTCCCCAAAGTACTAAAGTGCTAAAGAGCTGAATGCAAGCAAAACCTCAAGTTTTCCTATTGTCCCACAACTTCCGTCTTTCTAGATAGACTCTGCTGAAACCCTGCAGCGATAAACTTCTACAGCCTGCTTATTCTGTCGATCAGTCTCCATTTCCAAATATGAAAAAGGCCAGGGAAGTTTGTCCTCTTTTGAATTCTCAGCTTCCCAGGTCATGAAACTGTCCTTCCCCTTATTGTAAGTAGATTTGTGTTTTCCTCAATTCCATATCCTGCAATCTATTTCATAGTTAAGGTACACCGTGAGGTATAATACCTTGAATGTATTTATATGAAAGTGTGGTGTTTTCTTTCTTCCCCTCCCACAAGAGGCTATATAGAAGAGAACTACTGTTGTTACTTATTTTTATTCCTCCTGCTTACATCCAAGGAATTTCCGAACAGTCAAGTTGGAGCATATACATCTGAACAAAATTGCTACATATTACCTTCTTCATTTCAGTCAATTCCTCTTTTATTCCAGGCACCAGAGCATTGACACTGACACATTGATGTTCTCCTTGTGAGAATTAGCCTATCACATTCATTTACATCCACTTAATTGCTGCTGCTATTGTTTAGTCCGTTAACCTCCAGCTAGGGTGCAATTCACGTGAACGCTGGGGAAGCACAACCATTCGATTAGTTCTGCAAAGTAGATTAAAATCTTCTGGCTAATTGGAGACTGTCCATACTGCTGCCTTTCTTTCAGCTCTAGGTTAAAGAAATGCCATGTCTTCAAGGGAGGGCTCTTAGTTGTCATATGGAAGACTTGACTGGACCCAATAGCGTTTTCTGAGTATGTCTCTGTATAGGACATTGTGCCAACAATTATCACCAGTCGGGTCTCTGCCTTCAATCTGCAACTAGCCTTTTGATTGGCAACTTGCCTTCTTCCTTTTCATAAGAAGCACATGCACACTGGAGAAGCTCCAACTTGGTATGTGGCTAAATCATTAGTATCCCAAATTCATAGGAATTTCATTCTGAAATATAAGCACTAAGAAAATTCCTTATGAAATGGTTTATCTAGTTTGGGGGGAAGTGTGAATTAAGAACATGATAGTCTCACCTAATCCAAAGCACGACACCATGTTTGACATAGCTTATTTTCTTAGAGCCTATCATTGATCATTTGGCAAGCATGCTTTGGTAACACTAACCTGTTGCACTGTTGTAGGCAATGAAGTCCCAAAGTTTTCCTTGTCAACACATCATCACCATGTATACATTAAACTGAAATATTTTAAGATACTTAATTATGCTTTATCTAAAGAAGATGGGAAATTTCCACATCCACTCCAGGAATTCTAAGAAACTGCAGTAGGTCAAATTTCTTCATTTAATCTAAAATGCCTGTCTCATCGTGGTTTCAGTCTACCTCTTCAGCACATTTTCTGAATGTACCCTAAAGTCCAGCCATTAAAAGCTGGTAGCCCTTCCTTAGATAGATACATTATACTTTTTTTATGGCCTGGTGTCTTTATGTTGCTGTTCAGAATCTGGGGTTTGTTTTATGAACCAGGGAAACACATAGGAAGAAGTGCTTATGTTGACCTGAGTCATCAACATCAGGAATTGATCTAAACACCTTCCAGGTGCTTTACATCACTCACATCACCTAATCATCCCAATGGACATGTGGGAAGAGTCCTCATACCTATTTATGGATAGGCTCAGGCTCTGAAAGTTTGAGTGAACTGCGTGAGGTGACATGGTCAGTAAGTTAACAAGGCACTGAATTGGAATCCAGGTCTATATGACTCCAAACCTCCTTCCTTCCTACTTCATCAGAGAGGTGTTCCCTAAGAAGAGAGAAATCCTAAGCTGCAACTTGAAAAAGATGACAGTATTCACAAGATAGAAGATAAGGAAGTCAACATTTCTGGGGAGGAACCCCCCCACCTCCCCAGATGTGCATGGTGGGTACATCAAAGGTAACCAAGAGCACTGGGAGGTGGATGCAGGAGGACGATGGGAAAGGGTGATGGCAACAGACACTGTTGAGACCACATGACATCTCTTAACGGGAAAATTACCAACTGGCAACCATGCTGCAGGTGGAGAATCTCAAATAGCTTGTGGAGAGGATAGAGAAGACATTAAGGCTGACTAGGAACCCAGGGGTTCTGGGACTTAAAGACCGTGCTACTGACCCTCCTCCGAAGGTGCCAAAGAAGAAAGCATTTCATCGTCTGTGAAGGCTGCAGATGTGGTGATTACACAACAGATCGTAAAGTAGACACCTTAGGACAGAAGGGTTTGGCTGACTCATCAGTTTTTTGTCTCTCTGACCTCTGTTTTATCTTTCCATTGTACAGGAAGAAGATAAGCAACCAAGAGAAAGAAAAACCTATCACAAAGTAAGAATTACCCCTAACGTTTAAAGGGCCTGGAGGAAGAACACAAAGGGAGGCCCACATACTGCAATGGCAAAATATTTTAATATTACAATTCAAACTAGGAAACTATTGACTAAAATGGATTCTATCTTCTTATCTTGATGGATACAAGAACAATGTAATGACAATCCAGAAGTCCAGGTGTCAATTTAGAATCTTTGGGCCCCTTGGAGTTCTTTGTTGGAATTGGCAGAAGAGGGAAGCCTTACTCCAGCCTATTCTTCCCATCCCTGCATTATGAGGCTCCTAATGTGTGTGGACACATCTTCCTACATTTCCATGTTCAGTCCACAACTCAGCTCTTGGGGGTGTAGAGGCCATTGGTAAGGTCCACCTCTGAGAAAATGGACCCAGGAGAGAGGACTGCACAGACCCTAGAAGTGGGTTTAGGGCCACCTGGGTCAGGAATTTGGGGGTCTAGTATATCTTGAGCATGGCCTAGAAGGGGGCAGGAGTTCAAGATCCAGTTGGGAATGTTTCTTGGTACTTTGCACAACTGACTCATTAATGAGAACTAAAATGGGACCAAGAAGTAACACAATGAGCTTAGCAAAGCACCTGGTTAAGGCAGGGGCAGCTTCTGCCTGGATCTAGAAACAGTATTACAAGGAGAAGTATCAAAAATGCTGTCTTACAACCCAGAGATCCTGTTTGGGCATCAAAGTTCCTCTTTGTTGTTTCACCAGCTTCAGGTGGCCCCAGTCATATCAGAGCACACGGGAGCCTTGCATTTGGCATAGACACAATTTCAAGAAGCGTCCTTAAAAAGTGGTTGTTGTGGTTTTAATGTTAATCATTTTAATTTTTCAATAAGTTAAAGATCTTTCAAACTCTCATGCAGTCCACATTGTGTATACCTACCAGGTCATACATGAAGATTCAAACCGCCATAAAACAAAGAAAAAATTTTGAGATTCCATTTCATTTCTCCACTGACAACACACAAACACACACACACAGTTGAAGTACCTATTTAATACCGTCCTATGTACAAATTGTATTCACCAGCAAATTGAGTCTAAGAAGTTCCTTCTCTGCCTTCGCCTACCCGTTTGGCTACTGAGCTTGCACAATCAGAAAACCCTCAATCAGTTCAAAATGGAGAGCTTCCCTCTGCAAACTCACTCTACAAATTGCATTAGGCTCCACATCACATCTCCCCTCCTTCAGCCCTAGTGGATAGAACAAGTTTCTCTGAGAGGATCATTTCTGTTGACCGAACTTTAAGTTCTTTTCCCAGATCCCTAACATGAGTTGACTGAATTTCTTGAAGCTTTTGTGTGTAAAGGTTGCAGAATGTCAATTCTCTAGTGATGGGATTTGGAAAAAGGAATGAAACCCAGAGCCTTTACTCATAGTGTACGAGGCACCTCCTTTTATTACTAAGTATTTCCACAACAATATTAGGGCTATTTGCCATATTCCTTTTATCCAAGGATCTGACACCATTTCTCTTTTTTCTGAGGGCGTGGTCCCAAAATCATACAAGTAATAATCAGCAGCATTTATTGAGAGCCTCTGAGGTTCCAAACATCGTGTTTTGTATTTTTTATGAGTTGTCTTCTAACCTTATACCAACCTTATGAAATGATCATGGTTGCTATTATTTTTATGACTACCGCCGCTGTTGTTGTTTTCATTGATGTTAAAGTGATAGAGATGAGAAAGCTGAAGCTTGGAGATGCTAAGTAACTCATTCAAAGTCATACAGCTAGTAAGCTGCAAAACTGTGAGCTTACACCAGACATCATGACCAACTCCAGAGGCCTTCTACAGCAGGGCACAAATGCCCGATAGCATTTGTAAAACAAATTTCTGGGAGACACAAAGAAGAGGTGGATATTCTTCTGCCTCTTAGTTCCTTAACCTGGAGGGAGTTTAAAGGAGGCAGAACCAAAGCGGAGTAACACAGACCACATTTACCCTCCCACCGGAAACAACTGAAAATAAGGAAGAATTTATGAATCTATATATACAGCTTTGAAGACATTGGACATTAAGCAACTAAAGTGAATAATATCTGAGAGACGGGAAGCAAATGAGGCGAACCCTAAGTTTGCTCCACCTCACTCCCTTGAGTGAGTTCTTGGGCTACAGTACAGAGGAAAAACCATTCTACTCCTAGATATTTACTCAAGAAAAATAAAAACGTATGTCCATACAAAGACTTGCTCATGATGTTTATGGCAACGGCTGTGTTCATCAGAGCCACAAACTGGAAACAACACAAATGTGGGAAGAAAATGTAACATAGCTATACAATGGAATAGTACTTAGTATTAAAAGGAATAGCAATTGGTATATGCAACAAAGACATAGATTTCAAAATAATTATGCTGAGTAAAAAAAAAAAACTAGACAAAGACGGGAACACAGTACATGTTTATAATTTATATAAAATTCTACAAAATGCAAATGAATCTCAGGTGACAGAAAACAGGCCTGTGGTTGCTTGAGTGCAGGAAATGATTGCAATGGGAGATGAGGAAACTTTGGGGGTGATAGATATGTTAATTATCTTCAGCATAGTGATGGTTTCACAGGTGCATATATATGTCAAAACTTGTAACTTCTGTCCTTCAAAATATGTGCAATTTATTGTCTGTCAAATATGCCTTAATAAAGCCCTTAAAATAAACAGAACAGTTTAAATTAACAAGATGATAGGTTTCTTTCTTGTTTGTGTATTTGTTTTGGTTTGTTATTGTAAAATATAATGTTCATAAAAGTGGATATATAGTTTATCTTACTCATTCTGGATCTCTAGTGCCTCCCATTAGGTGTGTTCCAAGGACTATTTCCAAGTAAGAAATTACCCCAAAATATGGTGGCATAGAATGGCCATATGTCACCCTCATGGATTCTGTGCATCAGGAATTAGGGAAGATTGGTAATGGCTTCTCTCTGCTACATGATGTTTGGGGCCCCAAACATTAACAAAACTGCTGGGGGACAGAGAACACTGAGGGTCTTTTAATCACCATGTAGTTCCTTTGATATCTCTCCAGGATGGAGGCTCCACAGCAGCCAGATTCCTTCCCCATCAGCTCTGGGCTCTCAAGGTGTGGCTCCCAAGAGAGAGATCCAGGAAGGAGTTGGACCTACCTCTAGAAGTCACAGAGAGTCACTTCCATCACACTGTTTTTAGTTGAAGCATTTATAAAGATGTGCCCAGGTTTAAGGCATGAGAACAAAGACCCCACTTCTCAGTGGGGGGATTCTCAACATAATTTTCTACACTTTAAGGAGTTGGGATAGCATATTCCACATGGGATGGAATATATGTTGGGTCAGCCACCTTTGAAAAAAAATCAGCCTGCTACACAGGGTCTGTGTCATATAAATGAACATATAAAAAGGGTTAGTCATTTTAACTTTGCTTGCAGTCTTACATGCTACATAAAATTCAGGTATTCATTCCACCAACAGTTAGGATGCATTCTCTATATTATGTGAATTCAAAGAACAATGTTGTAACCTATTGTTGGGTGAAAAAATCTTATATTTTAATAAGACAAACGTATGCACATAGATAAAGAGAAAAATATGGGTAATGGCAATTTGTCGTACAAGGTTTAATAAGTCTTGGGTAATGTATATAGGACTATCAGCATTTTAAGAAGGCAGGGACTATTAGCAGCTGAAGAAACCAGTAAATCCTATATGAGACGTGTGCTATTTGAAGTAGGATTCAAAAGATGAGCAAGATTTCTGCAGAAGATGCTGAGAAATATTGGAAGTAAGGAAATAAGCAGAAAAGTTTGATTCAAGAAATTGTTCAAACCTAACACGTTATCTGGAACTCCAAGAACCCCCTTAAAGTGACAGATTCCACATCCCACTTCTAAGATGTTCCAATTTACTAAATGCCCTCCCCCAAGAAAATATGATGATCAATCAGAGTTTGGAACCACTGAACCATAGGGTTTACATAGATGAGAGTAAAGACATCCATTTAGAAAGGTTGGGACCAAATCATAGGGGACCCGGAATATGAGTCAATTGGACTGCGAAGGAGCTGATGATTATTCCACCTATATTAATTAATTTATCATAGCACCACACTCTCGAGCTAAACCCTGCACCATGGTGACAAATCAGCTCATGAATTAGTAAATGATAAATGATAAACAACAGTAGCATTAATTACTTGATGATGCAGGTGTAACTTTAGGTTATAATGTCTTAAATATAGAATTTTAGAGCCAGGAGAAAGCTTAGCAGTCTAAGACATTTGCCTAGGGTCACAGACCTATTTATTTCTTCCCTAAAAGTATGTATGAAGTTAGTGATAGCCACCCTCATATTCTATGTGAAAGAGACTGTGAAAGCTGGTTTCACAGGGACAGTTTTATTGGAGACATATTTTGTGACATGGAATGAAAGGTGCCTTATGCACATAAGATGTTATGCCTATCATATTGCTGTCATATTATTTATAAAGCATACATAGCCTCTTTGTATCACTTTTATGCACTGGTAGATTTTGGCAGTTCTGTAGTTTCCTTTGGTACGTGATTTATTGTGTCAACTAATCCTGAAACAAAAAAATCCACAGTAAATAAGTAGATAAATTGACGTTTGTCCAGCAAGATGGTACAGTATGAGATCTATATTCATTTGTGGGAAATGAAAGCTATATGAGAGATGCAATCAGTGTTTGCCAGTTTTGAATAGCTAAGTCTGTCCCTTGCCAAAATTTCTAATTTCTAATTAGGATTATAGGTAATATTTCTCTCCGTCTCTGTCTCTCAGAATGACATCTGTGGGTCTCTTTTGATAACGAATACACCAAGGGACCCAGAGTTAAGTCTAGGCCTCAGAACTAGGAACATTTCCATCAAAGATGGTTTGTTAATAATAAAGTAAGGAGGAAAAAAGCTATTTGCTTCTTTTGTGGCTCTGACCCTCCCTTGGTCCTGCCAGGCCTGCCTGAGCATCAGCAGAGTTCAGTGGTAATTAAAGCAACAGTGTTGTGAAAAAAGTGTGAATTACTTTTACGGGAAGACTTGGATGTTGCTAGTGACTGACAAAGCACAGCGGGGGGCTCTGCTGGATATTAAAGAGTGATGGTAGTCCCTGTGTTGTAAGGTGGCTTTTCAGCACAATACAAAATTGTGACTTTTCACAAGTTGATATCTCTGGAACCATTCGAGTTATCAGCTTAAAATTTAGGTTTTTCCTTTTTTTTTTTTTTTTTTCTTTGGCGAGGTTGTGGAGCAAAACTATGTCACATTTCATGAAATGTGGTATGGTAGTTGGAATGATGGAGAGCTGAAGTATATTTTCTTTCTTTTCTTCCCCTGGATTTTTGACTCTATTATGGAATTATTTCAACCTTGAAGATTGTTGAAAATAGTGAGGAAAAAAAGCTCTACAGGATCATATGTTCAACCCTCTCTTGGCAAGTGATTTCAATGTCAACTATCTAAGCTTTCTGTTCTGTCATTTTTAAAGAAGAAAGAAGTACAGACCAGCACTCTGTTGACAATGCCAAGGAGTGCCAAATCTGCACTCTCGACAGTGGGGTATAAATATCCACACGGATGGTGAGCTCATTCCACCAACCCAGCCAGGAAAAGTTCTGATCTTGCTCTTTATCGCTGCAAATCTTGTTACGCCAACTCCCACACAGGTATGATATAACGTTGATTCTGCTCCTCATCCAGTGAGAAAAAATGTCTTTAGCTAAATCCAATAAACTACATTCTGCAGACGTGAAGCAGGAGAATATAATTGCTCAATAGGCTATTAATCATTTTTCATTTTAGAAGTTAACAGACACATTACCAGTGTTCCTGAGTCAGGTTCCTAGAGCACACGTGGAATTGTATGTAACAGCATGACCAACAGACTGGGCATCCGGCCTTAGTACAAAATAGGAGAAGATGTAGCTGAAAGGCAGTGGTAAATATGTATGTAGGGTGAGCCTGTATTTGTGACGTACCTCTGATATAAATAAGGAATAATATACTGGGGAATACGCATATGCTGTTTATTGTTTCTCACCTCCTTCCTTAAGTAAATGGATTGAGATGATAAGCAATGCTCCTGCCCTTGGTATGTTTTCAGTAACCCTGGCCACATCTGACATCAGGGGACCCTCTGTGGGTCAGTGACACGGCAGAGCAGAAAGCAGCATCGTATGGTGAATAACAGCACACAATGGAGTCCTAAGGTCCTCACAGACTGTACAACTACAGTTTCCTCATGTGTAAAAAGGGTGTAATAACTATTCCCACCTTACCCTGAAGAGAAAGCAAGTTAACATATGAAAATCACTTGGCAAAATGCCACAGGCATGGCATAGAGGAAGCAATCGATAAAAGCTATTACTATCACCATCACCACCACCACCACCATCATCAAACTTGGCGCTATTACGAAGCAAGGTGAATCTGGGAATTCCCTTTGCGTTTAGATACAGTGATTCTGTTTGCTTTGCCCATCAGTGGGGCAATATTTTTTAAGTACTTCAAGGTTATAAGATGGCATTTACGGGATGAGGCTGTGACATGCCAAACAATAGGCTCTTTATATAGACAACAATGATATAAACAGAATATCTGGGGTGCTCCAAATGACATTCTTTCACCCCACTAGTGCAAAGTTTAATTAGTATGTAAATAGCATACTCATTTACAATTGACATAATGCCACCTCTTTTCATGCCAAGCTGTCAGGGCCTATGAAACTGCAAAATTCCTGACATTAAACATTTGTTATAAACTGATCCTTCCAAAAGTAACTTAGCTAAAGCTGAAAAGGTGGGAAAAGTGATAATTGCTTTTTTTTTTTTTGAAACCATTTCTCCATCCCTTCTTTCAGAGAAAAGGGTCTACTCTGTTTTTGGGGAGAGATACACCACATTACATTGGGTAGATTCTGTAAAAGAAAAAAAAAAAAAAAAAAACACGTGAACCACCAACCCCAGAGTGATGAAAAGCAAAACGGGTAAGAAAAAAAAAATACCCTCAATTGACACAGCTATTTTCATCACATCAAATCAGCCATCTGTTCTTGACATAGTTTATTATCATTAGGAAGATTTTCTCAATTCAGACATGGTGATGAGGAAAGATGAAGAATTAACCAGATAAATAGCCAATTTGGAAAATTCAGGCTGAGACCCTTTTCCTCAATTTCCATTCCCTCTTTTCTCCCTGCTCCATCATCACACTCCAATTATTCCAAGAAAAGCTTCAATGACATGATTAGACATGTTTATAGTGTTGTTTTTCTCCCACTTGCATTTGGCATAACAAACTAAACACACTAGGTATCAAATGACACAAAGGTGATCAACATTGTATGAAAAAAATAATAATTTTCCATTGTTAAAAATTACTGCATACACTTAGAATGACAGGTGGCCACAGTTAAGGGTGTAGGAATTAAATACTCTGAATTGAAGTAAAAAATGCTGATGCTTTCCTCCTGGAATTTATTCATCAGAAATCCATCAATTTACCTTGGGATAAGAGTGTTTAGAGAAGAAAATTTTCTTTGAAATCATCATGGAGTAATTCCAACAGCTCTGTGTGGGATAATCTGGAAGGAATAAGTAAATGTTGGAAACTGATAATAAAATGAAAATATTTAAATCATATGTTTAATCTTGACTTCATAATGCGAAGTTGGAAACTCATAAAAGTTAAGCTCACAAATTTAGAGAAAAATAGCTAAAGAAAGTTCTTGACAAATATCAACACAACTACTTGAAAAAATCAGGCAAGCTGGTTATTTCATCTACATAACATCAAAAAACAAGTTTGACTGACTCTCCCTCAAATAGTTCGCAAAATCATGTTGTTAGATTTATAAAAATCTAATCCACAGATTTGGGGCTATAATTAAAATAATATCTTTTGACTAAAAATCTAAACATGTTAAGCACCCTAACTACTGGAGTTAAACCATGCAAATTCCTTCATTAAGCTACTTGTGTCCCGCACCCAGGTTATTTTGCATGGTTATATCTTTTCTTTGATACCTTTCCAGTGACCTTTTATTCTTATCATGTATACCTCAGTATCTGACTTGTTTTAATTGCCAAAATAATTTCTAACTCCTTATTCTTCAAAATCTATCAGAGTCATCATTATTGCTAGACTTTTCTTTTTGGCACACTCTTTTCTTCATTTTGTCTATATCACACAATCCTGACTGTTCTCATGACAATTAGATGCTCCTGGTTTTCTCTGTTGCCCCAACAAAGCTAAATACAGACATAATCATCTCAACATAGCATTCATCCAGCATACAGTAGTAAGCCAAATAGGCACAGTTCTTGCCCTCATGGAGCTTAAGTTTCTAGACCAGAGGTCAGCAAACTAAAGTTCTTGGGCCGAATCTAGGCAGTCACCTGATTTTGTAATAGCTTTTTATTGGGACACATCCATGCCAATTTATTATTTACATATTGCTGTACAATGGCATAGTTAAGTAGTTGCAACAGAGACCTTTGGCCCACAAAACTTAGAATATTTACTCTTTGGCCTTTTACAGGAAGAGTTGGCTGGCCCTGGTAGACTCTAGATTCATCTTTAACTGGTCCAGCTCTGCATTCTTTCACTCCGAGAGTACATTTTTGGTCTCTTATGGTCTTAATTGTTTCTTCTACAATGACTCCATAACCTCCATCCATAGTCATGACCTGTCTTTTGAACTTCAAACACATACTTCTAACTGCTTGCTGAGCATCCCTACTTCCACCTAGCAAATATACTGCCATTATTTCAAGATAGCTGGGGCTGACGTTATCTTTTCCCCAAAGAAGATGGTTCACTACCATCATCCTCCCTATCACTAGGACTTGAAAAGTTGGAGTCTCTCATTTTCTTCCAACATCCAAGTAGCAAAAGATAAAAATAAATAAAAAAACAAATGTACCAATCCTCTCTGTCAACTAACTTTTGTTTCTATTGCTACTACTTAGGCCTGGACCCCCAAACCTCATACTTAGAATAATGTAAGCATCAATCAGTCTCCCTATAGTCAGTCTCTTATATCTCTAGTGATCTTTCAATTTCCTTGAAACATCATTTTTTATAACTCATCATGATCTTCAGTAGCTCCCCATTACCATGGGTAGGGGTTCTTGACCTGTGGTTGAGTCTGTCCCCTGTGGGGAGGCTGCATAAAGACTTCAATGGGTCCTTAAATCCCATTGAACACACTAAGAACTGTCTGGAGGCTGAGTCTCCCAACTAGATACATCACTATCTCTATTCTTCAAATGTGCATAAGTGTCCTTCTGATAACTAAAATACAGATTCGCTGCTATTGCAAGTTACTAGTTTCATCTTAAGATTTTCTCGTTCTTTATTTTTCCAAGTAATTGATTATAAAGGTGCAACTACCTTCTCAATGTATTTTGTAATAAAAGGGTCCTTGCTGGCCATTATGTGCCTATTCTACCCTTAGGGAGAGTCTACTGTGGATTCACAGGGACACATGGGAGCCTAAGACCTCAGCTCTTGGGAGGGAAAGTGAAAGGATAAAAATGTCTAATGCATCACCCTCCTTTCCTCTCCTTCTCTATTTCCTTGGATGAAAACTATGGGCTTGGAGGACTTCGTGGGTTATAGAAAGGCTTTGGGAAAACAGAAAACTGCTCAGGCCTAACTTAAGTCTAGACTTCAGGGGAGGGA
Organism: Acinonyx jubatus; assembly: GCF_027475565.1. Lineage (NCBI taxonomy): Eukaryota > Metazoa > Chordata > Mammalia > Carnivora > Felidae > Acinonyx > Acinonyx jubatus. The sequence goes on along the minus strand of NC_069388.1, from coordinate 75,692,272 downwards.
ATTCAAGGGTCCTAGGTGTTTACACACTATCTGGCTCTGCTGATCAGAGAGTGCAAGCAGATCTGAACAACATTTAATAAATGCACAGACACTTTAATAAACGATGTACATGTGGTAACTTTGTCCTCTTGCTCGTATTTCTTGGAAGCCTAGAAAAGGTGGTAGAAAAGTGGACATGAGTATAGATACAAGGCAGCGGCAGGAAACCACTAAGAACAAAGTCCACATTCTTAGCCTTGTGACTGTTTTCAGCTCAGTTCTATGCCCATTTCCAGCTTTGCCTCCCACATTCTCTCTGTGGACCATCTGATCATTGGTGGCGGTTCCCCTCCCTGCCTGGCATGTTATGACACCATGTCTCTGACACCCAGGACAGTGCTATCGACCAGTTAGCCAAGAGAAGCACAAAATTGTTTGTGTTGCCAATATCCATTGGCTGCAGAGTAATACTAAGACTCTACTTTTTGTTTATGTGTTGATTAATTTGCCATGGTAAACACTCTGGATGATTTATGGAAACTACACCTCAGAAACTTCTCTGACATCACAAAACTTAGAAGGAGGTAGACTGGTAAAATGGGACATGATTTGAAGACAGAATTCTGATTAATTAGCTGTGCAAATTTGAGCTAGGTTGTTTCTCAGAAATTCAGTCCCCTCTGTAGTAACTTGGAAAACAACTGCTCCTTTATTTCAGTTATAATGATTAAAGGAAATGAAACATATAAGGGTCTAGCATGGTCCCGGATATATTGTTGGGTTGGTACCCAACAGAAGCTCCTAGAAGAGAGAAGGAGAGGTGAGGATTTGGGACTAAAACAAGATACATTATGTATATTCCACATGGTTTAGTGTAGGCTTGAATTATGTTTAGCCCGGGATCATATTTCAAGAGTATCCATAGTTGGCATGTTGTTCTGACCCAGCCAAAGAGAATTCTTGGATCTCAGAGTGACTAAGCAGGATTGAGTTAACATTTATTGAGCTCCTATGGCATATCAGCTAGCTTAGCAGGGCTTTTTGAATGTTTTATTTCACACTGACAGCTACTCTCTGATACAGTGTTACTTCTCCTGTTTATGAACTTAAGAAAAATATGGCCAAAAGAGGTTCGCTAAATTGCTTGTATTCATGCAGTTATTAAACAGCAGAGGAAGACTTGCAACCAAGTCTAGGTGATTCTACAGTGTCTATACTCTTTCTAAAGCACCAAGCCCTCTCTCCTGTAGACTTTCCATGAAGGCACTCTTATCAGTTTTCATGAAGACCACTGTCCAACTTCCTTATATATCATTATTACTTTATGAATACCAATAGATTACTTCATTTCATTCATAGAAAAGACAGAAAATATTCACAAAACTCAGATCTATACATTTGAAATGATGATTATTGAAATATCTGGAAAAAAAACCACAGGGTCACCCTGCGAATAAGGGCAATAACTTCCTGTAGACACACTTTAATAGCCTCCCAACTATGTAGTTTCCTAGCTATCTAGAATTAACCCTGCATGGCCCATGATGGGGGCCATGCCTGCTTATAGCTGCCTTTATGCCTTTGGTCTAGTTCTTTGAGTCTGTCTGAAAGATAACTCTGATTTCAGGAAAGTCAAATTCCCTTTCCTCACTTGCTGCAGCAAGAAGTTGGTGGAAACTGTTTACAGCCAGAACTTGCAGGGTACAGACTCCAAAACTGGCTCATATATAAGTAAATAGTAAGCAAAATAAGGATAAAATGATGACATTGTTCAAGAAACAGCTTTAGGTCCTTGAAAATGATTATTTCTGTTTTCCTGCAACTGTAAAAATGAGTTTCAGGTAATAGCTTTTCTTTTATATGGTAAATGATGAATGACCATTTAAACATTGACTCATCCACCAACCAAAATATAAAAAAAAAAACATAAAAACTGGGCTAAAAGGGAATTTGAAGTCTGAAGTCACCTGATTTTTCAACTTGGTGATTACACTATGGGGACATTCATTTGTCTTTACTTCAACTCTGGGATTGCATAAAATATATTTTGCCAGCCAAGAAAATCAAGCCTTTTAGCTCCTACACATTGTATTTTTTCCTAACCCTGTATATATGTCTTTTTTTTTTTTTTTGTCCAAGTTAGGATATCCTCTTAGACTTTGAGAACTGTGATGTCGAGTCAAACTGCCCATTAAAGCACCCAAGAAAAGTGGGAATATCAATCTTTGAATATGTATTTTGCCAAAAGAATATACAAAAGTGTTACTCTCTTGGAAGGGTCAGGCTTAGCATAGCCTCAGCTGTGAAACCACAGTCCATACAGAGATCAAATCAGAATAACAAAAACAAAGCAAAAGAAATGCAAGCTCAATAGGGAAAATATTTTTGGAAGCACTCATTATTTTCTACTTTTTTTCAAAAATAATATCACAAAAATAAATATCCCATGTTAGGTTTCCACTTAAACTCAACAATACTAGCACTATCATGCCTTATAGTTAAAATGTTTAAAAGAGAGAAAAGGAGAGTGAAATTGGGGAAAGGAGAGAATGTATATAATTTTTCTGGCATCAAAGGGGAATCTGACTTTGAAAGTTTCAATAAGTACTTGTTTGGCAGATCAGAGAATTCTCAAAATTCACCAATGCAAGTGTCTTTCTTTCTTAGAAGCAAGTCCTATGGCATGAGCACTAGCTTTGGACAGTGTTGCCTTCTCCACCCCTCAACTCCCACCTCCACTTCTCTCAGCCAGAGCAGAATAAATACTTTGTCAAGTCCATTATTCAATCCCATGAGTCTATAGTTTTAAATCGGATTTCCAAAATGTGAAGTAAGTGGTATTGGGGAATTAATGCCAACTTCTACTTTTACTCCCTGTTGATTCCACTTCCCTAAGAGTTCAAATATATACCACTATGTGGCTGTTAAAAGATGGTAGAGCTATAAGCCCCACCATCACTCCCATAGAAAAACTACTTATCTTCTCTTTTAGATGCATCCTTAACGGTAATCGAACAACATTTTTATATCAATTTGCATGCACACAGATTGATATACATATTGGTTCCTATGGCTGCTATACAAAACTACCACAAACTCAGTGGCTTAGAGCAACACAAATTTATTATCTTACAGTTCTGTAGAAGTTTCATGAGGCTAAAATCAAGGTGTCAGTCTCCTTCTTGTTGACTCCAAAGAAGAATCTGTTTCCTTCCCTATTCCAGCTTCTACATGCTCCCCAGCTTCCTCAGCTTGTGGCCCCCTTCCTCCTTCTTTAAAGCCAGCGGGGGCTAGTTGAGACCTTCTCAGATTGCATCACTCTGACTTTCTGCCTCCTTCTTCCATTTTTAAGGACTTTTGTGATTACATTGGGCCTAATCAGATAAGCCAGTATAATCTCTCTAATTTATGGTCAACTGATTAGCCGCAACCTTAATTCTATCTGCAACCCTACATGTATAATAACATATTTACAAGTCTTGGGGATAAAGACCTAGACATCTATTATTCTTCCTACAGAAAAAAAAATATGTATGTATACACACACACACACACACACACACATATCTTAAATATATGACAGAAATGCTCAACTCTAAACACTTATTCTTTATGTTGTTTAAAAACATAGACTTCTAAATTTAAGATAAATGTTATATAAATACTAGTTATATTTTTAAACTTCATGTTTAGAAAGTTTTGACTTTCTTTAAGAAATAAGAAAAACAAACAAACTCCATCCCTTCCCACTTCTCCTTTTTGTGTCTCCTGATGTTTTATTCTTATGGTATTATTTTTGCATCATCAAGATATACAACATTTAAACTCAGTCCTCAAAACTGAATTTCCATTACTAGTTATCTGAGGCTTATGTTTAACTAAAGTCAAGAATCATTATCAATCATTTCTCCACTCTTGAGTTATTTATTTTAATTCTTTTCTTTGTTGCCTGGTATTCACCTTTGTGTGTTCTTTATTTCAGGATGGGCTCACAGATGTTGTACTTCTCCAGTCCTTGTGTCCTTAAAAATATGTTTGGCTTTTATACCTACATGATGAGCATCTTAGGTCACAATTCTTAACAGTAGGAGATATAGACATTTTTCTTTGGTTTTCTGGAACTGAAAGCTGCTTGGTAAGTCTGAGGCTAGCATGATTTTTCTATATTACAGCTTACTTGCTTTTTGTTTGTTTTGATTTGGTTTTGCCTGGATGACTAAAAATATCTCTTTTAGAGAATTCCAGGGAAGATGACAGAATAGGAGAATCCTAGGCATCCCATGGTAAAAAGATAACACCCACATCAGTATAAATAACCCAGAAAACAACCTGAAGGAAGACTGGCAGAACAGAGTCTTGACACCTAAATGTAGAGAAGAACCACATAAAAGAGGGTAAGAAGGGCAGAAACACAGAAGTCAAATGGGACCATCTGCAAGAATGGAGAGAAGACCAGACCCCACACCAGCCACCCCAGGCATAGGGGAACCCACATGGGAAAGATGAATTCCCATAACATTTGTCGTTGAAAACCAGAGGGGCCTAATAATCACTGGGGCTTAACATCTGGAACTTTAAAAAATCAGCAGGCTCTACTTTGGGAGAGCAGAGAGGGCAGAATCCCCACCCTTAAAGACACAGCGCAATAAACAGCCCAGCTCAGGTCCAGCATAGAAGCAGCAGTTTGAAAAATATTGGGAGTGCCTGGGCGGCTGAGTCGGTTAAGAATCCGATGTCAGCTCAGGTCATGATTTCACCATTCCTGAGTTTGATCCCTGCGTTGGATCCTGTGCTGACAGCTCAGAGCCTGGAGTCTGCTTCAGATTCTGTGTCTCCCTCTCTCACAGTCTCTCCCCTGCTCACACTCTGTCTGTCTGTCTCTCTCTCTCTCTCAAAAATAAATAAGCATTAATTTTTTTTTTTTTTTAAAAAGGAAAATATCTGAAGTATCGGAGAAAGAGATTTATTTACTGCTCTCAGAGCATGTGCTGGAGGGGCAGAGATCCTTGGGGGACTTCTCCAAGAACAAAAGGGCTAGTGGGAGTCTTTTCCCTTCCCTACCCCCAAACCTAGTCATAGGGACATCTGTGGGAGCCAGCACCATGCCAACACCCACTACCTAACATGCAAACAGTGCTCCCTACCCTGCATTCTCTCGTGGAACAACCCCCTCTAGTACACCCTTGGCCTGAGCCCATCCAAAGTGGTGCCACAAGCCTGGTAGTGTGCAAGCAGCTCCAACAGAGGCCAGTACCACTCCAAAGTGACTCCTGCTCCAGGGAGAGGGGAAGATAATCACATACACCAGACTGACTATGGCCCCAGTAGTGGGCTGGGGAAGACATCAGGCCTGACTGTGGACCCTGACCACTAACTAAAGCTTCTTAGAGGACAACACAGGGAGAGTGCCCTGTGGTGCAATGCAACCACAGCTCTGGCAAACACTTGGTCTGACCCAGCTCCAGACTGGCCTACTAACAACATAGAGACCAAACCTTGCTCACAACAGGCGAAGAGAGCCATTGTAGACAACTGGACTAAAGGCAAAAGCAGCTCAGCCACAACAGTAGGACACATGCAATACACATAGGACACCCATCAGGTTCTGGTGAACAGTGGACATTGCACTGCTGGGCACCACGGGACCTCTTCTTCATAAGGCCACCACTTTCAAAAGCAGGAGATATAGTTGATTTTCCTAACACATAGAAACAGGAAGTTTCTAACACATAGAAACATAGGGAGTTAGACAATATGAGGAGACAGAAGAATATGTCCAAAATGAAAGAACAGAACAAAATTACAGCAAGAGAGCTAAACAGAATGGAGATAATTACTATACCTGATAGAGAATTTATTTTTTTATTTATTTTTAACTTTTAAAAAAATAGTTACTTATTTTTGAGAGAGAGACAGACAGACAAGCATGAGTGGGGAGGGGTAGAGAGAGAGGGAGACGCAGAATCCAAAGCAGGCTCAGGCTCTGAGTTGTCAGCACAGAGCCTGATGTGGGGCTTGAACCCATGAACCGTGAGATCATGACCTGAGCCCAAGTCAGATGCTCAACTGAGCCACCCAGGCAACCCCACCCCCAATACAGAATTTAAAGTAATGGTCATAAAGATACTCACTGGACCTGAGAAGAGTGGAGGACCTCAGTGAGACTCTTATCAAAGAGATAGAAAACATAAAAAAGAATGAATCAGAGATAAAGAACTTAATAACTGAAATTTAAAAATATACTAGATGGAATAAATAGTATACTAGAGGAAGAGAAGAATTGATCAGTGATCTGGAGATTCCAGTAATGGAAAGCAATCAAGATGAATAGGAGAGAGAGAGAGAAAAAAAAAAAGAATAAAAATGAAGATAGATTTAAGGAACTCAGCAACATTAAGCATAATCACATTTGCATTATAGGAATCCCAGAAGAAGAAGGGAGAGAAAAGGGGCAGAATATTTATTTGAAGAAAGAATAACAGAAACTTTCCAACTATGGAGAAGGAAACAGAAATCTAGATCCAGGAGGCACAGAGACAACAAAATCAACCCAAGAAGTTCCACACCAAGGTATGTAGTAATTAAAATGGCAAAAAGAAGTGATAAAGAGAGAATTTTGAAAGTAACAAGAGAAAAGAAAACAGCTATATACAAGGGAACCCCACAAGGCTATCAGCTGATCCACAAGGCTATCAGCTGATTTTTCAGCACACACTTTGCTGGCTAGAAGGGAGTGGCATGATATGTACAAAACGCTAAAAGAAAAGAAAACAAAACAAAACAAAAAAACCTTGCAGCCTAGAATACTCTATCCAGCAGGGTTATAATTCAGAATAGAAGGTGAGATAAACAGTTTTCCAGACAAAGAAAAGTTAAAAGATTTTATGAATACTAAGCCAGCCCTACAAGAAAGTCCATTAGTAAAAGTAAGAAAAGTAGGAAGTAAAAAGGAATGAAATTAACTATATCTATAAAAATCAGTCAAGGGATTCACAAAATAAAAGGATCTAAAGTATGAAACAATATACCTTAAATGTAGCAGGGAGAGAGGAATAAAGAATAGGTTCAAAGTTAAGCAACCATTAACTTCATATAGACTGCTATATGCATAATATATTACATATATATGCACTATATATTTCTATAAATATATATATATATATATATATATATATATATATATATATATATATATATGAACTTGGGGCACCTGGGTGGCTTAGTCGGTTAAGTGTCCAACTCTTGATTTCAGCTCAGGTCATGAACTCATGGTTCACTGGATTGAGCTCCACATCAAGCTCTGCCCTGACAGTGTGAAGCCTGCTTGGGATTCTCTCCCTCTCTCCCTGCCTCTACCCCACTTGTGCTCTCTCACTATCTCTCTCAAAATAAATAAATAAACTTTAAAAAAGGTGTTATATATTAATCTAATGGTAACCATAAATTAAAAACAAGTAATAGATATGTAAAAAATAAAGAGAAAGGAATCCAATATATCTTTATTTTATTTTTTTTTTAATTTTTAAACGTTTTATTCATTTTTGAGACAGAGAGAGACAGAGCTTGAACGGGGGAGGGTCAGAGAGAGAGAGGGAGACACAGAATCTGAAATAGGCTCCAGACTCTGAGCTGTCAGCACAGAGCCCAATGTGGGGCTCGAACTCACGGACCATGAGATCATGACCTGAGCCTAAGTCGGACGCTCAACTGACTGAGCCACCCAGGCGCCCCTCCAATATATCTTTAAAGAAAGCCAGCAAATCATGAGAAAAAAGAATGAGAGAAAAAAGGAACAGAGAATTACAAAAACAACCATAAAACAGTTAACAGAAAGGTAATAAGTACACACCTATCGGTAATTACTTTGAATGTAAATGGACTTAATGTCCCAATGAAAAGACATAGGGTGGCAGAATAGATAAAACACAAGACTCCTCTATATGCTGCCTACAAGAGACTCATTTCAGATCCAAAGACATATGCAGATTGAAAGTAAAGGATGGAAAGCAAATGGAAGTGAAAAGAAAGCCAGGGTAGTAATACTTGTATCAGACAAAAAGACTTTAAAAGAAACCCTATACAAGAAACAAAGGACACTATATAATTGTAAAGGAAATAATCTAATAAGAAGATATAACAATAGTATATATTTATGCACCTAACATTGAAGCACTCAAATCCATAAAGCAGCTAATAACAAACATAAAGGAAGTAATCAATAGTAATACAATAGTAATAGGAGACTTTAACATCCCACTTACATCAATGGATAGATCATCCAAACAGAAAATCAATAAGGAAACAGTGGCTTTGAATGGCACATTGGACCAGATGGATCTAACAGATACATTCTGAATATTCCATTCTAAAACAGCAGAACACACAATCTTTTCAAGTGCACATGGAACATTTTCCAGAAGAGATCACATATTAGGTCATAAGCCAAGCCTCAATAAATTCAAAAAGACTGAAGTCATACCATGCATCTTATCAGATGAGACAGAGTTATGAAACTAGAAATCAACCACAAGAAAAAAAACCTGGAAAGAACACAAATACATGGAAGCTAAATAACATGATACCAAACAATGAATGGGTCAACCAAGAAGTTCAGAGAGGAAATAAAAAAATACATGTAGACAAATAAAAATGAAAACACAGGATTCCAAAATTTTGGGGATGCAGCAAAAACTGTTTTAAAAGGGAAGTTTATAGCAATACAAGTCTACCTCAAGAAGCAAGAAAAAATCTCAAATAAATGACCTAACTTTACACCTAAAGGAGGAAGAAAAACAAGAACAAACAAAACCCAAAACCAGGAGAAGGAAGGAAATTATAGAGATTAATGCAGAAATAAATGAAATAGAAACTTTAAAAAAAAAGCATAGTCTATATCAATGAAACCAGGAGCTAGTTCTTTAAAAAGATCAACAAGGGGTGCCTGGGTGGATCAGTTGGTTAAGTGTACAACTCTTGATTTGGGCTCAGGTTATGATCTCATGGTTCATGAGTTCAAGCCCCACATTGGGCTGTGTGCTGACACACAGAACCTGCTTGGGATTCTTGCTCTCCCTCTCTCTCTGCCCCTCCCCCCTCGAGTGTGCACTCTTTTTCTCTCTCACTCTCTCTCTCTCTCTCAAAATAAATAAATACTCTTTAAAAAGGCAACAAAATTGATAAACTTATAGCCAGTGTCATCGAGAGGGAGAGAGAGAGAGAGAGAGAGAGAGAGAGGACATAAATAAACAAAATCAGAAATAAAAGAGGAGAAATAACCAACACCACAGAAATACAGAGCATTATGACTGAATATTATGAAAAAATATATAATGAAAAATATTACGAAAAATTGGACAACCTGGAAGAAATGGATAAGTTCCTGGAAACATTAATGTCACAAAACTTAATCAGAAAGAAAGAAAACTTGAACAGACTTATCAGTGATGAAATTGAATCAGTAATCAGAAAAACTCCAAACAGAAACAAGTCTGGGACTGGGGGGCTTCATAGATAAATTCTACCAAACATTTAGAGGTAATACCTATTCTCTTCAAATCATTCCAAAATATAGAAGAGGAAGAAAAGTTTCCAAATTTATTCTATGAATCCAGCATTACCCTTATACCAAAACCAGATAAAGACACTACAAAAAAAGAAAACTACAAGCCAATATTTCTGATGAACTTAGATGCCCAAATCCTCAACAAAATATTGGGAAACAAAATAAAACAATACATTAAAAAATCATTCACTATAATCAAGTGGGATTTATTCCTGGGATGTAAGGGTGGTTCAATATTTGCATTTCAGTCAATGTGATACAACACATCAACAAGAGAAATCATAAAAGACATGTGATTATTTCAGATGGATAAAAAGCATCTGATAAAGCATAACATCTATTCATTATAAAAACCCTCAACAAAGTATGTTTAAGGGAACATACCTCAACATAATAAAGGCCATGTATGTAAAACCCACAGCTAACATCATACTCGATGGTGTAAAACTGAGAAATTTTCCCCTAAGATAAGGAAAAGACAAGGATGTCCACTCTCACCACTTTATTTAACATAGTTTTGGAAGTCTTACCTACAGCAGTAAGACAAGAAAAAGGAACAAAAGGCATCCAATCAGTAAAGAAGAATTAAAACTTTCCCTATTTGCAGATGGTGTGATATTATATATAGAAAATCCTAAAGACTCCACCAAAAAAAAACAAAACAAAAAACAAAACAGTAGAACTGATAAATGAATTTAGTAAGGTCACAGGATTCAAAATCAATATAAAGAAATCTGTTGCATTTCTACCACTAATAATGAAGTAGCAGAAAGAGAAATTAAGAAAACAATTCCATTTACAAGTATACAAAAATAATAAAATACCTAGGAATAAACTTAACTAGGATCTATATTCTGAAAAGTATAAAACATTGTAAAAGAAATTGAAGATGACACAAGCAAATGAAAAGATATTCCATGGGAAGAACCAATATTGTTAAAATGTCCACACTATCCAAGGTGATATACAGATTTACTGCATTCCCTATCAAAATACCAATAGCATTTTTCACAGAATTAGAACAAGTGTTCTTAAAATTTGTATGGAACTGCAAAAGGCCTCAGATAGCCAAAACAATCTTTAAAAAGAACAAAACTAGAAGTATCACAATCCTAGATTTGAAAACATACTACAAAGCTGTAGCAATCAAAATAGTATGGGACTGGCAAAAAATAGACACATAGATCAATGGAAGAGAACAGAGAAGCCAGAAATAAACCCATGATTATTGGGTCAATTAATCTTTGACAAAGGAGGCAAGAATATGCAATGGGGAAAAAGCAGTCTCTTCAACTAGTAATGTTGGAAAAACCAGACAGTTACATGCAAAAGAATGAAATTGGACCACTTTCTCATATCACATATTAAAATAAACCAAAAATGGATTAAATACCTAAATTTGAGACCTGAAACTGTAAAAATCCTAAAAGAGAACACACGTAGAAATTTCTCTGACATCGGCCAATTTTCTGACATTGATATGTCTCATGAGGCAAGAAAAACAAAAGCAAAAGTAAACTATTGGGATTGCATGAAAATAAAAAGCTTCTGCACAGGAAGGGAAACAACCAGAAATCTACTGTATGAGAGTAGTACAAAAGGCAATCTACTGTACAAGAGAAAGTATTTGCAAATGACATGTGACAAAGGGTTAGTATCCAGAATATATAAAGAACTTCTACAACTCAAAACCAAAAAAAACAATCCAATTAAAAATGGGAAGAAGACATCAACAGACATTTCTCCAAAGAAGACATGCTAATGGACAACAGACACATGAAAAGATGTTCAACATCACTTATCATTGGGGAAACAGAGATCAAAACCACAATGAAATATCATGTCATACATGTCAGAATGGCTAAAAATCAAAAACACAAGAGACAAGTGTTGGTGAGGATGTGGAGAAAAAGGTTTTTCAAAAAATTGAAAACAGAATTACCATATGATCCAGTAACTCTACTACTGGCTATTTACCTAAAAAATACAAAAACAATCATGCAAAAAGATACATCCATGCCTATATTTATTGCAGCATTATTTTATAATAGTCAAATAATGGAAGGAACCCAAATGTCCATTGATAGATGAATAGATAAAGTGAGATATATCATGTATATATATATATATATAAAATAGATAAATGTACATATTATATTCCATTATATATAAACTAATATGAAAATAATATGAAAAATAAAAATAAAAAATAATTAATTATTTCCATTTACAGCAACATGGATGGACCTAGAGGGTATAAGGCTAAATGAAATAAGTCAGTAAGAGAAAGACAGATACCATGTGATTTCACTTATATGTGGAATTTAAGAAACAAAACAAAGAAAGAAAGAGACACACCAAAAAACAGACTTTTAACTGTAGAGAACAAATCGATGGTTTCCAGAAGGGAGGTGGGGGGGGAGGGATGGGTGAAACAGGTGGATTAAGAGTAAACTTACCATGATGAGCACTGAGTCATGTATATAATTTTTGAAACAGTATATTATACACCTAATACTAATATAACACTGTATGTTAACTGTACTGGAATTAAAATTTACAAAATTACTTGAGGTTTAATACTTTAGTCAGGCTATATATTTATCATTGTTTTCTTGAAACATAATGTTTTTAAACATACTTAATCAGGTTTTCCCTCAATTATTTTTTTTAAATTTTTTTAATGTTTATTTATTTTTGAGACAGAGAGAGACAGAGCATGAATGGGGGAGGGTCAGAGAGAGGGAGACACAGAATCTGAAACAGGCTGTAGGCTCCGAGCTGTCAGCACAGAGCCCGATGCGGGGCTCGAACTCACGGACCGTGAGATCATGACCTGAGCTGAAGTTGGCCGCTCAACAGACCGAGCCACCCAGGTGCCCCAGGTTTTCCCTCAATTTTAAGGAAAATTTCTGCTTTTACAATGTGGAATTCTAGGTACCTTTTATAGATTTTCTATTCTAGATGCTCATTATATTACAATAAATCATCGTTATCTTCATTCCTTTAAAACACTTTATTTCTAGTTGCTTTATTTGTCTCTTTTCCCTCTGCACTTACTGTGAATATTTTGACTTCTCTGTATCAGGACTTGGAGTACACTTGTGTTCACAGGTCTGCAGAATGGGTTTCTGGAAATGGGGAGGCTAAATTGAGGTGACCAGTAATACAAGGCGTTATGGCACAGGATGTTCAAGATTGTGTTCTCACATCAGTGTTGACTGTCCAAACTATGTTTAGTTCCTTATAGCTCATGGAGTAATTTCAGGTGTATCATCTCATTTAACCTTCACATAATCTATGAGGTAGACAGGGAAATATAATTTCCACTTTTTGGATGCATGTAAGTAATGAACTAAATCACTCTCCCATTATTAGAATATTGATATTGATATAAAAACTGTTACTTAGCTGACTCAACCTTTTTCTCTTTCCCATCTCCACTGTAAAAAATACTCACTTTCCCACCCAGCCTTGCAGCTCAGGGTGGCCGTGTGACATATTTCTGACTAGCAAGATGAAAGAAATTCAGCTGCAGGAGTATTTGGGGGGAAAGCTTTTACTTGTCTGATAAAGCAACAGATAGTGCTGACATTTCAGTTTCCCTGATTCCATCTTTCCTTGACGTGAACACAATGCCAAGGGATGGGGCAGTCATGAGAAAAAGTACAGGAACAATTCATTTAATATTAACCCCAATATGTTTAAGTCATGGAACCAATGTCATCAGCTGCCTCCTATTTCTAAACTCCTTATTCCAGGAAAAAAATAATCCTCCTTTTGTCTATCCCATATCAGTTTATACAACTTGTGGTCAAAGCCTGGTGATAATGTAAATGTGTGGAGATTATTAGGCTCAGTGTCATACATTATATATAAATTTACCTTAAACTTAAATAAGTTTAAATCTTATAACTATCTTTATTGTCTTCCTGATAATTACCCAGATCAAGTTACCTCCCATAAAGAACTGGGACCTTACCAGGGAAGAAAAATTTTAGCATTTTAACTCATTGGGCAAGTATTCAAAATAAAATGTTCCAAGAAGCAAAGTTAATTTATGCCATTTGAATAGAAAATAGTATTAGTTTAAGTCATTGTGTTTCCACGTAAACCAGAAGAATAAGAATGACTAAAATTCTTTGTGTATAAATCTAAATATTTTTCCTGATTTGCAAGAGTCTGCTAGACACCGAATGATTATTTTCATTTGCATAGTATAAGCAATTCACTTTCTCATACACCTTAAAAGTCTACCTACACAAGAGATAAGACTTACATTGTTTTATATTAAAATTGATATAATTTCATGAATCATTTTCATTGACTGATGATTTATAAACTATTCCCCTTCTGGAAAACCTCATTATTTTTTGAAGCTTCTACTACTCTCCAAAAAACATCCCGACTTAATAAGTATCCTACCATGTTGTGCCAATTTGCAAGTTATGGGTAATCTGGGCAAATCTTTTAATTGGTTTTGAATAGTGCAGTTTGTCTCAGAACTACATAAACATTAAATAATTCAGAGACTAAATGAAACCTTATAATGCAGCACACCAAAGTTGTTTAAACAAGTTTGGTTTTTTTTTTTTTTTGATAATCAGATAATTATACATAACTAGTCATCATTACTTCAAACAAATTATGTTTTGTTGAAGCATGAAAGAGGGTTCCTGGCACTCTTTTGAGTTCAACTAATCTTATTGATAATAGGTGTCTGTCAGCAAAACCTGTTTATTGGTGTTATGGTTTGTTATACAGCATGTGTAGTTGCTGCTCTGTAGTAAGCTTCTCTTAATTATATCATTTTTCAAATAAATATTTGTATCTTTTATTTTGAAAAATCACAGGTTCAGTAAGCTTGGCAAATGTGTGTATATTTTGAACACAGAATGCTTTGTCTTTTATTCACCGTAGATTATCTGTAATAATACACTGCTTCATGAGACAGCACTAGAGAAGAAAAAAAGGCAAGCAGTTGTTTGCTGTGCATTTAAGTACTTAAACGGAGTCACTCTGCTTTCAGACATTCTTGCTTGACTAATTCACTGGAGTCAAATGGTTTAGAGTGCTGTGTCATGCCAATCAAGAGCATTAACATCATTTGTGCTGTAGAAAAGCTTGCACTGAAGGGAGGAGGGATTCTTTGGCTCTGTCTACACAGATTAAGTAAAATGGAAAACTAAGGCATTTATCCAACTAATTCTGACAAAAAAAAAAGTGGGGTCAATTATTCAAGTAGTTATAGATGCAATGGAGTTTATTGGATAAGTACTCCACCATCTTCCCATTTTTTCTACAACTGGAATTGTTTTTGTGTTTCTGTAGAACGTGAGGCACCCTAGAAATAGTACCCTCATGGAGCATCATTTAGGGGATTGTCAAAGATAAAACAACAGTAAATTCTTTGATCTGTCCTTGCTTAAAGGATTTAGCATATGTAAATGGGATGATGATAAACTACTTTCACATAATACAGTATACACCTAAAGGATCAGTGTCCTTCGGCCACTTAACTTTTAAAGAATGACAGTCTGAATTAATAAGGTAATAATTGTGACTTTCAATATACTAAGTTATTAGAAAATGTTATTTTGATTATAATAAAATTGAGATATGTTCTATTCATACCACAAGGACAATAGATGATGCTCACTTTTTTTTTGAGTATTGAGAAGTTCTTACTTTCAAGTTTAAAATATTTCATTAATTATATATACTTCCAAAAGTTAAAAAAAAAAAAAAGCTATGCCATCAGGGAAAACAAGCAGGTAACATAAAACAAATTTAAGGAAAATGTCATAAGAGAATGACAAACTAACATTAATCATTAAACCAATATTTATTGGACAACTTAGAGTCAAAATGTTTCTTTTATATTATCTTCTAAATTACCTTTCTTTCTAAAAAAAGAAAAGAAACATGTTCTATATAAATCCATTAGATAAAGCTTGTAAACTGTCTTTCAAATTGATATTCTGATTTATTTTTCTTAATTAATGATAAGTATAGTTACAACGTTCCAATATAATGAATTAATTTACACTTATATTTGGTTTAATTTTTGCTTTATATATTTTTTGAAGACAAGATTTTGTTTTGTATGTTTTAAGTGACTAGCATTTAAAAATTTTATATTTTCCATTGCATTGAGTCATTCATCATTACCTAGTTCTCTCTTAATCTCAGGAATTATTTTGATTTTAATATCTATTTTGCCTGATAATAATCAAACTGCACTAGCTTTTTTTTTTTTTCTTTTTCTTATTTTGGTGGTATACCTTTTCCTATTATTCAATCTATTTGCATTTTTTCAAACTATTTGTATTTTTATGTGTTATATATGTCTATTTGTTTTTCACTGGATCATTTAACCCACTTAGATTTATTAGAATTTCTGATTTTTTAAACTTGCCTCTATCTTCTTTGGGGATAAAAATTTGTCTCTCCTACTCTAGGTTCATTTTTACTACTTTTATTTTATTCTTTTGAATGGAGTATGGTTTCTCATTAGATTTTTTTTTCGTTTTTGCTTACTGTGCTTCATTTCTTTTAGTAATAACTCTGGGAATTTTAACATGCATACTAACTTATCAAATTCTGAAGTTAATCATCAATTCACTCTCCTTCCAAACAAATGTTAGGACAGTATTAACTGAAAATTTCTTCTCTTTTTATGCACTATTGCTATAGGGATTTTTATTTTACCTTATTTTTCTCTTTCACTTTTTAAATTTTATTTATTTATTTTGGGAGAAAGATCATGAGTGGTGGAGGGACAGGAGGGCGGAGAGAGAGAGAGAGAGAGAGAGAGAGAGAGAGAGAGAGAGAATCCCAAGCAGGCTCTCCACCATCAGTGCAGAGCCTGTGTGTGTGTGGTGGGGGGGGGGGGGGTGCTCAAACTCACAAACTGCAAAATCACAACCTGAGCCAAAATCGACTCAGATGCTTAACTGACTGAGCCAACCAGACACCCCATTATTTTTCTCTGTTACAAACACAGTAGTCAATGTTTACTTAGTCTTAACAACATATTAATTACTTTCTTAGAACATCATCCTTGCATCTCAGAATTTCCACATGGAAATGTCTTTATTTCACCTTCACTCTTTGTTGAATATGGAATTCTAGGTTCATAGTTATTTTCTCTCAGTACACTGAAGGTATTCTATTATCTCTGGCTTCCATTGCTACTGATGAGAATGTGTTAATTTAATCATTCTATTTACTTAGACAATGTATCTTTTCCATCTGATTTCAAGATCATTTCTTTGTCCTCAGTGATATTCAATTTTAGCACTATATATTTACATATAGATATACATCTATATAGATATATAGATACAGATCTATATATGGATGTAGATAAATGTAGACTTCAAAAACATTTTCCTTGGGATTTTATGAATCTAAGGATGGGTGTTCTCATTGGTTCTGAAAAACTGTTAGTCATTTTATCTTGAAATGTTGCTTCTCTCTATTCTTAACAAAACTTCTAAATATATATGCTTTAGAGTGTTCACTCTATCCTCCATGCCTGTTAATAACTCAGTCATGTTTCCTATTTCCTTGCCTTGCTTTACTACAATCCAGATAATTTCTTCAGATATGTCTTCCAGTTTATGAATTCTATTTTTATCTGTGTCTAATGTAATTTTAGAGGCAAGTATTGAGTTTTTAATTTCAATTATTATATTTTTCTTTCACTGATATCTTTGGTTAATATTATACCTGCTTGGTCAGTTTTTAATAGACTCTGCTATCTTGCTCATTTTTATCCCCTATTTTAATTTATTAAATATGCTAAACCTACTTAGTCTCTATATTATTATTATTATTTGGTATTTTCAATATATGAAAGTTTGGGGTCAGATTCTTTTGCTGATGTTTTCTGCTGCTTTATTTGTGTTATAATTTTGACATTGAGTTCTCATTCTTTAAACTTTATTTATATACATTTGCTGAGATTTGGATTGAAATAGGTTCCTGTAGAGATGATATGTGTTTGCTCCTGCCAGGTACCTGGGGGCACCAGTGATATAATAGCATTTTAATTAAGGTATGGTTTGAGTTTATTTCCCCATATCAAAGTATTTGCAAACTTAGCTGGTAAAGATTGGCTTGTGATATGAATTCCCAAAGAAGAGGTTTTTCCTTTATTCAAAATTTAGTTGAATTCGTCTTGCTGATCACTTGGGGGAACGTAATATTTCTACTTATACTGAGAGTGTGGCTCTTTAGGGTCTCAGATTTATAAAGAGGATTACCTTTTAGATGTCATATCCTTTCCTTGTGAGCACTGCAACGTATGAAGATGTAAAAAGAACACTCAGGTTCACCTAGGTTGATCAGTGCCCTAGGAACACAAATTATAGTAACTGTTTCACTTGCCTCTTGGGTTCTTTCACTTAGTTTCTGACCGGTGAGAACTACTGAACTTTCTTGCCATTTAACTGATATACCTAAAAATATGTATTCACATTTAAATCAGTATTTTTTGTTGTTACCATGAAAGACTTAATTTCTCTCAAACTGCTAGAAAAACAATGTCAAGAACTCCCATATCACCTCTGTCTGAGTGAATAAACTAATTAACTGGAAGAACTATCTTAAAAGTAGAGAATCATGTATCTGAGTTTCTGTTAACTGCATTACGATTGGCAAGATACAGTGCTGCCACAGGTGTCCAGGGGTCAGAGCAAGTGTGTGTAAACACCATAATGTTCTCAGAAGGCTCACTTGAAATTGGATTGATACCACATGAGTCTGAGAGAAGGCACTATAATTCACTAGGTAGTTCCAAGTATCCTAATCTAGATGGCAATGGTATTGACCACAACAATGAGGTTGGTTGGCTGACACAGTGAAGGGAATGGGAGGTCTGAGGTTGATGTGAAGTCACGTGCAGTGGGTATGGCTCTGGATTGGCTGTTCACAGGTGTGTCCTTTAAACTCACCTTTGCCACGAAAGGTTTATGTGAAGTTGGATAAGTTGCTCTCCTCTCTGGACTTTATTACACTTATCTGTAAAGTGAGGATGCTGATAACATGTGAGACAAAAATCTGTGGCCTCTCAATTCCAACTATCATTTCATCTCCTCTAGGTCTACCATATTTCTTCTGGTAATATGCCCACCACTCCTAATGTTTGAAGAGTCTTTACTGAGTGATTCTGAAATGTTTCATAAAATAATGAAATTAAGAGTAAGATGACTCAGATTTTACTGGAATAAAGGAAAAAAGAAACCAAGATTGCTCCCATACAAGTGTTATTTATGAATTATGGTAATCAAAAGAGATTTAAATGTAAGATATATCATAAATCATATTCTTTATGACAAATTATTTTCCTGTGCTCAAATTCAAGGTAATTTTTTCATTGTTGTTGTTCTAGGATATTTTGTCAGTCCTATTATTGGCTACATTGTAAAAATAATGTACCTCAAATTTAGGGCCGCTCATTTGCACATGCCTTTTCCAAAGACCCTTTTCCTCTAATTTTAAGTAACACTAATTAAATAACATTCCTTTCAATTAAATAGCATTAACTTTCTCACTTGATTTTTATTTATAATTTCATATATTTTCAAAACCAGGTCACCCAAATTTTATAAATTTCAGGATCCATAAACCTGAATCTGCTCTATTTACTCCTTTGTTAAAGAAGAACACATATTGCCTCCTCATTTTCTTTGACTTATCACTTCCTTCAACTTTTACTAAAGAAAACAAACAAAAAAAGGGATTTTGATTCAGGTATACTTACAGAGGGACACGTTTTAATATGGCTCTGAGCTGTTAAAACCAGAGAACAATTTTATCATTATGCAAAAACTCTTTGATGATTCGTTGCCCTCCAAAGCTCAACCTTTCTCTCTTTTTTTAAGCATATGCCCTTAGAAGAAATAACTGATCACTACAGTGGCTATAATATTATAAGTTGTTAAAGTGCTAGTGAGGATAAATATGTGTAATATTTTAATTCATTTCGCAATTTCCAATCCTACCACCACCGCAAAGTATCTTACAGTTTCAAAAGCTTTATGTGCAGTTGAATTTGGTAAAGGAAGATTTTTTCAATTGCTTCATGTAGTTTGAAAACTATGATAACATGAGCAATTGTTAACTACAAAATATTCTATTCTGTTTGTATTGTTTTAACATTAAAATTATACTCTCACATATATACATATTGACTATGGCTGGCCATTTCTAGGAATTTGGGTATTTTTGTTAAAGACAAGCAGCCTATTTTGAGATTTTATTTTACATATTTTATTTTTATTTTGAGGGGAATCCAAATATCTACACCATGAACTTAAATTCCTATAGCTGCCAGAACTGACAGAGAATTAGCAAGGCAGAGCCAAGTTCACGCAAGACTGTCTACGGCGCTCTTATAGCTAAAGACAAACCAAAATATTGACTAGTTCTTCTCAAAACAGCATGTATAAGTTGTGGCTGAAATAAGCCTGATGTAAGAAAGAATACAGATGGCAGTATAATCATAGGCTGGGTCTACATGATGCCAAACAACCCATTCAAAAGTGAAAAACTCAGTCGATCAGTTGGTGGTTTTTGTCTACGTGCCACCGAGCAACAGGCTTGACTGATTTCTTCACGAAACTGACTGAGCTTTTGACTAGACTTGAGCAGATGTTTTATCACTATGTATGTTCAGTCTTAGTTGTCAAATCTATAACTCAAATAAGTTCCTCTATGAATGATGAATTTCTTTCCTACATCAAGACAACCTGCAAGTGTTAAGCAAAGATCATCTGCTGTTTTTAATTAATCTTACAGCCTGGTTTAATGCATATGCTTGGCGCACTTTAGGGTATGCCTGGTAAGAAACAGGGTCTTCCTGCTTACACACCCTTCTTTAATATTTCATTAATTCATTTGGTATCATCGCAGCTCAAATACCCTTTGAAAAGTAATTAAGATTCATTTTACTTTCCTTTTTCACTCAACAATTTCCCTGGTATATAAAACCTATTTGCCAGGAACATGTCAAATGACTACCAGAATTTACAAGGATTGCTTTGATATTTTTCTCCACTTCTTAAAAAAAAAAAAAAAAAAAAAGGCTTCTCACCAAAAGGTGGATCACCACATACTTCAAATATCTCATGACTAAAAATGAAAACAATCAAAACAGACACTTGTCACATAAATTATGTGTGAGCAGGTATCTCATGCCTTTGGTGGCTGTTGGGCCCCAATACCAACTGCAGTTTGGACCTCAATAAATATTTGTTAAATGAATGATTCAATGGATTATACTACATTATTTTTGTAGCCATTGACAACTTGTGGCCTAGTAATAAAGGAGTGGGAGAATAAGTACTTCCACTTACTCCCCTCCTGTCCTGTGAATGTACTGCCCATGCTTTTATTATCTAAACCCAACTGGAAACCAGAAGCCAAGGGAACCGTTGAAAACAAATGGGTGGAAAATCGTGGGCAGTGGATCTAGAATGAGGCAAATATAATATCTGCTATCTGCACACCACTGTCCTCTACACAATCACTGGGGATAAAGAGCTTAGCATGCATTATAATTCTTAATATTTTCACACATACACACAGGAGAATTACATATATGTGTATTTACACATGTATATGTATTTATGTAGATGATAGATAGATAGACAGATAGATGAAAATGCTCAAAACCTGGAGTCAGAATAGTTTTTTTCCCAAATCCCTTGAAGATGTTTTGCCAAATAATCTTTAGTTTGTTTCCAACTATACTATTCTTTCACATGGACTAAATGTGAATGTCTTAGAAGACCATTTACTTTTAAAAAACTAAAAATCCTATTTAATTAAAAATGTAAAACATTTTTAGAGAAGCTGGAAAATACAGAAAATGATGAGTGAGGACACCAGTTCATAAATGATGTTTCTAGGAATTATTTTTTTCCTCCGCCTTCACGAGGCAGTTGCCAGGGAAGAGGATGGTTTTCTGGGTCCATCTCTAATCACTTCCCTTCTTTCTGATTTCTGTCCATCTTCCATCCACGATTTTTTTATATGCTGTCAGTTCTCTTCTTTTCAAGCTCAAAGAACAGGGAGGAGGATGAATGGGGGAAAAGCAAAGGACTCCACTCTGGGAAAGCTTCTCTGGAAATGTTTACTGTATCAGCATTAATATCTTCCAAAGAAAAGAGCATCTGCCTGTCTTCTGAGACTGCAGAAGCAACTGCCTTTATTTCAAGTTACCTGGGACATGCTCTGGGGTACAATCTTTACGTGCTTGATGCACAGGTCCTTTACTGTATTAACAGTGGGTTGATGGGGAAATTGTACTTTTATCTTTCCAAATTTCTGTATTTGATTATGTTTCCAGCTAAGCAGTGGATAAAGACTGACTTAGCCCAAGGACCTCTTTCCTATTTACGGAGATGTTGTTTTTTTGTTTGTTTCTTTGTTTGTTTTTTACCTTTAATTTAAAACCAAAAAGAGAAATTTTCTAAACTTACTCAAAGGATGTGGAAACTATTTCTCAAAGCTCTGAATTTCCTGAGCTTGACTTTTAAATAAAACCCACCCAAACAGGAGGAATTGAAAGGAGGGGTGGGGGGGGGAGGGTATCATAAAGCATTTTTTTTCAGGCTGGCTAAGAAATTCTATTTGGTTAAATAGGAGCAAGTTTCCCATATCCATTCCCCACATCCATACCATCTGGATGCATGAATGTTTGCCCTATTAAAAAAAATAAATGAAAATACTCTCTCTATAAGACAGAGGTCCTTCTTTTATATTACATTATTGCATTATATTACATTAATAATATACATAGGTCAGGACTACAAATATAGAGAACATTCTTACGACTTTCCTGAAGTCACTCATTTGAATATCATACTAAAACAGGTCTAAAGAAAGAAAATGTTAGGTTCCATTACAACTATCTTATTTACCTATTTATTCAAACTCATCTCATTTAAAAAAATATATAAAAGCATGAAGTCAGTGGTCCTGTAATGTATCTTCTTTGCTCAATGTGCTAAGGTCTACGTAGAGCTGCTTTAAAATTAAATGGGGGCAATTCTTTCTTTCACTTTTCTAGGACTTTTATCTCCTAACAGTAAATTGTTAATAGATACAGAATATTTCTATTGATTAATTCAGTATGCCAGCTATGATATGATTCACAGAAGGCAAAAGAAATGCCAATGCTTTCACGACACAAGGCCACATTATCGAGAATACCATCTATGGCTCTCTCACAAGTGTTAGGCAGTTTTTATAGAAAAAAGAAAAGCCTTTACACCCGAAGTGGAGCTAATGGATAACTTAAGAGAGCTGTAATTGACATATTCATAACTCTTTTTTTCTGTTAATGTTAGGGAAGATCTTATTTAGTAATACTTTATTATTTGAAAACTAGGTGAAGATTTTGTGTCAAACAAAGAATGAACTAAGGTACAAATGATTTTAAGTTGGGACAAGAAAATCTTTTAGGTTATACCATGTATCATGAATATTTTTTAGCTATGTTGATATGTATAAACAAACAAACTTGAAGCAATTAGCCTTAAAAGTTCAGAAAATAAAAAGGAAAATGTCTTAATATCCATTACAGGAATGTTGATGGTTTATCTGCTTGTACTATGTACCAACACAAGCAATTTTAGTGGACTCCTTTATTTGCCACTTTACATGCCTAGATAATTAGTTAATACGCTTATATTAAGCACCTACTCTGGGTCAGACTTGGAGTTATTTGAGCATAGATGCTATTTAACTTCAAGATCTGCAAAGGTACCAAACAATGAGATTTTAACAGGAAGTGAACAAGAATCACTAAAAATATTTGACAGCCATAGCATTTATGGAGGTTTTTAAAAGTTAAAAATAAAGCTCTTGTCTTGTGGCAGATTCACTCTTGATCCAAACCCAAAGTACACTGAAGAAAACGTGTGATTGGGTCAGGTTTTCATCCACCTGGAAACTTTGTGAACCATTTTAAAACTGTGGGCATGCTCTTTTGATAGCTTCTTTGTGGTTCTAAGTCTATGGATATTTGATGTGGACTCCTTGAGGACCACCTTATCACAGTCTCCTGATTGGGCAGCAAGAACCTGACATAGAGAGCCATATGAGACTTCCTCATTTCCTGCGACCTTGGGGAATCCCACTGACTTCTTCCGAATTCTTATTCATTCATTCATTCACTCACTCAGCATCAGAGGGGAGTTAGCATCACAGGAAGAAACCCAGGAGATACTGTAGATCATGACTGGGTGGGGAGACGTGCATGCTTGGACCCGGGTCTTATTCAACTGGCTTTTCTCCTTGTAAGAGAAATGCTGTGTGATAAAAAATAAAGGAGCATCAATCTCTGGTCCCTGAAAATAAGAATAGTATCACATAAACCTCACAGTTTCTCCAACACTAGTCCATATTTTCCTCAACTTTTACTACTTTGGATGCCATCTGTATCAAAGTATAATAAG
The DNA here is from genome assembly GCF_027475565.1 of Acinonyx jubatus. Classification (NCBI taxonomy): domain Eukaryota; kingdom Metazoa; phylum Chordata; class Mammalia; order Carnivora; family Felidae; genus Acinonyx; species Acinonyx jubatus. Next base: position 75,668,260 of record NC_069388.1, on the reverse strand, counting down.
AAGGCAATTCAAGGGGACTATCAGTTTAAAGGGAAAAAAAAAAAGTAAAAGAGAGAAAAAAAACAGGCCTGGAGAGGGGGCACCGCTTGGCATCAGGTCACTGAGTGTATTCATTATTTGTTCCCATTACCATGTTATGTCTTAATTACTCTGGTTTGGCTTCCCACCCGGGGTCACTATGTCACAGCTGGTTTTCTGCCCATCCCTAATTAATAAAGCCTCATTTAGTATCCAAGTTTATTGTAATAAACCTCTGCTGAGGGATACAGCAGAAATAAGGAGACAAAAAACAAACCAGAAATTATCAGAGTTGCTCTCACAGTAACCTTGCACCATAAAGGGCCTTGGTTCAGGCTTCTCTGGGTTACTTTTAACCTGGAAAATACGTCCATTTGATTTCAGTTGGAATTTCTGGCATAATTGGTCAGTGATCAGATTTTGCCCATAGGAAAAAAAGTGACAAAGGTTTCTAAACACTCTGCATCATTTGGGACTTATTAAAATGGTTATTCACTCATGCTTCTAGTATTTAAATTAAGATTATTTTGCCAAACAAAAAGAAAAGCTTAATGTTTTTGAATGGCAATATAAAAAGTAACAGGCAGTCATCAAATGCTCTTATTTGGTTCTGTGGCACTGCTTCCTTTAGTATTTCGATACATAAAGTGAAGACAAATTACACGAGAGCCTTTTCTAATTTGTTAAATATAATTTCAGCCGATAAAAATTTACAAATTAAAAAAAAAGCACCTTCAAAATATCTTAACTATTATGTATAGTTTCTCTCTGCCTCTGTCTGTCTATCTTGGTCTCTGTCTCTGTCCCCCTCTCTCTCTCACACACACACTATACCAATTCTATTTACTAGAATCCACACAGCTCTTGAACAGATAGTTCATCTGCATTTTATCAGGTGTCTCCATAATTAAAGCTTATTGTAAAGTGAGATATTATTGGTATATTTTATTACTTGTCTATGAGAGGCTGAACAAAGTAAGAGGCATAAATGAATTCAGTTTTACAGTACTTTGTTTTAAACAAATGTCACTACCTACACACGCATACCTAATTATCAGTTCTTACACATTCTGCCAAATATCAAACCTATAGTTCATAAGCCACACACACGACAGGCAGTAAATATATTCCCCCTAATTTAAAATTTTATTGCAAAATACCCTCTGCACTATGTTAACCTACACTAAATCACACTGTACACCCTCAGCTTTGCTGGTGTTTACCTACTTCTGATTCAAAAAGGAAAACAGCACTAACTCCTATTTCTGGAGATCTACAGTAATAAAAATGAAAAAAAAGAGAGAGAGAGCACTATTCGCAAGGAAGAGATTGAACACAATGGCACAAGAGGGTTGACTTCAACTGTAGCAAGGAACAGATTAAGCCAAGACACTTTGTGTTTTGGTGTGGTTTCCAAAGGTTCTGCGTTCTGAACGTCAGAGTTGCTGTGCATATTTTTGTACATTTCAAAGGCTCTCACAGCAGCTACGCAAAAATTAACATAAAGATTAAGGCTCTCACAGATGAATTGGGCAGTTGGTTTGAATACGTGTAGGCTATTGAGGCACTATATACAATTTTTCTATTCAAGCACATGTAAGTGAAAACCAGCCCATCCTTTTCACAATGGGGAAATTCACTCCGGGGAGAACTCCTAAGAGGAGAGGTCGCTAGTGGGGCCTCCTCCTCCCGTCTACAGGCAACTGCTTTGCCGTCAACCTAAAGGAACAACTTCTCGGAGCTCAGCCCCAACAGAGGCTCCATTCCACTTAACCTACAATTCTTCACAGGTGCTTTGTTGTCTTCCAGCAGATATCATTTATTATCATGGCAGACAACGGGATGTGGTGAGGATGGACGCGGCGGTCATGTTCCATTTGCCAGCGTGAATTATCTCCTGATCCTGTCCTCTAGTCCTGGTGGGCTCTGAGTGTCCCATTTTGAAAAAGAGTCTGAAGCCATTAGAACAAAAAGCACTGGAAGGGCTTGGGCTGTTAAAGGCTACATCTGGGCTCAGCAACATGCATACTAATAACATCATTACGGCCGAGTGGTTTGGAGAGCGTGTTTACTTTGTTGTGGTTGCTGTCACCTTCTAGAGCTGAATTGTTAATATGTGGTTTTAAATTCAAATAGCACACAGGGCTAATTTTCTTGTATTTGCCCAAAAAATTAGGTTACATAGTTCATCTAATTCTCCCTCCACTTTTTCATGTGTGGGTGGTACTCCTTGTAGAGAGTACTTCTTTTCCATGACATTGAACTTGAACCTGACTGACCTTTCTATAATGAGTGAATTGAAAACATCTCCCTTTGGAATGTGGCTTGTAGATACTGGCTACGCCAGTTTTTCTGCATTTGATGAATTAAAGGGGCAGAGTCCTTTTCGTAGACCTAGACCAGAAGAGTTATTTAACAGGATAAAAAAGAAAAAGAGAGAATGGAAGGGAGGAAGGAAGGGTGGGAGGGAAGGAAGGAAGGAAGGAAGGAAGGAAGGAAGGAAGGAAGGAATAGAAAGAGGAAAAAGCGAGCTTTTAAAAGCCTTTTGCAGAGGCACTCTGCTTAATTAGAAACCCTCCATTAATTTTAACAAAAAGTGATTAGGTGAAAGCTTGGGTTGCCTTGGCTGTGCTGAGCTTCTGCTGGTAGTGGTAGTAGTGCCTTTTCTTCCTTTTTAGTCACTTAAATATATGAGGTTTCTGCCCCTTTAAAGTTCTATGTATTTTAACAAATACTTAGATAACAGATTCAGATATTTGTCTCTTTCAACTCAAATATTCTGTCCCTCCTATTCATTGTTCTTTCTCAAATCAACCCCCCCCAATCAAAGTTAAATGGAGAGACACTTGAGATCAGACCTACTGAATAATCAGTTAGTAGATTTCTTCTCTTATGCATTCATAGCCCATGGATTCATGCTTCTTCATTTTTCTAAGGGGGGAGATGTAGAATTGATGGAAGACAGCTGAAAACAGTCAGCTGCGTGAAGTCCAGCACTACCAGCATCTGATCTTAATCATAATATATCCTCTGTCTGGTTTGTCAAAATCTATCACTCAAGAACACCTTCAATGGACAGTAATTTGAGGTGTGGCTTATTAGATCACACGATCTTATGAATAATAAAAAGTTATGGAAAATTGCATCCAGGCCTGCTATCCAATTTTCAGTGGTGTCACCCACTTTATAGTAAGGCAGCATGTTTATGCATGATTTCTGTTTCATATGTATTGACTAGATCATTTTCTCTGTTGTCCTGAGAATTGATGACACACACTGTATTAAGAATGATGACCTCCACAAGGGGGATAACACTTCCTCTAGATTACACTATTGTCAAAACATATTGAAATTTTCTTTACACATGTTACTGCTGTATTTTTCTGCCTGAAAGACCCTGTTAAAGTGAAATCTTGTTGTATTTATTTATTTATTTATTTTTTTGCTAAATAAGATCCGAGGGACAGGTGTCGAATTTTTCTTCCCTCCTAATACTTTTGTGGAATGACCAATGAAAAATAATAGCATCATCCTTCAAAACAATCCCTGTCAGGACTATGTCAACCCTTCGGGGCAATTTTGATAACCTTTTTGGAGGAATTTGCAAGATACAACTTCCTTTTTGCGCACTTAAATATAATACCACGTAGGAGCCGAGAAACCCTATTATGTATGGATTCTAATATTTGGATGGATAATAGGCAGCTGAAGGAAATTCAAATAGCAAAAAGCTTCAATGAAGATTGTTTTCTCTCCCAGTTTCCCTGACAGCATCTCACTGAGGGTGATGTTATTATTCCTCACAGCTGCCACCCTCCCCACACGCATCTCCTTTTTAGGAATCTACACGGAGCTCAACTCGTAGTGATGTAACACCACTGCTGATTCTGTGGCTATGTGAAAATAGTGTGCAATATTACTTTCTCCCTTGCACCGAATCAAAATGGGAACCCAGCTTCTGTGAGAGAGTGACCCCTTTGTGGCCAGTGACACCGCACAACACACGTTGCAATGTCTTTGGAGGAAAAAACAAAAAGGAAAACAACTGTGGGCCCAAAGAAAACTAGGTTATTGATCCTGGAAAAAAACTTCCATATTACTTTTTTAAACACCCAAAGTCGGGCAATCACAAACGACTGCAATATGGAACAGGGCAATTTTGAATTGAAACCAAGTAGCAAACAGACATTCGGTAAAACTTTTCATGTGTAAGTGCATTCCCCTTCCCTCTCTGATCATCTTCTCAAAGATTCTTGATGAATTAATTGTCCCATGATGCTGGACGATACAATATAAAGGGAAAAGACTGATGGGAAATCGACATCTGAGGTATATACGTTGTACAGAAAAAAAAAAAAAGTAGCCATATCAAAGACTAAATGTCAAAAGGCATTAAGAATAGAAAACAGATATGTGAGAGAGTTTTATGTTTTAATTTAATTTAATTTACGTGACTTTTGTATTGGAGCCCATTGAGCTGACAGGAAATGAAGATAGTGCCTATCTGGCCTGAGATATGTGAGGCTTGTAATTGAAATTAATTATATGTTCTTTACATTTTCCATTTCCCTTTTAAAGTTGGACAGGTGGGAATGCTTTAGCTCTTAAGTTACAGAGTCAGGTTCAAGCTCTGTAAATCCTTTACAGTCAACCTTCAGGCTTCAAGAGAGCCCCTCCAGCTCCCCCAGCCAGCTCTGGCCTGAAACATTCTTTCCCGACCTCACCCTGCTTAAAATCAACGGGCCCCATCCCCAGGTCACCCTGGCTGGCTGCCCATCCACACATTTATGTCTGCCTTTTGAGTGTTTTCAGAAGCCCATTAAATTGTGCCTTGGCAGGCCAAACACCTTCACCTTGCCCTGAGACCCAAAGAGAGTGGGTTATCAAATTCCCTCATCAGACAGTTATAGCCTGAGTTCGTGGGCCCTGCAAAGAAGCTGTGCAGTTGCACAGAGTAAGATGTTAGGACTTGTAAACGTGTCATCCAATATTATAATATGCCTGTGGGGTATGGTTAAGTACAAAGGTTGGGCCGGCCAGAGGATACAAAAGCTGGCCTTTCTGTGGAGCTGTCTTAATACACATTATTTTTTGGAGACACCACAATATTGCATTTACTTGCAGAGAAGAGCTGACTCTCATCCTTCAAGCAGCTGGCCCCATAGTGCTCTTCGAGATGGCTAGAAAGTCAAAAAGGGATGCACAACATCTTTTTGCTCCCACGTACAGAAAAGCTCCAGTTCTCCTCCCCCCACCCTAGTTCTAACACCCGGACACCTTGAGTGCATTCAAAAGCCAAAATCATTTGGGTAAAAAAGCAAAAGCTGTGTCTTGACTTAGCCTCCAAATCTTCAGGCAATAGATTGAAATAGACATAGCTGGTCCCGTTTCCTATCCCAAATTACCCCTGAATTTTGCTTTTACAACAACTGAATAGTTCTGTGATTTGGGACAATTATTTCTAACAATGGCAGATTGCTTAAGGCGGAATTAAGATGGAGTAATGGGTTGAGTAATAAGATCCACTTGCACCGACCTTATTTCTTGTCTTAGAGATGAGACAGAAGTTGCTGAATTAGAGGACATAGATGCTATGCTGGGGAGAGGCCAAGATTTGTACCTCATAAAACTAAATGCCTTCCCCCTTACTCCCTCTCTCCCTCTTCCTTCCTTCCTTCCTTCCTTCCTTCCTTCCTTCCTTCCTTCCTTCCTTCCACCTACCTAATCATTTACCACAGTACCATTTACATGCTACAAGAAATCTGATGGAATTTAATCTCCAACATGGTACTAGACCGGAAGTATAGCTGCAAAACAGAAAGGGGACAGTGGGGAGGGGGGGTTGATATTTTATAACCCACAAAACAGTCAGGCCTGCTCTGGACGAGGATAATGCAAACTAGCTTTGCTGGAAATGAGCTGCAAAATACCTTCATTTTCTACTACAGTGAAACCCTGATAAAATCACAACTGTTAAGGTCATACAGTATATCAGGTGGAATCACAGTCTTTAGAACTCCATTATTAATGCAGACAACCTCACAATCAAAGAGGATGAGAGCACAGTTTCCAGATGCCAATGATTTGATCCTATCTTATTTGGCTGTTTACATTTAAATAATGTGACTGTATAAATTTAAATAATATGAACCACCAACAGATGGATCCCAGTGAAAAACTGCGCCTTCTCTGAGACCCTGAATGTACACTATACAGTGCTTTACAATTTATTTGAGCTGAGCTCATATGAAAAAAAAAAAACGGGGTGGGGGATAAAAAGAGAGAAAGAGACTCATTTCTTCTGCCATTATGGAAATAAAAGGACTACCGCTTTGGTTGGTGGCTGACTGTGCCAAGGAAACATGCAGTCCTCTAACCTCCGGTACAATGTACCCATAAGGTACCAAGCATCAAAGCATATTAAAAGATATTAACTGCATATTTGCTTATGAACAAGATAAAAAGCTGTAGGGCCTCCAGGTTCTCAAGCTGTGAGTGGAACAGCTTTGCAATTTGCCTGCAAAACTGCATTTTGATCTTAATGAATATAAAATGGCTGCCATTAAAAGTAAAACAGATTATTTCGGGTCTTCCAGGGCCTATAGCTCTTTGCCGGCCTTGGAGGGCCACTATGATCTTTCATTAAAATCTCACAGCAGGGCTCCCTCACCAGCAAATCAAGCCTTGCAGTCTAGGAGATTGGCTACATTTAAAAGTAATTTTCAGAAATCTACACAGATTTTCAATTTGGTAATGAAAGCCATAAGAGAATGCAGGCGGCATTTTGTCGAATATTGTTACTGATCCAGCGCTCACATTCGTTAGAAATTAAACTGCCCCGTAACTATCACACTGATGGCAGCTTGCCATTTCGGCTGCTCTAATCTCCGTTTGTTAATGAGTAGCATGTGCTAATTGTTGTCATTCTTACCGCGCGGAGCAGTCCTTCTCTAACAAACATATTTTACCTGCTCAGAGGTGGAACCTTTCACTTCGTCGGTCGCCGACCAAGTTGGAACAGAGTACGGGAGTTGAGGTTGCTTTGTAAAGAGAGAGAGAGAGAAAAAGGGCCGAGCGACATTCCGATACAATCTGAAATTAGGTGCCTTCATTTTATTCGGATTCATCCACTTGGTGTTTTTGTTCTGTTGTTTTTGTTGTTTGTCTTTTTGGTCTAGCCTGTTTTCTAAAATCCTGGAGTAGGCAAATGTGACCACCTTCAGGTTAGTCCTAAGAACATCTGAGCAAACGAACAAACCCTGAGGGCAACTGTGGGAAAGTTGGTGGTAGCAGGAAATGAGGGCGGGGCTTAGAGTTAGGGGGGCGGGGCGGAAGGTGTGAAAAGCCTAAAGGCTCTTAACTTGCTTTCCAAAGCCAGAGCACAACCTAAAGCTTGAAGTAGATTTCAGACTGCTCTAGGCTTTCAAAAGGAAGTTTGATCCTTTACCTCCATTCCGAGGTTGAAAAGTCTAGAACTTTGGCTACCCCAAAGTGAGACGTGGTAGGGGAAGTATCAGGCGGACCCCAAATAATGCGGTTCCTGGGGAGGGAGAGCACTAGAGAGGGGAAAAATTAATAAATTCAACATCTAGAGGTGTGATACAGGCAGACATATATATGAATAGAGAGAAGCATAGAAAATAATTACAAATGAAAACATGATTAAATTGAAAAAGCTATATCAAAGCACTCTAAGACAGGGTAGGTATTTTTGCATTTGTATTTGCATTCTTTGTATTAGAACTGAGGAAAGTTAAAAAAAAAACAGGAAAGTTATTTTTCTGAGATCCTTAAAAAAATGTCAGATTATGCTTCCTTTTTGGAAACACATTCAATAAATTTTCTTTACTTGGCAATTCTCTTTACCTGGCACCTTCAGGGCAGAGCACTTCCCTGCACTAACATGTGACAGACAACAAAAGCTTCTCTCTGCCTCCTTACTGGCTGGGCATAAATTCTTCCTGCTGATACAGAAAGCGCCTCCATTTAAAATAGCAGTTTTCCTTGGCAGAGCACTGGTTGCTACAGAGCATATATGCAAAAGATGTGTTTCTTTGCAGGGGGTCAAGGCAGGCATTGCGTGGTTCAGTGTAAGCAGGTCTTCAGCCCCTATGAGTGTACCTTGGAGCACCTGGGCTGGGCTGCTTTGGTTTCCACAAAGTACAATTCTTTTTTTTTTTTTTTTTAATGTTTATTTATTTTTGAGAGAGACAGAGACAGAATGTGAGTGGGTTAGGGGCAGAGAGACAGGGAGACACAGAATCCGAAGCAGGCTCCAGGCTCTGAGCTGTCAGCACAGAGGCCGACGAGGGGCTCAAACTCACAAGCTGTGAGAACATGACCTGAACCAAAGTCGGACGCTCAACCGAGCTACCCAGGCGCCCCACAAAGTACAATTTTAATTGGGTGGCCTGTCTATGATTTTAAGGGAATGACATGGGGTTCCCAATAAGGTGCCACCACTAATGTGCATTAGTTTTGAAAGAAAACTCAGACCGTTTCCTTGTCTCTGTGGCCTCAGGAAACCCATGGGAAATAGATACAAACAACTTGGTAAGCAGTTTTGAATCTGTTCCACCTGTAGTTGCTATTCTAATTGCAGGAAGCATTCATGTAATATGTTAGGGCTTTAAGCACCCAAGTGACACTGTAGGAAATTCTGCTGAATCCTCCTGAACTCAGAAGTCTGAGACTTCTTTTATTTCACCTGCCGTCAATTGTTCTAATATTCCTCTGAGAGCCTGCAGGTACATTTTGACAACTGTATACTGTTAGGTCTCTTTTACCATCATTTTGGCTTGTGTTAAATTGTGGGCAGTGATCATACGTTATGAATTCTGACTCTCAAGGATTAAAATACAACTGATATTAATATCCCTTTAATTAGTGGAATGGGGGAAAAACTGCACTTTAAGTCATAGAAGTTAACATAATTAGTTTTCAGATAATCAAGTTAAATTTTGCTACTTGTAATAAAGTATAATTATTTATTTGCTTTGTTCCAGAAACAATTCTATGGAATAAGCACTGGCCTTGTTTTAGCACCTTGACTTTATTAATTCTGTTGGAAAATACATAACCAAACACACACACACACACACACACACACACACACACACATTAAGTGGAGGATTGTATTTAAAAACATCAAATGAAAGCTAAAACATTTATAGCCTTTTAAAGGGACATAATAAAATTTCTCAAATAATATTTTTATTGCATTACGAATTTGGGGTTTTGCCCTATCCCAACTTTGGAAATAACAGATACGGTATTTTCAATTTTCTATTGCAATTAATTTTTTAAGCTAAGTGTTAGAGCTAAAGCAAAATATTTTGGAAAGAGAAGTGTACTGTTTCCAACAAGTGATTGCTTGAAAACATACATCTGGTGAAATTCACGTCTCTTAAAATTTCATCCTTAAATACACAGGTCCAAATCAAGGTTCAAGGTCTACATAGATACATTTCTTAGCTTGTAAAAAACTTTTAGAATATTACAGTTTCTGTTTAGATCAAGTCAAGCTTTTTTATTTATTTATTTTTTGCTTTCACAATATAATAGACCATATTTTATACTCGATCTAACAGCCGCCTTGAAATACAGCATTCTAGTACACACATATACTTCTGTATGTATTTAGTTAAATCGACCTCATAGAGTCAGCCTCCAAGTGACAAATGTGTTTAATTCCCAAAGTTAATTGGTAAATAGCTTTAGAATTTGTAATTAATTTTTCCATAGAAACAATACTTAAATAACAGTTTGGCCCATAGAAAACATATTTGTCATCATGTAGCTGAGTTGAAATGCAAACTGCCTTGGCCTGCCCTTTGGTTCCAGGAAACAGAAAAGCATGAGATACAAAGCGAGGAAAGAATGAGATGGGTTAATACGGGAAGATCTGCAGAAAAGCATCATTTCCTATTTCCTGTTCAGAGTGTGAGTTCTCCCACCTCTACTGGCAAAGGACCCTAGACCCAGGCCTACACCCAGGTATCTACGGCCTCATGGTATCCCAAACTCTGTAGCCCCTGCACCGAGGCTGCACAAATCCACGGTTTTCATAACTCCAAGATCCATTACCTCTCTCATCTGTCCTCCCAGCGCTTGCGCTCATCACATCCCAAAGGCTTTTAATGAGATGTTGGAAGGAATGAGGAGCAAAGACAAGGAAGAGGCTGTGAAGAACTCCCATTTCCAGGTGGGCTGTTCTGCGTTGGGTTTGAACAAGGAAGCAGATCTAACCCACGCAGCACACTGGTTAGTGGCAGCATTACTCAGCGCCCCGTTGCACCGCAGCCATCACCGCCACATACAACCCGGTGCTGGAAGCCTTGGTGTAACAAGGAATAGCAAATAGACGGACTATAAGGGCACCTGTGATAGGCAGCGTGTGTGTTGATACCTGGGGGTTAGGATCACAGAGGATCCTGCTAGATAGTTCTGTGTTTTCCCTCCTGTCCAGGCTCTCAGTAATATGCATTTTGTAAATGCAGCTTGGAGTTCTGTCCTGAGAAGAAAGTAAAGGAACTTGATGAGTGCCATTCTGTGGTTCCAGCTTATTAAAGAAGATAAAGGTCCTAGAAATGACTTGTAAATAAATGGAACCCAACAAGAAAGAAGAAAGAACATTTCTGAGAAGCCAGGAAAATTTGAATCTGGTGTGAAGAGGGGAAAAAGAAGAAAGTTTGGACTGGTGGGGTTTCATGTCATAGATGGAACCACTTCTCTGGATCATGAGTATAGACTTCCCATGAGGGCAATGACAACCTCCCTCCCATTACACGTAGAATGAGGAGAATTCTCAGGACAGTCACACTGGAAGAGTTTCATCAACTTCTCCAAGAGGCAAAGGTGGAGGGAGAGAGTAGTTAGCTCTCTACAAAGGAGTTCAGGAAATCATGTTTGGCCCTTATGTGACGTAAACGATTTTCCTGGGATGTAGATGTAACATGTATGTAAGTCATCATAGAATCTCAACTGTGATTCTATGTGGTGGTCAATGCTGTCTCTAGGAGATGTGGTCACGGTTTACCTGTGGCCATGAAATGGAAGCAAGAAGCGGAGGACATGGGCCTACAGGTGGTAGAAGCATCTGTCTCCAATTTCAGTTGAGAACCCCAGGGGGATCTGGGAAATCACCAGGTGGTCCAAAAGAGGATTTGTTTTCCCTTCACTTCCTAATGGTACAAAGAGGGTCTTCTGCACAGAAGAAGTAGTCCTTTGAGGACTGATGGCATACAATATCACAGCCAAGCAAACTGTGCTGAAATTTGAGCCCCCAAAAGGCAAAAACTGAATAAAGCTTTAAAACTTCGTATTAAGCTGTATCAAGAGATATGATTTAGAGATCTTGAATTGTACATGAGTCGATCAGGATGTTTCAGAAGAAACCAACAGCAAAGGCGGGCAGACAATGAATTTGTTCCGTGTGGTCATATACAACAAATAAACAGACTAAGAATAATACATTTTATGTGTCACTTCAATAAAAAAAGCTAGATATGACCTTACACCTACATCAAGTCTTTGTAAGACGTGGACCTCCTGTCTAGTAGTGCTTCCCAGATCATCCAAGGTCCTTCACCGGTTTCTTCCTTTCCAGTCTGTTCTAAACCAATATTGTTGTGCAGTGTAATAAAAAGAAATCACTAGAAAAAAATTCTTAAAAAGATATATAAAATTCAAGCCTCAATGTTTATTAGATTCAACATACATAAAATTATTTTTGTTAAATTGCTTTAAAAGTGTCAACAGAATTACTTTCCATTTCTGTGCTTATCTTTTTGCAAACCACTAATAAACCACATGCAGACTGGCACCGTTCTATGAGCCACATTTTGAATGGGTATAATTGGCCCCCAAAAGAGTCTGTAATGTGGATGTGGCTCCAGCACTTTGTATCAAGGAAGAATGGACATGAATGGCCCTGATGAGGAACTGTGAGAGGATGCATTTCAGTGAGGTTAAAAGAAGAGGAAACTCAAAGTTGTTTCATTTCAGAAATGGACTGACTACCTGTCCCATGCCTTCCTAACACAGATTATAGAACTAATATAGAGATAAGTTAAATTAGTGATGGGAAACTTCTCCCACAGACTTGCCATAAAATTCTTCTAAACGAAAAACTTCTGGTAAGGTTTTGGCTTGCCTTCTGCTGGTTGCGTCCCTGAGAAAGATGAGAAATCAGTTTGGAGAATTTTTACTTTGAATTTATTTTGAACAAGGAGGAAGCTTCAATTGATGAGCTAAAAGTGATGAGAAACTTGGAGGGAAGTAACATGTCATCTTAGAGTCATATTCACAGAAAAATAATTTTGGACATAGGTATTTACCTTAGAATTTAGAAAAGCAGGCATCAAAGTAATGAGAATGTACATATGATCCTATGATTGTATCATTTTAAAGGGAAAATAAATCTATTTTAAAAATTCTGACAAAACAATCACAGATTATTCCAAAGATTATTCCAAGATAATATAACATGAAAAGAGCATTGTTTTCCCTTTTTAAAGCTATTGAATGCACAACATAAAGGGACACAGACCCAAAATGGAAGGCTGAAAAGATGATGAGAAGCCAATATAAAAAAGTGCCTTAAGAATGTTGTCAGGAGGGCTAAAGGTTGGCTATAGGTTGAAAAACTGCCAAGGACAACAGAAAGCTATTTTAAGCTCTGTTTGTAAAGAAGAACAAAGGGATAGGTACATTGATTGGGGCACACAGCAAAATGTTAACAGATGTCACAAGGAACACAGAACTATTCAACTCCTATTCTGATTTTGTGGTCTCTATCACGAAGAATGATCTTCAAACTGGAGAGGGCAGAGCAAACAGAGTTAAGAGTGAACTGTGGCCCAAGATAAGTCAAGACATACTAAAATATAACCTGGTTGCTTCAAATGAGTTCAAGGCTCCAGTCCAGGCAAATTATCTCTCAGGTAACTGAAAGAATCTAATAAACGGTCCAGATGTGAATGTGAAAAGCCTATCAATGATTTTTTTTTTTTTAAATCGTGGTTTAATCATGGGCAACCAGGGATCAGTGTGGTCTAAAGAAGGAAAAACTTAATTTGCAAAACCAGAAAAATATCCAGAACATATCTCTAGCAAAATTCTAGAACAGATTACCACAGGTATGAATTGTTTGTGCTTAGAGAAAGTAGCAATTACCTACAATTAGCAGAGATTCACTCCAGAGCACATGAGTCTCTCCCTTCCTTCCTCCCCACGTTCCTCCTTCCTCTTTATCAACCTCATTCCCTTTCTTTCTTTCCCTAATCTTTCTGAGGTTTCCTTTATGTTTTTGGGAATGATTAACCAAACAGTTTGGGGGAACGGGTCTCAGTTTTATCAAGGCATTTAGCACATTACTGCATAACATATTAGTAGACTGAAAAAAAAGTCAGTGTAATTAGAGTGACTCAAAACTGGTTGAACAAATGTTCCCAAAGAATACTTGCTAATTAATTGGGGGGCAACCTGGAGAGTTCTCTAGTGATATGTGCCCTTTGGACTTCATTGTACCTCTTCGTTCTTTCTCTTCTCCTTCCGCATAACTTTACTCCCGGACTTGCCATATTCCATGAAAATATACGCTGTTGTGTTTGTCTCAATTAGATTCCACAAATATGCATTTGGTGCCCACCTTTTATGAATCAGATGGGCTCTGGCAATATGAGCTCGGTAAGATCCAGTATTTTCCTTTAAGTAGCTCATAGTTCAATGGGGAAACAGAGGAATAAATCAGTAGTTACAATGCAGTGTAATATAGAAAAAATGATAGAAACATTTGTTGTATCCCAACTTTTTTCTAGGCACTATGCTAAGGTCTTTACGCATTTCACCATATCTCCTCAGAAATGATATGAAGTACCGTTGATTTTCCCAGGAGTATTGATGAACGAGGGTAAAGCCCAGCGAGATCAGTACACATGATCCAGGTCAAACCTCAAGTCAGATATGGAGCCAGAGTTCAAGGTCAGGTCCATTGGATTCCAAAGTCTATGCTCTGCTACACCCCACAACAAAACCATCTAAGAAGGTAAGCCAATGTCCAGCAAAGGTTGGCTTCCCTGAGTGTTCTGGAGATGAAATGCCATCCAAAAGACCTTCCAGTGAAGGGGAAGCCTAGCTGAGACAGATATAGACATTAGCTACTGAGGTTGCCAGAGTGTTGAGGACAAAATTTTAGTCAAAAGGAATGACATGCAAAATCAATGGGCTTTGGAAGGACGTGAGTGCATTATGGCTGCATTTTAGGTGCATGTGTCAAATTCTGGAGAACTTGGGAGGAGTCAGCTCACAGCGAAACAGAAAGCCATATAGAGAGGTGATGGCAGGCTCTCTCTCTCCTTCTCTCTCTCTCTCTCTTATAAGCACATGTGCACACACACACACACACACACACACACACAGAATAGGAACTCTATGAATTTGTGTTATTAATAAGCCTTAATTATAAAAGATAAAGTTTCAGTACGTCATGTTCCCTTGCTACTTTATTTTTCATGCGTGTTATTATCAGACTTGTTCCTAACTTTTAATGTTCTCCTTCTGTGTGCCTCATATGTGTTATTATCTGACTTATTCCTAACTTTTAATGTACTCCTTCTTTCAACTTCTATTTTTTCCTCTATACATTCAACAGATGTGCTTCAATTTGTGCATGAAATGAGTTCTTGCAAAGTTGTGTGATTTTTCAGTAAATGAAATATTACATTAAAGATATGAGGGAAGTTCCCTTATAAAGGAACCTTAAGCCAAATAGCTTTGTAAAGCAAATAATGACCCTATAACCAGTCTTTCTCTAAATCTAGATTTCCATATATCAGATTTGGCTAAAAAGAGATACATCTGTACTTTATTTTTACATCTATCTGCTAGCAGTACTGCAACATAATAGTACGCCAATTTGAAATACCATAATTTTTATACTTTTTCAGTTCTCACAATGCAATCTTAGAAAACGTATTATTTTCTATATCATACTCACACATGCTTTCCTTTTCCTGACTGGAACTGTAAAATTTTCTTCCCCTTGATGTTGGGGAGGTTGTCAGTAAACTGCAAAGTTAACCATCATGTATAGGGCAATTATAATGTTCTGCATCTGGTGTGAAATACTTTATATGCATTTTTATAACAGACTTCTGAAGTATGAATAATTACCTTGACCACTTTACAAGTTAGCAAACTGAGGCTCAGAAAAATTGAAGAACTTCTACAGGGGTCCAAGCTATGCTCCAATCCAAGTCAGCCTCACTTTACAGCCACAAAACAACTACTATTGCATATATCTTCTTATTATTAGAATAATGAACATTATGAAAATTTTTGTTCCTACAGAAGGTGACAGCTTTTGCTGGATATTGGTGGTAAACAAACCATTTTCATGAGAGTTAAAATAGCTTCTAGCAATCTCTGCTGTCAGTTGTCTGGACAAGACATTTACTCTTTCAGGTCTCAGTTTTTCCATCTATGAAATGGAACACCTAAGTTCTTCCCTGCCAAGCACATTGAAGTCTATTGTTCTGCCATGATGAAACAATGCATACACCAGATGCACTCCTGTTTTCCATTTGTTTTACTAGAAAGTGAGTTCAGATAAACATTTGTATCACTCGGAAACCCTTCCCCTGGCTAACTAAAAATTCAACAATTTTAAAGAAGAAAATGGGGAGAAAAATTAATTCTTTCTTTTTGGCAGCTATGGGTCAGGATGCCATCCCCAGGCAGCATTGTTCTCAAACCAAAAATCTTTTCATAGGTGAAAAAAACTGAGTGCACAGCTATAATTTGGATCTAAGAGAGAAGATTTAGATGTTTTCTGATTCAGCCAGACTACGGTGTTTGAAAAAGCATGAAGAGTTTCAAGATGAAAGTCCTAAGCCCACTCCTGCCTGTTAAGTAAGTGACACGGGCAGCCCCAGCCCCAGCTCCACGCACTGGGTCCCCAGGACCTCAGCACACAGGCCTTCCCAACTTTGTCATTCACTAAGAGAAAGAAACCGAGCTTCTGATTACCTTTCTTTTTCCTCTTTTCCTTTATGATCAAGGTGACTTATAAACAGCTGCAATAAAAATGATTTTTTTTTCATAAACGTCTTCTCAATAATATCTCTGGGAAAGCAGAGAGGCTAAAAGATACGTGACATTCACAGATTTTGCCCCTGAAGCCACAAAAACCCACACGAGCAATTTCTTCATTTGACCAAAATGAATGGTCATCACAAAAACAAATGTAACTTTGGTATCCCTGATTTGGCTGCGACAGCTTAAGGGCTCAAACTTAATAGACTTCTTCTGACCGATTAGGATCAGTGCGGGTTGCATCATCCCGCTGGAGCCCACAGCCAAGTCCAAACCACAGGCACGGAGCTGCCCTTGATCCATGACCTTAGCATACAAAACAGCGGGCTGGAGAATGTCACAGGACTCCCAGGGAAGGAACTTTGAAGACACTGTTCATTTTGCTTGGTGGTCTTTCACAAAACACAATTAAGCATGAAGAATAGATTGATGCTTAAATAAAATGCCTGACAGTAAAAGCACATTTCTATATTCCAAAGGCCCAAGAAAAGCTGTGCCTAAGAAAGGATTAGCTACTATCAGATGATATTACGACTGGATTAATGATGTTTCACATTCACTCTATTTATAAAAAAAGAGAAGAAAAAAAGAATAGTAGTCTTTTAAGGAGCAGATAAGTGATTTCTATAAACCTTAAAAGCTAAAAGAAAACTCATTTCTAAAAGGACGGTACTTATAATAGTACAGTATTTATTTATAAATCCTTAATTGGAGTATTTTTTTCTTGAACAAAAACTGCTGTACATTTCAGGTAAATTGCTGTTAACACAGTCTGTGGACTGTGTGGAATGTGTGTGTGCGCGCACGTGTGTGACAGAGAGGGAATGAGGGGGGAGGGGGAGACACACACACACACACACACACACAGAGAGAGAGAGAGAGAGAGAGAGAGAGTCTGTATGGATGTTTTATATTCCACCAGGTATTTTAAACCACTCTTATTTTAGGCAATTGTTTTTGTAATAGATACACTAAAGGTGATCATTTTATTTTATTGCTAGTCATTGCTGACTGAAATATTTTGCCAGATGAAAGTAATTACTATGACTATATTACTTCTCTAACCTGTTCCGTGTATTGGATCTTAGGTACTCATAGTATGAAATTCTGTTACCTTGTTTAAAAAAAATGTGATATGATGATGTGCTCTGACCTTACTTATATAAAGACATACCAGTTATTCTGTTTTTTACTCTTTGTATCTTTACATCTCCAGAGATTGTAGGAAAACTCTAACCTTGTGTAGAAATGTAAACACAAGAACAATTGAACAATGCAATGGCTGATGTCAGTATTATAAGCAAGGAAACACAACAAATCATTTTGGTCAATGATAATAAATATAAGATATCCATATTGTATCCAAGAAAGGAAAGAAAGACAGAAGGAAGGAAGGAAGAAGGAAGGAAAGTAGAAAAGAAGGAAGGAAAGGATGGCGGAAGGAAGGAGAAAAGGAGGGAGAGAGGGATCAACAAAGCAGAGCTGCTATCAACAAAGTCAATCCCACCAATAAATTGTTGGCCAGCATTACATATGGCTAATATTTATGTATTTGAAATAATATGCTACCTACCTGCTTTACCCTAGAAATCAGTCATGCAGACACAACCATACTGAATTTAGAAGGTTTTATTGGGAAACATGGCCAAAGGAAAATACTGCTGAAAAAAAATAACGTCTGTTAGTTTTCTGTTCTGACCAACTAGCCACTCATCCAGCAAATTCCATCGGAAGCTTCGTGCCCTAACGTTGCAGCCAGACAGAAGAGCAACATTAGATCCAGAAGCACTGATTACAGAAGCAGGGCATGTGAAGTGATGGTAGCTGAGTTCCAAAAAATGAGAAGAGAAGAGAGATCTTCCTGCTCCCTTGATTTTCCTTCACAAACATAATTCTCCCATCCTCCCTCGACACCTGCCACCCCCTAATCTACACTGGGTCCATGAGTTTTCCTCGAGAAAGACATTCGGCTCTCCATAGGGACTTGGTATTGATCCCAGAAGAAGGTTGGAGTCAACTCATTTCAGCTGCCAAGTTCAGAGAAAAGCCATGCTTTCAATGACACATATTAGACATCTGTGGTCCTGACTTGAACTTTTTTTGCAGTGATGAAAGACAGCACTAGACAAGGTTCTCATCTCTCAGGAGACAGGTGGAACGGTGCCACAAAATTTCGTGGGTGTGATGCCACCTGAGAGTCACAGTGTGTTGTGATTTCTTCTTCATTTTTTTTTTCACCTTTTGATTTTTTTTTTTAATTGAAATCATAGACCATGTTGGCCTGGGTCAAAGTCCTCAAAAGAGGCTGGCTTACTGGAGTCCTGCCAACATTACTGCCAAGAGTTCTAAGAGTTTAGTATTTGCTGCCAGAGAAAAGGAAAATCTTAATCCACAAAGCAACTAATAGACATGTCAGCTCAGTCATTCTGAAAGTCCTCTGTGCTGGCAGGGTATCCCTTACCTTGCCATATCCCCACAGTCCTCAACCCACGCCATCAGGTGGTAGATGAGAGAGGAAGGCTCCTTCTGAACCCCCACTGTTATGAGAAACAATGTTTAGTAGGTGGTTCTAGCACAGGGCTCCAACATGTCACCAAGTCTGCTTGGTTCTACACCAAAATCACATCAAATGAACGACGTCACAATTGCTTCAGTCTGCAGGAATTAAGACCCTAATTCCCCTGACTCTAAAATAAAGCTTCCTCAAATCTGGTCACTCTGACAGCTACAGTAACTCCTGCTAGTGGAGAGCTCTGCACAGCTGCAGCCAGAATTGTGTTTGTTTATGTTCTTATGAGGGATTGGGGTTTGAGGCTTGAAAGGGAGATGTGGGCGGCGTAAGTAGCAGCAAGGCTATCTTTGAAGCAGCGGGAATGGACAGAGCCTCTGAAGGCGCCGGGGAGGGCAGGGGGGAAGAGAGAAGAGCCAGGAGCTCAGGCTGAGCTTGTGGAGCATCCTCTCCAGCAAGGAGAAGAAGGAAGGGAAACACAAAGCGGGAGTGGGCGGCTGACCCGGAGCCGGCTGTGTCACAGAGGCCGAGGGTTGCCCACGGCAGACAGGTCAAAGGCATGGTTTGGAGGAACGACCACTGGCGGCCGTGGACTAACACAGATTGGTTTCAGTGGTGTGGCGGCCACAAAAGCGTGAGTACAAGGAGGCGAAGGATAAACTGGATGTGAAAGCATGGGAGCAGCACATCACCTGGCTGAGATGTTGGAAGTGGAAGGAGAAAAGTATAAGGTTACCAGAAGAGGCAGCAGGGCCAAGAGAGGGCAATAATTTAAAGCACAAATTATCTGCACAGAAAAACATTAGAAACGTATTTCTAACCAGTCTGGGCTTAATTTAAGGTGAAACATAGTTGCATAACCATACATTAAATATTTCAAATACTTATGAGAAAATATTATGATACGAAGGTGATGGGAAACTTTGGTGAAATAAAGAAGTATAATAAATAATATTTTTAGCAGGGGCTTTTGAAGTTTACGTAGTTCTTTCATATATCCTCTAAAAGCCCTATGAGGCAGATCTTTTTGTTATTCCTATTTTCCAGAAACCAATCTGCCCTGGGGTACACATATTGGTGGAGGTGGGACTTCTATCTTCCCATGCTTACCCTCCTCCCTTTTTTTCCTTCTATGCCAAATCGATTCTTCAATAGAAGAAAGAATGATTAAAACTTACTTTTTTATATGACTTTTAATAAATTCAGAAGAGATGTTTTTATGTGAACAGATCTTCCTGCAGGTACATCCCACAACCATACACCTTAGCTCTATCTCAAGAGTATTAAACTACTAGCAACTAGCTTAGAAATTACCTTTCTTGATTCCAGCAATTCCAACTGCAAAAGTTGTGTCATTGTCTATGTATCTGTGGCAAATGACAGCAGGAAGGAAAGGGTTGCCACTACATAAATACCATGTGCCCACTCCAGTATTGCTCTCCTATGTGGCATACATAAAGACAACTAATTTTCAAAGATATTACTTGTCTGTACACATCTACACATCAAGACTGACATATGCATGGCTGGTCTGCTGGAATAATCATATCAACTCTTTTAATACCAAAAAAAATCGAAAGTAAGGTTTTTATACAGGATAATTAAGCAAGCTAATATAGTAATAAGTGGAATACACAATAAGAATATGTACTAAAATATCTGCTTTGTGCAATGCAGAACTTGTGTTTTAGGAGATTAACAATTATGATCGCCAGCCCTCTTCTGATTCTATAATACTCCACACAATCTTTTTTAAATTACTTTATTAACCTTTCCTCCTAGCACAGAAGTGCCCGATTATAGATAATATTTCAAAATCATCTGAGGTGTAAGTGTGTTTGATTTGCTCGGTAATTATTTGTCTACTTTATTACACTGGCCGAGCACACAAGCTCCTTGACCAGCTTTATTTCAAGTCCAGTTAAGAATAGGGTCATATCATTTTGTGGATCACTTCCCTTTGGGCCCCAAAGTACATGAAATTTTCATATTGGAGGGATGGGGACGGTGCACAGAAACTTAGTACATTTTAAACATGGAGAAACCATCCCCTGCCCTGTCATTAAAGGTTTCAGGCCCTGGGCTACATGGGAAGAACGTTGTTCACAAGTGAAAGGAAGGTGTTTATTTCCCGCATGATTAGGACACAGGACATTGAGGGCTGAGCATGCAAATGTCCCCTGATGAAGTCTAAAAGCACATCACTCACATCCCTCTGGTGGCCTTACCCAGGGTCTGTATAATCTGTCCCTTGTCATTCGTGGCACCTAGAACAACACTTCTATTTTGATCTGAATCATGAATGCATTTCCAGCACGTATTCTGACCCATTCAAGGCAGAAGGGAATGAGCAGGGGGCAACCACAAGGGAAGATCACAAACATTTTCCTTTTAACAGGGGTCTGGAGGAAAGAGTAATGCCTGAAAATCACACTGGGTGTTGCAGAGGGAAAGTTCTGCCTGTTTCAACTTTACAACTCAGGGGCAAATGAAACTGATACTTACATGCTCTTTAAGACGAAAATGCATTGAGATGAAACCGGACGCTTGGCTTATTCTTGAGGGCCACCACCAGGATAAAAGCACAAAGCTGGAGGACTCTGTTTATTGTCCACAATCAACAAATTCTGAAATTTCCATATGGAGCAGGATTCCAGGGCTCTGTTAGTAATACAGGATACGGCTGGTCAGCTCAGTCACCCATGGAATTACAGTGTAGGGTATGGATGCCAGTATTTTAGACCCAAACCGAGCATAAAAAACACAAAGTAAAATTCAGTGTCAGCACAAAGTTGACAGCGAATGATTATAACAGCTTCGAAGCTTGAAAAAGAGTGTAAATAACTAGGATCCCCTGCGGGCTCACTCAGCCTGCATACATAACAACCGTGATGGACAGCCTCTGTGGTAAAGTCGGGGAAACGAGGCACTGGGAAGATGCAAAAATTCCGCCAGCAAAGAGCCTTAACTGTCACCTTTCTGACTAAATCAGCTACTTTCATACAGAGGGAGAAACAGAGCAGTAGGCTACGCCTTTGGAAGACCAATTGCCCTTTTGCCTAGGAAGCAGGAATGTTAATTATCGGCTCTTCTGTGGTTATCAAGGCACTGCAACCCCCAGCTTTTGCACTTCACGAACACTCTTCTCCCTGATCTTTAATCCTTGGCGCTTTTAGTCCACAAAAGATTGTTATTCAGAACAACTCTGCCATTTATAGAATGTAAAAATCAAGGCAAAAAAAAGAACAGTCGGCCATCCCAACTGAACTCTTAACTCACTGGAGCGCTTGGGACTTGAAATTTAATTTTCATTTCTTTTTGTATGCTTCTGCACACCAGTGTGCACACACAAATACCTGCATTCAGCAACGAATGGTTTTCAAGTACTAACAAAACGACAAGCACATCATGGCATGTGGCCTCCAGCCTGGTGTAACAGATGCCACTTTGTGTGTACAGAGCCTCGTCATCACTTGTACTCAGACACTGGAAGGAGAAAAGAAAGCAGCCAGGTCTTCTGCACACACCTAGCTAGCACTCCACAGGTTTGTCATTCATTTATAAGATAATTAATCAATTAGCAAATGATCCCTTTCCCCTTTGTTATTTACGCTGCAGAAGAATCCCATCTCCAAATGAAATGGCAGGCCACTTGTATTGAAACTTTGCCCTTCAAAGGCATTGGTCTTATTTATCTGAATTGAGCAGATGCTTTGCAATGCTAGCCCATTGTAACTGGACTGTTTGCTATTAGAACCTGAGTGAGATTTAAGCTAAACAGAAGAGCATAAATATGACATCCTATAGACATTCATGATGATCAACTGTGCTGTATCATCACCAGCCATTGCTACTTACTCATATAGGAAAAGAGGGAGAAAATACACTTGACATTGCTAAAAGGGGAACTACAGTCACTGGAAGGGAAGGTGAAGATGGAGTTTACACAGTTACTGGCTCTAGAGTACAACTCTGGGGTCTTAAGACGCGATTAAATTACTGCAATGTATACACTCTGTTTACAGTCTCAGCAATTCCCATTTCTTTCAGAGCTCCATAGTATATCTGGTACTTCTTTGGAGAGCAAAGATATCAGGCAGCTTTTGCTTAGGGACCGGGTGTTTTTTTTTTTTTTTTTTTTAATCAGGTCTCCCAGATAACCATCACTGAGGAGAAGATCTAGGTAACCATGGTGTGATGGTAATTCCATCAGATCCTGCTCTGATCTAAGACTGGTTGAAAGAAGGAACGCCTGTAAAACCCCTTCACCTCTTAGGGTGTCGAGATGCCCTCACTGTAAAATACGCAAGTTGAACTATGTGATTTTTTTTTTCTTGTTGTTGTCGCTCCTTGCACAGCTATCACGTTCTGAATCTCTGCATCCTTCTGTATTAACACTGCTGCTGGGTGGGATAATAGAAAACACCTTCCCCCTCCAGCCAGGGTAAGGGTCTAAAAATAAAGCAAAGAGCCCCCAGAATCATACAAACATTTCAGCAGCCAAATGAGCAGAGTGTCTCTTTCTGTTGCTGTGTTTTTCAGTCAACAATTATGTATGAAATTACTCCTGTGCACACAGAACAACAAAGGCATTTTGGGTCCATTTGTACAGGTGAGAAAATGGGTCAGCTATGTAACACTGAACCCCAGGTGTGCACATGGCAGAAAAATTCTGTCATCTATTGCTTTCATGGAGGACTTCTGGGGCAGGCTCAGAGCCCCACGTAGTCACTTGCCAAGGCTTTAATAATAGAACAGCTACAAGGAAAACTTCCCTAACCCTTTGCTCTGTTGAGAAAGGACTTAAGAATAAAAAGCATTTGAATGTTTTAAAAGCAACTGTGAAACTTAGTAAATGAGAAAATTAGAGAAAGGTCATTATAATATGAATGAATACCCTTAAAAACAAACAAACTAACCCCAAACCTTACTGTGCTTTTTATCTTTCCCAGAAAAAGAATGGTCAAATGCGTACAGAAGCAAACTCTACTTGTTAGCCATGCTGAGCAAAGCTGGATTTGTTCGCTCGCAGGAATGAAAAGCACAACAGTGAATCTTGGAGGCATTATTTCTTAGCAAAATTAGCATAACCCAGCACATCAGACTATTAAAATTTAAAAAGGATTTCAAACTGTCCTCGTATCATCAGCAGAGTCATGTCACAGATTTTTTTATTGGTTCGGCAAGCTAGGTGTAATTGTATCAATATTTTAATGCTTGATGCATATTGCCTGTGATACATTGCTTGCATAAATAAAAAGCACCAATATTCAATTGCCAATGAAATAATCACACATTCTAGATCTTTATTATATCATGCATTATTTAATTACAATAATCAGAGTCCTTTTGAAGGTAAAACAAGATTAAAAAGGTTTTGTTTTATTGGATCTATATATTTGATTTAAACTTTACATGTTAGCTTTACATTAAGAATTTATAAGGCATCAGTTCAAATGGTGCTATTATAAGAGTTTATTTCTTTTATAATTAGTACAGTACTCTTAAAGTACTCCGACTACGAGAGATAATATTTCAGTATTTTAATGAGCTTTTTAAGTGTAATTGATGTAACAATCATTGAATTACACATTTCTACCTGAAGAATAATGAAGGAAACATTTTAATGAGAAATTTAATCATTATTAGCAAATGATCTACTAAACTGCCATTTGCTGACATTTAAAAGCTTAATAGCAGAAAACTGTATTTTTCCTACATCTGCATCAACATCAATGGCGATTACTTTTCTGTTACTCTGATTTCCCAGGTTAACTTCCCACCGTCACTAATTTATTTATAAATTTGAGAAAACTTTCTTTAACCCACAGTTGTCAGACCCTTCCAGAAAGTGTGGGGCTTGACACTTAGAGGGATAATTTAAATAAATTAGCCCCTTTTCCAGCCTTCAGCAGTTTTCAGCATAAAAAGGGCTCTTTCTTGTGAGTATTCATGCTTGCATCAGCTTGATTTTGATGAATGCCCTGCGAATTCCCTGATAGTACCTCAGACAGAGAGATCTTAGACCGATGTCAACAAGGGGTTTTAAAGCTCCCTCATTTCAAGAACACATCAGCATTCAGAGGGGTACAGACCTGAGTAAGAGGAGCCTACTATGCAGCTTTGTCAACTTCTGGGGTTGGGTTTTACTGCTGAGTTTACAGAAATCTCTGTGTCGTAGGGAGAGAGATTCAGAATGAAGATGTCAGAGTGGAGTCTGTAACACTGTGTTTAAGGGGGTATAAAAAGAATCACAAGATAC
Source organism: Acinonyx jubatus (assembly GCF_027475565.1). Taxonomy (NCBI): domain Eukaryota; kingdom Metazoa; phylum Chordata; class Mammalia; order Carnivora; family Felidae; genus Acinonyx; species Acinonyx jubatus. The sequence goes on along the minus strand of NC_069388.1, from coordinate 75,643,376 downwards.
TACTAGGTAGGCAGGAATTTATGTAGCCCATTGTAGGTTAAGAGAATTAGAAGAAAAGCTCAGCCTTCCAATGGAAGTCTCACGACCTTCCTTCCGATCTTTATCAGGTGTCCATGTACATTGCTAGTTAGTTCCATAAAGGCCAGTCATTTCCAGGACTCCTCAATGGAGTCCTGCTTCTCTTGCTGTGTGATTTGTTAATACAAATCCCTTTGTTAATTTGTTAATACAGATACTATGGACTATGTTAATGGTCAATCTAGAGGACAGAGAGGGGTTGAGATAGACACACTATTATGTATCCAATGCACAATGAGATTTCTTTCTTTCCCTTTCTTTCCCTCTCTTTCCTTCCTTTCCTTTCCTTTCCTTTCCTTTCCTTTCCTTTCCTTTCCTTTCCTTTCCTTTCCTTTCCTTTCCTTTCCTCTCCTCTCCTCTCCTCTCCTCTCTTCTCCTCTCCACCCCTCCCCTCCCTTCCCCTCTCTTTTCCTTTCTTTCTATTTCTCTTTCTTTTCCTTCTTCCTTCCTTCCTTCCTTCCTTCCTTCCTTCCTTCCTTCCTTCCTTCTTTCCTTTCTGACTTCTGAGTTCTGATTTGAAATCCTGACCATGGGCAAAAGAGAGGAAAGAGAAAATGCTAGCGTGACTCATACCAATGTCCTGATGATCACTAAAGTCCCTTTTAGTCTACAAATACTAGGTTTCCCCTAGCTACTAACTTTTTCCATCTCAGAATTCTCACAGCCCTTGTTTTTTTTCTGTCTCCTTGTAGAATTTGCTCGTTTCACTTTGCATTGCTGGTATGGACTGAATATTTGTGTCCCCCCTCCAAAATTCATATGTTGAAATCCTGCCCCCCAGTGTGATGAAATTAGGACGTGAGGCTTTGGGGAGGCCATTAGGTCATGAGGATAGAGTCCTTAAGACTAGGACTAGTGCTCTTACAGAGAAGACCCCAGGGAGCTCCATAGCCCTTTTTGCGCTGTAAAGACACAAAGCAAAGAAGGAAGCCTGAAACCCAGAAGACAGCTCTCTCCCAAACCTGACTGTGCTGGCACCCTGATCTCAGATTTCTAGCCTCCAGAACTGTAAGAAATACATTTCTTTTGTTTGTAAGCCCACAATCTATGGTAATGTGTTCTAGCAGCCCAGACTGACTGGGATACACACTCTCAAAAAAAAAAACAAAAAACAAACAAAAAAAAAACAAAAAAAACAAAAAAAACAAAAACAAAAACATTAGAATTAAAAAAAGAGAACCTCATTTTTATTTCCCTTATAACTGAGGGAGCTAGATTCTATGGCTGACTCTCCACAGCTACTCTCAGTAGCTTGGTGAAAGCTCCAGCCCTGACAGTTTGTGCTGGGCACCACACCTGGGTGTCCAACATCAGGTCTTTCTAGCTTGTAAACGAGCAGACGATGATGATGTTAGCAAATGGCCTACAAGAGATTAGCGCACTCATGGAACTATGGACAGAACATCTTTCAAGTAAAGGGCAGAGCTGAGAAACAGTGTGTCAGCTTACTTTTTGTTTGGGTGACCATGAGGCAGCAAGTGATTGTTGATACTGTTTATTATGGAAGATGTCATTGCCAAAACTCCAAAAAACAAGGCTGGCTTACTATATTGGACTATATTTTAAAATTTATTCACCAATCCATTCTGATCCTGCAGTGAAAAACAAGATTACAAAGGACTACTAATAAAGCAGATACCTTCTGCTAATTACACTATGATTATAAATCCTTAATACAGTTGCCTATAAAGGTGACCCATGTGTTACATCCAGAAAGGATACAGGATAGGATAGCACTGACATTTATTTTTTTATTAAAAAATTATTTTACATTTATTTTTTTAGATTTGGATATCATTTGTTCATAACTATAATACGTGTTCTTGGAGATACAGGACAACTTTCACATTATAATTTAGAATTAAATAAGCATATTTTTTCCAGATCTCCTATGTCAGAAGGAAATAAAAGATGCAAAATCAAAGAAAACATAAGTGAATGTCTGGCTGGAAATATGAAGGGTATTTTCAGAGAAACTGGGTCAGGATTAGTTATTAGAAATTTGTACCAAAATAATATTAGGATGGTGTTATTTACTTGTGATACTATATACTGAGCTATCAATATGAGCTACCCATATGAGCTACCAAATATTTATTAACATACAAATTTTTTGGTTTACAATTCAGTTATAGTGATATCTGTCCAATGGAGCAATTTCAGTAAGCTAGTCTCAGGAAAACAAGAGACGTACAACTTGTTACAAGTAGAAAGAAAGAAAGACAGAGTAGGGAAGGAGAGAGGAAGGAAGGATGGCGAGAAAGGAGGGAAGGAAGGAAGACGGAGGGAGAGAAAGAAAGAGAGAGAAAGAAGCTGTAATGTGCAGCACTAAACCAATGCAAATGAAAAATGGAGTGTTTTCTAGAATGTGGAAGAAGTTTTCCTCCGGAGAACATAATGCTCAGAACAAGAAACAGTTCTATTCAAATGGCAGCATAGTGGTAAAGGGCAAGTGCACAAAACGTATGATAGTTTTGGATGCACTTTAATTCCTTCAAGAGTGCCACCAAATATTCTAGTATTCGAAAGGGTGTCATTAATGAAAAAGGGCACATAGATATAAATCAAAGAAAATGAGAACAAGAATCAATTCAAGTGAAAAATACTTTTTGAACAAAAGCAACAGTATTATTGTAAGTATTTAATGATTCTCTTTACCCTAATCACTCATTTTTATCCATTGTATTGGGAACCCAAAGACTCTAACTCATCCAGTTAGCAAACCAGATATAAACAAATGCTACCTTTAAAATGCATTTCTAAAAGGATCCCTCCAAAGACTGAGGGAGCATGAGATGAAAGCTCATGAGAGTTAACAGTGCCCCTTCAGAGCAGCCTCATGTTGCTGCAACAAAAGTGGTCAGTGACAAGTTCCCCAAACAGCTGCTGGAGCCTGATTCCAATTTAGGAGATTCTACCAATTGCATGAAAGCTTATCAGAGAGGTCAGAAAGCATATTCAATCAAGTGAGTTTCCCTTTCTTTTTCTATCATTTAAGGAAAAATCCACCCCCCCCCCCACCAATGAAAACCCCCTATGTAATCCCAAGTAAATAGGAGTCCAATTCAGGCTTTGCATCTACTTTGTTGGTGCATCATTCCCAGCTTTGATAAAATATTTGAGATGCATACATCTACACTTACACTGCACACACACACTCACCCTAAATGACTATTGCTTGCTTGAGATACACATAATCAATTCTTTTTGGGGGGTAAACTCCTGTGTCCATTTATAGGAAAGAAGAATCACAACTTAGACTTTTCTCACTTTGCACTTAAGTTTTCTTGTTGTCTTTATCTGACTTAATATTTCCTCCCCGCTTGATCTCTGCCTTCTCGTGTCCTTTTTTTTTTCTTCAAGTCAAGCCCAAATCCTGTGGCTTTCCTTTGGTCATCCACAACTAGAAAGGAACCTCTCATCTTTAGAAATGTCACAGTACATTTAGTCTGTATAATTTATACATATCACAATATAGCACACTATTTATTGCCTTGTATCGATCATTAGTTTTAAAAATATAGATATTTTCTGTACAACTAGATTGTAAACTCCTAAAGGGCAGGGCTAGGCCATATACTGCAGTTCTAAGAGAAAGGGACCCACATATTCCACTAACTATGCACCCTGAATAAATGCCCCAACCTCAGTGTTCTCTCATCTGTAGCTGGGAATAATAGAAGGGTATGTCTCATCAAGTTGTTCTGAGAATTAAATAAGATAATGCATGTGGTATAGTGCCTTGCATATAGGAAAGTGTTCAATAAAAGTTACCTGTCATCCTTGTTGTTAGTTATTGCCTGTTTGCTCCTCAGGGCCACTCTCTGAGTGCCTTGCACACCACACATATTCAATGCTGGTATTTTTGATTGCCTGATGAGTGGGTATCTATGGCTTTGGCCACGCAATATCTATTTCTCACTCAGTTAATGGTTCCCTAACTTCTCTCTGCCATTCCTCACTCATTAGTTCTTCCTACAGACAGCCTTACCTCACGCAGACTTCCTGTGGCCTAGTGTAAGCCCATCATTCCACCAGACAGAGGAAGGTCCGTGATGCCCAGGGATTGCCTAACAACTAAACTTCCTTTCAGTTATTCTTATCTGGGAGTCATTCTGGGAAACCATTTAAGCATATCAAAGAATCACAGTCTTTTCCTAGATTTCACAAACCCCAAGGTACTGAGAGAACACCCTGATAATTAGCCATCCCAGAAGCCCTCAGGTCTAGGAAAGCTCAGACAGCTCTACGAACTTGTCCAGTTGGCCCTCCTATTTGTGGGCCTCACCATTTCACAGTCACTGGAGGTTCATCATTAATCATTCCAAGAGGGTGCCTCGCACATGTTGTTTGAAGGGTAGTAGGAGTTCCATTTGAACTCCAAAAGTGAATTCATCTGAGAATTTGGGCACGTGCAGGTATGTTTAAGAAATGGTGGTATGAGTTTCTTTCTGGTATATGTATTTACCTGAAGAATCAGGTCCTCCCGGGAAAGTGGAGATGTTTGTGCCAGAGCAGTGAACCACATCAAAAGAAGGGCTCCTCTGCCAAGGTGAATGACTGAACCCCAGCACTCTGTGGCTACTTTATCCCACATGGGTTCCAGTCACATGGGTTTTTATTTTTGTAGTTCTGTGAATAAATCTTGCTTTCCCCTATTTGTCCTCCATGGATTAGATGAAATGTGACTTCCTTGGAATCCTGGGCTGGGATGCCTACAACAGGAGGGGGGACGAATACAAAGAACGCTGCACAGAACCTCCCTGAGTTACTCGGCGTTCAAGAAGTCAGCAGCAGTGGTAACAACTCTCCTTATCCTGAATGACACTGCCCTCACAAAAGGGGACAGGGAATCTTGGCGCAGGCGTTGTTTGGCATCGGGCGTCATGGGGGGTGCCTTCAGGAGGTGAGGCCGTCCTGCACTGGGGCTTCTGGTGTGTACAGTGGTCCTTAGACATCAGACACGAGGACGGTGGATGCCTTCTTCAGTGGCCATAAAGGCTGTTACCTCGACAGGTGCCAGTGAACTGTCACCCTTTCATCAGAGGCAGGAGAGGTGAGAAACAGGAGTGGAGGACAGGAAAATGAAAACACCTTACCCTCCAGAGAACTAGTGCGAGAAACCGAAAATCGGGTCCTCCCTGGAAATTCCCAGCACCAGACTTGGGAGGAAGCCTGACATTCTCATAAAGCATGTAGGGAAGGGAGCCAGGAGAACAGCTTTTGGTGATTGTTGCTGTGATTCTGGTCTTCCTCCGGACAGTCAAGGTCTGTGAGGCCTAGAGTTACATATGCCTGGAAGGGCAACATGCTCCGAACTGTGTGAAGATATGGCTCTGCTGGCCCCGAAGTGAAAACATTAATTTTGAATTAAAAAAAAAAATGTGCTTTTTTTTTTTTTCCTTTTTCAAACCTGACATCCGTTTCAATGTTAACAACCTAAAGCCTTTCAAAACATGGTGTGAGGACTTAATGCTGTCTTTTGTAATTGCTGAAACTTTCATTGAAGATGTTTGGTCCTAAGCCCTGAAGATCAGGCATACAAAAGTGAGCGGTGCATTTAAAAGGCAAATGACCCCGTGAAATGTCAGGTCCGGGAACAATTTTGGAGCTGCGGTTGGTGAAAACCGACAAAAATGAGTACTACATGTAAGCAGTAACACTTCTCACCAAGTCCTCAAAACTTTATACATGATTTTTGGGGCCTCAGATTTAGTTGTTTGTCTCTCAGATCAAAGCCATGGGTCTATTAAGAAAAATCTATGTCTATTTTTATGGCCTGACTTCTGTTTACAGGAGCATAGTATAGAAGTGGTCTGTATACAGCCTTGGCCGTAAGTGCTATAGAGAGTAGCTGGGATTTGTGGGGGTTAGTATTATCAGGATAGACTCTCTAGCATCTTTTCTCACACACCTCATTTCTGCAAAGGACCACTATTGGTTATTCCTAGCAAACACCCATAGGGCACTCAGGTTGAGAACGCTTCTGGCCCATTGGTGTTCATAGTTCGAAACAGAAAATTCAGACTTTGGGTCCTGGATCTTTGTCCCCAACAAGAATGCTAACCTGTCGATGCTTCTGATGAAGATGGAGTAAAAGTGACCACATTTAACCTCTGCCTGAAAAAAACTAAAAATACCAGATAATATTAATAATGATGATTTTCTAGGGGCGCCTGGGTGGCTCAGTTGGTTAAGCATCTGACTTTGGCTCAGGTCATGATCTTGTGGTTCATGAGTTCGAGCCCTGCGTTAGGTTCTGTGCTGACAGTTCAGAGTCTGGAACCTGCTTCAGGTTCTGTGTCTCCCTCTCTCTCTGACCCTCCCCCAACTCGCACTCTGTCTCTGTCTCTCTCAAAAATAAATAAACATTAATTTTTTTTTAAATAATCATTTTCTAGACATTAGATATCAGGCAATGGGCAGTGATCCCTAAGCGATGGGAATAATGAGATGAGCCCTACAACTGCCACTAACATAGGCTTTGAGAGGGTATTCAGGTGTTGGTAGAGGGAGGGGGGCATCCAGGCAGAGCCCAGCCGAATCCAAGATTGAGGATACAGAGATACAGAGCCGGGTATGGGGAGACACAGGCAGCTAGAGCCCCCAGGACACCGTTCCAGACAAGAGAGAGCTGCCAGAGGAAGAGTCTTGGAGATCTGCAGAGCGGCTCTTGAGTATTTAGCAGAGTACTTACGAGCACAGGCCTGTAATGAAACTGAGGCCGGGGAAAGAAGCAATCAAAAGGATTAGAGAAAACACTGCCAGGTGCCCATACAGCGCTGGGAGAGTACCTACTCCCACCAAGACTGAAAACCTCATAATTCACAGACCATTGTGAGGAGTGCACAGAAGTCTCTTGCCTCACTAGTGGGAGATAACCAGCCCGAGCCTAAACACTGCTCTGGACTCACTTAAAAATCTTAGAAGTAAGACCTTTCACAATTTCAAATTTCCAGGTAATTTAGTTGTGTCCCAGAACAAAAGAGAAAAATGTTTATGGGACCACAAAAGTAACGAGCAACCAACAGGGTAAAAGATTACCAGATATGCAAAGTATCAGGAAAATGCTACCTTGATGCACAATGAAATCAATAAATTAAAACTAATCCCAAATAGACACAGATGTTAGTATCAGAAGACAAGGACATCAAACAGCTATTATGACTGTATTCTACACGTTCATGGAGTTCAGAAGAGGCATGGAGGGTAAAAAGACCTAAGACTCCTAGAGGTGAAACAAATCTAGATGGGCTTAACAGCATATGAGTCATTGCAGAAGACAAGATTAGTGAATTTGAAGATGTAGCAATAAAAACCATTCAAAATAAAAGAGAAAAAAAATTTTAAGCATCAGTAAGCTGAGGGACAACTTCTAGTTACCTTACATTGAAATCCTATAAAGAGAGAAAAGGGATGGGGCAAAAGAAGTTAGAAATAATGGATGAAATTTTTCTAAATTTAATGAAAACCAGAGAACACAAATCCAAGAATTTCAATGAACCCATGTATAAGAAATATGAAGAAAACTACTCCAAAGTACATCGTAACCAAACTCCTTAAAATCAATGATAAAAAGATAATAGTAAAAGCAGCCAAAGGAAAAAAAAAAACATATTCCACACCAGGGAACAAAGATGAGAATTCTATCAGATTTCTCTTTAGAAACAAAGTAAAGGGGAAACCGGTGGGGTCTTTAAAGAACTGACAGGAAAATGGCCCCATAAACCCAGAATTCTATACCTAGGGAAAAATACTTTCCAAAAATGAAGGTGAGACAAATATTTTTTTCAGATGCAAAAAAGCTGAAAAACTCAGGACTAGCAGTTCGACATTGTAAGAAATGTTAAAGAAAGCCCATTGGGAAAAAGGAAAATAATACTAAATTAAAAAGAAAAGCTCGCATACGAAAGGAATGGAAAGCACTGGAAATGGCAACACACGAGTACGTATGTAAGAGTCTTGTTTCTTACTGTTTAAATCTTTTTAAAAGACAACTGTTTCAACAATAATAATAGCAATGTGGTGTGGGGCATAAAACAAATGCATAAGAAATATGTATGACATCTGTGGCATGAGGACTGAGGGGGCCTCTGAAAGTATACTTTTGTAAGATTCTTATATTCTGCAGGAAGTGGTATTGTAGCACCTTATGTAGAATATAATAAGTTCAAAGATGTGTACCGTAAGTCCTAAAGAAAGCATATACACAAAAGAGTTACAGCTAGTAAGCCAGCAAAAGAAGTAAAAATGGAATCATAATAATAAGTAACCTAGAAGAAAGCAAAAGAGGGAGAAAAAAGTGAATAAAGAACAGATGAGACAAGCAGAGAACAAATGGAAAGATGATAGACTTAACTCTAACCATATCAACAATCACATTGACTGAAAATGATTTGAATGCTCCAATTAAAAGGCACAGATTGTCAAATATAATTAAAAAAAAGAAAAACTATGTGTCATTTATAAGAATCACAATTTAAATATAAAGAAACAAATACTTTAAAAGTAAAAGGATGGAAGAAGATATCCCATTCTAATGCTAATTAAAAGAAAGCTGGAGTGACTATGTTAATATCAAACAAAGCAGATGCCAGGGCAAAGAATATATCAGCAAGGGTAAAGAATGTCATATCATAATGATAAAAGACTCAGTTCATGAAGAGGACATAAAAATCCTAAATGTTCAGGCATCTAATAATAGAACTTCCAAACACATGAAGCAAAAAACTGAGGACTCCTTGGAGAAACAGACAAATACATAAGTACAATCTATGATTTCAATATCGCTTTCTCAATAATTGATAGAACAAGCAGACAGAAAATCAGTAAGGACACAGAGACCTTACTACAACAGTATCAACCAAATTGACCTAATTGAGATATATATGTATATACACTCCACCCTATAAACATTAGAATACCCATTCTAATACATACCAAGATGAACCATATTCTAGGCCACAAAACATGTCTCAGTAAATGTAAAAGGATTCAAGTCTTGCAAAATACATTTTCTAACCATGAGAAAATTAAATAGGAAATCAAAACAAAAAGATTTCTGAAAAGTTCCCTTACATTTGGAAACTTTAACACATTTCTAAATAAACCATAGATCAAAGAGGAAATCAAAAGAAAAACTAGAAAGTAATTTGAACTTAATGAAAATGGAAACACCACGTATCATTAATTTGTGTGCCCAGTAAAGCAGTACTGGGGTGGGAGATGGGTATTAATAACATGAAATGTCTGCATTAGAAAAGAAGAAAGATCTTAAATTAATACACTCACTGTCCACTATGAGAAATAAAAATACCACCACACACATAAAAATAGGATAAATTTAAAAAGTAAGCCAAAGGAGCGAAATAATAAATATCAGAACAGAAATCAATGAAATGGAAAACAGAAAAATAGGAGAGAAAAATCAATGAAACAAAAACAGGTCCTTTGAAAAAAATCAATAAAATTGGGACACTTCCGGCCAGACTGATTAGTAAAAAACAGGGAGAAAAGGCATAAATTACCAATTTTAGGAAAGGGAGAGGCAGTGTCATTAAAACTTTCCATATATTAAAAGGATATGGGAATATTATATCAACAAATTCAACAACTCAGACAAACAGGAAAGTTCCTTAAAGAAACAAACTACCAGAACTCACTCAAGAAGAAAAAGATAATGTGAATAAGTCTATGCATATTTTAAAATAGTATTTTTAAGTTTTAAGCTTTACCACAAAGAAAATTCCAAGACAAAATGACTTCACTGTTGAATTCCAAACATGTAAGAAAATAATACCAATTTCACACAAATTCACCCATAAAATTGAAATGGAGGAATCATTTCCCATTTCATTTTATCACCCCAATAATAGAACAAAAGATAGATATTATAAGAAAACTACAGATCAATGTTCCTCATGAACACGATACAATTTGTTTTAATTAGCAAATGGAATTTGCTGGAAAGATTTTGCTTGATGAGCAAAATAAATCAAAGCTAGTAAAATCACACAGAGTAAGGTCTATGATGCTATCACGTTGTCAACTCCTCCAGTAGAATAGCATTTTATATAACTAAGTTTCTCATTTCCACAAAGTCAAAAAAGCAGTAATTCTCTTCATTCACTAAAGTGACCATGCTTTGGACATTGAGGAGGGATAAAGTGGTGGTTAGAACACAGATTCTGAAGTCAGACTGCCGGGGATTAAATTTCAGCTCCACTTCTTACTACCTTTATAACTTGTGAACATCGCTTAACTTCTCTACACATCAATTTCATCTGTCTTAAAATGGAGATGATCTATCTCTTTCTCATCAGGATGTTGTGAGAAAGAAATGATTTAATCCTTATAAAATGTAGAGAACAGTGGAGTGCAGCATGGAGAACACAGTAAGGCTCACAAAGGCTAGCAAGGAACAGTGGCAGAAGTAGGAGTGACTGTGTCCTAGGAATAGCCATGAATGACAGACATTGAACAGAGTTTGGAAGAATTTTATACTTGGTGTTACGCCAGGAAGACAGTGAGGGACAAGCACACTACTAACAGGCAACAGTGTAAACAAGCACTTAGTAGCCAAAAGGTTATTGGTATTTTCCATAAACTGTGATTAAGATAATACATGTTGAGTGGCACCTGGGTGGCTCAGTTGGTTAAGTGTCCGACGTCGACTCAGGTCATGATCTCACAGTCCATGAGTTCAAGCTCCATGTCGGGCTCTGTGCTGACAGCTTGGAGCTTGGAGCCTGCTTCGGACTGTGTGTCTCCTTCTCTCTCCGTCCCTCCCCCAGTCATGCGCGCATTCTCTCTCTCTCTCTCTCTCTCTCTCTCTCAAAAATAAATAAACATTAAAAATTTTTTTAAAAAAGGTAATGCATGTCGAGGGCAGAATATATTTTTAGGACATGTGGGGAAGGGGAAAAAGAGGAAGTGGTAAACAAGATAGGAGTTAAAAGCTGGAAATTGAGACCAGATCATGAAAAGCCTCCTGTGCCTTGCAAAAGCAGTGCAATTGGATCCCGGTGAAGACAGAAAACCATTGAAGAATTTAACACAAGAGCATCATAGGCAGATCAAATGGATCCAGGAGAAGAAAGCAGAAGTCAAGAAAACTTGCTATGATGCTGTATAAGTTTCCTTTTGCTGTTTGTAACAAATTGCCACAAATTTAGTGGCTTAAGACAACACAAATTTATTTTCTTTGAGTCCTTGTGTTAGAAGTCTGGCACCAGTCTCACTGGGCTGAAATCAGGTGGTTGGTGGCATTTCCTTCCTGCTGGAGGCTGTGGAGTAAATTCACTTCCTTGTCTTTTCTAGCTTCCAGAGGCCACCTGCTTTCCTTGGTTTGTGGTCCCTTCCTCCATCTTCAAAGCCAGTAATGAGACCCTCTCGTCACACATCACTCTGGCCTGTTATGCTACCTCTTCCACTTTTAAAGACCCCCGAAATTCAATTGGACTCACTCCTGTAATCCAGGATAATCTCCCTATTTTCAGGTTACCTGATTAGCAACTTTAATTACATAGGCAACCTTAATTTCCCCTTACCATGTAATGTAACATAATCACAGGGTTTGGTGACTAGGACACGGACAGCTTCAGGAAGCCATTATGCTTCCTACTACAGAAGTTATTACAAAATCTCAGGTAAGACAAGGTATGGGTTTGAACAAAGGTGGTGGTAATAGAAACAGATGGGAAGGGGTGTCTTTAGATGCATAAGTAAAAGAATACATACACTCATTTGGGTGGGTCTGGAGGATACAGAGGACATGAGGGAGAATGGGAGATTACAGATGTCTCCTAGTTTATTAAGTTTAAAAAACTGGTGAAAGATGATGTCATTAATTACTGTGAATACAGTTTCCACTGTGTGATTTATAAAGTCCTCATAGAATGTTAGGAGTGAGATGCCCACAAGGTTGCTAGAAATCGGGTCTGTAATTCAGGAAAGCAGTAATACAGCTGACCAAGATCTGAGCATTGGGCATGTAATATTGGCATGAAGTCTCAGAATAGCTGCTATAAATTACCAAGCATCCTAAAGACATAACACACACATACTCACACTCGATATTCAGTAGCTTTCATTGGTACTAACTGGTACTTAACATGACAAAGTTAAGATCTATCTTAAGAACAAAATGTAAATGATCTACTGTATCTGCAACTGAATCTTGACAGGGAGCACATAAGAGGAGCAAAGACTTACGAATATAATGGTGAACGCTTACAGAGGTGGCATTTCCTAGCCCCCAAAATGTGGAAATGCCAGCTGGTAAGGAAATGTTCTACTCGAAGAAGCGAGGAATTGTGACATGGGCTGCAGCCCGTGACTGTCCAGCCCCAGATTCTCATGTTTTGTCTCTCACAGGAACACCAGGAGACTATATTATTTTTCCCACTGCAAACCATGTTTCTATTTAAGATTTGGGCATTTCCCCATTTTGTGAGAGGCTTCAGCTCTATCTGTCTTTAAAAGGCACTGTTGTATATGGGAAAGCTCTGCAAGTTCCCATTGATTTTGCTGTGAACCTAAAACTGCTCTAAAAAAAATAAAGTCTTTAAAAAAGTTAGTATCTAAAGCATGATAACATCCTGCTTCAGGATATTGCTCCCAAAGCCCAGGGATTTTCAAAATACATAATTTATTTTATTCGTTAAGAAAATAGAAGTGGTATGATAATATACTAACAAATAAGGGTGATCTTTTAGAATCCTCTCTAATAGAAAAGATCTGAAGTGTTGTATAGATCTGTTAATTCACAGCAATGCAAACGGTGCACAGTATAAACCATGAGTAATAAAACATCCTGTAACAAAAACTTAGAATTCCATGTAAATGGCTGGGGGGTGGTTGGGAAGGCAGGGTGGAAATGTCCATTTAAATATAGGACCTTGATTAATTTTCTTCTGTAGCGAAACCATAATAACCAAAAATAAGCTCACTGATGTAGCTGTAGTGACATATGAGTTGGAACGCATGGCGTGTACAAAGGTGAGTAATAAAAGTGAAGCAAACGAGCAAAAATATATCAAAAATGACTAAAATTATGTGTTTTCATTGTTAAGAAGTATAGTGAAATTCTCATCTGGTGAATTCCAATTCAGCATTTACTTGATATATCTTTTATAATTTTCACTCTAATTATAATGAAAATCATTTTTCAATGTAATTTTGTAATAAAAATGTTTCTTTATTTCTCATTACATAAGAACATGATCTTGTACAGTTACTGAGCAGACTTACAATATGCACACTGTATCTTCCCTTTCTTACCATTTAATCTCTTCATAGTCTACAGATGTCAAGAGGTTCAGATTAAGCTTGTTAAAGATCTGCTTCACTCGAACTCACTGATGATTATTTATTTAGCAGTTTTATGTAACCCTGTCATTGATAAGCACTCTATTAATTTGCCGAGGGACAAATCAACACTAGTTATTTTTCTACTGGCTATTAGACTCGGTGCTGCTGTTTGTTACAAACCACTTGCCAGTTAATTATAAATTATGGGTCCTCTTTGCCTATATTAATTGATATCTCCTCTGCCTTTGTAATACTAGACAAATAAATTGAAGGCAAGATTTATTAAGCAGTGTATGTCTTGTGTCTCTTGATTAGTATTCTTTACTTTTTTAACATTTATACTTGTTTATACAGATTTGACACACCAATGCATTAGAGAAATGATCTTTGGGGTGTTTTGTACTAAAGAGAGAAAAAAGATTTAATGGGCTTCCTACAAATTTATTTCAAGTGACCCACGACTCATTGTATACAATTCCTAAAATGCCTTTTGACTTTGTGCTATAGACTAGTGATGGCAGCTTCCCAAATATGCAAAAGATACTATACAAATAGTTGTAACCCTATGTATGTTATTTGCTATAAGGTAAACAAATATGTAGTATATATAACTTAAAATCTATATCACTTTACACATGCGATAACCAATGTCTTTTTCCTTCACTTTACTGCCTACATATATGCATTCTATTACACATGCTTTTGCATATACGTGGAGACCTTTTAAATTCTTCTCATTTAAACAATCTGTAGGTGTAATACATAGTGACAAAACAATAAACTATAGCCAGTTTTAATTTTCAGAAGCATGAATTATGGATGGCACTTGCCACAGGACATGCACCTTTCCATTTGCAGCTCACAGAGGAGCCAGAGTCAGAATTTAGGCCAGGTAGGGAGGAAAAAAAAAACATTATACAAAAGAAAGTCTTAATTCGTTTGCTCCCTGGACAGTATCAAACATTGAAGAATTGCAAATTTAATGGGAAGGATTACCCCAGAGGGTCATTGGACTATATTCTGATTTCAAAGGGCTTCAGAACTTAGCTATCTGCCGAAAGATCTGGGTCTCTGAAATCCTAATTTTATATATAATTTTTCCACTTAATTGACAATTTTGACCCAAGTTACGTTTGCAATATCTAGAATTCCTAATAATTCCCCATATGACATAAATCTAGCAAATGGACAGTGAGCCCACTGGGGTAGGTGGGTTGTTTTTCCATCAGTTCTCATGGGAAAGAAGAGATATATTGGCCAAGCAGATTTGTTCCTATTTTCAACTCACACATAATTGAATCCCTTCTCCAACATTTTCATGTTTGAAGATTTAAAGACTCCCCAATTAGAATTTAGAAGAAGCCTTTAGAGTAAAATTAGCTAGCTCATTCAGAAAACATGCACTCTGCTAATGTGCTGTGAAACTGACCTTGAGCCACTTTTTAATAATGAGATTTCAAGAATCATCTTCTCCTACATAGCATGCTACCTTTTGTTAGCTGTTTCTGGGCACACCTCCCAATGGATGTCATGAGTGATAGAATTTCCTGATAGCCTTGATTCATTTGATTATGCAGAAAATATGCTATTAATCACCCCTCAACAATTTATTGTTTTGTCTGTATATCCTCCATGTTACCCTTCCTACCATTTACCATCTTACTGCTCAAAATCTCTGTTCCCCCACAGTCAAACAAGATCTGAGAGAATTAGATTTAAGTTATTAGTTACAACTTGAAATTACTTTGATTAGCAGGGGATTGGGGTTGACACTAACCTCTCAAATAAATCATTTTTGATTATTCACATTTCACATATTCACATCACTTTTGAACCCAATTACATGGTTAATCCATTGTTTGCCAAACTACAGTGCACTTTTTTTTTTTTTAAATGCTTCATACTACATACCCTAACCCAGTGGCTCTCAACTGGGACAAATTTATTCCCCTGTGAACATTTGGCAATGTCTAGAGACATCTATGGCTGTCCAATATGGGGGACGGAAAGGGACTGCCACTGGCATGTAATGGGTAGCAGACAGAGATAATATCAGACATTCTACAATGCAAGGATAGCCTCCAAAACAAAGAAGTACTGGTCCCAAATGCCAATAGTGATAAGGCTAAGAAACCCTACTCTGACTCCTCAAAATAAACCCTACCCTACTTTCTTAAAGGGGCATTAATAAGTAGAGCAAGAGTTTGGGGGAAGAAAGTTTAGAAATCTAATATGACTACATTTTCTAATTTTGGGTGACTCATAGAGGTTGCCCAATTTTCTCACTGATAAGCAGACTGACCTGATATACTCAGGCAACACTGGGTTTAAAATGTTTACACTTGGGAATGGAAATGAATCTTCTGTGAAGCTCGCCGTGTGTTACCTCAAGAAAATATTATCAGAAATTCATTCAAGGGGAATATTCAACTCTATTCTATTCAACTCAGATAGTTGAATTAGGAGCTCTGACCTGGTCAGTGGGAAGAGTGGAAGGTTATGAGTTATATAGACATTTGAGGCAATCTGGTCATGGAGGCAACATGCAGAAGAGGAAGCATGGGTGGATAAAAGGACATGAAGTGAATTATAGTGCACCTGGGAAAATAGGACGATTTACTAATCTGAGATAGGAATGCTTTCATTCAGCAATTGTTTACTGACATCCAGTGGGTATAAAGTACGATGTACTGTAACAGTTGTCTTCAAACCTTTATTTCTCCACCCCAAAAGTATTTTTAGCATATAATTATGTATAATGATATATATATGTAATATATGTAAATTCAAATATTCAATATTAGTAAAACATAATTTCTCATTTAAAACTATGAATAGATGCTATGATATTACCTAATGTTCTAATATCAAATATGATCTTTACACAGCCTCAACATGCACACCTCATTGTGGAGACTGATGCACGAGGACATACAAATCGAATTCTTTAAATGTATCCCTATCAGATGAGGATCTTGAGGTTGGTGATTATGTGTTTTCTTTTTTTCCTTCGTGTTACTAGTGCTCATAACAAAACAAGGATTCGATCCCTGTTTTATTTAGTGAATAAATGGAGTTGACCTATAAAGAGCTGATCCAGTGGGATGGAATACGTTAGGTACACACATACCATGAGGCAGAATCGTAAGGGAGTAGCGACTAGGGAAAAAGCAGATTCGTCTCTGTTGGAGACTTTTCCAAGATCTACTTTGAAGCTTGGCCAGGAAACCCACAAATTTTCTTTCTATTATTATTTCCCTTTCTTAAGAGGTCTTTGGGTTAGGACAGTGTTTCCTCTTATGTAAGAGGGCTCAAATAAGCTTTATAAGACCCAATTAAGCTGATTCCACATTACATGTAAATCTAATGTTGGACCCCATTGGATTCCTAGATTCCTCCAGTATTAAAAAGAAACCATCCAGTTAGGAACCATATAAACAAATCCCTCTCTCTCCAAAATGAGTTTAATTCTTTAAGTCAGGAGGGGGTCTTTGTCTCCTTTCTTCTTAAACT
Organism: Acinonyx jubatus; assembly: GCF_027475565.1. Lineage (NCBI taxonomy): Eukaryota > Metazoa > Chordata > Mammalia > Carnivora > Felidae > Acinonyx > Acinonyx jubatus. The sequence continues at coordinate 75,626,474 of NC_069388.1, read as the reverse complement.
AGTAACTTTTCCAGTTAATCAGTAACCATGCTTGACATATCATGCCAGAATTTTGGCCATCAGTTTAGCACTTTAAGTTGTTTGGAAAAATTGTGTGTGTCCTTTGGCACTGTTTTGCTTGTTGGAGTTTATAAACAAGTGGACTAGGCTGGAAGGTGAGTATAGCCTCACTTTGGATGAGCAGGGAATTTTCTGCAGAGTGATAAAATAGTCATCACCACCCTACTTCTGCAACAAAATAATTTTACTGACTTACTCGCTGATTTGGCTCTCAAGTGTGTTTGTAATATGGAACCTCCATATTTAGTATAAATACTCAAGGAAAGCTGAGTAACTCTTGAATTATCAGTTCTCTATTCCCTGAAAATAAGTTGGAGAAATAATCTTTTACTAAGAGTCTTTAGCTTTCTCTTACCTTAGAGGACCAAACCCATTATTTGCCATATTCCCTCTTTCCCATTTTCCTTTACACATTTGTGACATTCACTGAGCACACACTATGTTCTTTGAGATTCCGTAGATTCTGCCAACCCTGAAAACACCGTTTCCTAAAGTTGTCTGAACCTGCAAGTGTTATGCAGCCAAATGTCTTCATATAAAGTCTCCCCTTTTGTATAATTTGCTGGACAGAACTATCAATGACAGAATCCTGAATTTGTAGGACCAAAGATTAGCTGATTAAATCTGCTTATTTACTTACAAACATTAATGTGGATTGAATGCCTGGCACATTACACACTATATAATAACCTCCCAAAAGAGATACTATTATTATCTCTATCTTAAAGGTAAGGAAGCTGAGAAACAAGAGATTTTAAATATCTTGCCAAGGAGCAGAATCTACATTTATACAGAGGTAAATATAATATTGAATTCATTATTACATGAAAAACCAGTCCACTTAAAAGCCACTGTACATCTGATGGGGCTTTAGAGTTTGATTGCAGAATTTTCTGAAAGGGGGTTGTTTGGGATGTAATTAACATGACAAACAAGGAAAGACACAAGTTTAGCAAAAAGAGCACTTTGAGTGGATAAATTTCTCTTTCACTTTTTTTTTTTACATGAGAAAGCCTGGATAAAAGGCACATAAAATAACTGCTGACTGAGTGGAGCTCTTGAGCTAAGGACTTGTGCTGTGAAAATCCTACTTTGTCTAGCAAACACCACGAAACAGGAACCTTGAAAGAGGAACGTTCATTTTTCTCGCTCTCTAAACAACAACAACAATAACAACAACAACAACAACCTCAGCTCTGAACCCATGACCTCTCTGACAATGGTGAAAGTCACATGTGTCACATGTGCTAGGGAGGAATAGACAGGCAGGGCTTCCACTTCTTGAATGGGCTCCCTCTCACTCCCAGCAGCTGAGTCTAACTAGGGAAGCTGAATGGATGCACGAACATCACTTACTAAGGCACCTTTGGGCTGGGTGGTAGGTCCAAATGGATGACCTAAATCCTCTCACATCAATCAGTTCGGAACTCCTCCCATGGTGGAGGCAGGAATTTCATGTCACGGTCTCTTGACACAAAGCCAAAGAGAATACATGACTGTATGCCAATGTCATCATTTTAAATCACAGTCACATTCAAGAAAAAAAAAAATCAAACATAGTGACTAGTACTACTAGGACTTGGAGGCAGTAGCAGTTGCTTTTTAAGGGGCCTACAATTTAGTGACAGAAACACTATGGGCTCTGGAGTAGTACAGAACCTTCTTCAAATGGTAACTGAAATCTACTGGCTATGTAAGATTGGGTAATTTTACCTCTCTGAGCAACTGTTTTTCCTCTTGTAAAATAAATGTAATTCTTATCTCTTGGGATATGAGATTAAATGAGACAACAAGGTAGCACATTAATTTGCATATAGTGAATGGTTTTTTAAAAAAGTGTGAATTTTAGTATTGCATTAGTCAAGATCCTCCAAAAAACAGATGCCGAGATGGGATTCCATGTATAAGAAATTTATTAGAGGAAATGCCTGTGCAGGAAAATGGGGAGGGAGGCAGGAGAGGCTGGGAGAGCCTTCAGGCCATGATGTGAGTGACCCCAAGTGAAGGAGAGAAGGAAGACTGAGTGGAAGAATCTTAAACTGTCATGCATTTATTTCTAAGGAAAGTCTGGCAAAGTCATTATACAGTCCTTGAGCCAGATTGGCCCATCAGGGGATCCTGAACCTCCTAGGAATGGGCATGCCTCAATAACAGTGCTGTGCTTCCTCATGGGCTAGACACCCAACACAGGAAGCACAGACTCATATGGTGATGGATCACCAATATAGCAGTCGAGGCCCCGGGTCAGTTACATTCCTTGCAGTCATAGAGATATGCCCTCCTGGTCACCACAAGTATTATCCAATGCAGATCCTTGGGCAAACCATGTTATTGCTTCAGAAAAGGTAAAAGGGGGCGAAAAAAAAAATAGAACAATATTACACATAGGGTAGTAATACCTCAGGACATTTTTAAGGTTATATATTTGTTTTAAAAATGGGACTGAAGTCACAGTATGCAAAAGGATGCCATTTCAAATTCTCAGCTGATTCCTGTTGGGATTACAAGCAAGTTACGAGAACAATGTTTAAAAACTGCTTTCGATCACATTTAAAAATTTTAAGTAAAATTAAAAACTGCTTTCGATCAATTCTTTCCTACTTATAACCGACTTTCATGAAGAACTAGATCCTAGATTTCCTTAAATTTATTATTTTTCATTCTTTCCTTTCTCTGCCTTCCTTTTCTTCCTTCAGATTACATGAATAAGTGGTTTGTAGCCTCTTTCTGGTCTTGCATCAATTTGAGAATCTGAGGAAAACCAGTGATCTTCTCTAGCATCCCCCAAATGCACATCCATTCATATAAAATAAAGGGTACGATTCCAGAGGGTTTGTGGGTCCTGTAGCACCCAGCAGAGGCAAGACTTCCCAGCACTTAAACAGTGCTTACATTTATAAAGCTACTGACCCACGTGATTCTAAAATATCTTACAATTCTTGGACTACCTAGTTCTGTGGAATAAGACAACCAACCAGTTATTCCTATGATGACATCTTGCTTTTAGAGTTCAAAATCTCAATGCACACAGAGGCATTGTTCGACCAAGCTACACTGAACGGGAACACCCTGTGTGGTAAACAAAGCGCTTGTCCGAGTGAGGAGTTCTTTCTTAGTCCCTCGCTTCTCCATGCAATATGTCCAAATTAGGTTGGTTCACATGCTAGGTAAATTGAATTATGCTTTAAGGTCCTTCATTTTAATATATTTTAATTTAGCATTACACTACATTTCTAGGTCTGGCACTGTAAGTGTCTGTTACCACACATTTGGCTTTTTTTTCTTAGTTAAATGTTTATGGTGTAGACCTCCCTCCTCCTCTTGGTAGATGAACATGTTTCTTCTTGCTTTCTCGTAGCTCATCAATGCATCAGCCTTTCCAGTAGTAATTATAAATTAGATGGACAAAACGAGGGGGAAAAAGGGAAGACTCTAATGAAAATTCAGCCACCACTCTGAATTCATTGAGCCTAGACTCTCAGGCAGAAGCTGTGTGAAACACAACATTCATCACATAACTGGTGTTGGACCCACACAACACCTGTGTATGAGGGGGTGAATTAATTATTTTGCGGGGAGCCAACTACTTTTCTAGCAGTGGATGCCTCCAATTACTCAGTCTCCAAAGGGCCTGCCCAGCCTTGCCACTTTAACTCTTCATTTTCTTTCTTTTGGGGGTTAGAGCCAACGCTTCAACCCGGTGCTTTTTTTCAACTAAAGAACATGGTAAATGACAGAGGTCTGGAAGAATATATTTCCTCCAAAGCTGGTGACCAATTAGTTGCTTGCCACTGACTGTCATTTCACTGCTATGAGTGCTGTGTTCTTGTAGCTTGGTGATAGACACACTGTTTATTTTCCACTTTACAGTCTTTGCCAATACTCCGAGTCCCACACAGCTGCCTTTAATGCTGCTCTTCTAGATAGCTTGTGACAGGGGAAAAGATAAAAGGTACGTGAGCGGCAAAATGGCAACCCTGAGCAAACTTATCTAGGGTGCAAAGTAAAGAGAATAGTTATTTTACTACTTCACCTCTTATTTTAATGCTTCTAAATGAAATCGAGGAAAACACCAAGTCCATGAGGTTAACGCTCAAAGAATACAGGTAGTGTGGCTAAAGACTGTAGGGTTATTAAGCTGTTGACAATATGAGAATCCGACACATTCGCCACTGGTTCCGTAATTGTCTTTCATCTAGGAGCAACTTCCCCTCTCCCCCTCCCCCCACCCAACTTTTATGATTCATCATATTTATTTTTTGTTTCCTCAAGCAACATCTTTTATTAGTTGCACACCCACTGCAGAAATTTAATTTCTGCGAGAGAACAACAAAGCAGTTGATTATTATTATTGAGAATCTGGTACAACATCGAGTGAAATAAAATCTATAAGGCATTAAAATGACAGATTAGGCAAGAGCTGTATTCATTTACAAGTGTTAGAACATCATGCTAATGCCTCACAAGCACAACATAAAATGAAAATCAACTCTTTCATGCTGCTTTACGAACAACACTGCGAAGCGCCCAGGAACAGAAGCCAGAGTCTCTGTTAAAGAGGCACTGTCCTTTTGTAGTGTGCTCAAAGGTTCATCCTTGACAAAACACAAATAAAAACACCCCTCTCAAATGCACAGCCAGAAGCACTCCATGGTTATCCTTTGGTCATCCCAAACTAAACACAGCTAATCCCGGTAAGATTGAAAGCATTCATATGCACCTCATTGTTTTTTCATGGAGAGTATCACTTCGCTTATTAGGCAACCTCCATTTTTTATACCCCACCTGAAAATCAAAGAGACAGCAGAGAAAAGTGGCTCCTGGAATCAGAAATTCAGGGGTATTATTCCACACAATAAAGCCCTGATAATTCATAGGTACTTTAATCACTCAGAGCCTATTAACTCTTATTTTAGACATAATATTTATGTTTTTATATCACATAAAACATGAGCAGATATGTTTTATATCTGCTCAAGGGAGATAAGAAGCAAATTACGAGAATGCTAGAGAATATCAGGCTGAAATTTCTAAAAACTAGAGTAGTTCTCCTGATAAGAGAAGGGACACAAAAAGATAATAAGACAGAACGTCTCAAATAATCTCCAAGGCCACCACCATACCTGAGGGGATCTTTACAAGAGAACAAAACAAATAAATTCTGTTGACAATATTGACACAAATTATCCAAAGACAACCAAATGAGTTTTATCTTTCTCTCTACTTCCTGAAAGGGAAGGATGTAAAACATTTCATAGTAAAATCCATCAACACATTTAAATTCTAAAAAGGTATATGTTTAAGGAAGCTCAAATTTCACAGACGTAGAAGAATGTATTTTCTGACAATATTGAATAAAAACTGGGTGGCACAGGGGTGCCTGGGTGGCTCAGTCGGTCAAGCGTCCCACTTCGGCTCAGGTCATGATCTCACGGTCTGTGAGTTCGAGCCCCGCGTCGGGCTCTGTGCTGACAGTGCAGAGCCTGGAGCCCGCTTCAGATTCTGTGTCTCCCTCCCTCTCTGCCCCTCCCCAAATCACGCTCTGTCTCTCTCTCTCTCTCTCTCTCAAAAATAAATAAACATTTAAAAAAAATTAAAAAATAACTGGGTGGCACATATATATTATACATATGAATGTGTATATTTGAGAATAAATATAATATGCAATGCATTTATTGAAATATATGACAGATAATGTACTTTACCATATATTATCAATTATATGTGTACCCACACCTATGGCAGATAACCAAATAACATAGTTTTCATAAATGAACTCTTAGAGATTTATTTCAGATTGATCTAGTAGTTAATTCTCAGAAGGTAACATCAATATCAGAGCTTCTTTTTCCCTGAACCAGAGATGGAAAATATTAAAAAGTCTGATTTCTTGGGTTCTATCGTGGGTGTCATTTAAAGAATGAGAATCATTAAATGGACCCAGTTGAATATCTCCTTTTAATACAGTAGACAGCAGTGACTAACACAGGAGAGGTTTCTCAAATTCGCATCAACAAAATCTCAGATGCCATTTGCATGCTACCCCCTCTCCCCTGGTTGCACCCATGAGATAATCTAAGGCTCTTGTGTCACACAAAACTCCCAGTACACATGTGATATTTCTGTCCCTTCTCCTCTGTTCCCCAAAGCATACTGGATTATGATTCATGAAAGTGAAAGCCTCACCTGCAATAATTTATAAAAATTTAGAAAGATAAGTCAGGGGCAGACTTTCTTATTTTTGTTATTGATAACAAATTCCTGGGGCACCTTGGTGGCTCAGTCGGTTAAGCGTCTGACTTCAGCTCAGGTCATAATCTCACAGTTTGTGGGTTCAAGTCCCATGTCAGGCTCTGTGCTGACAGCTCAGAGCCTGGAGCCTGCTTCAGATTCTGTATCTCCCTCTCTCTCTGACCCTCCCCAACTCGTGCTCTGTCTCTCTCTCTCTCAAAAATAAATAAACATTAAAAAAAATTAAAAAGGAAAGACAAATTCCTCATGACATAGCTTGGGCATCAAGGTGGAAAAGAGCTGACAGAAAGGAGCGTGTAGCTGGTGGCAGGAGACCTGTCTCTCAGTACTAGCTGTATGATCTTGAGCAACCCACTTTCACTTCTAGGGACTATAAGATCCTATAAAGGAAGGACTGTGGTAGAGTTCCAGGCTTAGATACCTCACATGGTATTACGAGAGCTAATTAAGCTCATAAGATGTAAGAAGGGTACCATATAAAAGGAGAGCAGTATTAATGTCAAATAATGGACCATGATTTCCCACAGTCCTCATATCAAATATCTTCCTTTATGTCCTGTGACTCCCAGAACTCCAACAAACCCCCCTCACTTTGGAAGAAAAGAATAAAATAGAGAATGCCTTGCCCCTGTACATATGCGTACTTGGAATTAATGATGCAGTATATCCTACATGATAAGGCAAAGAATGAACTGGCCAAGAATCGTTAAAACATTGATTTTAGAGCCAGAATACAAGTCTGACAAACACAGGCTAAATGAAGTGGCTGGGAATGTGAAGGAACACCAACATGGAAGGTACATAGAGATCTCAGGCATATGGTTGCACCTAAAAATTTAATAAAGCACCAGCCATCCCCTGAGGTGGGTAGAAGAGAGAGAAAGAGAGAAAGAGAGAGAGAGAGAGAGCAAGACAGAAAGGAAGAAAGTAAAAACACACATGAATTTGAGCTCTGGCCTTCTCCCCACTGACTGGCTGCTAATTTCTTGAACTTCACCCAGGCTGTGTGTCCAACAGACCACATGGTGATTGCTAAATTGCTCAATGACCACAAGCTACAACCATGGGGAAAATATTCATGAAAATTAACATCCCATTTAATACTTACCACATTCCCAGCCAACGCTTTGTGTACCAGAAAGTCCTCGAACTGGCTCCAAAACTTTTCAATTCCTGACAAATGCACTGGCCCCTCTCCAAGGAGCTGGGCAGCAATCTGTGCTTTATGCTGGTGCGTGATGGCAGTAGCTGTGCTGGTGGGAGAGCCAGGGGGTGGAGGCGTTCTTCTCAAGGAAGAAAAATCTGAAGAGCAGTGGGCTTGGGGACTCACTGAGGCACCAAGAACTCTCGCTCTTGGCATGGCGGGGGGCAGGGGCTTCAACGCGTCCAGCATTTTTAAAACGGATGGTGCAAAATGGATGGCATATGATAAAAGCTGGAACTGTGAAACAGTAACAAATAACCTGATTAATTCTCTCATGAGTTCTTCTCATTAGAGAAGAAATTTCACGTTTGTTTTTACAGTATGAGGACATCCTGGGGAGCAAAGTTTCTAAAATACGAACCCTTTCGGGTTTTCTTAAAAGATGAGCACATTAATAAAATTAGTCTTGTGTTCCTTTTATGAGCTTATTCATATCCTCTTACTTATTGGCCTTTCCTACATTTGTCATACCACATATACTTTAATCACAACTCCATGCCAACGGCTTCAAAAATCTATCTTTACCGTATTAAAGTTCCATTGGTGTGACCCATACTTTAGCGACTCCATATCCACCTCTTCATCCCATTCACTCATGCTTACTTCCCTTAGCTATGCTAAGAAAACATAGTTATTTGCATTTCTCAAATGTTCCCATAATTCCTTTATACACATGTTCTCATGAAATAGTTGGTTTTCAGGGAAGGGTGAACACATTCAAGATCTATGTGACTCAAGGCCTGATTTTCTCTAGGCTGCATTACGTCCCCTGAAATAGTAGGTTTGTATAATGATTCTTTTCAATGGCATGACCAGAAATGAATATCTGGGCTGACGTCTGAAAGTCTTCACATCTTCACCTGCACCAAGTCAGGGGTTTTTCACATACAGTGTATTCACACCACATATTTGATGATGATGATGTAACAGCCAGTACTGTAAGTCCTACCTATACAGGCTTAATAGTGTATATATTTGGAAACAGAATAGGCAAAGCAGTGTCCAAGGTGGACTATTTTAGCCATTCACTCTCCTTTTCCTTCAAAAAAGGAAATGCTGCATGATATCACTATAAGAAGACACAGCCAGAAGCAGGAGAACTTTGTTTCACTGCTGCCTCTGGAATTAGCAATGTGACTAAGACTGGCCAAGTCATATCCTCCCAGGCACTGGCCTGATAAAGAAGTACTTAGACTAGATAATTTCCAAGGTCCCTTTCATCATTAAATTCAAAACTTAAGATAATCTTTTCATCATCTAAAAGAAAAAAAAAATCTCCTGAATGAGTAGGTCACTCTATACCATTTGGGCCACTGGCCAAGCAAGTACTATGGCTTTGTTCATGTGATACCAACGTTGAAAACATCTAGATGTTGAATGTTAAAACATTTGGATGACTGGCTGAGTTTTCCACATAACCTTTTCTTTGTTTTGATTGTTGGTGTTTAGATTGGCTCTGAGAATGTCGCCAAGAGTTTCTTAGTCTTTTAGATTTTTGTACCTTCTTTGTTTTTAGAGGAATTTAGGAAAAAAGGGACTCTGAGTGGCCTCTGAGCAATCTCACAGTGATTGTCAACCTAGGAGCAGGAGGTCCTCCGGGAGCCAATAAGCAGCTGCTCTCCTTAAAATGTGGTTCTCCAGCAACATGCACCAGTGACTCACCAGGCTTCATGCCAGCAGAGCACCATTTTTAAAGGGGGCACAGAAGAGAACCATGCTGTTCAGGTAAGTACACCTCGAACATTCTGGGCACGTAAGATAAGCAACAAAGGGAGTTCTGAATCATAGTTTAAATGTCATCATTCAGAAGCACTGTAAAATATACTCTAAACTCCCACCACTGTTGCTTTAGATATTATACAGACGCTTGGTTTGATATGCTTTAGAAAAATGGACTCATTTGGTGATCTCCAGGCTCTAAGACATACTCTAAGAAATGCCCAGAGATACAAAAAGGAAATGAATAAGCAATGGATTGTTATCAGATGTTCTGAGGAAAGTAGATTATTAAGTGAATATAAGAGTCTGTCCCAAGATAAATAATTAAGTCAAAGATAAATTGAGCTCTGGTCAAGGAGAATACTTCAATCTGTGGCCCCTTATTCTTCCTTTAATTGGCTTTAATGTACTCAGGACTTTTTCCATTACTGACCTAAAGTTATGGGGCCCACTAGCTCAGATTATGTGAAAAGACAGATTATATGTGAAGACCTGTGTAGAGAGGTATGTAGAATGGTTAAGAACTTGTACTCCTCCCCCCCCCCCCCCCCCCGCCCCGGCCCCAGAAAAAAAGAACTTGTACTCTGGATACAAAAAGGCTCAAGTTCTAATCCAGCCTTTTTATTTCTAGAAGATGTTCACCACATCTTTATCCATCTGCCTATTAATGGACACTTGGGTTGCTTCCATATCTTGGCTATTGTAAATAATGTTGCAGGAAACACAGGGGTGAGTATACCTTTTCAAATTGGTCAAATCTGGTTTCTTGAGTGTAGAAAATATCAACCAAGTATGTGGGGGAAGCAGAGAAATGTGGGGACAGGCTACTAGCTGAACTCTGGCATATGGTCAAACCCAGATCAGATCAGTGGGCAAAACAGGTCGATATGAGGAGTGGAATGTGATTTACAAAAGTAGGATGACTGGCACACTTTCTCCTTTCTAGGAAAGCTTCTAAAATCATCCCATCGGTAGATGGTTCCTTGTTTAACATTGCCATTTAGTGGGCCTTTCGGGTGTGCGAAAGCAGGTAGCTGTGAAAAGTGGGGAACAGGAAAAAGTGGTGCTCAGTTGCTCAGCCGAACAACTTACAGGAATTTTCAGCTTTCCTCTGGGGGCTGGGGGAACAAGAATGGGAGGAGGTTGAAAATCTGAGGAGAAAAGAGGCAGCAAAAGGATTACAGTAGGAAGAACAAATTCCACTTCAATAGCCCAAGGCTGAGTTCTAGGGAAGACCATGGCCAGGTGGACATGCCTTGCAATGAGGATGTTTAAGGCCCTACAAGAGCAGAGCAATCACATAGTCAATTTAAAGTTGTTTTCTGTTCTGTAATCTCTCTTTACTATTGAAAACCGTCAATAAATGCATATTATGTGCAATAACTCATTTTTTGTGGTACTTTAGGGAATGAAGACAGCGTTCATAAGTGCAACTGAGTGTTGTGGAGGGAGTTCAGAGAAAGCAAGAATTCAGAGTGACAGGTGCCTGGGGGAGCACAGCATTCCCTGCCCCCTTTCAGATCTCCAAAAACGTTGGAATAATGGGGGTTGGAGCCACTTTGTTTTTATCTCAATGAAGAGTGAGACAGGAATGCTGGAAGATATTTGTGGATCTCCAAGTCATCTGGTAGGATGAGGGCAGGAGGAAGTGTGCTGGAGAACATCTCTCACTCACACTGCACAGTTTACTGCATAGAGTGTCTTAAAGTCATACTACATGGGATCAAGGATAAGACCCCTCAGAAAGGTTCAAGTCCTTAGGAAAGAATGGAGAGAGAAAAAGAGAAAGAGAGAGAGAAGAGAACAGAAGAGAACAGAAGAGAAGAGAAGAGAACAGAAGAGAAGAGAAAAAAAAATGATAAAATGATCACTATAATTTCCAAAACAAGCCTGGGGCAGATACACAACAGACCTCAATTTTAATATGAATGAGTATCTCAACCATTTCCTGATGGCAAATGCATTCCTTTGATGAACATTTTGGATCTCTCTACCATATCTTGAGAATTTGCCACGTTAAAAGCTGAGTAACAGAGTGGAGAGGGCATGGGCTTTTGGAGGTGGAAACCTGGATTTGGATCCTAGCTCTGTTACTTGGACTGTCTGGGCCTCAGTTTGCCTGTATGTAAAATGGGAAGATGATCTCTATAATGCAGTAATGCAGGGTCCAGTTAGAGCTGGCACAAAACTTGTGCTTAATACACATGGTAGCTGGAATGATTTCTCCACAAATGCCATTCTATCCTGCTCAGTGCACAGCGACCTGTACTAGCTGCTGTAGAGATGGTCCAAATAAGACATATGCCCCTGGCCTTCAGTCAGCTTGAGTTAGGGAGTGATCAAAACCCACCCCCCAGCCCTAGGGTCTTAGATGGATAAAATCCACCATAAGCCCCCTGTGTAGCAGTTTCTTTCCCTTTCCTTTGCTTTGGATGCCCTTTCTCTTTTCTAGATTCCTTTATAATTTCAGCGAAAGCTAGCAAACAGCGCTGTTTCCTATATAATTAAAAAATACGTGAAAATATTTATCATTTCTATCATATAAAAACACAATGGACTTTAATCTGGAAAAATAAGCTAAGTGCAAGGGGATAAAGCAGTTAAGGGCACACAACATTTAAAATAAAAACTTTAGAAATGGAAGCATGGGAGGGCTTTTTTAAAACGTCATTTCATTTAGTAATTCCTTGAAAAAAATTAATGATCCCAACGAGTAGAAATGTTAGCACTGTTTTTGACACTTCCCCATACACACTCAGGGAATGTGCGCTGTCAAAGCTGGATGTTACAACAAGAACATGCTGTGAGAAGGAACGCGCCAAATGTGCCTGCTGGAGGGAAGCATGGCCCCTCGGTGTCCTGGGCTCAGGGACCATCTGATGGCCACTCTGCACACACAGATAAGGGGCCCCCAAACGGTCTTTGAGAAGGGTGAGGGTCAGCGGGGAGACAGTCACACTTGCCACTTGCAATAAAATTACAGACTCTGGTACCCGTCAGCTCAGGAGAGGAGGAGAGAGAGCAAAGTGCCTGGTCTCATTTCCCCTGGCTCAGCACCCCCAAGTTATTCTTCCCAGGGTAGCAACGGCAGTTTCCTAGAACCAGAGTGAGGTTTTAAGGAAAAAGAGTCACCATGGCACAATGAGAATCCTGTTGGCCACAGACCCAGAGATCGGGCCACAAGGGAAGTTGGCAAACGCTGGCTCTGCGGGGCTCTGAGGACATGCTGAGCACCCCTGAGTACAGAAGCAACGTCTGGAATGGCCACGGGAACGCTGTGGAGTAACACATATGTAACAGGACACAAGGACTGCTGTTTCAGGAACCATTAAAGCAACTATTATATTCCATGTGACTAATGGTGCCCGATTTTTGCCTGATGATTTTTGGAGAATTTTTATGTTAAAGTGTAATAAGCTCAAGCAGGAGCCTTTCACACTGTAACATGGCTCAGATGATGTTGTCAAACACCATTACTGCACTGATGTGCTCATTATCTCCACATGGCATGCTATGCATTAGGCTGGACCATAAGAAATTGCCATTTCTATAGATCTCATATAGTCAAATTTCACACGGCTCATTTAATATTTTTTGGCTTGCTAATGTCACCTTAGAATGTAAGCTGTGTGAGATCAGTGACTTTGCCATGTTTGCTGCTGTGTCCCTAGAGCTTAGAACAGTGCTGACACATAGTAGGCATTCAAAAATATTTACTGAATAAATGAATGAGTACATTCCGCCGATAGTTAATGAAAGTTGTTTATGTGCCAGGCACTGTGTTAAGAATGGGAGACAGAATTATGGAAAAGATAGCCTTAAAGAGCTTTTAGTCCTCTTGGGAGAAAGAGATGGAAACAAGCAGTTACAAAATAGCAGGTAAATGTGGGACACGGGGGAACACAGGACGCAAGCAGGGCATGCAGGTAGGTGAGCAGCAGCCTGGATGGGGCCGGTAGGGGAGGAGGTGACAGAGGGCCAAGGTTTGGCTTCCTGTATCAAAAGCAATACCTATGTTGACATCTGGAGAGCACACAAGAATTAGGCAGGTGAAAAGAGAATTAGTAAAAGTTGTAAAAACCTAACCAGATTTCTGATGTCAGACAAGTTTCATATATGACTTCACCAATCATAGAAAAAGGGGCATAAGTCATCTACCCATGAAGGTGACTGTACCAAAGCAACCCTTTAAGCTATTGCTCGTGGTAGATCATTTAGACCTTCAATCTCTGCAAAATCAGAATACATCAAAGGCCTGAGAAAGAGGCGAGATTAACTGGGTAAACAGGCAGAATATTTGTTGCCAATGCTAACAAGGGCTGGGGTGCCATCTTGGGAAGAAGTGTGCTTTTTCTTTTGACTTCTTGTTTACCTTGCATCTGCATGTAATAGGAACTGGGGTGTGACCTGCTGTGCATCTGTTTGCTGTCTTTACATTTAGTAACTCTTCTCTGCCTATTTCTCTTGTTCCAAGTACTTTAGGGATATGGAGATTTTCAGGGTTCAATGATAAAGTCACCATCACCACTGATAGTGTTTGTTCTATTAAACGCATTAAACAGGTAGAACCCCATCTCTGAGTCAGAGGGGAGTTTACAACCCATCGTGGATCACACAGCTGACATCATCATCAAGAAGTATAAGGTAGGAGTTCAGGCTCCATCACTGTAAAGAGAGCACAACCTTGTGGGTCCAAAGGTTGCACAAAGAGGTCTCTCTAGAATGTGAAACAGAGAAGAGAAAGTCATGGAAGAATGAAACACTTTGCCACGTACTCACCCCCTCCACACCTGCCCCCCCCCCGCCCCCCGCCACCCAAATGCAGACTGTTTCTCCCCAGACTTCAGTTTTTGCTTGCCTCCCCTTCCTTCCCCGCCTCCAGGCAGACGGGGGTGGGGAACCCACATCATCTCTGGTTGCAAATCCCTAAACTATTTCCTCATCATGGTTCTCCCAGCCTGGCAAGGAAAAGAGCCACTGTCCTCACAACCTTGCACTGCTTCCAAGCCCGTCCTTCCCTGGAATGGCATCCAGCAGTATAAAAAGCAGCTTCTTCACAGAACAGCTTCAGCCCCGACTGAGCCTCTGGGAATGGAACGCTACAAATTGTGGTCCTTCTATTGTATGAGCAATTCAATGGGCATTTCATTTCCAGTCAAAATCCAAACTAGTTAAAGTCAGCCCGTACAAGCTGCCTTGCTGAGAAACAGCAGCTTGCATTAAAATTACAATTATATTGTTTTGCCATGTCAGAAGCAAAGGTTAAAATCATATCTTGGCCGGACATTGTTTCTGTAATATTGGCCCTCTGCAAAGCTGCCGTGCAGATGAGCCCAGAAATGATGGGAAATATTTCTAATACAAATTTTATTTTTATGTGAAACTATTCAAATGCTGCTGTACAACATGAACTACCTGAACCAAATCAAATCCTCAGGTCAATTCCTTCTTCCGAGTGCTCCTTAGATAACAAAGTCTTGTTCTGCGAATCTGTTCAATATATTAAAGTTGATTCACTCGGACAGTGTGTAAGATATAATACATTAATCTGGGCCATTTCAATTTCTGAGGCTGGGACTATAAAACTGGTGTGCTGCATATCTAATTTTTTTTGAATACCTGATTTATGCATTCCTCTGATGCCGAGTGTCGATGGTATGGTGGATGCGGCTGCTACATTAACAACGGGCTGCATCAGCACTCAAATCTTATCTTGTTAAATCAGACAAATGTAGCTCAATGAAAAGGAAGGAATAAATGCCTGGGATGGTTGAAAGGAGTGAATTTTAATCCTGTTTGTTAGGGGACTTTCATGGTTTGCACTGGAGGACTAAGGTGGGGGGGGACCCCCTGAGACTTTGGGTGCCATGATTTATATTTATATGTGATGTATATAATGGACAAGGAGCACACATATGAAAATATACACTTTATGCAAATTGGCACACACCCTTACAGCAGATACAGTGCTGCAAGATGCAGTGTCTATATTTTACAGATGCTGTAAAATCTCTATTAGAGAGACAATTTGTAAAAATGGGTCCCTTTTTAATATTTCCATTACAAGTATAAAAACTGCTCCTTTGTGCATAATTCTCTATATTTTTTCATCAAAAAGAAGTTACCATGAAGGCTAAATACCAGAAGGATGGAACAGCGTATCACAATCATTATAAATATAATGTTTTCAGGAACTTTTGTGGCACACTGACTACTGCTACCGTTCTACAGACAGACAATATTAATTCTCATTGAAGGGAAATGTCCCTGTGTTTGCACAATCAACACCTTTAGAAATTATCATTGTGCCATACAAGAAAAAAGTTTCATCCATGCGTTTAGCACAAATGGCCAAGACATCTGTAATAAAAGAAGTATACTTTAGAAATAAATTCTCAGGAGGACCTTGTACTATTTATTAAACTCTAATTTAAGTCTCCTTCTCTTAAAATGTCCATGTAGTTCAGCTTCAGAAAACAGAAGTCAATCGAAATCCTTTATTTCCCCAAGAAAATACGTTTGGAAGCACAACAGTACCAGGATACAATTGTAAAAATGTATCGCCCATTAAAATGCAAGCATCACAAAATAGAACAATTACGGAAGAGGCCAACTTGGAGCTCGAATTATTTAATTGGCTCAAAGATGAACTTGCCTGCTCAGTGACACTTTGGGAACATATTATTTAAACATAAATCAGTTGTGCTTTCATTGGCTTCTCCCCTTCCTTAGTGTTTAATTATAGAAGGTGTATGCATGGAAGGTGGGAGGGGGAGGAAATCTTGTAAACAATAGATACACTTGTACCCCTCTCTTCCTTGCGTGTGTTAGAATTCCAGGGTCTCAGTCCCCTGTCTGCAATATCACTATCCGTTACAGCGGTCAGAGCTGTAACGTGCAAACATTAAGGTCTACGGTTGATTAGTACATATAACCAAATGGACTGGGCAAAGCTTTCACACAGGTTTTAGAAATACAAAACACTATTGCTAGGAGGGATCACAGACAGCCTCTTGCCAAATCTAGTCATTTGGCAGATAAAGACATCAAGGCCAAGAATGAAGAAAGCCTTAGCCAAGTTCAAAGCCAGGACTAGACCCAAGTCATCTGATATTCAGTCCATTGCTTCTTGATTGCACCATACAGCCAAAGCTTTCTACACCTCATGCAGCAACCCCCCCCCCCACAATAGCCTCAAGCCAGAGCCCCTCCCTCTTACACAAATCAATATTCCCTAGACTTCTCATTAGCACTAAAATTTGGACTAGATGTTTCTGAAAATGTCATGAAATCTCAGCTCATGTGAGCTTTCTCTTAATAGTAGTAAATTGTGAGTCATGTTTGGGCAAGATTTGGAGAATAAAAACTTGAAATTATTTAGCTCTACACAAAAGGAAATATCTTCATTATCTTCACTAAAGGACTCCAAACTCAGCTTTAATATGATACGATGTAAACAATTTCTTTAAAAGAATCAGTAGAAAGTTCAATAGCAGGTAATGTCAGCAAAATGGCGTCCAGAAGTGTGGGAGACGGTACCTGGTTTAGAGAGAGTATAGCCGAAAAATGGGAAGCACAGGGCAGAGGGAACAGATGCTGCTACTCCTGCTGAGTGTCAAACAACCTCTTATGTGCACTGAACACGTGACAAAGTGTGTAGAACAAATGAGACAGTGACTTTCAGGCTAGAAAACAAAACAGCCTCCAAGCCAGTCATTCAAGTTGTTTCACTGAAGGGCTCTGCCCACATCCCCAAGTTGCTGAAAATGAAAAGAAGATGCCAGCTTTGCAGCCTGACATGTCACCCAGCAAGGAAAACACCGGACACTGCGACAGCTGCACTCAGTGGACAGTTGGTGGCACAGTGTGGTGGGGCTTTGGCTGTAAGAATAGTCTGGAGCTAGGAGAGACATCGGCCATTCCTGAAACACTGTCCTTTCGGAGAGAAGTTTGGGGTCCTAGAAATGGACAATGCTTGAGGAAAATGTAGATGGGGTGGAGGTGGAGTGGACATATCCACGGCGTCATTTTGATCACTAGAAGGACGAAGAGACCTGAAGCTTGACTTAAGACTTCATTAGTACACGTGGGATGCTGCAGATGTATTAAGAGCAAATAATGTGAGATCCAGGCCTCACTAGATTCTTGAATTTATGTCAAAGTAGCTCCATTACATATGTGTCCCCCAGGGTCAGACTACATTAACTGGCTTCCTCATTCCTCATTCCATACATGGTGAACTAAAGAGTCAATGGAGTGTACTTCAAAAATGTCTCTATAAAACATGTTGTTAGTGTCCACAGAACTTAGGTTCAGTTTAAGTGTGTATTAATGTGTGCACATTGCACGTGTGTGTGTGCATGCGTGTGACAAGGAGGGGGGAATAATACATGGAATGTCTCTAAGGTCACAGAACACTGACCTCATTGGCGGGGCTAATTTGATTGTGCGGGAACAATAGCACTGCACTCCTCTGCCAGCGAAGTGCATGCTAATTATGCGATTTGCCCTTGATAAGACCTTGGTGGGTCATTCAGCAGTTGTGATCTGTCACTGACTTCTAATCATGTATTATCGTCTGGGTGAGTCAGAATGGGACCCTAAGCTTTCTGTCTTTACAGCAATGTGGCACTCTAATTACCTTATGCCAAGTGGATATGCAGCCACTGAATTAAGTGATCAGTGCGATTGCCTTCAAAATCTTCCCTTTCTCCTTTGTGTTGCTTCATGGCAATTTACATTTTAAGATGCCGCGAAGCTTTTGGTGTGACTGAAAATGCCACTCTAAAAAATGATTATTTTATTTTTAATTTAAGTAGGATAATATTAAATTCAAGCCATACTAGCCTCGTACCTTATTTCTGTGGCATAAAACCAGATGCTACAATAAGAATCCTGTGAGCAAACTTGTTGAAAGCCATCAGATTGGGAGCCTGGCTTTTGCTTTCAAAAAATAAACATAATAAGGGGGGGAGAGCGGTTTGGAGTGCAGAGAGACTCTGGAGAGTAGACGACTTTCCAAGCCCCTTAAGTTTTTACTGTATTAATAATTTGCACTTAATAAGCAGACCTTAACATCAACCATTATTTTCTGCTTTTAAACAGTGCTAGGGGTCCACCGAAGGGATGTATACACTACAGAAAAAAAAAAAATTAAAACCCCAGGAATAAAATCTCACCACAAAATGTTCATTAACTAGGGTAATGATAAACTGACTTTATAAGTATTTTAAGGTCAGTAACAAATACCTTACATATTGATTAACTTGTTCCGTGACAGTGTAAGGGATCAGTGTGATCCTAATTATGGTAATACAACTTGCATTATTTTTTTTGATACTTTAAAATGTTATGAGAACTATGATACAATTCTCTATTGTTGCATAGCAACTCTCAAAAACTACAAGGCAATCTGTTATGCTAAACCAGTTGTATCAACATCTGTATTTGCCTAGAGAATGATCTAATGCCTTTTGTAAAGAAGATGCACTGCAACGTTTATAAAATTTGTTAAGATACACTGATGTGGCTAATCCTTGAAAATATGAACTCTGAAGTACTTCTTGAAAGTTGTCATAAAACAGACCCCCCTGCAAAAAAAAACCCAAAAAACAAAAACAAAAAAACAAAAAACCCCAACCATCACCACAACATCATAGAGCAAAAGTTACTGTGCTACTAACAGGAAATAGAAAAGGATTTTCAAAGCATTTCTGCGTTGTGTGTCAACATTGATGCAGAATTCTTTTATAGTAACTGAAAAAATCAAAACCAAAGAGGACAATTGAGAGAAAAATTGCAAGCCTTATTTTCCTTGAATCACATGATGTGGAAGGAACATTATTTGTTGAATCCTTGGCTTGTTTGGGTGGGAGAAGGGAGAGGGAGAGGGGGTGAGATGGTGAAAGAAATGGGGTGGAGGGAGAAGGAGGGGGATTGAGAGAGCCCAGAGGGAGGGAAGAAAGAGAAGAAGAGTCGAGAAAGAGAGAAACCTAGACTCAGAATATTCTGCATTCCCTGGGTGGCAAAACAAAAGAGCCCAAGGAGGGAGAAAAAAAAAAAAAAAAACTGTGGAAAGTTGACACAGTCAAGAATAATGGCTAAATCTATCAAGTTTGATCAGGTCTACTATAATGAAGTGAGGCTTCATATTCCAAGCAGGGACAATGAAGACAGGAGTCAGGCTCTAGAAATGCGCTGCTCACTTTGTGCTTGGAATATGCAGCAGCCAGCAGGGAGCCACCAGATAATTACACAGTATTTGTGCGGTTCCAGGAAGCTTCCTGCGCAGGTTGAATGCCCGTGCTATATTAAAAGGCAGCACAGTGAAATGTTTTTAATGAATATTTTTGTCAGAGAAAGAAAAGGCATTTGAATGATTGTGCGTGTGTGTGTGTGTGTGAGAGAGAGACAGTGTGTGTGTGTGTGTGTGTGTGCGCGCGCGTGTTTATGCTTGCGCATGGGAAAACCAGAGGTGGAATATCACTGTCAAAATACAGGTACCTTTATGTATTTTTATTCCATTATTTACCGTTTCAAGCGTCTGACGTTCTTTCAATAATACGAATCACAACATTCAGTTAATGTTATTTGGGGCTAATTGTACATACAATCCCTTAACTAATATTTGCTAATAATATCTTTCAATGAAATAGTGCATCAGAGGCTTAAAACAACTTTAAAAAATTCCGGTAGTAAATGAAATGTTTAGACACATCGAATCAGGAAATCTAAAGAAGTAACACAGATGTTGACACTTACTAGTCAGTAGCCTTTGGCAGTGATAGCTCTAAAACATAAGAATACATTATTCAGCTCTCTTTAATTCTCACCTAACAGATGTGAATAATCCACTGAATTTTAAACCCACACACCCTATTCACAATGCCCCTTTAAGTTCATTTGTCAGGGCAGGCAAACCACATGCAGTAAGAGAATTCACTGTAAAAGGTTGCAATTTTTTTTTTTTCTTAAGTCCAGTCCCCCTCACCTAATGCCACATACATATCAGATTTTTTTAAATGTATTTGAGGAGAAAATACATAATTCCTTAAAGACATTTGCAAGTGTTGGTACTACATGTGTAAAGGCAGCTTTTTAAAGGCTAAATGGCACTCAACACTTAGTAGTAGACATCACACAATAACTTCTTCTCCAAATTAAATAAATACTGCATTTCGAACTCTTTGGATAACAAAAGCATCTCACAGATATTTTCCACTCAAATCAAAAGATTTTCAGATAACATAATGACTTCTGTACCAAGGGTATTAATTTAGGCCCCAAACCTCCACATTTTAAGAGAGGATATTGTATTTCACGTGGCTAAGTACCGATTCTGAACCATTATCACTTTTAACAAGTACATCCTGATGAGGTAACATGGATCTTTATTTGAAGGGAGAGTTCCTGCCACATTGCATGACACAGATGGTAGGGGTCAACAATTAAGAACAGTGAGAGTCGCAGGATTTGTTGGTTGAAAGATGGGTCTGATGAGGCAATTTTCTCCTTTTTTTTCTCCCAAAGAGTAATTTCAAGTAGATTTCTCAGCCAAGAGGCCCGCCACTCCCTCTAGCAACCGACTAAAATTTAATAGCTCTGACCCTCAAAACAAGGAAAAAAAAAACCTAAACCAAACCAAAACTACTGCATTCAACAAAAGTAGAGACTGGCCCCAGATTATTGTCAGAGAAAGCAATATCCATTCCAAATTCTCAAGGATTCATTTCAAGGTTCCTGTCATTGAAAGATTTCCTTTTGTATTCTGCATTATTAATAATTGCAAATACCTAAATGGAATCATTTAAATGAAAACTGGTTTCTTTTATCACAGTGGGGGAAAAAACCTAACCCTTTTAATAAATAGATTCAAAATGAGTAACCTAAGATACTGAAAAGGGAATTTCAGTAGGCATGTATGGCCATGTATACTTAAGGAGAAACAAGAGGTGATTACCTTGGCATGTTTAAATCTGATTATCAATCCGTCCTCGAAGACTTTCAATTCTAAAACATGAACAATGTCAGATATGTTTCCTTCATTTGAATGATAGGTGCTTACACATAACACTCTATTGTCATGCTATGGAGTAAAAACATAAATAATTCAAGAAGCTTTTTAATCATCTTCTCTATTTTTAACTTTTAATAAATATATGTTACTACTTTAGTAAGCAGTTTATACTCATCATAAAATGCATAAAGTGTATGTAGGTCAAAATGGTCTGGCTATCTTTTTAGAAGTTTCTAGATACAAAAGATTCATTTCAATATCATTTGACCAGAGAGATGGAAAGCTTGGGAGAGTCGGGAAGGGGCTTTTCTCCCTTTGTTGGAATTGCTGGAAATATATTTACAGGGATAGTGTTCAATCATAGGCAGAAACAAAAGACTCAAGAGAGGTCATCCTTGCATTTTGGTCTCATCATAATTAGTAAATATTCTCAAATCTTGGGCTAAAATAGAGAATAATCATATTCATAAGTTTTATGCTACACCTTCTTCCCCTCTAGCTACCATGAAAATGTAAATTTACAGACAGTACATTTTTTTTTTAACGATTACTTCTACAGATCTTCCAATTTTAAGTTCCATTTTTGTTGTGGGCCCTCCACACAAATCTTCCTGAATGGGGCACTGGGGTCTAGACTGTGTGGAAAGGAGCCAGGCCAAACACTTGTGCTGGCATGGGAGAAGATATGGGGAGGGTTTGGAGGGAGGCAATCTTTGCCTGGGACACCTGCAGTAACACTTCCAAAACTCACGGTGGCACTTTCACAGGGACTGCTCTGCTTTGGCCACCACCTTGTACTAACCAGAGTTGCCTAGTTTCACATCATTTACATTGAGCCTCTGCATTCTGAAGTCTCAGATTTCAAAAGTCTCTTTTGTGAAATGAACAGTAAGGTTTTCATTAATTCCCTCAGCCTGGGTACAGTTGTAAAACATTAATCTGTAAAAATAGATGAAAAGCCAATAATCCTTCCCAAGTAGCATATAAAACCACTATTCGTCCACCCTGGAAGCCCACAGGTTGTTTCACCTCCACAACACAAATGCCAGCGTATCATAAACAGCATCCTCATATTTAAAGGAATGTTACCCCCAAGATTAAGTGGTCCTTGGAAATGCCAAGGGCTGCTTTCCAGCCCCTTTGCGTGCAAAGAGCTTTGTGCCATAGAAAAAGGTTCCTCTCTACCTTCTAAGCTTCATTTTATTCAATCGGCTCTTTTTCACATTGTTATAGCTAGTGAATATAGCAAAGTTGGATTCAGAAGAGAACCTTAAGCATTATCATAACGCTTAGAAGAAATGGCTTCACACTGTATAATCTATCAAAGGTGTCAGATTTACAAAATGCAGATTTTCTGTCACATTTGGGCACTCTAAGCACTGTATCTTTTCACTAAGGTGCTGACTGCTGTTTTAATGAGGCCCTTTGGTGGCTGTAAAAAACTGAAAGAAGAGGATTAGAGGGGTTACCCTAGATATTGTCTATTTGTCTTACAAATTTCACACTAACTACCAATTACATCGCCATAAACCTTTTGGCTACTTCAAGCTATATGCCATATAATACATAAAAAATACGCTATGTTAACCTCTCCTATATTATATGCATAACTACAGCCACTGATGCAAGTAACATATCTAATGAAGCCAATAATGAGGCTCTTTAAAAGTAGTCTTGTTATAGAAATAATATTAGAGCAGTTCAGTTAGAGGCTAAGGTCCATTATGGAATACTTCCTATATACTCTGGTCCCAGGTCTGGAAAGATGCTGACACACTAATTCAAGCTCAAGAAGGGCATTAATCTTGCAACCTTCTACTTGTCATGCTTAATGGGACATCCTGCCTAGGTGAAATGAACCTGATATATTCAGGTAAACATAATTTAATAGGAAAGATAAAAAGAAATAGACTTTTGGCATGACCCTAGGGAGATGAAAACATCTGCCATCTTATTTGAGAACCTAACTCACAAGAAGAAGAGTCTACGTGGTGCTTGGTACAGTGTTGTACATAGTAGGCACTCAAAAATATGCACTGCATTAAAGAATAAATTGAAAAATCATGGTTAAAGTTTTGAGACATCATCGTTGTTCCCCCGCCCCCAATTTCCTGCAATCCATTTTGTTGGCAGGGAATGATAATGCCAGGCAGGGAAGGCAACTGTGTTCATCTTGGGAAAGAAGACACATATTAATGTGGGGTTAAGCATCTGAGTGTGAAATCAAGATCTGCAACAATACAGCATGAGATTTAAAACGCAGGCATGAATGTCAGTGAGTAACCGTGCATCCTCTTTCATTTGCAATCACTCTTAAGTCTAATGAGCTTCCAAAAATTGTGTCAGGGTTTCAGATAAGCTTATAAAAAGCAGCTGTTGGAGAAAGTGGAAGCCCATACTGCCAAATCAAGCATTACACAAGCGTCATGAACACACACGTGTGTGCACAGGCGTGCGCGCATGCACACACACACACATACACACAATGTATAGTGGGGTTATGGCTCTCTCATTCCATTCCTGGTCTCTTACTGCTCTGAGAGAGACAAATCTAAAATGGCCCCAGAGAACACTGATCAGCCTTAACATTTAAAGCAGCTAAGTAATGTAAAAAAAATCGAGATAGTTAATATTCTGGGTGATGAGTCAATGCTTCAAGTCACTGAACGGAGTTTGTCATTAGGAAATTTGCCAAGTTCTCTTTGATTCAAAGATAAAATGAATATGGCATTTTGGTCAAGTTTAAAAATTAGACAAGTAGGAATTATGATTCAAAAATATCTAAAAATACCTGAAAACTGTTTTCCCTCAACCCTTCTTCCAGCTACTTTCAGATAGGTTAAAATATGGTTAAATGGATTATTCGGATGATAATGCGGTTAAATTCATTGTTGTGAATTTGAATTTATCACATTTCTGTATTTAGCTAGCCAGGCACTTGTAAATCTACAGAGCTCATTTTTATGGAAAAATCAATGCATTTATCCCCCCCTGAATAATATGTTACTTGTGAAAATGAGTCTTGTACTTACAATTTATTTCTAATAGGGACAGAGAGAAATGTATATGAACATTCAACAAATGAGTTAAAATAAAAGGATGAAAACCCTTACCAATAAAATATCTGTTTGGATAGTTCTGAGATGATAGGTCTTCCTCAGCCTTCTGCCCCAGTTGCTGGCATATCTGTAGTATGTCAAGCAATTTCTGCATATCACCAGCATTCATTTCCTAGATGGGGATGAGTGTCATCAATTCCACTAGACATGATTGTCCAGGATGGTAAGAAAGCTAACCATGCTAGAGGAACCAACTTGGCCTATACCGATTATCAGAACGATGTCAAAGCATGCTATCACCGGAAGATAAGTCACTCTTTTGGTGCAGTTGAGTTGACAGGGATATATGTAGAAAATCAGGCATTTGGAGCACCACAGCTAACTTTTTATTCATATTGTTATTTTTGTCCAAATCTCTTAAGTGTCTCATCTGCAAAGTGTTGAGAAGAGTTACTTATTCATTAAGCACTTTGCATAATCTTTATAAGTAGCACCATGGAAACCAAAAGTACTGTACTACTTTGGTCTTCTCCCTGGTTGAACTCAAAGAAAGGAGTTCCTATTCCACAAGGAATAAAGGAGAAAGAAACAAAACACAAGAAAGGTGGTATTTTAAATGTTTTCTTAACGATCACAGCCTTGGGTTTGTAACTATCCATATTTGATCTCTAAATGAGAATGGCGATTCATGAACTCTGTCTTAGAAGTAACCACAAGGCTCTTCCCAAATCTTTAAGACACACCTACTGACTCTCACTGCTTAGAGGCTGCCTATAGATGTTAATTTAGGAGTAGAACTTATTCCTGGGGTCTTCTCTTTGCTTGTTCATGATCTTGAACGCCAGGCCCTTTTCCTTACCCTCGGATGACACATAATTCTATCTAGGTAGGTGAGGTGCAAAGGAAAGAAAATCTGCCAGATTTGTACACTAGCGACATTTGGAATATATGGGCCGGATTCCCAGAAATCTGAATTAAAATAAGATTTGGAAATAGAAAAAAAAATGTGGATGTTTCTAATCATTCTAATAAAGTTATCTATCTTCCCTTGGATCATTTTTTTTTTCTACCAGGAGCTGTACTCTATTCTATACGGAATAGACTACGCTAAGCTGGATAAAAAATGTCACCTTAGGCACCTGAATTAATAGTTCAGTTATGTACTCGGTTAAGTCTTTACTATAGATCAGCATAAGTGTGCTAGACAGACAATTCTTTAGAGCTAACATTTTAAAAAGGTGCCAAAGCCCCTTTGAGATCTGCATGAATTATCCAGATTTTGGGGGGGGGGAGTTAAATATACAGTGCTTTCTTACCCCCCTCCCTTTCGTAGTTGCACTGAATAAGTAAAATTGCAGCAAAGTTGGCAAGAATAAATACTTCCTTGGTTTTTCTAAAGCTGCAATTAATGATAATGAAGCTATACCTTATATGGCAAGAAATACAGTACAAATTGGATAAGTAAGAAAAATGATCAGCCATTGTGCGCCTCCAATATAGTACATCAAGGTATCGCCACTGTGAGGCTATCTTTATTTTAAACCATTAAACAAAACAATATAAATCTGCAGGCAGGTGTTTCTTGTTGCAGAAGTATTGAAAGTTGTAATGCAAACAATCTAATTTTAGCATCTATGTAGAGTGTGAAGTAAATTTACTGATCATTGATGCATTGAGCATGGGAAGAAATAGTCAGCAGGAGCTTTCAGCGAGATTATCCTATTAAAGCAGGAAGACTTCATGTGGTTGTTAAGGAAGTAGTCAAAAGCAGGTGATGGAAGTGGGGGTTTGACGACTCGTCAGTGGGCCCAGTGTACATGTTAAGTTGTTGTTTTCTGCTCAGCTAAGCAGCAGAGAATTGATATGTTAGCAATGAAGTGCAATGACAATTAAATTGTAACTGACCTACATGTTACCGTCATTACGCGTTCTCTTTTTTACTGCTTTCCCTCTTATTTAATCACACAGTATGGGGTTTTTATTAGGCTGTAATGTTAAAATCTTCATCCATTTAGCCATAAATGTGTGACTGGATATCTATCAGACTTCCTTGCACTATACAAACAAAGCCATTTTGCTGAATCACTGTTGACTTGTTTGTGGCCTAATTTAATGAGTGTAATAACTTACATTACTATCCAGTTAACATTTAGGAGCCCAGAAAAGACCTGCTAGCACGCAGTAAGCTACTGTATACATTCTCTATTCATATCACTCCCCTTTGCAGTAAATTTTATACAATAATATGCACTGCTTACAACACAAGCTCAGCTTCCATCAGCCGAGGGTAGCATTCCAGGAAGTTCACTAGGCTTAGGCTGAAATGCTTCTTACACACAAGCAGCAGCCAATATGATTTCCTTTTTCTGGATCCCATAGCAGTTGTATCTTAACCCCTTAAAAAATAATAAACACAGGTTACAACCAGCAGACAAAGATAGCTCAGCCCTTCTTCATATTTTCTTACTGATATTTTCAGCCTCTCCCTACCCCAACCCCCACCAAAACTCAGGAATGAAAAATAGTTACTCACAGAGAGAGAAAGAAAAATCACTGTTTGTTAAACAAAATAAAGTTACAGGATAAAATATAAAAGCAAGAAGGCAACAAATAAAATGGGTTGTCTCTATTTATATTTATGTGATTAAGCTGTCTGTGATCTTGAATTATGTACCATTTTATATTTCCCTATAAGAAAGCTACCCATCTTCCCCCTCAACCCACACATATCTGTATGTTGTCTTGTTAAATGATTCCTTCACACAAACATACTGTAATTTATTTGTGTTTCCATTACATTACTTAAAAATTAAAAAAAATTTTTTTTGTCACCTCATCTGCCTTAGCTGTTTAACTAGCATCTGAAAATTCAGTGGATCAATTAAGTCACCAAAAAGTCTCATTATTTTCATACAAATGTTATATGCATAGATGACAAAAGTAAAGTTCTGCACTCGCTTGAAATAACCATTATTTAAAAAAGCAACACGCACTCACACACACACATATATATGGGCTTGACAATTTATAAACAAGTATTTTCACATTGAGAGATTTGGAGCAGATGGACTTTATTTTTTCTTTATCCTTTCAGAGCAATATCTCTGCATTGTTTGTGTCGAGATTTAAGTCTTTAATTATTATCTATTAGGCAATACCTCAGATTGACATTACAATCTTAGAAGTCTCTAATAATATTGTGGGAAGAAAATCACAGATGGAAGACATAACTTTCAAATTTTATTTCTTTCTATGAAATAGACAAAAGCAACCTTCAGGCTTCTTATCTCCGGGGAAAATGTATCACTCTGGACAATTGGGAAATTACTTTAGTTTTAATAAATGATGGGCCAAGTAAAATTTTTGAGTATGCTAATTAAAGCTTCTATGTCTGGAGTTGTATCTTGACTATCAAAAGAAAAAGCATTTTATTGACAAGTTTGTTTAAAATAAGCTCTCAGGTCCTGGAAATTAAGAGAGAAAAGCAACAATAATATAATTTCCTTTTTCAAAATGACCTCCTACTAAATTCTAGGCGCTGGGAAAAAGCTATGAAAACAACGAATTAGAATCTTTGTTCTTATAGGGCATATATTCTGGTGGGTGTGGGAAGGAACATAAACAAAATCACAAGTAAGTAGTATGTTAGAGGGTAATAACGAATAGATGTAAAAATAAAGGAGGAGAAGGTGTGCTATGAGGAAGGTGGAGTTTATTTTGGGTGGTCATGATAGACTGACAAGGTATAGTTGAACAAAGACTTTGAAGGCGCTAATTTAGATACGTGTATTAATGTATAATCTAAATGTATATTATACGTAAAAGTAATGTGTAGCTTTATACATTACAGGTTATATTAATAAAATAGTGTCATGATGAACTGGATATCAACCAAAGAAAGGTTTAAAGAGTGGCTAGCAAAAAAATATAGACTGTAGGTGGTGTGGAGTCAGGCCACCTGCAAGACTGGCCTTTACATCTCCTTAAGACCACCCCATTTTGAATCCAGACTCCATTATTTGTCTCTGGAGTAAACCTGTCCCTTCGGGGTTCTGGCACGACAGCAGTTCCAAGCCAGGCGGGGTGAAGATGCATCTGTGTTATCTTGACTCTGATACTATGTAACACATGGATAATCAGATCATCAGGACCACTTTTCAGCACTTAATTCCAACCGGGAACTAACCATTAAACACCCTTGTGAAGTAGGTATTATTAGGCACAATTCAAAGCTGAGTAAAGTGGAGTTCTGAGAAAGTAACCAACATGGAAATGTTCAGCCCACTACTGAGTAGAAAAAGTGAACTCTCTGACCCCTGTACCACAGCTCTTTCCGTACTTGGTAGGACCAAAACAAACAAACGAACAAGCAAAACAACCTGCAGTGTCAATCAAGAATATCACCTGCACGGGAAGGTTAACAACAACTTGGAGTAGAGGTTGAAAGCGCCATTGAATTTGAATTTAAATGCTACCATTTCTGCAAATTAGGCACACAATTGTTACAGTGGTGCTCCTTGATCTAAAATGTGGAGACTAAATCAAACTTTTGATGAGAACTGCCAATTTATTGATGCTTCCTTCTTTCCTGAGGGGGGCTTCTGCTAACCCATATGGCACTTTTGTATGGGTAGAAAAATGAATCCTTTCCTCCAGATGGAGACAGCTCAGTGTTAGGACTAAGGCAAGTAGACTACTAGTAAGATTTTTGTCCTCATGGAGTGTCATTGTGTATGCACCACCAGCACCAGCAATTCTTGGCTGCCCTACTTTCTAAACTTAAACAGTGGCAACCTAGCTAGCGAAAGAAGTTAGAGAAGTTCCATGTTTATTTGAAGTGGTCATTTTCTTCATGCTCTTGTGTGACTCCATCTTACATCACCTTTCTTGACTGGCATTTCAAGAAGGTCGTGGTGGCAAGGGTAATTGTTGGGAATTTAAATAAAAATGTGTAAGCAAGCAATTGATTTCGGTGACAGGATAATCTTGGATGAGTGTGTCTGAAGCTGCTGAACACTTTCTGTCCACCTTCTTTTTGTTCATTTCCTTTCCAATCTGTGGAACTGAACTACTTCAAGCAGCAACAACTTGGTGTAAAACAAATGTGGTTTATGAGCCCCCAAAAAAGTGGGTTCAAAGCCCAGGTCTGCCATTTACAAACTGTATGATTTTGGCTAAATTCCTTCATCTTTCTATGTGAACTTGTCTTCTTATTGGCTTAAAAGAACTGGGATAATAGCTCTACTTTTCAAGATTTTTTAGGAAAATTAAATATGTACTTGGATTTGTTTTTCCCTTCACTCTGCTACCTGATCTCTATAGGAAAAGATCCATGTTCCTTGGTCCAAGGTCCTCTTGATGTCATTGAAGTTCTATCTTTACAACGTCACATCCAGTCACAACCATCTTCCACACCCGCCAACACACATTGACACACTCCACTTCCGTACTGTATTTTATGCTTTCGTAATACCAAAATGATTTTAATTCCCACAAATACACCATAATATTTCATGCCTCTACACCTTCCATACTATTCTCTTTGCTTGGAATAGCCACATCTCTCCCAAGGTTCTCTTTGGAAAATTCCTATTCATCTGTAAATCCTGACTCAGCTTTTTTTTTTTTTTTTTAGTTTATTTTTATTTTTTTTTTATTTTGAGAAAGATACAGAGAGCAAGTGGGGGAGGGGCAGGGAGAGAAGGAGACAGAATTCCAAGCAGGCTCCACACTGTCAGTACAGAACCTGATGTGGGGCTTGAACTTAGGAACCATGAGATCAGAACCTGAGCCGAGACCAAGAGTTGGACACTCAACTGACTGAGCCACCCAGGTGCCCCCTGACTCAGCTTTTACAAAATTAAATGAAACAATACATGCTAAGTGTTCAGTTCAGTGACTGGCACATAGGAAGAACTCAGTAAATGTCGGCTTCCTCTTTCCTATGAAAACTCCTTTCACAGTTAAATATGCTTCCTACTCTGTGTAATTGTACCATGTGTAGTCTTTCCATATATCCCACTTGATTGAAGACAGGCAGTAAAGACGGCATAGTGAAGAAAGCATTGGACTGGGATCATTCTGTCACCCTTCTGATCCCAGCTCTTCCACTTTACTAACTCTGAACTTGAAACAAATCATTGAGGCTCCATGGCCTTTATATCAGGGATAACATTATTTACTTTTCTGGATGGTTTTAGGAACTATAATTAGTGACTTCATGGTACACGGCCAGTGAAAATCAGCTATTAACAATATACTGTACAAATCAGCTACTATTACTATGGCTCTGTGGTGACACCCCTCCATATCACTCTGCATGGAGTCCAAAAAATTTAACCCCAAAATACAAGTTGAGTTATTATGCAGTTAATGTTTGAGTATAGTTTGAAGCCAGTAATGAAATCCAATATTCAATCATGTTATACATGAATTTGTTTTGTTGCAAAGTGCATTACTATGGGATTGTTTTCATCATTACTCTATGCATTTTCTTTCATGCCTACCTTATTTACTAGACTACTAATTCCTTTACTACAGACTCTACATTCTTTCATATAGTCTAGAAGTCATATTAAGGGTTGGACTGCTTAGGTGTCCATCCCAGCTATCACCTAATTCTATGATTCTGGGGATACTACTTAAACTCCCTAAATCTTGGTTTCCTCCTACTAAAATGAGGAGGATGGTGATACCTATGTTATAGAAGATTGTGAGGAGTAAGATGGTGAGCGCTGATGGATGTTACAGAAGCTGGCACTTAATACGTGCTCATTAAAAGTTTGCTATTATCATTAGCATCATCTTGTTCTTATCACTGTAGCGATTATTCCTATTATTGACCCCAGCACCTATCAAAGAGCCCATTTGTGTATTAGGCACTCGGTAAATCTTAGTTTAAGATTTCATTAAATCCTCTTAAAATTTGGAAGTTCTCACTGAGGATAGTCCCCTTGCAGACATCTCCAGATGGCTGAGTGTGAAAGGATCACTCTCTAATTGGCCTGAATTCCCCCAAGTCAGCCACTCTCTCAGCACCATACTGAGGGCCTGAGGCCCTCTCACCCAGCTACCTCTCCTTCCTCCACCTTCCACCAGAACTGGCCAGCCTCGGGGCAGTTGGCTTCTGTCTGCCTCTCCCACCAGCCACTGCCAAGGATGCTAGCCAGTCTTTATTGGAGCCAGGTGGAGCTGGCAAAGCCAGCTGTTGTCCGCCTCGTGTTGCCTGGACTTGTGGATGCCAATCTTCCTCCTCCCTGGCTCAGGATAATTCTCTGGCATCTTTGCTCTTTTCTGCAAACCCCAGGCATAGGGTCCTAATACTCGAGATTTTTCTTGTGGGAATGGCACCATTATGAAAATGATAATCCTATCATTCGTTTACCTACCTTCCCTTGTTTGTTTTACTGAGAGTAGATCAATGTAAATGAGACATGGCATGCTTTGCCCTCCAGAATTCAAAGAAAATACATATGCAGATTCAAAAAAAAGAGGAGGGGGATGCCCAAATATCTAAACAAGCAACTTCTGAATCTAGGTGCCTTACATCGAATCCTCCAACTCTGGGCATCTCTTCTAGGAAGTTTCCATTTGTAATTATGCTGAGCCACAAGCTGATTGATCTCTCTTTAGAGGGGAAGTGGAAAAACAGAACTTAAGTGTTTTCAGCATTCAGCTCTCCTAACTGCTACAGCCACGGCAGGCTTATCTGGTGGGAGCTAGCAGGAAGCCTATAACCGCTTCATCCTCACTCCCCAAACGCTGGCAACAATTAAATGAATTCTTAAGAAGAGAATCAAAAAAGCAGGAGGCAAAATGAATGGCTTATCCAAGTGCTGAGGAAGGAGAGGCTGTGTATTCAAGATGGAAAGAATATAAATACACACACACACATGCATATTATGTTACATATCTATAAAAATGTGAAATGTTATTTATTTTGAGAATACCCAGTCATTTCCATCTGTAGTAAGAATCCATAATAACATTCTCTGTTTATATAACTCTTTTCACCTCAAGAGATCCCGAATGCATTTCAGACAGCTCTATATACAAACAGAGGCCAGGAGCTCCGCCATCTCTGGAACTGGTGGCGGGAGCCCGGCAGGGAACGTGTGTGCGGTTGCATGTATCTTGCTGACCGCTGATGGAAGAGGGGCGAGTTGGTCAAGGACAGCGGGGCGACCCCCGCATTCTTAAGACAGTGTCACAGGGGCCTTCAAAGTCTGGGTGACACCTCAAATTTTGATAGCTAATTAAGAAAAGAAGCTGAAGAGAACTCCATTTATTTACTTTGGAAGGATGAAGGATGATGTGGGGCAGAGCAAGGTTAGTGAAGCAGTGACTCCAGGGAGTAGAAATAAATCTGAAGCATAGATCACAAAGTTTTCCCCTCTAGCTTATATATTCTTATTACACCGAATACACTTAAGATGGGCACACACATAAAAGGGTAGTATCTGTTGATTCATTTATACTCCCGTTTTCTGCTTTCCCAGAAACGTGTGACTGGATTGGCTGAAATCCTTTCTCTTTCCTTCACCAGTTCAGTCCACAACATAGCTGTTCGGTTTCAAAATAATTCTCATTTTTTTTTTCATGAGCACTAAGAAGGCAGCAATAATTTATGGGAATTCCCACCTCAGAAACCAAAGCTTGGCAGAAAAGTATACTTCTATATGGCCCTAAGTGTGGATTCCCTGAGCCACTAAAGGCAACACACCAGAAATTTCCAAGTATCCAGAAAATAAACTGAAAAATGGCTAGTCTCTGTCAAAGAAAATATTACTGACCAAGTGCCCAGTTTTCAGTATTGCACTCAGGATCCTTAAATCACGTTTGTCTGATGAAAAAACTTATTCCGGGGGGACAGAAGTGGGAGATGGGGTGAAGTGACACATCCTATGGTGAAGAAAGGAGTCTGGGGTACAAATGGCCTGCCATCAGCTCTCCAAAACCTCCCTTTCCCCCGGCACTCCTGGACCCTTTCAGGAACCCCTCTAGCGCCTTGGTGTCATGGTCCTCCCATTGAGGCACACCATGCCAGAAATGCCCAAGGTCTGAGTGCAGCCCAGTACAATATAGTCCCTAAACACAATATAGTCCCTCTATCTCAGACATTAGCTTTCCTAATGCCTGTGACCTCTAGGGCTTCCCACAAAAACTCAGCAAAAAACCCAGGGAGGGACAGAGGGATACTGAATTCCTTAGAGGCTTCAATTTGAAGCAGGGAGAGTGGTGAAGATTACCTGGTGCAGCAAACAAGCCTCACCATTACTCTTTGGGTTGTGTACTGTAAAGGGCTATGGAGGGAGAGCTGGCAGGGGTGGAAGGACAAGTGGGGCCACTCAAAACATTTCTGGGAAACATATCCCTTCCTAAAAAACATGTCTCTACTTGCCATGAAGCCTGGAAGAACAGTAATAAAAACAATTGAGCACATTCAGAATAGTCCGCCTGAAAGGGACATTCCCCTATTGAACCTGACTCTCATATTATATCAATGAAGTCAGTAGAATACAAGATTTACAGACCAAGAAAGTGAGGCTTAGACAAGCCGAATGACTTAAGCACCTCCCGAGCTGGAGCTAGAAACTTTTTATCCCAGAATTCCGAGTTCTTTCTATTGTACTTTGCCCAAAGCTATAATCAGTGGGTGGGGCATCTGGGATGTGCTTCACTTTGACCTTTAGAACCTTCAGCCTCCATCTCCCCATTGGCCTGAATAAGGGCTAGGGAGACATGAAACCCATCAGGTTTGTAGGGAAAAGCAACAGGAATTTTATTTCTTCTTTGAGTTCACATTTAGTTGTTCCTCATCACTCTTTACACCATCCAAAAACACATTTAGGCAAAAACAGAAAAGGAGACACTAGCTTTGACAAGAAAGATGGATGGATAGATGTGAGTTTATTTTAAAAATACAAAAATTACATACTATTTCAATTCTGATGAATTATTGGAAATGTTCAAAAATTCTTACAAATAGCCCCCAGTGGAAAAGATAGTCTTTCCCTGGTAGCACCAAAACATCAAAGGTTATGCAGTTCAAGCCAGAAAAATGACCAGAGACTGTTTCCTAAATTTTGGAAGATGTGGTTCAGCACCAACAAAGGGAGTATATACTTGTTTATGCACTAGTCATTAAACCTTGGAGCTCATTCCACCAAGCAATTCTAGGCTTACAGATAAAAGGGAAATACTCCAAAAAATTCAAGGAAAGTTTGGAAACATTCAAGCATGGCAGGAACTCAATGGAAGGTTTGAAGAATACCCATACTTTCCCCTAGCTTTAGACAGTACCTATGCGCTCCAAGACGTGTTTCTTGGTGTCCCTATCAGAAAAAAACTCAAGTCTATACAACACATAAAATAGCAAACAGGCCCAATGTGACACTATTTTAAATAAGGAATGGGTCACATTGTCCTTTTCCTGGTCTTCAGGCAGATTTTACTCTCTGTTCTGGAGTGTTCTATAGCTGTTGGCAGAGCTGACCATAGGGATAATCATCTTAAGAGAGATTTTTGTACAACTGAGTGGAAAAGTAATTTGTCACATATTAAGAAAACATGTAAGCATGTGTTAAATGGAATTTTATCTTAGCAAACAAAAAATAAAGACAAAGGAATGATCTTTAAATGCCAGAACTGCCAAGGGGAAGCAGGGACCCATCAGTCAAGAAATTTAAAGGTTTGAAGGAAGTGAAATTCTGCCACATCCAGAAGGAGAAGAAGAAATATCAGTGAACAATTCTAAGAACTACCAGTAGGATATTTACTTACTTGATACCAGATGGCTGAGCCAATATTATCATGCGCAAAGTGCAGGGGGCAGGTTCCAGCTTAAGATAAGGAAGAGCTTCCATGTAGTAGAATGAACCTTTTCATTGGTTATGTTTTGAAAGAAAAATAAAGACTAAAAAACTAAAACTAAAAAAAAAATGCTACAGAAATCCAAAATGACTCTAGGAGCCAGGTAGGTAGCATAACATGTGAATCATCCAGGAAAAAATATACATTAAACATATGGAAATAATCTACGGTTCCATAAAGACATTTGCTCGCTCCCATGTGTCTTCAGAAATGGAGCCTTTCCCATTGACTTTTAAAAGAGACATAAGAACAAAGGGACACTCATTTAATTCAACACAAAACAAAACTATGCGAGAGGAATGACGAATGGGTAGCTGACACCTAGCCTCAGCCCAGGAGCCAATAGAGAGTAGGGGGGACAAAGGAAAGTTGGAGAGTGTGTGCCCTGTGAAAGAGGGTGTACACCACTACCTGATTACTGCCATGTAGAGAGACTGGCCCAGTGTGGACAGCTTTTCCATTTTTCGTTTTAGTTGTTCAAAAGGGCCAGAAATCTTTTTTTTTTTAAATTTTTTTTTTCAGCGTTTATTTATTTTTGGGACAGAGAGAGACAGAGCATGAACGGGGGAGGGGCAGAGAGAGAGGGAGACACAGAATCGGAAACAGGCTCCAGGCTCTGAGCCATCAGCCCAGAGCCTGACGCGGGGCTCGAACTCACGGACCGCGAGATCGTGACCTGGTTGAAGTCGGACGCTTAACCGACTGCGCCACCCAGGCGCCCCTAAAAGGGCCAGAAATCTTGATGTGGACACATGCAACCTCCCATTTTTTAATGTTTGTGCAATTATTTCCAAAAGATACTCTGTGGGCCAAACAAAACATGATGTAGGCTGGATCTGGCCAAGAGCCCACCAGTTCATGGCTTCTGCTGGAAAGAATACTTCTAAGTATGGGTGTGGAGGGAAATGGGGAATTGTATGGTCTCTAAGATCCTGTTGGGAGTCCAATAAATAGTACCCCTCTTCCTGAATTCTGAACCAACTCAAAAGTGAGAAAATAGAGTGAGCCATGGGTGGGTGGGGGGCTGCAAATTATAACTTTCCTACTGAGTAAAGCAAGGTCGGGAAAAATGGGTAAGAGAGCTTCCTGGAATCGGAGACACTGGACTGGGTCAGGCCTCTCTTCCCTCTCCTCCTTACTTACCACAACCACCTGTAGGATCTGTGTTCCCTGCAGGCAGCTGGTTCCCTAAAAGGACATCGAGCAGAATGGGGGCAGAGCTACTCAGGCTTCGTATCTCCTTCTAGATGTCCCTGTTGAATAATTCACTCCTCCTCTCACAGTTGAGATTAAGGGAAGGGGCTCAAAGGAAGGGGCTGATAGAACCAGGAGAATTTCAGATACATAATAGCAGTGGAGAAGACAGGATCCCCTCAATAATTACTTCCAGCCAAGGCCACCTTTAGCACACAGTGCATCTTTGTGCGAGTTACAAAAAGGCACTCCACCCTGGCAGATGAATTACAGAAAGGCCCTTTCCTCCCGGCTCATGCAGCCCCAGCCTGGGGCACACACAGCTTGGCAAGCAGTACTGGGACTAGATTCCAGCCCACACTTGCCTACTCGGCCTAGTGCCTAAGTACAAAAACCCACAACTGCCCATAGCAGCCCTGCTTCAGACTCTAATAATCCTATCAATTTGATTCCAGACTCTTCAGTCTCCAAAGTAACCACATTGTGAGCAGCACCCACTCTCTGTCCACCTCAAACAGTTGGAATTGATATTGGCCCAGGCTGTGTCAAGCTAGTCAATGGGGTGAAGCAGAGGAAAGGTTGGCTGCTTGGCATAGCTTGTGCCTTATTATTATTATTATTATTATTATTATTATTAGTCTCTCAATTTCCCGATCACTAAGTTGGTACAAATTCCCAAGGAATGAACAGCCATTTTTTCAGCATGTCAGAATTCAGTGAGGCTATAATCATTTCTTCACAATGTTTTTTAGTAAAGAATATATTAAGGGAGACATTGTTTTAAAAGTTTCCATGTACAACTGTGGCTTGTCCCAAATTCTTTGTATTCAGATGTCAGACTATAATTGTTGGTTAGCAGCAAGGTTACCAGATGGGTTATAAAATGCATCTCAAATGAATATCAAAAGGACTTAAGGAAAATACAATTAACTGCTGGTGTAGTTGAGGCAGGCTACAGTTTCACTGTAAAGAAAATTAATCCCATCCTTATTAGAGCTGAGAATATTTCTGCATCCATGATCTAACATCTTCTCTTCCAGAGTTCAACCCACAGGAAAAAACAAAAAACAACCCCCCCCCAAAAAAAAACACCATGAAACAAAACACAGGACTCCAACCAAACAGACATATAAAAACAAAACAAAAAAAGAATGGAAAATTCTATTTATCAGACGTGAGAGACATGTCCATGAAGGGGAAGCAAAATGAAAAACAAAGAATATTTAGTTGAAGCTGATCTCTCGCTAACATTTCATAACCAGGGAAATGCAATCAGCACTGTCTCCAGAGAGATCCAAACAGGATGTTAGACTTCTACATTCTTTCGTATTTCTACTCAAGCCAGGTGCTTCAGGAAACAAAAATTAAATGTTTGATACCACTTAGCTGGAAGTGAGTTCTTTCCTCTACCACAATGCCAACAAACAGAAGTCTACATTTTTGCCAACCTATTTCCAGGTCACTTGTGTGTTTTAAGAAAAGAAAGCAGACATGGCAGACTGGGTAATCTACAAACTCCACTCTTTCAAAACTCCACTTAATTGAGACTCACCCATTCATTCATTCAGTTAATACTTATCAAGGATCTCTAAGCAGGCATGTTATGACTGCTTCTGCAGCACCCTTTCCTTTCCCCTGTGAGCATAAAGTACACAGCCAAGGTTGTTTTTATGTACAGCTTAAAATCCACACATTTTTTCTCAGTGAGATGAGCAAGCGATACATTTACCCTTTGATGAGTATTTGAGGAAGAAACAAGCAAACAAACCTACTCCACATGTAATTTCATGTGTGTAAAAAGACAGGGGAACATGATTTTATTACGGAGAACATGTATTTGTTATTATCACATTCACCTTAATGTACAGAGGGATGTCCTAAATATAGAGAGGAGTTTGGGAGGGGGTGGGGAAACAAGAGAAACACCCTGCTGTTGGCAACCTTAGTGACTCTAATCTCGGGCCAGAAGGCTGTGGCTGAGCCCTCTGCTGTGGTGCACATGGCTTTCTTCATTTATCTTTCGAACCCTCTCCACTTGGAGACTTGTAAGGTGAAAAGCAGGTCTGCAGATAAATATCCCTAATGTAAGATGCCCATGATGATGAGCTTGCCTTCTCTTCTTCTCTCTTCCCTCAGAAAGATAACAAACAGAGGAGGAAAGCGTGGCACATGGGGAAGTGGAGTTAAAATGTACTGCACGTTACTAATCCTAACATAACATTGGCAGCTTGCACCATCCCCCTGCCAAACCCAAATTAACACACTGCCTTACTGGAAGGCAAAGGCTGCAGCTATATTTATAGCTCAATTAACAAGTTTCATAACTAAACCTCCAGAAGTCCTAGGCAAACCTGACAAATGCTATGCATCTTAACGCCACGGTGACCCTGCCAGAATGCCACCATCTTCTAACGGGGAACGACTCCTGCTATCACCTTGCGAGAACAATGATGATTGGCACTGGCCCATCTGATAAAGGGAAGCTGGCTGGGCAACTCGGCTCTTGTCAGGGGTACGTCTCATAACAACTCTCAACCAACACACATACGGTTGATTCAAGCAGGCGGCTAATTCTTCTTCCTTTTGCAGATGGATGGAAATGCCTGCTCCTCTGGAGCCAATGGCTGCAGAGAATGACTGCCATCTTATGACTCAGGGGCCTTGGTCCTTCCGGGAACAGTGTCACGGAAACACAGGGTACATCACTTGGCAAGTGTTGTAACTTCAAAAGAAGCAGGAAACCTTTTCATCATATCTTCGAAGCAGGTTAATTTTGCTCGAGGGAGAAAGATTCTTCAGAGGATTATTAGTGTCCAGGCAGCATTGTTAGAGGATGACTAGGGAGGATGCAATAGTATTTTTAATACAGCACTTGACTTGGGGCAAACTGCCTTCAGCGTCCAGGTGGGCTTTCCCTTTATTCTGGAACAACATACATGTTTACATGGCACAGAGCTTTGTGACGATTTGCCTGCACATCTGGCTTCTCTGTGGGGCTGTGAGCTCTTTGAGCCCAGAAAGGGAGGAGCATCCTGTTATATTATGTCCTCCTCAGCTCTTAGCTCAGAGTAACTAACAGTAAGGTCCAGCATTTCTGAGTGAATGAATGAATGAATGAATGAATAATTTAATAGGTGAACTGGATGAATAAATAATTTAATAGGTAAACAGTACTATTCTCCCACATACTATCAGAACTTTTATGATTCTGAAAACCTCTTGCTTCAGTTTTGTGGCTGGAGCTAAACACATTTCATGTGCCATCCTTACATCTTCCTACCAACTATAACCCATCTCCAGCTACCTTTATCATAGGTCCCTTCCCCATTAGACGCTGGCTATTTAGATCACAGAAATTCGGAAAGAAACTTAAAGTTGTTGGTCAGAGCCTTAAATATATCTCCAACTGCTTGAAACCCTTGGCTGCTAACACAGAGCAGAGGTAGATGGTCAACCATTAACACTGTGTTAATATATGCGAGGTGCACAATTTTGGGTACATCAATGATTCCTGAACTTCAGTTTCCCTATGTGTAAAATGAAAGGGTTAATTTAGAGCTACCTTCCAGGGTCTTTTCAACTTTAAAATATTATGAAGTTTATTTTTCTGCCATCTCATTGCACACACACATACTAATGGCAAACATTTCTTTGTTCTCCTGTCCCCTAAAAAGCATGCTTACAGAAGTTGTTTTAAAACACCCAAACTTCTCAATGAGAAGCCCATGCTTTTTTTGTTCCTTGGCACTCTCATTGTTGGGATTTTGATCTCCAAGTACAAGGGTATTCCTTCCAAGGAATACAAGTAGACTATTTTCTCAGGACAATTTGTGGTTGCTGAAAAAAAAAAGGTCATTACGCTATAAGCATAGGATAAAGAGGATAAGCCACAGTTAGGTGCTGTTATCAAGGTAGACTGGAGTAAAACTAGTAAGGATATTCTGCCAGCATCCAAGGATCTGTTGCCTCTCCCTGCTTTTTCAAGGAACAAGATCTGGACCAAAGATGCCTCTGCAACAAGGACCACAAAGGGGTAGTCTACTGGCTAAAGCTGGCCCCTGGAATATGATCAGGGACCAGGTCATGCATAGCTGCTGTTACTGATGTTTTAATGTGAGTTTAAGTGCCTTTGGGTGGGTCATGGAGTGATCAGTTTATCAATGGCCCTTACCACTCCTTATGCCTTATACCTCTGTCTTATCCCTTTCATTCATTCATGATACTGGTCCTTTGCCAAACTCACTGTATCTGTCTTCTCCTACTAAAATAGAATGCTACTGGGATGCCTGAGTGGCTCAATTGGTTGAGTATCAGACTCCTGATTTTGACTTAGGTCATGATCCCAGGATCGTGGGATTGAGCCCCACTCTGCACTGAGTGTGGAGTCTGCTTGAGATTCTCTCTCTCTCTCTCTCTCTCTCTCTCTCTGTCTCTCTCTCTCTCTCCCTCTGCCCCTCTA
Organism: Acinonyx jubatus; assembly: GCF_027475565.1. Taxonomy (NCBI): domain Eukaryota; kingdom Metazoa; phylum Chordata; class Mammalia; order Carnivora; family Felidae; genus Acinonyx; species Acinonyx jubatus. Next base: position 75,585,639 of record NC_069388.1, on the reverse strand, counting down.
CCCTACTTGCACATTGTCTCTGCCTCTACAAAATTAAAAAATAATAAAATAAAATAAAACAGAATTTTATCTCCCACGAGTGTAAGACATCCTTCTGTTTGTTCACTATGTACAATACCTGGAAGAATGCTTGAATCATAGTACATATTTTGCACATATTTGTTGAATGAATAAATGAATGAATGAATGAATGAAGCTCCCCTGCCAGTTGCTCCCTCTCAGACCTCCCATCACACTCTGCTTACTCTATCGCAATAGCCTTAATGCAACAAACATTTATTAAATACGAGGCACTATGCCAGGTACTGGAGATATTGAGGTGAACGAGACAGAGTACTTTGTCTCAAAAGCTCACATTTAAGAGCACGTAGACAAATACGACAACACAGCACAACAGTTTTGATGTTCCATGAAAAGGCTAAAGGAAGGCAGGAAACATTTGCAATGTGGCTCAGCGGGAGTAGAAATTCAGTACCTGGACAAGGGAGAGAGGGCACTCTACACCAAGAGAACAGACTGTGCAGAGTCACAGGGCGGTGGAGGGACACATGCTCAGGGCCAGACCACCCCAGTGTAGGCAGAAGAGACAGCGTGGAGGAGGAGAGGCTGGAGGAGGGCCTGGGAAGGAGCACCACTGCGGAAGTGGGGAGACCTTCACAGCAGAGCCACGGAGTTTAGATGCTATTCTGCAGGAAAGAGACACTATTCAAGGGTTTCAAATGGTGAGTGCCAGGGAGACCGTGACGTGTTAGAAAGTTACTCTAACTTGTGCTGTAGGGTACAGGCTGACGTGAGAATAAGCTCGGAGGTGCTTGTAGGCATCTGGAGGAGGGGAGATGGGAGCCTAAGTAGAGGCAGGAAAAGTTGTTCCTCTTGGGAGAAACTTACACAATAAACATTTTGGAGACAGAATGATGTAATTAACAAGCAAGAGGGGATGACGGGTGAGAGACAAGTGAAGGGAGAGGCTTCTGTTTTGGGTCAACTCAATAGATGATGCTGTAAAGGAGAAAGGGCAAAAGAAGTAACTAGCAGGGCTGCAGCCACTGAGCTGTCAGCATCATGGTCCACAGTGACCTCTCTCATGGCAGTTTCAGAAAAATGAGGGGGATGAAAATAAGTGCTGTGGAGCAAAGAATGAATATGATGCGAAAAGTCACAGACTTGTAGAAGAAGGGGTCATTTATTTAGTTTTTAAAAAAAACTTGGGAGAAGCGGGTCAGAGGGATGAACAGGCAGAGCACAGGAGACTTTTAAGGCAGTGAATCTATTCTGTGTGCTGTTACAACAGGAGATAGATGTCATTCTACATCTGTCCAAACACAAGAATGTACAGCAACAAGAGTGAGCCCTAATGCAAACTATGGACTTGGGGTGATGATAATGTGTTAATATAGATTCATTGATTGTAGCAAAACTATGGTGGGGAATACGTACAGCAGGACAGGCTATGTACCTGTGAGGACAGGGATATATGGGAGCTTTGTACTTTCTGCTTCGATTGTCTTGTGAGCTTAAAACAGAATAAAGAATAAAGTTTAGGGGTGCCTGGGTGGCTCAGTCGGGTAAGCAACCGATTTTGGCTCAGGTCATGATCTCACGGTTCGTGAGGTCGAGCCCTGCATTGGGCTCTGTGCTGAGAGTGCAGAGCCTGGGGCCTGCTTTGGATTCTGTATCTCCCCTCTCTCTGCCCCTCCCCCACTCACGCTCTGTCTCTCTCTCGCAAAATAATAATAATAGTAATAATAATAATAATAAACATTGAAAAAATTTTTTCAAAAGAATAAAGTTTATTAATAAAAAAAACTTGGTGAAGTTTGTAAAGATAAATAAGGCGGTATCTTGAAAGGAAAGGAAAGTCAGGAAAGATGGTGGTTTTCTTCTCTCTCTCTCTCATAGAATGGGAGAGACTTATACAAGTATAGTGGCATATAAGTATTTACAGGACGTGGTCTGTGAGAAAAATATTTGAGAGATAAAATACAGCTGATGCAAATAAAAATTCTTGGGAAGGACTCAGAATGGTGCCTAGTACATAGTGACTGCTCAGTAAAATGCTAGATCATTATCACTACCATAATATCCATTACTTTCTTATCTTATAGTAATTTAGGTCGCTGCTCCAGCTCCCTAATGAGACCATTAGCTCACGCAGAAAAAGGTTATGACTGCTTAGACTTTGTGTTCCTTGTAAGCACTTATTGTAATTCCTCGAACAGAATCCTCTTTCATTGGTTGATTCATTCAAAGTAGTTACTGATAAATGGTAGAACTTGAATCTTCTCAGGTAGTCATTTTGGCTTCTTCCTTTTAATATATTTTATTCATTTTTATCCTTACCTTCAAAGTACCATATTGTATGTATTAAACAAACGCCCCTGGCCCTCTCAGATTACAATGTTAAATTTGTCTGTGTAAATTTTGAGACCTTCAACCATATGCAACATAATTACAAGTCTAGAAGAAGGAGAATGAGGGCTCTAGCTAGGGCAGGATCAGAGATTCCATATAATGACATCCATAATTGGGTTCCTTATATTTTTATGCTATGTTGGTCTCAGTGTTGGCTTCACCCAAAGGCTGGCTTCCTTCAATGTCACAAGATGGCACAGTAGTTTTAGGTGTCACATATAGATAGAATGGCATTCAGAGAACAAGAGACCATTTCTTCCTGGTACCTTTGTTGTAAGAGGGAACCTTTCCACAAGATCTCCAACAGACTTGTCTTACATCTCATTGGCCAGAACTGTATCACAAGAACTTCAAGCTGTCTTTAGGTAGCTTTACATATGTGGGCACTAGGATTGCCTTAGACTAATCAGGAGACACCCTCCTTGGGAAGAAAAGCAACCTTTTCAGAAGTGCACAGTCTTGCAGAGGAAAGGTGACCATGGAATACACAGGATTCTGTTTGGAAGGATAAGTCATGGGGTGGGGAGATGGATGTTGGATAGGCAGTCAACAGTGTTTGTTAGAGTTGAATGAAAACTAATACAACATAAGAAAAGAAAATGATATAAAATGGTACCTCTTCTAACTTGTGGACATAAAATCTGCTTCTGGAAGTTATTCTATGAGCAAATAGATGACATAATAGTGAAATGATAAACAGGTAAATAAGTACTAAAAGTTTCATCCAGGTGAAAGGAGAAGGGCATTATCAAAGTTCCTGGAAACTCACCACACACATTGCATTGCTGTCTAAGTATAGTTCCCAGGATGCAGCGTGAGAGATTCCTCATTCACTCCACCAACATTTCAGGGTCTGTTATGTGTCAGACCAAATACCAAAACCTAAAAATAAATGTTAATAAAATCAGTTTTTCATCACCACAATACAAGTTCCTACACTAAAATATATAATCTATAACAGAAGACTAACAACTCAATAAATAACTGTAAAATGTGTTTTAGATCCATGATGAGTATACTAGGCACTTTTACTTTTTACTTTGGGGGTAGGAGGATTTCATAAAGGAATGTGATACTTGAACATCACATTGTGTTTATGCATCCCATAAAGGATGTGGGTCTTGAAAAATAATTTGTTGTTTCTGAGATGAAAAAGGGACTGGGAAGGGCATTTTTAAAAGAGGAAATATTATACCCAAAGGTGTACAAGTGTGAATTAGTATTCTGCCCCCATGAAATCCCAAGTGGATATCCAAATGGCCAGAGAACAGAGTTCAAGAGGAGGTGTGGATGGAGGTGAGCCTGGAGATTGGGGCGGGAACCAGATGACAGAGAGTCTTTTTTACCTCATGTATATAAATTGGGATTTGGTGCAATAAGTAACACTGAAGGCTTAACAAAGTGAATAGACATCTTAAAATATCACTGGCAGCTGGGTCATGGGGAGGTTGTGGTGAGAGCAAGTCTAGAAGCAGGTTATTCAGTTTAGCAGTTGCTTCAATAGTTCAGGAACATCAAGACATCACTTGAGCCAAGGCAATAACAAGGAGTCTGGAGAAGAGGCAGAGATGAAATACGTGATGGAGCTCAGTAAAAAATCTGAATGTGGAAAAAGAACTGGAAAAGTCCAGAATGATCGGGTAAGTATGGTTAATGAGGGTAGAGGAGACAAGAGAAAAAGGTAAAAACCAGGGTGTTCAACTTATCTGGGTTTGCCAGGGCTTTTCCAGATTCAGTGCTAAGAGATCTTCATTCTGGGAAGCCTCTGGGTCCCAGGCATACCAGGGCAATTGGTTATCACATAAGGAAAAGTACATTTGCAGGAAAGTGTGGTAAGTTCAGTTTGGTAGGTAATGAATTCCAAGCCTATTGGGCAACAGAACATTCAACTGGCATCTACTTAACCCTCAAATGGCTGGTCAGCTCCGTGGAAATTCAACCAGCTAGTGTTCACTAGCTATGCACTCCCCGAAAAAAGATAGTTTTCCAACAACTTTCACATTTCCACTCCATCCTGTAAATACCATCCAGCTTTCACACAGTTAAGGCAGGAAGCCCCCACAGTGTTCACCAGCTATGCACTCCCCCCAAAAAGATGGTTTTTAAACAACTTTCACATCTCCACTCCATCCTGTAAATACCATCCAGCTTTCACACAGTTAAGGCAGGAAGTGGTTCAATAGTCTTTCTCCACCAGGGCTGGTGGACTGCAGATGCAAGGCAAAGAATGAATGATGGGCACCTTTTGAGCCCTTCATGCAAATCACTTTAAAAAATTATCCTTAAAAGGAGTATGTCCTATGGTAACCTATAGTCATTTCTATCAAGGGGACTACCCATCTGCTTTTGCTGCCTACAAACTTATGATTCATCAGAAAACAGAGCATTTCCATTCCTTATTTATTAATCTTTGTATCACAGACATACCTGCACTGCACATGTACAAGCACTCAATAATTTGTTGCAAAGTAAATTATTTTAAGTCCATCAAAGTACATATTATCCTTATTACACATTCCATTTGTAATCTATAATCTTTAAATTCCTTTATTTTTTCTTCAACAAATAAGAACTTGAAAACCAGGAAGTTTTAGGTTGGTACAATAGCTCTGAGATGATTCTAACCATCTAGTTTCACTTAGTAAAAGCCTAGAAACATCATGGCGAGAAGGTAGTTCCATTTGATACATTTATTTGTGCTTGAGACCAATATTGTTCTACCAATAGCATACTCTATAAACTGACCCAGTGCTCTGAGAGTCCCCAAATGCCTTATTTAAAACAATGGAGCAGACATTGAGGATGGTGTTCAACTCTTAACTTAGCAATTCCCACTAGTGATTTAAACCAGACCTTCAGTGTTATTTTAACATAGGTTTTGGATTTAATTATCCTAAATGTCTAAAAGAATGCATACAATTCCCAAACTGTTTATCTCTTTTATGGTAAAATCTCTTCCCCTATCCCTAGAAATCTGTTTTAATTATTTAATCAGTTTGGCTGAAACTCACAAAGCATTAAATTGTTAGTTGTTACTTAACATTCCTTATAAATTGCATTTATTAATTTCTGGATAGAGACTTGTCCATTGCTACAGTAATTTAAATTAGTACCACATGGTTACAGACCGCTGCTGAATGATGATTAAATCTTTGGGGCAAATTCAGTCTTTTAAGATTTAAATGGCACTAGAGATAAGCTAACCAAATTTGGGTCCAAGAAGTTACAATTTATCAAAAATGTAATAAACCATGGCCGGAATATTCATCGTAAGCAGCACATAATGTGGTCCATGAAATGACATTTTAGCATCTCTCTCACTGTGGTCACAGGGAAGCGCTGACAGTGCAGACACAGCAATGCTCCATTGATATTTAACAGTTCCCATCTACAAGGTGCTTTGCAATATTGTGGCTTTTTATACACTCAAGTCCCCCTGATACTCTATCAGTCATTTTGTTATTCAACATACTGACATATTCCTTTCTCGGTGCTTTAATTTCACAGGCACAAACAATCAACATAGCACACAACCCTCTGGGATCTCAGCGACAGGAGGAGGAACTGTAAGACCCGGTGGCATTTCGGGATGATGAATCACTAGGGGAAAGAGTTCCGGTAGGGACTGTTGACTCTAACCTACTTAGGTACAGGTGATGGCAGACAGGCTTGGGAAAAGTTAAGAGATCTCTCCCAGGTCACAAAGGTGAAGAGAGGCTCTAGAATTCAGTTTCCTGACTTGCAATCCAGAAATGTTTCTTCAACACCTACTACCACCAAACAGTCCATTTAACTGGTAGGACCCTGGATCTCAACATTTACTCAGATTACTGAAAGGACCTGATCACTTCTTCCCAGGGAACCAACGGGGGAAATCAAGTGATTAAAAAGTGAACCTTCCCACTGCTTCTGAACACTTAAAAAATAATAATAATTAAAAAAGAGGGTAACAGGCAGGGCATAGGGGAGACCGTAAGTGTCTCCTACTGTAAAGACTGACTGAAACACTCAGGTAAAATAACAAAATCAACTCATAAAATAATAGATTCATCTTCCTGCTGCTAAAGATAAATATTAAATAATCCTAGGTGCTGCTGGCTGAAAATTAATTTCTGTAAGGCAAATAGTATAGTATGTATATGTGTTTCAATTTCTGTTTGGCAAGGTGCCTATTTTGAGCATCCTGCACAGACCTTTGAAGTACTTGGGCTTCCTGGATAACGCAGATGCTTAAACAAGAATTGCTTCCTCAGGGCTCCCAAGCACTGTAAAAGAGTCTGTTTTGGATTGTCAGGCCCCCAACTAATTCCAGGTATTCAAGTCTAAAAACACAACATTTTTTAATGCATTAATGATACATCACAACCTTTCTGAATTGAATTGTGTCAGAGATGGGAGTGACATTAACTTATTAGAGGAGTCACAAAGTGCTGAACCACTGCAATTTGTGTTCCCCAAATTACAGTCAGGTGCAGTCGCCCGCATGGGGCAGGTTGAAACAGGATACACAGTGAGAAAAAAAGTGCTTCAGATAGAGCCCTCTAATGATTAATTTACAATAGAAAAAAGGATAGAGGGCAAACAGTACATTGTATTCTAAATCATGAAGCTATTATAGACGTCCCACTTGTCTACTCTTAGACCATCTGAGAGCTAAGTCGTTTTATCCCCCAGCCCCAGTTGTTCTGACTGTGCTTCTTTAATATTGGTGTTTGACAAAAAACATAAAATGTCCCCAGGAAGCCAAACACACTCAGGACCATTTCTATAGAAACTTCAGAAATGTGAAAATGAAAACCACCACCAAAACAATAACAAAAATCCACAATCTGCACTTTTTCAGAAGTTCCCTAGGAGCCTTAACTAATTTTTTTGTTTTGTTTTTTGTTTTTTTGTTCTTTTGTTTTTAAACCAGGAATGCTTATCCTGGAAGAGCCTTCCATTAGCAGCATGGGAGTTAAAGCACGCGGTATTCTAGACCAAGCAAATGCCATGAGGCAAGGTGAGCTCTTTGTGGTCACAGAAGAAGAAGAAAGTCACTGGGGAGTCCATGCATGGAGTAACCCTCACTTCCAAGTCTACTCAAGTTCTTTCTACAGAAGGATTTAGCAGAACAAGGGGTCTATAAATGGAACCAGAGAGTGGGATCCCTCACTCTGATATTCTACTAACACTCCATGCCTCTTTCCAGAAGGGACATGCAACCCAGCATAGTGACCAAATTCTAACTTGCGTCACTGCATTCTGTCTCCTCTGAATACCTCCTGGAACTTCATCTGGTCTTCATTCCATGTTGTAAACCAATATGAGCTGTTGGAAAATTGCCCTTGAGGTGGCTGTACTTCAACACTGGGCAACATGACTCATGAATATTTTTAACAGTCAAGGCCATATGTTCCTCTCTTCTGTAGAGCATGGAGCCAAATGGAGCTTCTTAAATAACACACAGTGTGGCAGCTACTGCCAGGCACACAGGGAAGAGTCTCAGAGTTGGATGTGTTCTCACAGTCAGAGATGGGAAAGGTCCCTGACTCTGAGAGAGACAACCAGCTGACACGGAGCTAAGAAAATACTGAGAGAATAAGAGTTGGGTTTTGTGTGTGTGTGTGTGTGTGTGTGCTCTGTTTTCATCTTTGTTTCTATGCTTGATGTATTTTACAAGCCCGTTAAGGGAAATGCTTTTTCCTAGGTCAGTCTTCAAGTTAACCCAGGTCCTCCTCCACTCCACTCTCTCCCAGCACTCCATCAGAATTACAGGGTGCCCAGGAAGTGCGTCCCACAAGCCCACCAATACCCAGAACTGCAGTCAAGGGAAAGCAAACTTTCTTTACGATATAACAAAGTTTCAAGATGCACAGGCACCCTTGGACTAGGGTAAAGTGGAAGCAGCTTCTGAAGAACAGCTTTTCGAGGGGATTTGGCTTTATGGCAAAGGAGAGGAATGGAAAAGATGAGACTAATAGAAGCAGAGCTGCTTGAAAGAGGACAACCAGAATGGAACAGGAGAAAGGACACAGAAAGGAGAAATTGGGGAATGCCTGAGATTCATTTTATTCTTGACAGGCCCAAATTCCCACTTTCTAATGACAATTCTATAAATTTCCAACATGGCTTTGTTTTTGAATAGTGACCTATTTAGAATTATCCAGCTTTAGTTGACCAACTGGATTTATTCTGCAACCTTTCTGGGTGAGTTTAATAACCTGATATTTATTTAAGAGCCCAGCATTGTCAGCCACTGTGTTAGGGATGAGGGATTGGCCATGAATAGGACCAACATGGCACCTGCCCTCCCAGATCTTCTGGCATTCTACTAGCATTTGATAAGCATTAAGGGAACAACTCTGTGGAGTTAGGGAAGGGTCCTTGGGGGGAAGTAACACCTAAGCTGAGACTTTCAAGATATAGCGAAACAAGTCTGATCACCTTTGTAAGTCTAACTTATCACCTGTGAGATTAGGAGTCTCCTCCCTGCCACTGGCTCACGGCATCAGAAGGAGACAAGTAAAGGAAACGTGTGGGGATAAGCAGAGCTTACTGGAGAGCAGAAAATGTAGTGTGACATCAATCCTTGGAGGCCAGTTAGATGCCAGCTGGGGATTTAATGTTGACCTGAGGTTTCTAAAATTACACAGGAAAAGATATGTAGCTGTGCCTTCCAGCCCCAAACTACTTCTGCCCCCAGCTCCCCCTCCCCCTGATGAAATGTCTTCAAGGTAAGCAGATACAAATGGAAGTTAATAATTTGATTTTCTCTTGTCCCTCGTTTACTTCGGTATCTTGCCAACCTGTGCGTTGTTGTATCTGTGATAAGGTTCCTGCGGCCCTGGTTCTATTGCCCCATCCCCGTAAGTGGCACTTGGGTATAAACAAGGTCTGTCAGGACGGAAAGAACTTCAAAAACGCATGCCACCAAACTCTTCACAAATTTGACATTTGTAGTTTAGGGTAAGTCAACCACCCAACTCTACATGGGTGGGTAAGCTTGCTACAAGACATGCCTTGGATAGCAGAGGATTAATTTGACCTCACACCTTCAAGGAAGAGTTATTCTTTTTTAGTATCTTTGACCATGTTCCCAGGATGCAGAACACTTTGAAGTGTAAAAAATTCAGTCATCCAAGTGCTTAGACCATCCCTTACCCAATATCTGTAGGGTTAGGAAAAAATGAATAATTGCCCTCATGTAGAAAATATCTGGGGGACAGACTGTTCACTTTTTGTTTAGATAGGCTGCTGTCTGTTACACACGGGTTTAATTATTTCCCCCATTTGGTTTTATATGCACTTTCACTCCTGTTGTGACAGAGATTATTATTATTATTATTAATCCCAGAAAAAAAGGAAAAAGATTTAATATGGTAAAAAGGACAAATGCCATAAAACCTACTGTAATAATATGTTCAGTAGGAACCATGGTCATTGCAGGGTAGAGTTGCACACCTACTCATTCTTTTGTGATGATCATGTTTTTACTATTCCAAATTTAATACTTTTTCTAATATATTATATGTTACCTCCCATGTATTTAAGCTGTACTTAAAAGCATGCTAAGAACTGGTAATTCTTTAATGGTTGTTCACTTACAAGCGATTGTGGGTCATTACACAATCATTTAAAGGGCATTAATGAGAACCATTTAATGGTTTTAGTAGAATATCATTGTAAGGGACAGGGGAAAAGTTACTGGCTGTAAATTTTTATGACCATTTCTTACAAAACGTATTACTTTAAAGATTTATGTATGTAACAATGAGTACAATAAAAGCCATGCTAAAAATAATTTGAAATCAAAGTAATGCATATAGATAAGTCTTTGCTCTGCTACAATTGGGTGGGTACCTTAAAAAAAAAAAACAAAAAACAAAAAACCTTCCTTTTCTCCTTCCTCCCTTCCTCTCTCTCTGCCTTTCATTCTTCCTCACTTTCTTCTCTCCCTCCTTCCCCACCTTCCACCCTTCCTCACAACTTGCAGTTTCTTTCTTAAGAGATTTTTAGTACCATTAAAGTTTTTGTTTTTACTGAAAACCATTACAGATAGAATCTTAACCATTATGTTTTTTGTTGCCGAGAGTGGAGAACAGAGGGGTAAATATAGCAGGGCAACACTGCATAGAAATGCCCCAAATGTAGTGGATCTTTGTTTACAGAACTTTCCCTTATATATCATTATTTTAAACTATTTCCTCTTATATACTATAGGACAAAAATAGAAAATCCAATACTTTCTAGGACATCACTCTCTAAGACAGGACAGGGGACTAAAAAGGGAGAGGAACTAGTCTGGTAGTACACCCACGGAAATCTGTAAAATACATACAGAAAGGAGCCTCACTCATACCCAGAGAAGCATGGAATATCTCGCTCCATGCAGCTCACCTCTTGAAAAAGAAATGGGTATTTGAGAAGCTCACTCTACTGAGGGAGCAACCTTATTAAAGTGCTTTAATAACACAACAGTCATTGTATTATGCCTGGTTTTGTCCACTTGTGATTCTCACGGAATACATAATGAATAAGACAATGCCCCTTTCCCAGGATTCTTGCATAAGCAGGAGGATATTTCTAATTAAAAAGGCAGAGTTAGCGCAGCACATGAAATGAACAGAACCATATCTCTAGAAATGCTGAGATTTTACTGTTTGCATTAAGTAACGCTTGTATTTCTCTCTGAATCTAGCCCAATACCCATTACCAATAAGATGAAGATTTAAGATAACTTGGTCAAAAGATGGTGAATTACAACTTTTAATTAAAATGTAGAAAATAGTTGCTTTAAAATAAACATGATAATACTTTCATGATCATTAATTTTTTATGGAGAGAACAACAAAAGCAACCTGAATATTTTAGAATGTGACATTATAAAGTCAGGCAAAGGGGATTTTTTAGAAAATTATGCATGTCCCAGAAAGAGGATTATGTAGTTGCTACTTTCCATTTCTAGTCCCCTTGAAAACTCCGGTAGAATGCAAAACCCACACATCTGGATCCACAGGGATTTCTCTACTTGACCTATTCAGGTAAAGCAAGCAATGAGCGGGACGGTAAGAGGGTAAGGCAAGCATTGGGGTTTACACAGCTTATTGACATCAAACAACACTTCAATGAATGATCACAGGGTGAAGAAAAGCTGATTTTCCTACCTAGACCATATACCTTGATATGAAATTTTAAAAACATACATTTAATGTGGAGTTGAAATATTATTGGTGCTATGTTCGAGATTGAATGTGGCAAAACGATTGGTGATCGTGTGTGTGTGTGTGTGTGTGTGTGTGTGTGTGTACACATGCATTATGGTTTCCTCACCAGAATCAGCTCATAGTGATGCAAACCTAGCTTCAGGCCTCTTTCTAACGTTATCTCCAACTCTACCCCTAAGTAAATGTCCTAAGAGTATTAAGTCTGCTCTGGCTCAGTGTGTATGCACAGTCTTCTCTCCATCAGGGCATCCATGCTGATTCCCGCTCTCTGCCCATATGCTCTCTATCCTGATTACCTCAAGTCCGCCTCCTCAAAGAAGCCTTCCCTGAACTAATGCTTGGCTTCAAAACTCTAAGTCTACCACCAAATATCTAAGGGAACCATGGTGATAGTTACAGGGAAGACAGAATGGCGCACCCTCTGATAGGGCAGGAATTTTTTTGCATCAGTTGGCTTCTTCATCATTAAAATGAGGAAACAGTCATGTCTGCCTTACAAGGCTGTTGTGATAATTACATCAAAAATACATTTTAAAAGCATTTGGGATAGCATAGATTCATAATAAATGTTAGTTCTCCTCTTTCTCCTTCTCTCCCTTTCCAATTCAGAGAAATCTGTGTCTAAGCCATTTGGGTGTAACAACTTGTTATATTTACTTTCTTGTGACTTTCAATTTTGGGGGAGGGGGACTTTACATTCTCCATCATCTCTCCCCATTAGTCTATAATCCCCCAAAGGAAGGGACCCTTATTTACGTATCATCATATTCCCTTCCTCATCTAGCATAGTTCTATATGCACAGTGAGGATCCATAACATTTTATTAGAAGAGTGAATATTAGTTACTTACTCTAATATTTGGTTAAAAAATTAATTTCCATAAAATACAAGCCACAAATTAGCAACACTGTACTCGCTCTTTACACCCCCAGTATGCTGTATATGGCTGAATTTACATACAGTGGGGAGGGAGCATCAGTCTGATTTCAGATTGTTTTCCATCACCTGAGCTGGTAAGCTCTGTAAGGTCATAGGTGGTACTAACGTAAGATCGTGCATTCAATCCCAACATGGGTGTGTTTACAGACAGAACTTTGCTATGCCTGTGGACTATCTGTGTATTTTCAGGCAAGTGTTAACAATTAAAAACAATGCCACTGGCATTCCTAAAATGGTCTTAGGAAGTGAGCAGTGAGGATCAGTGCAAACAAAGAAAAATAAAAATCAAGCCTCATGCACCAGTTGTGATGGAAAGATGGCCTCAAGGTCTTGGTAGTCAAAGGACAGTACATTTGAGCGTTTTACTTTTGGCTTACAAGCTACTTGCACTGATGAGATGAGGTGTGGTGCATGAAGGAAGGAGAACAGAGTGGTTATGAGTGTGGTCTCTGGTGCCGGATGGTCTGACTGCTCTGTGACCTTTAGTCAAGTTACACAGCCACCCTCTGCCTCAGTTTCCCAACTGATAAACTAGGAGAATAACGGTTCCTGCCTCAAGGCATGGTCTGGACGCATAAACAGGTAATACATGCAAAGCCCTTACCACAGTGAGGGCCATGCAAGGATTACAGGTATTACCCTGGCAATACCTGGAAAGCCTCATGATGATTCTGCGGGAGTATTCATTTCTTCTGTTCAGGCTCCTGCCCCTTCATTATTAGGAGTAGGCCCCAAACAGCATGTCAAGGAAGGCTGAGACTCCCTCCCTGGGTGTTCCTTCCTCTCAGCAGAGGGGTAGGAGAAGAGCCATGACAGAAGCTCCACGGGCAGCAGATCCCAAGTCCCTTGTGCCATTGCTCACGTGCTTTCAAAGCCCATAAACAGGCATGTGTGCCCCATTTCCGGGATGCCCGGTGTCCTGAGGCTCTTGGGGCGGATGCCTTAAGTACCACATCTAGATACAGAAACAAACTAAAAGCAAAACGAGAAATGCAAAATAAAGAAACAGCTTTCCAAGGGCTGAGGAAGCTTAGCAGAGAAAGGAGAAAGGGGGCCACATCACCTAAATACCTTCCTCCCAGAGACCACAACAAAGCGAGAGCTGCTAAATGAGCTACAAAGTCCAAAGCAACCACTTCTCGCCAATCCGCAGAGCCGGCAGAATCCAGAGAAAATGTTGGTGGTGCCTTCAGACATTATCCATCTGACTAGCAGTGGGAAAGTAATGATTTTTGTGAATTCTGCTGGGAAGTTGCTACAGCCTTGAAAGATATGCAGTAGTATGTGTCATCCAATTTTGATGTGATTTCTAGAAAGAGAAAGGTGAGTTAAAAATAGAGATTCCGTTTTAATGCATGTTTACTCTTGCCTTTGTCTGGAGTCCAAAAACGACAACATGTTCTTCCCATTTACTAGAGCAGCATTATTTTATATAAAGTTTGAAACCACGTGCACTGCCGAGGCACCCCTCCGAGAAGGTAAGCCTGATGTTCACATCTATCACATACCCTTCGGACTTTTTTAACTTAAGGGCTTGTCATTTCAGTGGGGAGGAAGATCTACGGAACACGAGCCACGTGGAGTTTTATTCCTTCATGCTGTTTGTGATAAACTTCAGGGGACATATTTAACATTCAACAAAACCCGAAGTTTCTGGGGCCTCCCCAGCAGGAGGATAATATCACCACTCTTAGAGCGGCTCCGAGTTTTAAGACAGTGCTAAACAGTCCAGGCATAGAGTGTGACAACGTATAGGATTCCTGGGGGTGGGGAGGTGGGGGGTGGGAATTATGCAAGCTTCTAAACTACTTGGTATTCACGTACAGCTCTCCTCCCACATTATGATGATGATGATGATGATGACGATGTTATTGTTAGTATTGCTCTTTGTCTTCTTAGGAACAGTCTCTTTCAGGAAGACAGAACAGTTCACCTTCTGGCAGGGCAGTCATTCTTTTGGATCACAGGGCATCATTTTGCCAGCTTCTCGGGGTTGCTAAGTTGCTGAGAAAACCGTGGGGGTTTGGGCTTCATGCCTGGAAGAGGCACAGCTGGAGATGAGCTCTGGGTGCAAGCCTCTACCATGCTCCTGTGTCCCTTTGGCCCTATTCTCTACAACTGGAAGAAGGAGAAAAGTTGCCAGAACCCAGCTTTGTCTTCGAATTCACTTCACCCATCATTTCTAAGAACCTAATAGGACCCAGGTCTGTGTTTGGGACTGTTGGAGACAAGAGATTACAAATTTCGGGGAAAAGTGAAGGTTGAGACACATTAAACTCACACATGCACACAGACACACACGTACGCATGCATACATACACACATATACACCATCAGGCCTTAAAGAGCAGAGGGTAGAAAAATCCTCAAGCTCTCCTGTCCTTAGAAATGAGTTAGAACATCCCTAGCAAAGCTCCAGGGAGAGTGCATTTGCTGGGACATTAACCAAGATATTTGGAGATCTCACTTTTCTGCTGGAAGTAGGAGAGCAAAGACAATGTTAATTGCAAGAAAATGAGCAAAGAAGCGGGCTTTAACTTTCATGCTCTAACAGGGCCAGAGAGGGAGATTACAAGGAAAGCACAAAGGCAAATGCATGAGGCGGTCTCCTGCCTCCCTAGGGAGGGAGATGAGCATCACAGGATTTGCTGTAGAGGCCCACGGCCAGCACAATCTATTAAATAGCTCAAGTTAGTCAATGTGGAAGAAATTTTTAGACACACATGCCCAACCATATGTGCATGGCCAAGATTTAAAATAGAAAAGTGAGAGACTGTTGGATGACTGAGGATTTTTCCCTTGCCAGGAAGTCCTCCTTAAGGATTTCATAGCTTGCAAAAGAGAACTGCTTGCCAGACAAGCCAAGAAAAAGACATAGAAGATTGGGACCTGCTTCCTTAATGATGAAATGTCATACTGCTATGTAAATCAACCCAAAGAAAAGAGGCAGGCATGATTAAGATGGCTTTGCAGAAACAAGAGAGGTTTCTCGACATCTCTTCCCTAAACTACTGTAATTCTTCAAACGCACTGGGCACTGGGCTGGAGGCACACACACACACACACACACACACACACACACACACACACAGTGGAACCTTACTGGTGGTGGCACTGGGCAATAAGGGAACCCCTCTGTCATAGGAATTCTATGTCAGATGTCAATGAAAAATTATACTGTGTGGCTCCAATTCATGAGGGCAAATTCTCTGTTGCCAAGTTGGTGGCAGATCAAAGAGCTACCCCACTGGGTTTCAGTGTTTTGTTTTGTTTTAATGTATGTGGAATGACATGATAAGAACATAGGATGGATCCTATTAGCCACACGAGAATCAGCTTTATTAATTTTCAGTCATACCAAGTAGATGTGTTTTTAGTGCCGTTTTACTAGCAAACACTCAGCTCAGCAAGTCTGTGCCTCAGTTCCTTTCTCTGCTTCCCCTCCAGCTTCTCTTTTGCTCCCCTTCCTTCCTAAGCCTAGAAGAAAGACCTGACACGGCACACCATTCTGTCGCATAGTGTTAAGAAACACTGAGATTGTCTGTGACGGCCAATGTTTTGTTATGTCATCACTCAATATCTACGTTTGGAAATATTCTTGTCATGTCTGGGGAAAGAGTGGTTTGGGTACAGCATAAAAATAAAGCTATTCTCTCATACCTTGGAAGTTTCGATACTTCAGGGCTCTGACTCTTGGGTCATTTACTGTAATTTATGTGTTCCAGAAGAATTGCAATCACATCTTCTAGAAGTTCCATATCCCAGGAAGCTTCCTCCTAAATTGTACCATCAATTTTCAATTCACTTAGATTCCTATAATTTTATGACTAGAGGGGGCTTTAGAATTGATTTAATCAAATTCTGTCATTTCACAGAAGAGATAGGTGAGGCCCTGAAATGTTAAGTGAGTTGTTATACTACAAAGGTACTTGCTAGGTAAGTCAGTGTGAGTTTCGTGGTCCTTTGTCTTCTAGTGTAGTATTCTCAACACTACGCTCAACTTCAGTGCCATGCTATGTAATTAACTCTTCCATGTTCCCAGGAATAATATGGATCTCCCTACTCAAAATCAGTCCTTAGGTTTGAAGTTTAGCCTACTAAAGCAAAAGTGATCTCTGATGACTGACTGGAAAAAAAGGATTCCTACCAGAAAAAAATGGGAAGATGCACTGCTGCTGCTAACAATCAAACAGCGACTGTCTAAATGACATTAAATATCATAAGCACATTACTAATTCATGCCAGGAA
The DNA here is from genome assembly GCF_027475565.1 of Acinonyx jubatus. Lineage (NCBI taxonomy): Eukaryota > Metazoa > Chordata > Mammalia > Carnivora > Felidae > Acinonyx > Acinonyx jubatus. The sequence goes on along the minus strand of NC_069388.1, from coordinate 75,568,834 downwards.
TAGTCCTGTATTATGAAGAAAATATTAATACGATGAAAGACTAGCCCACGAATCACCTGGAGAATATCGGTCAACCATAAATGTTTCCACACAGTAATGGGAATCACTGCTCCACAGGCAGTGAGGTGGCTGCCATACTCCACCCCGGGCACCCACCCCAACATTCACATCCACCATCATCAATAGCTAACTATTTGGTGTGTGTTCTCTAGAAGGCAACAGATGAGTGCCAGGAATTGACAGTCTTCATTTACATCCCAGCTGTAAAGGTGGTGGAAAGGAGCCCATCCACTATCTTCCCAGAGAGACGAGAACAACTTCAAGGACTATGACTTCACACTAGGTGATGATGCCAAGGCTCTCTAGGGAAACCGATCCTACAGTCTTCTAACCACGCCATCAACATCTCTAACCCATGGGCTACATTTTGACCTTCGCTTTTCTTGTCAACCTCAATTACTCTTTTAGGGTGCATTTGGGAAGACTTCTAAACTCCTAACACTTTGGGGTTCTATCGTCCTTGAGGAATTTCATAATCAAACCTGCTTTTCTATCCCTTTTCTCTTCTGCCTTTCCCAAGTAGTGAAGGGCAATGAAAAGAGGATTAAACCAGAAATCCAGATACTCGAATTCCAGTTCTGACACCTTAACTAGGTACACAGCCTTGGGAAAGTCACTTGATCTCCTGAACCTTGGTTTCCTCATCTGCAAAATGAAAACACTGAAGGAGTAAATGCAAATGTTTCCAGAAGCTTTAGTATTCTGGGAACCTCTTATAACACAGGACTATTGCCAGAGAGAAGATGTCAGAGATTACAAAGCCCCTGGAAGATACGGCTTAAATTCTCCTAATTACAATGTCTAACAAATTCTGAGCCCTGAACAAATAATCAAGTGTCAAGGGAAAGAATCCCAACATTATTTATTGCCCTGCAAGTTGCTATGAAATACTAATGTCAAGTGCTAGTGATGGTACTTGAATTACTGTATGTACTCAGATAATTATTGTATGTAATTTGCAAATATGCAACAGCATGTACATTGTAACGATAAGGATAACAATACAGTTGATAACAACTTAGGCTTGCATAAGATTATTTCACTCAGAGTTTCAAAGTGTTTCATAAACACTGGCTCATCTATTTTCTGAATACCAATAATGCAAGGTACAGCTGGGGACAGAGAAAGGGAGGGAGTGAAGTGTATATCCACACTTTGGAGATGGGTAATCGGGGCCCTGACAAAAGTACTGATTTCCCCTGGGTGACACAAAACCAGAAACAGACCTGGAAACATGGACCCAGTTTCCGGGTATGCAGCCTGCTGCTCAGAACACAAGCCCACCCCAGCTCTCCAATTTACACTATGAAGTTTATGACATGGCATTACCCAGGCACTTTGGGGTGTCAATTTCCTTTACAATTTTATAAAATATCATTTGGAAGGACGAAGAAATTTATGCTTGTGCACTAAGAGCTCTCCTGCCTGCCCACCCTCTTGGGATAAGAGTTGGTTTCACCTGAACAGAGTTGCAAATAGGAGGCACACTCGCAATGCTGTGAAAGCCATGGGGTTTGTTTTTAATTTAAAGAACTGCTATGATTTGGCTACACATTTTAAGCAGGCACTGTACAATACAAATCCACTGAATTCACTCAGACAGGAACAAGTTATGCCATCCTAATACTGTCTAGAAACCAGATGTATAGTTACTGTTTCCTTTTTCTTTCCTTATTTTTTTTTCCTCTTGCTGCACAAAATTAGTTCCTCGGATACTGAGATTCTAGAGGCTCATTGTCTTGCAAAATATTCAGGTGCCTCACGATGATCTACAATAATAAACCTCCAGTGCTATGGCAAAACACAGATAAAAATGTAAAAAAATATATATGTATGTATACATAAAATGAAATATAGATGCGGTATGAGTGAATCACAACACAAAGAGAAGCCAGGTAGGGAGGGAGGAAGACAGCTTCCCTTCCAATCATGTGAACTGGGAAATAGAATGGATGCTCATTAAAGTAGTTTACCAGGACTCCAATTTGTTCTGTGATTAAGAGGTATCGGTTGGAGGAGATTGGTGAGGGAGATCAATATACTTGTCTTCACTCTTAATTCTTTTTTAATGTCTCTGTCTCCACAGAGCAGCTGAATCAGAGAGGTAGAGTCAATCTTTATCCACCAGGGGGCTGCACTTCAGAAAAGAAACCCAAAACCCCCAAAACAAAAAACCGAAGTTTGGGGCAACAGCAAGTAAATCAAGTTGACGCCCAGCTCCCTCTGTCCCAAATGCCCAACTTTTCCTCAAGTATTGTTATGTTCCTGGCCAACAGCTGCGACAGGGATGAGAGACAGAGGATGGAAACAGTCACGGACAAAAGCTACTCACCGATCTTAAAGTGGGATGATGGCATAAAGCACCTAACACAGTCTTTTATGCTGAAGCGGCCCATCCACGCTCTTCCTCCACACCCTCATCTTTCTCTACAATGCAAGCTAAGGGGCGTTCTTACAAAAAGCTCAGGGGTGCCATAATCTGAGGCCCACGGTAATGAGATCCACCTTCCTCTATGTCCCCCAGGTTCAACCTCTCTGGAAGTGGTTCTTAGCCAGAGGTAATTTTGCCCACCAGAGCACATATGCAATGTCAGGAGACACTTTTTATTGTCACAACTAGGGGGAGAAAAGCTACTGGTATCTAGCAGATACAGGCCCGGATTCTGCTAAACATCTTATGGTGCATGGGACAGCCTCCAACAGCAAATAATTACCCAGCTCAAAATGTGAAAGGTGATGAGACTCACAAACCCTGGTCTTTGGTGACCTTGATGCTTCCACCCAAGTGGCCAGTGACACAACTCACTGAACTCTGCATCCTTGATCCAGAATTACTTTAACAATCTGAAATGTAGAATTCTTCCTCCTCCACAATGTGTATGCTGCATAGAGCTAAGTGTAAGGTCATTCTCACTGTCACATCTTCTCAAAACAAGTTGGAAGTGGTCGATTTAAGGGACTGAAAGGGGCTAGGAGGGTGGGAAGGATTTGATTTGTTGTTGCTGTTGTTGTTATAACACTTCTGTGCCTGTAAGTTTTTATCTGTATGACAGAGCTGTCATTTGTTCATTAAAACCTGTTCCCTACACTTCCTGGACACACAGACTATATTTCCCAGGATCCTTTGCTGTTGAATGGCCATGTGACTGAGTACCAGCCAATGGAATATGAGAGGAAGTAATAGAAGCATTTCTAGGCCTGGCTTAGAAAACATTATCACATGATCCTTTACTCCCTCTCTTTCCCTGACTCCTGGCCATATGCTGAGGTTCCAGCAAAAGAATCCAAGGCTGGAATGAATGGTGGTTCCACCAGATAGAAGGAACCTTGGTCCCTGAAGGACCATATTGAAGACCACTTGGTAACTAGCAACACTTGCATTGGACTTTATGTGAATAAGAAATAAAATAAGCCACTAAGAGTTGGGCATTGTTACAGCATCTAGCATTACTTACTCTAAAGTAATATAACATACATATATTACTCTAACAATTATATAATTATAGGAGCACCTGGGTGGCTCAGTTGGGTAAGTGTCCAACTCTTGATTTCAGCTCAGGTCATGATCTCAGGGTCCATGAGATCGAGTTCCACATCAGGATCTGTGCTGGGCATGGAGCCTACTTAAGATTCTCTCCTTCCCTCTCTCTCTCTCCCCTCTTCCCACTCTCTCTCTAAAATAGTAAGAATAATAATAATGATAATAATTAACAATAAGTCAAATATAAATAATTAAAAGCTAGTTTTCCAATGTCTGTGGGAAGTATATTGCTGTCAAGTTCCTGTTTGGGGCTTTCAAAAATGCCATAGAAATTTCTTTTTCTAATGTAAACTGACACCTATCACTTTCTATCTTAAAGCACTTCAGTGGCTTCCTGTTGCACTTAGTATAATATTTAAAACTTCTTATCATGATTCACATTGCCCTTCACAATTGCAAAAGAATATAATGCTTGAGGTAGAATAACAAGTGTGTGTTGTTGAAAGGATGAGCTTTGCCTCCCACTGCAGGTACGAAGAGTTCAGATATCCCTTTCTACATGGCTAGCAGCTAAAGAGTAGGCTCAGACAATATAAGATTCCAACTCAAGATTTTAAATCTTAAGGAAGTAAAATAAAGACACAGAAATAGTTGAGAAATCACTCAGAGTGACCTTGAGAATGGGACTGCATTAGCACCAAGCGTCTAACACACTGGTGACAGCAGCATGCATTACCAAGACTATTCCAGAAGAACTTCGTCTCTATTGCCCTGCTGCCTAGCTACATTTAGGTCTTGCCTATTTCAGAAACTGAACTTGCTATTAAGCTTCCTATTGATTCCGGAGCAATTATAAATTTCTTTTTTGCTTTAGTTAACCGATTTTAAAATGGATTGCTTGCAAGCGAAACCCTTGAGTGATAGAACATTTGCCTTTACCCCAGGAATGCAAGCTCCATGAAGGCAGGAATTGTATCTGTTTTGTTCAGTGTAATATCTCCACCCTGCTCTCTAGTATCTAGCACATCATAGAAGCTGATTAAATATTTTTTGAATGAATGAATGAAGATAGCAGAACATCAGGTAAAATTTACACATCAGCATCAGTTCCATCCTTCCACTTCAAAATCAAGATTTAATAAAGTGGGAGGTCAGGAGTATAAGGAAGATAGGGTTGAAGTGGAGGGAAACGATACCTGAGTATGAGAGAAAGGTACCGGGGGAAGGTTGCGCTGCTTAAAAATTATGTAGAAAATGGAAAGCCAACTTTAACTCTATCGCCTCCTGCTGGACAGTAAGAGTAGTGCATTAATTACAGCTTTCACTTAACTGTGGCAATTCAGTTTTCCAGCAGGGGACCGCTTCCCAAAATGTGAAAGCTTATTAATATAGACTCGGGTTCCCATCCTGAAAAATGGTTCCACCTTTCTAACTCAACATCCTGACTCCAACTGCTTTACCTACTTGGCTGATTGGGTTTGAGAATCTGACAAAATAATGTATTTTATAATGCTTTATATATTAATGGAGCATTATATGAATGTATGGAAAGATCATTTTGTGCACAAGACACCTTAAGAATAGCAACAAAAGTTTCAAAGGAACTCGTCTATTTCTCAAGAAAGCCACATGTCTTTCTAGAATGTAGGCTGGATTTGCACAGGTAGAAATGAACTATTCTTAGAACTGTTATCCAAGAGTGGACATACACTGTTTCATGGAGATATTGCTAAGGAATGAAGGTTTGTGAAGAATTGATGAGGGAAGAAATCCAGATTTAAAGAAGTGAGTTTTAAATGGACATTTTTGTGGAACTCTCAGAGAGGGTTTGCATATACTTGGTACAATCTGATATGGTGGAGCTGACTTCAGATTTTCTGGAGGACTTCATGTTCTCTCATACTCATTCACGAGCATGCTCCTGAATCTTCTCATCAGGCGTAATAATCACCACAGAAGAAGCTGCTTCTGATTTAAAATTCTCATGGAACAGAGGCACTGCAACTAGGTAGCAAATGCTTGTGATTCCTGCTGCAGAAAGGTAGAGGAAGCACCTGGGATGCCACCACTTGGGGACAGAGCAAGAGGCCACCCTATACTGTGTAATTTCAGTCTCCAGGAGAATCCTGAAGCTGTCATTGCACATATGAGCACACAAATTCTCCATCTGATGGCTTATGCCTAAAGCTTACTTATAGGGTTTGATAAATTCTTTCAAACATGAACTTAAATTCTAACTCCTTTCAAAATGCAAAAGCCCCAAGGGTCAAAAATATTTTTGCACAGGGTGATATAAAAGAAAAGACAGGAGGATGACTTTAGGAAATCTGGTTTTTAATTCTGTTTCTGCCACCAGACTAACTATGTCAAGAATTATAACCATCCTGGAAATCATTTTCCTCATTTATCAAATGACAGTGTTGGAATAGAACGGGTGAATTTCAGAAGCATTCTAGCAGTATTCTTTCCCTAAGTCAACCTTTAATTCTTCATTAATGTTTAGTAGATAAAAATGCTTAAGAATAGAAGCAATGCTCTGCTTGGAGCACAGGGTAGAGATTGGGAGCCAGGAAAAGGCTCTATGTAGATCAACTGTGGAAAGCAGTGGACAAGCTAAGTTCCGCACTGAACTCCACAAAGCTCTAAAACTGAAAACTTGTTGTTTTTTTTTTATTTTAATTGAAGCATAGTTGACACACCATGCTATATTAGTTTCAGGTGTACAACATGAAGAGTCAACATTTATATACATTACCAAATACCCACCATGATAAGTATAGTTACCATCTGCCACCATACAAAGCTATTACAATATTATTGACTATATGAACTTGTTTGCAGAGTAAGAAAGGTCTGAAGGACAATGGGATAGAGTGCAGAGAAGAGCAAAAGAGGACCAAGGACAAGTCTGGGAAGGCCAGCTTTGTCTAGTTCATAACTGCATCTAATGCGGGTTCTGGCTGCCACTTAAGTAAATGGTGGTTTGGAACCCTGAAAAGGGACAGATGATGGCCCATTAGCAAAGATACAGCAGAAGAGCATCCCGCTAACCACCTGTGGCTGGCTGGGCAATCTGATAAGAGATATCTATGACATTTTCAGAGACTTGTAAGTCTCTGTGTATAATGTAATGCCCACCTCAGCCTAACCTTCTGAACTAGCAGCAGATGCCCACTGGCTGAAGATCGGTGGCTCAGCCAGAGACTTCATCCCTCACACTCTGCAGATAGAGTGGTGAGGAGGGGAGGGGGCAAAGCAGGAAGAACCAAGTTGGATGCAAAGAGCCAGACACACTGCCTCTTGCCATAGTCCCTACATAAACCCTTCTCAAGGAAGCATCTCTCCCTCCAAAAGATGAGCATACTTATCAAACCATCGATAAAGGGGAAAAAGAAGAAAGAAAATAAGAAAGGAAAATCTCCCTTCCCGAAATGTGCGTTAAATTTGGGGACCCGGATTTAAAACCGTATCACTGGACTATTAGGTTCAAATCTAGCCAAACATGATGTTTCCATTCAAAAGTTTCAACCTGCTGGAGAAAGAAGTTCTTACTTCAGAAACTCAAATGCACTGATTAAAAGTGAGTGCCACAAACACACACTCCAATATCATCAAGAGAGAGTCAGAACCCGCACCAGAGTTAACAGGAAACTCGGTGGAGGAGAGTCAGAGTCACCACTGAAACAAAAGCCCTGGCTCTGAATGCCAGCTCAGCAGGCAGCACTCGCCTTTTCAATGGGACTCGTTCTTTGATGTGTGTTTTTTCACGGCAACTTTCATGTGGTGATGGAAGGAGCTAAGAGCAAGGTGGTAGCATTATGTGAAGACCAATGCTTTCAAATGCCCTTTGCCCTTCAACAGCACCAGGCAGACAAAGAAGAACCACATAGCCCGGAGAAGCCTACCTGTTTTTTAAAGAATATCTGTGCTAGCAGAATCTAAAAGGGTGAGAAGGAGCACGCTCTTCAATGGCAGAAAAAAATCTGGTGGGGTCACTTAGAGAGATGGATTTGGCTTAAAATAGGAGTTCACTTGCAGCTTCACTTGGATCATAACCCAAATTAAAATTATTTGTGTCCAATTAGCTTAAAATAAAATATCCCGGTGTGTGGCAAGCCTTTCACACGTTTATTTTCAGTAGCGGAAGAATGGAGCAGCAGTAGAAGCAACAGGACCCGGAGCCTTGGGAAACTACACAGGTGTGTCTTATTTTACATAATACAAGCATTCCTGGGAAAGCTAGGTAGAAATGGAACAATATTTTTATACATAAGGTGCATGCTATTTTAAAAGCATGTCACTGAAGACTCTGGGTTTTGACAGTTAAACAGAGCTTTTCATATTCTGGGTTTGTCTAGTGAGGTTGATTTACTCCAAAGATCTGAGCCCAGCAGCAGGCTCCTACAGGGGACCTTTAACAGTATTTCCGGGTCAGCTTACCCAAAAGGCCAAATGAGGAAGGAGCCAGAAATGCACGTAACATCATTAGGTAGGAATAGCCAACTAGGAACTCTAAGCTGCTCCATGGACCCATGTACTACAGAACATTTTCCAGAACTGGGATGGGGCCAAATGTTCTCAGAAATGGTGAGAGAGGGAGGGGTGCTGTGTCCATACAGCAGCTGGGATGCTATTCGGAGTCATATCTGCACATAGCCCAGGGTTCCACTGAAAGCCAAGTGTTCAGAGGGTGATGGTCAAATGTGGTTACCCTGGCTGGCATGAGGGAATCACAGACAGAGCAAAGAGCTTCTCACACCTTCAGGGGGCCCCAAAGCTGGAAACCACCTGTTCACAGCTTGACTGAGTAGAAGATGACTAAGTAGGCAGAAGAGATGAGGAAAAAGAAGAGGGGAAGAACACGAAAGGGAGAGATAAAGAAGTAGGGCTCTTCACTATATAATGATAAAGCCTAAAGGAAAGCATGACAAAATTCATGATTTTTTAAAGGATTGATTGTATATGAAATCATTAACAACGTTCATGTTCAGGATGTTACTATTAAGTGTCTGGTCACATACCCCATACTACATACACCCCATCCCCTGAAGCTTAATGAATAGAATTTCAGAACAAATAAAAGGAAATACTACTTTTTACAGAAAGCAGCAAACTGAGCCACCAAGAGGTGGCTAACTGAAAGTTGAAAAATATGTTTTTAATATTTCTCCATTTTTTGTAATTTCCGTCAAGCCCTTCCGATATCAGGGTCTTAAAAGACTCTCAGCACACCTCCCTTCCTCTGGTGACAATAGCCTTGTTGTCTCTAAGGCCCTATGATGGCATCCATCACACTATATTACAGTTGTTTTTACAGTTCTCCCCATAGAGCACTAAATCTGGTTCCGGCCCACCCTCCAGGCCGACTGGATGTTCTGACTGGATGTTCCCCACTCTGTCATGCCCTCCAGTCTGGACACCATCTGCTTTTCATCTCCCTTCAGCCTCTAGTCAAAACCGAGGAGCCCACAGCCCAGCTTTCACCTGCCCAAGGACACCCACCCTGACTCCCTCCTTCATAAATTGCCCTCTCCTATAATTCTTCAGCACCCAGAATTTATTCTCACCTAGCACCCAACAAGAGAAATTGCAACTACCTGTTGAACTGTCGGCCCACAGCCAGCCTGTGAGCCCTGTGAGGGCAGCGAGTGGGCCTTTGTCTATGTAGTCCTAGCACCTGTCACAGTGCCAGGCAGATGCTCACTCACCGTTGCTCAAAACACGCTGCCACAGAGGAGCCGGCAGGTGCACCTCGCCACCATGCAATCCCTCTGTGGCCCTGTGGCAGGCACTGTCTGTCCCAAGCCAGCATGCTTTAAGGTCCAAAAGCATTACGTCCAGCAGTAGGACAGGCTTTTTCATCTTCTTTGTACATGTTCTCCAGGCTGTACCCTGAAGAAGGTAGCCCTGTTATAGGCAACTAGCCACTGCCTACATAAATGAAATGTTGGCATAAATGAAATGTTCTATTGAGTAATGTTACACAAAACTGGAGAGAGAGTTTCTTGGGGTTTGCATAAGGATAACTGGGGAGAGCTTCATTTTATGTTGAGTACATATATGTGAAATACTTAGTGTGTTATTTGGCTTTTCTGAGAAGCAGATGCAAAAATGGGATTAAATGTGGGAGAAGTTTAGTAGAGGAGATGCCTACAGGGGCAGAAGGAGAGGGAGTTGGAGAAGGCAGGGAGAGCCTTCAGACCCGAGTGTAGGTCTGACCTTATGAAGGGGAACAAATGAAGCCTGGGTAGAAAGTTCCCACTGCAGGACAGTTCCAAGTATGGCTCAGTCAGGCCAACAGGGAGTCTGTCTGTCTTGCTCCTTCTACCCTTCCTTTCTTCCCTCCCTCTCTCTCTCTTACTTGGAATCTGCATTTAGAATTTTAGATTGTTTATGACCTCAGGGAAAGGGCATTGCTATTACTAAGCCATTATGAAGTACAGAAACACCCTGTTTCACAAGTTATCACAAAGAGTATAAATGCCCCATTCTACCATAAGCCTCAATCTTGAATCTTAACAGGAACTCACAGAAGGTTGACTGAACGACTAATATGTATTGAGTGATTATAGACACCTTGTTCTCTCCTAAGCCCTGTGAGAATTAACTCATTCAGTCCTCACAATAATCCTACCAGGTAAGTATTAAGTTCTCTCCATTTAAAGATGAATAAATTGAAGCACAGGCTGTTTAGTTACTTATTCATCATCATGAAACTAGTAAGTGGCAGAAGAAAATTGAAAAGTAGCCCATGCTCGCTACAACTACATATAATAGTAACCTAGGAAACCTAGCCAGACATGCTGTGTGTTGCAGAGGGAGCTGTGCACCAAAATGTCCTCCTTCCTGTTCTCCTTCCACACTTCAGAGCTCTTATTGAGATATGGCTTTCTCAGCCACCCTGCCCCTCGCATGGCTTTATGGGTAGTATCTGTCAATGCTCTAGGCTGAGAAGTGATGTGTGCCACTCTGGACCACCACCTTTAAGAGGGTACGGGCTCCCCATGTGCCTTTTCTTCTTTTCTAGACTAGAACCCTTATGACTTTGTGGCCTTGGAAACTACATGTTGCCAAGAGCAGAGTTACCATTAGCTGAGGTCTTTGAATGATTTTGTGAAACAACATCCTGCTATTGACTACGAACCAACTTGGACTTTTGACCTTATTGTGTGCTTAAGTCATTATTATAATGACTTAATTAGGGAATCTGAGTGTGATGGCAGTTATCCTTCCCTGCCTAAGAAGATGGGGAGTTATCTCTCTGGAGGGGCATGACGTAATTGGCTTAAAGTCACAGAGATAGTGACAACAGAGGGAGGAATCAAATGCTGACCAGGCGGTCAGTGAGAAGAAGAGAGCCAAGAGGGAAGGAAGCCTCAGAAACCTTGGCAGAGGCCCCCTCACTCTGGCTGTGGTCTCTTGGGAGCTACTCCAGCAGGTGGGACCCAGAAGTCCTACTGTCAAAAGACTCGGAGTCAAGTGCTGATGCTTAGGATGGGTCCATCCAAACTGAAGCAGGACCTGGGTACCACTGAAGCATGTAAGGCTTGGGAAGTTGGCATAAAATAGGCAGGCACCACAAGCCACTGTTTGGCAGGACAGATTGTCAAGGCCCTTCTAAGTGGGAGAGTCCTCTACCCCAGAGAAGTGAGAGAAAAACAAGATCCAAAGAAAAGCCTGTATAGACTGGGCCTTTTCGGTTGGCATGAAGAAAGGGCCACAGTTGATGATATGCAGCGATTCACCAGTGCACTTTAGGGTCCCCAAACTCACTTCAAACCCATACAGAGAAGCAATCAGGAAAAAAAGTGTAGATATTCTTTCTCTGTTCAATGACCATCATCTGGCTAAAGGGTACTAAAATGTGGAAGGCCCTCACATTACCTGAAGGTAGTCAATGCCTTGTGGATAACAAATCTTTAAAATACTGGGCACCTCTGAACATAAGTCTCCCTCAGGCTTCTATGCCTTTTATCCCCATCTATCATCCATGGCCCCAAGGAAACTCCCTGAAGCATGCAGAATGATCTTTAAGCTCTTGGAAATGACAAGGCCTTTCTGCGCTAAGGGCTCAGGGGTCTAAACCCGTCCCTATCATGGCTCCTATTCTAACACAGCAACTACAGGGTAGGGTAAGGAGGATATAATACGTTTTTTTTTTTTTTTTTCAGGGGACAAAGGGTGCTAACTATCCAAAAGTACACTGCCTACTCAGGGTACATTGTGCATTCCAAAAACATATAAGTGCTCTTCTGCCTTCATGAAGAAGGTAAAAGCAAGAAAGTGGATTAAATGGACAAACAACAGCCTACTTCAGATTTGGATATTACATTGTCTTCAGTGAAGTGTTTCTAATGTTCTTGAAGCTTGCAAATAATGAAAAGGGTATCCCGCCCATTGAAATCCAAGTAAATATGCTGTAATTGGTTTAGAGTGCCTTTAATACTAGTGTTCTCATGTTTTAAAACTCTTTTTTTCCAAGTTTCAATAACATGTTCTTGAAAGATACACCCTCTAAGTAATTCTTTGTCCTCAGGAAGACACTCAAATCACTTTTCTAAACTGATGGTCTGGCATCCTTCCAGAACTGATTTAGAAGTTATGGCTCACACCCCATGTCTGAGTCTTCTAACCTTGGCACATTCCTAAGTCCCATGAATAGGGTTGGCAGTTGGGAAGGAGGGCTATAAAAAGAGAGAGAGCTGCATGCATCTAGCTCTGTTTAGCAAATTTTGCTTTCATGAAAATCCTAGACAGTCAAGAAGGCATTGCCAAGATACCTACAAGATCTCAGAAACCTGTTGGACCATTCCATATGCCATATCACACTAAAAATAATTTAAATTTCTATAGGAGCTTTGTAGTTTGCAAACACTTTTATATTCATTATCTCATTTGATCAATATAATAATCATGGAAAATGGGCAGAGCAAATATTATTAACCCTATCTGACAGATAAAGATACTGAGGCCCAGGGGGACTTATGTTCAAGGTCACTCAGCTGCTTTGGGCTCAGCTGAGAAAGAAATTCAGTCTACAGGCAGTGAGTTTGGTTCTCTTTCCACTACACCACTCCGCCTCCTCAGAAGCCAGTCTGAATTCTGAGGTTTCAGAAGCAGTTTCCAATCTGCTTCTGATGACGGCCAGACTGCTCATAGCACTGTCATACCAGGCCAAAGAGGAGAGATCACAGTTACTGTGAGGAAGGCCACTTCCACGCAGAAGTCAGATAGGCATTGGTGGAGGTATCAAGACAGGAAAAAGCTCCTTTATTACAGCATCTTAAAACTTCAGCACAAGCGCTCATCATTTTCACGAATGTGTAATTTCTCTCAGAGCTCTTTGGAATTAGGGGTTTGCTTTGCCTACTGTGAGAAAGGCATCCACCAAGCTAAATTGGGCCCTCAGGCATGCACCCAGCTTTCACAGAAGCCAATACTGTTTAGATGGAGTCCTTCCATGCACATCTCCCAGGACAGTTTTAGACAGCCTATGAGTATACTTTATTTCCTTTAAAACAAGTAACCTAGAAAATGAAATAACACATATTAGATTAAGCTCTGTCCCATTTGGCTAATTCAGAAGTTAATGGAAGGTCTCTTTCGGTCATTGGTATTGGCAGAGACACATTTAGTGAAATTCTCGTGGGAACCTCACACAGGTACAGTAGCAGCTCTTACCCATAAATTAAGAATGGCACTTAAAGGCAGCTTTTTCCTCTGCAAGAGGGTGCCATTCAGGTTTCTGTTGACAAAGGCTCTGCTTGCCAAATTCCCCCCAAAATACAAAGAATCAGAGACATGGGGGTGGGGAAGGAAAGGAGAGAGAGAGAGAGAGGGAGACAGAGAGGGACAGAGAGAGGGAGAAGGAAAAGGAGAGGGAAGTAGAGATGAGTGAAAGGAGAAGGGGAGGAGGAGAGGGAAATAGATCTTTGAAATGGGTATAATGCAGTGGAAAGAGAAGGAACCAGATCACTAACAAGTACAATGGAGGTACCCACCTTGCATGAAGTTTATGACAACTAACAATTACTTTGACCTCTTTGAACTGCATGCAGTGCCTACCACATGGACTGTTTATATTGGAGATTTAATACAGAACACTGATTTATAATTGTTCTGTGAAGTAAACATTGACTTTAAAAATAGTAGAAGCAACAAAAAATAAAGCTGCTGCTTTATTGACTGCTTCATGACTTTAACCCCAGTCCCTGTATTGAAGCAAATATATGCAGAATCAAATCATTTCCTGAAGACACATTCTAATTGTTTCTGTGATCTTCAATTTGGTCACAGCGTTGATGAGGCTACTCCACCTGCCTGCCACTTTTCCAAGACTGAGTCCTCTTCTGATAAAGAATAAAAAATGCAATGACCTCCTCACCTCCTTCTGAAATGAACACTGAGCCTACCCACCACACCATATGAGAAGACCATTCATATTACAAACTGTTGAATCACTTTGTTTCATTTTTTGTACCTATATTTACAAGTGGGAGAGGTCTATAAATTTTTTTATTGTATTATATTACTACCTTTCTCTATTTTGGTATCAGAGTAACACTAGTATCATAAAATTAGGTAGTTTTTAATATTTTTCTATATTTAGTATTAATTTAAAATTAATTGGGCTTTGAAGTTCCCAGGATTTGTTTTAGTACTAATACTTTAAATACACTAATCACTTGTAATACACTAACTGTTTAAAATTGTATTTAGCTGGTTAGTTATTTAGTTTCATTTTTGGCCACTGCTTTAATTCTTTCTTTTCAATTATTCTTAAACATTTTTGGTAATTTATATTTTTCCAAAATAGTTTCATTTCATTGAGATTTTCAAACTCATTGGAACATAACTTTGCACAACTCTCTTACGATTTTTATTGTCCCTGAATCTATTTTAATAATCCATGCTCCCATTTCTAATTTCATTTGTGGCTCCCCCCTTTATTAAAACTGACAAGGTTTTGTCAATTAATAAAATTATTTACAAAATAAATTAATAAGTAATATATTATTACATTATAAATATATTATATGATAATATATTTTACTTTTTATGATAAGTATAAACATCGCATTGTTATATAAATAAAATAGTTTTTGCTAATACCTAGAGATGATTAATCACTTCTACTACTTTTAGTAGATTCTTTTACTATTATCTTCGTTACTTATTTCCTCATAGCTTTATATTTAATTTCCAGAGGTCTTCTTTAATTCATTCGTAATTATCCTATATTTCCCCAAGGAAATGAAATATTTAATGCTATTACTTCACCTCTGAGTATAGCTTTGGCTGACTCTTACAAGTTTCAGTTTGTAGCATTCCTCATATTTATTGTTTACTGAATCATACACAATTTTATTTTTCATGTCTTCTGAGCCATAAGTTAGGTCCAATTGTCTGAAACATGGAAGTAACCTTTTAAAACACTATATGGTAGCCACATGAGAAAATAACTATAACAAATAGCATTTATTCCAACTAAGAGGAATATCTTTTTTACCATTATCTGTTACTTATTAGTACCTAGGATTTTAGTCAGGCATTTTCAGTTCTGTCTATATGTACATTGACTTATTAAGCTACTTTGATTTCCTGAGAGTTTGGGTCTAAGTTCTAGAGTACAGAAATTAAGAAACCAAGGATTTAAAAAAGAATTTTCTATGTATAATGATTTTACTAAAACTACCAATGAAAACAACAACAAAAAATGGACCAACACTTTTCACTTTTTCTTGCAATAGAGAAGGGTGAGGTTGTTGTAAATAGAGGAATGTAGAGAAGAGGAACAGAAAAACATGAAAAGTGAAATAAAGATTTTTTTCATCTGTGGGTAATTATACCCAAGTGATACAACATAGCTTCAAAATGAATTCTTAAAAAATGTTATTTCTTACGTGTTTTTCTTTGTTATTTTCCCTCTTTTCTTTTAACTTTCTATCTTTCTTCCTTTTCCTTTCTCCACCCCTCTTTCCCTTCTTCAGTAGTACTGAGAAACCACTTTCAATGATGAGGACTGGGTTCTTTATTGGATTCGGGGTCTGATTTATGTAAAATAATCAGCTATGTACACCCACTTTGCACTCACAATCTGCCACTATTCTAGTCATCAGTCTCCAACATTCTTTTTTTTAAAATTTTTTAAAATGTTTATTTATATTCAAATGAGAGACAGAGTGTGAGTGAGGGAAGGGCAGAGAAAGAAGGAGACACAGAATCCGAAGCAGGCTCCAGGCACCGAGCTGTCACCACAGGGCCTGACGTGGGGCTCGAACTCACGAACTGCAAGATCATGACCTGAGCCGAAGTCAGACGTTCAACTGACTGCGCCACCCAGGCACCCCCAGAGTCTCCAACATTCTATAGATGGAGTTGAATCTCCTCTTTTTTCAGCATAAGTTCTCTGCCTTAACTTCACAGTCATAATCCAATGGGGAAGTGGGTTATCTCCCTCCCAACCCACTTGGGAATGATTATAATAAAATATCAAAAATTAATAGAAAACATTGAAACTGCTTAAAAACCTTGGAAGGAATATGAAACCATAAATTAGCAAAAGTAAATGGCTTAACTGTAATACACCAGGAGTCAAATGCCTTTTAGGCACAAAGTAACTGTTGAGGAACAGAATGCCAGCATAAGCAAAGCAGAACATTGGGTAAAAAGCAAGAAGCTGATCATATAGCTGCTTTAAACCCATGACTCTACTATTGGCTGGCACCCAGCAGGGCAGCCTTGTGGGAGAATATGGCTCTTATTTTACAAATTGAGACTATGAGATTTAGAGAGATAAAATGACTTTTCCAAAAGAGCAGTGATTTGTGTCCAGGTCTTCAGATTACAAACAGTCCTACCACATCACAGCTGCATCTGCTGCCTTTTAAGAATCTGCTCCACCAGAAAAGATCTATTTCCCACCCCCTTGTGCAGATGCACTTCAGGCTAGACCTTTGCTCTAACTGCTGCAGACTCTGGAATGTTCTCTCTCCCCACTTTGTGCCAATGTGTCTAAATTCCATGTAAACTTCAGGGAGGAGGTCAAGCCTTTTCTCTGCCACATCCCTTTGCATATGATTTCAAACTCCTCTACACTTCCTCACTGTGGTACTGACTTGACAATAAACTACATTTGACTTATGACTGTAAACAGCTTGAAGGCAGGTGCTGCAGAGTTCTTGTAGAGTGTGGATACAGTGCATCAGTGGCATGGTATACCACAAATCTCAGATTCTAGTTATTGAAGAGCAAGAGGGAAAGAGAAAAAAGGACATTGAAAATGAGAGAAACCAAGAAGCCAGTGACTACAGTCTGTCAACTAAGCCCATATGTAGGACTGCCAAGGAAACTGTTCAGGGGCAAATATTCCAAGACACAATCTTCCCTTAAGAATGCACATCCATGGGGTGCCTGGTTGGCTCAGCGAGTAGAGCATGCAACTCCTGATTTCGGGATTGTGAGTTCAAGCCCCATGTTGGGCATAGAGATCGCTTAAAAATAAACCTTTAAAGGGGTGCTTGGGTGGCTCACTCATTTTGGCTCAGGTCATGATCTCACGGTTCCTGGGGTGGAGCCTCATGTAGGGTTCTGTGCTGACAGCACAGAGCCTGCTTCGGAGTCTTTCTCTCCCTCTCTCTCTGTCCCTCCCTTGCTTGCATGCTTTCTCTCCCTCTCAAAACAAACATTAAAAAATAAAAATAAATAAAAACTTATAAAAATGAATGCACTTCCAATAAATTACTCTCTTTAAAACTCCAATACTACCAGTTGTATCTTTATCCTACAAAAATGCATTACCTAGTATCAATAAAAACTTCCCTAAATGATTATTCCCAAGTATCCAGTAACTTCCCAAGAACTAGTTGGATATTAAGGATTTAGCTTTAAAATTTTTATTAGGATCTGAACCTTTCTTTCAGATCCTTTTTTTTCATTGCACTCTGAATTTTCCAATTTCATGTACATATTTAATCAACATTTTCAGTAATGTTTTAGGAACTGCATCATTTTCCAATTTTCTCCTGTGGGACGATGACAGTATCTCTTGTACATAATACACAGTAGCTAACATGGGTTATTGAGGTTACTTCCTTACTTGCTAAATAAAAGAGAAAATTTTCCCTAAATTTTTAAAAATTGCAATTGCCACATAGGCATAACCAAGTACGTCCGAAATTTACACAACACTAAGAGGGCCTATCCTGTGTTTGCTCCGCCAGCCAGCCCCATCATTATTCTATTGTTATATGAAACACATTTGTTTTGAGGAATTTCTGACATTTTCTTAGTTTGTATTGTTCTTCTTCCATATCTGTGCCTAGTTAGTAGGCAGGAAATCTAATTCCCTGGGAAGCATATTATCTGAAGCTTACAATCTGTATATGCCACAATGTTTAATTTTTTTCTAAATTTCCCCTCATCCTCTTTGTCGATACCTATTTTTAAAAGTCATTATTGCCTTCCAGCTGTCCAAATTTTCTTCTCATTTTTCTCTTAAAAACTGACTTAAAGCAGGAGGTCAATATCTCAGCCATCATTAATTTCACACCCTCCTCTTCTCATTTATTCACTGGTCTTTTTTCTCTTGAGGATCACTTTTTTTCCTTGATACATTTATAAAAGACCTCCTTACTCCATCCAACGTCTCTTACTAGTAATATCTCATTTCCCACTCTTGCTCTCCTTATCCTTCTTTGCTAACTTTAAGTTGTTCTGTCTATTTTCATATAGTTCTTGCCTTCGCCACTCCCAGGGCAATTGTCCTGTTATATACGAATCTTGAGCAGCCATTGGTGATGACAAACTGTATTTTAACTAGAATTCTAGAAGCAGGGTGCCTGCAGCCCTGTGCTCTGTTCAGTTCTCTCACTGCTACAGGCAACAGAGGTCTGTTTTGCGCTTAGACTACATTGTCTTAGGCTACTTCACACCTATCTACAATTATGAATGCTAATAATCTCATTGTATCATACATACTAGATTTCCTCCCAATGTGTTTTTCAACTAGGAATAGTACCTTGTAGTGCTGTTATCAATGATCACATTTCTAAAGAGGCAGTGGAGAGAATGGAAATGATTTACTCTATAAGGGTGAGGTCATTTGCATACTGCTAAGTGATTTGCATGCTGGCACATCCTGGAACTGTGTTTCACAGGTTTCCCCACATTTCTTCTTTCATAACAAGGTGTAGCTTATTTTCCTCACTAAAAACTGTCCTTTATTTTCCTCTCTCATGCCATTCTCTCCCACTAGAGAGTAATACACACTAACACAAGCATGACATTGCAAGGTACTCTCTATCGTCTGAGCTAATGTTCTCTTTGGCATAATTCATCATTGCCTCTGATGTTTCAGGGCTGGTGACAATGGTGACTCCCCTAATATCTGAATGAAGTCCTTCATAAATATTTTGCCGAGTGATTGATATCTCATCTAGTTATTTTTTTCTCACACCTCTTCCCCTCCATATATAACAGATGGGATTCCATCATCAGAAGCAGATGTTGTGGAAAGAGTATCAGGAGCCTAGAAGCCTTGTTGTAGCCCCCACTCTTCCATTAACTACCTCTGCGATCTCCACGAGTCACTTAACCTCTCTGGGCCTCCATTTCTATGTCTGTAAATTGAAGTTGAAAATGTCTTCTTCAGAGGTTTACCAAGGTGATCAGAAAAGACAGAGATACAAAAGAGCTTCCTAATAGAAATGAGTTGGATACTGGGATTCTTGATACCTCAGCTAAATCAGGTTAACTTTTCAAAATCAGATGAAATCTAGACTATTTTCTGTTTCACCCATCCCCCTCATTAGCTTTTCATAATAATAAACAAACACACTTCTAGGAAGGCCAGTTACATTTTGAGAAATTACTAATGGTGAACTGTCAGACATAGAACACAAGGATAATTTTAACCACTCCCACCTCCCTCCCCATCGATGTATCATTAGCAACCACATTTTCCACCTTTGTTTATATAACTTAGGAGGGACCCTGCAGGGAGAGGCAAGGCTCCTCTCTGGTTTTTGACTGAGCCTCATTCATTGAAGTAAGGTGTCAGCGCTGCCTGCGGATCTGGAAAGCATTTTGGAAGTAAGAAGCAGACAAATGTAAATCTTTTAAACCCCTATGATAAGCAAACTCTCCTCAGTTCAACATATAAATATAAACATTAAATCAAATCAGATGCTTATACATTTTTTAAACCCATCATAAAACATTTTGTTTTGACAGCTTGGTAATGTAAAGTAAAAACACCGACAGCCAAAAGAATCAGCATCTTCGCCTGCCTACTACCTGAAAGTCTTTCCTGTATATAAATAGAATAAAGAAAAAAAAAGAAAGAAAAGAAAAAAAAGTATGTTTATGTAAAGGGAAACACTGATTTACTAGAACTGATTGCTTCATAGTCTAATTACTTTTCAACTGGCTGTTCCAAATTAAGATGTCATTGATGGCTTTTGGTGATATATTTCATTTTAAGCAAATTTATTCTATAATAGAGTACATCATAATGGAAAGCAGAGTTCCTACTCTTCCCTCCTCTTTGTAGCCTGATATCTTGACAAGTAAATTAAATTTAGCAGTTAAAATGCTTCCATTAGTAATTTTATTAAGTTAATTAAAGAATCTCTCTTTCTGAATTTTAACTACCTTCCTTTCAGAACAATGTTGATTTCTTTTTTCTTTTTTCTTTTTTTTAAATTTCATGTATTTGGGGACTGTGATATATTCTAGGGCCAGTCAACAAGTCCATCAGTATTACATTTCTGTGGGCCAGATTCTAACAACAAAAAATCAAGTAAAAAGAAAAAAAAATAGCTCAAAAGTCTCTGAGACTATTTCATATTGCAGAAGAACTAGGGTTTTAGTATCTTTTTAAAAAGGAAGAAGAGGAGGAGGGTAAAAAAAAAAAGGAAAAGGAAAATACATTTTGGTGGCTACTTATTTTCTAGGGAAAAGCAGAACGACTTCTCCATGCATATAGGGTAAATCACAAATGCTTCAAGTATAGCTCAGTTTATAGATGGAAAGAGAAGAACTACATCTCTTTTCTTCCTATTCAGAAACTGTACAAGCAACACAGGTAGACAACTGTACACGTTGGTAAAGCACATGTTAAATGAAATTTTGGGCCCTCTCAAGGATACGGCGTTTTATTTTTTTTAAGAGATGTATATTTTTTAATGTTTATTTTTGAGAGACGGCAAGTGGGGGAGGGGCAGAGAGCCAGGGACAGAAGATCCAAAGCAGGCTCAGCGCTAACAACAGCGAGCCCAATGTGGGGCTTGAACTCAGAACTGCCAGCTCATGACCTGAGCTGAAGTCGAATGCTCAACCGACTGAGCCACCCAGGTGCCTCCAAGGATGGGGCACTTTAAAAGAAGTCAAATATTTCTAAGAGATTCAAGGCAAAAGAGCTGTCTCGTTGACAGTACCTGTTTCTTGTGGTTGGTGCGCCTCACCGAGGAATTATAGAAATGATTTTTAGAACTAGAAAGGAGCATAGAGAAAATTTTTTTATCTGATCCTTCCATGTTGAAGATGAGGAAACTGAGGACACCACCCTGAGAGCAGTAACAACTATAACTGGCTGATAGTTATTGAACTCCTCGCTGTGAAGCTTCACATACATTATGCCATTAAAAAGCCCAATGAGGGAGATTCTTTTAATGCCCAGCATTATAGATATGGGAAACAATGCCTAATGAATATCAAGTAACTTGTGCAAAATCTGTATGACTCCAAAGTCCTGTCCTGTTCACAACTAGTGCACAGCATTACCTCGCATGACTGACTTGGGTTCAGTCACCTAGTTACTGAACTAGTTCCACCAGTGCTAAAGCTGACACCTTCTTCTAACATTTGCTCTTTACAAACTTGGCCACATGAAGAAAACTGGAAACCTGGTACTTACGCTGAGGCTTGGGCACTGAGAAGACACTAGTATTTATTTTAAAAGAAATCTCATTGCCAAGGTGCCCAGTTGAATATTTGCTTTCTGAGTGAAATAAAGGCTGCAGCCATGTGTTCAGACCCAAAGTGACATTTTATTTAAAATTGGGGGATACCACCCTTTACTCATTCATTGAGGAGAATGGAGATCCAAGAATGCAGTGCACAGCAATTACTATTAACATTTCATACGTTCTCTCATTTTCTAATACCCTGAGCCTATCAAATAGCACACTCTGGGAGCTCACACACTCACTGTTCAGTCTCCATTATTCCTTTCAAAAATCATTTCCACCACCTCCTCAAATCCTCATGTTACATTCTTGTTCGGTAGAGTCTTTCACATGCCCACCTCAGGTACCCTCCCACCCATCTCCTGCCCTTTGGTTTTGGGGGACTGAATGTCCTTTCTTCCAACATTAAGATAAACAAGGTTTAAGAGCTTTATTGCCCTATGCCCCTGATTTGCTACCTTGTCATCCTGGAGATGGGTTTTCAAGATGTGCTTTCAAGATGAAGCACAAGAAATTGGTAAATGTCTCCGGGAGTTTTTTTTTTCTTTTTGTGGAGGATGTTTCCTGTACTAAGCATACCGCTCCTCTAAAATGATGTCCTTAGAAAGAATCTAGCATTGTGCAATATTTCTATAATTAATAGTTAGATGGACAGACCCAGAAAAAAAGGAAACTGGATTATCCAGTATGTTTTTTTGATTAGAAATGATCCTCCCCTCTCTGACCCTTAACTGAGAAAGAATGCTACCTTCAGCCTAGAGTCATAATTGGTATACACCTGACCACATGACAAACATGTTTTTATTAAGAAATTTACCTCTTACCTCCTTGATATCTTGCCATTCACATTGTATCTATTCTTTGGTGAGGATCTTTTTCAATTATTTTGATGATCTTCTTGTTTTTAATATGGTATTCAAGTCCAGTAGTAAAATCTGTTTCATATTTGTAATCGTTTTTTAGCACTGGAAGAAGCCCAAATTGGTAAGTCCTTGTGAGTGAAAAAGAAAAAAAAAACCCAGAATTTAGTTATGCAACCTGAGCTTATAAAAGATAAAAGATGAGGGAAGATAACTCAAAGGGGAAGAACTTACAAAAACAAATATTAGATCCTCTCCCTTAACCTCAGTCATTTTGGCCCAGCTTTTAACCTGGGGAGTGACCAATTAAATGTGTAGAACCAAAAAAGAGCCATTGGGATTGTGAAATTATGTGCCAAAATCCCCATTATTTGTCACATGAAAGGAAGAATGTGTTATTTTAAAATAAAATATCAGAGAAAGAGGTAACAAATTTGATGCAATAGATACAGTTGGCCCCAGTTGTGAAAGATTTGATAAGCTTCTTCTTACTTGTCCTTCACCCTGGAGGCTTCTGAAGAGGCCTGAATATCTGACTTAAAGTGAGTGATGCTACTTGAAATGAAAAGCAAGGAGATTGCAAATCACTCTTCTGCACAAGCTTGGAATAAGCTATGGCATGGCTGATGGACAGATTCAGGTATTTAAGTGAGTGTGATTTCTAAGCAACAATTTCTAAACCCTACATTGTTGTTGACCTCCATCACGCGATCGGGCATGTTTCTGAAGGCACATGCAGTGGAATGAAATGCACTGGGAAAAATGCTGAAGTCATTTTCCAACACCACAGCAGTATTACTGCAAAATGGAGCCACATTATCCTGATCGGCAACAGACACCAGATTTACATCCTTCTTCTGCTCAGTGGTGTGAGTCCATTCCAGCAGGGAGCCCTTCTTTTTCTGGAGTCCAGACATGGGTTTGGTCAGAGGAGGTAATTGAATGTGTATACTTAGGTAAGGCTAAGAACTAAAAAAAAAAGCATGTGAAGATATGGTACAAGACCATACTCTCGTATTTTCCATTTCTTCCTCTCTTTCAAAGGCAAAGATACAATGAAGGTAAAAACTACCCACAGATAAGTTTTTTTGTTTGTTTTTTGTTTTGTGATTTGATTGGTCATAAAACAAAAGCAAAGTATCCAAACAGCAGCCTTTTAAATCAAACACAATTAACTGTACCTTGAAATATATGGTCTACAATTATATGTTCAAATAAATAGCTAAAAGCAATTTGTAAAGGTTGAAAACCTCAACTGCACACTGAAGCTACATAAGTCTGTTCAGATTTCCTGCTTCTTCACAAAGGGCCAAGATAAGTTACTTCTGCAAACATTAAAAGCAGAAATTTTCCTTGTCTAGTAGGCTCTCCTAAAAAGCTTTATTGTCAGTTAGATCAAATATTTGCATTGAACCTTTTCTTGAACCTTGTCAAAGAGAAAAACAAAACACTAATAAAAAAACAAAGACCATTTTTCATGATCACCAGAGCACGGACTATCTCTGATCCAGCCCTACTTTGTCCCTGTTGCCCATCGGAATCATGTCTGTGGACAAGCCTAGGCTGGTTGATGCTATTTCCATTTGAACCATTGATGAGAAAACAGTTGATAACAGCCATTAGTTAGAGCACAGCAATCTACAATTATAGTCATTCCAATTGCTTACAACCTGGTGGTGAAAATGTTCACATTGCACTTACACACATCTATTAGACTATAAGATACTCCAAGGCAGAGACCATCTTATTTATCTTTAAGTCATTACAACATCTGCTGTAATGATGGGTATATTGATCTAAAATGGTAAAATAACAGAATGAATGAATGAAGCAGGGAATTATTTAAATATAGGCAATGATTATTTGTGTCATAGTTGCACTATACTAAGAACTGTCTGGAAGAGTTTTCAGAGAGCGACAGAAAAAGCTTGGCTGACTATTCTTGGAGAACACGTTGACTGTTTGTTGGATGGAGACAGTTCACCAAGAAAGCAGATTTTGACCCTTCAAGAACTTGAATGTGATGATGAGTTTATGACAGTTCTAAAAGCCAACATACGGTCGGTGGCCAGATTGTGGTTCTGGACTGAGAGGCTTCCATTTGGAAGGCAGACAAGCATTTGAATTATGGGTCTAATGAAAGTGTCAATAGCAATCCTGTTACTGGAGGAGCTGTAAAACCCTGCTTAATGAACTAGGCAGGGACACAAAAACACAATGGTCTAAAATGTACTGTATGAGAAAATGATAATTAGCCCAGATTTCATGTACAAGATAAAATGCATAGGGATGATATTACCACTGAGCAATATTATAGCCCTTCAGGGGACTGTTTTGTTAACAGGGTTTGGCTCAGCCTTTTCAATCCTCCTTATATGAGTGGAGATGTACTACACAATCATAACCTGTGAGTTGGGGAAAGAATGTCAGGTGGTAAAATTCCTATCATAGGTGCTGACAAACATTAATGATAATAAAAAGGGTTCTGGCCTCATTAAGGGTTCATTGTTATTTAGGAGGCTTATGCAATATAGGATGATAAGCCAAATGGCCTCCTGCACAAGAAAAATCAGGGTGAAAGGGAAAGTCATTCTCTAATCTTGAAATTTATTTTTCTAGACCACCACACATCAGCCAGGAAACTAAGATAAAAGGAAACCTATAGTGAACGGCTGGGCAGTAGCCTCTTACTTCTACTGTTAACAACAGTGAGAAAGCCACTGAGGCAGCCCTGAGTACAAAAGAGAACTCTGAACTTGGAGTGCAGGCCCTAGCCTGCACTAACTCTGAGTTCGATCTTTCTCATCTCTTAAATAAAGGGCGGAGGTGGTTTAAAATGGAACGTCAATTTTAACTTTGAGTGGTTTACGGATCATCTGAGGATTCCGTTAAAATACATGTTCTGATTTTGTTGCATTCTGAACAAGCTCCCAAGTTCTGATGATGTCATTGGCCTATGGACCACAATTTGAGTAATAGGTGACTAGATATTATTTCTCAACTTGGAAATTCTATGAATCTACCAAAATCAATGATAACCTGTTGGCTATTTGTTGCTGCAGGTGGAAAGAGATGGGCACTTACTGAGTTTTGGCATCACCAATGCAGTCTTTTTTATTTTTATTTTTTACTTTACCCATCATTTAAATAAATAAGCTGCTTTAACCTAGTTAAAAATTATATAAATATTCTGTCTTTTAAAAAGATAAATTGGTCAGGAATCTTTGGCAGAAGACTATTAATACTGTTAAGCTAGATAAATATTGCTTTTGAAGCAATTGTTTTAAGATCAAATGGATTGCATGTGGATATATAAAATCAGAAAACTGCAAATTATGAGTTAAAATGCTGAATCAATACCTAATAAAGTAAGAGCAAGAAGGCTCAAATAATTTTTAAGTAAGACATAGTGCCTAAGCACAGAAATACGCACAATACCCATAGGATGAAATGTAGGGTATGGCTTGTACCTTGCACAAACTGTATCGTCGATGTTCAGCCTGTTGAAAGTGACCTAGAAAGCTGTAGTCCACTGGGTTCTCTTCATGGATACTTTCTTCCCCCTTTCCCCAAGCTTAATTTCTAAGACAGCATATGTATATATGAAAGGGAGAGTGGGAGGAGTACCGTATGAATCCATGGCTTTAAAAAGTATTTCGCTAATCTGCAGGCAGGAATTTTGTATGTAACATTTTCTTGATCACATTAAGCACAATACGTGGCACATAACAGGAGATATCAATGTTTGTTAAAAAGAATGAACTGAAACCAATGAACATTTGATAAAGCTGCAAGACTGAAATTAGGTGAAAGTTCACAGGATCTTCAACAGTAAAAGGTTAAGAGTTTGTGGGTGGGAAAGTTGGGGCAATGCATCCTTGGTTACGAGAGAGAGAGAGAGAGAGAGAGAGAGAGAGAGAGAGAGAGAGAGAGAGAGAGAAAGTTCTTTCTCTTCCTCTTCTCCTTAAAGAGGAAGCTTTGTCTAGAGAAGAATCAATGAATTCATCTTTGAGTAAGATTTAATGAAGTCATATTATGTGCTTTATGCTTCATATGAGTTATCTTTTTTTTTTCACCTTTTCCAACAACCCTATGAAGTAATTATTATCATCCCAGGTGACCCAACTCGTAAATGGCAGAACTAGGGGTTTCATCCAAGTGTATCAGACTTAGCAGTCTGCATTTTTCACATAAGTTGTAATAGAATTGGGTTGGGGAGGAGGAGGAACAAGATATTTTTTAAAGTAAGAAAAAAATGATATATTTTCTCAAGTGCCAAATTATGGAGACTCCCAGTTGTAAAGAAATAAAAAAAGAGGGAACTCGCCCAGGACATAGGTCAAGTTTGGTTGGAAATGGGCCCAGAGTTCATTCATTCACAATATTATTTATATGACCCACAGAGAAAGTAAGTTGGATAGACAATAGATGAGGTGAAAAGATGAAGGGTCTTAAAGAACAATGACAGTGATCAGTGTTTGTTTTTGAGAATAATGGGTCAGAAAGACTTTGTAATGCAGGCCAGGAAAAAGCAACATATAGGAAACTGTTTGGTTTCATTTTCAGCGCATATTGGGCACCCAAAATAGATACTGCCAACAGGGTGGGGAAAGGGGAGTGTGTGTTGCTAAGATAACCTAAAGGCAAACTGTGAATAAGCTAAAATCTCCAGCTCAACAAAAGCCTATTTGTAAATTACTCCACTTAATTTCCCAGGTCATGATTGCCTCTCTCTGCAAAGCGGTTTATGACATTCTCAATTAAGAGTTTGCTATAAAAATGAATGAATGAAGTATTTCAAAACTGCTATGAGATATTAAAGATGAGTCACTTTTAAAAAGTGGTTTTGTTTCCTGTGTTCTGGATAATGCATTTGAGAATGTAGTTTCCAGCCTCACCCATCACCCCATTGTGAGATCAAATTGAATGACTCTCTGCTCTTAGAATGATCGCTCATTCAAATGCATTCAATAAATAAAGCCTAAACACAATGAGGCACTTTTCACAGAGCATCCCCGAGAGCTAGGGCCTGGTCTCTCTCAGTGTATGAAGCTGAGATTGAAGTAAATAAAGCATTCACCCACACTGACTGCATAATACATAGTGACTTATTGTTTACTAAGCTCTTACATATACATTATCTCATTTGCTCCTCACAACAACCCCATCATAAAGATGCTGTTAGTTTATTATCCCCATTTAACAGATGTAGAATCTAGAGCTCAGAGTGGTCAGTGTTTTGCCCAAAGTCACACAGCAATCCAAGGGGTACTTTAAATCTTTTCATCTTCTCCTTTCACCTCCAACAGGAAATGTGTCTAAAGTACAAAACAATATAATTAATAGAACCACTACAGACACTGGGCAGAATACTTAACTCATTCAGATGTGCCTCTGGTGATTTTGTAAATACTGAAGAACTCATTTTCCACCTCCTGCAATTCTGTGAATTTTACCCTGGATAAAGGTCATCCAGATATGATCCTTGCTCAGTTATGGAAATGTATGCAGTCTAAACTATGGACCAAATGAAGAGTAAAAATATCAGTGTAACTCCCAGGGTCATTTACTCTTGCTGCCCCAAATCCTTTTTGAAATTAGGCAGATTATAAATCATATGAAAATATAAAAATGTAAACTCTTATCCTAAATTCAATTGTCATGTATCAGGGAAGCCATGAGTGCTGTCGGTTAGTGAGCTAGTAAAATAAGACTGAAATAGGTTTCTATGGTGGGCAAGCCAGAGAGAAATAGAGAAGTGTTTTTTTTTTTAACTTTTCAATTTACATCTCCAGAACATACTGTAAATTATCTAAAAGGCAATATGGGGGTAACTGGGTGGTGCAGTCGGTTAAGCGTCCAACTCTTGATTTCAGCTCAGGTGGTGATCTCATGGTGGTGAGATCTAGCCCTACGTTGGGCTCCATGCTGAGCACAAAGCCTGGTTAAGATTCTCTTTCTTCTCCTCTCTCTCTCTCTCTGCCCCTTCCCCATTCATTTTCTCTCTCTTCTCCTCTCTTTCTCTGCCCCTTCCCCATTCATTTGCTCTCCTTTCAATGAATAAATAAATAAATAAATAAATGGCAATATAAAAGACCATTTTCCCCAATTCAACATCTTTTCAGCCTCTAGTCATACTGGGAATAATTAGGAGATCCCTTGTAAGAGACAATCTGCAGTCAGAGCTGTGCAGAGGAGCAAAAACAGAAGCCTTGTCCTCATGGAGGGAAGGGGTTAACGAAATCAGGGATAGCTTCATTTTTTCACGTGGCCTTGCAAACACCATTTTTAAAGCAATGAGTGACAGCTCTCTCCTCCAGTTAGGCCCTCCTTTGCTTCTGTCTTCATTTTGGCTGTGGGGTCACCTACAAAGCACAGATCTGTCCATAAGCTACAGATCTACCACACCGCCTGGGCTTCCACAACCACACCCACTGTTCAGAGAACTTGCTGGTTCTAAGGGCCCTCTTCCTCAAAATTTCGAATTCATTTCTCTCCAGAATTACAATGTTTCTGAATAGCTATAGAGCTTATATAAAAAAAGGTCTTTATTGTGGACTCTTCTATTTTGTGAGTCATGGAATTGAGGGAGTCATAATTACACCAGTTAATATGTGAGGCACCACCTTCTCGAATGTGCTTCCAATACCTAATCTGTATTATCAAATCACCCAAAGACCCCAAAGGGTCTTTATCCTTCTCTATTACAAACAAGAGATGGAAGTCATGATTCCAAAGTTTATTCTTCAAATGGTAAAGTGAGTCAGGGGGCACCTGGGTGGCTCGGTCGATTAGGCATTTGCACTGGAGTCTTGATTTTGGCTCAGGTCATGATCTCACAGTTCATGGAATCAAGCCCTGTGTTGGGCTGTGTGCTGACAGCAGCTGAGCCTGCTTGGAATTCTCTCTTCTCTCTATCTCTGCCCCTCCCCTGCTTGTACTCTCTCTACCAAAATAAATAAATAAGCTTAAGAAAAAAAAAAGTAAGGTGACTCAGAACCAAGGTTAAATTACCTGGTGTTATAAAGTATCAGGAAATATAGTTATATTTCTCCATACCTTTACACTTGATTTAAAAAATGAAAACAGAGGCACCTGGGTGGTTCAGTCAGTTAAAGTATCTGACTTCAGCTCAGGTCATGATCTCACAAGTCTGTGGGTTCAAGCCCCCTGTGAGGCTCTGTGCTGACAGCTCAGAGCCTGGAGCCTGCTTCTGATTCTGTGTCTCCCTCTCTCTCTGTGCCTCCCCAACTCATGCTTTCTCTCTCTCTCTCTCTCTCTCCCTCAAAAATAAGATAAACATTAAAAAATTAAAAAAAAATAAAAACAAAAATAATATTGTTCATGACCCAGGCATTATAATTACTTTGCATTGAAAGCCATGTTGAGATCTTTAAGTTATTTTAAGTGTTATGACCTGTGGCTTCAGGAATGAGGTTTTATTTAGATAACACAAGACCTTTGTTGTTGACTGAAACCTGGCTTGATGCCTCTATACATCTAAATAATTAGGGAAAAAAATACATTTAAATGAGAAGCAGATGCGATTTCCAGATCTCTATTTTCACTGTACAAAATAAATAGAAGCTTTCATCTCTGCATTTACTCTTTGGATATGCTGCATACCACACGAACCATTATTTAAAACATAGGGCATTCCTTTCACAAAGGTGAAGGAAACGGGGGTCTTCTGGAGTACTCATTCCTTCAAATCACTCTCTTCTCTATGAAAACTAAACAGGATTATTCATTCTTCTATTACTCCTTTCTATGCTTCCATGCCTGGTACTAAGCAAGTAGATCCAAATAGAATGGAGGAGCGCTGGTACTGAATGCAAGAATAGCAGGTCCTGCTGGTGATCTGTGGCTGGTAACTGACAACAGGCAAGGAACATACTGCAAATGCTCAATGTTCATCTTATCAGATGCAAAACCAGTTAAGAAGAAACGATGCCCAGGCAAAGAAAAATAAATAGCAGGACATCACAGGGTACCTTTGAGAATGGAAAGTCGTTTTCTTGAGCTTCTTTATCTGTTGCTATGTCAACACTCTAGCAGGTAGAGTATATTTTCAGTTTCTCTTCTCAGCTAGGAAGTTACACACTAGGTTCCTGAGCCAATTTTAAATGCTCGAGATGTTTGGATGGAGGAACTATGTAAACACAGGGTAAAGGACTGCACAACTTCAAAGAAAAGCATGTGTACACGGAATCCAGATTCAAACTGGTGGTCTTCTGAGCTGATAGCTACAAGCCAAACTGGCTACCAACCCCAATGAGAACAGATAGTCGGTGAAACTCTAATGCAATTTACCAAAATCACTTGTTTATTTGTTCTCTTTCACCATGCCTCATGCCCCACCATTCATCCTTTAAGGCTGTTTCTCTTGCTTACCATTTCCCTCCAGGTCTAGCATAGTGTCCAGCACACGTCAGTTATCAATCAATCAATCAATGTTTGTGGACTGACACTATGAATGGATATAATTTAAATGTTTATTCACTTCCCTGAAACAAATACCATAATTTATCAGTTGCATGAATACACAAAATAAAAATGGCAGCAGCCACTTAAGAATCACTTAACATGAATCAAGCATTGTGCTAAGAGTTTTACCTGCATTATATTAATTTTAACACTCAAAATGATAACAGAAAGTAAGTATTATTCTCTCCATTTTATATATAACAAGCCAGAGGTTCAGACAGGTGAAGTGACTTGCCCAAGACCCAACAAGTGAGTGGCAAAATCTACTAGTCTGTCTTATTCCATAATCCTTACATCTTCTGCACTGCATTATGCCATCTGCTGAGTTTGAAAGGTTTTGAAAGTTTGTTCTGATACAATGTTCTACAAACTTAGATATTATACAGAAAGAAAGAGTAAACAGTTCTACCAATTAATTAATACCCCTTGTAATATCAGGATCAGTTTACCCCTGCATATGCAGTGAATAAACTGTTCTTAGAATATAACCAATGATCCAAATGAACATTGTGATCCTTCCACACAGATAAAGGGTTCAGTATTTGAATTGTGTTGCTATGAAATAAACCATGATGAAAAATTCATCCAGAACTTTTGATCTGAACAGACATTGAAGCAATTCTATCCCATATGTGCACATATAGATACAAAAGAAAATAATACAATGTTAGAAATAGAGAATATATATATATATATTATCAGTGTGACTGCTGCTGTTGCTGCTACCATTATTAATGATAATGATTATTATTTGTTATCATTACTATAGTTAAGATTTATTGGAGCTTGCTATCCTATACTCCAAGCTTTGTGGTAAGTGTTTTACAGACATTTTTTCATTTAATCTTCAAACAACTCCCTGAGGTTAGCATAATTAGTATCCCCATTTTCCACATGAAAAATGTGAAGTTAAACAAGGTAAGTAACATGTCCATGGCCAAATAGCTAGTAATAGCCAGGCACAAAACCAGGTTTGTCTGGGTTCAAGCTGTGATCTTACCCAATCCTACTTTGTGTTTCATAGATGTCTACACAATTATTATGACTGAGGCCTCGTAATTTTAACTTTGCAAAAGCTTTACATATATCTCACTTTGGTTCTACTGCCAACGTAAGCTTGTGGACAGCTAATATGTACTGTGGAGTCTTCATTTTAATGGTGGAAAGATAAGTAAGTATTAAAAATCAAAGAGCTGCCCCCTGATTACATGTGTTTGCTTTTCTCAAATTAGGAATAGTGTGGTTTTTCTTTTTTTTTTTTTTTAAGTACAGTACAAGGATAAGGATCTTGCTATGAAAACATGTAGTAGTGTTTGCCAATGATGGGCTCATCCTAGACAAAATCGGCATGTGGTCCACGCTCTTCATTCAATAGCTGGTATTGCACACGCCTTTAGAAAAATTCTGGCATATTTTCTAGATTTATTCTTCTATATAGACTCTGAATAAAGTAGAATTGGGGGGCAGCATTTTGAACCCTCAGCTACTGCATCTGGATGAAATTTTAAGATACAAAGAATTTCCATTCATGGAAAATGAAACGAAGGATAAAGCTGAGTGACCTTTTGAAAACACTTTAAAATTATATTCTGTTTATTGAGTTCATGTCTTGGTCCAAGGTTCAGAATGAAATTCATTTTGTACAAGTAGCTTTTCTTCTTAAATCATTGTGAAGAAAATTATTAGTATATAAAAGGAAAAGATTCATTTGGATGTTTAGGGACCACATGTGCATTTGGGAACATGGAGATACAATTCTCCCTTTGGATAGCTGTAAGAATTGGGGAAGCCATTTAAATTCTCTCAGCCTCAGTTTTCTTATCATAAAATGTAGGGCTGGATCTAGCTTGTTTCAAAATTACTATGGAATTAGAAACCTATGATTCTTTCAGTCTACCTTAGATTGAGCACTTACATGTGCATTTATACTGCAAATGATCACATAAGAACTGCAGAGAGCCTCTCAATAAATTCCTAGGAAATAATTTGACAGTGTGACCAAATTATAAATAGCTCTAGTTGTCTAACACATATAAGAAGGTAACAAGATTTTTCAACTTGGTGCAGCAGCGATGATTATCTCAGCCTTTTTAGGTTTTTCTCATTGTCCTGAAACACAGGTATCAAGGAAATGGGAAGTAGAAATTCTGTGTATTTACTCCTGATGCTGATAACATCTATATTTGACATTCTAGAATAACAACATCTCCAGCAGCAACTAAGATATGCATGTTTCAGAACTGAGAAACTTTTAAAATCCCCCTATAAGCAATGCAGCCACAGAAGACTCTTAATAATTGATTATAATTGATTTTAACCTTGTCCTAACCTGGGCAAAATGGCAAAGCCAATCATCTTTGTCCAGATGGGGTATGAGAAAAGAGCCCCCAGTCCACATCTTTAAAAGCTCCAGACATGAGCAGAAGATAAAATATTTAGTCTGCCAAAGCCTTGACCTCCCAATTCCAGCCAGTTTTGAACTTGAATTGATTTCCGACAAGGCATCTGGGAGATGATTACAACAAAATGCACTAAAGCTGGGCAGCCTTTATTTTAACATCCCAGCAGCTTAACCTGTTAATAACAGCAATTGTTTTAGATACAATACCAATTTCTGTAACCGACGCAAGAAATGGATAACAGCAGCACAGTCTCCCAGGCAGTGCAACAACAACAAAAAAGCACAGCCAGTCACAGGAGGTACTGGCAGTATTTTTCAAAGAAACCTCAGTTTTCAGGGACCCAGACACCATCAGAGACCCAATTCTACAGTCTAAAAAAAAAAAAAAGATCGTTAGCCAAAAAAAAGGTTGTGTGTTGAGAGAGAAATCACTGTAAGCTAGGCAATCTGGAATCACATCTGTGTCCTGCTGATGAAAGCTGAGCTGTCCTGGGCAAGTCACTTCACAACTATATGCCTAATTTGCTTTGTTTGAAACAGTCCTGCCCAAAAAAGACATAATGTGAACCACGAATATGAACCCAAATATTATTTTAAATTGTCTAGTGGCCACAGTAAAAAAAAAAAGTTTTAACAGAAAATTAATTTTAATATTAAAAAAAATTTAAGATTTTATTTTTAAGTAATCTCTACACACAACATGAAGCTCCAACCTACAACCCTGAGATCAAGAGTCGCATGCTCCATCGACTGAGCCAGCCAGGCACCCTTTTTAATATCTTTTTAAATATAATGTGTGTAAAATGCAATCACTCAATGTATAATCAATTTAAAATTATTAATGCAATATTTTACATTAGTTTTTACACTAAGTCTTCACAATCTAGTGTATATTTTATACTTATGGCACTTTTCAATTCAGGTTAGCCATATTCCAATTATTCAATAGGTGCATGTAGCTACTGGTTAGCATATTAGATAGCACAAGGTTGAAAAATGAGCAGTTTGAACTAATCATCTTGAGAAATAACATCACCTAAATGTTATTTCTGCTGCTCTTCATTTTAAATCAGTCTCGGGTTGAAAATGTAGATGTGACCTGTGGGTGGGTGAGAACAGGATGTTAGAGTGCCAGCCATTGTGGCCATGATTTTGAGTTTAGTAATCTCTAAGGTCTGTGCTGATGAGAGGACATGACCTTAACCCCATCCCTGATCAGCTGTCTTATTCCAGTTAGTAGTAAGTGGTGTAGAGCTGGTGGGCAGAGTGGGTGGTTGAAAATTTTCATGACATAGCCCAGCACATTCTATTAAATGAAATGATAATCCTCACCACTCATTGACCACTATTTATGTACCATTCATGCTGCGTATATAAAATCACTTAATCATCTCAGCTCTTTAAGGTGGCAATCATTAACCTTATTTACCAGGTGATGGGCTCAGCCTCAAAAAGACTAATTAGTCCGCCCAATGTCAGACTCCTACAAAGTACGGGGTGTGGATTTGAACACAGATTTTCCAGACTCAAGACCAGGCTCTTGACCACCATGATACACTGATTTATAAATAAATAACAGTTTTGGCTTTCTACCTCACTCCTATGAAGGTTTCCCAGATTGTAGAGACAAGAAGAGGTGTAGAAAGGTTAAAGTTTATTGCTTTCACTTTTTAATGACTAAGAAAGTCAGAAACAGTACAGCAGATGATAACATTCTAATAAACATATACTCCTCTCTTCCAGTCAACCATACTGGTAAAATGGAAGAAGGAAGGAAGAGAAGAGAGATAGAAATAAGGAAGGAAGGGACAAGGGAGGGGAGAAGGAGGGAAGGAAGGAAAGAGGTAAAAAGGAAAGATCCACAAAATACTGAGGCATTTCAGTAGAACCTCAAGGCTCTGGTCAGAGAACTGGGACAACACTTTCCCTCTCTTAAACATATCCATGTTTCAAACTCAGACCACAATATACAAATTATACCTTTTGGCAAATGAATACATCATATCTGGTAAAATGTGGAGGAAGCCTTCTTCACACACTGAGTATGCTCACGCTCAAAGACTCACACTCAAATATAGACTCCTGCCATCACCTGGTCACCAAACTGTAATGTTAAGAGGAAAAAATTTAAATATCTAGATTTTTGTATATTTTTAAGAATTTTACATCACATCATATTAATCATTTGATAGTTCTTTCTACACTAGGGAAAACGATCTGGCATGGGAAATAGGGCTGTATGGAGGTATTTTTATTACATTATGTGCTATTTTTCCTTTCTGATTTCTGAGGGTATAGACATAGGTCAAATTGGTAATTTGGGAGTAAAAAGTTTCTTGTGAAAACTTCGTGTAGGATTTTGTGTTAACTTGATTTAAAACTAACTTTCCTACAGAGACATTTGGAAAGGGCCCAGTGGCCAATCTGCAGACAGCTCTCTGCAGCTGAGCCATGACATGCTCATCACTTGTAAACTAAATTAGAATCACAAAGTCTTAACCACCTCAATTTATTTATTGTGTTTCAACTTTGTGAGTCACTAATATCATGGCTGCAAAGATACTTGGCCAATCACATGTTAATATATTATGTACACAGGATGATAACAGTTCATATTTATTGCATGCTTACTCTGTATCAAGCCCTGTTTTGAGTGCTTTATGTGGATTAGTCCTCATCAGAAGTTACCCTTACTATGCCCATTTTATAGGAGAGGAAAGTGAGGTATATAATGTTTATAAACAGTAATAAATAATGGTTTCCCATTTTTTTTCTTATCTTGATCTTCTAGTACATTTCACATGGTCTCTTTAGCAACTTCCACCCAGCCACGACTATGGCTTAATCTAGGCCTTAGTCTGTCCATCATTCTCAATCCTAATCATAAAGTTCTCTGTGTTTATTGGTGGTAGAGGAGAGTTTTAGATATTCTATCAGTTATTTGTTACTGTATAACAAACCACCTCAGAAAGTTGTAGATTATAATTAAAAATACTGTTACGTGTATTTTATCACAATTTTAAAAATTAAGAAAGAAATTTAAGTCAAAATAAAAAAGTAAAAATATTATTTCCTTATGACTCTGTGAGTCAACAAGTTAGACTGAATTCAGCTAGACGGCTATTTTGCTAGTCTTACCAGGGTTCACACATGCAACTATCATCATTTGGTGGCTCACAAAGGGCTGGATAATCTCAGATGGCTTCATTCACATGTCTAGAGGTTGGTGTTGTCTGTCAGCCTGGCCACCCGTCTCAAATGGGCTAGTCACTACTTCTTTTTGTGGCGACTGTGTTCTAGGTCCCAGTCTTCAAGCATTTTTAAAGCCTCTGCTTGCATCACATTTGCTGATGTCCCCTGGGCAAAAGCAAGTCTCACAGTCCAGCCCAGGATCAAAGTTGGAGACTTTGATCTGCTACACAAGAGTATGGGTCCATAACAATATAACACATAATAAACCCCCTACATCTACTTCTCTTTCAAAATGGCCAAAACAACTCAAGCTTGAGCAGAAGACTAAATCAGAGAAGGAAATCCACATGTCCTACTGAGCCAAGAATATATCAGATTCTAAATTTGGCCTTAAGTTTGGGCCTCAGATGTAAATGAATACCAAGTCCCATATTTCCATGAAATATATCTCTTTTCATAACATGTTTTGGAAAGATGGCCACCAGTTTTGTATTTCAATGAAACACAATATTTCAATTTGGGAGGGCCAAACAACATTAAATATTTTTTACAAGACTCCACTGGATGATGACAATGGCTAAAGCTGTATTTTTGCCATGGGAACTTTTGTTTTAATGAACCACCAAAATTACAATCGCATGTACTCATCTTCTGTTGAAGCAATGAACAATGGTATGTCGGAGAGAGAAATTCAAAGTGCATCATTTATCTTATCCTATTTTCAATTAGGCCGAATAAAGTATAAAGTTGGTTCCAAACTACATCACAGAAACAGGGTGAGTAAATTTATTATACCACTAGAGTGCTAATCTTAGCAGATGGTAGAAAAAATATTTTTAGCATGAAATATGCTAAAGCAATAAATCTGAACAAGGTGGATCTTATCAACTAATATCTCCCTAGTGTGAGGTAAAACTCCTGCATGACAACTCAGCACTCTTATGAAGTCTGGTGGATGTGGTTAGATATGGTCCTCAGTGAGAGAGGGGAAAAAGAGCAAAACTGAGGATCAAATAAGAAAACAAACTATATGCCCAGAGCACTGCACTGAATTAAAAAAAAAAAAAAAGGAATGAACTGACTGTGCTATGTTTGAACTGCTGTTGCATTTTATTTCTGAAATTATGCCTGCCCCAGAGTCTTGTCAGTTCTCCATTTGGAAGTCTCTATTAGGTCAGTTTTGGAGTAGAGGTGAGCTCACACAGACACACTTTGCTGCTGATCACCATTAGTTAAGGCAAGCATTCAGTGAGAAAGCCAACGGAGGGGCTCTTACAAACTGGGCTCTGGATCCATATACCTGAATGAGAGTTCTCAGTTCCATGGATACCTTTGACTCATGGTTCATCAGTATCCAGCTCTGAAGCCCAAGCAGATGGAGTAGGTTGCTCCATCAGAATATGCAGCATGTGATAAGAGTTCTATAAATATGTACCAAGTGGAAGAGTAAGAAATAATAGAGTTAAAGCCATGATGTGTTTTAGAACCCTGTCTGAGAGGTAGTTGAGCTATAAAGTTTTCAGGGTGACCACAGACTATGTGTTTTATAATCACCTTAAATCTGATTAATGTTAATGTCCTGAAGAAGTGGTATGTTACAGTAGATCAGAGTGGTGATGGGTCTGGGGTCAGAAAACAATGAATGGATGCTTAAATATGCTGCTAATTTTCCATATGACCTTGAACTTATTACATGATTTTTTTTTCCTGGGCTTTTAACTAATTATCTACAAAATAAAGAACTTGAACTCCAGTGTCACTACATAAAGAATGAGTGTGAATAAGAAGGAATGAGTCAGAATCATTAGAACAAGTTGCACTTTAGGTGAGCAACAATAAGCAGGACCCAGTGACTCCGGAGTCTAGGCATTCCTCTTAATTAATCCTGGAAATACGTCAAATAATTTGAATTATGCCTTGTTCATAAACTTGAATTGAAAACAAAGCTAAAACCATTAAGATGTTGAAGAAATGTAGTCTGGGAAAATTATGAGATACCATCTTAAGTTTATTATACTTTCCATGGTCTATACTTTCCATAGTAATAGAGGTAGATGTTAGAAATTAATTAAGGGTTGAGAGAGTTCAGGAGAAAAACTACTCTGGTTGGTGATGTGGGGGTGGGAGGTGGGAAGGGGAGTGAGTACAGAACTATGTAGGCCGCCCCTGGCTTTTTCCCCAATGCTCTCCCCTTTCAGACTCTCTCACTTGAATCTCTACTGCCTCAGGGTTAACATTTGTAGACATTAATAAAACTCTTGTGGGAATGTGGGATTAGGGTAGGGATGAAGCATGTGTGTTGCTGTCCGTGGTTCTGATCATCTTACTGCTGTGTTGGCTGTTTTCCCCAACAACAGGAAACCTTTGAGGATCTTTCTCCAGTTTATTCAAAATGGAGCAAGCATTTCTGAATTAGTTGTGGAAGATACTAGATTAAAAGGTGTGTATTAAGACAGAAGAGGAGATATAGACACTAAGAGATTATAAGGGAGAAACAAATAAAAATATGTTGATGTTATTATCAAATAATCACAGGTACCATATAATAATCACAGGTACCATAAATAAAACTGTAAATTATCATTGCCAAAATTTGGAACTACTAAATGAGTACAACATTTGTGCTTGAATCTACATAATCATGGAAAATCCTGATATAAACAAACACATTTAGGGCAAGGGTGAAGAACATCAATCTGGTTCACCAGAACTCATTGGTTGAATTACACCAAAGAGCTTACAGCCTTCTTTGACTTAGCACTTTCCCCTCTTGATGACATTTAGCAATTTTACACTGTCACAGAACAAATAGAATGGTTACTTGTTTTGCATTTAATGTAGCTAATTCTATGTATGTTTGGCATTGTACCATTTTTCTGAAGTATTCCTTGAAGAACTAAGGGTTAGGGCTTCCCTACATCCCTCAGCTGTATTTATGTGTCCAAATCAGGTAAATTTCTTGTTAAAGAGAATGCTAGTTGTACTCTAATATCTGTTCTCCAATTTTTTCCCATAATAGCAGAATATTAAGCCAGGACCCCACAGAATTAAGATTACATTTCACAGTATCTCAGAAATAACAAGTGGCCAAGTGATTAAGTTCCAGTCATTAGAATAAAAGTGGAAATGCCTCTTTGCCATCTTTTTTTTTTTTTACATTTATTTATTTTTGAAAGGCAGAGCACAAGTCGGGAAGAGGCAGAGAGAGAAGGAGACACAGAATCTGAAGTAGGCTCCAGGCTCTGAGCTGTCAGCACAAAGCCTGATGTGGGGCTTGAACTCACAAACCATGAGATCATGACCTGAGCCAAAGTCAGACGCTTAAACGACTGAGCCAGCCAGGCGCCCCCTGCCTTTGCCACCTTAAAGAATCCTATCTTGGGGCACCTGGGTGGCTCAGTTAAGCATCTGACTCTTGATTTTGGCTCAGGTCATGATCTCACCATTTGTGAATTTGAGCCCCATTTCAGATTCTGTGCTGATGGTGTGGAGCCTGCTTGGGATTCTCTCTCTCCCCTCTCTGCCCTTATCCTGCTTGCTCTCGCTCTCAAAATAAATATATAAACTTAAAAAAAAACAGAATCCTGTCTTTAGAGCACGTCTCTCCTTTTGTTCTCTTCATAACCCATCCTCTATCTTGCAGCCTGCATTGTCAATGCCACAGGAGACCATAAGGTTGAGGACTCTAGTCTAGGGTTGGTGGAGTGGAGAACTCAAAGGCCCAGGGGAAACAGAGCCACCATACAGCCCTGGACTGCATTCCTCTAGAATATCAAGTCAGAGAGAAATAAGCACATGTTTTTCCCCTAAGCCACTGCCATTTTTTTTCTGTTACTAGCAGCTGAACCTAATCCTAATTAATACACTATTCATCAACGTTTGATGAATGCACAAATACTGACTCAACTCATGTATACTCAATCAAAAAAAAAAAGAATCTAAAGAAAAATAACAAACCGACAAGCAGAGTTCCATGAGGTTCTTGTATTAATATATTAAGCAGGCATCCCCAAATATATCCATTGAAGCCCTGAAACTAGAGTTCCTTTTCATCAAAATAAATAAATAGCCTTTCCAAAAATAATGTATATATAACATGGTATTTTTTAAGAAACAGTTTTCTTCCTCCAAACACTCTCACCCCTTACCCAGGAGAAATACTATTAACTTCACAATAAACCTTTTAAGTGGATGATAACAAGAAGCTTGAAGGTACCATCCACTGAAAATGAGTTAGCCATCCTAGATTTCTAGGCTCCCCAAAGAGATCAGGACTCTCTTTTCCTGGTAATATAGGTGTGCACTTTAAGATGATTTTTGCACCAAACTTAGTATTTTCATGTAGTATTAGGAGTGGCCAGAATCCCATTAACTCTGCCTCTTATGGAAATTGCTGTGACCCTTATTTCCAGCATTCGGACCAACTGTCAATTGTCTTTGCATGTGAAAAATGGTGGTGGTCTCTTTGTATGCAGGCAGGCTGCATTTCAAAATGGACAGCCAGGTGAGAACACTTTACAGAAAGGACCAGAATTCCTCTCCAGAGTCCCTTCCTTTCTTTCTTCTATTGCCTGGAAAACGCCAGGAAAGTGTAAAATTATTGGCGACCAATTGAAAAAGAAAAGGAAATCAAAGAAACATTTATTCCCTGAGATGCAGCCCTATTTCTTTCACCTTTACATAAGAGTACAACGGTTTCTGTCAGGTCTGGTTTTTGTGGAGGGGATGGGGTAAAGAAAAGCCCATATACAAGATGGAAAACATGTTTCTGAGCACCAGCAGAAATGTTCTTGGTTTCAAATGTCATATGAATACAATATAAAGCAGGGCCATACACTTTTCTCGAATTCTGTTAATGTTATTGACTTTAAAACCTGGGTTCTTTAGAAATAAAATCAAATACAAAAGACATAAATGGCAGTACTTTATGCCACAACAATGAAGGATTCATAATTTTCCACTACAAGGCTATCATCATTTCAATTCCAATCCACCTGGACACACAACTAAGTATTGGTAGCCATCGGGACTGCAGTCACTGGAACAGGCATCCGTAAGAGGATCAAGATGCTTAGTGAGTCCATTTCAGAACACTAGCCTAATGAAGCTAAGATATTTATGCTCCAGTTCCCACAAATACCCCTTAGTTGATCTGTAACTATTGCTCTCCACCAACTGCTTAATTTCAGCTGAGATTCGATATTGGCTACAATGGGAACTGAGTGAGCATGTGTGGACGATTCAGGGCAAAGACATTCCCAATGTTAGAAAGATAATCACAACACGTGCACTGCTAATCAGAGCTAACTATGTCATCTTCGTTTACACAGGAGTCAGAGACAACTATTATTAGTCAGACGACTTTGCTATCTGAGCAGTTTGGTCCTGACTCAACCTCAACAGAAGAGATGAGGACTCTTCCACTGGCAACACGCTCTTTTTCCAAGAGATTATTTTACTCCATGGGTTAGAAATAGCAGAGTGATAGGGGTAGAAGGAAGAGAGGAAATGACTCTTGTAATGTGGCATAGGTTAGATGTGGGCAGTAGAGTTCAAGACTGATACTCTGCTTTTTCCAGCATG
Source organism: Acinonyx jubatus (assembly GCF_027475565.1). NCBI lineage: Eukaryota > Metazoa > Chordata > Mammalia > Carnivora > Felidae > Acinonyx > Acinonyx jubatus. The sequence goes on along the minus strand of NC_069388.1, from coordinate 75,526,801 downwards.
CCTCACCAACCCTGGTATGTTTCCCTTCTCCCTCTTGACAATGTTGGATATTAATCTTAGTTAGGATCTCCAAAGAGGAACAGGGTGAAACACATATTTAATAAGAAATTTGAGAAATGGCTGTGTGACTTCCCTTTATTCCTGCTTTTCCCCCTCACCACTGGGGCTTAAAACTGTGCTGAAGAACATGTGAAGTGGCCAGAGTTCTGTCACTTCCACTACTAGTGTCCCTATGTAGTCAGACAATCCCTGTCCCTACCCAGTTTGCATACAGGGAAATGTTAACATTCTCATAATTAACCCCCCCCCCCTGCAATCCTCAGGGCACGTTACACTATATCATCCATTTAACTTTATTGTGATTGATCTGTGTCAACTTTAACTATACTCACAAGGAAGTCAATAAATAAAGATCAATAGTTTTTTATTTCTTCAGATTTTTTATTAGAAGGAATAGATGGGTTAAATAACACCAGCAACAGCAGTGGCACAGAACCTCCCTCAGTGCTTTCCTTGGTAAAAACTATATCAAAACAAATCAGATTTAAATTCACAAATGGGATTGCGTCATCATCTGATCTGTCGTTAAGTTGCCTTCAGCAGTTTTAAATGCAAATATTGAAACAAACAGGGCTTGCATGTATCTGTCCTCTCTGAGATGAATTCTTTTCACAATATGCCCATTCAACCTCTTATTCTTAAAATCTCTAGCTTTTGCAGTTCTGGTTTAATGTATTAATGACGTGTCAAGACTGAGTGGTACTCTATGGATGAAGAAGGCTCAGGTTCAGATGGACAAATGAGTAATTCCTTGTTCAAATAAGGGAGGAGAAGCCTGTACCATGCTTTGTGTGTATTCAAATGGACACACATCTGGGGATGATCAGTTATGTATAGACACCATCCAGAGCTATAACAGGACCCAAGAGGGCTCTACCTTGTCAGGTGTTAACAGTTTAGTTGCCAGATCTTAATTAAGTATGGGAGGATTAGGGTGAGAAGAAAGGGGCTGGTAGAGAGGAAAACGGATTCTAAGAGAAGGATTAGGGCTACCAGGGTGATGGCAAGAGAGCATTTATAGGATATGGATCATAAACAATCTAAGTTCCAATAGAGAAGGATTTCACTATTTTGATAACTAGGATGACCATACACGTATGGGTCAGCTGCTGAACGTCAGCTATCCTAGAAAGAACTAAGAATAATATTCACACACACACACACACACACACACCACTGGAAGTGTGACCATCACCAATTTTCCTTACATGAGAAAAATAAGGCTTTCAAAATCTGTGACACCTGTAAAAAAGAATGGGCGGTCAAAGCCTTTTTAGCAATTTCCTACTATTTTAGAGTGTTCCCATATAGGAAATAATTATTTCTACTATTATACATGTGTTAGCTCATTCTAATTTCAAAATAAAAGCATATAAATAAATTGAGGGAAGTCTATACACAAATTTCTCTAAAGTCAGAATCGCATACAACTATCTCCCTATTGTACACTGCCACCCAGGTGTCCTGATAATGCCTAACACGGATTGTGTCTAAACTATGGTCTCCTCCTGCTACTTGTTAAAGAAAGGAATCCTCATTCTCCCAGTAACTCAGTTGTGAAATATACTCATTATTTTTTAATGCTTCCTCTGCTTTGTTCCCTACTCACTGAGTATATTGTGATAGCTCTTTCACTGATCCCCTTAATTCAATTTGGTAAAAAAAAAATTAAGTATAGATATGAAAAATACTAAGGAAGAGACAGATCATCTATCTTCAAAATATTACTATTTAGTATGGGCAATAAGCAGGTATATAAAGAACTGTATATAATACAATATACATTATACAGAAGTACCACAAGACAGACATGGATAAAACACGATGACGGTTCAAGAGTGGAGGGGAACACAGTTGAAGGTCTCAGGGAGACCAAGGAAGAATGTAGGCTTGAAGAACAAGGGAAATTTTGTCAGAAAGAGGAAAGTGGTGGAAAGGAAGAAAAAGCCAAATCCAAACAGTCTTGAGTAAAGCTTAAGGAATTGTACACACTGTATGTTAGCCAATTCACAATAAATTATATTTTAAAAAAAGAAAAGACAAATGTGGTTTTAGAAACAATGCAATGACTTTGGCTAAAGTAAGGGTTTCTATAGATGTACTATCTATTAGGACAGTAATGAAGGAAAATACTCAAATGTTAAATTGAATTCATATTATAGAGGCTCTTGAATGCCAGGCTGAGACATTCTGTACATAATTGAGAGGGTAAGAAAGTACCTAAAAGTTCACTCAAGGTCAGTGCATGGTGCTACTATTGACATAGGGTATTACATATTGTTGGTGGAAAATGGATTGCTAAGCTTTTTGAGAAAATGCTCTGTCAATATTTATTAAAAATAAACAGACTCTTAGGGTACCTAGGTGGCTCAGTTGGCTAAGCATCTGACTTGATTTCACTCTGGTCATGATCTCACGGTTTGTGAGTTTGAGCCCCACGTTGGGCTCTGCACTGACAGCATGGAGTCTGCTTGGGATTCTCTCCCCCTCTCTCTCTGCCCCTCCCCTGCCTGCTTGCGCAAGTGTGCACACGTGCTCTCTCTCTTTCAAAAATAAGTAAATAAACATAAAAAAGATAAACAGACTCTTTAACTCAGAAACTGTTCTTCTGGTAATCTTCCCTGTGAAAACATCAGTCCACACAGATACATATAATACAGACACATTTTTTGGACAATTGGTTTAAACTGCTAAAAAAATTTAAAGCAGATATAACATGAATGCCCATCATGGGACAAATAACTGAATGACATAATGACATAGAATCCCATTAATAATAGCTAGGTCCTATTGACCTGAAAGGTGTCCATGATATAAAGTTACGGGGCACATTTAGTATATATATATGAAATAATATATCACACACACATATCATACATATCACACAGACATACATACATATCCTATTGATATAAAATAAAAAATTAAAAAAATCAATATGATTAAATGTGTATATATAGATTTAATATATATATACACTATATATATATTGTGTATATATAGTACACAATATATATTGTGAAAAGTGACCCATAAAACTATTAAAAAAAAAGGCATGTTTATCACAGATCCTGCAATTCTCCTTATTACAGGAAATTTTTGGAAAAAGTTAACTGTTTAGCTTACAAGGCAGTATTCAATAAAGTCAGCAGTAAATAATATTCAGTATGTATATTATTAGGAAAAAAAGGAAAGTCAGATTGCAAAATAGTATGCCCAGTGTAAGCCCATCTGTATATATACCCCCATTTATATACAACATAGTCTGAATGGGAATATGCTGATATTAAAGATATATATATATGTATGCATTTTTGATTGTTTACTTCCATTGCTTTTGTTTTTGTTTTCTCTTATTCATTAGATATATTTATTGGAGGACCTACAGGCTGACAAACACTGTCCTAAGCTCTCCTTTCTTGTTTTCAGTTCCTGTTTGAGTTCAAGTCTGCTAAGTGGTATGCCACCTGAGGGAAATGGCTTTGTTTTCTCATATTCATATTGATCATTGTGGAAGATATATTTTTTAAATGTGATAAGAAATCAATAAATATCCACTGATTACCTGAATAAATATATGAATGAACATAAGCAACTTGCTTAAGGCTACTCAGCTAATATATAGCAAAGCTTGGATTATAGACGCCTTTACTTCCTCTTTCACTTTCCTCTTGATGGATATAGTTTGAACCTTTCTAGTGAGCCTACAGTAGAAATTTAACAGAGGAACTTGTCCAGTATTTTACAGAGAAGACTTTCCATAAGGCTATATAACCCAAAAAATTCTGAGAGGATTATTGGCAAGCCTTGTCCCCTCAAAAGTGAGCACAGGTGTGGAGGAAATTAAAATCAAATGTCTATAACTAAAATGTCAGGATAATCATTTACCAAGGTATTATGTGTTCTGAGTAACGTGAATCTTCTTTTCTGTTGTTGACTGCCTCTCTCATCCTGACTTTTTAGTTCCCACATATAAATGAAACATCTTCCTGAAAGAGCTTGGATCTATTTGCCAATGGGTTTATGATTCATGTTTATATAGGTCGTAAATCCTTTTCAGGAATTACAAATATACCTTGCTTTGCTTTTCCTAAGCTGTTTGTTTTTGCTATTACTTTACATATTGTTCTGTGTGTCCAAGATACCAGAGACCTGAGCATTCGGCTCAGCAAATGTCCCCTCTACCTTTTCTATATTAATGTTGAATACCAGGGTTCATAAATTGTAACAAAACCAACATTCCAGTCCATGTGGGTTTTCTAACCAACTATGAGTCAACTACTTAACGCTTAACAAATATCCAAGGACTTACTTGCATAGAGTGAACTATAACCTATTTAAGGATGGGATTTCTAGATACCTAAATTAGGAAAAACCAAAATTTTCCTAATTTGCTACCTATTTAACAGAGTGATTGGACAGTCAAATGAATAATAGAGATGGGAGTGTTTTGTAAAGTTTCAAGTACTGTGCACATACAATGAAGTATTAATTTGACTAGCATTCTTTGTTTCGGTCTGTATCTCCATAGCAGACAATTGATGAAAGTTAACAAATACCAGCATCTTTGGGACGTGAGTTAATTTAAATGGAGTTCAAATGATAACAGACATATAATATGAATGTCCCAAGCCCTCCCATCTTCTAGGTACACAGTCTCCTTTAAATGTCCTGATGAAATGACCCAGGCTCAGCCCAGTCCCACACATGGGAAATGTAGTACAGTCCCTAACACATTTGAGAGTTTCCAGGAAGGGAAGGATGTCCTACTTTCCTGGTCACTCCCACTTATTTCTTTCTACTTATGGCCCTGCCTCCCCAGACTGCCCCTCTTTCCTTGGTCACTTTACCCATGTGCATCATCTCCTCTGTCCTCTTTGCTTCCCCAAAGTACCACCAGTACAAAGCTATTGCATGTGACTAACTTTAATTTTTACTTTGGGTAGAATAGAAGAGATCATGACACAACACCAAATAGGAACAACCTAAAATTGCAAAGCAAATACCATTAATGTTAAAGTCCCTTGGTCATCCTTGTTCCAGGGAATTTCTCGCCCATCATTTCTTTCCTTAAACACCCAGGCAAAGGTCCTCTGCCCATCTCTTTTATCGACTGTCACTATAAAACTCAAATTTTATGTTTTTCAATTATGCAAAACTAAATGAGTATTTCTCTCACTTCTTTTCCATAATAGATCCAAAGGATTTTGTCTTTCTGAAGAAAGAGGGCTCCTGAAGGTATTTTCCTACCCAAAAGTGTCATCTACCCCTAAATCACACCATTTCAGCAAGAGAAAGGGTTTTTTTTGGTTTTAATTTTGTTTTTTGGTCTTAATGTTCTTATTGTTCTTAATAATTCTTATTAATTAATGTTCAAATTCTTAGGCAGGGTGGTATTGGCAGTGTGGTGTCAAAGGATTTTCATTAAATGCACCTTGTCTTTCCTCAAAGGGTTGTTTGCGAAGCTTTCAGAGCTTCGGTAAATCTTGTCCTTTGTAAAGAGATTCAGCATGAAGGTAACGGGTGGGAGAGGTATAAGCCTTTAGTGTAGGCACCTAAAACTTCCTAAAATTACATCAAGGCATCACAATACCTGAGGCTGCTCTTAGAACCAACCTCTTCAAGGCGATGTCCACTTGCCAAGATTCTATGGGTAACGGTCTAAAGTTATGTGGTTCTACAGATGGAATATTCAATGATGTAATGAAACCACCGGCCCAGCACAAGTGACTGTGCTTAAAAGTAGCAAAGAGTGTCATTTTAATATCCATTGATTTACTCATAATAACAGTTGCAATTTTTGAGTGCTCGCCATAGACTTTGGACATGTTCTGCACATAGTCTCTCTGATCCTAAAAGCTGTGCAAAGTACGTATTACATATTATCCTTCCCTTTGTTAGATGTCTGATGTTTCCCACGGCCATTGAACTGGAAAGTGGTGTGCCTTCAAAGTTCAGCCTCTCCGCTTCCATTCTGCTCTCCATGTGTTCCTGAGCTGGCAATAGACTGACCACCCATGCCTGTGTTCCCTTCAACTCTGGGTCCTGTTGCTCAAAACAGCTCTAAGTGGAAGGGCCCAAGAAGGTATGACTATCCTTCCTGACATCCACCTTAAAGGTCGACTGCATCCCACTTTTCTTTAAAACCATTTATGAATCTGTCATTCATAAATTTGTCCAAACCCTTTTAAAATCCATTTATATTTCCTTCCAGTATCACCTTTTAGGATAATGAGGTCCCTTGTTTTATTACCCACTGTGTGAATTAGTGTTATCTTTCAGTTGTCCTTAATTGACCTTCATCAAGCTTCAGAGGGCATCACCTCCTCATTTGCCCCAGGCTAATGGACCCTTAACTATCCTCACATCGTCCATCTAAGATGACAGAACATTTAGAAGAACGCGATTACACCCAGGAATGACACCATTCCTCGGTAACCAAATGGTAAATGTTGGGTGGTATTGGGATTGTCAAAGATGCTTCCTTCCACCTGAAATAAGGTACACAGTGTCTTAGGAGGCTGCTGACCAAGCAGCAATGCCCTCAGTGGTCCTGCACTAGCACGTCTCCTAAACCAACCAGTTTCGGAGGTTTTCCACATGAATCTCAGCAAACCCTAAACTTTTTGGCATCAGATTAAATAAAACTCAGGTAAGGGATAGGGGTTCAGACAACTACTGAGAGTAAAACAGGATCATGATCGTAAAGGCATTCAGTTGTAGAAAACCATGAGAATGGATTCAGACACAGGGAAAGGTGACAGTCCATCCCTGGAAACAGGGCATAGCAGACACGTGACTAGGAGGAGCCTCCTCACTGGAAATAGAGCACAAAGTCAAGCAAAACTGATTTCTAGGCAAGTAAGTTTCCTTAGACTCATGAGAAAATATGTATTTTGGTGTGATGAAAATGTTCTGAGATTGCAGGGAAAGAGAGCGGCAATCTTCTCATTTTATATGTACTGAATTTATTGAGAAGTTGGTACTCATTGCCATGAAAACATGAAACAATATGACTCTTTTCTAGCACCGCCTCCCACTCTACCATGTTAATCCTTACCTCCCCCGATGAATGGTTCTCTTCATACCTTGCTGTTTCATAAACCCCCAGTCTCTTTCAGGATAGATTTGTCTCATTTAAGAGTCACTCCGATTCATTTAAAAACCATAATCTCAAATATGACTTAAAGTTCTCTCCCCAGCCAAGCCTAGAGCCATCTGTGACCTCGAAGGGCTTGGAGTAAGGATAAGGACACTGAGGTCGCGCTATCTTCTCGTTGCACAGCATCTTTTCTCCAGGACCACTGCACGCTGGCAAGCTGGCTGAACGCTGCATAATTCCAGTGATGTCACTCAACAAAGGCTACAAGGCAGACAGTACCCTCACCACCAAAGCTATCCCAACAAAGAGCCCTGTTACTTTAGTGACATTCCTGAAAGTTAAGCAGCACACAACATGTACATTCATGGCTCATGGCCAACTTGCCAGCTCTTCCAGTTTTTTTTAGAATAGGAGAGGAAAGAGAAGCTACTAGACCAGTATCATCTTAATTGGTTAGGAGAGACTCCAGCCAATTGCCCTGCTTTTCTGGCCTTCTCTGTCTTCTCAGTGAGGAGAAACCATGTGTGTACCTCCCTCCTCTTCTCCCTCTCCTTTTCTCTCATGGGGCACTCGTGTGGGCCCTGTGGGGATGGGGGACAGGGACACATACTACGTGGCTCTCTGCCAGAGACTTAGCTCTGCCTCCACTGTTCCAAACCTTCCACCCTCATCTTTATCTTCCTCCAAGAAGTGTTCTAATCAGGAGTGGGGTCAATACACAACACTCCTATCCCTTACATCTCTACAGCACCTCCCCATACACACACCACCACCACCACTACCGAAAAGAAAAAAAAAAAGGCTTTGAGTATAGACATTCATATTTTCAATAGATTAAAAAACATAACTTTCAATTTTCCTTGAAAATCATCAGATCATTCTTCTTACTTTTATTCAGCATTAGACACTGTGCAGTTTATCAACTTAAGATTGAAAAAAAAAAGGGAAGATTAAGTTGTATCCATTTATGTAGGTTGGTGGAAATGCATATTTTGCAAGTATCTGATCAGATGCTTGGTTTCCTTCTCTTGCTATCTATAATGACATACATAGAGCTATGCTCAAGGTTATAAATCTTTCTCACACAAACTTACTAGAAGTGACTAAAAACTAACTTAACCTGTATTAGATATAGTTCCGGATCTGCAGACACATTTAAGCTCTCTTTAAGCAACAAATTGAAGCCATCACTCTACCCAGAAGTCAGATCTGGTCATTGTCCTAACTGATTAAAATTTAGAAAAATCTGCCTAAAATAAATCATTCATGTAAATTAACCCTCAAGAGGAGCTCTCTTTGAGTCTGGGCACTATTTATATATAGAACAGTTTGCCACAGCTACCAGTGACATCCAGAAGCATTTGGGATGAACGAGTGCTGAGTCACTTTAAAACTAACAAAGTAATACAGGCAGTTATCACCCAAATACATTATTTATCACAGGGGCCTCCGGACGCCTGTGCTTACCGAGGAACCCTCCTGTGATATTGAAGGCCAAGGCATCTCCTCTCCTTAACAACAGTGTTGTATCTTTGGCAACTCGAGCAGGAACTCAGAAAATCAATACCACTTCATGAGCCAGGTCTCGGTCTTCTCCTTTTACGAGGATTCTGTCAATGCAAGGGGCCATTACTGTACTTTAAAGGCATGATATAAAATTGCTTCGACAAGATATAAGACACACCGTTTGCAAGAACCTGGTGAGAGTATTTTAGTCAAAGTTAAATAGTTTCATCACGTAATTACTTCAATTGGCAAAGCTCCAGCTGAATGTGCTCTCGGAGGGGCTGCGCCTTCTATTCTGGTTGGGGGATTGTGAGGGAGCCCTGTCGATCGGATTCAGGTTGTTCTAAACAAGGTCAAACTGTTAAAATGGAGGCAGAGCCCAGCATCAATGCCATTGGCAATGACACTGCAACAACAGGGTTGACAAGTTACTCTCCCTTTTTTTTTTTTTTTTCTCCTTTCAACTAAGTGGTCTGAAAGTAGCTTTAGTTTTATGGCTATAAAATATTTCATCCTGATTTGCAGTCTGGTAATTCATTTTCTAAGGACTGTTTAGAATTTATTCAGGGGGAAAAGGAAACTCTGTTGGTTTCTCTAACCGATTCCCATTATATGACAAAATTTAACTTTTGTATTTTATGAGGTTTTATGTGTTCCACTAAAACCATTAGCTGGTTGTCTCCTCATGATAAAATTTAATCACTTATATAATACCTTAAAAGCCAATGACAGTTTTGCATGTATTTATGTTTTCTTTCATTTAAAATATGTGGGTGTCATAAAGATAGCTCTTGTTGGGGGGAAGGAAAGGGCTGGCACTAAAAAACAGAAAATCTGTAAGTACTGAGCCATTACATATCATGCAATAAGAATGAGCCACTGTAGCCTGCAAACTGCGTGAAATTTGAGAAGTGGATGCTAATCCATGACCACCATTCATATTTCAATGATCACCTGACTGCGCCCAAGCTCCACATTTAGCATGATTCCCATATAAAGCTCCTTGACTGCTATGAGATTTTGGCAATTTAGCAAAAATTTTAATAATAACAATGAGAAATAGACTCAAAGGACATGCATGTACACCTTGCAAAAGTGTCGCACAGAAACTAATTACATTAGCCTGCCCTTCATAATCAGAGATGCTCTCACAATTCCACTTCCAAGTTAACACTTCCCAAATTTGGGTGGTTAATAAGGACTAGAAGAAAAAGTGGTTTTCTCTCCCCCTCATCCCACCTCCACCTACAGAGTTCCAATTACAGCATCACTTAATCACCACACATATTTATTTTAGAGTTATTCAAATGCATTATGAATTTATATGTCTATTATTAGATTTATTGGTGCTAATGATTTGGATTTAAATAGCACTTTCTTCCCGAGGCTATAACAGTTTTTCCTGAATGACCTAATTCATTCTCTCTGCTGCCTCAAGTGGGAAGTCGAAAAGGGGCAAAGGTCAGTCAACTCATTTGGCTCAGGACAATCTTAACCCACAGATCGGAAAGAATTAACTTCGGCCCCATATATTCTGATAGTAGCGATCAAGGAATTGGCTAGGTTTTTAACTGCAGGAGTACAGGCACCACAAAAATATTGCTCATCATGCTATCTCCAGCAACTAGAGTAGTTTCAGACCCAAGAAATACTTGTTAAATAAGTGACTGGGTGAAGAGATGGATCCAGTGGACAACCAATCATTCACTGAGAATTTCCGATAGCAATCTGCAAACTCTCAAAGCTAGGGGAAGTAAAAGCTGGGGCGTTTGGCGGACCGTTCCCCTGGATTCCAAGTTGTCTATGATCCTTTTTCACAAGACACAAATGGCGCTACTGGGGTGATGCACATGTGTGGATGTGTGTCTGTCACCACAGGGACAGTTTCAGGGGAGTAGGAATCGTCACCAGCTCCCTTCCAAAACCTTTCCTACCCTTAAAGGAATGAGTGAATTTCCCTGTCAGGAAACAGAACTTTGCTTTCCATGACGAAACAGAAGGCCTGAGATGAAAATGTTTCTAAGAAATTGTATCAGAGTAGGCTATGCTGTGGGGAGATGCAGACTTACAGTACAGCTAATAAGCCCTAAATATCAGGGCCTCTCATCTATACAGACTCCCACCAAGGCCCTAGAAGGATCCTAGCAAATGAGTCTTCACGGTCATATGTTTTGTCAAATTTACCAAAGTAAGTTATTTTCGTGTTCTGTTGTAAAAACACCTATCAAATTGTATAAGTTTCACAGCCCATAAATTCCAGATATCCCCCTGGCTGTGGTGACAAACTTATTCTAAAATCTCAGTAGTGCAATATGACCAGGCTTCATTTTAGACTCTTGCTTCATCTCGCACACAAGTCACCAGGTAGCTCTGATCCATATGGACATTTGGGGATCTGGCTGAGGAAGGTTCTCACCATCTCCTAACACTGCTATCTCAACATGGGCCTACCAGGATTGCATCAGCAGGGGGAAAAATGGAAAACCTACACCACTTTGAAGTATTTTTTTTTAATTTTTTAAACGTTTATTCATATTTTGAGGGACAGAGCATGAGTGGGGGAGGGGCAGAGGGCTAGACACAGAATCCGAAGCAGGCTCCAGGCTCTGAACTGACAGCACAGAGCCCGACGCAGGGCTCGAACTCATGGACTGTGAGATCATGACCTGAGCTGAAGTCGGATGCCCAACCGACTGAGCCAACCAGGTGCCCCTAAAGTATTTAATCAGAAATTATACTTACTCACTTATCTTCATAACCCATTGGCCTGAACTAGTATGTGCATCAAACTTAGTGCTAAGGGAAGCTGGGAAGAGTTCCCGTGTGCCCAGAAAGGAGAGGATAATCAAATGTGGGGGCACTATTAATCTCTATCCCCAAAAGTAACCCTCTGATTTTGTTTTACACCAAAGTTTACTTAATGAAATATGTAAGGTGCAAGAGCATTAAGGCATTCAGTTCCCAGATGAACACAGGGGAAGGAAAAGTAAGATAAAAACAGAGAGGGACACAAACTATAAGAGACTGTTAAATACAGAGAACAAACTGAGGGTTGCTGGTGGGGGGATGGGTGGCAGTGGGCTAAATGGGTGATGGGCATTTAGGAGGGTACTTGTGATGAGCACTGTTATATGTAAATGGTGAATCACTAAATTCTATTCCTTAAATCATTATTATACTATATGTTAACTAATTTGAATTTGAAAGAAAGAAAAAAGAAAGAAAGAGAAAGCAAGCCAATCTCAGAAAAAAATATGTTATGATTTCAAACACTCTAAAACTTATCTGGAGAGATTCAGTAATAAGAGGCAAGACTAGTTCCTGGTGTTACTAGGACTCATCCACTGCTGAGAAGGATTCCAAGGTGTTTGGATATATTAGTCCCACACCAAACACCCATGTATCTTGCGATGAAATAGTTCAAAATTCCTCAATGTTTTTCCCTTTTCTGAAGAACCACAAACAAACTCATTAGCAGTTCAGGTCCTCTAAAACCCAATTTCTGTTTACTTTCCTGCCTCTTCTTCCCACTCCACTTCCCAAAACCACAGCCACACTGAACAACTCATCATACTCTGAGTAGTACACGATTCTACCTGCCTTTTGATTGCACACACTATCCTCTACATTAAATGTTCTCTCTTCTTTCCCTTATGCATCTGATGAGCTTATTCTTCAAGATGAAGTTCAAACACCATCTCCCATTGGAAGCAAGCCTTCCTTAACAGTCCTAGCTAAGAGATGCAAGTTCTGCCATTTAGTTCTATTTCTCTTTGTTTTTATTTCGGCTACATCATCTATCTTCTTGTTTAAAGACACAATATCTTTCCAGTTAGACTATCAACCTCATCCATGAGGGAGACCAGAGCTTCACCCCAGCACTCAGTTTAGTCCCTGGAAGATGGTTAGAATTTAATAAATTATTGTTGCATGACTAAGTGAATGAATGACTAGGGAGGGAGCATAGTGACTACAGGGAATCTTAGAATTTTCAAATGAGGCTGATAAAGATGATTCCAAAACTGGAAAGGGAGCAAGAAGGACCCTTGTTCTGCTAGGGCGGATACTGCTCACTCAGGGACATGTGTCCAAATGTCCATGCTGGACCAAGCACTGTAATTTTCAAAGTGCTATTTAGTGCAGGTTTCTCCATAATTGGGATGAAGTGAGAAAATTCCATGCTCACTGGCCCTAAAAGCCCCCTTTCCACCTGGGTCATGCAATGGTCCAAGCTTTGTGGTTTTTTTTTTTTAATTTTTTAATGTTTTTTATTTGGGAGAGAGAGAGAGAGAGAGACAGAAACAGACAGCAAGCAGGAGAGGGGCAGAGAGAGAGGGAGACACAGAATCAGAAGCAGGTTCCAGGCTCTGAGCTGTCAGCACAGAGCCCAACTCGGGGCTCAAACTCACAAGCCATAAAATCATGACCTGAGCTGAAGTCGGCTGCTTAACTGACTGAGCCACCCAGGTGTCCCAATGGTCCAAACTTTAAAAGATGTAGGAATTGCTTTTGCCCAGAGGGACCCAAGCAGAGAGGGGATATACTTTCTAAAACCGCAGTTATTGACCTTCCTCTGTAGAAATCTGCAAATGTCAATGCAATGAGTGTTTCTAAGGAGAAACCTACTATTTAAAAACAGATGTTTAAAATATAGGACCTTGAGAGCTGTCCTCTCTACAGACACATTTGCTAACAATTCTGAGAAGCACAGAATATAAACATGTATCATTTCCCTTGTTTCCTCTCCAAGACTAAAGAAAGGATATTGAATGAGTCTTTGCCTTAGCTTATCCGACTTAAGACTGAAGAGTGAATTTCTAAAATCAGGAAGAATTCTAGGACACAAGAATGTTAAATGGCACCATGACACTGTGTGAGAGTGATACTGCCACAGGTTTCTGCAGTGCCTCTGATTCTGCAAACCTCCTCCTCCTCATTCTCATTAGATCCTGAACTAATCCTGGCAGGTTCCAAGAGCTGGTTGGATTAGACTCATTTGGCAGGCAGGGGAAATCCACCACCAGAAAAGTTGTGATGTTCCTAAATATTGGTAAAAATGGAGGAGTTCTCCCAAAGGTAGAGGAGAAAGAAATAACTAGATGGTTAATTTTGTTTTGAGGGAATCCCATCAATGGAACTATTACCAAGTTACCACTCTGTGTGCATGGATGATGTGAATGAGGCTTTACTCATCTGAGGGTGTATCTCCGAATTACTTATTCATCCAACAAACAACTTTGAGTATGACTCACATTTTAGCATTGTGCTAGGGATGGGACATACAGAAATAAGTAATAGCCCGCTTTGAGTGAGCCTAGAGAAACAGCCAATTAGATTAGATTAGAAAATGACGGGGAAGGTCAGTGATGCTGAGGTGCCAGAGAATCATGGAAACACAAAGTGTCAACTGTGCATCTTGAGGGAGGCAGGGAAGGCCTCCTGGAGGAAGGAGCACTTGAATGGAGGATGTAGAGAAAGTAACCATGTGAACAGGAAAAAAAAACAAAGCAAAACAAAAAAAAACACATGCTTTCTAGGCAAAAGAGACCCATAAACAAAAGCACAGCACAAGAAATAAAGTATCTATGCAAAAAGTATGTGTGCAACACAAATCATCTGGGTAGGTAGACTACAAAGGTAGGAAACGTAGAAAGATGATGGACATAAAGAAATCCTGCGGTCCACTTGTTCCCCCAGGAAATAAAAGTTTCCTCAGGGGCCAGTGGGAGGACTGATGACTGGCTTGGTTGGGAACAAACATTTAGACATCTGTGAAACTGACCCTTCTCCTCCAACCCGTAACAGTGTCAAAACCAGATTTTATGCACTGCAGCAAAGGCCTCAGGCCCAGCATGGAAGGCCATGGCAAGAAATTGCTGCTACAAGTTAGGAAGAGTTCTCTTTTCTTGTCTGAGTGCACTTTGGCAGAGGGAGATGCCCATTCTAGGGGCTGCCTCTCACTGGGACTGAGAAAGGGAGATTTCCTCGCTCCTATGGCAAAATGTAATTCACAGTTTTTTTGTTTTTTTTCCGTCCCATAAGAAGAGAGAACCATTAAGATGCAAATGCCTTCTGAAGAGGAAACAAGTGAATAAGGGGTAAATGACTAATAGCAGAGCCATTTCTGTTCTGAGAACAGACTTTGCAAAAGAAAGGGAGGGGCAGGTGCAAAAGGACCTTGACAGAGAGGGAATGGGTGGCTGTTCTATTGCCCAGATGTGATCACATCCACACCTCACACCTAGGTCATGTTTGAGAACAGAATTAGGAGGAATACCTTAGGGCAGGAGTCAGACAACTTTTTCTGTGAAGGGTGAGGTAATACACCTTTTAGGCTTTACTCACCTCTGCTATTGTAGCTTGAAAGCAATCATAGACAATATGTAAATGAGGAGCATGGCTGTGTTCCAATAAAACCCTTATTTACAAAAATAGTGGGCAACCAGGTGCCCACAGGCATAGTTTGCTAACCTCTGTCTTAGAGAAACAGTTCTCCAGTTGTGGTCTCTGGACCTGCGCGCATCGGCATCACCAGGGAATTTATTAGAAATGTAAATTTTCAGCCTCACCCCAGACCTTCTGAATCAGAAACTCAGGGTCTAGAGTCTAGCAGTCTATGTTTTATTGACAGTGCAAGAATCAACCTCAGTCGAAACGACAGCTCTTGAAGTTAGTAGTTTGTTAAAGACAAGGTGTGCAACCACACCAAGGGCATTCCTGATCAGAAGGAAATCTTTGTTGTTGAAGAGTGTTGTTTGGGCTAAATAGAAAGTAAGGTGTGAGAGCATGTATTGTAAAAGCCAGAAGATCCTCTGCAAGCATCCTCATTCATCTCACAGGCAATTTTTGTAACCCATCAGCTAAAACCAATATGGCAGCAATACATCCTGCCTGGGTTTGAATTGATCATAGAAAGAATTCCAGAAAACACTAAGAGCAGCTCTGGTTAAGGAGAAATTTGTAGATGACAGGCTTGGTTTCCTTAATGGAAAACCAACATGGCTTTCTTCAGCAAATGGTGAACTAAGTATTAAAAAGGCATTAAGCTGCCTCCTTTGTGATGTCAAGTATGCATTCAAATTCAAGACAGCATTTAAAATATTAAAACATCTAGCGATTTTATTACTAGCTCATTTAAAATGGCGACCATGAAAAATTTAATTTAAGCTACCCAATAATGGCTCATGAGACACTTAAAAAATACCCACATAGATAACTGAATTTTTAAAGTAAGTTCCTTATTAACTTCTTTCCCCTCATCTATCACCATTGCTATTTTCCAGCTGTATAAACAGTCTGGAGAGTATGCCCTGAATGAATTCACCGTTCAGAAAACAACATAATTACAGCCATTCCAGCAAACCGAGTGCCAAAAAAGTTACAAATTAATTGAAGGTTAGCATTGAAAATTAACTCCTAGTCAGCTTGAAGTCATCTTTTAGGCTACTTTCTATAGAATTAAATAGAGAACACACTGCACATCAGTCTGGTTGACAGAGTTTTAAAGATCAGGTGGACAAATGGCCTTCTACCCAACTACCACTTTCCTGTGATCTGATATTGCTAATCCCAAGGGACGCCTGCCAGTGGTACCTTAGAACATGCTTATGATTTATGCACAAGGCAGAACCACTTCCTCTTCTCCTATAAATGCCCAAGCCTTAGAAAAATACCAATTTATCTTGCCCCATGCTATTTTGTTAGAAACCACTGAGAAACCACATCATCAAAAAACATTTTTCCCTTTTCTTTTTATCATTTTATTTTTTCAGACATGCTAACCATTTGCAAAAACAGTAGAAAGTGTCCCCCATGACCTTCATCCAGACTCCTCAAATGTTAACATATTTACAATATTAATTAACGTTAATAGCCACAGTTCAATGATCAAAATCATGAAATTAACATTAAAATCCAAAACCATTTCCTAGTTGACAGACATTCTTCAAATGTTACCAATTGTCTCCCTAAAGCCCTTTTACTTGTGCAGCATCTAATCCAGGATCACTAGTGTTATTTCTCATGTTTCCTTAATTTTCTTTAATCCAAGTATCAGTAAATTTAAAATCCAATAAGCATCCACAGAGTGCCTAAGCTGTGCCAAAATTGCTGGTCAACTCAGGATTCAAAGATGGTCCCGGTCTTTGAAATACTTATACTTTATTGTGAAAATCAAAACAAAATCAAAGGCTAAATGTGGAAGAATGTACTAAAAAGTATTGCTTATTTTAGAAAAAAGAAAATAAAAGAATACTTTATATTTGAGGGGAAAAAATGGATATCCTTAACAAAGACTTCGACCCAAAAAGGTTCTTGGTCTTTGCTTCCAAAAAATGATGGTTCAAGGATGAAAACAACATCCAGAGAAAATGTATGCAACTGTGAGCTGCTAGATTGTCTTTGTGGTCACTGTTTTTACTCCTTGCACCTAAACAAGGCTAGGCAAACAGAAAGACTCAGTGAAAGTCAAATAAAGTGGTGACTGCAGTCATGTCTGAATCCTACCAGAAGATTTGGAACCACAGGTTATCTCTATGTGTCAGCCTGAAAGCCCCTCTTGATGGTGGAGAAATTCATTCAAATTCCAAATTAAATAAAAGTTCAAAGGATAATTACCATCTGAGGGCCTTTTTCTTTTTGTACTGCTTTGAAACACGGTGTGTGGAAACATACCGTAAAACACTTGGCAAAAAAACAGAGATTTTAGCTCAAGGTTTTTTTGCATGAATGCCAACTGGTCTCTCCGTTTACTTCATTTCTTTAATATTAAATTTCATCTCCATGGCTCATATAAAGCTGTATTTGGCAAGTTCTAGAATCTTAAAGTTGGGAGGACATAGAGATTGTTAGTCGAGCACCTTAAGTGATTTGTAAGCTCTTTATCATATTGCATACAAGACTTGCAGCCACTCCACACTCATCTAGCCCAACTAACTTTAGGAGTATCTTGCTGATATTGCTACCAAACCCCCATACTCTCTAACATTCACCTCCTTGGTACTGATGCTAAGTAAATGTCCATGAGTCACACGGCTCTTCTAGTAGCTGCATCACAGTGTTGACACATGATGGGTTTTCAGAATCGATTGAGCACTGTGTCTTTATAAAACGTGCTACTACTGTTCCGCCTTTTTCCCCCCTCTTTTGGGTTCTATTTCATTACATTTGACCCATGGTTGCAGCCTTTGAGACCTTGTTGATCATGAAGCAAATAAGAGTTACTTCGCCTTTTTCCTGTTGTCTACCAATGAGACAAGTAAGCCATCTATACTATCATCAAAGCTATTGTTAAAAATATGGAACAAAGTCAGACTATTGGCAGAAGCACAAGCCTAGTTAACTCCCTAAGCGTAAACTTTGCTTCATTAAGTAGCACTCTTTGGCATGTGATTAAATAGTTACAAAAGTACTCATACTATCCTACCCATATTTTACCACCTTTGTTTGCAGATTACCAAATGTATCGCTGAAATCCAACTTCATTAGATCTTTCCCTGGCCTATCACAAAATGAAAATGGCTTAACCTGACAAGACTTGGCAGCAAGGCATGGAATGAAACCTACGTAAATTGAGGATGTTTCACATGCTCTCAGGTGGCTGGCTTCCATCATCACCAAAGATGATTTGTTTCTTATTCAGCTGTGTTACCTACACCTGAAATGTAGTATCCATGTTCTCCAACGTAAGATAATATTCTCTCTTTCTCTCTCTCTCTCTCATTCTCTCTCTTTACTTTTAACAGAACACTCTGCATCATCATTTTCACTGGTTTCCTAGAACATTCTCTTGGCATTTTGTCTCCCCTTCTCATGCAATGTATCTTTTCAAACACTGGAATAGCTTTCCCTTACCTTACATGTATCATGAGTTTCACTCCACTGAGTGTGAGGAATTATGTAAATCTCCTTGAATTAAAACCTCAAGTTTTCTTTAAAATGTTTTTCACACTCAACTTAATACCACACTGGCATGAATATGATACCCCATGCACTATTACTTATGGCCTGGCCGGGTATTTTTTTCTTCAACACAGTGAATACCTATTTTATGTTTCTTTATTCTTTCTTTCTTGCAATTTGTTCTACTTTAGTATCATGTTTTCTATTTCTTGGTGAAACCAAAGTTAGAATACAAAATGGTTATGGTGCAAATATATAGACTCTTTGGAAACAAAGTGTACCATTTTTATAAGCCACACAAAGGACAAGATTAAGATATGTTTTTGCTAATTAGCATCATGAAGCTGAATTGAACCAAGAATCTTGGGTTATTTCTAATGAGCAATGAGCTAATACTGGTAAGATGCTTTTAGATTTTTAATTTAAAAGCATTTTCCCAATGAAAGTATGAGGATCACAAATTTCCTGAGCCATCTGGTCTCCTTCATAAAGTAATGATTTCAAAAAGTTTAGATGGATGAATGGATAGATAGATAAATAAGGAATTTATTCCTCTGTCTACCATTCATAAAGAAAAGTTTCTCTCTTCACAGAGGCCCATTTAAATAGATGTTAGTTGTTCCATTTGCAGTTCAGATTGTGGCAAATGAAAAGTACAAACAAAGAACATATACAAATATATAACCTACAGTGTTTAAAATGTTCACAATGGTAAATTCTGGAGATCTAATGGATAGCATAGTGATTATAGTTAATAATATTATATTATATGCTTGCAAGTTGCTAAGAAACTAGATCTTAAATACTCTTACCACAAAAAAGAAATGGCAATTATGCGACATAACAGAAGTGTCACCTATTGTGGTAATCATTTTGCAACATATAAGTGTATCAAATCAACATGTTGTACCCCTTAAATTTATACAATGTTATATGTCAATTATATCTCAATAAAGCTGGAACAAATATACATATTCACAATGAAAGCTGAACTGACCCTTCATCACTGACAGGCTACCTCCTAAAAGAAACCAAGAGCAGGATTAGTCATAATAATGCCTTCAATTTATTTATTACTTATTACATCCAAGTCCTTTACATTTATTAACATATTTAATTTTCAGAGCAGTCAAATGAGGCAAGTGTTAATGTCGAGTTCCATTTTACCAGGAAACTGAGGGCAACAGAAGTTAAATCTCCCCTGATATTTCAAATATCATGACCATGATCCAGGGTGGAGAGCCAACAGCCCTATTCCATATGTTCTGCTTTCCACCCCTACACCACAGCATGAAAGTTGGAAAATGTAGTATGTCTTAAACATAAGACTTATGCAAAATATATTCAAATACTTTTGTTGCATTATCCCATTTAACCCTTTCAACCTTCCTATGTGGGTAATGATATTATCCCTCTCACTTGCAGACAAGGGCAAGGGCAATCAGTAAGAGATGGGTACATATGTTCTGAAACTGAAGAATCTACCTATTATCAGGGTATCTGTCCTCATTGCATCATATAACATTTTGCTTACTTGTTGTACTTAAATGAAAAAAATCACTAGTCCTGGTGAATAAAAAGCATAAAAGTCCTCGTGAATAAAATTCATTTATTAAATGAATAAAATCACTAGTCCTTAGAAATAAAAAGAAGAAATCTTTTATGGTAGCCAAGAAGTCCACGGAAATCACTGAAAGGAAACTCATCCCTCAGGGTATTTGTGGACGGTGGGAGGGGGTTAAAAAAAAAAGACAAAGGATACTCTCTCCATCTTAAGCAAATTATCTGATCTGACATGTCTAATTCACAGTTTTCTCTAAAGGAGTGTTTTCCAACCTCCTTTTTCATCTTCTGAGACACTAGTGGCTAAGAAATTCTCTGAAAAATCTGAGAGGTATCACTCTCCTTAACTGGTACCTCTTCCCTTCTTTAGGAAAAAAACTGCCATGGAAGTGACAGTAATTCAGTTTCCCAAATGACTTTGCTCCCTGCTCACTGACTTCATTGGTAGGGGAGAGCAACATTATCTCTCACCTCAGATGCTTCCTTTAATGTAGCATTGGCTCTGCCTTGGCCTTTGGTAGTTTGAGCAGAGAGCCTCAGGACTAGGGTTTGAGGAGGTTGAAAACATACTCCACACAGGGCGGGCCCTTTCAGAGTTATCACTCATTCTTCCCCAGTATGGTCCCTGTTTTTTGTTGTTTTTTTTTTTTCTAAAACATGAAGGATGTGTAAAGGACACATAAAACTTTAGTCAATAGGTCCATTATTATGATTGGCTGAAAACCATAAAATGCATCCATCAAGCCATTGTGCTGCATCTTGTGTTAAATTATGGTGATAAATAGTCCTCTATCCGTGACGTCACCTACTAATCTATTCCAAAAACTATTCACCACTGCCATTATGCATCACTCATGCTCCTGCCAGCTTGCTGAAAAAAAATCCTCTATATGATAAAGCCACACACAAGATTGCGCTTGACTCTGCAGATGCAAATATTGTCTGTTATTTTCATGTCATACTGTGAAACAATTGCTTCTTCAGTTCCCAAAGTTATCTCAAGTGTGCAGTAATGTCCTCAGCTCTCAGCTCTGGGCATTGTAACTCCTGTACTTTTAATTGTTTATAATTTACATCAGAACTGGACGGAGTCCATTTACACTCATGCTGCTTTATAACTACGAGATGACATATTTTTGTCACCTTGCTCTGGGTTGAATTAATCCTATCGACAAGCCTTTAACATAGAAATTTGGTGTGGACTGCCTTAATATTCTCAGGAGTTATGTAAAAGGATGTGTGGCAGTTGCTATCAGGATGTCTGGGATTTGGATCTGATTTTACACAAAATGTTCTCATAAAATTAGACATTTTTTTTGTTCTCAGAAAATGCTATTTATTAAAATGAAATCAAAAGAGGAAAGTGTGAATATATTTCAAATTCCAATCTTAAGTGTAACAATCTGTTTAAACAAACGCACACAAAAGCATTATGTAGCTTTCTCTTCCTCACCTTCATGGTATAATATTAGAACGTCCTCCTCTAAAACAACAATGATGACAACAACAACAACAAAAAGAACACACACACACACACAAGCCCAACTACCTAATTTTCTCAAACTAACTCAACAGGCAGAGATGAAATACAGAGTAAAAGAGACCACTCACTGGAATTTAATTGCAAAAAATGGAGCCTAATATGCTTAATTTACTTTTAGCTTTAATTCACAGAATCTAGGGAATTGTTTCTTGGTGAGCAACACAATGGAGATATCATAGCTCCTCCTTATTTTTTTTAATCACATATGAGATGATTGGCTTACAAAGAAGAAATAAACAACTGCTCAAGCTTAAATAAGTTATATCCCATATCCATCTGCTATGCTTATTTATACACTTTATTTTTTTAAAATTGCTTTTTTGATGGATGCATGGAAAAGGATTTGCTAATATGTTTATTGGGGAGAAAATAAAACCAGATTTTCTTCCTTTCACTCTTCTAGATGCCCAACAGAACTGGTAGCAAAGTATCATTTACCTGAAAGTTTCTATTTAATGCATATTCTATCCAATCAGTCATGGAAAACAATAAAAAGTCAAATCACTTCAAAAATAGTGGCTTTCTCCCTTCATTGACCTCCTCCCAATTATCGTCACTCACAGAATCCAAAGGAGTCACATATTGCAGGAAAGAAAGAAGTTCTAAAAACTGAACAATCTTCAGCTGGCCTTGACGGAAGTTTGGCTTCAACTCAACACTCAAAGTAAAATACGTTCCGTCATCTCCCACTCTGATGTTCACACTCACGTGTAGTGTCTGTACAAAGAGTGGCTCTTGCTTTCTAACAGCAGTGGAAGGGGCCTCATTCAAAGGCCATTGTTCCAGCTTTCTTTCTTGCTTTATAAATTTTCACCCTTCTGGCTCTTTCTCCTATTACAAAAGCTACATTTATTGTTGAGTGGAATCATATTTTAAGTACATCGAAACATCAAAGTTCGCCTATCCTCACTGCTGAAAATACACGCGCACGCACACACGCTCACACATACACACACACTATTCTTTCTCACTCTCGCCTCACACCCATATACTGACAAATCCCTGAATCCTCACCATTGTATAGTAACTGCTGTTCTTGCCACCTTTTTGCTTCCTGGTGGGTCTGTAATTGTCATCTCATCCCTGGAGCAACATCAGGATCACTCAATAAATTGATTGTCAGGGGATATTTGAAGAACAGAACAGCTTGAGCTCTAGAAGCCAAGTGCCTTATGGCCTCCAGCCCAGAAAAAGGAAGCAATGAGGATGAACAAACCTCATCCCATTCCACTCCTATAACACATTAATGAGAATTAAGCAAGTGAATTTCATTCCCTATTTCTACTCAGAGAGAGCAAACAACAACATGAAGAAGATTAAAGAATTAAATAAAACTATCCCCAACATTCCTTTTCATTTAGGAGGAAACTGGGAAGAAGATATCCAAGTTGTGGATTTGAAAAAGTTCACTTCATGTGAACTTCCTCATGTATGCAATTTGCCACTTTTTATTTTGTTTCATTTTGCTTTTTTTTTTTGCAGTTTTAGTATGAATTCCCATTTTTTTTAAAGTTTATTCATTTTTGAGAGACAGAAAGACACAGAGTATGAGAAGGGGAGGGGAAGAGAGAGAGGAAGACACAGAATCTGAAGCAGGCTCAAGCATCTGAGCTCTCAGCACAGAGCCCGACACGGGGCTCGAACTCACGAGCTGTGAGATCATGACCTGAGCTAAAATCGGATGCTTAACCAACTGAGCCACCCAGGTGCCCCACATGACTGCCCATTTAAAACTAATGCTGTGACAGCATTTCCTCTATGATTGCCCCTTCCTGGAAATATTGTTTAAGTGGTGTATTCTGAACCTTCCAAGTGTTAAGATTCTAATATGCATCTCTTTTAGAATCCTCTTATGAAGGTGCCTTCTATAGTAGGAGCCTCCATTTAAAGCAAAAGGTTGAATCTTTTGCTAGAAAAAAGCCTAAGGAGACTAAACCTACATTTCAAGATAGCCTCTGAGCAGCCATATCTGATTATGCCTATGGGGAAAAGTTCAAGATTATGGAGAACTTCCGAACAAACTTGATTTCTGTTAGAAAATCATTGCAACGATTAATGCAGCGATGAGGTCCCTGGATGGCTTGGTCATTTGAGCATGTGACTCTTAATTTCAGCTCAGGTCATGATCCCAGGGTCGTGGGATCAAGCCTCACACCAGGCTCTGCACTGAGCATGGGACGTGATTAAGATTCTCTCTCTCCCTCTGCCCCTCTCTCTCCCTCTTTCTCTGTCTCAAATAATAATAGTAATAGTAATAATAATAATAATAATAATAATAATAATACAAGGGAGCCAGAACAGAGATAGGAAAGTAAGAAGTATGGGCCCAGTGTGTGATTTGGCAATTAAAACTTATAAGATCATGCAAAATTTACTGTTAACCCTATTTTACAGACAAGGAAATAGATGCTGATAGAAGTTAAGAAGATGAACAAAGTCAAACAATTTGACTCTAAAATCCATGTTTTTTCCATCTCATCATGCTGCTTTTCAGATGTTGTGAATTCTTAAAGCCGTATTGGCAGAAATGGTAAGGAGGGAATGAAATCACATTCTAATAAAAATGAGAAGAAAAAAATGAATGTATTAATCTATATATGATCTATCAACACAAACACACAATTGTTCCTTTACTTTAATGATCAATCAATCAACAAGCATTTACTAAAGCTGCTTGTGTGCCAAGCACTGGACCCATGCTGGAGTCATGAAAATGGGTAACACTCCATCTTAGAACCTACAACCTAATGAGGAAGACACCTAAAAGGGTCATTTCTAGGTTGTAAGTACAGTTTACAACACAAGTTTTCTAGGAAAAAAAGAAAAAAAAAAGACTCACCAAGGTCGAGCCTTAAAGGACAATTTGGTCAGGGAGAGACAGTTCAAGGCAGAAGCATGTCAAGTAGAGGAAACAGCAGGCACAAAGTCACTGAGAAGGATTTCTCATGAAAGTGGAATTGCAAAGCCACATAGCCACATACTGGCCATTCTCTCCACTACTACAATGTAGCATAAATAAATAAATAAATAAATAAATAAATAAATATCAAAAGGCATAGCTATGCTTAAATACAAATGACACACTTCTGTGCCCTAAAAGCAGACAAGTAATATAAATCTTTCAGGCCTTGTCCTGAAGCTGTGGGTCTGCTGCTCTCAAGCTGTGGATGCCAGCAGAAGAGGCTAGGAATTCCTGCTTCTGTGAGTAAACAGATTAAGAATCCCTCTCATGAGGCTACACAGGAGCTACTAGATTTACAAGAAAGCTCAGTGGATAGGATCCCTTTTCCTGTTCAAGTTCAGAGCCAACTGGGAGAGAAAGCAAAAGACAGGGAGGAGTCAGGAAGATAGGTTTTAAAAATGTATGCTCTAGGGGCACCTGGGTGGCTCAGTCGGTTGAGCTTCCGACTTCAGCTCAGGTCAAGATCTCACAGTCTGTGAGTTTGAGCCCCGCGTCTGGCTCTGTGCTGACAGCTCAGAGCCTGGAGCCTGTTTCAGATTCTGTGTCTCCCTCTCTCTCTGACCCTCCCCCACTCATGCTCTGTCTCTCTCTGTCTCAAAAATAAACAAACATTAAAAAAACAAAAAAATAAATAAAAATGCATGCTCTATTAGAGATACAAGTTGGATTAGAGAGTGTAGCTTGGATGCATAACCAATTCAACTTGGTAACAGTCCCTTTGTTTTGTTTTTTGCTTTTTCTTTTCAAATTTTTATTTAATTTCTAGTTAGCTAACATACAGGGCAATATTGGTTTCAGGAGTAGAATTCAGTGACTCACCACTTACACACAACACCCAGTGCTCATCACAATACATGCCTTCCTTAATGCTCCTCACCCATCTAGCACATCGCCCACCCCCCACCCTCCATCAACCCTCAGTTTGTTCTCTGTCAGTAAGAGTCTCTTATGGTTTCTCTCTATCTCTCTCTCTCTTTTTCCCCCCTCCCATATGTTCATCTGGTACCAGTCCCTTTAATTAGACAGATCTGTCCACCCAATAACAGGTAGTAATGCAAAACTGCTGGCTCGCAAAGACAGAGTAGAGATTATACCTTGGCCAAGAGAGCAGACCGAAATTTTCCCATCCCTGTCCATTCCTGCTTTCAGGCAATTAAAAACAAAAAGCCCAGAAGAGCCTAAAGCACGTATGCTTAGTCCATATCAAAAAAGTCTCTAAGCAAATAAGTCATTCCCTCTGCCCTGGGGTGGAGTGAACAATAGGAAGGGGAAGCAGCCAGATGCATTACTTTAGTGGAGTTCCGTGTCACAGTCCTTTTTTTCCCAACAGTACCCTCTATCTAGTGCTTTTATTTACATAGAGTTTGGGACTTAAGAGGCTTTAAGTAGCAGATACCACCTCACAGCCCTAACTTACTCAGTAGGGTAAGAAAAAAGTGCCACACTGCCCTTCAAAGATCTACTTGTGAACTGGAGTATCTGGGTGCCTCAACAGAGAGAAACTCACAACAGGGAGGGACAATAGAGAGGCATGAGTACAAAGACAGATAGAAAATAAAACAAACCCTATTCAAATCTTTGAAGACCAATTCCAAAACATACGAGACACAAAAAGTTAGAAGAGCAAATGGATAAATTCAGTAACTGGAAGAATACACCTTGAAAAAATGAAGGTAATTGGACAATTAAAATAATTATATTTAGGGGCGCCTGGGTGGCTCAGTCAGTTGAGCGTCCGACTTCGGCTCAGGTCATGATCTCATGGTCCGTGGGTTCGAGCCCCGCATCGGGCTCTGTGCTGACAGCTCGGAGCCTGGAGCCTGCTTCAGATTCTGTGTCTCCCTCTCTCTCTGACCCTCCCCTGTTCATGCTCTCTCTCTGTCTCAAAAATAAATAAACATTAAAAAATTTTTTTAAAAATAATTATATTTAATATCCTCAAAGTGATAAAGACATAAATAACATTCAGAACAAGTGATAGGGGAAAGTTCTACTTTAAAGAAGAGTAAACAGAAATGAAAATGGGTATCTATTTGAAAATGACTTAATCAGATTTTCAGAAATGTGAAACACAGCATTTGAAATAACTAAAAGCAATAAATTGGAGAAGCTCTAGACAAACATTAGTTGCAGGAAGAATTGAAGAATTGGAAAATCATTACTCAACCAGTAATGCAGCAAATGAAGATAAAAACTGGAAAGGGCAGCTCTGAGACATTGAGGATTGAGAACCTTTACTACATACTCATGGGCATCCAAGCAGAGGAGAATTGGGGGAGTGGTAGACTAACAATATTAGGAAGATGATAACTGAGAATTTCGTCTAAATTAATAAAGACCATGTCTTCTCAAACTGAATGTGCACATCAAAAGCCAAGCAAAAAACAGAAAACTAAATTGACACGAAGGAACATCAAAAAGTTACAAATGAGAGAGCCTGTATGATGATGATATGGTGAACCATGAGGATTATGATATTCATGAAACATAAAGACAGAGACATTGATTGGCAAGATATGAAAACAGAACCAAGGATCACATAATGAAGAGTCACAATAAGTAGTAACTGCTTTATCCCATACTTGAGGGACAACCAAGAAAACCACATTGGGGGAGGCGAGTCTGGAAGAGATGATATCAATTGAGCTGAAAAACAATGGACGCTAAGGCCTAAACCAGCACAGTAGGAGAGAGACTAGAGAGAACAGCATGATTCGAATGTTTTGACAGGATTTCACAAGTTGTTGGATGTGGTGGGGAAGAAAAAGACATCAAGAATTATTCTCAGGCTTCCAGCCAGGGTGATACCACCAGAGAGAGTGAATACAGAATACAGAATACAGAAGATGGAACAGGTTTATGGGAGATCCCTAGCTCAATATTGTATACCTGTATTGTGGGGAATGTGGAGAGAAATTATTGACAAAATTATCCGGACATTTTGTTTTGAAAATGAGGGGAGAGTTCTAGTCTAGAAAAAGGATGTAGCCATGGGGTACCTGGGTGGCTCAGTCAGTTAAGCATCCGACTTCAGCTCATGTCATGATCTCAGTTCATGGGTTCAAGTCCCTCATCAGGCTCTGTGCTGACCTCAGAGCCTGGAGCCTGCTTAGATTCTGTGTTTTCCTCTCTCTGCCCCTTCCCCGCTCATGATCTGTCTCTCTGCCTCTCAAAGATAAATTTAAAAAATGTTAAAAAAAAAAAAAAGATGTGGCCATCATCAGCATAAAGATCTCTCCAACACTGTCTACAAAGATCATCAATATCCCCAATTTACCAAGATCTTAACAGTGGCAGTTCACTAGCTTGATGCAGAGCTATTTTCAGGAGAGGCAGGGGTAAGGCCTTGACTGAGTAGGCTATGTAAGTGATAGGAAAGTCAGACAATAAGACAAAAGGGGATCTGATGACAGCGGACTTCAGCAACAGGACAGCCAGGCAGCCAGCAGGGCAACGCTGGTATCAAAAAACAGGCAGGCAAAAGGCTGGAAAGCCAAGCCATGCTGCGATAAGGGATCAGGGCTGAAATGAAAAAGGCAGTTGAAAATGGAGGGTGTGAAGAAGCTGAAAGAATAAGGTTATAAAATTAGGAAAGCAGGAAAAAACAATTGCCTGCACATGCGGCAGGCAATTGGAAACACCTGGCCAAGGTGAACTTTGCTTCGGCAGAACAGCAATAGCTGTTGATAACAAATTACCGAAGATGGGTTCCTAGGTTAATTTTGAC
The DNA here is from genome assembly GCF_027475565.1 of Acinonyx jubatus. Lineage (NCBI taxonomy): Eukaryota > Metazoa > Chordata > Mammalia > Carnivora > Felidae > Acinonyx > Acinonyx jubatus. Next base: position 75,498,438 of record NC_069388.1, on the reverse strand, counting down.
CATGACTTAAACCTCTTACCGAGTGGGCACCAGATACTCTGTGCAGCCTTACAAATAAGAACTACACTTGCCCACAGAATCTAAGTGTATTGCTATTGATTTTGCTCCACTATGACAATATGTGAATGAATAATGAAATGAAAGTTAGGATTTTTGAAAGCTAACCAGAATAAATCTTTACTTTCCCAGGATGAATGGCTAAGTGGCTCTTTTCAACACTTGGATAATGGTTTCTAAATGAAGGAATGAATATCAAGAGCTTAGAGTGTTAACTCAAGCTAAGACTTTGAGGAGACCTTTGGAAATATTTAAAAAGATAGATTAGTGAAACAGTGAGGCAGAGATTAAGTGAACATGCTTTCAGATCTGTCATGTGGCATTGCATCTGCCAGGTTATTTATTTTGCAGTGCCTACCCTATGATGAATCAAAATCACCTTTAGGAGAATCCTTATTGAATAACACCAAAAAAAAAAGTCAGAGATACTGGTCACCAATGTGATTTAATTATTCAAGCAATAAAGATATTTTTAATAGGTTCTTAGAATTGCAATTGCATAATTACTACTTGATATATTTTTGTGGGCATTCATTATTAATTAGTGAATAAGATTCTTAGTGTATACAAGCTCTTTTCTCTTTTTTTCAGAATTTAAAGCTAAGATAGAGATATAGAGGTCTCTTAGGATATATCTTTTGCCTAAAACGATCCTGGAGGTTGAAAGGAGAAATGTACTGTGCTCCTAAGCAATCAACATTTACATTGAAAATAAGGGAACTGTTTCAAATAAGGCACAGGTTTCAGGGAGGTCACAAATGTCAGGGCATACTGTGCACATGGGGTCTTTGTGAATGGTGCCTCCTGAGGTACTGCATGCACATCCTGTACAACTGTATCCAGTGGCCCCAGGTTTTCCCCTCTTCTGCGCCTCCATCTCTGAGATGGAGAAGGCTTTATAGGAGGAGAGTTTGGTACAACCCTAAATTGGGAAGTAAGCACAGAGGGGTAAAAAAAAGTCAATTGTAATGGCATGGTGGCTTTAGTTGGAAAGCACATGGATCTAGGTAGGGTTAAGTCTTAACTCTGCTTCTTAGTAGCTCTATGAATTTAGACATACTATTTTAATTCTTTGAGGCCATTTCCTCCGTAGAGTAGGGATAATAATCCCTTCTTAATGGGATTGTTCGAGGGCAAAATGTGATTATGCAGCAGTTTTCACAGTTCTTTTCTCAGCATAAGCATGAATAAAATATTAGATGATCATCATCATCATCATCATCATCATCATCTATAGACCTCGAAGTGATCAACCTTTGGAGGTTCCCATCCCCATTTCCATTGCATTCATCCACTCATTCATTCATTCAACAGATCTGTAGTAAAATCCCATGAGAAGCAAGCCACTTGCAATAGAGAGTATAAAGATGAATCAGACAGAATGTTACCCGTATGGATAGGCCCTCCAACCTGAGTGATCACACACCATAAGTCTACATAGAGTTGAAAGTCCTCATTGTAATTGAATGGTCACAGAACTGGGAAGGAACAAATCACTTTGGATTAGGATTAACTTAATACAGGGAATTAATTTAAGATGGGCTTTGAAAGATGAATAAAGTCTTAACATTGAAGACTGGACAAAGAAGCGGGCATTCTAAGCACAGAAAAGAGATACAATATAAAAAAGAGATCACTATCATTTCTTCAGGCTTTAGGATAATAACATTCTATCATATGTTCAGACCCTAAAATATCTAACCCATTTAGACATTAGGTTTATAAATATATCCTGTTTCCACCTGTACTACTAGTGAGCCCTTAAAGGCTGATAGGGATTTCACAGGACAATGGTTTGGTGGGCTTCACCACATAGTAGTTGAGGGGTTTAGTGAGGACCGTGGCACTACACAGCCTGTATACTTTCCAGTTCCGACATATGATAGCAGTGCAACATTAGCAGAGACACTTCTCATCCTTGAACTTCAGTGTCTCCATGTACAGAATGAGGATGATGACATTATCTATCTATCTATGTGAAATGAGGTATCTAGACAGCTTTAGCACAGTGATGGCTCTCGCTATACTAAAGTATTCAATACAAGACAGCCAGTGTTATCATTTTATTTATTAAAACCTTGAATTACAGAAGCCACATAGAAGTATGTAAAATCTCTAAATATCAAGTGCTTATAGTCTTAAAACTTACACTGTAGGCATTTCCTAATTATTAAAGAAAAAACAACAAGAATTTTTTTTTCCTTCTTTGAGTCTCCTTCTAGAAAATAGAAAAGGTACCAGGTTTTCAAAGTTATCACATGGCCTTTGTTGAATTAAATAATATATTATCTTTCTAGTACTGCATTTACTCTCCTCGTCTCCGCTCGATACTGGGAGAGTTTGTGAGTGAGCACAGTTTTGGCATCACTGTCTCCCTTATCCCGACCTTGGTCACTCTCTCTGCTGAGTTTCTTTATACAGACTTGAATGTACAAGTATGTTAATAGGCAAGAGAAGATGAAGTGTGAGCGTCAAAAATAATTTCTACTATAATAAATACAATGCCCAATAATATTCAATTTTGAATATGAACACAGGAAAATATCCGAAGGGTAAAGGATTTTTTATTTTCCATTACTTCTTTTCACTAAGCATGAAATTCCGTCTTTGGGGAAAAAAAAGAAAGCCTCTGATAGTAAGAACATGTGCAGCTGAGTTCTGTGACAGGTACCATGGAGACAAACAGGCTGGTATCAATGATTGGCATTTGAGACTTAGGGTACCAAGGCCCCCAAAAGCTGATATATGATACCGAATTGGGTAAAGCAGAGCTTGGTGAGGGGTAAAAAGTTGAATGGAATTGCATAAAATGAAGCAGAACATCACAAAGAAGTTAATTTCCCTTCGGATCTGATGTTCCAGGTTTGATACCCCAAAGCATTGCCACTTTACTCCATATCACCCCAAATAAATCCACTTTTCATTTGACAGTTTCTAATACTCACACTTAAATGACTGTACAAAATGAAGTATTTTTCTCCAACCTGAGAAAGGAATCTCTTACCTTAATAAAAATTTGAATTATAGCACATGAAGGCCAAAAAAAAAAAAAAAGAAAAGAAAAGAAAAGACAAAAAGGAAGGACGGAAGTTAAGAAAACAAGGAAGAAAGTTAACTTTATTTTTAATTAATTGAGTCCAACAAAGAGGAAAATTAGGAACCAAGACCAATTTAATTTTGTCTGTATCCACATTAACCACATACTATTTGCTTCCCATTGCTTAGAGGAAAAATAGCATTCGTGTCTCTTTTTAATAGTTGTGCTCCAAAAACATAGAAATGGAAGTCAGGAATCATGGGGCTGAGTCTTACTTCAGTCACTATCTGTGCTACTGGGTATAAATCATGTAATCTCACTGGGTCAGCTTTCTGTCAACATGAGGTAGTGAAATTGGGCAACTGTTACATGTCCCAGAAATCTAACATCTAATAATGATCTTTTCTGTGTAGATTTATTTCATCTGCCCCTACCCCACCTTTTTCTCCATAGAGAAAATAATAGCACATGACAGTTAAACCAACAGGAATAAGAAATTGTCCTTACCAATGGTTCTAATTAGGGGTCACAGAGGATAGGTCTTGGAGAGGGTTTTTTTTAAATATGTTTTCATTTTAATTATATATATATATTGTAATTATGTAAATAGATATTATTGAGATGTAATTGATATAGAGCATTGTATTAGTTTCAGGTTACACAATATATAATGATCCAATATATGTATATGGCATGAAATAATCACCAATAGGTCTAATTAGCATCCATCACCACATACAGATGAAAAATTTTTTTTGTGAAAAATAAAAATATATATTCATATTTCCCATATTTACTTAACTATATAAATATATATAATTAAAAGAAAAATATATTCTAAGTGTTTTCATTTTAATTATATATTTTTTAAAGAATCTTCTTAGAGATCTACCATCTATGTACGCACCATAAATATAAATTCAAATACAAATATAAAGACAAGTATAAATATGTAATACATAGTATAGACTGTTACATTTATAGACAAATATCATTTTTTATTATTTGAACTGACCAGTATGTAATCAAATACAGCCATTAGTATTTGTGTCATTTGTCACATCACTGGGAACAAGTTACTACCTAAAAAGGTTCAGCAAATTCTTTCAATGTTGTTGGCAAATACGAATGGCTGTCCTGTAACGTAAAATGCAGTAAATGTAAAACAAAAGTGGCAATTGCCCCACATGCCTTCATATGCACTCTTTTAAGCAGTTGTATAAATCAAACTTATAAAAATTTGAATTTGAAAGCTGTTGTTATACCTTACACTTTAGTTTCTTAAGTCTCTAAACTTGGGGGTCACATTCTTGTATTTGAGAAACACTTGTCTGTAATACCTTATATATAACCTGAACAATAGAAGTATAATATAAATTAAATAGTTCTCCCTATATTGATTTTTTTCTCAATTATTTCTATTTAAATAATTGAGAAAAAAATAGTTTCTGTTCTAACCAACTGTACAAGACTCCAAAAATCCTCTAGGAACGAGAACACATCTTTCACATGAGCTAACCACTGGAAAGTCAACAAAACATTAGAAAGGAAAGGAATAAGCTATTTCAGAAAAAGGGGGGAAACTGCATATTTTTCTATCAGTTATAAAGGCTATGCTACTATCTCATAAATAAACACCAATTCTATCTTCTTTGTTTTGAGTAACTCAAAAATGGGTTTTTGATCATCTGAACTCTCCAGAATTAACTACTGCTCTTATCTGTAATATCATATTTATTTTTAGAATATCCATGGAACAATAAATTATTTCTTTTTATAGTTCCCTGACTTCTCTGTTCCTTTCAGGTGTTCCCAAATCTGAACTGCACTGCACAAGTTATCTAATAAACCTGATTCTTTTCCAAATATCCCAGCAGGCTGCCCTTCTCCCATAATGCCATCCAGATGGCCTTCAACCCACATGAAGTTATTAGAAACACAATAATATTCCTAAAGTCCTTGTCCCATCAACTCCCTCTTATGTTCCATTTTTATTTTTTCCCCTCAGATCTCCCTTGTGGAATTCAGATGAGCTACAGGAGAAACTTTGTAAAAGTCACAGGCTTAAAGAAAAACCTCTACTATTTTTATGTTTGTGTGTTTCTATGGGCTTCTCTCTAAGACAAGTAATAAAAAAAGAAGAAAGAGATGAGCTGGATTATAAGACAATGCTAACCAATGAGGAAAAACTAAAGGCAAGACTAAAACCAAAAAGATGGTTTTAAATCTACCAAATGCCCAGTATCACTGTATATTTTAGTGAGCACCTAGAAAAGAGGTCACCTCAAGATATCTCCCCATTTATGAAAAAAAATTTTTTTGAAAGGTTTATAGTGTGTCTTCATTTTAAAAAGGCAGACAAAAAGAAATAAGCCATAGCATAGTGAAAATTCAGCAATGAGAGCTGTCAGCCACTGGAATGATAAAAAAGTGTTTGGGCCAACATCTTTGAGTCTCAGGTTAGTCCTGACCAAAATGAGTATAGGTGAATTTTATGACAGCTCAAAATCCCTTCCAGACCTATATTTCTCTAAGTAAAAGAATGTGTCTGACTGGGCAGATTTATTAAAGGTCAGTACTTAGTGAGTTGTACTTACTGGTACCTAGAAGTCTCTAGGACTTTTATTTCTTTGCTCAAGGAGGGCTCAAGCAAGAAAAAGTTCACTCTGACTGAGGTCCCCAAACATTACCTTTGTCCTTCTTCTTATCCTGCAATCACACCCATTAGTGACAAGTGTAGGTAAATTCTAGGCAGGTAAAGGTACATAAATGTCTAAAAATACACAATTATGTAGTACTGCAAGGGAAGTCAATGGAGGTGGGTACAAAACAGGGTCAAAAACTTCCTTACAATCCTGACAACTAAAAATGAAACTGGATCCCAAACCATCATCATGCAGATGGGCTGGCTTTTGTCACTTGTTTTTAAAAATGTTCCTGAGCATAAAAGCCAGCAATCAACAATTTCTTACTTTGGCCTAAGTACTGTGGGTGTTTTTCCAGTCCATTTGTTGACATATAGTTTACATGCTAATAATAGCTAATTATTTGGCAAAAACAACTAACAACCTATTTTCCCTCGATCTCACATAATTCAACTGGCTTAGAAAAGATGATTCTCACACAGCAGTCGTTACTTATTTCTCTAATCAATTACAGAGATTCAAAACTAGACTATTTGATCAAAATCTGAAGGCATTCTTTTTAGCATTTGAGTCTATAAAACGTTTTAAGAAAGATGCATAGCCAGCCTTCTACTCTTCCTTAAAAAAATCAAAACAGACACAAACTTATAAACTAAAATATTGGAAGGATATGTTATCTTTAGTGTGTCAAAAATAAACCATTTAGGAGTTATTTGCCATTTGCCCTGGTAAACAGCTTTGGTTCATTCTCTTGTACATCTTTTGTACATCTTGTACATTTGGGGGGGGGGTGACTGCAAAACTTGTCTGTAAAATATTTGACTGAATTAATTAATCTCATCTAGATCTTTTTCTTATGCCCTAAAAATTTCAAGCCTCCCTTAACCCCAAATAAGTTATGAAATAGAGCTTTAAATGTACAAATAGATCTGAAACTACTAGATAGAGGCTACATAGAAGCAGTTCCTGGGGGTGTCTGTGTGTCTCAGTCAGTTAAGCATCAGACTTCAGTTTAGGTCATGATCTTATGGTTCATGGGTTTGAGCCCCCATCAGGCTCTGCACTGACAGTATGGGGCCTATAAGAATTTTCTCTCTCTCCCTCTCTCTCTGCCCCTCCCCATCTTGTTCTTTCTCTCTCTCTCTCAAAAATAAATAATGTAAAAAAAAAAAAAAAAAGAAACAGATGCTGACCTCTGAACCCAAGACCCCCTTATGACCTGACATCATCAGTCTTTTGGTTTTTAAAAAAAATTTTTTTTACATTTATTTATTTTTGAGAGACAGAGACAACGTGAGCAGGGGAGGAGCAGAGAGAGAGGGAGACACAGAATCAGAAGCAGGCTCCAGGATCCAAGCTGTCAGCATAGAGCCTGATGCGGGGCTCGAACCCACGGACCATGAGATCATGACCTGAGCTGAAGTCGGACGCTTTAACCAACTGAGCCACCCAGGTGCCCCTCATCGGTCTTTTGATTCTGCTCTACCAAATGCCCTCAGTGTCCATTCTGTCCTTTTCCTAATTAGGGCTAATGAACTTTTGCGATTCCAGGATGACCAGCTTTCCCAGAAAACTATCATCTTAGGCTAAGAGTAATATATAGGTGTGTTTTTATTTGAATATTCAAATCGTTCCTCTGCCATCTGATATTCTCTGCCAGGATTTCCAGACTTTAGTAATTCTTGTCTCACCATCCTGGTTTGTGAATTTCTTTGATACTACCTACTATTCCTGTACTATCATTTACTCTATGTTGACTCTCCTAATAACCTTCTTTTTTTTTTTTTTTGAGAAACAGAGAAAGAGTGCGTGCATGAGTGCACGTGGGAGAGGGGCAGAAGGAGAGGGAGAGAGAGAATCCTAAGCAGACTCCACGTCCAGCACAGAGCCAGATGCAAAGCTTGGTCTCAGGACCATGAGATCATAAACTGAGCAGAAATCAAGAGTTGGATATTTAACCAACTGAGCCACCCAGGCGCCCCAACTCTCCTAATAATCTTATTCTATTTATTTATTTATTTATTTATTTATTTATTTATTTATGTATGTATGTTTATTTATTTTTTGAGAGAGAGAGAGAAGCAGAGAGACGGAGACAGGATCCTTAGTGGTCTCCATGCTGATAGCAGACATCCCAGTGTGGGGCTCAAACTCACAAACTGCAAGAACATTAGCCGAAGTCGGAGGCTTAACCAACTGAGCCACCCAGGCACCCCCTTTTTTATTTTTATTTTAGAGAGAGACAGCACGTGAGCAGGGGAGAAAGATGGGGGCAGGTGAGAAAGAGAGAGAGAGAGAAAGAGAGAGAGAGAGAAAGAAAATGTTAAGCAAGCTCCATGTTCAGTGCAGAGACCAACTCTGGGCTTGATCCCATGAACCTGGAATCATGACCTGAGCTGAAATCAAGAGTCTGACGCTCAACTGACTGAGTCATCCAGGTGCCCCCTAAGAATCTTATTCTTAAAGGAAACTGTATACCACATTAAAAGTGGAAAACCAATATTTCTCTATTTTAGTGGTCTCTAAATTTTTTGGTTTACATATCCCATAAGTAAAATTTTTGAGCATGTACATCCAGTCATGTACTGTTTTATTTATGACAATATACCTGTGTAACTGTACAAATACACTATTAACATTATAAAAAACAGAAAAATGTAAAGGGTAAGTTAAGAAAAGAATATGAATAGGAGTTCAAATATTATCTTCTGGTACCAAAATAAATCATCTTGTATAATTCCTAGAGTATGTATGTCAAACTTTGGTGATCATTTTTCTAATATATATTCAAATAAAAACATAACTTATTAAAAGTTTTTAAAACTCTATATACTACCTAAAATCATCTAGAGTGCCACTGGTAGTATGAGCATCACACTTTTCTATTTGCAGAGGAATTGATTAGCATAACAAAGAAAAGACTTTCCATGTTCTTAAAGAACACATTAGTCTTTTCATTTTCAAATCCCTAGCCTCTAGGGTGACTCTTTCCAACTTTTGAATGAGACTATGAGAAGAGTGGCCCACAGGAAGCTAGACAAGCAAAGATTCCACTTCCCAAAAGTTTATCAGTTCCAGTGCTTCAACAAACCATAAAAAGGAAGATACCGATGTAGCCTACCAAGTGAAATCTTTCTCAATTTACAGAATTGATAGAATTGACTTGGGCTTTGGGTTTTTTGTTTGGTTTTTATTTGCTTTTTTTTAGTTTTATTTTTTAATTTTTTAGTGTTTATTTTTGAGAGAGAGAGAGAGAGAGAGAGAGAGAGAGACAGGGCGCAAGTGGGGAGGGGCAGAGAGAGAGGGAGACACAGAATCCGAAGCAGGTTCTAGGCTCTGAGCTGTCTGCACAGAGCCTGATGTGGGCTGGAACTCAGGAACTGTGAGATCATGACCTGAGCTGAAGTCTGACGCCCAACAGACTGAGCCACCCAGGTGCCCGGGTTTTTATTTGCTTTTTATAGAAAATCTTAGGAGGGAGTACATCAGCAACAACTAAATATTATTGACTACTAATCCAAGAGCCTAGGTTTTGTTTTCAGATGAGAAAACTAAGGGTCAAATTGGTTGTGACTGATCTAAAACCACATGCTGGAGTCAGATTTTAAAAACCAAGTTTGTAATCAAAGCCCCAGGCTCTACCAGTACATAATGGTGCCGCCTTTGCTTATTTGCAAATAATGCTACAGACCATTTACAAAGCCTCCCTGTATCTGATCTAATTCATTGGTTTACTTCTGAATTTCAGAAGTAAATTCATATTGCATCAACAATGTTCTAACAACAACAACATTACAACAACAACAAGAATGCTATTCAATAAAGAAACTCACAATATTAACATAGTAACTATGTTCATTTTTCTATATCTATTATCTATACCACAGGCATAAAATTAACTATATATGTAATAGTTAAAGATAAAGTTCATATTCAGATTTCTTGACTTAACATTACACCACACATATCTTCCATATTTTATAACATCTTCAAAATGGCTATTTTAATGCCTGGATAATCTACAGATTTCATGAATTATGATGTCACTCTATGACTAGGCATTTAGATTTTTGCAATACCATGTTGGTACATGAATTTTTCTTTTTCTTTTAATTGTTTCTTCATACTAAAAGCTCAGAAACAGACTCTCTATAACTTTCATTTAATCTATCATTTTCTAAGTGCAGTACCCAAGACACTCCTGGCAGACAGCCTGCCTAACTCACCACAACTTTGCCAAATTAGGAACGCTTTTTCTTTCTTTTTCTCTCTCTCCCTTCCTTCCTTCCGTCCTCCCTCCCTCCCTCCCTCCCTCTCTGCTTCTAATTTAAGAGAATTAAAAGTATTATTTTATTGTATGGCATTTCTCCTTTACTAAGAAGGATGAACAATATTCTATGTATTTACTTACTAGTATGTTTCCTTTTTGTGAATTGTGATTATGTTATTTTCCCAATCATCATTAAATGAGATCAAATCTTACATACCAAGACCATCTATAATATGTTTGTTAAGCTTTATGACTCCTAGATGTATGACCTTGTGCAAGTTATTTCAGCTCCCTATTACTGGGCTCCTAACACAGAAAGTGAGATTTTCATCTCATAAAGTTGTTGGAAGAATTAAATGAACTAATACATATCAAATTCATAGAATATTTTCTGGTACAAAGTAAGTCCTCAATAAACATAGCATATTTTGTCTAAAATATTCAATATATTGTTTCCTTATAAAAGTATCTCCCCTATCTCTGTTGACTCTCTATTCACTGATTCCTTTATCTTCCTATACATTTATCAATCCATCAATCATCCAGGCAGCATAATAATTTTCCTTGTGCTTAATTCTTGGTAGAATTATTCTAATACGGTGGACTACTTTATAGATCGATGGGCCACTCCAAGATTACAGAATTTCAAGTCCAGTAACAAGCTGTCAGGATTGTACAGAGAGACCTCATTGCTCTACAGAGCTGATTACCCACCCATGAGTGTCAATGGGGGCACTGGGAGTTATGGACCAAGTTCAAGATGTGGGCTTTAAGCAAGGGTCATCCTATTGGGATCCCACACAGGGCATGGAAGAGATGATTATATGCTATTTTACAAAATATTTCTTAAACATTCCCTATCAATATGTTATTGAGTTATGAAGAAAAAAAGTGAATTATCCAACTTTAATGCTTCTTGAATTAACTGAATAAATGTTTCCTGAATGCTGTGCTTTATAAACTTCTAGGCTCACAATGAGAAATATAGAAGTTGTGCAGGTTTATAGTTTGGGGTTAAGAAATTCAATTTTAGAAATATGAGATTGAGGGCCAGATAGACATATTGAGTAAGCAGTTGGAAAAATTGGCCTGGAGATCAGGAAAGGAGTTTGGATTAGAACCACAGACAGCATCAAAGTCACAGGAATGGATGGGATCAAGCAGGGAAGTGTGTAGAGAAAGAAAAGAAGACCTATAATGGAACCCAAGGAAGAGGAACTCATAGAAGAGGTGCCTGAATAAAAGGTCCAGAAGAAGTGGAGGTAAAAGGAAAAGCAACAACCAAATTGCCATTGATTTCAAGGGAGAAGAGAACATTTTAAGAAAAAAATGGCTAACGGCATCAAAGCAATGCAGGAGGTCAAAGAACATTGGAATTATAATTGGCCCTTAGTTTTATGAACATGGAAGAGAGTTTGTGGCCATGACAAGAACATTTTCATCAGAGTGGTAAAAAGAGAGAGAGAGAGAGAGTAGGTTGAGGAACACATGAGAGTTAAAGGAACAGAGTGGATAGAGACAACTAGTTTTAGAATTCTTGTTCTGAGGTGTGGTTGTTCCACAGAGTAATAGCTGAAGGAGGCATGAGATGGAAGGAAGGTTTTTGTCTGATTTCCGTGTGTGTGTGTGTGTGTGTGTGTGTGTGTGTGTGTGTGTTAGATGGGAGAGACTTGAGCATACTGAAATGCTGATGGGATTCAGTTTAGCTGAGACCAAAATGTGTATGTGTGCGTATTTATAAAGTCTCTCAATATGTAGCAAACATCTATATCTATATTTATAAAGACATTAACATCTTATGTTTTTGGAAAGCTCAAAACACTGAAACACAGCAAAAAAAGTTAGATAAAAACGTACAAAACTCTGATAATCAAAATGGATTTTACAAATTCATGTATTAAAGTGTGTGGGCACCAATATGTGGAAAAGAAGGGATATGCTGTCATATATGCCTGCAATGCAATTCTAAGTTACTAGTTATGTGATTTTGGATGATTTGCTTCAGCCTAGTCAGACTCAACTCATTCATCTCTACAAAAAGGATAATATAATTTTTCTAGCATATTTTTTTTGTGTTGAACAAGTAATAATACTGACCACTTACTGTTCATGGACCATGAGCCAGGCCTGTGTATCTCAGTGATTAGTTATCAGAAACACTACAAACATTGTTGGAAAGCTATGTATATATGATAGAGAAATGGAATTTGAAAGAGTATTGATCCTAGCAGTGGCCCTGGAGCTCGCTTTTGAAATAGCCCAAAATAGCGTCTTGCTTTTTGATCACGACCATAACCATGGCTGTGTCTAAGGTGGGATGCAGCAAGTAGAGCTAAGTTGAGTCTCATCAAAGATTTTCTGGGCTAATCTTCCAAGTCATGTGAAGAAACTCATTTTATCTTTTATACTTTGCACAAATTTTTATAATCCTTTTGTCTTTTGCCTTTTATTAGAAGAAAATTGGAATCCATAATATATAATGGCTTATGAGATAGACCTAGATATGATATTCCTTTACACAATTTATTACTTAGAAATATTACTGCTTAGCATCATATAATGACATCTTATGCCCTCAAAGGTCATGGAAGAAAGGTGTGAAAAGTTTAGCAAGCTTTCCACAAACAAGCAAACTAGAGATGGCCATGCTTTCTTCTATGTTTCTTGGGGTTCTGCTTAATCTGATAGTATAGCATAGTTCTAATCTTTAGTATCCTCATCCCTGCATCACTTCTGTGTTATCATTATCCTCACTGTCAACTTTAATAGTCACAATCACTGCTGATAGCAATTAAATTTCCATACTTGTATTCTGTTCTCCTTTCTCCCTTTTTTCCTTTCTACCATCTAATTTTTTCTCCACCACATTTGTCAATTGTTGCAGGAAATGGTTCATCTTCTATAGGCACCTCTTCTTATATGAAATATCTCTAGAGGCAGTGGTGTTCCAAAAATTGTGTAAGAGAGCTGGGATCTTACCACAGTAATAGTGATAATGGCTCTCATTTATTGAGCATTTACCATGTGCTCAGTATTGTTCCAAGAGCTGTATATATATTAATCCACGCCATAACCTTATGCGTCAGGTATGATGATCATCTCGCTTCACTGATGAGGCCACTGAAGTACAGACTGGTTAGTTTGATTAGTTAATTTTCTTTGAGTCATCCAGCTAGTAAATGGTTGAACAGTGTTAAGCAGATCTCACATGCTTTACGGTTTTGCTGCCCCTGATGTGTCATCATTTATTTGAAGTCTGCAATAGTATTTCTCCTAGCTAAGCAAGCCTCACTTAGCTTAGCTTCCATCACCTTAACTATTGCTCCTATTATGTTGAGTGGGTTTCTTTAAATACACATGCCAAGGGCTCAGGAATCCACCATTGAACCTGCCCTTGATGGCATCCAGATCTATCTTTTCAGTCAACCTCTTAAAGTTTCTCACCATCTGCATATAGTGGATGATTCCAAAGTTATTTGTTCATCTATTGACTCTAATGCTGGTTTTGAAATAATAAAGTTCATCACATGCAAAAAAATTGTTATAATGTCTCTGAATTAATTTGATAACACAGATAATGAACCAAGAGAAGGCCATGAAACCTTTTCAAACCACAGAAAATGTGGGGCATTGAAAGAAAACCTCAGAAGCATTCAGGCAAACGATGTAGTAAGACTGAGCGACAAGATGGTTAAAAACACTAGACTTCTTTTTAAATATTTACTTTTTCTCCATTGAAAATTAAATAGAAAAATGGTAATTTTAGGACATTGGAAATGACAAGGAACAAAAAGCTGAAAAATTTCCTAAAAGCATATAGGTACCTATGTCGTAGGGTTATGTTTGTTGATTAAGCTAAACAATGCATACAAAGTACTTGTCATGTAGTTAACGTAAGGATCAGTAAAGTATCATTATTATCATTGCTTTCATTTGTATTCCTTGATTAGTGATACTCAAATCTGTTTCAAATTGTCCTTTGCCTATTTTTCTATAAATGGGTTTATATTTTGCTTATTTATTTCAGAATACATAAATACAATTACATGATTCAAACATCAAAATTGGTAAAAATGTACTCCGTGAAAGCTTTCTTTCCCACCTCTATCCCGCATTAGCTAAGTGCATTTGTCTTCAATTAGGTTATCACTCCTCTCTATTTCTTTTTTATATTGCTAGAGGACAAGAGTATGCACATGAAAACCAAACACACACACATCCATACACATGTGTATATGTGTGTATGTATTATATATATGGTGTGGGTCTGTGTGTATATAATTTTTTCCTTTCCTTTACACAAGTCGTATCATACCATTATACATTTTTCTATGTCTGTCTAATTTCTGCCCATTGGTCTTCTTTTTCAGAAATTTCCTGGATATTCTTGATTTTCATATGAATTATACAATCAACTTGTCTAGTTTTGGGGGAAAAAAAGGCTTGGTATTTTTATCAGGATCATGTTAAATTTATAAGTAAACTCAGGAAGGATTAGCATCTTAATGATGTTCAGTCTTCCTATCCAAGAACATGCTATGCTCTTCCATTTGTTCATACAGTATTTTGTGGCCTTCAAAAGTATTTTAAAATTTTCTTCATAAGTCTTACATTTCTTGTTAAGCTCACATCGATGACTATTATTTATTTATTATTATGGTTAAACAGGTATTTTTTCCCATTCTACCTTCTAATTTGTTGTTTATAAATGTGAAAACTATTGACATCTGTATATTAATTTAGTATCCTGATGCCTGAATGATTTTATTGTTGTAGTAATTTTAGTTGATTTTTTTTGTTTTCAGAGTATTTAATTATATCATTTGCATAATCATACTTTTACCTCCTCATTTCCAATTTTTATTCTTTTTACTTCTTCCTCATCTATTTTCATTGGCCAGCTTACCTAGTACAATAATAGATATCGATGGTGGACATCCTCCTTCCCTTATTTCTAACAAAAGTAGGAATGCGTCTTTCTGTGTCCCAGAAAGCATGATGATGGGTTTTGGTTTGAGATGAATATATTCTTTTATTGAGTTTTTAAAAAATTTAGCATGAATATTAAATTTTGTAACATGACATTTTAATGTCTGTGGAAAATGGTTAGATCATTTTTCTTCTCTTAATATGATATTATTAGATACCCTCATATTAAAGATCCTGGTCATATGGTATTATTCTTTTAATATGCTGCTGGATTCCAAATGTTAATATTTATTTAAGATTTTCTTCTGATATTCTAGAAAGATATTGATCTAGAATAGTGATCATCCTATCTTATCATACATAGGGAGCTTTAAAAAATACAAAAACCAACACAACAACACAGCAATGCTGACCCACTTCCAGTATGCACCAACCAATCACATCAGACCCTATGAAGGTGCAGCCCAGGCATCTGGGGAAGCTAGTGCAAGGCCAGGTCTGATTACATTGGTATATCATTTGCTTTTGATAGATATTCAAATGTTGTTGCTCTTTAAAAACCAGTGTTATGCTCACTTCTTAAAATATTTTGGGATTTTTCCTTTTTATCTATGATCTGAAATAATTTAAACAGCATTGGAATCATCTGCTTTTTAGATATTTGGTGGAAATTCCCCTGAGAAGCCATCAGAGCTGGTTGGTTGGTTTTTTGAGAGGGAGGATGGGATGAAGAGGGAGGCATGGAGAACTGAAAATGTTTTCTATTTCTTTTATGGAAAAATATCTGTTTACACTTCATATTTCTTTTAGAGTCAATTTAAGTACGTTATCGCACCTGAAATTTTAGATTTGTTTGTAAAATATTGACTACAGTAGTTGAGTAGTCCCCTCTGATATTTTATTTTCCTCAATTTTGTGGCTATCCTACCTTCTTATTTCGTGAATTTTATTTTAGCTTCTATTACCTTTAGTAATTTAGCTAAGAGCTTAACTATACCATTTATATTCCTTGTCTATTTTTATAAGTCATTGATTTCTGCTGTTCTTTCTTAGTTCTTACATTCATTTTGTTGTTCCTTCTTACATCAGATAATTGATTCTTATAATCTTTATTATTTATTTATACAAGAATTTAAGGCAATGACTTTCCTTTGAACATTGCTTTAGCTATATCCTATCAACTATTATAGGTACTATAGGGTAATGATTGTTATTTTATATATTCTGAAATTTCAGTTTATACTTCTGCTGTGACCCCCAGAGTTTGAGACATCTTCCTCCAGGAGGCAGGAAATTTTATTTTCTGATTTTGTTCGCAATTTTAGTTTTGTTGCTTTGTGATCAGAAAATGTTCACTTTGCTATTTATACATCTGGAGACAATTGTAGTTTCCTTGGTTGCTTAGGATGTGAGCAGGGTAAGGGTTTATAGTTACTGGAAAATTATGTTCCCCTCTATTTTTATGGAATAGAACTTAACATACAACACACAAACGTACATAATTATTACAGTCTTCTGTATTGCGACTTTTTTTCACTTCATCTAATCATGGACCATAAGAGGTGAACTATTATTGTTTCTGTTTTCCTTTGAATGTCCTGTATTTTTTATATGTTGATGCTATGGTATTGGTGCATAGAAAATTATAACCATTATATCTTCATTGCAAATTTCATCCTTCACCATTACAAAGGGGCTTTCTTCATCTTATTTCTGTAATGCCTTTGGCCTGCATTCCTTTTTGTTTGATATTAATACCATTTTGTCTCTTTTCTGTTTACATTTGCATGGCACGTCTTTGCCTATCCTTTTAGTTTTTTTCTAAATCATTTGGATATGTGGATCTTTTTCTTATTTCTACCGTAAGTAGGAATGTTTCTAATGTTTTCTCAGAAAGCATGGTGATGGGTTATATACAACAGTGGTTCTCAATCAGGGATAATTTTGTATTCCAAGGGATATTTAGCAATGTCTGGGACATTTTTGGTTGTTATAACCGAAGGGGGCAGGGTGCTACTGGCATCTAGTGGGAATAGTCTAAGGATATTGCTAAACATCCTAAAACACACAGGACACCCCCCCTCAAACACCCACCCAAAGAATTATCCAGCCGAAAATGTTTACAATGATGAGGCAGAGAATGAGATGAGTTACAGTTGTTTTAGTCATTACCTTTATAACTATATCTTTATATAATATTTTTGGTCCTCTGATTTTTGGGGCTGTATCAAATAGTTTCCTACCATGAGCAATGAAAAAAGTATCATGTGTTTTCTTCCTTGGCATACCATCCGGTTCCTCCCCCACTTGATTTTTGTCAGTATTATTATATTTCTTAATATTTACCTTTGTAATTAGAAGTTATATTTCTATAAGTTGATTTATCAGTGGTAGATAATACTAACTCACAGCTATTATAGTTGAACAAATAATCACACGTCTTATTTTCCACTTGCTTTCCCCTCCTAATTTTAGTGTGTGTTTGTGTGTGTGTGTGTGTGTGTGTGTGTGTTTTGTTATGTTGTGTTTTGTTATAATGAGACACTTGCTACTCAAAGCATGGTCCAGGGACCAGCAGCACTGGCATCAGCTGGGAGCTGGTTAGAAAGAAAGAATCCGAGGCCTCACCCAGATCTAATTTTTCAGAATTCCTAGGTGATCTTTATGTACCTGAAATTTGAGAATCACTAACCTATAAAATTTGTTTTCTGTTACTCTACTTGCCATGTTATTTTTAGTCTTAGTTTATTAAATATATGGAATGTTCACTGCTAGTGGTTTTGCTCTGTTTGTTTTCTTAAAGTTCACTTTCTAGTAATTTCTGGTCAGAGAGCTCATAGTAAGAAGACACCTTGACTCCTTAAATGTGTTCAAAACAGTTGGTTTAGAGTCTTTATACTAGAGGGAGAATGTGACTAGCTACAAAATACTTCATTCATATTTTCTTTCCTTAAGTATCTTGTAGATTTTAATTGTGTTGTCTTCGGGGATTGAAGCCTGCTGTACAGAAATCTGAAGCTAGCTTAACTTTTAATCCCTTAAAAATGACTTTTTAAATAATCATTTTTGCCTGGATGCTCAAGCCCTATAACTTTGCCATAATGTGCACGGTATTGACTAAAATGAGTCAATTTTCCTGGCACTGTTGTCCAGTCAGCATGTAGGTTCATTCTTTCCTTTCAGAAGAATTTTCTCACATTGCATCTCTGTTTAAATAGTTGTTTCATTTCATTAGTACGGTCTTTTCTTTCATAAGGAATCCAAATAAATATATGGTGGGTCTCTTTTCCATGTCTTCTATTTTTACCATTTTCTTCCTGATCCTTTCTATCTTTTTCTTCATATCTATTTCATTTCATTCAGTTGTCTCATTCCTTCCTACTTTCTGTGTCCTTCCCATGGTCTCCACAGTGTCTCTTGGCTTTATGGTACTATCTCTCCCTTTATCTTCCTCTCTTCATTGTCCTTCATCCAAATCCCATACCTTTACTCAACTTTTTCTATTAATGATTATGACCTGAGGGAAAATAATTCTCTCTTTAATTCTAAAGTAAGTATAATTTCGAATCTCAGTATATTCTCCTAAACTAGTTACTTAAATTAAAAAAAAAAATCCTAACAATTTAGATTCCTGAATAAATAGAAGAAAAATACCTTAAAGGAGAAGTGAGTAGATTGTAAAGAAAGAGAGAACTGTGTGAAACACAGATAATATGTGTTAGATAATATTTAACACAACATAGTGGACTGCTGCCAAAATAATAACAATATTCATAAACTAATACCAATTAGTAGCAGTGTCAATTCATTGGCCACCATTTATTGAGCTCTGTCTTGCTCAACATCGTGCAGAATTCATACAGCATTTCATTTAATTCCCAACAAACACCCAGGAGGCAGGTACCTTTATTAGCTCAGTTCTATAAATAAAGAGAGTGGAGCTTAGGGAGGCTAAAATCATGCCTTCAGTTAGCCTGGTGTAAAGGTGGGGGAGAAGGATCAAACCCAGGTCCGCCTGACTCTAAAGCCTTTTCACTTAACCACTTGCTCATTAGAGGGAATTGTTCAGAGAAGTGGGTATCTCAGGAAAAAGCCTGCCCAGAAAAACTGGCTTCAATGTGCAAGCATATCAGGGACCCATAACTGGATTTTCCAGCTGTTCCCAGAAGCTTCGCACAGGCATACAGTTATCATCAGTCACACAGCTGGCACTGGAAATCTTCTTCTCTTCTCCTTCCCCAGGAGAGTGGACTCGTTATAAAAAGCATGGCCACAATGGCCACTGAGTGTGCTGTTAATATAAGGGTATATAATGGGAGAAGTCCAGTCACAAGATTAGGAAACAGCAGAAGGAGCTGGGCAAGTTAGAGGAGCCATCAGTCATTCATTCAACATTCAAGAAATATTTAGTAAGAACCCACCCAGTGCAGACACTCTTAAAGAGCTTGTGATCCAGCAGCAAACAAAACAGACAAAGATCCCTGTACTCATGGAGCTTGCATTCAAGTAGGGGGAGATAGACAAAAAGAAGCGAAGGGCAGATTAGGTACTGCTTAGAACGTTAATAAATGCTATGGAGAAAGAACAAGAGTAGGGGAGGTAGGAGAGTAGGGGTGAGGGGCAGGTAGCAAGCGTAAGCAGAGGTCCCACCAAAGCGGCTTCCACTGTGAAAAACTCATTCAAATGCCTAGAGTTTCAAAAGTGGTAGAAACATTTGGTCTGTTCTCACTTCTTTCCCTATGACAACTACTGAGTCCTTACTGGCATCAATGTTACCACGATGGCCGTCATCAAGGTACTGTTATTATTATTATTGAGTACCATTTACTAAGCAATTATGATGTGTCCAACACTGTGACACAAACCATTCTGCAAATACGGTTTCATTTACCACTCATTTCACATTGTCTTTTCTTTTTACCTTTAATTGGCTCTTGTGGATAATCTTGTTTGGCCCATGACAGTGGCCATAGTAGGTCTTACAATCTTTTCTTTCCTATTCCTCATGGGGCCGTGCCCAACTCTAGGCCCTCAAGAGCAGCATGCACAGAGCATACACACTCAGAACATATTTGCTGATGACTGAAAAACAAATACACATTCATAGAAAAACAGGACCAAAAATATGGTTGGAGAAATCAAATGGCAGGGGCCTGTGTGCACAATACCAGGAAAGCTGTGGGAGGAAGGGCAGCTAGTGCTCAGCAGGAAAACAAAGGCAGAAGCATCACTGACCACCAGCTCTTTGCACTCCCACTTTCCTCCTGTTGCCATGTTCCTTTCTTTTCCTTCTTTTCCCCTCCCACCCCCTTAGACATTTCACTTGCCAAGGATGCTGCCTGAACTGCTCCAGAGCAGTCTGTGCTCTCTCATAATTGATAAATGGAGGTGTTTTCCAATAACCTTATAAATCACAGAATGTAAATGGTTACAGTCGGGATGGGGAAGAGGAATATGCTAGGTTCTAGAAGCCATGAGTACCTTGGAAATAAAGAATAACCCTTGCAAAATGACAAAGATAATTTCTTTTAGCATAATTGCCTGGCTAGGTATTAGCCATGAAATTACAGAAGGAAAAAAAAATAACCAAACACCAACAAGATATTCCTATTTTAAGAGAACAAAAAGGCATGATGTATTCCAAAACAGTTTGTGATCATTAAATTGCATAACCTGTTATGTTTTATCCCTAAATGGCTTATTTTTTCATTGTGTTTTATCCTGTTTGCTGCCTCGAGTTTTCTCAGAAGTAGGTGGAGTAGGAATCTTAAATTAATTTTTTTATTACGTAAGAGAAAAAAATAACATGCCAAAGCCAAAGAGGTCAAAACATACACTTGCTTGGGTATTTATCACTCTGAGATATAAAGAGTTAACGTTAACTTTTAAAAATATATGACTTCTATGATTGTTGAATCATTATTTTTGATTCAGCACTTAACATTCACAAGAGGCGCTTCTTTAATTTTGTGGGAAGCTTTGCTGAGTATTAAATATTTCCAAGATTGTTTACAGCCAAGAATTGTGGATTTTTGCATACAGCGTGCTATTGTTATGATTTAACCTAAAGGAAGCCAAATTAAAACTGATTTACTAAATAGGTTAAGGATAGCATACTTCCTCACGATTTCAACCCTATTTCATGCTTAGACAGGCAGATCTTAATTATACACAAAAGAATACAAATGTTATTAGCATGATAATAATTATTTAGAAGATGTCCTCTTTTTAAAAAAAATTAAACCAGGATTGTCATTCATGCAGCTACATTTTCCAACAGAATGACAGCTTTGCTAGTCATAGATATGTTCAAAGTACATATACAATATTCAAAGCTGTACAGCAGACATGTTATCTGCATGAGCTCGGATATGCAGTGCCAGCGACACACTGCACACTAATCATTATGTCCTACCCACAGTCCTACATGCAAATACAATCCTTTGTGACATTTTGTCAAATATTTTGAGGGTTCTATACTCCTTATCACACCTCCATCCCCGTGTCCTCATCAACAATCAGGCACCCAGAAATCAGTTCCACGGATGGCACAGACTCTAGCCAGTCACAAGCATAACACCGTGCCAGATTAATGAAAAGAAAATTAAAGATTTACATGTTGGTGGCTAACAGGCAGAGCACAGGCAAGGCAAACTCAAGTTTACATTTACCGCCTTGCTGAGCCGCGTACGGCACAGCCAGCCCTGGGAAAAGCAACTTCGCCCTGTATTTGTGTAGCAAGAGATGTAAACATTACATACAGTATCCAGCATGTGACATAATGGATAAATCAATTCAAAGGTCCTCATTTGGAAAACCTACACCCTGGGTCAATACCTATTGTCAATGAGCCCATATACGATCAGATTGAGAAAATGTAGAAATGTTTCAGGACCAAAGAGTTGGCTACAGTACAAGCAGTGCATTTTTGAACATTGATTTGCCAGAAGTGTATCTGTTGTCTGTTGCTCCAGGCTGGCATTTTTAATTATTTCTGGGACAAATGGATCAGTGATACACAGAAAATCTGTAGGGCTTCTTGTCAAATTAATAAAATAATAATGAAAGTAGTCATCTCAGACTGCAAACTGTCAAAAATCCTTGAGAGATCTATAGTAATCTACATGGTTAAACAAACTAAAATGGTCCTGCATGCTATTTTAAATCCTAAGTGCAGTGACATAAAATAGATTGTATAGTGTCCATTGTATACAATGACACCTACTGTGACAAGACCCGACTATGTTTAATGACCTTTTTAAATCTTATACCTAGAGTCCATAAAAGCATTGTAATTCAGTTGTAAAACACACTTTAATAATCAAAATGCAGCTGTTAAAATAGCATTGCTCATAATTCTAACTTGAGGCAATTTTTTTGTTTTTAATGCAGAAGAGCAGACCACAGTTTAAAATTCCTATGAGGTCACTATTGGCCATTACAGTGTTTTTTTGCAACTTAATAATAGATGTTTTAAAGTTTAAGTGCAGCCTCAGGCACTCATAAGCATTTATTACAAATCGCTGGTTGCCTCCCTTATGCAGAGAGGAATAACATTTACATACAGTAGCACGGATTAATAAGATAAAAAATTTGAAAAAGCCGTCAGTCAGGGAGCGAAACTGGTGCTAATAAAGCCCACTATATTCTTCGGAAATATCAAGCCGTCTGTTCCAATATTTTGCCATTCCCCATGAGGTATACAAATCCAAATCAGATAAGTCTCAAGCAATGCCAAAGACATGCTGCTCTGCTCTCCAGTGGCACCCGGCTGAATCTTTTATTTATCTTCAGAGCAATTGTACATTCTAGTATACTAAAGACTGAAATAAACTGAACATCACTCATCAGAAAGTTTCATAAAACGGGGCCCTCATCTTCCTTGTTTGCTAAACCATGATTAGTGAGAAAAATGCACTGCAAAGTATGCATCATGGTAAGGAAATGTAATAGTAGGCATGGGACCTCTGTAAGCAAGGGCTAGTTAAATAGAACCACATCTTGCTGGAGTTTAAAATGATGCTCACGTGAAATCAGACCTAGAAGAGAGAAAATTGCTTTAGGAAAGGGAGTCCACATGCCTTGCTGTCCTCCGTTTTGGAGTGGCTCAAACCCAAAGGTACAGGGAAAAGCGAAAGCGAAAGAGCACACGTAATTTCACACGATGATTAAACTGCAAAGATCCTTGTTCTAACAAATCACTGTGTCACTCTCCCAAACTGCAGCATAACAAAACTGCACATAAAATCATCTCTGCCCCTCGGAACACTGCTAATTAAAAAGTACAACCGTTAGTGTTCTGATTGGGGATGAGGCTGCCCGTTATTTCCAGCCCAAGTGAACATTGATAAAAGAAATTTATTTATTTATACATAATTATTATTGTTACCCTACTGAACAGTGCTGGGGATTTAGAGAAATGAGACGCCACGGTTCTAATTTTTCTTCAAGAAGTCTGCCATATTAACTCCATTGAATAATTACTGAAAAGTAATACACTCGTGTAATATTACCTTATGCAAAATTGCATTAATCAAAAAGTGAGCCTGCTGCAATCAAGTAATTTGGGGGTGGGGAAGGCATACATGCATAGCATATTTTCCTCAGGACTTCTTTTCCTTACAGCAGGGTATTAACTAATAGTTTTGTAGCAATGATCCCATGAAAAAAAGGAAGTAAATCAAAGGTGGGGTGGGGTGGGGGGGCGGATACAGCCCTGTTGTTACACAGGGAAGGCCACAAAAATGCAAAGGAATGGCCAGTTACTATCTTGACAGCCTCCCCCATTGCTCCGACTCTGTACACAATAAAATAAATCCTGCTTGACCTCTCCAAGGAGCCAGACCATTGTTCCCCACACGAAGAAGTAAACGTAGACGCTTAATTACACCCAGGCAGCTTTACAGAACATGGGGCTTATGATACAAAATGATCAGTTTCCTGTTGTGATAGGTTTTCTTCGGAAATTAAGAAAAAGAAAAAAGATGTATACGTGGGGCAGATCATTCCAGGTGTGCATGAAACGTGGCAAATTAGTAAGGGTTCTTGTGCATACATAATGTCTCATAACTACCGGAGTCCTAAAGCACTAATGCAAGTGCAATCATTTTTATAGCCTTTTGTCTTGTAAGTTTTGCTGGGAAGAGCGGAAGGTGCCTCTCAGATTAGAATCTAGCCCTGTGCCATCACAAGGGACAAAACAGCATTCATTAGAGATGTGCATTTCATTTCTTTATTTTTAAAAGGCTGGGTGGCAGGGTGGCCGGCTTGGCTGCTGGTTGTTTTGTTGTGGTTGTTGGGGTTGTTTTTGTTGTATTTTTCTCAGTGGCCGTGGCTGTGAAGTGTGGTTTCTTCCACCAGCCTCTCCCAGGCTAGCTGTGAATAGTGCCCATTTTGAGATTAGGAGATTAGGTTATTCATCACTTGAGATGCTCCCCGCTGTGCCGCTGCTATCAGAGCGCAGCCAAATCAAAACATCTCTGGAAGGCATTTCAGAATAATTGAATGCATCATAATTTCCCTATTAATACATATCTCATATTACAGATTATGCATGAAATGTTCACATTATCTGTTACTTTTTGTTAACGTCTTGCTCCTTGCCAGTAAATTTAATACACAGAGTGAATCAGCATGCTATGATGAAGGGATAGGTTACTGATAGCCATTTTTTTTCAGGATTCAGTAGAAAATTAAAGTAAATCGATCATTTTATAGCCCCACTGGAATGGCTACAAGGGCATGTTGCTAAGCAAATGGTAATTTAAATGTACTGTGTAATTTTTCTACGCAATTTACTGAAGGCAGATTTTATTTCTCAGTTAATATCAGATGCTCTTTATCTGTTAGTGCATGATGTATCCGTGATAGACAAATTATTAATCTATGTTTGAATCAAATGCTGCAGTTTGATAACTATCATGTAGGCACTATAGGAGTTAAAACCTGGAAGAATATGACTATTATTACTACATAAAATAACCACAGATGATTCATTCAACACTCACTTACATAAAGAAAATGCACTAAATTCTAACAAAAAGTAAATCTTAATAACATTTAATAAAAATGTCCACATTCCATAACAAAAAGGATTTTCAACTTGATTGTACATCTGGCCACAAAAGATGCCATTTTTTAATATTTTTAAGATTTTCGCAGTTATGTTAAATGTAATAGGGAAGCACAGAACTAAGCACTGTAAAAACAATAAACATTTTAAGGTAATATATGTTATCCAAGAATATTCAAAGAGCAAACAATTTCTTTTCCTTTTTCTTAAAAGAAAAACACTTAACCTATGTATCAGAGAAGTTTCAATTGTATAAGTCACAACTTCCATTTTCAAAGACAAATAAGAATACATTAAAAAAATCTCTGATGACACCCATCACTTTTATGAAATTAAAAAGGAAAAAGAAGGAGGGCCCCATTTACCCTTCAGGTTGCCAAAGTAAAGGCAAGATCCTCCTGCTGCTGGTGTACAAAATGTATTATTGTCATTAATGAAAAAGTTAATGGGCCATTTTCTTATATATCAATTTACATTTTACAATTTGAGTATACAAATGATATGTACAGCAGAGAGCTGATTATTTTTGCTCAAGGAAATAGTTTTAATGTGTTTTTATGGACATCAAATGTTGTGAATAATGATGCATCCACAGAATGCAAATAGGATGACAGCTCTTGGGCTGTGATCAACAGTCCTTGGATAAAAGGTCTGCTGGGACAATCATGTTCTGTGGAGGGCCTGAACAGTAAAAAATGGGAAACAAGGAGGACACCGGGATATTTGAAAGGAAGATCAGCAGATGGGATTTGGAGTATGACACTCACATAGAGACATGAGATAATATTCTCAGTATTAAGAGAAAAATGTATTTAAAAGAGAATGTGTCCATGTAGCAGTGAACTGCAGACAGAAAGATATTGCTGATTCTAGGTGATAAAATCAATTTCTGAAATTAGTTATGGCTCACCATATAAGAAATGAATTTTAATAACACATTTATACTAGAGGCTCAAATACCTTTGGTTTACTAACTTCATTGTGTGGGGATCACTTTTCTTTACCACTCAAAGGCAGTCAGTGCTGCAGGCCAAATGGTAATAACTCTAGGAATACTACACAACAGACTTCTCTGGAAGAGATATGAGGAATAATTTCTTGAACTGGCATAAACCGAGTCCCCCTTTTCTAAGACGAGTGGAATAATGTCAGATCTGCTATGAGACCACAAGTATAGTCCCCGAAGAGCAGACATTTCTTTTATTGATCATTTGAATTTGTAGGCACATGCCATCTGCTGTTTAGCCCTATGTTTCATTCCAACACACCTGTACCTGTAAAGATAACTGAGTATCTTGGTGACTGGTTGAAACCACACCCACCCACCCCACCTACTAATCCCAGAACTGGCCTCATCAATTTCTACCTGGGACTGGAGGGTTGCAACATAGGCCTGCAGACACACACACACACACACACACACACACACACACACACTAAGGCTATGTCAAAAGAGTGCCAAGACATCTGGATGCAAATGAAAATTTCAGTCAATCATTCATTTCTTCTTTTCATATTTGGGAAAGGGAACTCACTATTCTCCCATCAATGAATATTTTAATTAAAAAAAAACTTTTAGGGGCACCTGGGTGGCTTAGTCGGTGAGTCTCCAACTCTTGATTTTGGCTCAGGTCATGATCTCATTGTTCATGGGATCAAGTCCCATGTCAGACTCCATGCTGACAGCATGGAGGCTACTTGGGATACTCTCTTTCCCTTTCTCTCTGCTCCTCCCCTGCTCGTGCATTCTCTCTCTCTCTCTCTCTCAAAATAAATAAACTTTTAAAAAAGAACTTTTAGACAAGAAAAAATAGAAGTGATGCTGAGTTACTTACTTAAAAAAATAAACTCTGGGTGGTATCTCTCTAGGTAGCTAAAATGAGTTCATTTGAAAGAAATGCTTATAAGATCACATAGATGCAAAACAGAATGTTTTAGAAACATTGTTAATCTGTTTCTTATGAATTTGAAAGAGAAAGGGGCCATAAACAGAAGACAGCAGGACCTTAAAATAGCATCCATGATAAGGTGTATCAGGAAAAATTAAATTAAGTGGTCACAAAAATCCTGTATGAGTTACATTTTTATTAAAACGTAGGGATTTCCCAAGCCAACAACAATGCAGCAAGACTGGAAAAGTATACTATGCCTTCAGTATATAATAAGAGACAGCTGAATGTAAAGAAATACTTACCCATACGTGAATATAAATAAGAAACATAATGGAGATGGGCAAATTGCTCTTCAGGATGAAATACAGTGATGGAAATGAAAACGTATTGCTCTTGGAACCTGGGATTATCAAATCTTTAGGGTTTTTATTTGTTTGTTTGTTTTTGTTTTTTGTTTGTTTTACCATGCAAGAATTGACAAATTGGCAAAGATTTTGATCCAAGGTTACTCTCTTATATATTTCTTTGACCACTTCCTACTCTGCCACCCAAAAGATTACCTTCAAGTATTGCCTTTTAGCCAAAGGTAAGCAAAATGCCCTGGGCTGCTCTCATAAACCCTGCCTAGAAATGTGTGCAAGGAAAACAACCACAATCACCACAAAAATGAATCCCACCTTGGAAACTTCCTTCCCTCAAACAAATACATTTGTAAGTTGCAGGAAATTGGGGGGACCCATATGCCTGTATTGGAACCTAGATAACTGGAATTATTTGAAATCTGAAACACTGAGCACAAAAATAATTAAATTTGGAAAGGCTCCTAGAAAATGATTTAAGCTCCCAACATTACTTCAAAGACAACGTCCCTTCCCACCCACCTCTATCCAAAACAAAGTTACTTCTTTAACTTCTTCCTCTGGTCTGGAAATCAACATGCCTACATCCTCTTATATTTGAATTTATTTTCTCTGCCAAAATCCAGCATCAGTGCCTTTAGGCACACATAGGAAATGAAGTGGGTTGGATATGCTATCTTTAGCTAGCCTTCTATGCATGACTAAAAGCTGAAGAGAGTTAACTGACCTCATACGTATATGAACTAATTGTATAATAAAACTATTTTCCCCTAAAAAAACTACATATATAATTTATTTTATTTTAAAATATATATCCATATATATACACATGTATAGTTTTTAATACTGACATGTAAGCATAGGGTTTGGGGAATATATGTATTTCATGGCAACAGGTAATTTGGTTAATGGAATTTTATTATATAGCTTAAACTATATTATTTTTCAGTATAGTTGAGTCTACTATTTTTACTATAGTTTAGAACTTATCAAGTTTATTTCCTCCACCTGCTTATCCAAGAAATCGAAAGTGCCAATGGACCCTGCGTATTTTGTCAAAATCAGAAAGAGAGCATACATAATTAAGTTTCAACAAAAGTTGTGTTTCACCTTTCCAGTGTATATCTAAAAAGCTTGCTCTGACTTTCTCTTTAAAGAACGTAGAAATGGTCATCTCCAATTGAATTAAGTATCACTTGAAAAAAACCCAACACTCAGAAGATTTTAACTCAGAAAGCCAGAAAATGATGAGATAACTGGCCCCAGTCACCTAAAGGAATTACCATTTTATGAAAGTACCCAATGCCCTTTTCCCCCATAAACAATCTTATAAAATCAACAAAAATCAAAAAATTTTTAAAGTCACCTTTTATCCCAACTCCTACAAAATAATCTACATCATTTATTCCATGTCTTTCCCTTCCTAAACATGCAAACGTTTTACATATTGTAGATAACACGTGCATTATACTTTTCCACTTAACACTATGGATTACGCATTCTTCCTGCTTGGCTTAACTGAATGGTGTTTAAGGAGGCTGTCTTTTATATAAACGAATAATTTTTCAATTAGAAGCAGTACTGTCATTTTGTTTTTAAAGAGGAAGCTTTTACCCCCTTATAGAAAATAAGAAGTCAAGGCCCAAAGGATCATTTCTGAAAGCTTAATATCCCTTGCATTGATGTCAGTACCCGCGATCGGACAGGCTTCCTGCTTAACAATGAATTGAGGGTACTAGTTTGGAAGCCCAAACTTCCATTTCATTCATACTGTCAAACTGTAAGAGAACTTAACCAATCAAGATCACTGCAAGTATAGAGGTTGTAGTTATGCCTGTCCACCTCTAAGGGACAGGGCTCCCTGGACAAAAGGCTTCTCCAACAAAAGAACCATTTGCAAATTCTAAACTCGTCTTTTGGAGCTATTCTCCAGGACACGGAAGCAGTACAGCAGCCAGGACCATTTGTGGGTACATTTTGTAGCCAAATGAAAAATACATAGAAAACATCTCACAAAAATGGACCAAATCAATAAAGCAAATAAACGCTTCTCTTCAGCACTCAGCAGGTACAGCCTTATTTCCCCACCATTCTAAAGGAAATCAGCAATCTATCTTGAAAAATAAAAAGAATATTTCACCACAAATTGACTGCATTTAATAAAATGCAAGCTCTCCTGCCCAGACAGAGAAAATTTGAAATCAATAGTCAAATTCCCCATCTTCTTTTAAGGGAGAGAAACTAACATATAACTTTATTGTTGCTCCATGAATTATCCCATGGTTTTTCACGTTGTGGCAAGAACCCTGCCAATTCTTCACTTTTTAGGTAAAGTAGAAAAACAAAGCACAGGAAGTAAATCAACAAATGACGGTCTCTTTTGGCAAACAGACGGATTACAAGAAAAAAAATAATTTCCTTGTTAAGAATATATTCAGGACACCAATACTTGAAATGTATTGTTAGAAAAGAATATCATTTTTTAAATTGAAAGAGTTTCCTTTCAAATGGGTTTTTTAGCACTTTCTCAAAAAAAAAAAAAAACAGCATGCAGTGCTGAATTAGGTAAAGAGGAAAAAAAAAGTTTAACATGATGCTTCAACCACTATGGTGGAGTACTTTCAAACTGGCACCAAGACAGATGCTTGGGCAAACACAAACTGTGGGCAATGTTTTATGATTCCAACCACCATGGTAATGCCTCTACTGAGTAAGCTTGGGAAGAAGAATGCTCCTGAAGGGCCAGAGTTTCCTGGCCTTCTCTGTAGATGGGAATTTGCACGTGGAGAAAGGTCCCAGGGCAAAATTTGTGGCACTTCGGTGCCCCCTTGTGTCCAATTTGGCACCAGCATGAACTACACCAGGTCTGTGTAGGAAGTGGAGCAGGAATTCCTTAAATCTGGTAAGAATGCAGGGTGGGGTGGGAGGAATTGTAATTTTCTACCTCTGTGTCTGTGGAAAAGTCAGTTGCTGGTGCAATGAGAGATTTCCACACTGTTGCTTTCTCAGAACACTTCAGATGCCCTCCACCTGAACCCCTTGGCTGAATTTCATCTGAAGATAAACCAGAAAGTGCAGTCTTGCATCCCTGACTCCGGGACCCCCATAAACAAGGAAAACCATTTTAGATTGAAAAATGTTATGTCCTTATTACCAAGATATAGAAAAATTGGAGATAGTATTTAAAGTCTTTTTGATAAAGTCTTTCTTGGCCTCAAATCTCTCCCAAATTTTGAGACTTGCCAGATTATTTTCAACATTTTCATGACAGTAACTATTTCATTCCCTCATCATTATCATTATTCTTTTTTTTTTTTTTACATGCAAAGTGACGTTGTAGAAAATTGGGTCACCAATGGATGCGAGAATGTAACTACATTCTCACTCACCTATATACACCTTGAAGCATTAAAAACCAATTCTACATGTAACAAAGCTCGGAATTTTTCAAATTCAATGTTGGGTTGAGGGCAAAGGACAATTTGCCCCATAAATACAAATTTGCTTCTGATGTTTATCTCTGTAGATGGTTTGACTGCAGATCCAGAATTGGATTGCAGTTCTGTCTGCAAGAATTACCTGGGAACCATCTCCTCCTTCTCAACACATTTATTCACACAGCTCCAAAGACATTCCAACGTGGAGGTTATATGCTTTCTTTGACAGAAACGACTGTTGGAGGTTTCAAACTTCATATTGTATCAAAGGATGGGAGGATAAGAGATCCAGTGATAAATCAGAGAAACAAAAGGCAGGGAAAGTAAAGCAGTGAGAAGAGAAGCACATGAATGAAAAAGGGAAAGAGAAGAAAGTGAAATCAGGCCACAGATCTCCGTGAGACCACCTTTTTTTGTCTCAAGTGAAATAAAGTACAATTGTGACTCCTTTTTTGCTCTTTTTCTAAAAATCATTAGAAATACATGTGGGAATTACGAGACTACACTTATGGCTGTCTTTACACTTTTGGTAACACAGTGGGTCCCATAGACGATGGACATTTGTCTGTTCACCTTCAAAGGCAGGTAAATTCCAGGCTGTCCTACCACCACTGCTGTTCAGTGAATCCCACCTGTAACTCTCCTGTGCATTTGCAACAGGATGAAGAGGAAAACCCTTTGGGGACTCCTCAGGATAGTAAACTACTGCTGAATAGTACTTCCATTGAACATTTTCATTTTTAAAAAAAGGCCATGGATTGAGGAAAGAGCAATGATTTTTTTGTCTCCAATCTCAATCACAGCCTCCTTTACATGTTACAGCAAACAAAATTGCATGATTTTCATCTTTATCTGCTGTCAATAGTGCATGTATTTGGCATGCTTTTCCTTTGGTCAGAATGGTTCATACTTTGCCCTGCACTAATGACATTAATTTAAAAAGACTCACTTTAGTAAGCGTTGTTAGTCTCTGGGGTAATAGTTAACTGCCACAAATAGGGATTGAATCTATCACCTTGACCTTCATCATGGTACTTTCAACCCAGGATTTGCCGCCTTGTCTTGACACAGTGCTGTGTGGAGAATACTTGCAAGTAAGGTCAAAAGTAATGTTTTCTTCCATTAGTAAAGTACAAAGCTTATGAATGATTTTCTTTACTACAGACATACATGAGAGTAGCTTCAAAGTTATTCATGAAGTAGAAATATTGTAAATTGCATTCCAAGTTTTTGTTTGGGGAGATGAAAAAGTGGGGAGTTACGGTTGATGCTCTTGCTTATCCGGAGCCCAGGATTCAATGACTGACCCCTTGACCGGAAGACACACTTAGAGATAACGACCAGATAGAATATTTACCAGAAGAGTTAAACCATCTTTTCCTGACAAAAGGGATCTTTAGCATACAGTTGGTCTGGGAAAGGGGGAGTAATCTTCAGTGACCTACAGCCCAGACGGAGAAGACAAGAAACACTCCAAGTGTCAAGGTTCACATATTCTAAGTTGGAGAACATGACAATGGTATCCCCTCATTCTGCCTACAATTACCTTCCCCCAGACAGTCTGTCTCATAACCTTTCCTCTTCATTGAGGTCGCTGCTCAACAGCTGCCTTGTTAGAGAGGCTTCCTGATTACCTTATCTAAAAGTCCCAACTCAGACACTCTTGATCTCTATACTTATGCTTTCTTTTTCTCCATAGCACGTATTGCCCCAAGACATTATACTACACCTAATTACTGGCTATTTCCCACAGTGGAACATACATTCCATAATAGTTTTGCCCACTGCTGTAGATCTCTAATGCACAACTGTCCACACAGTAAGTGCTCAGTAAATATTTGTGGAATGGCCAATTGCCTGAACTTTAGGTACATCCAAGTACATATTCTCTATATGTAAACATACCTTTAAAAAATCTGGAGTACAGCTATCTTACACTTCTCCAATTTAGGAATGATATACCTAAGAGTACCACATCAAGAAATGCTCAAAGCCTCATGGTTAACATAGCACAACATTTTGATTTATGGCTCTCAAACTTTATCATGTGTCTGAATCACCTACAGAACTTGTTCAAAACCAGATAGCTAGGCCTCAGCCCCAAACTGAGTAAGTGGATACCTCAAAATCTGAATTTCTAGTAAGTTTCCAGATGCTATTGATGCTGCTGGTTTGGAGACTACATTTGAGTATCAGTTTTTCTCTAAAATTCAACATCATGGCAGCAGGGGATGGTTGTTAAGTACTTTAAAAAATTAAAACACATACACATTATGGAGTACAATATAAGTTTTCCCTGCATTTTTTAATTTTTTTTTTATTTTTTATTTTTTATTTTTTTTATTTATTTTTGTGACAGAGAGAGACAGAGCATGAACGGGGGAGGGGCAGAGAGAGAGGGAGACACAGAATCGGAAACAGGCTCCAGGCTCCGAGCCATCAGCCCAGAGCCTGACGCAGGGCTCGAACTCATGGACCGTGAGATCATGACCTGGCTGAAGTCGGACGCTTAACCGACTGCGCCACCCAGGCGCCCCTTCCCTGCATTTTTTTTTAAATAAAAAAAGAAATGTTAAGAAGTGCTTGTTTGCTGTGGGTTCACTAGGCATGGATTAAGAATCTAACTCACCTATGTCATTAAGGATACTTGGGTACAAATGGTTGAAGACAACTGATATAAGTCATGTAGAAGTCAAGATATCAAGATAGAAGTTTCATGAATGCTGTAAGTTTTTTGAATGTAGTGAATCTCTCATGAGCTGATTCAGAAGGAAATATAGTAGGCTGGCCTGTGGTGAGGAGAGTGGGGAGGTCCTTTATTAGGCCAAAGAAGACTTTGACATGGTCACAGGAAGCACAGTTTAGGCTGGCAGTTAGTGGTGGGCAGCCAGGGGGCTCAGAATTGTCAGAGCTCACCACACAGAGTGGGGCTGTAATGTCATGCTATCAGTTATCTGGGTCAGCCATCTGTGGGGCCTGTTGCTTTTAAATGGTCCTCTTGAGCCTTTGGCTTTCATCTTTCTCTTACAACAGGGAAAGAAAAAAATCGAATGTAATTTAATGTCTTATAAAAAGGCAGATCCTAAGTTGTGCACATGTCCGTTGCTCACATCTCATTGCATGACTATTGTGATAGATCTTTACGAAGACTGATACAGGGCAATCTGCCACTAAAATACAGAGCAAAGAGTCCTCTTCTGGCTTAAGACTATCAAGAAAATAAAATCTAGCCGTTTTGCATCAAATCACTCTGAATACATTTTCTAAATGTAGAGTGTACACAAGGAGCACATAAACTGGATACAAGTAGGTGAGCAAGAGAAAGAAAATTTCAGCGCTTCTGGTAGGTGTTGGCTCTTTATCAAGCGATAGGCTACTTCACTGTGTACACATAAAATAAAATCTTGGCTCTGTGTATTAATATAAATCTTTCAAAGGCCGAAGATCCTTTACCATTAATGTCTTCTTAAGAGCCATTCCAGAAAATAGTGCCTGGGATCAGTTTGATACTTAGAACAATAAAATCTTTCCCTAGTGAGTCTCCGAAGACTGGTTGTTCATAGCTGTAGGAACCTACTCTCCACTTCCATTTCCCTAACATTCTTTCTGTACTCTCCCCCAAAATAAGAGCAAGGTATGTCTTCCATGGAAAGAGGCACCCACCTGTCCCCTTCTTCCATCCTACAAGGGCTACTGAGATTTATTTGAGGTTTGGTTAGATTTGAAGCTGTCCTCATACATGTGCTATTTTCTACCCAAATCCTTCCAGCAGGAAACCTTCCTCCCATTCTGAAACTTTATTTATTTCTGTTATTCCAGATGTACGTGCCAATCAGTTTAGCTTCTGCCAATTCTTGTTTATTAATAATGCTAACGAAAGAATTGAAATTCTACCAGATTTCAATCTCTTTTTTTTTTCATGCCTCAATAATGAGTCCTAAAAGAGATGAATTCTGATATTGTCTCAGCAACTCAAAGGACTAGGTGCAATCAGAAATTTGACTGGCTTTTGCCTACCTTGCACGAACTCAGGAGGGCTATTCGTACTGCTAACTGCCACTGTATATGTGCAGATAATTTGCATTTTCATTGTTCTTTATTTTATGTTATTAGTTATTCATGAGATGAATATCACATTCAACAACTAATCTATAAAGCTTTTGCTTTAAATAACAATGTGCCGTTTTTGTTGTAGGAGGGGGAATGGAGGATGGACGTCCCATTTAGAAATCTTGTACAAAGAATTGAAAATGAATGACATGTAGGTTCTTCCTTGCCATATGTAAAATCGGGATCTCAAAGAGAGTGGCATTAGAGTTGGAAGAAACAGACTGTACTACATAGGTTTGTACATATAAGGGCCATATTAGCCAGCTGGACCTACTGAGAAAGGTCCCTCACCAGCCAGCCAAAGGGAAGAGAAGGTCAGGTTTAACCATACTATGTAATGAACCTGTAAATGACTAATTATTTCTCTCACCAAATAGCACAATCTGCATGTGAGGCGAAAACCAACACAGAAAGCATCTGAACTCATTTTTTTTTCAGTTGGATATAGTCCAAGTTTCATACACATTGCTTTCTACTTTTCCCAATAAAGGCTCATGTCTATATTAACACAAACTGAAAAGAAAAAAATGCAAAGATTCCATGCTCTTTCTTGATTTTAGGAAAGAGTACATTAATTCAGTAAAAACCATTCAAATTTGAATGTGAGGTCCCAGCTGTGTGGAGGGATTCTGTAAGTGTGTGCCTCTACTGTGGATGTACATTTAGCTGTGTGCATCCTTGCCTATCTCAGTATGAATGTTGATATAGATAACCCCTAGATAAGTTAGTTTTAAAAGCAGATCAATGATTTCACTTACCAAGAGGGGAGCATAGGGCCTTCACTATACTCAAAGGATTTCACTGCAATCCCACTGTGGTTATCTAGGTAGGGGCTGCTTCACCTTGGAGGCAGCGAATTGCTAGGTCTTGACTTGCTTAGGAAGGAGGTAACTATCTCTCCTAGGGAATAAAAAAAATCTATAAGGAGAACTCCATGTTTTCTTCAATAATACAACTTTGAAACTCGAAATTCTGATAGAAAGATAGTGGTGACAGCAGTAATATGACCCAATACAATAGAGAAAATAGAGAAAACTAGCAATCTGAGATTTACGATTTTTGAGGAAGAGCAATACATCTTTTTCGTCCTTTCGACTCTTCCGATACTTGGTATTTGGTAAGTGTTGAAGAAAACTGATAACAACAATTACATCTAACATTTATAGAACTTTCTGTGTGCCAGGCATGGTTGTAAGTATTTCAGTTCATATAAGGTTTCAATTCATGTTGAACTCATCCTCAAAAAAAAGATCCTGTCAGTGAGCTACTATCATCATCCCCATTTTACAGATGAGGAAATTGAGGCATAGAAAGTTAATGAAACTTGACCAAGGCCATAGAGCTAATTAATGGCAGGTTGGGATTCACATTCAGTGGGTCTGGCTCCAGAGTTCAATCTCAGAGCTTTTATTCTCAACTGCCTCTTATTGTACAGCATAAGAATTGCTGGACAGAACTGCCAACTTTTATGGAGGAGCTGAATTCTACTGTCTCAGACTGGAAATGTGAGCTCAGGCGAAAATCACACCTAAATTCTAGGAATACCAAAAAATTACACATACACACACATAGAGGAATTTATGGTGATTATATATGTAATTTTTTGGCAGCTATACTGTAACAACAGTTAGTTTAAAATGACTGATATTCCCTGAGAAAATTTATCTTTCGAAACTTTAGATTCTATTTGGCCAGTAAATAATCTGGCAACCATTTCTAGACATTTCTCAGCTGCAAATACATCATCAGTATAAGATAAAAGTTGTGAAAATGTGGGGTTTCTTTTGTCTACTCCTTTGCCCTTTCTTTTAGTACACAACTCTTCTATCCTTCTCATGCATAGCTGTCTCATTCCGGCCTGCATTCTCTGGGCAGCATCCATTATCTTCTTTTCTACCACACGAGGGAACTTACAGGTCATGTGTCTCATCCCCTAAACACTCTGAACTTTTGTAGGTGACATTTTAGCTCTGGAACAATTTTTTCAAATGAGATTTAATGGGATGCCTCAAATCTCTAATGTATGAATAGAAAGAAGTATAGGGAACCTGGTGTCTCTCTGCTGAACTCCTCCCCCCCACCCCCACTTGCCCTTGCAAGTGTAAGAACCTGAATAGATCCTAAGCCACTGCTTACACCCAAACAAATGCAAATACACACACACACACACACACACACACACACACACACAGATTCAACCACAGCACGTGCATGGGTATTTGAGGCATGTCCTGAAGAAAAGCCTGCACATGGTTGACTCCAACTCAGAAAGTTCAGTCCTGCCTTAGCCCTGTTCTCCTGACCCTTCAGCTGGGCCTTTTGCTTTGACATAGAGTTTACCCACCAAGGAAGCCAAATGAGGACAATAAGGGACTGTCCACCCCGCAGAAGGCGGGCATTTTTCTCCTCTTTGTTCTCATTTCTCAGAGCTTAGGCCCCTACCTTCTTTTCTGCTATTCCTACTGCATCTCAAGCTATGTGAACTCAACCTTGTGCAAAGCTACCCAGAATCTGGCTGTCAAGCTTCCTTTCCACAGGCCATGCCCATCCAAAAAGGAAGGGGTTGACTCTCAATCAGGTTCTACTGCATGAGCAACAGTGAACATTCCAAGCCCGGTCCCACAATGAGCCTCCTCCTCTCTGACGCTCTGTTGAGCTCAAAGGCCCACGGCAGGGTCATTGAGTGGGAAACCAGAAGGGTCCTATCCAGGAGGATTAGGAGACAAAAGTAATTCTTCAGAAGGGAAACTCATTCTTTGCTTGGGACATACCTGTTGAAAATTTGTTGATGCTATTTGAATGTTTCAAAAGTTCTAAACTATTCCCCAATTATATTCTTTAGCTAAAAAAAGTTACACAATTAGGCATGTTCATTGTAATAAAAAATAGAAAATACAGATGAAGAATAAGAAAAAAATGAGCTATAATCCCTCTAGGTATTTTTCCACGGACATGTGCTTACCAAGTGTGATAATAGTATTTTATAGATTTCAATTTTATTGTAATCATCTTTCAATATCCATTATATACATCTAAAGCATCATTCGGAGAGTCTATAGGATTTTTTTCCTAGACAAATTCCCTATTGCCAAGCTTTTATATTGCTTCTGAGCTTCTCTGCTTTAACATCACTGCAATGACTGAGCAATGAGCAGATCAGTGGAGAGGAAGAGCTCTAGGTTCAGACGTGGGTCCAAATCCCAAATAGCCATGCAACATGGACACTTGGACATATTTTATAAAATCCTCCCATGCCTCATTTCACCATCTGTTTCAGGAGAGAGTAAGAACATACCTCGTCGGACTGTTCTGAGCCTGAAGCAAAAAAATACATGTAAAGCACTGAACACTGTGCCTGGTTCATTTTGAACAGCCAATAAAAGTTGGCCATAATTAAATAACTCATTATGTGATTACTTCTTTAGAACATATTCCTAGAAAGGGAATCAAAGGGTCTTGGATTCACACATTCTTTAGGATTTTTAGCCATATTATTAATTGTCTTCTCATTTCTTCTCCCACCGGTGCATAAGAGTGGAAGTGAAAGTGTGCCTTCCCACATTCTCCCTCACTTTGGGGCATTGTCATTTTTTACAGAAGGCAGCATGCAAGAATGGAAAGGCCCGGAGCTTGGAGACAGAAGTTTTGCAGTCTACTCCCAGCTTTGCTATTTATTCAGTAACGACGTGGCCTTAAAACTCTCACTTCTCTGACCCTCAGTGTCTTCATCTATTGTGAAAAGGGGGCTGAGAAAACAGGTAGTAGTATTCACCCTAAACACCATATGGTAGAGTAAATAAAATAAGTTACGAAGGTACCTTATCAACTATACCTTGTCACCCATGTGGTACTTTAGCCCACTTGGGATTTGGCTCTAACTATCCTTAGCATCTTCAGAAGTAGTAAAATTCTAATTCAATTCAATTTGATATTTACTGAACATGTATTATATGCCATATACTGGGCAAAACACTGAAGCTAGAGACTGAAACAACAATGGAAATAGGTACCATGTAAAAATGTAGCTGAGACAGAATCCTCAAGAAGGCCAGAGAGGGTACAGATATTTAATATAATCTTAAAAAAGAAATCAGGACAAATTTGAAAACTTTGTTTTATACTTTTAAATCTCAATGAAGTTTTTGTTCTTTTTTTTAAATCCAAGTTACCAACACATCACCCCAAAGATATCTGCAGGCAAGAAGTTGAGGGATAAGGGGATATTCCTGAACGATCACAACATCAATCATAAAAAAGGAAAAGAAAAGAAATAGAATAAGAGAAGTAAACATAAGAATCTCTGCCTTGTTCTTTGTCTCTGAAAGTATGCCTCTGAGTTCTTCATATTCTCATTCTTGATTATGGCATCTGCCCATAGGGATCCGGGGTTCTGTGGCCACGAGAAAGGCCAGTGTAAAGGAAGTATGCATTGTGGGCCCTGGTACACACGCATCCCCATCTCCACCAGAAAGGAGAGACCAGCCTCACCCCCTAATTCCTGCCTCATTCTTATTCTCAGCCCTCACAAGCTCCTTTTCTGTCTTAATCAGCTCTGATCTGCTTTTAGCAGACAATAATAGGAATAAAGAGCAGCATAGATTTTGGCATGTGTGTGCTTTTTTTTCCCCCTTAATCTTCTATCCAAAAAAGAAAAAGAAAAAGAAAAAAAAAGTCCTCTCTCTTTTACAGGCTTCTATTGTTTTAGAAAAGAAAAAAATTAAGGCAGGAATAACTGGGACCATAACAGATGACATCTCCTTATAGCAAAGCTGCATATTTCATTATTGGCAGGACCAATCTTAATTTACAGTAGACATTGCTGGTCCCGCATTTTATGTTGAAATAATGGAAATGCTTCTTTATGAAAGTTGTAATGAAAAACATAAATAGTATATCTTTTAATGATTAACATTGACTAATTCTACTGATACTGAGTAGCATGTGCTGAAGAGATGGATTATCTCTGAAACATAATTTTACTAAGCGCTGCTATATAATTTGTTAAGCATTTAGTAATAAGTATGTCTAATAAAATACGAAAAAAATATTTAGAAAATGAACCATAATTTTAATATAATTTTAATTAATGGGAGTGCAATTGCAGTGGTTTAAATTACATTCCCAGTGGTAAGAAGCCTTTCAAACCTAATTTGTAAGCCAAGATGGTGGCTCTAATGACTGGCAGCAAAGTTTCTTCAACAGATTTCATGGGGCATGATCCAAAGATAATAGGTTCTCAGCCCAATGACAATCCAATTACAATGCCAATCAAAGCCAACTTCATGCACTCTAATTATCAGATTTAGCTGTCAGCTCAAATACAAACATAACACTTTTATTTAAATAAAAATTTAATTTAGGGGGAAAAAAAGACGACTTCATGTGTGATTTATTGAAACTGCCAGAGCAATCTAACTTATTTCCCTGGTAATATAATAAAATCAGTCTTGTATTAAAAAGAAAAAGTGAAAACTTTCCCCCCCACACACACCCATTCTCCTGTATCTGCTATGCTATATTATTTAAGAGTTAATTTAAGCAAAAAAGCATAACCTAACATGGCAGCAGATATTTGCCAACTAGAAGTAGGTTAAATAGAGTAGCAAGGTTTGAATGAGACAAAATTCCAAGTGAATAAATGACAAAACCTAATTAGTTTTTACTAGTCATCAGGAGAAATTGTGTTTCAACAAAAATCCATTTATTTGAGCTAAAGCTGAGGACACCAGCTTTCCCTTGTCTCTGCATTGAATCATAGTAGAAACATGGGCAGGATAGAAAGAAAGGTAAGGCAAACAAGATCCATATTAGAATGATTTTAAGACATCTGATATTCAAATCACAAACAGTAATAATCTAGAACATCAGTAATGCGTAGCCAGTGCTCCCCGCCACAGCCCAATCCTGACTCAGCTTTTGTTACAGGTTTCCCTTTAGGATTAAAGTGAAAAGATTCTCTTGGAGCAGCACAGCCCAGCAGAAGTGTTGTGTGAGCCATAAGTATGAGCCACATAAGTCATTTTAATTTTTCCACCAGCTACATTTTACAAATATGAAGAAGAAACAGAAAATTAAGTTTAATAATATATTTCACATAACCCAGTATAGCCAAAATATTATTTCAACATCAAATCAAAATTATGAGTGAAAAGTTCTACGTTATTTCTCTTCATGGGAAGCCTTCAAAATAGGTATATGTTTTACACCTACAGCACACCTCAATTCAACCACATTTCAGGTGCCCAATGACCACATGTGGTAAGTGGCTACTGCATTGGGTAATAAAGTCTTAGAAGTTGATCCAAAAAGGAGGCAAGGAAGCAGCTACCTTTAAGGTTTAATTGTATGGCTCTAAAGAACACCTACCCTTCCTCCCATTCCAGGGCTTGTATACATATATATTTACTGGTTTTCCAAAGAACCTAAAATCCCCTCGAGTATTTTATTTCTTAAGGTTGGAAGAATATACTTTATATATATATATACATATATGTATCTGTTTATATGTAA
The DNA here is from genome assembly GCF_027475565.1 of Acinonyx jubatus. Classification (NCBI taxonomy): domain Eukaryota; kingdom Metazoa; phylum Chordata; class Mammalia; order Carnivora; family Felidae; genus Acinonyx; species Acinonyx jubatus. The sequence goes on along the minus strand of NC_069388.1, from coordinate 75,457,120 downwards.
TGGAGAGAGGTATCAGGGGAGATTTTTCTTTTCTAAAACGTGTCTAATGAAATGCAATGTGAATATATACAATTCTTCTAGAATATATATTTGCACAGGAGCTCCTGGCTCAGTCAGTTGAGCATCTGGCTCTTGATTTTGGCTCAGCTCATGATCCCAGAGCCATGGGATTGAGCTCCACATCGGGCTTCGTGCTGAACATGGAGCCTGCTTGAGATTCTCTTTCTCTCTCCTCCCTCCCTCCCTCCCTCCCTCCATGCCTCTAACCCCCCTCCCTCTGTCTCTGTCTCTCTCCCTCTCAGATATATATATAGATATATGTCTGCATAAAATTAAGACAGGCCTTAAGGCCTTGGAAAGAAGGCCTTAAGGCCCAAGGACACTTGGAAAGAAGGCAGGGGTGTAATATGGGGATAGTAGTAATGGGGAGGTACAGGGGACCAAGGGTATGCTTTGCCTCTGCTAGCTGTGAGTCCCTGTTTACAGGTGGAAGTCTCTCAAAACCTTCTTCTGGATCTTCTTTGATCAATGCAGGGGTGCTCTGGAAGCCCACACTTGGGAATATATTTGTTCATACCGACATTCTCCCAGGCTTCTTCGGGTGACCTCCTATCCTTACTGTTGAAGCCAAGATGACACCCTGAATGCCCACCTCCACACTTCCTAAATTCTTCTTCTGTTAAAAAGGCACTTAAATTTCCAAACCTACCACATAGTGTTAGACAAGAATCACAGCAGGTTAAAACAAAGAGTTAATTTGTTTCATCTTATATACTTGGAGTTGGGAGTCACTTGAATTTCACATGCAAATAGATGCAAACATATGCAAATCAGGGTTTCTCCAGATAAATTGAGTGAAAAAAGAGCCTTATAGTATTAGTAATATTCAGGGATTTTTGTGGTGTTTAAAAGGAAGTTATTTGCTTCCTCCAATTCCACATGTGAGTATCTTTCCCAGTCCTGGATGAATGAAACCAAAAATTACCAGACTTTAAGGAACAATGATTTTGAAAACATTGAACCAGATAGATTGAGATCAGGCTATATTTAAGCTTTAATCATTACATCTTAAATGAAACTTTCCCAGGAAAAGCTAAAACCTTTCTTACTAAAGGATAAAGGAGTGCTCCAAATAAATCTTTGCTCTAGGTCTGACAATAATACAATTAAAAGTGTTTCTAAGAACAGAAGGGATAATAATACACCATAGGAATGTGAAGGTGACAGACAGGACAATACACAGAGATACTGGTTATTATTTTCAATATTAGTAACATATGTAATGGTACTTTGGCATGTATTATCTCAGTCTACTTCTAGAATCAATCCAGAGCTTTGTGGTGGTTGTTTTTGTTCTTATGGTAATGTCATGAGGTAGTATAACTGGTATTATCATCCTCTGTTTGGATATGACATTTTGAGTTCTAGCTTCTGACCTCAGCATGTCCAAAGTCAAGCATAATCATTCTCCATAAAACCTGTCCTTCACGAATGCTTTATCTATCCATGACACTGTTCTCTAACTTGGCAAACTGAAATATCAAGTCATACTCAAACCCTCTGTCTTCTCTGGTTTTACCCTCAGACTTAAAATAGGCACCAAGCTGAATGTAGATGCCTTAAAAGGACCAGACCCCAGCCCTTCACAGTTATAGAGAGAATCACTACCAGGGAGAGATGTTTGGAACGGACAGCCTCCCAACCATACCCTGAGATTTACCTTCCCCTTGGGAAGTAATTATGCTAATTACTAATACCAAAGTCACACCAAGAGGCTTCCATTGCATGTTTTAATCCAACATGAAAACACAACTTTTCTTCAATTCTCCAAAGTCCAGCACAAACAAAATGGAAACAAGATTCCACTAAACAAGGATAATGGAACTAGGAAATAAGAAGCAACTAGGCAGTCTAGCATATGAAATACAGCTCAGTATCGTCCTTTCCTAGCTCCCAAACTGCTGCCAGTGGTAGGTGATCTTCTACTGTCCCTGAAGAGTGTATGGAGCAGAGCCATGGGCACCACCGCCTCCCATAAAGGGCTGCCCTGAAAGACTGAGGTCAGAAACATTAGTCTTCTAGCCTGGTTGAGGTCTTTCCTTCACTTCTTCACAAGAGGACCTCAATTTGCCAAAAGTCTGTTAGGGAGACCGCCCTAGACCTACACTCACAGAGGCCTGGGATTACCTTACAGTCTCAGAAGAGCTCAGCAACAAAAATCCAACTGAATAAATTTAAGGCATATGAAATGTGCACATGTGGTGGCAGGAGGTCATTTCTTCAGGTCCACTATTTTCCAAATGTCTCTCAACTCTGTCCTCTTCGTGAGCACTCCCAATGACTGAGTCAGTCATATCCTTTTCCTTTCATAATAAGGTCTAAGAGGTTTTTTAAATGATAAATATAACTCATGCTTATTTTAAGAAATCTGCAAGACAATCAGAAATTCAAAGACAAAAATAAAAATCACCCATAACCCTGTGATCTCCACCATCTCTTACTGGAATACATGCAGTGGTCTATCCGTTCTTCCAGATTCCAGCTTCCCCCTGCTACAGTGTCGCCACACTGTTGCCCCTGCCTTACATTCACTTCACATGGATGAAACATCATTTAATTCAGCAAATATGTTTACTGACTAGCTCCAGGGTGTTAGAGACTGTGAGGAATGGCTAGGGGAAAAAAAATCAGACCCTGTCTGAAATCAGTCAATTTACTCCCCTGCTTGGAGACCTGTGGTTCCCCCACTGCCTTTGGAATCCACTCCAAATACCTCAAAAAACATCTTCACTTCTTTTCAACAGACACTGCTGAATTAACTGTCCACGCCACCATGTCCTCAAGCATCCTACGTCTTGTGCTGCACGCACTGCAATTCCTCCAGGCCTGCCTCTGCTTTTGTAACCATGATTTCTTCTACCTGGATCTCCATCCCCTACACACATCACCACCACCACCACCACCACCACCACCATCCTGGCAAGACAGTGAACACTCAAGAAATGTATGTTAAATACAATATTACTCTGTACTGGGTTAATCCAAGATCAAGAGATTTAAATGTGCTCCAAGCACTTACACATTTGATGAGGATAGGGTAAAACTGAAACATATTTTTTTAAAGTTATATTCACAAAGTCTCTTTCAACAGCAGGTGCAACAAAAGGTACTATGACTGTTGGAGGATGTGGGATAGAAAGATGCCATGGTCTCTTGTTTAGATTGGAGGAGCAAGTTGCAAGCAGCTCTATTAATTCTGCCAGTATGTTTTTAATTTGAAAGACTTGGGATTTCAGAAACTTGTGGCCTGAAGGGAGTGGTTTTGGAAGATGGTGTCAAGAAGGTATCTCAAGTAAAAACGAAGCTGTGTGGGAAAAGCTGAGGTAAAAGTGGTATTTTTGGCTGAATAAGCAAAGATGCTCATAAAGAAAGGGGAGGAGAGGCTGGGGCATGAAAGTCCCTGGAGGATGTTCTAAGAGCCTGCATGCTTTCTCAGCATGGCAGGAACACCTTGATGTCGTGCTAGGTGAAAAAAAATAAAGTTTTCATTCTATGATGAAGATGTGCATGATTGTCTGACGCTAATCCAGCATTTCAGCCATGCCTCCTTCTTCCATGTCTCTGGCTTTGCTCAGGTGTTTCAATCCAAGTTCATTCTCGCCCTTCCACTCACTACACTCTCCAGCTTTGTGGCCTCCTTGGGCATCTGAACCTGTACTTCATCTTCCCGCTGGCACCTTATCTCCTCCCTCCTGGTAAACACACACTCCTGGGGATTCTCATTTACCAGACTTGGTGTCAGGGCCCTCTGTCTTACCTTACTCCATGTAATAGTCAAAAAGATCTAAGTAGAAATTCTAAGGACATCCCCACCCTCATTGTCCAGCCTCCTGAAAACAAGGGCTGGTCAGAGGAAAACTTCAAAGAAAAGTTTGGAAACCTAAATCCTAATATGAAGAATAGGTATGAGAGAATAAAAGCATATCTGTCATATAACTATTTTCTTTTTTAAAATTTTTTAATGTTTATTTATCTTAGAGAGAGAGAGAGAGAGAGAGCAAGTGAGGGAGGGGCAGAGAGAGAGGGAGACACAGAATCTGAAGCAGTCTCCAGGCTCTGTCTGAGCTGTCAGCACAGAGCTGAACATGGGGCTCAGTGAGGGGCTTGAACCCATGGAGCACAAGATCATGACCTTAGCTGAAGTTGGAAGCTGAACTGACTGAGCCACCCAGGTGTCCCTGTCATACAAGTATTTTCAAAAACAGGTTTTATTAAGATGATATTAATTATTTTTAGATGGGCAGCATCACTGATTGAGGATGATGTGTTCTACATTTTTTTTACAAAGAACCTAAGCTGTCCTCCCACCAGGGGAGGATCCCACTAACTTCACTAAGACTGCCTCTCACATCCATTTGCCTCTTTCCTTCCTAATTTCAGAGCATCTGATTGCTCTGCAATCCTCGTCTTCAGTACTCCTGCAGGTTCCTTTTCCTCCATCCACAAACACAGAACTACCAGATTCTTTAAAATAAACAAACAACCCAGCAAGCCTGCCCTTTGATGAGCACATCTCTTTTCTCTCTAAAAATTTCTCTCTCAAAAATTTAGTGAAGAGTAGTTAATGACAATTTTCTTACCCCCTTTTTTTTTCATATACCTAAAATTTCATTGCTGCTTTTCCTAAAATTCTAAGGCATATAGGATCACTATCACTTTTCTAAGGGCCAGACCACATTCTCACCTGCTTGTCAGAAAGTTTGGACTGACTATTCTCTGGAAGTCAGAATATTAAATAATAGTCTAAGCCTTGTCTATTCTCTTTCAATTGTAAATATGATAGTAACATCCTCAGCTTACAGATCATGTCATTCATTTTCAAGGTGGCTAATATATATCACTGTATTCACACAATCTAACCCATGGAACTGACATTAGTTCTATTCCCAGTGTGTCTACCAAGGTCTTGGAAAACGTGAGTTGCCAGACTGAAACCCTCTCCTAACTCAGGTCACTTATAAGGGCAGACAATTTGTATGAATGGTTTCTGAATAGTGCATCGGTTTTCCTAGAGGTGACTGGGTCCCTTGTATACTAATTAGTTTTTACTAACCCCTTCCATTTGGGGACTAGACTATATACCCCATGTCTATGGCACTGAATTCTCCAAAATGATTGAGACCCCAAGCATATCCACTACCAGGTGCTCTGCATCCTTCTGCTTCCATGACTGGATTTATTTTAATTCCACATTTGGCCTATTCATGGCAGCCATAGATAAAGCCCTGTTAGTTTCACCTCGCTGGCCCCTTATCCAACGAATACGGTCTTGGTGGCCTCATTTCCAAGAGCTTCATTCTATTGCCGAGGTCCAAGAATACTTTCAACAATGATTCCATCTGAAGTGTGCTATCTATAGCCTATCTCATTGCAGTTTCTTTCCAAAGCAAATCATTCTGATGTCCTTGTCTTTACTGATGAGAGCTGGCTCAAAGTGGAGTCAAATTTCCCTTCCTTTCCCTCCATATTTGCAAACTGTTTTCTAGTTTAGAGTTTATCACCACATTCATCCATTACCCTCCTTTCATTCTTACTTTCCCTAGCAGAGTTGAGGCCCTCATTACCTTCTAGGGTATTTATAGAGAACCTCTCTGGATGCCCACCCCCCCAACCCCTACTTCTTCCTGTTGCACTATCAACCTTTCTAAAGCATAGCTCCCATCGCATCTCTCCCATATTCAATGACTTTCATGGTGGTACATCCCCACCCATTTAGAGGCAAATGAATCTGCCTGGCATTTGAAGTCCTTCCCAAACAGAAGTTACCTCTGGAGTTCCATTTCTCACCACTTCAAACCCATTCCAACCTCTATCTATATAGCACTGCTAACCATTTCCCCAAGATGCTTCACTTTCCTATTTCTGTGCAATTGTTTGTGTGGTTATCTCTGCCTCAAGCATCTTTTCCTAATCCCCACGAATAAAAATACTGCCCACGCTTCAAGTTCTTTTTTATGAAACCTCTCTAGATTTTCCTAAGCAAAACTGGTTTCTCCCTTTTTAAAATCTCTATAACATCTGGTTTATCCCTCCCCTGTGGCTCTTATAATTCTTCCTGTATCCTATCTCTATACATCTTTGCTTTATCCATCTTAAAGGACCTTAACCTCCTTTATAGTGGGTGTGGTGGGCAAAATTATAAAATGAACCCCCAAGACTCCTGGTCCCTGCTGTACACACACCTTCTCTGAGTTATTCAATCAAGCATTAATCTAGCCACTGTTGTGAAAAAATTTTACAAATGGAATTAAAGTTCTAAATCACTTGACATTAAGATGACAGATTATCTGGGTGAATCTGACCTAATCACATGTGCTCTTTAAATACAGAGAATTTTCTCCATCATAAAGAGAAGTAAGAGAGTCCAAGTACAAAGGGGATTTGATGCATGAGTTTGCAGGTTTGAAGAGAGAGGGGGCCACAAGACAAGGAATGCAGGTAGCTTCTAGAAATCATGAGCTGTCTCCAGCAAGAAAGCCATCCAAAAAATGAGGATCTCAGTCCTACAACCACAAAGAATTGAACTCTGCCAGGAAAATGATTTTGGAAGTAGAGTCTTCCCAGAGCATCCAGACAAAAAACAGACCAAATGAATCTTCATTTTACCCTGCTGAAACCCTGAGCAAAGAACCCAGCCACATGATGCTGAACTTCTGACCTTCAGGAGCTAATAAATGGGTGTGGATTCAAGTAGATAAATATGTGGTAATTTATATAACAGTAATAAAAAAAACTAATACAGCAGGGATATCTTACTCGGGTTATTAGGCCCAGCATTGCCAGACTGTGTGGCTTCACACAGGACTGTGTCAATAAATATTCAATTTCCAATTGCATAAAATATATTATAGATGTAATCCTGTTAGCAAGAACAAATAGAAGGCAAAATAAAAGGCAAACAGGTTGAAACCTTTAGGGAGAATTTTGAAAATTCTTAATTTATTAACTCACATTCTAGCACATTTTGAAAGCCCTAAGTGTAAGTCCCTAGAGCAAACTCAGTTCTGAAAATTTATTTTTTAAGAAACTTATTTTGAGAAATACACAATAATGGCCATTTGTTAAAAAATGCCACTCTTGGTAATATTACTGAAGTGGAACCTAGTTCAGTACCTGTGGTTGCAATGAACACCCTTGTCACCTACATTTCCAAACCCACAACTTCAGCTCTTATATAAAACTACTAATTCTCTTTTTCAACACTACCACTCTTTTCCTGTTAATGTTTTAAAATGGTTTTCTCTTTTTTGATCTCAAAATGTAATCAAACTTTAATATTGCTGACATTTAAACATCATATTAGTCCCCTTTCTCTTCAAGTTAAATGCTAAACCTAACCTTGTCACTTTACACCTGCTGTAGACTGTGTGGAGAAGAAGGCAGCTGCCCAGCAGCAGAGGGAGACCCACCCTCATGGCCACATTCTCCATCTAGAGTTCCAAGGACCCAGGTGAGTCACTTAACATGCTAAGATTCAGCTTTCTCATTGGCTAAACAAGCTCCCAGGGCTGACCTCTCAGAACTGCTGTCATCTTCTAATGAAAAATGCAGAACAAAAGGCCTTGAAAAGTATAGCAGGCACAGCATTATAATTATGCAAAAGGAATCCCTAACTCTCCCATTGGCCTGTATACTCAGGTAATTGTTTTCAATGAAACTATGGAAAGATTTGTAGGCAGCTAACATGCACGTTGGGCCATCCATAACTTTTGCCTTGGTACAGTCAGACTATTATTTACCCAATAAACCATAACTGCAGTGGAGGCCCAATAATTCAGCATCTAGAGGGATTTGCTATGGAAGAAGTCATTATGGTCTATCAGATCAAAAATTCACTTTTAAAGAAGTGTCCAAATACAGATGTACACAATGGGCTCAAATCATTACAGACTATTTTGCCAAATAATACACATTTTCAAAATTACTGTAGCACCTATCATATACCTCACTGTATACTTATCCCACACATAGAAGGGACTTCAGTGTTTAAGAGAGAGAAAGAGAAAATAAAAGGAAAAAAGAGATTATAAGCCTCCATTTCAAAATATAAAGATTATATTACAAGTGTAGAGAAACTCAAAAATCCAAAAGGTAGAGATAGGTATTTCGTTTCTAATTCACATTGTGCAGGTTGATGATGATGATGATGATGATGATTATCATTATTACTATTTTTTACCCCAAGTCCCATCAGCTGAAAAAAACGCTGTCAGCCTTCGCTCTAAGTGTTCTGCATGTTGTCCCTTTATGTTATTTTAAAAGATCTGAACAAAGAGCTTGACGTATTGCAGGCAATTTGGAAAAACACGAAAGTTACAATAGATGGTGTATATGTTTGCTTCTTTCAATTTTGCTCCACAGAAAGAAATCAAGGCATCCTTCTTTGATGTCTGTTTTGTTTTGTTTTTGTAATCACTTGTGTACATGGTGTGTACATACAGAGTGATGAGGTTCACATTCATGAGAATAATGATAAAAAGAAAAGATTAAAAATTCTTAATGTTAAATGGCTTGATTAGGATAAATACCTCAAGTTTCATACACAGATATAAGTAGCTGAAATTTATCAAAAGTTTATTTGTATTAATTAATGCTTTCCACTTATGGATAGGAAAGTGTGCACTAAAAATAAAATAATCATTCTATAGTCACTAAGTGAGTCCTGGAAATGCTTATTTGATGGTTTTGTTTGTGTTGTTTTCTTTTCATATCCCTTCGCCAAGGTGTGTGTGTGTGTGTGTGTGTGTGTGTGTGTGTGTGTTCTCTCTTTCCTATCTCTCTCCTTCCCTCCCTTCTCTCTTTTCCCATCTCTTTCTCAATCATCCCCTTTTCCTCTCAGACATACAAGAAAACATTAGATTAATTATAGTGCCCCTAACATTAGTTTGCTTTGACTCAAGAAACTCAAGGGCATTTCATAGCCTATCTCTATCTACTCATCCATTTTAGTATTTTTAAAGGAATTTCTTAAAATATTGTTTTACTATTTCACAAAAGTTTAAAAATCAGAACCTGCTTTTTCACTCTTTCTTTCCCTTTTATCAAGATCAGTATTTTTTTTCTTCCTGCCTAGAAATGATCCCTTCAAAAAGTCAGCAAAATATTTTGGCTGTCTTCAGCTGCACTTTGGGCTTCTCTGTTACAAATTGTATAAACATTTTCCAGACAGGGGAATTTGAAGGGTTTAAATTATTTTTTTAAGTGATGTCTGTATTCTAGCACATTCGCATTTGCAAGAGGAAGATGGAGGCAAGGAGAGCTACCACAGAACGTAATATGTCTGGAATCAGGGGACTATTGAGCTCTATGCAAATCTGAGAAGGGAAAATATCTTCCTCATACATTATCTACAGCAAGGACTCTGAGTTTCCCAGGCTGATGAAACAAATGCTCTCGTTGGATGTAGTCTGTCATTCATATTGAGCTCACATATTTTACTTCCTGAAACCAAACAAATACTGATAAACTACTTCAGTGAGCCTTTAATCAAAATTTCGGCAGTACGCAGTTGGCGACAGGAAGATCAGTCTGTGGAGCCTGAAACCCTTTCATCATCAAATATACAGAAATAATAATTATATTTATCTGTTTGGTTCAGGCTGCACACCAAGATTTACCCTTGCCCTAAGGACATAGAAATCATCACGCATTGTCATCTCTAAAGAAAAAAAAATTCCTTAATAACTTAGAGGTTAAATGGTTCTCAATAGTTGTGGGGGCTGAGGAAAGGGAAATAAAAATAATACATTACTTTTAGCATTTTTTCTTGTAATGCTAGAATAAGCTGTGTTGTATACTAACCAATTAGCACTTCTGATAATAACCCTGAAAGCACTAGTAAGCATCTAGCCTGACCAATAAAAACATTTTGGGGGTGGGAGAGATGAGACTGTCCCATAATTCTGTTTTCCATCCTTTTAGGAGGTGGGTGTCTGGGTAAACATGTTTCAATTCAACTTATTCCAAAAAGAGTTGAAAATTAGATTAAATTAACCGAGGAGTTGAATTTGAAAAACATTTTATGGCAGAAACTGTGTATCTTCATTTGCATTCCTACAAAAGCAGAAACAGAGACAAGGACTTAGTGAACTGAGGTTACTGGGACATGAGTCCAGGAAGCCGGCATAAAGGAACAGGGAGAGTGAGTCAGGGAAGGAGGGAAAGCAGGTGAGGGTGAGTTGTCAGCCTCTTATCACTGTGGACACCGACCTATTCTCTCTTGGGTCCCTCAGGAACTGAGAAGACATGAACCCCAGAACTGTACCACTGCAGGGTTAGAAGGTTGGGGTACTTATTCTCTGATCCAGTCCACAATTGAGAATTGCCCTGGCCCTGAAAATTTCTAGCTCCATTTCTCCAAGGCTACACCTAATCGGGGCTAAAGCAGCTAAGGTAGAGAAAGCCCTGAAGTAGCGAAGCTGAGAGAAACTTGAGGTGGGAAGACATCAACACGCACAGAGATTGCTTACTGGGGCTGAGGGAGCCAAGGGAATGTGGGTGAGGGGACTGATATCATCTACCATGCATTTCTTCTTCTAGACTAACTTGAGAAGATCATTTTATGTTCCTCTCAAAAAGTAAGTATAAGCTATCGAGCCATGAAAAGACATGGAGGAACCTTAAATGTATATCTGAATCTGAAAAGGCTACCTACTATGTGATCCCAACCAGATGATATTCTGGAGAAGGCAAAGCTATGGAGAGAGTTAAAAAAAAAATCAGCATTTGCCAGAAGATGGGAATTGGGGTGGGGGGATGAATAGGTCGAGTACGGAGGATTTTTAGGGCAGTAAAAATACTCTGTACGAGATTATACTGATGGATATATGTCATTATATATTTGTCCAAATCCACAGAATATACACCAAGAGTGAACTGTAATGTAGTGTCAACGTAGGTTGGGTGATTATGATGTATTAATGTAGGCTCATCAATTGTAACAAATGTACCACTCTGATGGGGGATATTGGTAGTGGGGAAGGTTTTGCATGTTTGGGGGCAGGGGGTATATGGGTAATTTCTACCTTCTCAATTTTTCTATGAACCTAAAACTGCTCTAAAAATAGTCAACAATAAAAAAGTACATCCAAGAGCACTGAGCATAGTAATTAGCACCACATATTATTTATGTGGAATTACCTTTGCAAAACACACATGTATTCAGGGGAAATTCCTTTTAGCCCCTCTTCACCCATTTGCCTCAGACAAATATTGCCACTCTCCGCCCCTGGTTCTCTTTTTTGGGTCCTCTTTATCACATTTTCTTTTCATTCACCTCAACAGTTTTTCTTCCTCCTCAACTGTCTTTCTGTCTTTACTTTTCCACAATCTTCAAGAGTTGTGGAACATGCTCTTTAGCCAGTTAACACAGAAAAAGTAGCCCTAAAACTGCCATTAAACAAATTTGGGTCACTTGGTTACTAGAATATTAGCTATTAAAATAGCAAGAAGGTCTTACGTGTCACATTGAATACTGGAAAAACATTTAAATTAAGATTTTGCTTTGGCCTACTTATGGAAAGGAAGACAGGGACAGGGAGGGAAGGAGGGAAAAGGGAAAAAAGAGAGAGATGGAGGAGGAAGAGGGAGGTAGGGTGGGAGAGAGGAAGGGACGGAAGTTGGGAGGGAGGGCAGGAGTCTTTGTGATTTTGTTTGAAATGTTTTCTGGTTCATTTATGATGTATCCTATAAGCTCATTGCATTGGGAAATATTTTCCCATTTTGACACTTTCCCTGGCCAAACACTCCCACCAGCTTCATTTTAATTACACAATCTAAGGGTAACGAGGGTCTCCTGTTGGAACTTACTGCAATATCTACAGTTGCCACATCTCTAATTTAAGAGGACACACACCTGCTTTAATTACAGGGCCCTTGAGAGATAACAAGATATAAGTAACATGACCAGATGAGAGTCAATTGCTGAAACTGTTTCCTGATAAAATGTATTTAGCTCCAGAGGGTAAAGCTCACTAACTCTTTCCTATATGGCATCAAGGTGTCAACAAGAACACAGCTACTGGGAATAATTGAAATGCCTCTCTTCACTGAGAAACTGCCCATACAGTCAACAAAGCCCACATGACGTGGCAGTAGATGTAGAGTCATTTCTGGCTTGTTCTGTCATCAGAAGAGAACATGGACACGAGAAAATTGCAGTGGAATATCTCCATGCAGATTTTATTCAGCATTTATTTCCTCCCTCAGTGAACATAATCTTATGCATTAAACCACCATCCTTGGGATTTAGTTCTCAGGTTTTTGTTTTTGTTTTTGCATATAATCTTGACAAATTTAACAACAATGTATTTTATTGGTTTTCAACCCGTAGTCTTTGGTTAATGGGTGAGAAGTTGAATGGAATGACATCGCACAAGTGCTGGGAACTGTAAGCAGAGCATTCAGGGCGTTCCCCCACTCTGTCTATTTTGTCTCATTCCTAGAATAATATTCCTGTCATTTAGCAGATTATTGACACCAGCCCATCTCGCCGTAAGAGTCAGGATAGGACTCAGGGGTTGAAGCCAAAAGAGTTTATTTCGTGTTCACATGAAAGGCTGCTGCTCCTCCACGCACCTCTCCAAAGCGGCTTCCAGCATGAAGCAACTCAGAGAGACATACACGTTGCTTCCATCTTGGGTATCTGCCAACCAGGGACCTGCAGGGCGGCCACACCGGAAACGAGAGCTGGAGGGTCATGCGTTGACTACTAACTGCGCTGCCTGGAAGTGAAACAATGTCTGTTCACAGCCCATGGGCCAGAATTAGTCACATGGCACTGCTAATTGTGGAAGGCCTGGGAGCGTCAGGGGTTCAGGAAGAAGGAACTGCCTTTGCCACACTTCTCCATAACACGCTCTTCACACCCACAACTAACTAACATTCCTCAAAGGCTATTTTTATCATGTTCCTTCCTCAATGAAATGCTCAGGAATATTTTCCCAGCACCTGGCATTTTTAAGTGACTTAACATTTAGTCATTTTCTTCCCCAATACATGTTAAGTCTTCAAGAGGCCACAATGAAGACAATATTTTTGAAAAGGGCAATACTGCGCCATGATGAGATTCGGTAGGTTTAGGACAAAGACAGGGTTCTGGGGGAGAAGAGGATCATAAGATCAGGGAGGGCAGAGCCTCTGTTTGTCTTCTACATCATTGAATCTCCATCATTATCATGTATTACGATATCAGGAAATATTTTTAAAATTTAATAGAACTGCATGATTTTCCCTGTGGCTAGTTCTGTCTTTTGAAGTAAGTCTAACCACCTCTCCGCTAGCAGTAGCCTTGTTAGGCCTCCTCTTCTGCTTCTCTCCAAATGTCCCCATATACACAGTCAATGGTAACACTTGGATTTACAATTTACAAGGCACCTCCACAAGTATTTTTTTTTGAGCCATCAACTCCTCTGTAAGATATGCAAAGGAGGTATAATTATTCCATTTTAGAGATGAAGAAGCAGAATGTCAGAAGCATGAAATATTTCATACTTCCTCTAGCTTTTAGTCCAGAGCTCTTGCCACCATTCCCATATTCTCGGTAGCCCATTCTACAGGCTTCTCCTTATGCTACTCACAGACCTGCTCTACTCCTCCTACCTTGCCAGACAATGTTGCTTCTCTGCTCTTCCACCTAGATCTGCCTCACATTCTCCAGAATGCCTTTTTGGCTGCTTTGCACCAGAACATTCTCCCCACTCCTAATTCTGTTTGGATGTATGATCTATAGAAGGATCATCATCCACATATGCTCTGAATATTCTCTCTAAACAGACTGGAAACTCTTATGTGGAGGAATTATATCTGTCCACCATTTTCTATGCCCCTAAGCATCTAGCAGTGTGCTTGGTGCATAGGTGCTGACCATTTCTATTACACACGGAATGAAGCAAGAAGAAAAAAAATCAGAGTATCATCCATGTTTACTGAAGAATCCAAACTCACAATGGCAGCTGGGCTGACTTTGTTTATAGACCTCCAAGTTGATATTAGATAGCCATTAAGAGTTTAAAGCCATCCTATTTTAAAGAGATCTTAAAAATGTTTTACTTACAAATTCCAAGATTCTGAGGAAGAATCAAACACCTATTTTTACTCTAAGGAACATTCTATAAAGATAATAAAAGGGACAAGGATTATTAGCAAATCTTTTAATAACTAACTGAGAATAGAAAAAAAAATAACTGCAAGACTTAACCACTGTCAATTTAGTTCAGTATTCTCTTTCTCACAGTAAATTTGGGGGAGGAGAGGCTGGGAGAAATTTTTATAGCACAGAGTAGTAGTGTTCCTCAAGTGGCATCAACTTCAAATAGGTAAACAGATTAGTGAAGCTATTTTTTTCATTTTGGGTACTGCATTCTATATAATAACTACCTATTATGTAAAGTAACACCTATATTTATTTGTACAAAGGCTGCCTATATTCCAAGTATCCTGAAAACTGCTGAGAAGTTTAGCTCCCCTATATTTTAGATAATTTGTCTCATAACAACTCTTGCTATCCAGACTCTGAATTAGTCCTCTTTTGTGTTAGATAGTGGGATTACAGAATTCTATAGTATTTCTGAAGTGAGTTGACTTTTTTCCCAAAGTACATGAGCTAAATACTTTTTAAATTAAATTGCCTCATATATTGAATGTGTATGTTTGCTCCATTACAACATATGCAATAGTAAGATACAGACACAGACAAAATACTGTTCCTCTAAGTTGCCTGTGGGATTTTGTGGGTGGTGAGCAAAACATATGACATTCTAGTTAAAGAGGGTAGTTATAATTCTCCATGCTTATCATCAACATCTTCAAATCACACACTTCCGAGCCCAGCATTCTCTTGGCTTACACTCATAATTCTTTTTAACTTTACAGAGTGGGGAAGCTAGTGAATGGGGAAGGAGATAAAGAAGTGGGTAAGGTTTCTAAGGGGTTGAGTCAGATATGTATTTAGATATGCAGAAAGAGAATTTCACATTAGGATCAAGAAAAGGGTAACACACTGGCTTATCCACCCCCCCCCCCCCACACACACACCAAAAAGAAAGATTTAAATGCTAAGACAAAGTAGGCCATAGGGAAGTTTAAGGTGTAGATGTTTTCAAATTATTCAGGGCATTTATGCTAATTGTACTGACAAAGAGTCTATGATTATTTTGATTCCCTTCCTAAGAATATTAAAAGATCTGGGCTGACATAAAGGGGTATGTGTAAAAGTGAAGTTTTATTACAGATGTCAAATTTGTTAGAGTGATTCATGATAGATTACTTTATTGAAGCAAGTTTAATTACAAATCTTTTCAAATCTTTTTTCCCCTTAACTCAATAAAGGAAAGGAAGAAGGTATGGTTTATCTTCAAAGGGAAGGCAAAATTATTCGTGGGAACAATATGGCAAAAACAAATTTAATCCCTAGAAGTTTAAAATTAAAAAAAAGGGGGGGGGCGGCAAATGAAAAGATCAGCAAAATATGTCTAAAGCTGGTGGTGTATGATTACACCCAGCACTTTTTTGTTGAGACAGGAAAAAGATTTATGTTCCACGGTAAAAGAATGTGTGTAGCGTGAATGATACTGAAAGGTAACTGAACAGAGGCTGATGTGGGAGATAAGGGAGCAAATGCTCATGGAGTCATGTGTTGAGTCAGAGACATGTGGAGGGAACAATGTTAAATGCCTCTGCACAGACCCTGGAATCATCACAGATGATTTTTTTATAAATGAACTCTTTACATTTCCACTCCACACATCTGTTAGCTTTTTAAAAATTAAAACACATGTACTTCTGAATTTATATACAAATATCCTCGCATTATGAGATTTACTTTTAAAGAAATAAGTTGGATGAAGGGAGACCCATGTCATCAAGGACCATTAGAATAAGTACTGGATTCCAAGTGGGACAGAAGGAATGCCCTGCAAATGCACTCATGGCTGAGGCACTCCCCTCTGTTTCCAGATGAATTTGGAGCAGTTTTTCAGTTGCCTTTGACAATGAAGCATTTGGACTGGTGATGGATAAAATGTAAATAGACAGTACCCATTGTAATGGAAACCATGTCATTCATCCTTTCTAATTTTCCAAACCAAATGTATATTTTTCCATTTTTTAGATGGCCTGTGTTTCTATTTCTCAAGTTGCATTATAGCATTTTGCACTCAGTTTTTTTCTGTATCACTTTTGCCTCACGTGGGGGTTCCCCATGTCTCCATATGCAGTGTCTTACAAAAATAAATTAAGCAATCATTAAATTGAGTTGTTCCCTTCTCCTGTTGGTTTATAGCAAAGGTAAATGGGTTGACAATTAAAAGAAGTGTGCACTGGCTGTCTATTGTGTGCCCGGTTCTATGGGAAATGCAGGCAAAAAAGCTTCCTTACCCTCAACCTGCATACTGGTCGGATAATCAAGACAAAGAAGAAAGACTAAATGAGATTTGATTATGGATGTCAGCTCGGATGCCAAGTATAATGAAGGATCATTTGTGGAGTACAGGAAAATAAATGCAGAAGCAATTTGAGGAGAAATATACAGTGTGGGTTGAATTCATCCCAGAAGGCTTCAAGGAGGAGACGGAGCAAAAGTTAGGCCTTGAAAAATGATACATGCCCAGACGGACAGAAACTAAAAGGTGAAGGTTCACTGAGAACCAATTATGGGCCAGAATGTACTAAGTCAATGTGATTATACTAATTTCATAGTGGAGAGATATGGTCCTGGGAGAGACTTACAGAGACTTAGTTGTAAGTTTCCCAGGGACAAACCTCTACTAAGTGATACAGCTTGTATTCAAATCCAGGTCTGTCTGACCCAATGTTTGAACACTCTTCACTACATGAAAAAGGAATAGTAGGAGGATTAAGAAATATGGATGGTGGACACAGTTAGATGATCTGCCTGGCGGGGAAAATAAAGCATCCCAGGTATCATTTATACCAATTCCTTTGCTTACAGAGTTTGTGATCCAAAGACAGTAGAAAACAAGGTTAGATCAGGAGAATCTCGCAAACAGGCAAAGGGATACACTGAAGCTTTGGAGACAGGCATGAGGTATTTTAAGATAATTTGTATGCCACAAGCTGAGCCCTTTTCTATGGTACACAGCTCTTCAAATCCAGTCTATGCATAATCGTCCTCTACCAAAGAAGCTCTGAATGTTTGGTATCTCTGGGTTCAAGGCGCCACCAGAATTTCTGAATGAGGAAGAAAAGGCTGGAAACAGAGGTGCTTCAGTAGCCCTAAATGATGCAATGCTGCTCACGACCCCTCACCTACCAAAAAGAGTTGGCTTCTGGAAGCCCTGCACCAAGAAATTAACCAATGTATTTTTGGAGTATTGGCTCCATGCCCAGCACTATGCTTATAAATCTACAAATCCACACTTGTGAGTATCAGTTAAGAAACTGGCTTATGTAACATAATGTAGGGGTTAAGCACATGGGCTCTGGCGGCAGACTCTGGGTTTCCTATCTCATCCTCTCACTTCCCAGCAACATGACCTTGGGCAATGTACCTCTTGGGCATCAGTTTCCTGATCTGTAAAATGAGGAAAAAAATGCTACCTACCTTACTGGGTTTTTGTGAGGATTAATTTAGATTATCCAAGTAAAGCTCTTAGAAAACACCCAGAAGCTAGTAAGTACCTAATAAACATCAGGACTGAGGAGAAGGGGAGGAGGAGGTCAGGGCCACTGCTGCTGTTCATTGGCTCTATTACAGCTGGCTCATTTTAAATGTCTTCTTTGATTATCTGTATACTCACAATAAGTCTTTACAGATGCAAAAAGCAGATAGCTATTCATAACTGTTTAGCTGGATCTGATTTATCAATACAGTTAGCAGTATTGTATAGAAATGTGTTACAGGTGAGAACATATTCCACTGAAATTCTTCTGGTTCCTTTAATAAACTTTGTGCTACAGTGAGCCAATGTATCATTCAGAACGAGCTAATATATGCGGTGGTAACAAATAAACCCTGAAATTTCAGTGGCTTAACCCCTCTCCCTCTGTGTGATTTGGAAAATTCTCTCCTGAGCAACTCAAACTTCCACCTAGTCTCCTTCACTTCTAGTACACAAGTGAAAAGAGCAAGGGAGGGACAGAGGGAGAAAGGAAAAGGAAGAAGAAGATAGGCAGGGAGCAAAATATGAGGTAATGATATGCAAGGCCCACCCACTTTTAACTGCCTTGGACTAGAGGTGATGTATCACTTCTCTTCACATTCCATCAGTAAGAATTAGTCACATATAGACACCTACAGGGACAGAGGCTGGGAAATGACAAGGATGTCTGAAAAGAGAATGTTAACTAACATTCTCTTAGGTGTTAAATCCCTAACTGTTGGTTTCTAGTTGAATATCCCTGAACTACAAGAGGTGAGGATACTCATGGCCACCAAGACCTCAGTGTTTGGTTCTACTAATGGCAAATAGATGTTTCTCAATCAAAAGGTACAGAGTTGAAATATTTTCATGAGTCGATTCTGGGATACAGAAACAGTCTTCAACACAAAAAAAGAAGAAACCAACAAAAAACCTTTGATAAAGGATCTCAGTCCTGTTCTAACAGATAATATGAGAAAAAAAGAGAATTTTATGAAGAGCCTGATAAAAAGTTGGAAGCATTTTATTCTGTAAATGAAAATGTTGTTGTAAGAGAGCACACACTGAGACACAATTTTGTAAGATCTGGATTCCTGCCCATCCCAAATAGAGAAAGACCTTTTCTGTAAAATTATCTGCATTAGGAGTGTCTGTCTAACCAGGAATTTGAATGTCGGAGCAGAGTTTATCCTTACACATACACCTAGATCATAACATGTTGGTCAGCTGTTTCTACTTAAAGAAACTAAGAATACATTTCTTTAAGCTAGGACTCTGGAATCAAGGGATTCATTAAAAAATAATTTTAATTTTTTTTTTGTCAAAAAGAACTTATTGACTCTTGGTTTCTTTCCCAAACACTCTATCAACTAAACAAGTTCCATTAAATCATGATTAATTTTCAATATTTTGTAAATCAAATACACACACACACACACACACACATGTTTATGTGTAAACACTCTCTTAATGACTCACAATCCAATGAGACATGAGGGCAAAATAAAGAATTATTGTGTCTATAAAACTACATTCAATGCTTTGGATAAATAAAATTGAGCTACCCACCCCCCAACCCCATACCACCACCACACAACCCACACACACACACCCACACACACACACCCACACACAGAAACGTTGTAGTACTAGGTTTGGGGAAAGCCACCACAGACTGAAAAAGTCGTTTGTTTGTTTGTTTGTTTGTTTGTTTATGTTTATTTATTTATTTTTGAGAGAGACAGAGAGACCAAGCCAGGGGGAGCAGGGGGCAGGGGGCAGAGAGAGAGGGAAACACAGAATCTGAAGCAGGTGCTAGACTCTGAGCTGTCAGCACAGAACCAAGAGCAGGGCTCAAACCCACAAACTGTAAGGTCATGACCTGAGCCGAAGTTGGACACTTAACTGACTGAGCCACCCAGAAGCCCCTGAAAAAGTCATTAAAAAAAATAGATTCTGCTTTCAAATTTTTTCAGAAGCATCTATAATTTTTCATTCTACCTGAAAGAAACTGGAATTGAAACTCAGAAAGCCTAGATTATTGGCATACATTTTGCAAAAAAGACTATATGGAATCTCAATCACTGGACCCATTTTCAAAGTTTTAAGTTAAAATAAAATGTGTCCTATATGTAGGTATTATTTTTATTACTCTTGATTTTATCAACTTTTCCAATAATTTGCACAACTACCAGTCCCAACTGAATCAGGTACGAAGACATTTATTATACATATATGTATAGATATTTCTGCCTTCAGTATAAAACATCATGAGCAAATCAGAAACACTGAATTAAGTTTATTTCATTATAACCAAAAGCAAGAAACTTGTCATTTTAAGTCAGCATATGCAGTCTTATCACAGGTGAATCTACAATTTTAAGTTATTGGAAATATTATAAATAGCTTAAGAACCTCCACTACTACTTTTGATACCCTATAGGATTCTACAGTTTGGCACTAGGGAATTTCCCTACTTGGCTCTACTGATTTAGCATAACAAAACATCCTGGGTGAACTTGTATAGTTTTATCAAGCGATAAACTAAGATACATTTATATACAGACATTATATACATTATGCATATATATATACATATATATAATACATACACATACCTAAACATATACCATGTACTTATATCTATATCTATATCTATATCTCTCCCCAGTATATTTCTCTATTGATCACCTCTTTTTTAAGGGATTAATAAGATCTTCCATCTACAGCTGAATAGAAGCAAACCTCAATTCTGGATGAGCCCTTGGGTTTCCATGTATTTCTCAGGACTACACTTTTAGTGATGCACTGGGTCTTAAAGTTAATGTGTGATGTCTCCTGGGCCTAAAACAGGTACTCAATTCACTGGGGAGGCTGTTGTTTTATGTTCCTTCTTTTTGTTTATTTTCCAAATATAAGCTTGTAAGCCTTATCCAGTTGAAATGAACTCTCTGAAAATGGGATCTAGCCTCATATTTTTTTTAAAGCTCCAGGGACTTTTATGCTGTTGGACTCCAAAGATTAGGGCTCACATTTCCAAAGACACCATCTTTCCTAAATGTTCCCCATGTGACCTTGTTTTCTTTCCAGACTTACCATGTAGATTACCCCAACTAGGCACTTTTGCTAGGCATTGGAGTACACATAAGCAGAATAAGACACAGACCCTGATTTTGATAAGTTCAAGCAATATTTATAAACAGATAAACACTTCAAATATAACATGACTAGTCAAGTAGTAGAGGGAGGTATACACTGTTATAGGATAAGAATACAAGGCAACCTCTGGTGGGAGAAGATATTTGCAAATGACATATCTGATAAAGGGTAGTATCCAAAATATATAAAGAACTTATAAAACTCAACACCCCAAAATGAATAATCTAATTAAAAATGGGCAGAAGGCATGAATAGACAGTTTTCAAAAGAAGACATACAGATGGCCAACAGACACATAAAAAGATGCTCAACATCACCATCATCAGGGAAATACAAGTCAAAAGTACAATGAGATATCACCTCACAACTGTCAGAATGGTTAAAATCAACAACACAAGAAACAACAGGTGTTGGTGAGCATGTGAGGAAAGGGGAACCCTCGTGCACTGTTGGTGGAAATGCAAACTAGTGCAGCCACTCTGGAAAACAGTATGGAGGTCCCTCAAAAAGTTAAAAATAGAACTACCCTATGATCCAGCAATTGCACTACTAGATATTTACCCAAAGAATACAAACATACTCATTTAAAGGGATACATGCACCCCAATGTTTATAGTAGCATTATCTATAACAGTCTAACTATGGAAACAGTCTAAGTGTCCATCTACTGACGAATGGATAAACAAGAGTTGTATGAATGTATGTATGTATGTATGTATGTATGCATACATGTGTGTATATAAACACACACATATATATGATGGAATATATAATATAAACACATAATATATATTAGAATATTATATAGTATATATATTATATCTATAATGGAATATTAGTCATAAAAAAGAATGAAATCTTGCCTTTTGCAACAATGTGGAAGGAGCTAGAGAGGATTATGCTAAGTGAAATAAGTCAGTCAGAGAAAGATAAATACCATATGATTGCACTCATGTGGAATTGAAGAAACAAAACAAATGAGCACAGGGAAAAAGGAGAGAGGCAAACCAAGAAACAGACTCTCAACTATAGAGAACAAAGTGATGGTTATCAGAGGGGAGGTGGATAGGAGATGGTTTAAATAGGTGATGGTGATTAAGGAGTACACTTGTGATGCGCAATAGGTGTTGTACGGAAGGGCTGAATCCCTAAATTGTACGCCTGAAATTAATATTACACTGTATGTTAACTAATTGGAATTTAAATAAAAACTTAAAAGAAAAGAATACATGCCTGAAAAATATTTGTAGAGGCAGTGATGAAAGTTTTACCCCAAGGAGCTCTCCACTGTCCACTCATAGTGCTTGGAAAGGGACTATGTATCTTACCCAAAAAGATTTTGGGGTAAATGTCCACTCTGAGGACAGAATAGCCTTAGGGGGAAAAAACTGTCAACAAGGAGCAAAAAGATTCTATTCTTCTGGTTGTTTGCCTAGTTCCTCTTTTAAAAGAGACAAAAGCAAAAACTTACCCTATGCCACAGTTACAGGACAAGCAACAAAATCAACCGTATTAAATATGCAGAAGCTGTGGCTTACATTAAAACTACTTCAATCCCAGGGCACCTGGGTAGCTCAGTCACTTGAGCATCCAACTTCGGCTCAGCTCATGATCTCGCAGGCTGCGAGTGTGAGCCCCACATTGGGCTTGCTGCTGTCAACACAGAGACCTCTCTGTATCCTCTGTCCCCCTCTCTCTGCTGCTGCCCTGCTGTGTGCTCTCTCTCTCTCAAAAATAAATAAAACATTAAAAAATAATGAAATAAAATTGCTTCATTACCAGCAATAAGGAACTTTCCGGAAAATTGTAATTAATGGATGTATTCAGTCCACAAAAAAATTACTGAACACCTACTAGATTCCTAAACTTTTTCTTGCTTGTTGCATGGATTAAATAATCATATTAACTTAAAATTTTTTTTTACATTTATTTATTTTTGAGAGAGCGAGGCAGAGTGCGAGTAGGGGAGGGGCAGAGAGAGAGAGAGAGGAGACACAGAATCCGAAGCAGGCTCCAGGCTCTGAGCAAGCAATCAGCTCGAACCCACAAACTGTGAGATCATGACCTGAGTCAAAGTCGGTCACTTAACTGACTGAGCCACCAGACACCCCAGTATTAACTTTAAATCAGTTAGAATGGGAACCAGAGAATGGCATGGATAGTATTTACAATATTAATTTGAACTTTTTTAAAAAATAGAGCATCTTGAGGTACTGATATTCCATGGAACACTCTTTGGGAAATGCTGATCCAGTCTGATCATCCATCTGATTATCCAGCCTCAACTTGGATATGCCCAGTTACAGCCCACATCACGGGCTTACTTAGTGCCCAAAAAGCACTCATCATTACTGTGGGAAAGCTGCTGTTATTGGTAGTGCTGGTTTTATTATTATTATTATCATCATCAACATCATCATCATCATCATCATCATCATCCAAACAAAATCTGACCCCTTGAATAATCCTTTCTCCTAGTTCTGTCTTCTAAAGATCTTTGATGAATTAGTAAAAAGAAACATCTGGTTGTAGAAATGGCACCTAAATTAGATAGGCTAACACAGCAATGAAACCAAATATTTTACATTCACATTGATGCTGGAAAAGCAATGTATTGTTTCTCTTTACATTATGACATTCAAAACTGACCTAACTTTAATGCATCAGACATGGCTCTGTAGTGATTCTATGCGAGTGTGGCATGTCTTGGAGCCAGCCACTACTGCCTAAGATTTAAGAGTGAGTGTTCTTTGTCTAGCCGTAGAGATTGATCTCTAAGAACCTTCAGAGACATCTTTGGATATTGCTTCCTGAGAAGAAATCATAGTTTCAGATTTGGTCTTAAAAAGACCTTTCCAATAAATATATTAACATCATTAGAACAAAGCACAAACTGGTGTCTTTCCTTGGCAACTTCAACTGAGCTACAGATGTGAAGCTTGTACTAACAGCCTGAGAAATGTAACTTGCAGCTTCCAGTCGTCACTGGTCACATGGAATTTAATGTGTACTTGATGAGTATCTCAAGGGGGGACAAAAGGCATCCTCATTTTGCAGTCTTCATCAGCATTTGCTCCTGAATCACCCTGTTTTCTTCCTCCCTTAATAATCAAATAATTCTCTAGCCTTTCATGATTTTGCTGTACATATCTTTTTGGCTATCTAATTAACACTGTGATTTTTGTTCTACATATGTTGTGTAATAGTTGATTCTATCCTATCCTTACAAAACATATTAAGCTTAATAAACATATTTATGAGAATTACTTTGTATAGTCCTTATGCAATCAGCCATGCTGGGTATGATGGCCCAAGACGATGAAAACCCATTGACTTTTTGTAGCAAATTAGTCTACCACCTAATCGGTGAACCCTGCTAAGCTTTTGAATTATGACAAGAACCAGCAGCTCAGTTAGAACACTCAAATGAATTATATCAATTCATAAACTTGTTCATGTCCAGATTTCATTAGCCACACATTAACAGCATTTTATGTTTATTACTGCTCTGACATAATCTATAAATAACTGAAATGCTAATCATAGTGTTCTGCCGGGCATCATCATTTAATCATAAAGAGATACATTATTATAAACTATAATAGATAATAACAAGTCTGGGTCAATGGCTGCATATTAAAAGATCACAATTATATCCTATAAGGGTATGTACCTCATACATTTGGTGACACATAGGTCCATATCTAATCACTTGCAAATGTTTCCCCTCTGACATACTTATGGTACAAGGTGACACAATTAAGAAAATATGCTTATAAAACAGTACAATCTTTGAACATCAAAGTAAACAGAGAACAATTAATAGTAGGAGAAAACATCTTCTTGCCAATGCCAATTCAATTAACTCTTTATTGGTAGGTTTGTTTTTCAGCAGAAAGGGAATTCATGTTCCAGCATGTGGGAAAACCAAAAGAAAAAGAAGAAAAAAAAAAAACGTGCAGCTTATCAAAATGTAATGTAGAAAAGCTATTAAATAAAAGCTAAATTCAGTTACAACTGAGTTAAAATTGTAAAACAAAGCCTAACTACTGATTAGATCTTCTCCAACTCCTATTAATGGTTTATTGCAAACTGTAACATAGTAATCTTATATTACATTATAAAATAATTTCGTTTAAGAATATTCACACTTCCTTGCGAGAGGTAATAACTTTCAAAGTCAGCAAAGCTACCAATTTCAAATGGCCCTGCTATTGTTGTTCAGGCCATGATGCTGTCTTCACTGTCATGTTTTGACTAGTTGATGACAGAGCACTGATCAAGTTTGGGTATGGATTTAACAAGATGATGGGGTCAGTACCTTTGTAGCTTATGTGATTCTCGTATTTTTGCTTCAGGAAAATATCCTAATGAAATACCAGCTGCTACATAAATAATTTCTAAAATAGATTATCAGTGGAAAGAGTTTTGAATGAGAAAAGAGGATGACCCAGAGTCCAGGAATTAATGGCAGATTATTAAACAAAAGCATTTTATACCGAGAATTAGCCACTAATTTAAAACCTTAGTTGAACAGGACGCTGAGATAGAGTCTGTGATTGCAAGCACTTGCACCTCCGAGCTCAGGGTGAATCGAGGGAGATAAAGAAAGGAATGTAAAACACTATGGAAACCAACCTCTGGAGACTTAATATTCTGATCAGCTCACCTCCGAACATCTGGCTCTTAAATGTTCAAGCACAAAAACAAGAGAGCTAATGAAAGCAGCACATATTATCTCTCCCATCAATGTACCTCACAAACACCTGCTAAAATTAAAACAAATTGAATCTTGATTGCTGATTAAGTACCCCTTCTTTAGCTAGATATTCTGTCATTATTTGCCCTGGCGCACAATGTATAAACTGATGAATGGCGAGTGGTGGGCGGCGGCAGCAAAGGTGGATAAAAGGCGATTCAAAGTAGATGAGTATAAATAGCAGCAGATTAACTTTGTGTACTCTAACCCAGCAAAAAAGAGAGTCTTTGCCCCCACCCCCCACAGAAGAATTAAAGTGGCAAAACTGCATTTAAAATAGAAAGGTAAGTCTGTGCATTTTAACACACCCCCTTCCTAGAGCAGAGTTCCTCCTCAGGCAGGCCTTGCTGCATTTAATTTACTCACCACAGCTTGGTGACTGAGCTTAAGAAGTACTCTTGACCTGTATTACTGACTGCTTTTATTCAGTTTTGTAGCTGCTGCAAATGCTTTATTTTTATTTTTATTTTATTTTTCTATTTAAAAAATATTTTTTTTGGATTTGCAGAAAACCTTTCCAGACACAGGCTGGTAATATCAAAAACAGAACCTTCCAAAACACATTTGGTTTGTCCATATCTGAAACAAATACTTGGACTGTGGTTAAAAAAAAAAGTTACACAATTTACTGCCAATAAAGCAATAGACTATTCAGCGTGCACACTTCAGTTAGAATAAAAATACCCGTTTGAGTTTTCATCACACATATATAAATACCTTCCTATGCGAACGCTGATGACAGATGTGCGGCTAATCTACCATGTTAACTTCATTTGAGAAATTGTGGTTTTGTTCAAACTTTATTAGCTAAATTCGAATTGATCCTGTTAAGTTTTAACTCAATATTTTACCTGGTTCAAGTATATTTCCAGAATGCATACAACTCAACAGCTTCCCTTTATTTGCAATACATTCACATAAATTTCCTGTTAAAATAATCAACTTCTATTTGTCTCAATGTCTTTTAATTAAAACAAACAAAAAAAGTAGGGTGAGAGAAAAATCAGTGTGTAAATCCTTAACACCGCAACCTACACAACCTGGTTTTATTTATTTATTTATTTATTTATTTATTTATTTATTTATTTATTTATTTATGTGACTAACACAATAAGGTCATAACAGCACATATGTTTGGCATATGCATTTCATCACTGATGATTATGCTCTATCCAAAAAGTAGCCTCAAAATGATAGGTTACTCCAAAATCTCCTACAGGGCATGAAAACAAAAGAAAATAAATGTCCGTAAATCACTTATTGTTCCTTGACTTTTTTTTTTCTTATTGCATTCTAAATTATTTAAATATACTATTAGGCATCATATTGGAAAAAACAGATGTTTTCTAATTATGAACTGATTTTACAGTGTGATGGTGTCACATATTTAAATTACAAATACACATTTTTAGCATTCCAGCTGTGCTTTACAAGAGTTTAATTTGCTTCTTCTGATATGTCACATTGCACCTGCCTTTTTAAAACTCCTATAAATGTAAAACATTGCTCAAACACAATTATTAAGACATGTTGAAGAATTCTAAAGATTCTGAATAGCTTATAGAAGATGAATTTTATATAAAGATTCAATAATGAATCTACCAAATGGGTATTTGGAGTAACATTTACAAATATTTTTAGAGGAATATGAATTTGGACTGATGATTTGTGTGTGTGTGTGTGTGTGTGTGTGTGTATGGATGAAAAGTAGTATATAGAATTTGATTTTATTTTTATAGCACCTTTCATATTAACTTTATTTTCAAGCACAGCCATACAAACTTAAGTTTAAAATACCTGATGTGTATTAACACCATGAAAATAAAAATTCACCATCTATTGGGTGAAAAGTAAGAAGGCACTGTGCCTGGAGACTGAACATTAGTTAAAATTCTATTCTTTCTCTTTTGAAGGACAACTCTATGACATAATCAGATTGATTGATCATTTCAGAAAAAAAAAATTCTAAAAACTACAAGTTAGTTTACATTCATTTGAATTGTCCTAAAATATCAGTGACCATAGTAATGCGCCCATTTTTGCTAGATCATCTTTATCTCATTGTGTGCTAGGGTTTCTTAGAAGTGCTTGAATTCTTTGGCAAACATTTCTCAAACATAAAGTTCAATGACACGATAGAGTTTAAATTGTCACACAGTGAGTGTTAAAATAAATAAATTCACCTACATATATGAATGAACACATACCTGGAGACAAAAGCACCAATAACTAAATAGGTCTTAACATAAAAAAAGTGTTATAAAAAAGTGGAAATGGGCTGTATACTTTATTCCTGGAATCCACAGAAATTTATTAAACTTTAAAATAAATAAATAAATTTAGAGAAATCTTTATATAAAATCTACCTATAAAATCTATACAAAGGAATATTTCTTTTACTTATTAAACATATTCAAGAGGTATTTATTTCTTGATATATGCCCTAAAAATAACAATGATTGTTTCAGAAATGTATATTCATATTCAAAATGACCATGAGAGAAGAACTCAAAAGGAAATAAACCAGATGTAAGTTATTCACCCAATCTTGTTGTTTCAAAATAATAAAAAGAAGCTTTGCCACCACACTATTTTGAAGAATTAACATGTTTAAATGATAGCATGGGGTGTTTTTCCCCCTTTTCTATTTTCACAATAATGGCTGAAAATAAAGCATTTATAACCCTTTCAAATCTTAATATGACTAAATGATTTATTTCTGTGAAAACTGATTTCACTGTCCTCAGAATAAAATATTCAAGACAAAGCCGATAAGAATGTATACACTGTGCAACTGGACCCTCCCCTCCCCCCCCACTTCAGTGTGAGTAGCTAACATAATGGTGAATTGACTTTTTTTTAAAGAGAAGTCTGAAGATTAAATGAGGATGGTAAAAGTATTACGGTAATAAATTTTACTAGCAAACAAATAAAATCACATTGTAAAACCTTTCCAAAAAAAAGAGGCTTTAACTGAAATGCATAATCATATATAAAAACCTAAAATGGAAATTTTTATCCATTAAAGTGTGAACAAGCTAATTCAGAATAAATGGGAGGGCATTTGGAACGATAAAGTGTTCAGCCAGCTCTCTTATTGAACAAAGACCTTATTTTAATCATAAGGTTATTGACTGCAAAGTAAAGTGTTTCTGCCAAACACAAAACTTACAAAAGACCTCATCTGTAAGTCTTATTTTCCATAGGCTTTAATGGTCTGTCACAGCCTGAGACTGCCTATCTTGACCAGATTTCTCTTCTTAAGTGTCCTGGGCCACCCATCTTGCTCTCTGGGCATAACTTTCTGGGTGAATATTGAGCAGTCCTTTTTAGCCGTTAGGGTCCTTCAACTACAAATCAGCTCTGGAGTTCCAGGAAGTCACCCGTGTGAGGACAGGTAAAATGAGAGTGACGTACCTCCTGACTCTTTGTTTCTGGTTACCAAGCCTTATTTATACACCACTCCTTAAATATTTGTCCTGGTTCTGGATTTGGCTTCATGTTTCCTACCATTTAAGTGTGGCCATCTCAAGGTTGGAAGACATTAACGTGCCTTTGAATTTCTACCAAGCAGGAAGTCCATGAAATAAAAGGAGAGGCCCAATTGTGCTTTGAAAAGGAGCCCTAGACTAAAGATGTACAACAGCAGGCAGTATTTAATTCTTTCTGAAACTGACAACCAACACTACATTCAATCTGCCATAAAATGACAGTGACAGACCTGAGTCTAAGTCAGAAAGTCTTCTGAAGTTGCAGAAGCAGCCGTCTATTCTGAACAGGGACAAGAATGTGAATTCAAAAGCTGCATGCATGAATGAGAGGTGTCTTTAAAAATGGCTCCCTTGGGATGTTCAAAACTTGAGAGACGGTTGTCCTGAAATGCTATTCTAAACACAGAGCTGAGACCTCAAAGAACAGATTATTTAATTTAGAGAATAAGCAGAATTGCAGGTTAATAAACAGAACTGCAAAGATCTTCTAAATATCATCAGCTGACCCAAACTCCCAGATCCTCAGCTCTGTAACAGTCCCTGTCAATTCCCTTCTATACATTCCTTTCATTCATTATGCATGATAAGTCCTTAGGATTCTCTAATGAGAACATAATATTTGTATCCCATATTCTCACATCAATAATGGTGAGGCCACCACTTCTGAATCCTCAGAAAAGCCTTAGGTCTGATCCTCTATTAACAACATTACATAGAAGGTATATTGGCAGCTCATTGTTTTACCTTCAGCTGGTGGGGTGCTCTCTTTATGGATCATACCAATGCTCTGTGTTAAGATTAGGATTATTCTCAGGGGTATCTAATTCATCCCTCTCTCCACATACTTGAAATACAGGGGAGAAAAAGGATAAGTTACCATAGCAGTGGAAACTTGACATGCTAATAAATAATCTGCTATATTCCAGGAGAAATGTCATGTAATCAAAGAGTAGACGGAGCCCTGAAATAAGACAAGAGGGTTAGAGGAAATGAAATTTTGGGGATTTTTACTCACCTTCACTGTGTACCTCTTTCCAGCAACATGGTAGCTCTGCTGATCATAAAAGCAGGAACTGAGTAGAAGCTTCTCTATGAGGTAACCAGAGCTAATCCTTCCTCACTGTGCCACTCCATCCTCAACCCCTGTCAGTCCATGCTGTTCTATGTTCTTTTACAGACTTCAATTTTAGTAAGGGACTATATGAAGGCTGGAATGGACAGGGACACATTGAACTTGAGACCAAAGTCTGGAATTAAGAAGAACCCTGGAAGAGATGCTACCTGGGCATTAGAGATTCTATGTATTATTTCTGGGATAAGAAAATCTGAATGATGCTTAAAAATATTCAAATCGAGGTGATCAAAACAGAAAAGAAAATTCTTCCCCTTTTCAAAAGGATGTCACAAGATAGATGACTACCTGACACTAGTCATTTGGCCATAAGCCTAGATTTTAGAGGAATTCTAATAACAAGGAAAATGGTGAGATGTTCTAAGAAGAATGTACCCACCCAGCATAGTATATTTATAAGCCTAGCCCAGATAGATCACACCTCATTCCTGGATAAGCAAACCAACAAAAAGCAGTTTAGGAAAAGATTCTCCAACATAAAATCAAAGGACAACAACACAGAAGAAAAAGAGAAAACGCATACACACACAAAAAAAACTGTTCCTTAACTATTGGGAAAAAATAACCCATCTCCTTAGTGTTCTCAATAAGATTTAAGAAAATTCACCTCAAAAGCAAGAGGTGAATGGTAAAATGATACAGACTGGTTTGAAAAGAGAGTTAGTTGAGATATATATGTAGGTGATAAAGAAGTTGAATGAATTAAGAAAAGATTAAAAGGGATCCAGAATTTTATTATCATTGAATCTGTGTTATAGAAACAATGCTCAACTGTGCAGAAAAAACTTCTTCCCTGATACTGAAGCCAATACAAGGTACATTTCCAAGCACAAAGAACAAGGACAGCAACAAAAAACAATAAGTCATGAGACAAAAGCTATAGAAGAAGAATGGAAAGCCCTCTTAAGGACTAATGTCGAAAAAAAAAAAAAAAAGGAAGGGGGGAGTATAAAAATATAATAATACTCTATTTGTATCTGAAAAAATATATATATAGGTTATTTACAAAGAAGTAAAAAAGTCAAGTTAGTTTTACATTTCTGTTGGACTTCATTAAATACTAGGTGACATGAAACAATGTCTATACGATTTTGTGGGGAAAAGTTTGTGACCCAAGAATTATATATACAAACAACTGTGGCACTTCAACATGGCAATAAAAAGATATCCTCAGGTACACAAGGGCTCAGAAAGTATGATCCACATACCTTTCAAAATACTCAATGGTATATTTAAGCTAAGAGAAAATATAGAAAAATTTGAAAAAATGAAAACAAAATATAAATATAAGTAAAAAGAATATTAATATAAAAATTTTAAATGTAATAATTAAGATGAATGAATAATTTTAAAAACGATTCTTGTAAGAGAAGAAGTATAAAAAAATCATTATTTAACATTTAGTATTCAAATCTAACACCCCAGATTATATTCACATAAACTGAGAATTAAGTTAAAGCAAAGAAAGTAGTAAAGGAGGAAATTTCCTCATCTTACATAGTGGCTAATCAAAAGCAGCTTTTTCTCTATGCTGGTAATTAGAGAAATATAGGCCTAAGAAGCTTTATTTTAATATAAAAGTAGTTACTAGTGCTAGAAACAAATGTATACTTCATAAATATCTGTAGGGAGAAAAAAGCAAACCAAAAGAAAAAAAAAAGGAGGAAAGAAGGAATCAAAGGAAGGAAGAAAAAAATAATCTATAAAGCAGCAGAGAAAACAAAAGAAATAAGCATAAAAACTGTTTCAAACAAATATGAGAAATATTACCAAATACATTAATTATAACACAAAATATTTATACGTAGAACTATTTTTAAAAGCAAACAAAATATTTGAGATGGGGTAAATCGTTCTGGCCATTGCTGCTAATGGAAACACAGCTAACACAAAGGACAAAGACAGATTAAAAAGAAAATGATATCTGTCAATATAACACACAAAAAGAAAGCTTATAATATTAGAAGCTTTAAATATTAGAATATTTAAAGAATTAGAATTAAAAACTTAAATGGAACAAAAAAGAATCAAAATATAATAAGCATAATCTGCCATCTAGGTAGAATCTCAAAATTTTATGCTCTGAATAATATAGTATCTAAGTAAATAAAGAAAAACCTATTAATTATAGTGGGAGACATTAGGCTAACCTGAAATAAATAAGTAAATGATTTAAAGAATTTAAGGAAATTGTAATAACAATCTAGGCTCTATTGAATGCTTATTACGTGCCAGGCATTGTGCTCAATTCTTTAATACGTAGCTCGTTAGCTGTTAATAACTCCATAAGGTGGTTTATGGTCCTGTTCACACACAGAGACCAAGACCAAGAGTTGCATAAGTTGTCAACTTAATACAACAGGTGGTGCCAAAGATGTACTTTAAACTATGTCTGTCTCTTAGAGAAACTGAAAAGAGTTTCAGAAAATGGCCAAATATAAACTAAATGTTTAAAAAGAAATCATTTTCCTCTATACATACAATAAGATAGGGAAAAAATGTTTCTCAAAGTATAACAAAACCATGAAGTTCTCCCCAGAGAGAACCTTAAAATAAAATACTCAGGAAAAATACACAGATTTTCACTGAAAATCATAAAAGAATACATAAAGTGACCTTTTGTGTCTCAGATATAGAGATTTAGACAACTAAATTTAGTAAGAATGTCAATTCCTCTCTATTTCATGTGCTTAGTGTTATTACAATTAAAATCTTTGCTTTTTTTTTTTAACCTTGCCAAAGTGATTTTAGAGTTCAGTTTTAAAAGAAATATAAGACTTTCTCTAGACTTATGCTGTGTGTCTGTGAGAAGAGAGAATATATCCTTCTTGCCTAGCATCTCTAGCCCAGAGGAGGAACTCCATGAATATCTACTGAATGAAAAATAGCCAAGAAAATTTTGAAATATATTCTAATTAATGTTTCTAAATAAATGAAACTAATTTTTCTAACATTCTAACTGGTAAGTAAAAACTTGCCTCAATAAAGGTTAATAACTTTGATATAGAAAAAAACACCCAAATTGATAGGAGGAATGTAAAAACATTTGGTGGTTCCAAGGAAACAATTAAAAATGAAAACAATTTGTTTACGGGAACATGCATTTAAGAATTATTTATATTACAAATTTATCCCTACCTGATGGTAATAGAATAAAATTAATTATAAAATATCCATATAAAGAATAACATATAGCCTTTTAATGTACTATTGAATATTTAATAACTTTTATTCAGTTTATCCTTTCCACAAATGCTCATAATGTAATGGTAAAAGAAAAACCAAAATGCAAGAGTATAAACAAATCATGGCCTGATTTAAAAAGAAAAAAAAATATATATATATATGTATATATATATATTTGAGAAACACTGAAAAAAACAGGTTAGAAATATACTGAAACATCAACTGTAGTTATAGCTGGGTTGTGGAATTAATCATTATATTTTTTTCTTATTTACATATTTCCAAAATTTTCCATATTTTCTATACAGAGTTTACTTAACTTTTAGAATGAGGGGAAAAAAATGGTTCTCTAAAGACTAGTTTATTCAAGGTAATAGAGCCAGATTACTAAAAGTGAAAATAAATCTGGCCTTACTTTCTATTTTGGTGTCTCCAAATTTCAGGGGATGTCAATTTACATATGCTGTAAAAATCCTGGAAAAATCTGATTTCCAATCTGTGGAACCAAAATAGGAACTTTTCTCCAAAGTAATGTTTTCTACAGTCTCTCTTACACTCTTCACCTGAGATTCAAAACACCAAATTGAAAATATTTGTGTTTTAAAAAATGAGAGCAATTTAAGATAATTTTTTAAAACACCCTTTTTCTCTTGTTTGTGCAGTAGATATAAGAAAGAAAGGTTTCATTGAGACAAAAGGAGGAAAAATTGTCCATGAAGCACACAGAGACATTAAAGAAATAATAATCAGAACAAACTTCTCAACAGTAGGATTAGCAAAATGATGAAAACACGAAATAGCAATACAAATGCTTGGAAAAAATAGTATATGTTTAATGCCCTTGATGCTCCTTAATATTAAACAAAGATATCCAGGAATTACAGCAAAGGCTTCTAATGGGTGTTTATTAACTGGAACATCATACCTTGCATTGAGAATTGAACTAAAGATCATTTCACCAGTTACACTGAATCACCTTTGGAACATATCAGTATTTGAGGAGAGAAACTAACATTAAGTTTCCATTTGTTTCTGGAGATTTTAGCAAGATAATAAATAATTTGGATAACATATTCTAAATCCTTAGAAGAAATGAGAAACATGTTCAAATGGTCCCAATAAAGGACTGGTAACCTTTTAATACAACTTTGTTAATCTATGCTTAACTATAGCCTCACTTCAACGCTTGTAGATAAGTCTTGATGCTGATGAGTTCATTTTAGAAATATATAACTTAACAAGTTGTCAGGTTTAAAATAGGAACATGAATCTTACTCATGAGTCTTTCATTTTTAATGGATAAGAGATGTAGTGGCTTTTGAAGCTTCCGGATAAGGAAGCCTGGACCAATTGAAGCTTTTAGGGACTGACTCTATGTGCACTCACATGTACAGAATTACCCTGGCAACCACCCCAGTGGGATAGTCTACGATGGGAAATCTAATTTTCACTGAGCAGAGCTCTACAAATGTGGAAGCCCTTAAATAACTTAAAGCCAGTATTAACAACAATACTTAAAGAAAAAAAAAATAACATCGTAAGTTCTATGGTACACTTATAGTTTGCCATTATAGGATTTGCCGTGATTGTCACAGCAGCTGTGAGATATAAGCAGGAAAGGTATTATTCCTACTTTGTATGTGAAGTCACCAGAGCTAAGAGGAATCAGCAGTTTACTAGATCATACAGCTCAGACCATAGGTGGTACTAGAACCTGGGTCTTGGGAAGCCTTTTCTAGTATTCTTTCCACTAAATCATGTGGGTTTTCAAGGAAACAAGTTTCCAAATAAGGTCCCTCCTACTCTCCCTTGGGTAACTTTAATAAACTCAGTGTAAAACAAACAACAAATTGGCTGTTCCCAAGCAGATGGTGCTGCTCAGCTGCGGTTAAGCAAGGAGGCCTCCAACACGCCAAACTTTCACAAACATTACTTACTTACTATTTTATCATGCAGGCAACTCACATCCAGTGCCCTTACGATAATAGCATGGGCCACAGTCCAGTTCACTGCCCCGCTAGATCAGACCAGCTCACAAGTGGAAGACGAAGGTGTGGGATGCGGCTAGGGACACAGTGTTGCCAGCAAGCTTTGCCCCAGAGGCAAAATCCCAAATCTAGACAGAATGGAAAGAGGCAATGGGGGGGCCAACATCCATTGGTATGTGGCAAATAGGTTATAGCCATGCCATGAGGTAACAATGGCAATAAAATTTTGTGAAAATACGAAAATTTTATTTGGAACTTTTATGTAAATGCAAAATTTAATATTTTCCCCAGTACTTGATTTTCTTTTTCTTATTAGAATTAAACATTAAAAAAAAGTAATTACTATTTTTTTAACCAAGTAGCATATAGACATCGCCCAGTCCCTTCCAATATACCCTGATACCATGCACATATTATTATTTTCTATGTCCTTAGGTGAAAAAGTTTGGAGAACACTGTCATATTTATACACATTTATGGAGTACCTACTATGTGCCAGGCATAATTCTTTCTAGGTGCTCAAATGCAGCAAAGAACAAAACAAACTGTGTAATCTCGTGGAGTTTACATTCTGAGTAAGGGAAATAGGGCAGTGAAAACATACACAAGAAATGCAGGTGTTAGGACCAAGAATGAAACCACAGCAGGGTCACAAGTGAGAGAGTGACCACCAGGGGTGCTATTTAAGACAGGTCAAAGGGGAAAGATTCCAGAAGGGAGACTGGCAGGGAGGATGTTCAAGGAATCAGGAGTAGAAAACTCATAGTCCCTGAGGGGGTACTTTCTGGGTGGTTCAAAGAATGGCAAGGAATCTAGGGTAGCTGGAGTGGAGAGAACAAGGGAGAAAGTGTAGGGGATAAAATCAGAACATCAGAGATCCAAGCAGAGTCTGAAAAAGTTGTAGTAAGGCGCAAAGGAACAAGCTAACTTCTGGACAGAAGTTCTAGCAAAACGTGAGCATCCCTACATCCCATCTCAGACAGGCCGTTGTCTCTGCTTCCACCTGTGCCAGAGTCTCCCAATTAGCGCTCTCAATCCCTTCGTCACCACACAACCACGTCCACCTGGGTGAGTGCCACAGCTTCAGTGGCTCCCCCAAAGACCTGCATGGGAGAATGAAATCCTCACACCCACAGGCTCATCATTGTATGAAGCCACCTCTCACTCCGAGCCCACTCTGCTCCATTCTTCTGCATGCTCACCTCTAAAGACACTAGTCTATTTGCAATTTCCAAGCAGGCTATGCTCTCTCAAGCTTTCAGATACACACTTCTGTGCTATGGGGCCCTCTTTCCACCCACTGTGAACCTGCTCATAGCTGTCTGCTAAAATGCTAAATTCCTACTCATTCTTCAAGCCACACTTACATACCACTCCCCTGGGAAGCCACCACCAACCACTTCTGAAAACTTAGTCCCTCTTACCATAGCACTTACCTACTCACCCACTTCTATCCTATTCTCCTCCTTCAACCTTTACAGATGGCCAAGTATGTGTCAGAATCCTGAGATGAAGATATGAAGATGAATAGAGTCATGTTCTGGAAAGATCTGTGCTTTTGTCAGAGACAAATCAAAATAATTTTATATTACATTATTATTATTTTTAAAAAATGCTATGATATGAAGTGCTCTGGGAAGATCAACTTTCTTTTTCTTTCCTAACAGGGAGGAGCAGGTTGTCAAGAAAAGCAGCAGGAAGAGGGGCATGGTTTGAGTTGGATCCTGAAGGATGAATGGAGACTTACCACTTGAATGAGAAAGGGCAGAACACATCCCAGGACAAAACAGTAAGAACACAGGCATGAAGATGTGAGAGTGCCTAGCATTTGGGGGGTTGGGGGGAGGCGGAGGGGAAATGAGCAGTACAGACTGGCTGAGCTCTGGTGAGGGCAGGTCCAGAGGAGCCAGAAAAGGCAAAAGGCAACAGATTCTGAAGGGACAAAAGTTACTTAACGGTCGATGGCCGTTGTCAGAGGTTTAAAACCAGAAAGTGATACCATCAGATGAGAGTTTTAGAGAAAAATAACTGGTGGCAATATGCAGGATGAGGTAAAGAGAAAGGGGGACTATTGCAGCACTTACTTACCCAACCTATACTGAAACTGAGCTTTTAATGCTTTTTGTAATTCATTTTGTTTTGTTTACTTGATCTGGTGGAATTCTGAAAAGCCAAGATAGTGTCTCTGTGTAAATAATAGTCACTCAATGCTTGTCAAATGAAAAGTGAAAGAAAGAAGGAAAGAAAGAAAGAAAGAAAGAAAGAAAGAAAGAAAGGAAGGAAGGAAGGAAGGAAGGAAGGAAGGAAGGAAGGAAGGAAGGAAGGAAGGAAGGAAAGAAAGAAAGAAAGAAAGAAAGAAAGAAAGAAAGAAAGAAAGAAAGAAAGAAAGAAAAGGAAGGAAGGAAGGAAGGAAGGAAGGAAAGAAAGAAAGAAAGAAAGAAAGAAAGAGAAGGAAGGAAGGAAGGAAGGAAGGAAGGAAGGAAGGAAGGAAGGGAGGAAAGAAAGAAAGAAAGAAAGAAAGAAAGAAAGAAAGAAAGAAAGAAAGAAAGAAAGAAAAAGAAAACATATATATCATGGGAACTTTTTTTTTTTAGTTTGAGAAAAATCTAATCTGGAGTCAAGTTTCCTGAAAGTGTGGTATCAGGATTATGTTGAAATAGTTTATCTTATCTTCTTGTGGTATCAGGTTTTCCACATAAGTAGTTTTTCAAATAACTTAAATGTTCATTTCCTAACACCAAAAAGTATTTTTTTTTTAATTTCAATGGAATTCTCTTAAGACAAATTGCTTTTTTGCTTCCTTAAGTAGAAGCTATAGAAGTTAATGCTTTCTTGGAAGACGAAAGTTGACAGACAACTACCACAGCGCACTGAGGCAGCAAGGTACAATAGAATGACATCATAGCTTGGGGAGTCACACAGACCCGGAGAAATCTCTGGAACTGCCACTTACTAGCTGTGGTGATTTTGATAATTTAGAATATGCTTGAATTTGTTCATCTATAAAATGGGAACACTGATAACCTAAATTGTGGTGATATATGATTTCCATATGATACATGGAAAAGCAGCTGACACATAGTACGTGCTCCAGAGAACATATTTACCAATATCAATGCAGTTTATTAATTTTCCAGTTTTATATTTTTCGGGAACATCAGGCAACCAGCTGTCATTTCAGATATGATTTGTTTACATCTCACATGCCCCTCTTTCCTCAATCTTCCTTCTAATTAGCTATTTCTAATCTTCAGTTATTACCAGATAATATATGCTCCTTAGTAAGCATAGATAAAGCAACTAGTGTCTGAACGAAGGAAGGCCCAGACCAGAAAGATCACAGTTTGGGTGAAAAAATTTTGGGAAACCAAACTGGAATGCTCAGAAATCTGCCTTGCTAACTTTCCAATTCCAAATTGTATCCTAAATTGTTAATAACATCAGAAGACTGTCTTCTTCAGACTACTGACGATGCGGTTATGTGGAAAGTAGAACGACACAAAGTTAGGCTGTTTGGAACAAATTATCTGCTGATAAAGGTACAAAGAGTTTGAGGCAAAAAAATAATTCATTAACAATTTAAAATGAAAACGAAAACCTATGGTGAGGAAAAATGACATGAGAAACCAGAGGGAAGAACAAAGCCTCTAGACTACGATAAAAGACTTCAGTTACAGGGTAGGTAAAGGAAAAATAGAGTTTATTGGAAGTAATTTGGTGACTACTTATGGAATTACAATAAAGGTGACAAAAATCCCAGAATTTGTAAGGCAAATGTAAATATAAATATAAATCAATTACTGGCTTATTATTTCATTAAATTGAAGATGGAAAGGACCAATTCTTGAGTCACAGCATTTGCCTCCTGGGGTCCTAGATAGCTTTCCCTGTCAAATTAAAATAAAAAAGATAAATAAACATGAGAAATTAAGAATGTCGAAGTGTATGAAGGGAAAAGGAAAGAAGGGGGGAAATGATGTTTCACAATTATTATCCAGGCTAAGAGAAACAAAATTACTTGATCATAAATTCAAGATAATCTGGTTTTCTTTATGAGTTCCCATTTTATTAATGAAAGGAAGGTAACACCTTATTGTACCCGGGTGAATTAAAATGCCTATTTGAAGAAGCAATCCTCCATAGGGGTCTTTAATAGAATCTGTGAATGGTTCTAGAGCCAGATAATTTAGCAGTAAAAAGGCAATATTAATATTAACCTCTCCATGTGCACAGACCTACCTTGAGGGGCACAGGGACAGGGAAATGTTAACAGAATGAACCAGGCACATCATTTCTTTTTTAAAAAAAAATCTGAACTATTTCAGGGGCAAAAATTGGATAAACCTCTTCTACAAAATTACTTGCAATGTGCACCGTTACCCCTTTGTGCCTCTTGCTCCTAACAACACTGACCAGCAATTCAGCACTTCCAGTGCTGAATATTATTTTCTAACTTTGTATTCAGGGCATACGACTTGTAAGAAGTCTAATAGCAAAGCATTTAATCGAAATAAACGGAATAGAAAATGAATTTCCAAATGCAGAACAGCCTCTACAGGAGCCATGACAACACATTTCCAAATTAGAGGCAGGTGCTCAGTAGGGCCCCCGGAGACTATGACTTAATAAAATAAAAACAGATAATTTGAGGGAAGAGGCAAATATGTTTTACTCGAGCAACTAGTCAGTTGGTGAGAAATACAGATATTCTCTCTTTGCTGTTAGCTTTTTCTGGAATTGCCAATACATTTCCTTCTTTCTCTTTATAATTCCCATCATAATCCCATCTCTGTCCTTATCACCATCTTTCATCTTCCAGGTTATTGCAAACCTCCTAGCATCGCTATGTCAAACCCTTTTGATCCATCCTAGGTAGCATCTGGATTGCTCTTCCTGATGCCCTGCTCTGTCCATGTGACTGTCCTACTCAAACACCTTCAACTGCTCACCATGAATTACAGAACTCCTAGATGAACTTCCTTTAGCTGCCACATCCGAACTTCTACCAAAGGGACTCAATCCACACTTCCAGCCTTCTAATTCATTAATCTTCAAACTTGGATTCATCTCAGTGGTATGGTTTGCTATTACCCAAATGGCTCCATGCTCTTCATAATCTGGCTACATTTTTCCAACATCTAGATTTCCTTCTTTATTCCCATCTCCACGTGTTAAAAGCCTACCAATTCTTCAAGCCCTAACTCAAGTGCCACCACTTCCATGAACCTTCCCCCTAATTATTCCACAAAGAAGTAGGCTCTCCTAACTCCCTAGCTTTCTTGGATACTTAACAAATTTCAACTTACACTAGAATTATTTATAAATATATCTTCTTTCATTTCCCTCTCCCCACTAAGACAAGTTCTTGGAAGAAGCAGTTTAGCCTAGTTGGGGGGAAGAAAAACAGGCTTTTTAGCCCAACAAAGCAAAGTTTGATACTAAGATCTTTTATTAATTAGCTATACAAACTAAGCAAGGAATCAGCTTTCCTAAATTGTTTGCTCAACTGTAAAATGGGTGATAATTACGTATGCCTGAATTCATGCTATAAGAATGAATAACACTGTATGCAGTGCTAGCACAATGCCAGGCATATACTAAGTGCTCAATAAATGGCAGCTATTATTACTATTGTAAGTGGACACAGCTTACTATCAATCTGTGTGCTTGACAGAGCAAATAATAATTAGCATGCTTTGCATACACTGGGTATTCAACCAGTGTGGCTTGAATGAAAGAAATAATAAATAAGTGAACATCTCAAAGATTTTTTCTGATCTCACTCAATACTCTCAAAAGTTAGCAAATGGTTAGAAGCCTGACCAGAGCAGGAATATGGTCACCACAATCCTTTCCCTTGAGAACACCACTACTATTGCCATCTTTAACCCTATTCAGCAACTGGAATATCCACTCCACTGGAGTAAATCGGATGAGATCCATCCAAAAACATCTAAATTTGATGTTACAATGTGGTTTTGATATTTGTATTTAATTTAGGAATATTTGTTATTTGAGAATTTACAAGCCATTGAATTAAATTGTTACAGATGACTCTCTGCTTATAACTATTTCCTCTTCCTTTTTTTCCCCAAGAGAAGTACCTCCCACCCCCATAAGTAGAAGCAAGGCACCTGCCTAATAGTTACTTTTTGCTTTGGATGTTTTCTTGGCTGTATATATTTTACAACTTCACAATGTTGAGGGGGAGGTGGCTGCATCTTCCAGAAATGACCACAGCAATATTCTAAGTCCTACATGCTCTTTCAGAATCAACCCCCATGAAGAAGTGGAATCTATTTCTCCTTCCCTTAAACATGTCAGTCTTATGACTGCTCAGACCAATAGAGTGTACAGATGTATGTTATATGATTGTCCAACTCGAAGGGTACAGCTTCTGCCCAGGATTCTCTCTGCATGTTATGAGGAGGCTGAGATCACATCAAGAGGTCACAGATACACATTCTGGTCAGTAACCCCAGCAAAGTTTTAGCAGTATCAACTGCCAGAAGTGTGAGTGAGCAAACTTCAAATGATTCCCAACTTTCTAGTCTTCCAGCTGTGGCCCAGACATTTTGGAGTGGAGACAAGCTGTCCCCCCGTGACATGACTGGAATTTCTGACCCACAGAATCAATAAGCCTAATAAATAAATGTTTTATGCTGGCAAATTTAGAGATAATTTTTTATGCAGCCATCGTAACTAAAACAGTAATTAGGTACCTTGTTTTTTAAGTGTCCAGAGGAACTGTAGTTTTCATAAGTAGGGGAAAAATGAAAGGAAACAACAGATGAGTTGAACAAATTATTTAAACCCTTAGTACGATCTATAAGCATGTCAAAAATGTGGCAACTCCATCCTCAAATCCTTAAAAGTTAGCTGTATAATAACTGAAGAAATGAATAAGGTTTTGCTTTACATACTATTTACTAGGAAGCCAGAAACAGACAAATCAACAATAAACCCAACATACTAGCAACATGCAGAGTTAATCTAGTACCTACAATTATTTTGTAACTGTCTGAAAAAGTCCATTTTTGTCTTTCTGAGAGTTTTGAAATGCTTTTTGAAATAAAGCTGGAAAACCATTAGGGCTTTCCCCACTTTTCTCTTGCTTTATTTTTATTGTCTAGCATGAAGCCTCATTTTATTATAGCACATGAGAAATCTTGATTCTTAGCTAAAATCCGAGAATATTGGTGGTACATGCCCATCATAAAAACTGCACACACGTGTGGAAGGAACAATAATGCCTTGTCTTTTCCCAGGTTCTATTTTCTGGTTGATAAAATATTATTTCCATTACATAGATCAGACAAGTCAAGGCCAGAGGAATTCTGTATCTTACCAGCTTATACAGCAACTAGGAGCAAAGGACTAAAATTCAAGGTGTCTTTCTTTCATCGTAAGTTCTTTCTCTAATGACACCACCTCTCTAGAAGGATGAATGATAGTTATACTGTGTAAACAAGAATGTGAACTTTTGGGGCGCCTGGGTGGCTCAGTCGGTTAAGCGTCCGACTTCGGCTCAGGTCATGATCTCGGGGTCTGTTAGAGTTCGAGCCCTGCGTTGGGCTCTGTGCTGACAGCTCAGAGCCTGGAGCCTGCTCCGGATTCTGTGTCTCCCTCTCTCTCTGACCCTCCCCCTTTCATGCTGTGTCTCTCTCTCTGTCTCAAAAATAAATAAACATTTAAAAAAAAAAGAATGCGAACTTTTTTATTTTTCCAATAATAAGTCAAATAAAATTGGTCAATGTGAACCATTTTCTCTTCTCAAGGTATATGGACTGTACTTCCATCCTACCAATTGCAGCCATGAAGACAAAGGGAGGCTGCTATTGTTTTACAAAAAGGCTAAGAGAAGTTAACCCTCTCTGCTTCCCATCCCGCAGGAAAACCAGTGGGAAAGGAGCCATCTCTATAGTTTGTAGAGTAGGATTACAATTAGTGTGGGGCTTTTTTTTTTTCAGTTTTTGGTTTTATTTTTTGTCATCCGTCTACCTATGTCAGTTGTGTCTATCTACCTTTTTGCCTTGACTAGTTAAAACAGAATCTTCTATTTTGGCTCTGATAGAGCCAATATTTTATCTGGTTTCTTGCATTCAAAACAGATAGAAGAGAAAGTCATCTGTGG
Source organism: Acinonyx jubatus (assembly GCF_027475565.1). Lineage (NCBI taxonomy): Eukaryota > Metazoa > Chordata > Mammalia > Carnivora > Felidae > Acinonyx > Acinonyx jubatus. The sequence goes on along the minus strand of NC_069388.1, from coordinate 75,413,614 downwards.
GCTCTTGTTTTCCCAAGGATTCATGAAATTCATTAAGCCTCCCACCCCCTGACATTCTTATTTACTTTAGGCCATATTTCTCCTTGCATGGAAAGGGGAATATTTGCTGGCTTACTACAGGTGGAATATATACATAAAATCTATAAATCACAAAAGATCTAAATGCTTGCTACAGTTTCTCAATGCTCTAGCCTTGAATAGAAAGAATGCTTTAATGGAAAGAGGGAAAAGAAATCATCATTTCAAGTAAATTAAAAGCGACCTCCAGGCAAAGGACTATACCTGCAAAATAACTTTCCTTCTAGTACGAAATTTAGAATAGAGGAACAGAAGGGGCCCACTTCCAAAGGCAGAGGCTTCCAATCCGTTCATTTAGTTCATTCACTAAAATTCAAAAGTCAGTTCATTGTTGAATCCAGTCATTATGCCCTAATATTGGGCTTTAACAAATTGAGATTTCTTTTATGTGTTTGTTCCTCTGTGCTGAATAAAAATAGCACTGAGTGAAAAAGCCAGTCAGAAACTTAGGGGTAGACAGAATTGCCAAGGAACATAAACTTAGATTCTGATGATGCAAATGTATTTCAAGAAACTTCATTTCTGCACAAAATCTATTTAACAATTTCTTAACAATTGAGCAATTACTGAAGTCCCCATACTGTGGATGTGTACCAAGTGACTGAAAGTTGATTAAGCTGAAACTGGTGGCAGGTCTTCTGGTATGAAGAGAGGAGGGCCTGATGTCCTTGTTAATTGGAAGACCCACTGTGGCAAGAACAACACGGTCCTAAGGCTGTGCGCTAAGTTTGCAACTTTATTATTAACCTGCTGCATGTTCCTCAGGCCCAAATAACACACAGGGAGGCCAAGCTGGAGCTCCCTGTTCCTTATTCCTCACCCTGCCATTCAGACTGCAGGTATATTTTAAAACCTCAAAAGCCCTCAAAGCTCTTTGGGAGCCATGGGTGGGACAACGGGTGGGGATGGAGCTAACCAGAAACCATAGAGCTGTGGTCTCTAAATGGCCCACCTTGCAACAGCCTCGTGTAGATTTTGACAGGAACATTTTCAAAATTCCCCAAAATGTACAAAAAGTACACTGAAGCAATAGGAGACATTCTTCCTGCTTTTTTTAGATAAGGTCAAAACAGCCTGGGAATGCTCAGGTGATGGTTTGGAACGTACCCTGAAAACCTTTTCTTACTAGTCAGATAACCTGTCAGCAATAGTAACAACACACGCACTGTTTGCCAACTGATTGACTCACTTTCTGGAAGGCATTGACCAGATTTTCTTTTCCTCTTAACCAAAGAAATGAGTTAAGTGGTTCAAGCACATTTAACCAATAAATAATGAGATTATGTAATACTTCTGGTTAAAGAAATTCCATTCCCGGGGCACCTGGGTGGCTCAGTCGGTTAAGCATCTGACCTCAGCTCAGGTCATGATCTTGTGGTTTGTGAGTTGGAGCCCCTAGTCGGGCTGTGTGTTGACAGCTCAGAGCCTGGAGCCTGCTTCGCATTCTGTGTCTCCCTCTGTCTATGCCCCTCCCCAACTTGCTCTCTCTCTCTCTCTCTCTCTCAAAAATAAATAAGCATAAAAAAAAGAAGAAAGAAAGAAAGAAAGAAAGAAAGAAAGAAAGAAAGAAATTCCTTAAATTTAGCAGCTTTGCTTTCATTATCAGAGGAAGGAGACATCCAGGGGCTTGTTAGGGCAGCATTAAGGGAAGAAGCCTCCAAGGAAATACTTCAAGAAACAAACAAAAAAATGCATTTTCTCTTAAGTCTTGGGCTAAAAGAATCTTCCTGTGGGAGAAAGTGTCAGTGTGGAGGTACTCTCCTGTTCACAGGTTCCCACCATGGTGACAGGGACTCAACAGGCACAAAGGTCTCCCAGGGAGGCCTGGATTCACTTCCGAGTAGAAAGGACCACAGGAAGTGTGCAGCCTTTTGCTTCACTGAAGAGGGGAACACTGATCTGACCTCTTTGGGTGGCAAGATAGTTTTCTTATGAAAATGACCTTCTCCTTAAAGCTACTATAGTGAATTAATATTAACTCCCTTAAAAGTGACATGGGAACTACTCCATACTTCTTTGCTAACAAGTCTAGTGATAATAGTAGTATCATTCTCAGCACATACATGAGAAAATGAGGAAGTAAAAGATCACTGCCTTACAAGAGTTACACCACTAAGGGGCTGGTATACAAACCTACTATCCCTTGGTTCCTGACTCAATCCTCTCTCTAGCTAATTGGGCATATTTTCTATTTTTGGATTCTTCTATTTCTTTGATTTTTTTTTTTAAAAACTTTATTTTTGAGAGAGAGAGCAGGCACGTGAGTGGGGGGGGTGGGGAGGAGAGAATCCAAAGCAGGCTCCACGCCCAGCACAGGACCTATGCAGGGCTCAGTCTCACAACCATGAGATCATGACCTGAGCTGATATCAAGAGTCAGATGTTTAACTGACTAAGCCATCCAGACGCCCCTATTTCTTTGATTTTTAATAACACCTCCAGCAATCAGAAAAGGGACTCACTGTAACCTTAGTATGTCATCAAAACTTGGTAAGAAAAAGGGTTGAAGTAAACAGTAAAGTGATGGTTAGTGGTTTCTGCCTGAATTTCATTTATCAGTACCTTGATTAGCATAGACAATAGAGAATTGTAGTTCTTCAGTGATTCAATCTAATTTGACTAACAAAGGTTGTATGTTCCAAGGGCCTTATAGCTCCATAAAATAGGAATATATCATCCACCATATCCTGTTCTAGAATAGCTATTTTTGAGGGGCGCCTGGGTGGCTCAGTGGTTAAGCATCCAACTTCGGCTCAGTTCACGATGGCAAGGTTCAGGTCATGATCTCACAGTTTGTAGGTCCGAGCCCCGTGTCGAGCTCTGTGCTAACAGCTTGGAGCCTGGAGCCTGCTTCAGATTCTGTGTCTCCCTCTCTCTGTGTCCCTCCCTCACTGACACTCTGTTTCTCTCTCTCTCTCTCTCTCTCTCTCTCTCTCTCTCTCAAAAATAAATAAATATTTAAAAAAATTTTAGAAGAGCTATTTTTGATAAGCAATCCAGGTATTAAAAATAAAAAAAAAAGCAGCAAGCACTCAGCTGGAAATTATGAGTGCACATTATTCGTGTGGAAACCAAGAGAAACACAAAAACAAAAACCATGAAGATTCTATCACTGTTGTTCTGAGTATGCAACCTAAATAGCAAGCACCAATAAACATTCCTGGTGGACCTAGGTGACACAGAACAAGTCACCTCTCCTCTATGCTTCATTTTCACCTGAAAATTGTTGCACTTTCACAGCCCTAAAGCTACCTTCTCTTCAAAATTATCCCGAAACACCCTGGTTAAAAGAGGCCTATTCCACGGGTTCCTGGATGGCTTAGCTGGTTAAGCATTCGACTCTTGATTTTGGCTCAGGTCATGATCCTCACATTTGGGTTCCTGAGATTGGGCCCCGCCTCCAGCTCTATGCAGGCCCGCTCTCTGCTTGGGGATTCTCTCTCCCTCTCTCTCTGTCCCTCCCCAACTCGTGCACATGCTCTCTCTCTCTGACTCTCCCAAAATAAATAATCATTAAAAAAAGAGGCCTATTCCTTATCTTCCCCTTCTGAGGCAGAAATTGTCATTAACACTCACGTAACATTCATTCCATTGTGGTATTTGTGTGGTATTTATGTGTGTATGTGTTACCTGTCTTATCACCTCAGATGGACCAAAAAAAAAAAAAAAAAAGGACAAAAACAAAGAAAACATGGAACGTGGAGAAAGGCACTCCAGACCTTAGAGGTGGTCTTCCATTACATGTTCTTAAGCAAGTTGCCTAACGTCTCCATGCCTCAGTTTCCTTGTTTGAGTAACAGGGGCATTGCTCATCTCTGGTGTGCACAGAGAATCAATGAGGTATAAATGCATCAAGTGCTGAGCAGGGGCACTGACACCAAGGAGACTGTCAGTGAGTATTGGTTTCTCTCCCTTTCTCATAACAAGATTATAAACTCCCAGACTGGGATCACATCTTACATGTCAGCACAGCCTTGAAAGAAGCAGTCACTTCAAATATTTGTGGAATTCATATTTTGAATAATAATGAGAGAAGTGTGAACAGGTAGAAGGCCAAAACAGCAAGTGCAACTGAAAGAAACTGGTTTTTGGACATATGATAGTCTTGTTTACTTCAGGAAGTGTGAGTAAATGATCCCTGGCAGCTGCTGGAGGAGGAGAGAGAGGGAAATGATGGTTCTGTGTGGATGGGATTCTAGCACAAACATTTGACATGGAGGCTGGATAAAGTGGAAGGACCACAGAGAAAATGGCAAGAGAATCATACACGGAAAAAGAAAGGGTGAGGTGGCAATAAATGCTAGCATTTTAAGGTGATAAGACGTTTAAAATAACCCATCTGTATCGTGTTTCTTTGAAAAAGAGACTATAATTTGTTATAAAAAAATTTTAATGCCAAAAAAAAATGATGGAAAAAATTTGTTAATGACTTACCACTTTCATGACCAGGTGATATCTTCCAAACTAAAAATGCAAAAAATTTCATTCAACACCAGAATTTGGCTAGGGGAGATCTTGAGTAACTGAAAATGAAAATACATTAATCATACTATATCTCACCTAGCAGATTAGTGGTGCTAGATTAAGAATTGTTTCCAGCTCCAAAGAAAAACAAATATAAAACTTAAAAGATGTATCCTCTTGTAATCCTTTTTAAATTTGTAAAAGGGAAAAGAGTCAAAGAGCTTGAAGATACTTAAGCTCACGAAATGTGTAAGTGACAAAACCCAATAAAAACTATTACCCTACATCTGGACTCCACCTTAGAAATGCACTATTGAAACATTTCAGTGTTTTACTGGACTCTTCCATAATAACACCCTCCACAGATCATGGTTTGTCCTCACCAACCCCCACCCCGGTTAAAAAAAAAAAAATCACGCTGATAAGCACCCATTCAATTCACTCCTAAGCATCCCGCATGTTAATTTCTCAACAACACAAATTTAATTCCTCTCAGCATTATTCTCCTGTGGTGAGTACCCCTCCATATAAACAAAATGGGGATTCGTTGCCATGGCAACAGAGTGTGACTTTGATCAGCTTCAATGATCATTGGCAGTCACATGCCTTTGATAGATACCAAATTGTGAGTTAGGTTTGATTATCCAATTTTTCAATCTCTGATTCTACAAGAGGCTACTCCCATTTGCCAGAGGAGTTGAGAGGAAAAGAAAAAGAAAGAAAAGAAACAAAAAACTATGAGATAGCTGTACTTTTGAGACAACAGAGTAAAGTGCTTGGTGAATGTAAAATCAATGAGGTAGTGAGTACCTTGTGAATGACTTTTGTTCACCTTCCACATAATTTGGTGCATGAGCCCTGCCCAGCCACCAGGAAGGAGAGGCTGCTTCCCTTTTCCTGTCATGGCAGATGTAGGTGATATTTAAGGTTGTGTGTGCAGGTGTTTTGGGGGTTGATTTGTGTGGGAAGAGGAGAGGTGGTAGCCTGTAGCTTGACAGAAGAGGAGGAAAAAAAAATCTGAACAATGTGTTGAAAAAGACTACAGTCTGAGCTGCACAGGACCAGCTGTTTTTGCTAATTAGAATAACAAAAATAGCACATGCTAAAATGTTTTTCTTTTTTTTCTCAAAAGCAATGAATGCTCTAGGAACTATAAGGAATGAGCTTTAAAATCCATTTAAATGGAGGAACATTTCAGGAACCATATGGGGAAGGAACTGAAAGGGAGAAGGAGAGTAGGGAAATAACATTTGATTTCAGCTGAATTTTTTTGAAGGATGATAAATTGGGGCTATTTTTCCTTTTTCTTAACATTTAATAGGAAATGTTTTCATCATATCTAGATTTCACAAAAATGCCAGTGCTTCTGTATCTTACAGGAGTGATGTACGTAAGCACCATGCCCACTCCTAACCAAGGGAGGGCAGGCGCCGAAAGGAGTTGCATATGCTCTGTCATCCATACTGTGTGTGTCTCATCTCCTTCCTCACGTTCTCTCCGAAGCAGTAAAGAGTAATTCAAAAACTTTGAATATAGGAATAACATTTGTGACAATGACAACATTCTGGACATCTGCACTGTTAGAGTACTTATAATAAAGTCACATGGCCATGGGGAAATTTCACAGAATTACAATCACAGTAATTTGCCAAGGTGTATAACTAGTTTGTTTTCAGCTGTTCTTCTCATGAATAATTATCAAGCAGGAATATCCTAAAGCTAGCACAAGCTGTCACTTAACCAAAATATTCAATATTTAACATCAAATTTAGAATTTCATAAATGAAAATAATTACTGTAAAAGCAAAATAATATACATTGTGTATATCTGCATGCCTAATGCACACAGCTACATGTTAAAATTCAAATTCCGAAGCATCCTTGTCAAATGAAAGCATGTCTTGAAAGTAGAGGTGGAATAGAAAAGATGTAAGCACAAGCGAATCTCAACCATTTTCAAGTACAGCTTGGTCTTCAGTACTTTAAGGACTGCCTCTCAGTGAAAAGTGGAAAATGAAAACCAGCCTCTGCATATTGATGGTAGCTGATTACATGGTGTCAGAATCTTTATTAGAGTTTTTAAATCTTGGAAAAAAATACTATATAATGGGCAGTGAGTTATGTTTTTAAATTGAGTAAATTAAGACAAGTGCATCACTAAACATTTTAGCATCATTTCTGGAATGAATATCAAGGTTCAGGCTTAAGTATTGTCTAAAAATCCTTACCCCTATTGTCAGAACGTGAGAAGAATGTCACATCACCACACTATTAACCCTGTAACACATATATTTATATATTTATTATAATATACTTGTACTTATACATATGATAGGTATTATATTTCTATTTTTCATTTCTAGTGTCTCTAAAATTAATTGACTAGAGCAAATGGAGATTTCTTTCTCTATTTCAGAAGCCTATAAATGTATCATGAGTTTACAAAAAGAGTACTTTAAGTCCTTCAAACAATTCTTGTGTATATTAAGGATTTTTGTTTTACTGTTTACTTTCCTTCCCATTAGCAGAAAACTTCTCAGTAATACAGCTTAAGGATTTTTTTTTTCATTTGAATACAAGATAAATGATATTGGGCAAGAAACTCAAACATGAGAAGCATATCTAACAGAATTGTGGGTAATAGGTAGAAATTCCTTTGGGGGATAAATAATATTTTCACTTGGATAACACCATTTGGTTTTCTGAATAGAATATTAGTTTTCCCAAAACTTTAGGGAAATAATTTTACTTTGTCTCTCCTATGATTCATTTTAATCACACCTATGTGAAATAAATAAGAGAAATCTATTCCTTGGAACTAGGACTTCCTGCAAGAATAACAAAGGTACAAAATGGCTTCCATTTTAACTTGTGAATTATCATGAGTTTTCAGATAGTTACATGACTTTCTTGAGCATGAAAGTAGATAATTCTAGTGAAAAGACTGTTTGTTCAGAAATCAAAAATAGGATTAGCTACCAAACTAGGCCTATCAGGAATTTCTATTTGGATTTATGAGAAATGTCATTTATCCTTCAGTTTTTTTCATCACTAGAAATGGGACTATTTGGCCCAGTAAGAAAGATATCAGTACTACTGTAGAGTTTGTTAAAATAAGTAGATTTATTTGATCACAACCCAAACACATATGTGATAACCTAAAGCAGGCAAAAGATTGATCTGAAAATGATGAAATCAGAAATGGTTTATTTTTCTATATCAATTACTTTGACCATTGTATCAGACATGTACCTTATGTAATTAGGAGATCAGAAGAATCAGTCTTCAATTACGCACTCCTCCTTTATCGTCCTCTACCTGTGAACTTTAGACTTTTAACCTGCCATTTCCCCTCCCTCCTTGCTGCTGCTGTTTGACATTTTTACTTGCCTAGCTGATTCTAAGTGCTCTCATATCAATCCTCCTGCCATCCATCTTTCCGTATTCCAAACCACCATCCATACCAATGGGGGTCTCATGAACCTTGTTAGCTTACTCACCTGTACCCTGTCACCACTTCCTGATCTCATGCTACACTCTCTTATGGCACTGAGCTTTTCCTTCGGCCTAGGATGCCCTGACCTCTCTACCTAGCCTCTGATTATCTATTTATACCTCTCAAGAGTCATTTCTTTGTATCTATTTTCTCCGTATAGGCTTTCCTATTTTCCAAGGAGAAAAGTGGTTTTGACTCTGTTGGACCACGGATCTTTCAACCGAACTCTGTAGTTCTAATTGTAATAATCTGAAGCAAAAGCGATTTGTCTTATTCTACTAAATACGGGGCATATTTTTGAAAATGCACATAGTAGGTGTTGAATTAATTAATTCCTAAGAAAATGGTTCCCAGGGTTTGTTGGAATGAACAAGTGAGAGTATTCCCAAATGCACTCATTATTTATAACCATTAAATGTAGATAATAGAAGACTTCTGGTGTAAAATGGCATCTGGCCACCATCCCCTGGCACTGCCTCTCCCAATCGTCAATAACATACATATGAAAATGGAAAACTCTAACACAGAAAACTAAGGCTGACAGGAAACTCAGTGCCAGAAATCTGGGAAAAATTTAGAGTGATTATAAGGCTGATGCATCAAGAGTGAGAAAACAGTCAGTAGCCTATCTAAGAATCACCTCATAAAACAGCAAAATCTACCTCCTTGAAAGAGCAGTAGGTTAGCTTTCCCTTGCTGCCCCCCCCCCCCCACTCCCTTTGTCTGTTGCACAGCTCAGCTCAGAGATTTGGACCCTTTCATAAACAGGAAACTGAGCAGCCATCCTGTTCAAAATGGGTGCTGATTTTGGGGCAGACATAATATTATTCTCCCTTCCTGTCCACTCATATTTCTATGCTGTTCAGATAGAAAAACCCTCAGAAAATAATGATTGAGGAACAGAAAGGTAGGAGGATAATTATAGCATATTGCATTCTGGGAGGATATTGCACCCACACATGAAGTGTAGAAGAAAGAACTGGAAGAGCACTGCTCTCAGTGAATCCTGCAGGTTATAGTTTCAACAAATTCCATTATTCTGAGTAAGTGGTGGAGGTACTAGAGGATTCCACTTCAGTTGGAGCAAGACCTATACTACATGAATGCCCCCAGTCACTGGAAATAAGGAAGGAAAATGAATACATTCAGCTATAGTATGTGAAGAAAGGAGGGACAGGGGAAAATGGAAAATAATACATCTGGAAATAAAGTTCTCATTTGAGTGAATGTAAGTGAAATAAAACAACAAAAGACCTGTGGTTAAACATGGTAAATCAAGGAAAGAAAATATTTGGAAGTTTTACGTATTTGTTGATCTTACGGAAACCAGAAAAAAAAAAATTAGAAATTTGTTTGCCATCCTCAATATACCATAAAAAAAATCTGAGTTAAATAGAAAAATGGATTGGGATGAAAAGACTGCTATGACTTGAATTAAAATGAAAAACCTCATGTATAGGAGAGTTAGGACATAAACCCTAGTGATGAGCTCTGAAATAATTAAACGTAAGTGTTAGCCCTAAATAGCTGTTGCAAATATATTTTCAAATCCGAATGCAAATGTCAAAATTAATTCTTATAAAAGAATACATTTAAAGTAACAATAATTTAAAATATCACTCTAAGTCCAGCACCCCTTTAAGAAGCAAGAAATAGGGGACGGGGAAGGGACTATCAAAGCATTCCTTGTGGATAAACAAGATATTATTTCTTTCTTGACTTTAATATTCAGAAAAACAGAAGTTGGATATTTTGGAAAATGAGTAGAACAAGTATCAAGATGTCTACTTTCCTAATCCCTAGAGAAGATGAAAGCATAGTCCATTTAAACAATAGCAACTAGAACAAAAGTAACAAAAACTATAGAAATCCAAAAATTGAAGGAAATGAAAGAACACATAAAAAGGAAGAAAAGCATAAAAAGAAATAAGACCCCATTTGTCAGTTTTGGAAAAATTGGAAGTAGCTGGAAAATGAACAGACTGAGTCAAAAGATATACTCTGTGCTGCTACTATGATATCTCTAATATGGAAGTACATACATATGTTAAAAATAAGAGTGAGTAGAGATTTCTCAAGCAAATAGAAATTAAATGGCAGTAGAGGTGGCAATGTTAACTCTGGACAACATAGGTTTAAGGCAGAAAACATAAAATGAGGAAAAGAAAGATGTTTCGTATCTATAGAAGGTATGAAAATGAAAATAAAGCAGCCAAAACCCATTATGTGTTAAAAAATACAACATTCAAATATATTAAGCTAAAACTGGCAGGCAAATATAAAATGAAAAATAGAAACAAGTTATCATGATAGATTTTAATTTTTTAATACATCTTGGACAAATCATGAAGAATTTGAGATCATGGAGAATCGGACTATTACAATTAAAATAAAGGTAACATAAAGAACTGGACTTGTATAGCTAATAAAATATAATATTGAGCCACCTATTCTAAAAAATAGAGTTTACTGGCTTTTGAAAAATCCATGTAGATACATTTAAAAACTAATAAGATGCTAACTCATGGTTGGAGGGGGGAGCTCAATAAATTATCAGAAGCATAAATAATACAGATCAAATAATCTGACTACATGTTTTGCAACTGCAAATATTTTAATCAAGCCCCAAAGATTCCCCAATCAGTTGAAAATGTGTATGTGAGTGTTTATATATACATATATGCTTGCACACACATATACATACAAATACACATAAATATCGACATACATACATATTCTAAAATATAACTTATATTACTTCACTTCATGATGTCTAAGATTTAACTTATAATACTGAAGGAAAAAAAATGTGGGGAGCACAGGTGAAGCAAGTGTGGCAAAATGTTGGTAACTGTTGAACCTTGGTGATATGTACTGAGGTGGATGGCACTATTCTCTTTACGTTGTATATGTGTGAAATTCCACATCAAATAAATACCTTTTTCAAGTACCACATTTTACAACTTATGGATTGCTTAGAAAGCTGAAAACTGGAGGCAAATTCATGATCATAAAGCTACCACCAACAACCAAAGACCTAAGAAATTCAGATAAAATGAAGATATTAAAGATAAAAGTAGAAATGAGTAAAAATGTTTAAAAAGCCAAAAATATCCTAAAATTAATAAGTAATTATAAGAGCTGATTTTTATAAAAGTTATTAAACAGTCAACAAATTCCATCAAGAAAGAAGATGCGAGTACCCAAAACTTAAATAAGTAATGACAATAATGGGAAAGACATTTTAACATTAGAAAGAAACTATAATAGTGTTAATAATTAATTACTAAGGAAAAAATAAACCATAATAATCTAGAGGAAAACCTATGGGAACATATAACATTTTAGATAGTATTATCTAGGATTAAAAGAATGGAAAGACTTAAATTTTTTTAAATATTTAATGGTATACTATTGAATATATATAATGATAAAATTTATACCTATTCATAAAAAATATCAAAAACCAAATTAAAATTTAGTTGACAAACATGAGGGTCTGAATTAGGACAGTGACAATAAGGAAGAAGAGGGGAAAGAATCAAGAAAAACATTAAAATAGATAAACACAGGAAAAACAGTTTATTATTATTTGAAGATGCGATGAGAAGATGCCACACCTGAGATGATACAGGGGTATAGAGGGAAGATGACAAGTTGAAATTCATACTTGTTGATTTCAAGATTAATCTAAACATCCAGTTGGCAAACCACTGGATTTAGCATTTTAAACCTCAGGTTAAGAATTCTGGAGCTTGTGAGATAGTATGAGGAGTCAACAGCATATAGGTTATAGTAAGCATCCAGGAAGAATGGGTAAAACAAGAAGAGTAAAGGGTAGAAGTTTTAAAACTGGAGAAAACTATCTTTTAATGTCAAAACTATTTCCATAAAGGAAAGCAAGAATGAAAGCTGAAAGAAGAACAAGGAGAAAAGAGTATTGTGGAAGTCAAAGGAGTGGAAGAGCAAGTGGAAGGGCAGGAAGCCAACTGGGAAGAAACTGACATCTGCCGGTCCCAGGTGTTGGGACCTCACTTGGTGTCTGAAACAATATGTCCTGGAATTGGCTGCCCAGGACACCTATACTTCAGTCCTAGTCTAGGGCCAGAGATGAATGACAGCCTTATACTAGCCAGTGGATCAGAATCTTGGAACAACCAGAAATCCTGTCATTTTGTTACCAAATGTTTACTGTGGAGGCCCAGTGACTTCGTATTGCCCTAGTACAACTTTCTGGGCTTGCTACCTATCTTCTAATCTGACTGAGGGTAGGTTAAGCATGGCATGGGGTTCATCTGTGAGATGATACAATGGCTGCAAGTTGCGCAGGTATCCAACGAAATCACAATGCCATCTACTGACAATGGTAGAACAGAGAGATCATCACTTTATACCCAAGAGACTATTCTCTTCACTCAAATACCTATTTTTCTTTGACTAAGTAACTTTCCAAAGGGAGAAATTCTCTGCACAAAGTTCGGGCCAGTCAAAAGAGCAGGAATTAGAGTAAATATTTCACGATATGTCTAGCAAAGGGCAGGGCTTAACAGAGTAAAACAGGGTATGTCCAGCAGTTAGAAATAAGGATCAAGCCGCATTAATTAATAAGGTTCAAGGATGAAATGCAGTTTGAAAAGTTTACAGTTTATAGTTAAGCTCAATAAAATGGATGTGGTAGTGATCACTTTAACAAATCACCCTCCTATGACAATGACTACTCTTATTATGCCATCTATGAATAATAATCATCAAAATTAATCATTATAATAGCAAGATATATTGAGGATTTACTGTGTCCCAGACACTAGTCCAACCAATAAGATAAGGAGCCAAAATTCAACCCAGGTGGTCAGGCCTCAGCCAACATGTTCAGCTCCATGTTTCTACGGCTTCCCTGCCACTCCTACACTGAAGAGAATGAAGTTTTGACCTCAGATAACAGTTTATTTATTTAATCATTTTAAATTTTTAAATGTTTATTTATTTTTGAGAGAGAGAGAGAGATAGAGTCTGAGCAGGAGAGAGAGGGAGACATAGAATCCGAAGCGGGCTCCAGGCTCTAGCTATCAGCACAGAGCCCGATGCGGGGCTTGAACTCACGAACGGTGAGATCAGACGTGAGCCAAAGTCGGATGCTCAACTGACTGAGCCACCCAGGCTCCCCTCAGATAACAGTTTAAATCTGGTCTCTGCCACATACAAACTGCAAAGGCCTGGCCAATTTCTCCCCAAACTCTTCAGAGCCTTTATCGTCACAAATGAGGTAATACCTACCAGCAAAGTGGTGGTAAGAACTGGGTGAGAATATATGCACAGCACTTAACAGATGGATAGTAAGCCCTCCATGAAGGGTAACTACAGATGATGATAATGACAAAGAGGAAGAGAAGAAAGAGGAAGTAGAGGAGAACAATCGTCATCTTTACCACCAGTATAACTATTTCTTTGTTCTTTGGCCGTGATTGTATTAGTTTCCTACTGCCGTTAAAACAAATTCCATAAACTTAGTAGCTTCAAACAACAAAAAGGTATCATATTACAATTCTGTAAGTGGGAAGTCTAACATAGGTCTCACTGGGTCTAAATCAACGTGCCCTTTCTGTACACTCTCTGTATACTTTTCCTACATCCCTTTCTGTAGCACTTCTAGGGAGAGTCTGTTTTCTTGCCTTCTCCAGCTTCTACAGGCTGCCCACATTCCTTGACTTGTAGCTTCCTTCTGTCTTCAAAGCCAGCAATGGTGACTGGAGTCCTCACATTGTTATAACTCGAATCTCCTTTCCCTCTTCCACTTTTAAGAACCCCTATAAATACACTGGGCCTATTCAGATAATGAAGAATAATCTCCCTATTTTCATACCAACTGACAACTCTGATTCCATCTTCTACTTTAATTATTTTTTGCCATATAACCTAATACATTCACAGGTTTTGGAGACCAGAACTTTAACATCTTTAGAGGGCCATTACTCTGCCTACCACAGGGACGTTTTCAAGAAAGCTCTTCTTTAGTTCTTGAGGCCTATATAGGGCCATACTGAGTTAACTAACCTCCTATATACACCATCTGTAAAGCATATAAAGGATGAGGTATTCTACCGCCTCATTAATGTATAATCGCCCCTAGGCTTTAATTATTTATATCTAAAGGAAATCTGCACATAGAGGGTGAAAGTATGCCTATAGGTCAGTGCTGTTGAAAAGATGGACTGTTGAAAAGTCAAGTCTGAATTTTTCCACTGCCTATTTCTGGCCAATAAGATAAGAAAGGGAAATTACCCAAATAAAAATAATAAAATAATAATAAAAATACTTTATTCAGAAAACTTGCAAATCAAAGCACACCCGAAATAGAAAGATTATCTGCTCAATTAAGGGTCATCAACACACCTATATTTCATTTCGTGTTATTTTCCAAAAACACATTTTTCTGTATAATCTTTATCCATAGTGCCAGTTTGTTCATATCACTTTCTTAATCAAAAGTCACCCATGGCTTTCCATTATATATGGAAAAGGACTAAACATTCCTGGTTCATCATTTAAGTCCTCAACAGTCATACTACTATATAAGGCCCCTGGCCATATCTAAGCAAATTTCTAATTACTATATGCCAGAGAGAAATAACCTCAGGCCACATCATTTTTGCCTAGAGTGCCCACCACACACTGCTACCTAATTATATGAATTCTTCTTATTCCTCAAGATCCCACTTAAATATATTCTGGGATGGTTTTCCTGATAGGTACAATCATCCACTGCTCCTTGGTTCCTCTAAAATTCCAGTAACAATAAATGCTGGTACTTTCCATTGTCATCTGTCATTGGCAAATGTCTACGGATGAGATCTTATTTGCACACACTTCAAAATATTTGAAACGACTGGCTGATTGATCTATTTAACTTTGGAATTTGGAATATCCCACAATATTCCAAATTTTTCCTCTGCAAAATTTTCTAAACCAGTTCTGATGTTTGAGGTTATTTCCAGCATATAGTCTGAAAGTGCATTTCTAAAAAGTATTATGCAATTTCATAGACCCAAATGAACATTTAAAATGGGATAAATTACAATAAAATAGTGTAGTACTTTCCTGCCACCAGATCGCAGGGATACTATTATACTAATAAATAAAAATGGATATGATAAACTGTTTTCAATTATGCACTATTTGGAACTATATTGAGTATTCTAATAAGAGGAGAAAATGGCAATATAAAAATGCTTATGGAGAAATGCAACAAAATAAACATTTAATGGAAGGTTCAGAGGGGAGAAATGTATTCTCTTCTGTTCTTTTTCTGAGAAACAAAGCTTCTCAATACAAGAGACCAATTCAGATGCAGAATAGGGAGATAGAAGGAGCACAGAATAAAGTCAACTGCTGAAGAGGTGATAGATCCTGAACAAATCATACAACATTTCTATACCTCAGTTTACACACCTATAAGATGAAGAACATTGGACTATATAGTTTCCAAAATTGACTCATCCTCAGAAATTCTAGGATAATTTGAGGTAAGGTATCATCATGTAGCTAAATGCCATAGTCCATAATTCACTTCAAATAATCTTTGTCAGTTTTAACAAAACATCACATACAGAAGTGTTGTTCAGAGTTTAAAAAAAAACAAAAACAAAAAACCTCTTTAAGCTCATTAAAATTAAATCATAATAAAAAAATTTTTTTAACCTAAAGAAACAAAAATATAGCAATTGTTCTCAAAACTGCAACATGACCTTAATTTTGAAGTGTATGTTCTGAGCTTATTTTATCATATTAAGTAAATATTATTGAAATGCTTCATTTTAATTTCTGTGACTATTGTATAATGCTGTATAGACCCCTGCTTTCATAAAACAGCACATTTCCACATAATTCTCCCCATATGATCTTTCTATTTGTGAGATAGTTACTGAATTCAAACACTTGACTGTAATCATGAGCATTTTTGTTGCCTTTTCTATTCATTCAGATAGGTTCATTGACCACATATTTGAAAGATTTGTCAACCACATATTACACACATACTAAAGAATCTTTTTTTTGTACCACAAGGTGGCATCTTCTTATTTTGGTATAAACCTCTGAATATTAACATAATTTGAATAATTCTACACATCTGAACTATTTTTTAAAATTTTGAGATGACCATTTAACAGCTGTGCAAATATACGGCAATTCTGTTAGCTAATACAAGTAGGACTTGTGGATGTTTATGTTCCTAGAATGTTCAGAATATTGAATCTTTAACAGAATGATGAACTGTTCACGTGAAGGGTCAATAAACATTGCCCTCTAAATGTTAAGTTCATAAAAATTACTAATACAAGGCATACACTGTAAAATATATGTATTTAAATGGAAGCTTCCTTAGGAATAGACACAAATGCAGAACAGACCAAACAAGATCAGTTTACGAACTGCTTTTAATAACCAGATTAAGGAAGTAATGCACAGCTACTCTGTGTCTGCCACTATGCCAGGCACTTTTCCCTACCTTTTCACAATGTTTCATGAAAAATTTCCCCAAATGTATTAATCCTAAACCCAGAAACAGTATTCTAATGCTTCTTAAATTTTCAGTGGCTATAGAAATCTGGGGAGTTTGACAAAATGCAAAATTCCAAACCCCATGTCATAAAAACTTCAAGTCTAAAACTGGGCAGTACATGATAAAATCCTACAAGCATTAATAAGGAACTCCACCACATTAAATTGAACCGTAGGATAATCCTAAAATATAATCTCAAATACAGAGACTACTAATCTAAAATAAATTGGTACATATATGAACCATATTGGTAAAACACTAAGCTTGCTTCTGAAAATCATGATTCTTAATATGGCACACTTAAAATTTCACATCACTATTTCCTGTCCTACATCTAGTGATGAAATATTGAAGAAGGGAGTAATGAGCGTTTTTAAGATGAGAAAACAGGAGCATATCCAGGGTAAGATTTATGTCAGTCACTGCAGTGTCTTGTAGCCGGGTTACCCAATAACTTACAATTTTGTAAAGAATAAATGGAAGACATTTCCCGTGAGGGCACAAAAAATACAGTGACAATTACATTAAGGCCACAAAAAAGCACTGTGCTAGGGAGGGGTGTCATAAACTTTCTCCCACAAATTATTCACTGATTACAAGATTTGGTCATTGGTAGCTTCTTGTCTGTGGACATATTCTGCCCTGGCACATAAATACCCCTGCAGTTAAAACACTGTAGTGTGATTATTGACTAACGATGCAGGCATTGTCCATGAAGAAAAATGTCCAAATCTATGAAAACATTGCTAATAAGATCATAGAGCTACACTGGAAATGGTTCTCAGAACCATAATTGTCATCCCACAGGCATGCTCCGTCGTATGCCCCTATACATACATATTCACACACATGAAAGCCTCAGGCAACCGCTATTATATTTAACTCTGCTTTCTGATAGAAAATCAAATAATGTGGATTCATTGTGATGTATACTGGGTCTACCAGATGTGAATTGTATACGTTTTTCCTTTCCAGCCTTTTAGTCTTTTGCATGTCATTTCCCCATGTTTAGAAGGATAGAAAAGTTGCATTTTAAACAAAATTGTGAACTGAAAAATAATCCCTGCCTCACACCATACATCAAATTTAGTTTCAAAGCTAAAAAAGAAAAAGAGAAACTGTAATGGTACAGAAAACATACAATCCCAAGGTAGAAAAACTATAACTATGAAACAGAAAGTATAACATAACAGAAGATACTAATGGATTTGGTTACTCAAAAATAAAAACAAAAACTTTAGTATATCAAAAAAAATTATACACAAAATCAAGAGGCAAATAATAAATTAGAATAAACATTTGCAAAATACATGATAGTCAAAGTGATTACATACACTGTATAGTTTTTATAATGAGAAAATTATAATGGCATTTTAATGGAAATTGGGCAAAGCAGACAATTCACAAAGAACTACGAACATCAATGAACTTAAGAAACTCATTCAACATCACTAAAAATCAAGGAAATTCAGAGTACAACAATGAAAGATTTTTTTAATCTTTCAGATTGGAATATTTTTAATTCTAACACCTAATACTGAAAAAAGGAAGGAAAACAGGCCTCTGAAATATTGCCACTGGGAATGTAAACTGGCACAATATTTCTGGAAGGCAATTTAGCAATGCATGCAAAAAGTTTTAAAATGTGCATATTTTTAACTAGCAAATGAGTGTGTAGTAATATATTCAAAGGATAAGTGTGAAAAGATATAATGTCCTTCTAAAATTGAAAACCTAAGAGTCCAACAATTCCTTCAATTGGTTATATTGCAGCTATTAAATATGAGTTGCAGAAGAAATCATTTTGGTAAAGTGAAAAGGTGTTTATACTCTTAAGAGAATAATGAGTTATGAGATAACCACTGTATTCTCAACTTTGGAAGAAGAAAAGATATATAAATATAAGAGGAAGACTCTAGGGATAAACATTAAAATGTTAGCAGAGATCATTTGCAGGCTCTTCATTACAAGCACTTTTTAAATATCCATTTTCACTTTATTTTTATTTTCTAAAATTTCCTCAATGAGTGTGATGGTTAATTTTATACATCAACCTATTTGGCTACGATGCCCAGTTGTTTGGTCAAACACCAGTCAAGATGTTGCTGCAAAGATATTTTTTAGATGTGTTAACACTGACAATCAGTAGATTTTAAGTAAAGCAGATTACCCTCTGTAATGTGGTGGGCCTCATCCAATTAGATGAAGACCTTAAAAGCAAAGACTGAGGATTCCCACAGAAGAAAGAATCCTCTCAAGACTGCAACATCAACTCCTGCCTGAGTTTCCAGTCTGTCAGCCTACCCTGCAAGTTTCAGAATTGCCAGCCCCCCACAATCATGTGAGACAACTCCTCAAAATAAATCTGTCTCTTAGTATGTATGTATATGTGTATACTGTATATACGTGTGTGTGTGTGTGTGTGTGTGTGTGTTCTGTTTCTCTAGAGAACAATGACTAAGGCAATGAGCATGTACTAGTTCTTTGGCATAAGAAAAAAAAAATGAGTGGGCAGATCTTTAAAAATCAAACAATGAATTAGAAATGAGAAAAAAAGTACTAATTTCTCTTTGAGATAAAGCAACACAGCCAAGAAAAAAAAAGATCGTGTTTCTCTACTTATTATTTAAGGATCACTGTCTATCATGCAGAAGTTGGACAAAAATGTGAAAAAAAACGTTATATTTGCCTGGCCTAATCACATCTCTACCATCTCTATTATGTGAGATGACAAAATTTGTCACTTGTCTGCTATTTACAGGTGAAATTTTAAAAATTTATACTGTATAACCATTTGCTGGTAAGATAAACTGCAGTCCTGAAGGTATTCCACTTGAAAAATAAGAAACATTTTCCATTTTGTTGCCTTTTCATATTAATAACTGCTAGTCTATCATGCTAATTAATAAATGTAGCAGGCATTGTAAGGCTCATGGTTTTTTTTCTAATTTTGTTTAATTTATCAAATGGAAAATAATCTAGCAAAGAGTCATTAATTTAATTTCTTCTGAGAGGGAATCATTACTAGATATGTTAAATTTTCAACAATGTAGCTTCAAAACAGCTGTAGCTATGGAAAATTTTTAAAGTTTTAATTGAACATCTGTGCATTTTAATTGATTAATTTGAAGAAAATACAAGAAAAAAGAAAGAACAGTAGGTAATACGAATTTAACAAACCACTTCTTGTTTTCTCTGCTACTTAGTTAATGATTTTTCAGTGTAAACAAAACAGATTATCAAGCAACATTAAATAATTCCCATGGCTATAAATACATTCACACTGATGTAGCAGAGTAAAGTATTTTATTACAGGATTGATTTCAATCAAAAACATGGACAGGGATACATACATGAACATATATAGTGCTTATCAGGGTCCCTGTCTCTAAGGAAAATGTTGGGGCAAATCACTGAGAACAACATCCAAGTAATGTAAGAATTCTCCAACATCTGCCACCACCGCTGCCACTACCAGGTACATAAGTATGAGTAGAATCAAAGATATTTCAGTAATTTTTCCAACACCCAAAAGATCTTCCTTCTCAGTATTTCTTTTCTCTTTTAAATGCATTGCTTTCTTACTAACTCACATTTTCTTAATACCTAACCTATTTCACTCTCAACACTTAATTTTCATAGGCATGGCAATAGCCCCAGATTTCTCAGTTAAGATTTCCCAGATCTTAGTTAAGATCTTAAGATATTTTTATCAACACCATTCAGAATCTGAGGGAAAGGACAGATGCACAGACAGGGGAAAAAGAAAAACATTGCCATGAGAGGAAACAAAAGTAAATGTCTCTTTTAGTTTAAAGGAAAAAGTTCCAATAACCTTGAATAAATAACCCTGTATAGGGGTGCCTGGGTGGCTCAGTCGGTTAAGCGTCCGACTTCAGCTCAGGTCACGATCTCACGGTCCGTGAGTTCGAGCCCCGCGTCGGGCTCTGGGCTGATGGCCCAGAGCCTGGAGCCTGCTTCCGATTCTGTGTCTCCCTCTCTCTGCTCCTCCCCCGTTCATGCTCTGTCTCTCTCTGTCTCAAAAATAAATAAACGTTAAAAAAAAATTTAAAAATAACCCTATATAAAAATAATCACCATAGTAGTAAGATTTAATAATGTATGTACATTATTCAGAAATTAGTCTAATTAAAACTTTGGGTAAGATGAAACTGCTCTGTTTCCTAAGCACTTTTGAAACCACATGAGAAGCCATGCTGCCCAGTGTTTGAGTAGTCAGTAGCTGCTCATTTAAGGTTTGACAGTACTTTGAGGGTTTTCCATTTAGAAAGTGAATGTGCTTATTACAGATTAGTCTAATGTATCCATTCATGAAGGTAATAAAGGACAGATATCTGGCACTGCATTTTTAGCTACTGATTCTCTACTTATGTGAATGTAATATAAGAGTATTTTGCAATAGTTTATCACTATCTAAGCTGCAAGCAAGTTATTTCCTTTCATCAAGCTGGCACCCCTGCTATGATTATATCCATGCAAAAATCTTCCCCTCCTGGACAAAAATTCACATTCCCAGAAATTTTATAATTTATAATGACCTTTGAACAACATGGCTTTGAACTTTGTGGGTTGGCTTATATGTGGATTTTTTGCAGTACAGTACCATCAATGTATTTTCTCTTCCTTATGATTTTCTTAACATTTGGTTTTCTCTAACTTTCTTTATTGTAAGAATACAGAAAACAAGACATATAACATAAAAATATATTTGTTAATTGACTGTTTATATTACCAGTAAGGCCTCTGGTCAACAGGAGGCTATTAGTAGTTACGTTTTGGGGGAGTCAAAAGTTATACTCAGATTTTGAACTGTGCAGGAGGTGGGCACCCCTAACCACCACATTGTTCAAGGGTCAACTGTTTGACCAATTCTTAACTTCAAATATGACAGATATTCAAACTAGCAGGTTATTTATTTCAAATTGGTAGTGTTGTACAGTACATGTAGACATTTAATATATTTTTTAAAGATAATTATTCTGTGATGAGAGAAAAAACTATTCAGCAGAATTTCCTTCAGGGTGAGCACAACCTTTGTGGAAAGTAACTTTCTGATAAAATTAGAACAGAATTAACCCAGGAATTACACTGAATGCGAATGGAAGTTTTCTTAATGGAATACCACTACCTCAACTGAATGGGTTGGGTAAGAGAGTGTAGGAAAAAAAAAACTGTCAAAAAGTCCTACAGGCTGCATGATGTAACTCCTGTCTATCCTCCCCTACAACACACATACACATGCATGTATAAACTTGAGAAAGCTCGAAGCTGATGAGTGTGTGTGTGTGTGTGTGTGTGTGTGTGTGTGTGTGTGTGTGAAAACCAATGAAGCACTGGGTTTGGGGTCCCAATTTTCCCATGCAGCATGAGACAATGATTTAGATTCAGGAGCACGAACATTCAGTGATAGTGAGATAAAGGAACTCACCAAAGGTTGAAGGTTATTTATTATTTTGGGTGGCACAGTTCGTCTTCTAAAGTCAGGAGACCTTACATCACTGGGCACATAACTATAGAACAAGAGCTGAATTCCAGACTTGAAGAGTACTTGGCAGGAATATTGTAAATGGGATTTAACTTTCAGAAAAGAGTTAGCTTTTATGACCTTTTCAAACTGGGAAGTCTATGTTTCCATAATTATATCCATAGTTGAGAGAAATGATTAGCAAATTAGCCTTCTAATATACTTCACCACTATAATCCAGATGCTTAGATCAAGGCTGATTTACATAAAGGTACTCCATTATTTTGTCTTCTGGTTCTAGAACAAAATCTTATAAAATGAAAACATTTCCGATCTGTGCTTCATAAGTGCAACCATTAGAATTTCAGCTATGATACATGGCACAATTGCAAAGTATAATCATATTAAGCTCTAGAATGGAAGTAGAGAGGTCCAAGTTCCCAAGACAATTTTGCAATAAGGACATCTAGCCCACATTTTTTTAAATTTTTAAAAATTTTTTTAAATGTTTTTATTTATTCTTGAGACAGAGACAGAGCATGAACAGGGGAGGGACAGAGAGAGAGAGGGAGACACAGAATCTGAAACAGGCTCAAGGCTCTGAGCTGTCAGCACAGAGCCCAACGCGGGGCTTGAACCCACAAACTGTGAGATCATGACCTGAGCCGAAGTCGGACGCTTAACTGACTGAGCCACCCAGGTGCCCCTAGCCCACATTTTTATGTCCAGAAAGCAACAATGCAGTGGATCCAAATATTTATGTAATCAAAGATTACTTTTATTTTCCTTTTCCCAGTGGTTCTGTGTTTATTTTTTATAAAATGTACATTGTTTAGCATAAAAATTTATGAATAGGACAGTGGGACAAAATGTAGTATAAATAAGAGGTTAGTAATACAATAAGGCAACATTTACAAATTATTGAGATAAATTATTAAACAAAAGGATTGAGAAAATTGAAGAATATTGAAAAAGGGATTGTGTTAAAGTCTCACCACTATGAAATTAGAAATATCTGAGATACTCTGCTCAGTATTTGGTGTAACAAAAATGTTTCATTAGTCTCAGACGTCATCAGAGCTAGTGTTTCAGACCAACATTATGTAACCATTGTTATCACACTGAGATAATATGATTTTAATGAAGAGCAAAGAGACATGATACACTAGTTAGCACGCATAGCATTTTTGAATATTCATATAAAATAAGTGACATCAGGAATTTTGAAATACTGAAAAAGCTCATGAAGTTCCATTATAATCTTCATGTGTCAGAAACCTCAAGACTTGAATAATAGCTATCATCCTTACTATTCTTTACATTTATTTTTAAAAATTGAAAATTAAATTTGAATATTAAAAAAAGCGTAACTGTACAAGAAAAGGCCTAGTGAGACTACTAATTTCATCAATATGGTAGACGAGATAACCTAAAAGTTCTTCTTGCTAGAAATGTCTAGAAATGCTGGATAAAACATAACAAACGTACTTTTAATGTAGAATTGAGCTAGCAAGAGGGTTAATGAAATCCCCAGACCCAGGACTGAAGAAAAATCTGAAAAACAGAGAAGAAAGCTTATCTAATGCCTTGGGAAGGACTGAATGGAGGTATGCATGGAGCTCCTTCTTGGAAATCCAGGGGCTTGGTTTTTAACATGTGTTAAACCAGAGATAGGAGAAAGATCCCAAAGCTTCAGGAGAAAAGCATGTAGCTATAATAATACTAGGCAAATTAGGCTTCAAGTCAGTAAGTATTACAAGAAATAAAAAGGGACAACACAAAATTAACAAAGGGTCCATTTATCAAGAAGTCATGACTTGACAAAGTGTGTATGCACCTAATAACAGAGTTTCAAAGTACCTAAAACAACACTGACAGAAATAAAGAGAGAAATATGCATGGCCTTAGTTGTAGATTTTGACACTCTCTCAATAAGTGATAGAACAAGTCAGACATAATTCAATAAAGATATAGAATACTTCCACTGTTGACCTAAATGACATTTATGGACTAGTATACCCAACAACTGCAGAATTCACAATCTTTTCATCTATACAGTGGACTATAAATCAACCTAAATAAATTTAAAAGTACTGAAATCTTACAGAGGTTTTTTATAACGATGGAGTGAGATCTAGAGTCAATCAAAATAAGGTAGCTAAAAAGTTCCCCAAATATTTTAAAATTAAATAATACACTGATTTGACCTGTGGATCAAAGAAGAAACCATAAAGAAAAATTAGAAAACACTCAAACTGAATACTAATGACAACCTAATATATCAATAGTTGTGGAATACAACTTAGGTAGTAGTTAAAAAGGAATGAATAGTATTATATTTAAATGTTTATGAAGGGACAAAAAATTCATAAAAATCAGTGACCTAACTTTCTATCTTAACAGAACAGAATAGGAAGAGAATTATATTAAACCCAAATATAAAGAAGAAAAAGAAACAAAAAGAAAAAGAAAAAGAACAACAATGAATTAGAAACAATAGGAAAAAAGGACAAAATAAATATTGATTTTTTTTTATTTTTTTTAACGTTTATTTATTTTTGAGACAGAGAGAGACAGAGCATGAACGGGGGAGGGTCAGAGAGAGAGAGGGAGACACAGAATCCGAAACAGGCTCCAGGTTCTGAGCGGTCAGCACAGAGCCCGACGCGGGGCTGGAACTCATGGACTGCGAGATCATGACCTGAGCCGAAGTCGGCCGCCCAACCGACTGAGCCATCCAGGTGCCCCAAATTGATTTTAAAAGATTAATAAAATTGATAAACTTGTATCAAAGCTGGCCAAAAAAAGAGAACACAAAATACCAATATCAGAAATGAAAATGGGACTATCACGCCAGATCCTACAGATAATACAAGGCATTAAGAAAATACTGTATACAAAGGTATGGTCATAAATTCAAGGATTTAGAAGAAATGAATAAATTTCTTACAAAACACAATTTTCCAAAAATGACACAGAAGAAATAAAAAATTTGCATCGCCCCATATCAACTAAAATATTTAAATTTTTATTGAAAGCTTTCCCCCACAAGGAAAATGACAGACCCATCTGGTTTCACTAGTGAATTCTATCCAATATTTTTAAAAAGTAATTGCAACTATCTCACACAAACTCTCTCCAAAAATAGTGGAAGGGAGGTCATTTTCCAACTCATTTGATGAGCCAACATAACTCTGATATCAAAACCTGGTAAAGATATTCTCAGGAAAACAAAAACAAACTACAGACTGAAACTTTTCATGAATAAACAAGAATCCATTACAAAATATTAGTAAATTGAGTCCAACAATACATTAAAAAGATGATACATCATAATCAAGTGGTTATGATAATATATCATAGCTAATACACTTAAGGCTGGTTTCATGTTTGAATATAAATCAATGAAATTTATTATATTGACTGAATAAAAAAGAAAAACAGATCATCTTTCCAATAGATGTAGGGGAAAAAAATGACAAAATGTAACATTCATTCATGATAAAAATTCCCTGAAAATTAGAAAGGAAAGGGAGAAACTTCAGTTTGAGAGAGAGTATCAGCTAAAAACTCATAACTAACATCAGATTTATGGTTTTAAATTGAATATTTTCTCTCCAAGATTGGAAGAAAGGTAAAGGTTTCTGATCTCACCACTTCATTTTACTGGAGGTCCTATATAGTGCAGTAAGACAAGAGAAAGAAATAAAAGGCCTAAAATTGGAAAGAAACAGGTAAAATTGTCAATATAAAATAGACAATATAATTGTATACTTAGAAAATTCTACAAAAAAAAAGCTACTAAGTCTAATAAGGTCTTAGGATACAATTTAAAAAATCAATTGTAGTTCTATGCATGCAACAAACACTGAAAAAAAATCAATTTCAAAAAAACAATATATTTAACAATGGCAATACAAGTGACCTCCCTGGGATTACTTCCCAAATAAACCATGTCCCATTGCCTTTGTTTCAGGCTTACACAGACAGCTAATATCAAACAAAATACACATATCAGTATACAGAAAAGTCTGGAAGTGGGAGGATACATAAAATATCAGGAATTACAGATTATTTTTATTTTTTCATTTTGCTCAACCAAATTTTCTAATTATCTCAAATAATTTTCAAACTTGTATAATAAGAGAAAATAGTTTTATCAGCCTTTAAGGTTCTGTTAAGAAAAATAGGGGCGCCTGAGTGGCTCAGTCAGTTAAGCGTCCAACTCTTGGTTTCAGCTCAGGTCATGATCTCACAGTTGGTTTGTGGGTTTGAGCCCCACATCGCACTCCAAGCTGGCAGCACAGAGCCTGCTTAGGGTTCTCTCTCTCCCTCTCTCTCTCTCTGCCCCTCCCCTGCTGGCACTCTTTCTCTCTCTCCCTCTCTAAATAAATAAATAAACAAACATTTTTTTAAAAAAGGAAAAGAAAAATAGGTGATTTCACCATTTATGATGAGTGAGCTAATTTGCCAAAATTATTGAGTAAGGTGTCAAGATTTAATCTACCAGTTTTAGAAATTCAAATGACAACATAATTGTTAATAACAGTCCATTGGTTAAACATCATAAATATTTGAAATACTCTTCTGAGGTCAAAAAAATTATCATAAGATCTTTTCATAGATTAATATCAAAAATAGATAATATTCAGAAATATTCATCAACAAAACATGAAAATATCATTATGTATCTTTTCACATGCTATTCAACACATATTTACTGAATATCAACTATATGGAGGTACTATTCAAAGCGAGTAGGAAAATACACAAAAACTATCGAGTGCCAGACCTATTAGAAATATTTCACATGTATCATTTCCTTTATTCCCTGCAACAACAGTAATGAGTAGACGCTACCATGGTCTCCATTTCATGGAGAAAACAAAGCCACAGAGGATGAAGCAACTGGTGTGAAGTCACAGGACAGTGGGTGTCAACAATAGCACCCAGACTGGTAAATCTGATCCCAGAGTCTGCAGCCTTAACCGATAAGCTGAGCACAATGCTCGGGGCTAAGCAAGGTAACAATGTTCACATTCTCATGAGGCTCAAATGTAATAGTGGAATACAGAAAATAGGCAAATAAATAAAGGAAATAATCAGACAGTTATACGCTTTGAAGAAAATAAAATGCAAGCCACAGTGGGGGGTGCATGTTGGGAGAAGCCAAGGGAGATGGCATCCAAGCTGAGTGAGACCTGAATGACACAACACAGCCAGTTCCTTATAAATCTGGGAAGAGTGTTCCAAGCAGACTAAACACCTATGCAAAGGCCCTGAGTAAGAGCAGTGTTGACATGCCTGAAGAGAAAGAATGAGGGCACACAAGAGGTGACTTCAGAAAAATAGGCCCTCACAGACAGTGGGGAAAAAAAATTGGCCTTCATCCTAAGTATGATGGAAAGCCATTGGAGGGATTTAGGAAGAAGTCAGCACCATGATACTATTTGTGTTTTTAAAAGTCACCTTTAAGTAGCATAAATTATAAGGGAAGCCTGCAGGGAAGCAGAGAGACCAGGAGGCTACTGCAGTGGGATAATGAGAGAGTGGCAGGTGGTTTAGGCATGGTGGCTGAGGTGGGAAAAGAAAAAGTGGACAGAAGCAGACTAGGTCAGGTATGTTCCGGAGAGAGACCCAGCCAGACTCCCTCACGGATTGGTGTGGCAGGTGAAGGCAACAAAGCAGAGCATGGAGGATAAAGAGTTTGGCTGGAGCAATTCGGGATGGCGATAGTACTTAGTGAACTAGGAATGACTGGAGGAGATTGGCGGGGGTGGGGAGCAAGCTAGATTTTACACGATTATTTATGTCTAATGGAGATGTTGAAAACACCCTTGGATAAGTGAAATGAAGTGCCCTGAGAGGGACCACACTGGAGAAGGGAATTTGGCCGCAACCAGCAAAGAGATGGATACTAAAACTTCTGGATTGGATGAAGTCACAAGGGGGAGTGTGTAGGTGGAGAGGCAAGGAGCCTAGAGGCAAACCCCAAGGAACTCCAACTTTTATGGGACTGAGAAGGGCAGGACCAAGCTTAGGAAGGAATGGACCCTCAGGCCACAGGAAACTGAGAGTTTCACCACAATTAACAGAAGACTAGCAATATTCCTAGTGATCCGGGTAGAGAGGGCTTATCTGAGTCAAACTCTCTCTCTCAAGTGTTAAGAGGAGAGCAGTACCTATCATACTTCAGACCAAAAAGTTCTTGCAAATCTTGTGTAAATGTAAATCACTGATCTTTACAGAAAAGCCTGATAACCCAAAGAACAATAAAATGAATTTTACAAAATAAAACATCTTTTATGAGTGAAGAATGCATCTCCTAAATAATCGAATGAATAAGCCAAGAGTATCATATATCAGCTTGCTCAAAACAGGATCTAACTTGTAGTACACCAAATTGTGTGTGAGAATGCGTTAAGGTTTGGACTCAATTTCTGATGCCATCAGAAGTAAATTCTAACATTTGGGTCATACTGTATTATCTTCACTTATGGAGCTCACACGAACATTATCACCATCACAGTTGCTAACATGGATTAAACGTTTACTTTATATTAATTAATTAAGCCTCACCAGAATCTTATGAAATACTTTTATTATATCTTTTTTTTTTTTTTAAGATGAGGAACTGACCCAGAAGAGATTGAAGTGACTTTTCCAATGTCAGCTAGAATCCCATCTTGGTCATAACTAGAAACTTCGGTCCTTACTCTGGTGATACACACTTAGGACTCTGCCCCTAAAACCTCATGGTAAAGTTGATTCCCTCTCTTCTTTTCTCTGCTATCCATTTACCTAATATACCCATCCTGCCAATAAAAGACAGGAAAAACAAGGTAAAGTAATAAGAAAAGAATGAAGGAGAAATAGAAGAGAGAATCATAGCTGAAAACTTAGCTTAAAAAGTGAGTATGAATTTTAAGAAATAAAACAAAGGAGCATAGAGGAAAAAAGAGAAAAAGGCACCCCAAGAAATAGACTCTTAACTATAGAGAACAAACTGATAGTTACCAGAGGGGAGGGAGGTGGGAGGACTGGTTAAATAGGTGATGGGGATTAAGGAGTGTACTTGTGTTGAGCACCAGGTGTTATACGTAAGTGTTGAATCACTAAAGTGTACACCTGAAACTAATATTACACTGTATATTAACTGACTGGAATTTAAATAAAAACTTTTAACAAAAAGTAAGTATCAGTGACTTTTGAGTTTCCTAGCAGCACAGGCAAAAAGGAATTCACAGGGTTACAAAATCTCCATTATCTAAAGAAGGAACATACCAGTTAGGCAAGAGACATTTCTTGCATTTCTTGTCTCAATCCTGAAATCCAACAGTACTTCTTACATGTGTTTATTTTAGGTAAACTGAACCATGGAATGATCAGAGACTTCAAGAGCAATTCCTCCAACCGTAAAGAAATATTCATCTGGTTGCACTTAGGATTTTTCATTTAAAATGTGGTCGACAGCTCAGTGTTCTCTGGTGTGAGACTATTATACAGTTCACGGTCATCTTGGCTTTTTAAAACAACTTAATAGTTGTTTTAGAACAATTTAATAGTTGTCCAAAGACGTAAGACCCATGACATGAACTTTTACAACTGTCACATAGGCTCAATAGAAATAAGACCTATTGTATACTCTGTACAAATGGCCTATATCACATCTCTCTTAGAGGCAGCAACATCTATGTGAAACAAAATCTTGGCAAAAATTTCAACACATTGCTTGCCCCGCAGTCCCAATTTATGTCCCTTCACAAGCAAATTGCCATGGGTTTTAACTAATGAAAAACCAGTTTGTTTTTAGAAAACATCCTCATTATCAGCTAATATAACAGAAATGACCAAGAAGAACATGATTTAATATGGATTAAATGTGAATACAACTCAGAAGCTTTCTTCTCGTTGAATTAGATAATCAAAACTATTAAACAGTATTTCAAAATGCTTTTCATAATCCTGGGACCATTAATGTCATGTTCAAATCACTGTGGATTTTTGTTGTTGTTGTTGCTTTTACTATTCATAGGGATACAATGAGTCATTGGCACGTTTCCAGAGCAAGATGCATTTGAATAATACATGACATGCCCTTTAGCTAGCATCATGATGCCAGATTTAAAACAAGGTAAGAAGTTTCCTCCATGTACACTTGCAGTGTTCAGCTGTTCATAATCTATAGCGTTAACAATTTATCATCAAACCCAGCGACTTGCTGCCAACTTATCAAAGTGGCCACTGGATGCATATGATCAAGTCTGAGCATCTGGCTCTCCTCTGTTCCTGACATTAGCACAGACAACAGAATCAGTGGACTATTGAATGCAATTACAGTAAGCGAGACAGACAATAAAGATTGATAGTGCCTTCTCTTTTTATCACACACAAAACTAGTGGGGGTTAAAGCTTTGCCTTGAGCTGCCTTCATTTAACAATGATTGAAAATATGCAATTGTGTTGGTAAAACACTGTAGCCTGTACCACTTCATTTACTGGACACATTATCAAATTAAATGAAAAGTGAACTGCCAAAAGCAACAGTTATTATATATTAATGATGAATATTTACTTAGCATTGTTCACAAATCATACAGAGGACAGAATCCTTCTTGTTATCTTCTTTGCAGGTTACAGCTGAGTAGGTTTCTATGTTTACGTTAAGTCTTCTGTCTACAAACCTCTAAATACAGACTTGCACGATTGGTTTTGTGACTATCCATGTGATTACAATGTGTAATTAATAAAATGCTCTAGTTGTAGATGAATCCTAATTATTGAAGAGCTTTCTCCCCCCCCCCCCCATAACAATTCCTATGCTTGTAGCTTTTTTATAGTATCAAGAGACATTCAGCCAGGGATATATACTGTGGCCAAAAGGTTACAGAACTCTAGCCTCACTGAGCTTCCAAAATATGGAATGTGAAGAAGACCTTCAAGATATAGACAATCCACAAGTATCTATTTTATATTTTTCTCCAAAGATTTGTGTTTCAGTAGCTGGGGAAGTGGGGAGATAGAACAGTTCACCCATACCCTAACCTCCAAAATAAGAAACACCCAAGAGGCAGAAGGCAAAAATGGGTCAGTATAGAAGTATTGAGCAGACATGGGAAAATGGATCCTCTTCCACAGTTTATACAGGAGGAAACTACATTCTAAGCAGATATCAGGAAATCTGGGAATACAAAAATAAGTGTCTCATTGTTAAGTGGACAAACATTTGGTGTGCATACCGGTGTGTCAGAAAGACATGATGGCAGGCAGACATGATTGTCCAAAGTTATGTAGATTAATTCAAGGCTCTTTTAAAAACACACACATCTGGCCCTTCCTTTCCAACACTAGATAGGAAAAGGAAGGAGCTCATATATGAAATGTAATCATGTCTCTTTTCTAAGAGCGAATAGCCTGGAAACTCTGCAACGTTATCACAAATAGAAAGAAAAGAAGAGGTAAAAGAAGAGGTGGAAATCCAGCGATGGGCTTTCTAAAACCACCCCACTGCTTACTCTGTAAACAATTAAATACATACTCAGAAGTGTTGACTTTGGAATTAGAGCATCGACCATATGCAGTTAATATAAATAGCAGCATGAGGTATAGGATATTCAGCAAGTGTGGAAAACTTACCAAAGTAATAGCATCACCACAGTAGATTGAGAATCTGGAAGCCAAAAAGGAGTGCTGAATCAGTATTCATGAATAGGAAGGAAACAATTAACTTCTCTAGAATTTATCTTCAAGCAAAATTTAAGTGAAATCACTCTTTCTAGGCATATTCAAATTCTAAGCTTCTTGTTGTCTTTAAATCCTTTAGAGATGTGAAGCCTTTGTCAGTTACTCTCAAACCCAACTAACTGCCAGACTTATCCCAAGAGCTTCATAAAATGCTGACCCCTGGATCTCAGTCTTTGGGATTTTGTTTTCAACACATTTTGGGTGGAGCAATAGTACTCACTATAGAATATCTGGCAAATAAAATATGAAAAGCAGAAAGAAAACTTAGCACCTAAAAAGCCACTGTCTAAGCCCACCTTTTTATCCATGCAGATATTTTTATTTATCGATATAAAAGTCAATAATATTTTCTAGAGTCAATAATATTTTCAATCACTCAGGGGGTCACTTTATAAAAGTTTAAATGAAAGATATATATGTTTATGGCCAAAAATCAACACACTCCATATCAATACGAATAAGAATATGAAAGAATGTTCTTGCTATGCCTTCAACAGCTATCCATCAGAGTTAATTGCTATTAAATATAGATGTGTCTTTAAGTTTCTTTACATATTCACTTTTATTTTATTTGTGTATGCACTTTTCATAATCAAAATTAGACTACACATACTGTTCTGCAAATGGACTTTTTCACTTCATGTTATTCTGATTTATATCTAGATCTATCTAAAATTATCTACTTTTCTTATTATTTTTAATGGCTGTGTAGTATTCCATAGTATATATAATCATAAATATTTTAGCCTTTACCTTGATTTTACCATTGTCCTAACTTATATGATGGTTTTAAACATGCAAAATAAAACGTTTCTATGGGCATCCTTATACTGTATCTTCATTTACATGGTTTTTCTTTTTTTTGCAGTATAGATTCCTAGAACTGGAATTTTTGTATAAAACATATGTGAATTAAAAATTTTAACAGATACTGAAAAATTGCCCTTCCAAAAAGTTGTATCATGTTCTACTCTTACCTACAAAACGTACAAAAGGGCCCATTTCTCCACAACTCACTTATGCTAAATATTTTTCATAATTAAAAAGTTTACCAATTTAACATATTAAAAAGAACATCTTATTTTTATTTTCAGCTTCCTTTCATATGCTTATTAGTCATTCTCATTTCTTCCATGAACTTCCTGTTTATATTCTATACCCATTTTTGTATTGTTTGATCTTTTTCTTACTACTTTCTAAAAGCTCTCTGCTTGACTTTTAACTTTGTATATAATTCAAATATACAGAGATTGTCTGTCTGTTCCTTAGAATAGTTTTTCTCAACTGACAATTATACAAATCATCTCATGTTATATTTTCATATTTTTACAATTAGGTACAGTATTAAAGTGTTTTGTTTTGTTTTCAGAAGCTCCAGGTGATTCCTATCATCATCTAAATACAGGTACCACTGCCATTGGTTGCAATGGAGCCCAGATAAATATCCCAAATAGATGGGTTTGAATCCTGGCAATCCTATTTTAGTTCATTATTTGTCTATTAACTAGAGATCATATACCTATCTCATAGGATTATGGAGAAGATTAAATAAGGTAAAATATATGTATATATAAAGAGCCTAGCATGGTGTCTCCCAGGAAAATGCTCAATAAACATCAGCTATTAGTAGATTATTTTAACATAGCTCCAACACCTTGTTTTTGTATTCAATTCTAATTGTCTTTCTACTTCTCAAGATTTCTCTCAAAACTAAGCACTGTATTTTAAAGTAGCTTTTCATGGGACAATCCCCTTTTTGAGACCATAGGCTCCTTAAGGAAATGCAACTTTAAAACAATGGATATTTCCCTAGTTACCAGACTATTTCTAAAGTAGTTGAGCCCTGAGGGCCTTGAGAGTAAAGTGCTGGCTGATGCCAGTTGATTACTGTACAGCATTTTGAGTATCGCTGGCAAAACTTCACTTAATCGTAAGACCGTGTTTGGCACACAATGACACCTTTTACAAAGAACTGTAGGTAACCTCTGCCTCGCAGCCAGTCCTAAGTGTCCTGTGGTCCCTGATGTGTCTGGGACTCCCAGACTCAGGCTGGGCCACTGTGCCCAGTGGACAAGGAGAGGGTGTGGTGGCTTGTCCCTCTGAGAGCTCAGAGGACACACACCTGGTGTGTGCCACTTATGCTGAAAAAATAGGCTGAGATTCTCCAGAGGAGGACAAGCCAGGCTCCTGGTGACACTCAGGCTGTGAGAAGACCCCAGCCCCTCTTTTCCACTGTCCCTCTGACTCACTGCTCTACTTTTTGACTAAGGATCTTTGGATCACTGGAGGACAGAAGGTAACACTAAAGCCTATTTGTCCTTTTCCTATACTTTGTAAGTCCAGCTCTCGATCAAAGTCCACTTAAACTAACAGAAAAAGAACTTGTTCCTAGCTCCACCTCTAACAATCTAAAATCAGAGGAAATTCAGAAAGGGTATATTATCTTGTCAAGACCCGTGAACAGTACAGCATTCTGTAAGTATCTGTGGTGATTATTATTATCGTTCGGTAAGTATTTATTAAGCACTCTCTTAGTCTGCGATGGCTGCTGTAACAACATATTATAGACAGGGTGGCTAATCAACAGAAACTTATTTCTCATAGTTCTGGAGGCTGGGAAGTTCAAAATCAAGGTGTGGGCAGAGTCAGTATTTGGTGAGGCCCTCTTCCTGGCTTGCAGATAGCTGCCTTCTGTCTGTCTTTCGTTGGCAGTGCCCCCAAAGGGAGAGAAATCTTTTTCTCTTCTTGTAAGGGCACTAACCCTAGCACAAGAGTCTCACTCTCATGATCTAATCGAAACGTAATTACTTCCCAAAGGTCCCACCTCCAAATACCATAACATCGGGGTTAGGGCTTCAACGTATGAATTTTAGAAGGACATAAACATTCAGACCATAATAAGCATTTACTGTGAGTTAGGCAATATGCCATGCACTTTACACATATCATCTCAGTTAATCCTCCCAGCAACCTCTGAAACTGTTCTACTTCTATCCACAGTATAGAGAGGCAGAATCAATCAGGGGAACAGTGTGGCTGAGCAACTTGCTCAAGGTCAGAGTTAGCACGCGTGTGCAGCTGACTCGAAAACCTGTTCTTTTAGTCTCCGTGATAAAACTGTCTGCCTGCTGCCATTTTGTTCTAGTAGGAAAAAGAGATGACTTCCTCTTTTTAAAAAATTCAGACAAGGTTTGTTTGTTGTCTTAAATAAGCTTTTTTCTCTTTCCCCAACCTTCACTTCTCAAGATAACAAAACACAACCACCTACATTAATCGTAATAAATTACCTTCAATCAGTTCTAAATAAACATGCAGAAGAGAATGAAAGTTAGGGAAATGAATCTCTAAGTAAGCTAGATTAAATGCATGGGAAAATTATCATTCTACCGAATATTTTGGAAGACCAGTTGTTATAGGCTGAACATACTCCCAAATTCATATGTTAAAGTCCTAACCCCCTCAGAATGTAATCATATTTGGAGATAATGTCTTTAAGGAAATGCGGGACTGGTGTCCTTATAGGAAGACACAAAGGGACACCAGACACATGCACATGCAGAAGGACAACCGTATGAAGACACAGGGAGAAGATGGAGATTTGCACACCAATGAGAGAGGTCTCAGAAAAAATCAACCCTGCTAACCAACTTCCCTCTCAGACTTCCAGCCTCCAAAATTGTGAGAAAATATGTCTTTGTTATTTAGGCCACCCAGTCTGGCATTTTGTTATGGCAGTCCTAGAAAAATAACGCCAGTATTTTGTCAAAGAAACAGAGGGGAGCCAGAATGCAGGAGTCACCAGGAATTTTGCCCTCACTCATGGTTTCTATATAGGCTACTAGTAATTTATAAGAATTTTTTTAAGGGATTAAAGTGGGAGTCTAAGGGGTACAAAGATAATCTTAGCCCTGAGGAAAATAACTATTTGCTCTTGAAAATACCTCTATTTTCATACCCAGGATTTTAAAAATTCCCTATACATAGATAACATAGTTAGGTACCTTCTTTCTCTCTCTTTCTTTCTCTCCCACCTCCTCTTAACATCTTTCACCATCCCTATTGTGATTGGCCTTGAGTTCTCCACAGGACAGGTGTGCTGATTAGGCTATGAATACGTCCAACGATACAGAAATGAGTTAAATAGAAACATGGCATGTGGTTCTAACCGGAAAACTTCTACTTAACATACAGTTCAGATTTCATATTGGTTGAGTAGAACAAGTAGCAAGAAATCAACTAATTTCTGCTACGTGTGGTTTACCCACTCACATTACCTCATCACAGCCATGTCTCCTCTTTGCTTGCCATCAGTCAATGGGCTGGGAGCAAAATCAAACACTGACTTGAACTGAAACATACTCCCGATCACAGCCATGCTCCCCCAGGAGCTGTGGGATAACTGGCTTTATGCCAGGAGAAGTAAGCCTTCCCTTATTTCTACTCACTAACAACCTTTCCTCTCCTTTGTTTTGATCTTAGTGACCTAAACCCTTCACAAGAGGTTCACTTCTTTTTTGGCTGGACATGAACACAAAATGGCAGATAACCCCAAGAAATAAATATAATTTAGATATGAAATAAAATCTATCTACCAGTGTGTGTATGCATGAATGTGTGTCTCACTGGCATGCACCAGATTGGACTAAATGACAGGAATTTCCCAAGGGAAGATAACCTCCAGATACTGCTACAAAGGCTTTATTCCCCATACTCTGCAAATTATTTAATTTAAACACTGCTTGATATGACTCTCTAAGGAGCGGGGTGTCTTCCCAGATTCATTTTTAATTTGTTGGTGTGTATATATCCATGTGTGCATATAGAATTGACCAAACGCATTCACTGCTGCAGAGTCTAAGCACAGGCTTCTGATTGCAGAACCAGAGGCTTCAAATTGCTGTCTAAAAGTAGGAAAATGATGAAATATATGTGTAATTTCTTCTCTTTTTTTGTGTGTGAGAAAAGAAGAGGCAAAAATTCAGATGTTAATCGGCCAGTGTCTCCACCCTGCACATTTTCCATTTTCTTGGTAAATAAACTAAATATGTTTTTAAATTGTGCGTGTGTGTGTGTGTGTGTGTGTGTGTGTGTCCTTGCACCACGATTAATTTCTCATACTAGAAAATGGTCACATTCATTGATGCATCTGACTAAAGCAGGAGAAGCAATGCAAAGATTAAAGACTTAGTTTTCATCAGCATTGGGCAGTGCTGTATCATGGGCCAGGGAGGTAATTTATAGCATTCTTTTAATCCTTCTGCTCCTTCCACTAGCTTAACTTCTACCACATTTCTACTACATATTAATAAGGGAAGGATACCCAGTGAAACAAAACCCTGAGTGTCCTATTATGTATTTTGCCAAATTTCATCATGAAAAATCTTGCTTTTTTAAAGAGTTTATAGGTCCCATTAAAGGATTCAAATTAATTTCTCCCCTAGACAGAATTTCTTTGCATAAGGTTCCACAGAAGGGCTAACCCTGCCCCAAATGCAAACTTGGGCACATAGGGCCCACACTGGAGAGTCTTTTATCTTGGTTAAATCAATTTAAAAGCAAATAAGCATTCGGAAATAATTTCAATATTAACTTACTCTTCTTACTTCTTCATCAGAGCAAGCTAAAGTATGTGAACTCCCTCTCACCCTTCACCTAGGTTTCCTCTATTCTCTCCCTATGTGGTGCCCTCCACACAAGTAAAGTGACCTCCTTCCTCCTACCAGCCTAGTTATTTATTGACATAAGATTGCATTCTGGGGCATTATCAGCTTAATGCATAATTCAAAATCTCTCAGTTGTGGCCTGCACTTTTGCCTTATCCCCTGCATTCTGAATGAAAGATAAGGAGAAGTATTTCCAAAGTGGGCACACAAAAGGAGTCCTGAACATTAACATTGCCTCCTTCCCCTCCCTTGCATGTCAGCCCTTCCCTCCTCCTTAGAAAATTGTGCGACTTGCAGCTCACACCCACACACCCACAAGGTATCATACTGAGAAGAAAATAATCCCAGAGATGGTCTTAAAGTTTATACTGAGTGGGGACCCAAGAACTTCTAGTATGAAGGGGTCTCTAAAGTGGAAAAACCACATTACCTTAAGAGTCATATTCTATACTGGCAGTCAGATGTTTTCAATAAAGCAATAGTTTCAAAATCTCTGTAATGAAAGAAAGAAGAAAGAAAGAAAGAAAGAAAGAAAGAAAGAGAAAGAAAAAGAAAGAAAAGAAGGAAAGAAAGAAAGGATGGAGGAAAGGAAGGAAGGCAGGAAGGAAGGACCAGCTTTAGGTGGTTTTTTTGTTTTTTGTTTTTTTCCAGTGGGGCAGAGGAAACTGTGTGTGGTGGTGGAGGGGGAAAGAGGAGGGTGAACAGGAAGAGGGAGCAGATGGATAAGGTCTCCCAACATGTTGGAGGAAAGGAGAAAAGAAGCCAAAAGGGAGGGGTGGCAGGGCAAAGGGAAAGATAGAGGGTGAAGGGTTGGGGTACAAACTGACTGGAGGACATGAAAGGGAGAGAGACAAAAATTTGAGTAACGAGGGTTTCAAGATCAACTGTATTAGGTTAATGCAGACAGATTCAATTCAGTAAAAGTGACTCAAGTGACTTTTTTTTCCCATACTGAATTGACTGCCTTCTGATTGAACTGATTAAATTAACTAGTTATTTTTTAATGATGTGTGAAGAGAGAAAATGAATGCATAAGCCCACCTACAAATACAGAGAACCAGGTGGGCTGTATGCTTGATTTGAACAAATTAACAACCTTACCAGCATAAAAAAAATACACACACACATATAGATATAGATAGATAGATAGATAGATAGATAGATAGATAGATATTGATAGATTAGATAGATATAGATATAGATGATATAGATATAGATATATAGAGATAGATACAGATATAGATATAGATATGTATGCATACGCATGTGTGTGGCAGTGCTGAATTTTGCCAAAACTGCTACTGCTGTCCCCCAGGATATTCATAAGCATATACTATATACAAATATACATACATATTCTGAGTTGTGTTCTTTCCATGGTCCAAAAATTAATTGTCTTTTTGGAAAGTAGTTTATCTGTGACAGAGTAAAATATGCACCAGGATCATTTGTCAGCACCATTTTTAAAAGTCAGGTTCACCTCCCCCCAACGTACTTTTGTCAAAGTCAGAATATGATAGTAAAATCATAAGGTCGCCAATATCATTGGACTTATTACTAAATATGGGCTTCTAGTAGATGCTTTTTACATGCATTTCAAGTCTACCAAGCAATAATTCCTCCTTTTTTATAAACATAAAGACATGAATTATTAAAAAATTAAAGACATTTAGAATAATGGTCCTCCATACGCAAAGTATTTATTTCAACTTTCATCATTCATAGTTTATTGCATTGATTTTTTTTTTCATCAGTTTACTTAGTATTAGGCTTCCACTGAACTCATCAATAAGAAATGAATTTTGGTAACTTTCAAATCCACTATATTACTTTTCCTTTTATTTGTAGTGAATTTTTCTTCTCTCCATGGTATTACTGCAATAAGTCAGTCATTATTTCTTTATGTTTTCCCTTCTTTCTTTAGCATTTCATTTCCCTTTACAGCACATCTTGTGATCACAAAGAAAACAGAGACACTTATTTCTTTTAACAGTTGAAATTGCTGCAAGTGATTTAGCTGTCATTTAATTTGATTCCTCTCTTCTGTCTGTGGAGAAATATGTTTAATGTACTGGAAATTATGTTAATAAGAAAAAGCATTATCTCATTTAATGAAACAAATATACAAATATTTCAAAATAAAATAAAGAGGCAATCTTCAGTGAGAAAAATGTCTCCTATGGTTTGCATAAAATAAACAAATGAGAAAAAAATCCTGAATACATTGAAACACTGTCAAAAATTATACCTACATTCAAAAGGGGAGGGGAAGCTTGGTATCTGAATTACCCACAATTTAGTCAAATATTTTCTTGGAAAAATATGAGCACATAGTAAGGATCAAATTATTAATTTTGTATTTCCAATTACCTCAAGAAAGATCATTTTATTTTTCTAGAATGGGCACTGGGGTTTTGAAAAGTTTTCTTTGTGTTTTTTCTCTTCCATTTAAATTGGTCTTTCAATGATTGCTATTGCTTGAATTAATAATTATCAGCAATCTCATTGAAAATATGACCCAACCCATGTAACTATAAGAAAGGTTAGAATTCCTTTGATTTTGCTAATCAAAACAGAGTCAATGAACTCGTTCCAAAGCTTTTATATATTAAAATTTATCTAATGCACAAAAAGGTTAAGTAAATATTGTTAGTGATTTGAGCAAAACTTGAAGCAATTATGTAATAAAGGCATGACCACAGTAACAGAAACACATAATTAGCAATTTAATTACTGGCATGAAGACAAGCTAAAGATGTCAATAAAAAAAAAATCTTTAGTGACAAGCCGATTTTATTCTCTTTACTGCAATTTGTGAGAAATATTCACCACCTGATGAGCAAAACCATTTCTATACAAAATGCCTACCCCTCCACAAACTAAAATACCCAATTTAAAATATTTCTTATTTCATATCATTGCATAGTGAATCATTACATTTTTCTCCCATTTAGATTAGCACTTTCTCTTCTCTGAAAATACAATATTTCCAGTCAGCAAGTAAAGAATATTATGGTTTTTTTTAAATGAGTTAAAGTAGCAGGTGTTCTTTGTTTCAATTTCATTTTTTTCCAGGTTCAATAATGTGTTTGACAGAAATGCTTCCCTGTATATGACATTCCAAATATCCTATCTTTTCTCATCTTCTAAGTTTCAGTTGAGAGACACACATAAACCATGGATTGTTTTCAAAAGAGATCAATTACAACTATAGTAGAAATAAGCAGGCTAATTGGACATTCCTCTAGGTCTTCCACAATTTCTTTTTCTCCCTCCTATCTGTTTCAGAGTTTCCAGTGGGAGGTAAAGGAGTGATATGGTCCACGTTTATGTTTTCATCATGATCCCAACTTTCTGATTAAAGTCCCGAACTACGTATTTTAAAGTGTTCAATGAATGCTTACTACCTTATATGTCACTGGTATTTAACTAGTAGCAGAAAACAGATATCTCAAGATAGAACCATATTGAAAGTAAGCTCCATCGTATGATAAAAAGTGAATCATCCTGGCTGGTGTTCAATAGCCACTTGTACAAGCCGAGTGCATGGAGTGAAATCATGAAAGCCAGACTTGCTAAGAAGTTTGGTCTATAAATACCCGTGGGGCATAATGGAATACACTTAAAAAAATAAACTCCAGCCACTAAGAACATAACAAATAATAATTCTTAATAACATTGCCTTTTATAATTAACCTACTGACTCTAATCATTTTGACACATAGCTCCAATCAGATATCCTAATTAAATATTTTATTCTTGAGAAAAGAGTATATAATACTCAAAGTTTCTAAGGAAATTGAAAATGTTTTGAAAGGTATATTTTACTTGACTTTAACTTAATAAAAAGTGAAGAAAGCAAATAACTGGGAGATGACTTTCTGGAACTTCTTGGCTAATGTACTGGTTACTACAACCATTTATTTTTTACATATATTTGGATGAGAGGTCCCTTGATTCCATAAAAAGTTCCCTTGTCCAGTGATTTTTTTGATCACTGTGCATTATATATCATCATTAGCTTCTAAGTTTCTGTTTCAACCATAAACCTAAACTTACCTGGATTTTTTAACTGTAATCATCTAGGCCTGAAACTCTCTTTCCTTCCTCAGATACACGTTGTCATTGATAAATAAGTTAATTTACAAACCTCCATGGAAGACCGCCTATATTAGCCACTATGGAAGATGGTTACACAGTGGGCATGCCTTTGGGAAGCTTACAGTCTACTTAAGATGGTTTGCCCAAAGTTAGTGCTGCCTCATACTTCAAGTGTACTTATGATAAATAGTAAACAGCTGACACAAAAAAAGTATCAAGAACCTTCCACAGCAAAGTTCATAGAATAAAAGGAGCATGGTGTCTTTGTGGGTAGACTCCTTTATAAGTGAGTACCATAGAGAGAATTTTCTAAAGCTTTAAAATGCAATATCTCATTTGACCTAAGACCTAAACAGCCCCTCATAGAGGTGAAGAAACCAACACTCAAAGAGGTTAATAATTTACCCAAGCAAAAATGTATTCAAATGGGAACTCAATTATTGTTCTGTTGACTCTAAGTTCAAGGCATGAAGAAGAAAGCATTTGAGATGAAGGAACAATCAAAGAAGTATGTCAGGTAGAGAGGAATGGAAGAAATTTGTGAAACGTGTGCAGGACGAGGTGGTTTGCTTACCTAGGGAGAACAGCAGGAACAGTGAGAGAAAGATTGGAAATATAAAAGTCACAGGGCACCAGAGTGGCTCAGTTGGTTAAGCATTGGACTTTGGCTCAGGTCATGATCTCGCCGTTCATGAGTCTGAGCCCTGTGTGTCAGGCTCTATGCTGACAGCTCAGAGCCTGGAGCCTGCTTTGGATTCTGTGTCTCCCTCTCTCTCTGCCCCTCCCCTGATCCTTTCTCTCTCTCTCTCTCTCTCTCTCTCTCTCTCTCTCTCTCTCTCTCTCTCTCCCCCTCCCTCCCTCCCTCCCTCCCTCAAAAATAAATAAACTTAAAAAAAAGTTGGGAGCACTGGAAAATTGGGACTGTGTTCTCTAGACAGTGAAAAGTCTTGGTAGTTTCTGAACAGAATGATGACCTGATGAATGCAGAATGAAGCATGAACTGAAGAGATGAGAGACAAAAACCCAAAACTGAATGCTGTTGGTTCTTCCTGCAAAACTCCTTTCCCAGGGGGCAGCCATCCCCCAGCTTCTGGGAGTGTTGACCGCTAAAGGCCTTGGCTGT
Organism: Acinonyx jubatus; assembly: GCF_027475565.1. Taxonomy (NCBI): domain Eukaryota; kingdom Metazoa; phylum Chordata; class Mammalia; order Carnivora; family Felidae; genus Acinonyx; species Acinonyx jubatus. The sequence goes on along the minus strand of NC_069388.1, from coordinate 75,370,904 downwards.
CCCCTTTTCTGCAGAATTGTCCTCAGCCTTGAGAATCCACTTCATTGGAGAGGTTAAAACATCCTCCACTATCAACTTCTACAAGGACTGTCTGAAATGAGGGGTACAAAAGCCAACTCCTTCAACTTAAGGGACATCAACTTTGCAGGGCAAGCTGAAACTAGACTCCCGCTTATACCACATGCCCTACTGGGCTTTCTCACACCCCTTCTCCTCTGCAGTGCATCCTTGTCTCAGGCTTTGCTGCTAGGGAACCTGACCAGAGAGGAAGCAGTGAGAGCCTGAATTATCTTCTTCTCTCTTGCAGGAAGAATGACTCAGGATGTTAACAGGTGAGTGACAGCAATTTCATCCAACTTACCCAGAAAATAATCGGTGCACCAAAAAAAAAAAAAAAAAAAAAAAGAAAAAAAAAAGCAACCAGGGCAAACATGAAGCCCATCTAGATGTATTTTTACTTCTCTGGGCTTCTTGGCTTTAATCGTTCAAAGAATGAAATTTGGATGGCATTCTTAGGGAAAAGTGTATAACTCAACCACTCTAGTCTGCACAGGAGATACAATGAACCCTCTACTTTGGCAATGGAAAAAAATGGAATATTATTTTATGATAGTAACCCCCTAGAAACTTTGGCCTTCCCTGTCCACATCCCAACTGAGTGTTACAGAGCTTAGTAAATCATTAACCTCCATTTCTTACCAAATGGGAAACATCCCTACTTTCTGCAAAAAATAAACTCTAAATTTAAATCTCTGTAAACTGTGAAATGAAAAATAAAAAGTAATATTTTATAATACTAAGAAATAAAAAATGTTTTATTCTTTAAATATAATAATCAGATCTCCTTGCACCCCAACATAAATACCACAGTACCTTGTACTCTTTTTTTAAGTTTATTTTATTTTTTTTATTTTGAGACAGAAAGAGAGACCATGAGCAGAGGAGGGGCAGAGAGAGAGGGAGAGAGAGAGAATCCCAAGCAGGTTCTGGACTGTCAACGCAGAGCCCAATGCGGGGCTTGAACTCACAAACCATGGAATCATGATCTGAGCTGAAATCAAGAGTCAGACGCTTAGCCAACTGAGCCACCCACGTGCCTCCACAGTACCTTGTATTCTTACACAAGGTGTTGATATTCTCCATTACCCCATTCAGGGATATTAAATATAATTTGTGTCTAGGTGAAATTTCTTGATTCTCCTCTAAAAGAAAAAAACCCTGGTGCTACTTAAGATGATTATTTGCCACAGAAAGAAATGAACTTTCAGAGCATAAATTCTATGATACCTCACAACAGTTCTATAATGAGGAGGGAAGCACAGAGGGAAAGGGGGAGAGAAAAGGGAGGGATAGAGATGACCCAGGGGGAGAATATGAAGATGTCGTGCTCAAACCACAAAACTTCATTAGCTAATATGACTTGAATTTTCTTTTCTTCGTAATGGGAATCCTCCAGTTTTCATGAGAGATTTCTTTAAAACAATTGGGACCTAATAATATTCAAACTTTCTCCCTCTTTTCCTATGTTGATAACTACATGATAGCCATACTTCTTTTCTTATCATGGAGTTCAGTAACAAATGTATGCTCAGAATAAATGTCTTGCTTATGCAGTGGGATTGGATGATTAGTTGTAAAAATTAAGAGAGATGTCAAACAGAATGTTAAAACTCAACAACAGTGTTCTCAAACTTGAGCAAGCCTAACCCGGGGAGCCTGTGAACATAAAGATTCCTGGGCCACACTTTCAGCATCTCGAATTCAGTAGATCTGAAGACAGGCTAGGTATCTCTCAGTTTAGCAAAACACTATGTGTCATTCTGGTGTAGATGTCTGCAGACGAAACCTTAAAGGTACTCCTCTAGTGATGTCATACTAGTCTTTGAACCTTCTTTATGTGTAGTTCATAACCTCCCTTCTACAAAACCTCTTCTCTAGCCTAGATGACTGGGGTATGGTGATACCACTAAGAGAGACACAGAATATAAAAAGGGAAACTGAGGGTTTTTTTGGTAGGGGAAGGGGAATGGAGATAATGAATTTAAGCTGAGTTTTAGGTATTGTAGGTTTGACTGCTCCTAAGTTACACACAGGGAATCATGAGAGTCCTTGCTCTAAACAGTGATACCAATCTTGAAATATACTCCCATATGGAGGGAGAACATCACTGGTCAACAGAATAAAAGACAACCCCTGAGTGTTGATGTTGCTGCCTTTGGAATATAGGCACCAACTTCCCCTAAGTAAATACTGGTCCTTAAATTATATCACACCGTTTGGAGATTCAACTTAGTTCTCAGATCAGTTTTGAGAATGAACTCTAATTATTTACATTGATGCATTTAAAAATTGGGCAACCTTTGCCTAAATGCACAATTAGCTAAGTGTAAACAGCACATTTGTTGCTGACTTGTTTTCCCTCAAAAAGAAATACTCAGAAAAAGATATTTCACTTCCATTTGGGAGAAGGTAATCCCTCTTCAGCATTATGTACTTGTGCATCAATAGGAATGTTCAGTTTCTCTTATTTCTGGCAGTTTCTTAAAATAAACATTTGAGGCCACTAAAATGAACCCCAATAGTAATGGCAATGATGAAAATGAAAGAGGCAAACCTTAACACATTGAAATGTCAAGACCAATTAATAGTAGATGCTTCCCCCAAACACTGTCTATCTCTGGGGCAAGTATAATGAAGCTGAAATTCAAAGGGCTGGCATACTGTGGGTTGTGTGGAAAGAGGTGCCATGGAGAAAGGTGCTTTTTTTTCTTTATTGAATGTAATCCAACAAAGATTTGGCAGACTACATATTTAAAAGGTTGGGAATGCTTGCAGAAATTGATTCATTCACACTGTTGTGAATCATTTAGCACACACTTCAGAGAGAGTTTAGCATCTTAGTCTCTGCCTCCCACTTCCTAAGAAAGGCTGTTAATCAAAATGGAAGACTCGTAGAGGAAGCTTTGGGAATGGGACAAAAGGATGAGAATGAAGGCGCACCATGTGGCAGGATTTTCTCCTCTGAGGGCAGTTGGTCTTTTTTGTTTTTCTGTGAGGGGAGAATGTTTAATGCACCTAAATTAATATATAGATTCTCAGACTGGGGTCATGCTTTTGAATGGGACTGAATCAAAAAGTACACTACCCATTTCACTTCAATGCAGCTTTTCTCCACATTGTTAAGATTATAGAGTAAAAAACAGCATTATTATAAATTATTTAAATTGAATGATTTAAAAAGCCTCTGTATTTGTAAAAATCTTGTCATGATTACAAAAGAAAATTAAGTATCTTTCTTTAAAGAAAAAAATTTTATATGCCATCTTAACATTTTTTTATTTTTATTTTTTTTTATTTAAAAAAATTTTTTTTAACGTTTATTTATTTTTGGGACAGAGAGAGACAGAGCATGAATGGGGGAGGGGCAGAGAAAGAGGGAGACACAGAATCAGAAGCAGGTTCCAGGCTCTGAGCCGTCAGCCCAGAGCCTGACGCGGGGCTCGAACTCATGGACCGTGAGATCGTGACCTGAGCTGAAGTCGGACGCTTAACCGACTAAGCCACCCAGTCGCCCCAACACATTTTTTAAAAAAATAATAAATCTACCAATTCGGTGGTGGACTTCAGACCAGGACATTAGAAATAGACCATGTGATAGCTGAAGTTCACACATATGCACATATGTGTTTTAAAAAGGTCAATAAAATTTGCTATCTTTCTTTTATTTTGAAATGCCAGTAAATTTACTAGTATTTTAAAAATAAAAGATAATAAATGACCAGTGATGTAAAATATGCAAGTGACAAATTGCTAATGGTTAAGGTTGATAAATGATATTTTCAAATAATTAACCAAAAAAATCATAGTAAAGAAACAATACACAGAGTAAATATGTGTTTACTTTCTGGAAGACGGACAAAAACAAACGTAGAGGTTTATAAAATCCAAGTAACATGGGCAACAGCAGTGTATGGGATATGGAAGTACACTAACCACACCTCACATAGAATTCCTCATTTACTATGCCATGGCCGCTATTCACAAAGTTATGCTCTTGGATATGTGCCCTACCCCCAACAAGATCTTGTCCCACCATGACAGCAATAAAGCTGTTTTTTTTAACATCACGTTCATCTAAGAAAAAAACAGTAATAGGAAGGGGAAAGTGAAGAGGAGGAATTCATTTTTCAAGTATCTTCAGAGAACACACAAATAGTCCAAACAGCTCATTTAAAGGTCACTGACATTTGATTTTAAGATGCATACTATACCTACTGATATCCACTTTAATCTATCCCTTTGGTATACAGAAACAAAAGTAATGAGAGGCAATTTTACTGCTTTGTCATTGGCCCAAAGCAGAAACTGTGATCCTTAATTCTTAAAACACTTATTTCATGCCTTCAATACATGGATCTGTTAAGTTCTTTACTCTCATAACCACCCTATTCCTATCACCATCTTATAGACAATGATGAGGGAAGAGAGTGGGTGAGTAACTCATCTGGCTTTGTGCATTCAATGCCCTGTTTCACCAATTCTTGCTCTAAATCAAAGGCAGGGGGAAGACATCCAGGACAGTCATCGTTTTCATATTGAACTTGGTCGGAGCTTTTTTTCCTCAAGCCTTGGTCAAGTGCCCCATTCTCAGTGTAAGTAGGTTACCGAATTGAATTTTATACCATAGATTCTCCTTCCCTCCATGGGTATAATTAATTTTCTTTTGTGTAAGAGTAGCTAGCAATCTGTGACTAAAAATGTGGACGCTGACAAAGTGATTCCTGGGTAAGACTGAGGATGAACTTCTACGTTGTTTCACTTTAAACAGTGGTTCTCAACCTTGGCTGCACAATTAGAATCACCTGGGGAGCTTTAAAAACAAAAATCCTTGCCCAGGCCCTGTCCCCAGAGATGCTGACTTAATGGGCTGGGGTGGGGCCCAGGCACTGGTATTTTTTTCAAAAGCTCCCCAGGTGACTCTAATGTGCAGCCAGGGTTGAGACCCACTGATTTTACAGCCTGAGTACTGCAGCCAAGGTATAACTACACGATGAGGCAGGAAGTTGATTTCTAACCTATGGTATACAATGGATTTACGCTGGTAGGCAAGTGGATCTTAGTTTACAAGCGATAAAATGGGAATAATGGTATATTACATACCAAAGCTAAAGAATTAAATGAGAAGCTTTTTTTTCTTATCCCTTTCAGATATAGGTTTACCTGAAGCTCAAGGCACTTGTTTTGATATCTTAGAGGAGACGATGGGAGACATGAACATAAAAATAAAAGGATATTAGCACCAATTCTTAAAAAAAAAAAATCAATGTTCTCTAATTAGACAGGGGGAAGAAATGTGACTGATAAATATATGTTAAAAGCTAGCTTAGAATAATTTTTAAATTGCATTTTCTCAACATCTCATTTCAAGTTCACATTTACTTTCATACAATTTTAAGATCGTTGGAGGCAATAAGGTATTGTTATAAGATGGATGGATTCATCTCCCAACATATTAGGATAATGACACTGCCCATATTCAGGCTTCAACCTTTACCTGAGAAATTTCTGCTAGGAAAAAACCCAACCCTGAGAGGCATGTGTCAAAACTTAATCATTCGACTACTCAGGTAAAAAGTTACAAAAATATGATAGCAGACCATTTTATTTTAATTTTTAAAGAAAAGTATTCCAAATAGTAATGACACTCAAAAGCATTTTCACTTGACTGATGTTTTACAGTAGCCCAGTTATAGCACGGTGTTAATAGCAGCATTGTGAATGCCTTATAGTAAAATCAGTAGGGCAGATATTTCATTAAAATCTAAGATTCCTTTTTAACTCTAGCAGTAGGATTGGATGACATGATAATTATGTTATATAGAGATTTATTACATTTTGATATCAGACAACATCCCTTGGCCTATATCTGTATCTGTGATATACCTGAGGTTTTCACAGAATGCAAGACTAGTACAAGAGTGATGAGGAGCTCAAACACAATGCTTGACCTAAATACATTATGTAGCACTGGGTATCTGTTAAATAGGTCAGCCTGGGCTCTTAAAAGTTATGCAAAACTTATTTCTGCCACACAGGAGATATGTCACTAGTCAAGCTGTATAAAAATCAGCTTTCTAGGCAGGAAGAAAATGCTCCTCATCACGGTGGGGGGGGGGGGGAGGGAGACTCTTTGCCATACATAAAATGTCTTAAATACTATATACTACGTTTGCCATATGTCTTTAGGCCACAGAAAGTAATAAAAGCAATGAGGCTGATGAAATGCTAACAATTCCAGGATTCATTTAAGTGGTCGGGAGTTCTTTAAACGGTGCTACAGAAATTCTTATTTTTCCAGCAAAAGCAAATGGGATTTTGAAGGTGCATAACTCTAAGCTACTAAATCAGAGTGATGCATGTTGTCACAGGATGCAGACCTGGCTGATAGCTTTTAGCAGTGAGGAAACATGGAAAGTTCTCTCATCAGGGCTAAGGTGGTTCCACCTGCACCTCCACTGCTAATTTAGACAAAGCTGTCTTGTGCTTGCCCAGTGTGGCCTCATTAGCTGCCTTAGGTGTACAAGCCATTATTTTTTAAACATCAAATAAACTGAAGGCTCGCAAAACTTTTTCCTTGTTCAAATAAATAATATTTGATACCACTAAGGTTTCTGCCTGACAACTAGGCACTAAAAACATAGCGAGGGGTTCTCAAAGTGTAGTTCCAGGAATCCACAGCATCTATGTCAACTGAGAAACTGTTAAAATGCAAATTATAACCCACCCCATGGAGATCCTACTGAATTAGAAACTCTAGGTTAGGTGAGGTGATTTGTGCTTTAACCGGCCTTCCAGTTTAAGAATCCCTGAACTGAAATATCAGTAACTTAGCCTGACAATGGACAGTTTCAACTTAATAAAACAATTCTTAACCATCTTTAACAATTAGGGAAAGAATCAAGGTATATTAAAGGATATTCCCCATTCTCATATTAACCAACATCAATCTCTTCCTCCAAATAAAATTTTTATAAACAATGGTCAAGTGCAGTATTTACAAGAGGTCCAGAATCTTTTTCATCTTGAACTTTAAAACTCTCTCAGGACCTTTCTGCTTCTGGAAATAGGAATTACAACAGTGGTCATGTTCAGAAGAAATCAAGTATGAGGAAAATAAAAGCAAACTCTTCAAATTGCTTACTTATCACATAGTTTAACTCTTAGAAATTAAAACAAAAATCTATAAAATTTAGTAAGTTAATTCACAGTAAGATGTCATTTGTGGGTGTTGAATAAAAAAAAAACCCTTTCTTGAGGAGTGAACCTTCACAGGTAGGCACTCAGGAATATAAATTCCCCAAATCCACATAGGTTAGTGAGCACACTAACACACACTGTTCAAATGTTTGGTCCTGATCAGTAGCTCACACATGCTAAAATAAATACTTCTCACTGAAGTCCTCAGATTTTACCTCTCAGCATATTACCCTCCATACACTCTTCGTAGGTTTAGTTTAATGTACTTGAGTTCCATTTCTGAGAACACAAACTCTTAAGATTTTTGCATGATTGAAAGACATTCATTAAAAAAAAAAACAGGAAATGAAGTATATGCAAATTTGAAGCAAACTAATAAAATAAATTTCTTTAAAGAAAAAAAACTATTTGTTCCCGGTAACACACTAAAAACAAAACTCAGAGCAAAACAGATCACAGCTGCTCAACTAAACTGTAATGTGCTCTGGGAAATGGTATCCACCTTATCCCGTACACCTGTTTGCCAACAGTGAGGCAACAGCAAAATCTGCATGAGGAAATTCAAAGGCAAAAAGTAAACAAGCTTCTTCATTCTGCATTATCACACTAGACTCTAAAACAGGTTTTTCTACCAGCTTCTTGCTGATATACTGAACTTCACGGAGGTTAGTCACATACTGCAGGTAGCTTTTGAGTCAAATTCAGTTCCTCTGGGACAAGTGATTATTTCCTTCTCTCTCTGACCTAGTGGAATGCAGCAATGCTCCACACATACAGTATTTCTGCCCTAAAGGCATTTATGTCCCACCACCTTACCCCCTAATGCTCATAATAATGCTAGGCAAAGTGACAAAAATAAGTCTGCCCTTAGTTTGCATATCGAAAACAAAATACATACAATGCTGCTGCTGTTTTTATTGCTTTGTTATTTCATCATTATTCACCACAGTTCCTGCCTTCATTTGCAGAGTTTGGATTTTAATGTAATGGCCATTCAATAAAAATGTTGCTTTTAAGGGTTTGCATATCATCCCATTTTCTCTTCAACCCTTCAGCAACCATATGGCAAGCAATCAGGTCTGCAATCACTAGGTCCATATTATGTAGAGCATGATTTCGGCATTATGCTATTACCCATCTGTTTCTGTAGAAAAAGACATGAACCCGTGTATAAGAGGTCAGTGGTTTCATTGCACACCGTATTCCAGAAATCTATCTCTGTTCACTTGAGATCACTTTTGTGATTTACTCTAGTCTCCAGACCAGACTTTCTCTCCCTCTCTCCTTTTTTTTTTTTAAAGAAATACAGACAATCAGCACAATTTGTCTGTCTGCCTATTGTATAAAATTATTTGTAACTGTCAGAGTAGGCACTTAAACTTTCTTACTTAAGGATATTTATCCAGAGATTCTGCACTTAAAAAAAAAAATGTGGGCGGTGGAGAGAGGAGAAATCAATCTCACCTGATTTTACATTTTTAACTGTCTACATAATAAAGTTGACAGAATTTTCAGGCAGAAGCAGACACAGAAGAAAAGAAAGTTCAGGCTCCTGCCTCCAATTTGAAGGTTCCTGGCACCAACCTAGACTAACCAATTCTTCTGGGCTCTAGGAAAGATTCTCAGATATGTATCTATATATCTAAATTTTATATCTGTATGTATGCCTGCCCCATGGGTTCACATACATAATTTGTGAATAGTAGACCCAATTTGAATGTTGAATGTTAATTCAGTGGAATGCTTACTTGGGTATTTCCTAGATAGAGCACTTATAATGAACTTCAGATGCAATCAATTATGCCTATGAAAAGACTCAACGTTTGGAATTCCTTGTATTGTAATAAGTCAATGACTTCTTAGGTAAAACTCGCTACAAAATACTCCCACTGTCTTTTATACTGGTTCAAGCTATTATTGGCTTGAAATTGATTTAGGAAGCAAGATAGGAACACACCAAATGGGTATGAAGCCCCAGGCACAGAATCTTTTTTGAAATCAATTTTGAAGCCATCAGGAGTGGCTCAGAGCAGATGTGCTTTTCTGCCCCATCCAATGGTTCTCAAACCCGGCTACATGTTGGAATTAGCTGGGGAGGTTTAAAAAAAAATTCTGATTCCTGGGTCCAAAGATTCTAACTTAAATTAATCTGGGTACAGCCTGGACACCTGTATTTTTGAAAGTTCCCCAAGTATCTTTACTGTACAACCCTGCTTGAGAACCTCTGGTGCAGTAAGACATAATTAAATAAAGATCATCTCACTTCATTTCACTATTTTAAAAAATGCATCAAAAGGGTAGGGTGTAAATATTATAAAAATTAATGCAAACTGTAAAATGTTAAAGATATACCAAGGCAAAAAATTACAGGCTGACAATCAATTATAAAATAAATGCTACCCAATGGAGGAAATAAAAATAGAGGCAAGACTTCTATACAGGCTTGGCCTACAGTTCTACCTATAACATTCAAGAAACCTGAATGCCACTGAACATGCATAAACAATATTAATGCTAGAAGTTTAGTAAGATATTGCAAATTTAGTTAAAATTCTATTTAAAAAGATAATTACAATATAATAGTTGAAAAACTAAAGCCAAACTGCCTAGTATTTATTATATACATACAAATAATTATTCACTTAAAACTTATGCAGAAAAAGGCTATCCTGTTCACAGGTAACTTCTGTGACCATAAACTCTTAAAGTTTGATATATGTTGTATTTTTGATATTAGTATTCTTAAGGGAAAATACTTTGGAAAACAAAACTGAATTATTCACAGGTTTTAAAAAGATAAAGTTTCAATTACATTAATGTTTAACACAATTGGCTACAAGCAAGACAATCTAGAATTAAGGCTGACTCCCAGATCTTAATTAACTCACAGAACTGAACAAGAAGATATATGGATATATGGCAAATAGTTTTGTACTGAGGCTGTTGGGATTCTTTTTGAAAAACACCCTGCCCACTCTGACAACCAGCTTACAAACAAACAAACAAACAAACAAATAATAGAGAAATAAGAAAAACCTACCACTATCCCTTCCTGATCTGGAAGAGCAGAAAGTACCCACTGAAAAAACTTTCTCTTCCTCCTATCTTCCGACACAACTACCTTCACTGTTGTCCTTTTGTCCCCAAAGTTCATGCTTTCACACCCCTTAGCCCCTCTGCATACATCAAAATCTATCACAAACATTTCTTTCATCCAAGGAGCAAATGCAGGAAATTAATTAAACTGTAATGTAAGTCAGATGATCTCTATATAATCAAGACCCAAAGGCTTAAATGGACGGAATTGAATGGCAATGTTCAAGTATTAAAGCAAATGAAAACACATGGCTAGGTAGCCTACCTCCATCTTTCCATGGCCATGACCACAAAAACACATCTTTCTGCAGAAGAAACAGTCTGTGGGACTCTCATCTTACTCGTGAATGTATCTACACTATCTACACTGAAAATGGCACACTCTGCTATCTCACCTCTGTAGGCTGACATTGGCACATAAGGGAAGTTGATCCATAGAGATTACAGTGGGGCATCATACACAACTACATAAGTTCCTCTGACTATGTCCAATTTCACAGTCACTCCTGTCTTTCCTTTAGGTATAGCTCTCAACATTATTCCTTAATCATTTCCTCTCTGTTAGAATTCACTCTCTACTGGGCATGCTCCAAATTCTGAAACCATTTGGATCAGATTGGTTAAGAGGAAATGAGCAATCCACTTTTCTTACTGGTGCAAAAAAGTCACCATTCATCCTTTCCAATGTCAGAATGGAAACAAAATGTGTTGATTGATTATATGTTGATATAATAGTCATTATTCATTACAGAAACACTTCCAAAAGTGATCTGAACTGGGTTATGATACAGAACATACATACAATAAGATTAAATCATTTTAAGTATTCAAGGAAAGAAAATGAAATGTTTCAGTTGTGAAGGTTAAAATAGTTGTCAAAAAATTTGGCCCTGTGCTTCCTAGCAGTTAGGAAAAGAGAGAAACATTGGTAATTTATATAAGCTTATTATCATAAAGACAGGAGCACAATAGTTCTTCAAATTAGACAAAGATTTTCCTGGCACTAAATTTTAGAAGGCTGTCTCATGGAGATATTATTACAGGTGGCACGGACTAGCATAACAGGCACTGTCCTCAACAATCTTTTTATTGCAAAAGAACACACAGGTACTAGATCTCTCTGCATGGATTTTGTGTACCCTCCTCTCCTTTAGCTTCTGTTTTTTATCCATATTTTTCTTCACCTTTATTTCCAACAATATCATTATTATTTTTGGTTTCTATTATTATTACCTTAAAAGTATTGTATTACATATATTTTAGAATTTCTTTTTGGTAACACATCTTGCTAATGGATGCACAAAATAAATGAAGATAAAAATTTTTTGGGGTAACAGTGCAGGATATAGAAAGTAAATAAATATAATTTTTAAAGAGTTAATGAAAAAGTGTTGATCCATCAGGTTTGGGATCCAGCACTCAGTCAGGACTCCTTGCAACTCAGTGTGAGATTCCTGGTAATTGTGGACTGCTGTGATCTAAGTTTCATTACAGAAACAGAACAGTCAAGAGTGTGAGCATCAGACTCCAAGGCACCACTTTTCAAATGTTAATGTGCATGCGAGTCACCTGTTAAGGACAAAAATTCTGACTGAGTAGTTCTGGGGTTAGTTGTGAGATTCTGCATTTGTAACAAGCTCCAGGGGTAATGCTGTTAATACTGCTAGTGTGCCTACAAAATTTTGAATAGCAAGAATAAACAGCCAATATCGGGTTGCACTTTCTAATCAGGACACAAGTATTCTACGTTACTAACAAGAAGTCCACCATCCTGGGAAACTAAGTGAGCAGGGAATAGTGTTTCATTTTATTGAGAAAACATAGCCATATAGACTCTGCATGCAAGTGAACTACTCATCTGTGAGTGCTCTTGGCTATATATGAAAGGTTCTTTGTCTTAAATTCCACATGCTGTTAGTCTGCCTAATTGCTAATAGATGGTAGTTGCTTGTAAATTTTGTCTCTAGTCAACTGAGATGGTAAGCATCTTGAGGGCAAACACTATGTTTATATATCTCCGTAATCCTCCACTTTTCCCAGCCAAGAATAATTACAGGTGTCTCATAAATACATGTTGGCTGTCACTGACTAGTCAGCAGCTAAAATGCAATGATATGGCCCTAACTGGGGTGAGTCACAAGCTATATTCTGGTTTGAATATCACTAAAATCTTAAGTTCAAAACATTTTAAGGATAGAGATCGGGTAAAACTGGGAGTATATAGTTGACAAAGACCACATCATATTTGAGTTTCATTATCTGTGAATCTTGCTCAAAAAGCCATCCATTCATTCATGAATTCATTAAAACATTTATTGAGCACCTCAATGCTTATAGTCTGTTGAAAGTGATAGAAAGTTGACAAATAATTAAAATCCCCAAAGAATAAGAATAAACCAAAGCACTGTGTTAGTCTGGGTCCTATGCAAAGCAGATGCCAAAATGGGATTTTAGGAGAGGCAAAGAGAGCCCTCATACCATGATGCAGTCTGAACATGAAGGAAGAAAGTCTGGATAGAAGCCTCCTAGGCTGCCCTGGTAGAAAGGTTCAGCAAGCCGTGGGGAGTCCTTGTGCCAAAGTCATCTGTCAAAGGAGATCCCAGAAAGTGGCCTGACTTAGTACGTTTCTAACTACTAAGCCAAGCTCAGTGATTGGCTGAGCCATCTAGGAGGCATGGCCTTACAGTAAACTCAGAAGTGGACCTCAGAGCACTAAAACCAGGGACCTCAGTCAATTACACTCCCTGTAGTTACAGGTATATCCTCACGGCTGCCACAGGCACTATATAGATGTCAATACATATATGAAGCTACCAATGGACTTTTAGCATATTTAGATGGGTGAACAGACATAAAGAATGTTCTAATTTGACACACACAAAACATAGTGAAAGTGTGGACATGATATCATCAAATGTGTCTGTAACAGTAAATACACTCAATAAAACCATATGTACCTCAATATAATGGAAATATATTAATACTCTATGCATTAACAGTTTCCTCTGTTTAGTCAAATTGTATAATTTGAGATTCATGAGTCTGTTTTTAGGTACTACAGGGATCTAGCAAAAGAAAAACACATGCATACATAGCTAGAACCAAGTTAAATACTTAACACCAAATGTTTGTTCTACCTAATTTATTTTTTAAAATATAAAGTCAACTATAATCCTTGTGTTTATCTTATAGAAGTAGTACTTTACTTGTATTTGTGAATGTTAAAATTGTCTAATGTAATTTTTGTATGAATTTCAAAATAGACTCAAAGCTGGAAGAATTTAAGATGCATTTTTATTCATTATTTTTTTTTGAATAACATAGTTGTTTATTATTTTATTTATATATATCTCCCAGTAACCAATTGAGTTAGGGTGAATTTGAGATTATTATATACTTAATACAGGCTTAAAATAAACCTGTATTACATTGATTATAAAGTCTATTTGCTGATATCTGGTAATGACTGGTAGTTTTATTTTTCTATTTCTTCTCAAAGTCTTTTGTATATGAGCCAATATTCTATTTTTTGGCAAAAAAAATTTATAATTCCACACTATCTGATCACAATTTCCCAGTTCAGTATTAAATGCACTAGGGGACATTTTAACTTCGATTTGTTATACCAATCAAATTTTATAATCCATTTCATTTGGTTGCCTGCATTGCCATTCTGTGGCCAGCCATGAATCAGCTTCCCCTGGGTATAGATATGATTGCCCAGTTTGATGTTCAAAAGAGTCTGGATGAGCACATTTTTGGTCCCTTGGATTGTCCATTCTCACGCCCAAAGAGGTACACGGCAGGTTAGGAGGGCACTGTCATAGCTAAACTGTTTGATCCCTGCTGCTGTTTCCCAAAGATATAGAAATAAAAGATGCCTGTGGCTCCTCTATTATTCCATTTTGTCTTGTTTTAAATGTGATGGCCTAACCTTTCACACAAGCAGCAGGGAACTTTGAACTTTTCAGAATTCATTTAAAATATTCAGCTCAGTATTTGTTAATGATATAAAATTATATCACCATACAATTTATCATGTACCTGCAAAATATGAAACAATTTACAAGGCTAAAAGAATCTTTTTCCTTCCAAACCTGAGAATAAAACTTCAAGAGAAAAAAAAATCTCTCAAATAAGATCTCAAGATATTACAGTCAGAAATGGAGAAAGCGTATGTCAAAACCCAATTCTTATGGGAAGAGGTCAAACTCCAGAGCTAGGAAAATCTGACACGTTTTTCTGTGATTAGGTCATATGAGAATGCTTGGGGTAAGGGAGACAGAGGAAAGTCACGCGGAGTGTTACATCCTTGCCATTAAATAATGCTTGCCACGTTTATACACACACACACACACACACACACACACACAATATATACATACACATGTATATATGCATATTTCATAACAATACATTGGAATGAGGTCTTTTCCAACATCCTGTGCTCATCACAATTAAACATTTCAGAGGGTGGACTGAGAACATTTCAGAGGGTGGTCTTAGCAACAAGGTTATAAAGCCTTTCTATTTCAATACACCAACTGCAAACAGTCTCCTGAAATAACAAGGGAAAGACAAAAAGAAATAAAAGAAGGTAATAATTAGGGTAACAGCCCCCAAATGGATTGTTTCTTAAAAGAGAGGTGCACATTTAATTAGAAGTACTACATTTTGATAACTCCTATTAAAACAAAAAAAAAATGAAAAAACAACAAAAAAGTTAAACTGAAGAGATTTTCAACTACTCATCAATGGCATTATAAATCTAACTTGCTACACTGAATTTTATTGTTCCAGACTCATGTCAATTTACCACATCAGAATTCCACACACAAAAAAGTAAGAAATGTTTATTTAAGGGATCATCAAGTTATAACCACACAATTCCATGACTATGTTCTTAAACTTTCTAAAATAACTCTCTCGGGACTTTTTTAAATTGGCATGAAATGATTAAAAATAATAATAACAACAACAACAACAACAACTGTGTAACAGCAGCAGCAATAAGATATCCCTCTTAAGAAAAATCATTGACTGGGGCACCTGGGTGGCTCAGTCGGTTAAGCATCCGACTTCAGCTCAGGTCATGATCTCACAAGTTGTGAGTTCAAGCCCCGCATCAGGCTCTGTGCTGACAGCTCAGAGCCTGGAGCCTGCTTTGGATTCTGTCTCCCTCTCTCTCTCTGCCCCTCCCCTGCTCACACTCTGTCTCTCTCTCTCTCCAAAAATAAATAAACATTAAAACATTTTTTAAAAAAGAAAGAAAAATCAATGACTTGGACTACCTAGATATGAAGGCCTAGATACAAAGGGATGGCAAACAGATGGCATATCTGTTGTCATTCCACTCTCCTACCACCATAGCATGCATTGATAATCAATAAGGAGCCTCTTGCAACTAATCTCAGACTTATCTCAGAAGCCTCAATATAACACCAGAAGCAGCCACTGCCAATCAATAGGATTTGGCAGGTGATTTTAAACCTCTTTGCCATTGCACACTTAAAGCACGTATTTTTTGGGACACTCAATTTAGCATTTGTACCTGTGTGTGTGTGTGTGTGTGTGTGTGTGTGTGTCTTGATATTATTCTGTGTGTGAGAGAGAGATGGAGAGAAGGAGAGGAAAAGAGACAAAGTCTCATATGCCCAAAGTCATTATAAATTCTACAAGGACAGAGACCATGCTTCTATTCCTCTAGCATACCCCTGGGCCTCTAGCACAGTGCTTGGCTCATATTGGTTAATTTTTGTTGACTTTTTATTAAAAACAAAACAAAACATTGGGTCTTCCAATAAGGTTCTTGTCACATTTGTCCCTGGTTGCTTGTTTGATTACAGCAATATATTATGACCCAACTGGAATAAAGATTAAAACTATGACACCCAAAAATAACTGGAATGTTTGACCGAGTATAGAAATCCTGGTCTACAATCTCCCATCTGCAACTCTGAAAACAAAAAGCTCTGAAAGGTTTTTCATAACTCATGTGGCAGCAAAACCAGACCTGAACTAATTTCAAGGAGATTATTTCCAGTCTTTATTCATCCCACTCAGTGTGAATATTCATACATTGCAATGCAGAAATATGAATGTGTTTGATTATAGGGTGCTGCCCCAGACCCAGCTGGAGGTGCTGCATAATCTGTGGTACACGCACCACATTACCTTTCCAAAATAGAAAATTTCAGAATGCAAAAATACATCTGCCCCAGGGGCTTTGGGGAAGGGATTGTAGACCCACATGTATGAACTTCCTGCAACTCAGTCCCTGACCTATTCCACAAATGAGCTACATCACTTAGTTTCATTGAATAATTTTTAAAGAAGAGACATTTGAAAGAGACAGTGTTAAACAAATCAACTTTTATGCCACATCTGATCTTTTCATGTTCTGAAGTGTGAGAAGATGATGAATCTAGGCTGTTGATCCTTTTACATTGGGAACTTATTTCCCATCATTTCTGCTTAAAGGCATCTGCAATCTATGTACAGCCACTGGGAATTTCACACTCCCTCTACTGGATTTTTAGAATAAATCCCTTGTTGAAGACTGATTAAATCATATTAGAATTTCACTTGACCCATAGTATCTCTAAACATGTATAACCGCGCACAAGATTGTAACAGGTTTCGCTATTCAATGTTCCCTTGATGACCTGGCTTCACTGAAAATACTAATATACACATATGAAAGAAATACATTTTCATGAATTATTTTTAATGTCATAAATAGAAAAAGAAACTTATTTGTGCCCTACAAAAGAAGAGGAAGAATCAAAAATGTGATGTTTAGTTTTTAAAAACCAGAAGTTGGATACAAATAACATACAGAGGCATTTAAAAGGGTCCCTTTAAGCAGCATTATTCATTCAGCCTTTGCCAAATGCCTTCCTTTTTGCGTGAGTTTGCCACCTCCCAGCAATGCAGTTTATTGTCGCGTGTGATGGGAAACAGACCTGTTTGTGCTGTCACAATGGCCAATAAAACTGAGCTGGAGACTCTTCATTTTAAACCTAAAATAAATAACTAGATTTCATTTAAACCTCCCTGTGTGAAGCGCCGCAATCTTCTCATAGTCTTCACTTTAGCTGCTTTTAATGCCCAACTACTTAGGAATCACGAGAGTGTTGGAGTGTTTAGTGACTCTGATCCTCCCATCAGTAAACTGATCTGGTGATAAAATGGAAAGGGCCTTGTACTATTTGCATTTTTACTCAGTTTAGTCACAGATCACAAAATAAATTAGTAAATTGAGCAACAAGGCTTCCCATTTGTGAAACCCCAACGTTCAAAGTAATCATCTATGCTTAAATTCACAAATTCCTAAAAATGTAATAATTTCCCTGTCAATGAATGAAAATAACAGTGCTACAGTATCCATTTAGAACCCCCTCCATGCCAAAGGCCCTGGACTGGGTTTGAATTTGGAGTTAAAAAATACATAATAAATGTATGAGTTACGTTGGTGAATTTTCCCACCATCTTCCCCTCCTGCAAATATTCAGATTGCATGACGGAGATAGGGAAGAAATTAAGAGGAGGAATCTAATAACCCAGAAGATTAACCAGCAGTCAAGTACACTCAAATTTAAATGGCCACTAGAATAATGTCACAGGTAAGGTCTCTCAAGGCAAGCCAGGAGAGAATCTGGCTTAGATCCCTTGGCCAATGTGACAGCCCAAACAGGTTCGTTCTGTATCACCTAAGACAAAAAACTCTACTGCTTAGAGATAGCAAGCTCATGCCAAATGCCATAAAAATTTCAAACTCAAAATAGCATTGCTCTCCAATGGATGCTGAAGTGACTCACAAGGACACTAACTCACATTTTTAGTTCAGGGTAGAAAACTTGGTCAAGGACTTGGAAGCAAAACCTGTATTATTGAGAGATATGCAAGAGTTTTCCTGTCTACACAGTGCTCTAGGCAAGGTCTTATCTCTCAGTGGCCTTCCCTTAGGTAATATTTAGTTTCTCTGTCTTAAGGAGAGATAAAGAAGATGTCGCCACCACTGAGATTTTAACTGGCATCCTGGGAAATTTAGGTTTGCAAATCCTGAAACCAAAGCCCCAGAACTTCAGTTCTTTCTAAAAGGGAGGGCTCTTGAGTGGAATTAAATCCAGACATCTGTGGTAAGGAAGCCCAAACCAAGCCTTTGGACCACCTAAGCTGAGTTAATTATAATAGCAGTAGCAGTAGCAACAAGTACAAAAGCCCTGGGTTTGCCCCTAGGCTATGCAATATCTATCAACATTACTGCAAAATGGAATGCACAACTTTTGAGTATTTTTAACAATAGTATCAGGTAATCATGAAAGGTAATGTAAAAAGCAAGCTAAGCAAAAGGGTGGGGTGGAGGACGGGGCAGGGGAAAAGCCAATACCCAAACTCTTTGACTTTGGAATGTCCAAGTTGTTCTTTTTCAACCAGAATCCCTGACCACTAGAAGCAAGTCCACAATGAACTTCATCAACTGAAATCCAAATATCAGGCAGAAATAGTTTGTTTTTATTGTGCTTGGTTTCTACCAAAGGTTGTGAATTATCAAACATGCCACAGGGAACAAGGTACATGATCTAATAAATATGATACAAAAGCTGCCATAAGCACAAATGACTCTGAAAAGCTGATGGTTTTATCGGTAACTACTTTGTTTTTTAATAACCACTGGTTTAAAATATAATTTACTGCTGATTTTTTGAAAAAGAGTGCTCAGAGTTACAAATAAATAAATAAATCATAGCAGCAATGTAACCCTAGGAATATATTCTTGTCTGGTGAGATATTTTCTTTATGTGTCATAAAAATAAAGATGAAAAACTACCATTTCTTGAGTTGGACACACATTGTTTCTGAAAAGGTAATAGAACTCCACGTTACCTCTACCAAAGGGTGCCAAAAAGAAAAAAAAAAAACAACTCAAAAACCCCTATCTGATTCATCGTAATACATTCCTCCCTGATGCTAATCTCATTTCTTCACTGTGATACTCTTCAATAATAGTGGTCATCTAAGTACTGTTAATCCTTTTAGCAAGCACTAATAATTATGCATTAGTACAAATAACATTAAAGCCTTTTTTCAAATAATTACATATATAATGGATGTGTCTTTTAAAAGTTGTTTACAGCTAATTAACCAATGAATAATTGTTTTCTCCTCCTGAAACAGGGAAAGCTTATCTTGGAGTCACAGTTAAAAATGCTTTTTTTTTCCAATTTTACAGATGTTGTTAGCAATTAAAACTGTTAAAACACTATTAAAAAGAAATTCTTGTATTAAAGGGCTTACTCATTCCAGTTGTTGCAGTTTCTTAGCTACTGCATCCTTTAACAATCATTTCCAATTTGAAAGGGCACTGGTGGCCCAAACACAGAAGACCCCTCTCTCAACAGTTCAGACCCTTTAGTATTGCAACACTGCGTGCTTGTTGCTGTATGACTAGTTTAATTGTGGGCTGTAATAAAGGTCATAATTAATATCCCAACACAGACACTAACAAACAATTTTAAATTGCCAGCATAATCAAATGATGCAAACATCTATGAGCTACAAAAGTTCATTGCCGCAACTGACAATTTCTTAATTGTATTCAGTCATTCATGGAAATTTTATTAACATCGAACTGATGTATCCTGCCCTTACTCTGTCACAACACCAGGGATCTAATTTCATTATTTTCCACAAGATTTGCTTGACTACTGCCATGATTCTAATATTGCTTTAGTCCAGATGTTTATGCTATTTAAATTAGGAAGAAAAGGCTTTTGGGTAAACACAATTAAAGAAGTTTTTTTTCAAATTTAGTTTAACAAACTTCTTTTAATTAATGCATATAGCTGCAATGTTGAGGCTTTTTCACTGGTTTTATGCCCATTTCCTACTGTGTGCAACATACACTGAGTGTACAGCTATAGCTAAATATAACCACCTTTTAATTTTTCACTTACATCTGTGTACTCATTAACATGAAAAATATAAGCACACGACTGCACTTGCAACTTTAATCAACTTCCTGTGTGTGTGTCTGTGTGTGCACAACTTGCATAAATACACACGTACACATCGCAAATACACAGAAACACCTATACACAGAAAAAGACGGGAAAATTTCTCTGATACTGGCACCTACAGAATCCCTTTTTTGCAAAATAACCCCATAGAAGTATGTATATTCAACAGCCTCCCCCACCCTCCCCATATTCCATAAAATTGAATGGTATTTTCAATGCATTGAGAAGCATTTAAACAACAATAATTAAAAAAAAAAAACTGTTAACGGATTACTGGTGCCATTTATTTGCATGGGGTAGGAGAAGCTTCTGGAACTCATGTCCGTCTCACAGGAGCTGAGTTCTAACAAGATCTTTGTTCTCTTAGGCAACCATTTTCATTCTTTGGCTTCTTCATTTAAGTTATAATAATTCATAAATACTGACATGCTGTTTAATACTGGAAGGCTAATAAATTTATATCATTTTGGAAAAAGTGTAATGAGTCAAAATCCCAATGTATAGCTAATGGATATTGTTATATATCAGCTCTTAGAATAACACTGTTTATAAAC
This sequence comes from Acinonyx jubatus, assembly GCF_027475565.1. Lineage (NCBI taxonomy): Eukaryota > Metazoa > Chordata > Mammalia > Carnivora > Felidae > Acinonyx > Acinonyx jubatus. The sequence continues at coordinate 75,349,975 of NC_069388.1, read as the reverse complement.
ATTGGATAAATTATTAAATTGATTTCCAAGGGATGTCATCTCCTATTTAATAGTGTATGCAGATGTTAGAGTATGCATCATGAAAGACCAGCAACTTCAATATTTTTTAAACCAAAGAATTAGCCTTAAATTCAGTCACTCTGAAGAAACTACAGTGTTTTCATGCAAAACAGAACCTCAGAGATATTTTAAAATCAACTGTGAGAATGCCAGTGACAAGAATTTCAAGCTTACCTTGTTTTAATATCTTATTTCAATTCTGATATCAGCACAATCAATTATACAACTTCAACTGACTGATGAAACTCCCCCAAGTATATCTGAACAAAAACAATAAAATTTCCTCGAAGATCTAGGCTTGAAATGCCTCAATATTTCACAAGCACAGGGATATTTACAAACAACTGCAACATCTGCTATCACTCTGAAATCATGCCTGCTTTCATTTATCTGGAAGAGGTTAGAATTTTCGCAATCCATAAAATCTTTTCCCCACCAGGAGTTTGGAAGAAGCATAATATCACTTTATTGATGGGTTTCTTTTACTGCTATTATTTCTCTGTGACTGCATTGATTACAACTGGCTATTTCTTGGACATTTCATATTACCTGAAAAATTCTCCTACTAAGAAACATACGTTGTGTCAAACATTTCCCCTCATTTTAATAACTTCATAATGAAATGGATCCTGACCTCCTCTGTGCCCTACATAGAATTCAGGGGACAATGCAAGCTTACACTTGCTTAGAGTTAGGGGTGGTTCTTGGGCTTATTTATTTATTATACTGTTACTCTTATCCAGTCAAGCATCTGGTTATTCTCTCTCTTACAAACTAATTACAAGAAGAAGAAGAAGAAGAAGAGGAAAAGAAAAAGAAAACCTGGTTTCCCTAATTTTAAAAGATTTCTATAAAAAACATAAGATGAGGTTTTTGTATGGTGTTTAGTGTGTATGTGTGTGTAAGAGAGAGACAGAGAGAAATCGAGAGAGAGAAATAATTCATGACAGGCATAATTCATCTGGATTACTGAAAAAATTTGCCCCGGGTGGGTTCTATACCTTTAAATGTTAGTCTATTTCCCTCATGAGTTCTCTGTTTTAGAGAGCCACGTTTGGCAAAGTTTCCAAGTATACCGTGTCAATTTTATAAAAACTAAAAATATTGTTGAAAAAATATTATCCCAAGAACATACGTAAAATTATAAATATTCAGCACATCAAGCTTTTGATATACTTTAGTGCACATGAACTGAGTAGCTGTCAAAATTACAACAGGCAACTCAAGTAATTATGCAGATTTATGCAAAACATTAACAAGAAGAATTAAATGCACAAATGAGGTGGCTACACTTGAATTGTTAAGATTATGAATAATTACCATGAATCTTTTTGCTCTTAATATAACTTGTTTTTGATAAACAAAGCCTTAATTATCAGAATACTTTTGAGAATTTTGGTGACCTTCATTAATCTTACAAAACAAGTCTCTTGTGTTCTGCATTGTAAAAGGCACATGCTCAGAATAAGTACACGAAACCTTGGGAAAAGCATATGTTAATGGCTATTACAAACCGGTGAAGGATACCTCTGGTTTTAGGTACACGGCATTCTGCACACATAGCCAAAATAACACTGAGCACTAGAAGGTACTTTCAGCTGGGAAAAAAAAAAGAAAGAAAGAGAAAAAGAGAGAAAGAGAGAAAGAGAGAAAGAGAGAAAGAAAGAAAGAAAGAAAGAAAGAAAGAAAGAAAGAAAGAAAGAAAGAAAGAAAGGGAGAGAAGAATAAAAGAAAAACAAAAACAAAAACAAAACAAACAAAAAAACCCTGTGACAGGCTAAGAAGGAAGGCAGGAGAAATCGAAGAAACTCTAAAAAAGTATTTCAATTTTATAAAATATTGGGTTAATTTTGAAACAGAAGGAAAATAGCAACCTATTAATTCTTCCTTTCCAAGATGCAATGAGTTCAATAAATCATTTCTAAAATAACAAAGCACTGAAAACATTCAGTCATAACTCTTTTACATGTATCTTTCAGCCACCAATTTTCCTTAGGCAAATGCCTCTCCCAAAGACGATGGAAATTGTACCCGCCACCTTGATTACTAGGCACAATTTTCTGAATGTGTTCCTCACGCCGCTCCACTGGTAATTTTTACCCTGCCCTTCCTCTCTCAGAGAAGCAGTGGGACCTCTTCATGTCCCCTCAGTTAATTTCAGAATTAATTTGCAACGCTGTCATCAACACTGTAACAATTCACTGATCAACAGTTGCAATTCTTCATAACACTGTCAAACTCCCAGCTGCCACCGTGGCAAGCTGCATTGCCCCGGCTCCAGACACACTGCTTTGGGACTGGTGGTAGAAAAGGACTTTGGAAGCATTAAGGCTTTAAAGCTACCCACAATATCTCTTCCCAGGAGAGCAAGCTGTCAGATCAACGGTGGTTTTGTCATTAAGAAAAAAAAAAGGAAAAAAAAAAAAACCTCTCCAAGAGACTTGAATTTGTTTGGGTAAATGTCAAATAGCTTTGATGCATAAAAATTAACTTAAAGAGGTCACACTTAGACAGGGTACAAGCTTGCACTTTAAGAATGGTTGTATCTTTATATATCATTACATGACAAAACAGACCAGGCCAGGAAGGTCTAAATATCCCCGGGACAGTACAGATTGTGCAATGACTCAGAGGAACAGACAGTAAATACTGCTAAATTATGCCCAGACGAGTTAATAATTCTCAAGCATATTTCTGAAGACCATCCTGGCTAAAACACATTACCAGCACATTGCCAAGTCCCTGCCTGCTGTCCCAGAAACTTTAAAGATTTAAAGAGAGGAACTTATTTTAAATGATTTTTTCCCCTAGGATTGTGTCCAAGTCAGCAGAAAAGTAGCCGCCTGGGACAATCTGCTCCCATGTCTGTCCCTCATCTCATCACATGTGTGACTGTGCCACTGGAGTCAGATTGGTGGCTCAACACCACAGAAACACAAAGGGGCTGACCAACAAAAGGAAAGGAAAACTCTCTTCTAACTGAGAACAAAGAGACTTTAGTTTTAAAAAATGGGAGAAATCTATGTAAGAGCTCCGCCTGAATCAATCAAGTCATGACAAGATCATTTCCTCATTCACAGAAACTAAAAAAGTAAAGGCTGAACTTGCCACCTACAACAAGAAAGATTTTTCTTCCTACTTACCTATAACTCGTTAGCACAACTCACTTTCTCATCAGTTCTCACTACAAGTGACAAACAGAATTCAGAGGTGTCCTTTCCCCTTCCTGATACCGACTCCCATTACACACACACACACACACACACACACATACACACACCCTACCTTCTGATTTTGTTTTGGTGTCTACCAGCCTCAAGGGGGTGAAAACACAGGTAGAACCCAGTATCTTGGCTACTCCAGCTGACCCTTGAGCAACATGGGTTTAAACTGCCCAGGTCCACTAATACATGGATTTTTTTTTTTTTTTATAAATACAGTACTATTCTGTAAATGTGTTTTTTCTTGCTTATGATTTTCTTAATGATATTTTCTTTTCTCTAGCTCACTTAAAGAATACAGCATATAAGATATATAACACATGAAATATGTGTTAACTGTTATCAGTAAGACTTCCAGTCAACAGGAGGCTATTAGTAGTTAAGTTTTGGGGGAGTCAAAAGTTACACATCCATTTTCAACTGTGTGAGTGATTAGTGCCCCAACCCCCTCATTGTTCAAGGGTGAACTATATTTCCCTAAATGGGAAATGAATGAAACAGATCAAAATAGGAAGCATATCTAGGCTCCTAGTTGGGAAATCCACACACATGTTCAAATGGTTATTTCCTCTGGATGCTCTAGACTGAAATTTTATCTTAGTTTTCTTTTCCATCTGTGATATGAAAATATACAACTTTCTATTCAGTGCAATGCTGCTTTTTTTGTTGTTTTCAAAACTATAACTTAATATCTAAAGGTAGAAAAATCTCCTGAAGTTTATGGTACATAAAACAAACAATATGGAAGGAAATGGTTACATATACCACCTCAGAATTTCAATTTTTTTAAAGAGAAAAACATAGAGGGACATAAAAAGACCTGTTAGCAAAGAACAATAACCATTGAGGAAGGAGACTAGGAAGTTTTTATTCTTTTTTTTTATTTAATTTTCATTTTCTTTAATGTTTATTTATTTTTGAGAGAGAGAGAAAGGCAGAGCGTGGACAGGAGAGGGGCAGAGAGAGGAGACACAGAATCCAAAGCAGGCTCCAGACTCTGAGCTGTCAGCAGAGCCTGACACGGGACTCGAACCCACAAACCGTAAGATCATGACCTGAACCGAAGTCGGACGCTCAACCGACTGAGCCATCCAGGCACCCCAGAAGTCGTCAGATATTCTGTATGTACATACTAGCTCACAAAATACTCCATCCCTCTACTGAGGGAGAAGTTTTTTCTTCTCTTTTGTTGGTGACTCTGACTGGAAGTATCTGATGAAAGATTCAAAGAGTGCAGGGGGAGTTTTCAGTTTCCTATTTTCATATGAAATTTCAATTGGACTCTGTTAATAATTAATATAAAGTAGATGTCCAGCTGACTAGAAATGATATCCAATTATAGTGCTTGAACTTGAAGGATGTTTCCAAGAAAAATCCACTCATCCATCCAACGTTCATTCAAAATTATGTATTGCGTACCTGCTTCACTATTGACACATCAGTCCCAGAAACCCACCTTTACACAGTATGTTTGTTATTGCTGTTTGATGGTGTTCCTGAACTCTATCATGGTCAATCATGGAGAGATTTGGCAAGAGGAAGGCAGGGTCATTAGGTCTTGACCTCAGATTCATGAAAGGCGTCAAGTTTAGACCAACTTTATAGAGCCAGAGAGAAATATTGGCAGGATTGAAAGATGATGTTCACCACAGAACATTAAAACAACTGTCTCATTATTGGACTAAGGTAAAGATAATGTTCATCATATTCTTTTCTCCTTCCAGGAACTTAGAATATTCACTTCTCAGCAACCTTGCAGTTAGGGAAGCCATATCACTAGATCTAAAGGATGCAAACGAGCTAAAATAGATGTGTCACTTCTAGATTCTCTATTATAGAGAATCTCTATTATAACTCTGTCTCTCCCTAATAGAAGAGTCCCTGTGTCCCTAACAGTGCAGTCATGGGAAAGGAAAGCATTAGTCAGCCTGAACTGCTAAATTGCTGGGTCTCTCTGGAGAATCACCAAGAGCTACAGAGGGCTTTGTGTGAAAGAAAAAAAAACAAAACTTTGATTATATGCAACCACTGAAATTTGGGGCTGTTGGTTGCTTCAGCCTAGGTTAGCCATTCCTAACACATTGACCTTAGTATTGAGTGTTTTAAATAAACGCTGTTACTGGGATTTGCACAATAATATAGCATTGTGGGGTTGTTGAAGATGTGTGTGTGTGTGTGCGTGTGTGTGTGTGTGTGTAACATTTGAAAGTTACAGTTTAAAAGCCCTGGTTTGGTATGCTTTTTTTTTTAAATAATTTCTTCTCAACGTATATATAGTTTCTTGGCCCTCCCTCCATCTTTGAGAAGCTCTACTTTTGACTGAATGACCTGCAAACATTAAAAAAAAAAAAAAAAAGCACTAGAAAAACAATGATTAAGTCACTGAACTGGCTGTCACATATCATACAGCCTAGCCTCAACTTTGAATAAAGATTGTTAACGCCTGTGGCTTCAGATTCTCTAATATATGCTGAAGACAAGAGTTATCTGTTTGTACCACTAGAACCACTGAGGTTGAAGATTCAAAGAATATTTACAAAATAATATTCCTAAGCGGGCTCCAACTCTTCAGACCCAAAATTAAAGATAGTGGCTGTCGATTCCATGAATAAGACTATAAAACTATGTTGTAATTCACTAGGCCAGTTTTCAGCACTTAAACCAGAGTAGGGATTCAACACAGGTTTCATAGGACACCTTTTGAACCTGGAAATAAACTGCACAAAGTTCCCAGGAGAAAGATGTGGCAGAAAGGATGAGCTGCCCACTTAATATTCATTCCACCCTTCTCTTATTATAATAGTCCTACATTTATTTAGGCGGGTACTGTGCTCAGCTAACAGTCTATCTCCCAGCCTCCTTTGCATCTGCATATGATTATGCGGCTGTTTTGGCCAATGAGAAAGTTAACAGAGAAAGCTCTTTAAAAAGTTAACAGACAGCTGGAGACCATTTTTTTTCCTCCCCCCTTTCTTCCTGCCTGCCTGGCTATGACAGCTGGAGAGTCAGTCACCATCTTTCTACTGACTGGCACTAAAGATGGTAAAACATAAACATAAAAGAACTCAGGCTCCTGATGCCCTTGGGAAGTCCACCTGCCTGCCCTGCCGGTCCTTTTACAGGCTTCCTTCACATGAGAGGAAAACTTCTAACTTATTAGGCCCCAGACTTTCCTATCTCTGTTACTATCAGCAGAGCACAATTCCTAACTGATAGAGCAGTGTCACAGGGCAGGCCCAAGGGACAGGGCTATGAGCGTCTGGAGCCAAGATAACTACTTGATACTGTCGAGTCCCCACAAGCTTCTCCTAGAGGAGTTTCTAGCCAAATCTCTGCTCTGAGCACAGGCTTGAATCCTCAGGAGACAGTATAACATGAGTAGCTAAGAGTATGGTATTAGTGTGACCATCCCTGGGTTGAATCCCAGCTCTGCCACCTACTGCCTGTGGTCTTGGCAAGTTAGAGAACAACTCTGAGTCACAGCTGCCTCATATATAAAGTAAGAAGAATAATAGTTTTCCCTTCATCCTTTTTCTCTGAGAATTAACTGAAATAATGAGAAATGATATGAGCACATTGCCTGGCACACAGTAAGCCACCAAGAATTCTCACTTAATCCCAATCTCTAGAGAGAATGCCAGTTATTCCATTGGCCTTACGGGTTTATTTGCAGTTGCTTCAAGAGTGTCATAGATGTGTGGTGTCTTATAACACAATAACAAGCTCAACAGAGCAGACTATGCATGTCCTAGAGGCCCCTGAATATCTATCTGGGCTCCCTGTCCACCTGGACCAGAAAGCAGGGCATAGACCAGGTTAGTCTTTCACATTAACTACAGAGTTCAGTGACTGAGATGGAAAGAGCTCTGCCTATCTTGGTTAAAAAGAAGGTAATGTTATCTTTGAGAATTCAGGTTCTGAAAGTTCACAGTATGGATTACTCAGTAATCCAAAATAGTCATTACCTTTATCTCCATCATTATAGAAATAGAAATATAATAGAAACAGAAACATAAAAATGGATGGATGTTTCCATGTTTCTATATGGCACTCTGTAAGATTTAGATGTTTTTAAAGTAAATAAAATGTAAATTTTCTATAATTTTTAAATCACATCAAAATAAGAAAATTACAAAGAGGCTCAGACCTCCTAATCTATACATCATTCAAGAACCACTTCAAGTCCTTCTTCTGTGATAAAGCTGTCAAATACAAAGCTCTCTCTGTACTTCCAACTCTCATGGTCCCGGATCTTACTAGCCTAACCTCAAACATGGTCAGTGGGCAATAAATACATTTTGAAGGAATGAGCATGTAAATGCAGTGACCCCCTGCTTTCCTGCTTCCTATCTTTCCTTTATTCACCCCTGGGATGATCACGTTGCCCCTCTATTTAAACTCTATCAGGATTTCTCCTCTGTCCACTGCAGTGGGCTTCATTTAAAAAAAAAAAAAAAAAAAAGGTCCAGAACAATTCTTTCAAGAAAATTTGACTCAAAGGTCAGTAGATAAAACAAAAAAAGGAGGAGCTGTTCTGGCGGCAGTGGGGACAAGAGGCCTTGTGCACTGCAGATCAGATCTTGTTGGCCTACCTTATTGTCTCTATGGGGCTGCAGAGGTACAAATGGAAAACCATTGGTTTAAACACTCAATTTTATTTTATGTTAAATGTTTATTTATTTGTGAGAGAGAGAGAGCAGGTGGGGGGAGCAGAGAGAGAGGGGGACAGACGATCCCAAGCGGGTTCTGCACTGACAGCAGAGACCCTGATGCTAGGCTCAAACTCACAAACCGTGAGATCATGACCTGAGCCAAAGTTGAACACTCAACTGAGTGAGCTAACCAGGCGCCCCTGAACACTCACTTTTAAATCCCTGTTTTTCAGACTCACCTGTAGCCCTTGCCCCCAAATATAACAAAGCAAACTCTCAGCCATGCAGCATTGCCTACACTTTACGGTGCTTGCACACTTTGCTTGTTTGGTTCTCTTTATGAAGAGCTCTGTTCTCCATCCTGCTGTCTGGTAACAGCCAATCCATGATTGAAACTCCTGCCCTTCTTCTCTGAAGTGTTCTCTGAGGAGTACAAATGATGCTGGTCTCCTCTTCTTTTAGGTCTTCATGGTGCCTCATATGCGCATTTCTGCTACCTTTCACTGTGCTATAATCCTGAGCATTCCTCATTCCCATCCCTCTCATTGGAGGGTACTCCTCAAGGTACTCCTGTATCTTACTTATCTTGGTGTCCCAGGCATCTACTGAAGAATCTGGTATACAGTAGATGCACAATAAGTCGGCTAAATAAGTGGCTAAACAATTTGATGCATTATCACATTGATTTTGTTTGCTATTTATTTTGCTACTCTGCCTTTTCTTCATAAGGATATATAATAAGTAATTTGAAGACAGGGACCAAGTCTTACATTTTTCTTAGTTTTACCTGAACGTAATTCTAGGAACATAGATACTAGTAAAATACTTTCTGATTGAAACAAATTATATTTGAAAGAGTTGGCATCGTGTCAACATATAGATATAGGGCATTCCGCACATGGCAAGTTGTACTAACATCCAGCAAACATGCAATGGAAATAAAACATTTGCATTCTATCCCAGAGACAAGAAAAATATATTTTTGGTAGCAAGAAATCAATTTTGAAAATAAATGTGGCATTTAAATGTCATAAAAATGTAAGAACTTGGAGTTTGGGGACACGAGATGTTTTTAAAGTGACCGTGTTCTTTCAGAGTTCAAGAAGTCAAAACAGGAAAGAGCTGAGTGTAGTTATACTGATGCCACAGATTTTGGAAACGGTGATTGTAAAGTGTTACGTGGAAAGATAAGCAAGAACTCAGGCCAGTGACTCATAACAGCAAAAGCTGCTCAAAACAATAGGCACGACTTTCAAAAATGAGATTCTGAAGATAGAGTTGGGAGAAGTATCTCAACAGGTCATGTGGCAGCCCAGAGACCAACCGGACAATGCAAATTTGATAAAGGCACATGTGGTAGATTAAAGGGGGGTAGATTACCAATGCTGAGGAAAGTACTCTCCAGTATCATCTAAGTAGAAAGTCCAAAGTGAGTGGAGACTTGTGAGAGGCCCTGATGACAACACAAAGTCTTTTAAAGCTATACCTAGAGCAAAAGGAAGACAAAAAGTGTTAGGACGTCTACTTGGGGAAGAAGGTATAAAATAACTGATGACAGAGAGAAAGTAAAGCCATTCAACTTTTTTGCTTTCTCTATCAAAGAGAATAAGTTTTTTATATAAAAGAATAAACACATTAAGGGTGACAAGGGTAGACGAGAATAAGTGGAAAGATGGGCGGTAGGAAAGTTAGAGGCACCCAGAAGTTATTGAGAACTCTATTGCTCATAAGAGTAGTCTTGCTAGGGACACTGATAGAAACCATAGTTGACATCTTGGCCATCTCTTAGGAAAAGTGCTGATGAATCTGCAGAGGGAAAACTTTCTTCAACATGAAAGAAGTTCCACAGGAATGGACCAAAGAACTCTTCCCTTAGCTTCATCCAGCATCAGTAATTTGATTCACCATGTAGATGCTGTGTTTACTGAATACTTAGATGCCTCAAAGCTGAGAAAACTAGTATATCAGATGATGGCACAATGGCTATCTGGAAAATATCCCAGCATATTGTAATAATATGTTGAATAATTTAGATTCAATTTAATAGGGAATAAAATCTTCCATTGGATTAAAAAGAGAATTCTGACAAAAAGATTTGGAAATCTTTGTCATAAAAGATTTGGAAAATGTGGCCTAGAAGTAGTGGCTTGCCTGTAAAGCATTTAAGACTCTTTGTTAGCTGTAAGCTCCGTGTGCATCAAAAACCATGACATGGCTGCCAAAAATGTTAATTCAATCTTAAGCAGCATGAATACTAGCAAAGTTCCATTAATAAAGATAATGGTCCCATTCTACTATTAAAAGTATGACCTCTAATATTTTGCTCATTTCTGAGAGCTGCATTTAAGATGATACATCACTCACTGAAATACATTCAAAAAAAGGGCTATCAAATAGTGTGGAAACTCAAAGTCATATGCTATGTATAACTAAAGGAAGTGATGGCCTATTATCTGTAGAACAGACACTCAGAAATTAGTACATTGTCTTCAAGTATTTGTAAGGCTCTCTCAAATCAAATATTTTTTGAACATATCCTACATAGATATAGGTTCCATGAGTAAAAGTTAGAGGGAAAGCAGTCTCTGACCTGGCATGCAGATCCCAAACTTTTTGATGTCAGGACCCCTTTACACTCAAAAAATATTGAGGATACCTAAAAGCTTTAATTTATGTGGGCTATATCTGTTGATAATTATATTTGAAATATAAAACTGAGAAATTGAAAAGATCTTTATTAATTCATTTTAAAATAACAAACTAGGGGCACCTGGGTGCCTCAGTCGGTTGAGCGTCCGACTTTGGCTCAGGTCATGATCTCACAGTTGGTGAGTTCCAGCCCGCGTCGGGTTCTGCGCAGAACCTGGAGCCTGCTTCTGATTCTGTCTCCCTCTCTCTCTGCCCCTCCCCCACTCGTGCTCTGTCTCTCTGTCTCAGAAATAAATAAACATTAAAAAAATTTTTAATAAAATAAAATAAAATAAAATAATAACAAACCCATTACATGTAAACATAAATAACATCTTGGATGAAAACAGCTATTTCCTAAGACAAAAATATTTAATAGGAAGAGTGGCATTGTTTTTCATTTTTTTCAAATCTCTTGAATGTCTGGTTCAATAGAAGACAGCTGGATTCTCATAACTGTTTCTGCAATCGGCCTATTATGATGTCACATGTCATGTAGTCACTGAAAAACTCCACTGTACTCTTGTGAGAGGATGAAAAGGAAAAAGGCACATAACATCTTAGTATTATTAGGAAAATATTTTTGACTGTGAGCCCCACCCTCTCGCCCCGAAAGGATTTAAGGAACCCTTGGAGAGCTGCTGGCATAGTGTAAGGAGAAACTATTAATAATCAGAATTATACAGAATTGAGGTGGATCACCTCACACAACAAGTTCTAAGTTCCTGGAGCTACTGGAGGAAAGGATGAACAATCACTTTATCAAGAATCTCATGTTTGAGGAAAGGAGTGCACTAAACCATTCTCCCTTCTGAATGGCGGGCCAGCATTCTATGGCAGTGTTAGAAATCACTCTTCCGCAGATACCTGTTTCTAAAGAAGGTATCATTTTAAAAATACTCATGTCTATCAAGTAGGTATAGTCTTAGAATTGCTGGGGAATGTGGAGGCCTGTGGTTCAGTTCCTCATACAGAACACAATTCCCCATGCAATAGTTCTGAGATATTATCTAACCTCAGAGGCATGGACCCTTTGGTGATAAACCTCTATTTCAGGGAATTCAACTGCTTCTACTCTCTAAATGTTACAAATTTCATTTTCCTGGAAATCTCCATCTTCTCTACCATTTAAGCTACCCACCAAAACAATCTAGAATAATGCTTGTCCCCTTCCACATAACAGGACTTCAAATATTTGAAGACAGTGATTTAGATGCCTTTTTAATAAACAGGTTACATATTTTTGGGAGATAAATATGATTTTATTGGCAGTTTAAGTTGTAATCTTATAACAAGTGGGCCAAAAAGTATTCCCCAAAAAAAGCATTTTTAATGAAAAACAAAATGACATATTAGCAGGAAGCTATTGAATCTTTCTATCTACAAAAATTTTTTTTATAAATAGTTCCTTTATAATACTATGCAGTGTTTCAAAAGAACTCTATAAATCACCCAGGTTCCCCCTTTACATAAACAATTAATCTACTAGTCTGAAGTCGACTTGTTGAAGGTATTTTTTAATCTATATCAAAATGGAGTTTTCCACCTGATTTATAGTAGATTAATCAAGGTAGAATATAAAGTGATTTTGTGTTTTGTGAAGTTACATTATATGAAAACTGATTCAGGTTACTGAACTGATTATTAATGAAAGAAATATGTATTATGTATCATAACCTGGAGTCAAAATCTGTTTATGTGTGAGTTGACCCATCAGTCACAACTGAAATTCCCCACCCACTTCCCACCCTAATAATAACAGAACATACTGATCAACAACAGCGTAGGTGCTCAGAAAATAGGCATTCTAGCAGAGCTAATGCTAATCAGCATTCACTTTCATGAACACTCAGTTCACAAATTAAGACCTAGGGCTCTGCATCCACTCTCAAATATGCATGAGGAAGGGGTAGGTGATTAGTCCCCGTGGTTGCCTGGGTTTGGAACCCCATCTCAATTACTAGCTGCTCCCTGGTAGTCAAACCTTCATCCTCTTGTGTCATCTAACAAATTCCTCATGTTCTTCTTGAATGTTAGGGTATAGAAACTGAATTTGGGGTACCACTTGGAAGTCTTTATAATAATAATACAGAACAAAGTCAATCTTTCAGAATCGGAATGTCTACTATTTCCCAAACTTGTGGAGGTGCTTGTGTTACCAGAAGTTCAGAAATCGTGTAGAATAATATAATATGAGGAGGGAGGTTCATTCTTTCTTTTTCTGTTTGTTTCCTATCAGCATGAAGGGCAGAGAGAAATGACTACAGACTGGTGCTTTGTCTAAACTTAGAACACTCTCCACTTGAGAACTAAGTGAATTCATCTCTTCCAATCATTGCTGTAAATAATATCTACTTTCCTGCCCATAAACCACTAACATCCTATTGTTTTCTATAAGGTAGGTCCTTAATCCTTCCATTGTCAACTTTTCCATTTACCATAAAAGCCTCCCCCACCCCCCTTTTTTTGAGGGGAAATTTACATATGGTTAAATGCACAGATCTTAAGAATACAATTTGATTTGTTTTGATAAAGACACACATCCATATAACCACTGCCCTAATCAAGATATAGATCATTTCATCACCCAAGAATATTCTCACATGTCTCTTTTAATCAATCATCATTCACTCATAGCTTTGCCTGTTCTTCAACTTCATGCAATAGAACGTATGTTATCATATCAGGCTCCCTTCAGTCAACACAATGGCTTTGAGTTTTATCCATTGTTGTTGAATGAATCAGTATGCCTTTATATCATTGGTTAGTATTTCACTGTAAGAATATCCCACAATTACCCATTCTCCTACTCGTGGGCATTTGGATTGCTTCAGCTTGAGGCTATTATGAATAAAGCTGCTATATAAACTTTCCTATCACGTCTTTTATTGTAGATTTAACTTTTCATTTCTCTTCTGTAAATATCTAGGACTGGTGTTGATGGGCCATAGGGCAGGTCTAAATTTAACTTCACAAGAAACCAGCTTGTATGAGAGTTTCCATTGCTCTGAATCTTCCCCGAGATTTGGTTAGGGGAAGCTCCCATCCATCCTCCCTTATTTAGGCCTAGTTTCAACTAAGTCAAGTTTCTTACATTAAGTCACTCTGACATCTTTAATCATCAATGCTCATCCAAAAAATGTTTCGACTTTCCTACCACTTTCCCAAAGTGGGTTTTACAGTTTCCACCAGAAATATGCATGAGAATTTTGCCTATGCATAATGTTATTGGCCCTTCCCACCCACCCTGCCACACATAGTTTTTTAGAATTGTTCTCAGATCAAACTTCTTGCATTATATCCCTTAAAACTTTTAATCAGCTTTTATGATCTAAAGAAATGTCAAATAAAATATTCCCAAAGGGGAATAAATTATGATTCATGCTACAGATAGAATTTTATAACTGGATCTTCAATATAATCTGTTCAAAGCCTAAATTTTACAGAACAGGAACCTGAGACAAAGAGTTTAAAAAACTTTCCAAAGGAGACACACCTAACAGGGGACAGAGGCAAAATCAGAACCTTCTCCTCAGCCTGTCTGACAACTTTATGACAATTCCACACTGACTTGTTTTGGTTCAAAGTCATTCTATTTTAAGAAGCAAATTTAAGTCCAAATTATCTTTATCTGACTTTCTTCTCTGAAAGCTAGTATCAAGTGGTTTATTGTAACTCATGCTATTAGCAATGTCTTATATTATTCAACAGCATATTAAAATATTCAAAGTATTTACTGAGATAGTAGTACATCTTTGGTCAATCTGATAAGTAGGGAAGGATAATTTCCCCATATTTTTATAAAGGGAATATAAAGTACAAAGAATTAAGTAATGCCCAAGATCAATGAGGCAAAACTCAGGCTTCCTGACTTGGGAGCTTTCACCAAAGCAGATCATTCCTTTTCACACATGATTCACTAAATGTTCACTATTTTTATGTGTATTGTTGTGTTCGGTTGTTGAAAATGTAAAACTGACCCGACTTTTTACCATAGCACATTTATTCCTGGAGAGCTTTCACCTGGAATGGTTATTAGTGTGAAGGAGACATGGCATAAATTGCTTTTTAATCACACTGCTCCGGATGCCCAAGCAAAGCACGCCTGCCCTGAGCGCTCCCCTCTCCACTTCTCTGTGAGGATGACCTCACCTCAGGCTTTTTTTGTGTGGGTTTTTTTTTTTCTTGTGGTGGTGCTAGCCAAGCAGGCAAAAGGATGGATTTTTTATACGCTTATGTCAAAATCAATCACTTTTAAAAGTTGAAAAATCAGTTTTTAAAATCTCCTGTAACATAAAGAACACTCGATTCGCTATAGATCAAAGAGTTTAACACATTTCAGATGTATTGGGTCTACAAAAAAAAAAATGGAAGAAATAAGGAAAGTTAACATTTTCTAATAGTAAATCCTGAAGAGCCTTTTGGAGTGAGTAGATAGGATTTATTTCCATGTTATAGAAAACTGGGTGGTTTGAAAACCAATTTTTTGCATTATATCATTTTTCTAACACTGTCTTTTCACATGCATTTTCCTCTAACATCAAACATTATTTTAACATCACTATTTGGGGCAGTTTTTATAAACAATTACATTTATCTTGGAAACACATGAATGTCTTTTATCTCAGGTATTCAAGACACTTTGTAAAACTTCTATCAACAGAAGCTAAAAATCTATCATTTGGTTTAGTTAATATTTGAGTTTGCAGGAGTAAAATCATCAGCCGACAGCAGCTGTGCACTGTGTTAAATCTAGAGCTGGCATTAGTCTATCAGATATGCAAATATTTATATCCTCATTGGTTAAGTAAACTGTTTGGCTCTGCAGAAATGATAGGTTTGTTTTGGAATACTATAAGTGACTCCCTTTTCTAATAATGGCTTTTATTGTGCTGAAATTCACACTTCTAGTTTGAGTTTGCCTAAAATTTCCAACACAAAAACTAGCAGCATCCTTATATACCTCCAGAAAAAGAAATGAGATCATAGTTACCAAGGGATACAAGAAACTGGATAGGCCAGATACAGAAAAAAAAATACACATTATATATATATATATATATATGTATATATATATATATATACACATATATATATATATGGCAATTTTGACCTTCAGTTTCTAAATTTACAAATGAAAGAATCCTTAGAAAAACACAATATTCATTTTAAAAACTTTAAAAAGCAAACATACTGGGGTGTGTTAATGCATAAGGATTCAACTCTTCACTTTTGTGAATGTGTTACACCAAATTTAAATAATCCCTTGTTTTTGAAACTTCATGTTTTTAAATTTTTATATAATTATAAATAAGCCCATGAAAATACACAAAGATATACATCTTTTTGAGTACCTTTGATTTTGTTTCTTTTTCCTTTGAGAGAGAGAAAGAGATAGAGGTGGGTAAAGGCAGAAAGAGAGAGGGAGAGAGAGAATCCTAAGTAGGCTCCACACCCAGCATGGAGCCTGACTCGGGGCTTGATCTCAAGACCCTAGGATCATGACCTGAGCCGAAACCAAGAGTCAGACATTTAACCGACTGAACCACCCAGGTACCCTGATTTTGTTTCTTTAGGATGGAGTCCCATAAGTGGAATTCTTGAGTCAAAAGATACCAACAGTTTTAAAAATCTTTATGCTTATTGACAATTATTGGGCAAATTTTTTTTAATTTTTTTAATGTTTATTTATTTTTGAGACAGAGACAGAGCATGAGCAGGGGAGGGGCAGAGAGAGAGGGAGACACAGAATCTGAAACAGGCTCCAGGATCCGAGCTGTCAGCACAGAGCCCGACACGGGGCTCGATCCCACGAACTGTGAGATCATAACCTGAGCCGAAGTCAGACGCCCAACTGACTCAGCCACCCAGGCGCCCCAGCAAATTTTTAAATCTATTTGAACACCAGTTTCTTAAATCATGAAATGTAAATAAGACACACCTGGAAAGATTGTTAAAAGTACTAGAAACAAAAGATCTCAAAAATAACTATTTACTACAAAGATTTTCTCATTTTTACTAAAGTGTGGATTTGTTCCTGGGGAAAATAATTATCAATATCCTGGATGAATTTTATTTTTCTGATTTCTAAATAAGATAATTGTCATTGTCAATGATGAAAACTATCTATGATTAGTACACTATGGTCAGGGTACAAATATTTACAACCACCAACAGCACCAGGCTCTTTCCACATATTTCCTCCTGTATCTCCACCTGCAATGGCTCATGTAACTTTGTGTGGCAGTGCTGATATCACAATATATGGACAAAGAAATCAAGGCTCAAAGATGAAGTAACTCACCCTAAGTCTCCCAGTTAAAAGGCAGCTTTACCCCACTTGAAGCTCATGTTTCTCCACGTGCTATGATATTAATCATGCACTGTGTGATGAGAAAGAGATTGTTCAAATAGGCCATAACAGGCTTCATCTTTAAAATGGCATCTGAATTAAGTCACGCCAAGATGAGGAAAAAAATCCAAAGGAGAACAAACACCAAGAACTAAAACCTTATAGTGGAAAATTACATTGATTCACTGAATAGCTGCCTTGTGGCAGCCACTGTCCCAGGTGAAAGATGTAGATTAAAAAGTCTCGATCAGCAAGAAGTTCATAAGCAGGTAAGACAGACAAGTAAGCAAAATTATCGTTATCGATGTGACAACTACTGTGTTTGAATTATGCCCAGGATGTCATAAGACTTGAAGGACAGATACCTAACCCAGTGTAAGAAAAGGAGCTACCCAGGCTGCACTTGCAGGATGAGTAAATATACACTAAGCAGAAAAGCATTCAAGTGAGAGCATTTTATGCAGAGAAAGTGGTACATACAAAGTTGTGAAGGTGAAATAGACCACGACCCATCCTCCAAGGTGCTACAGGTTCAGAATTTCTGGAGCCCAAATGGGTTTAAAGAGATAGCATAAAATGATGCTGGAATGCTACCAGAGCCAGACCACAGTGGTTCTTTTTTGCTATGGCAGAGGCTTGAACTTTATCTTGAAAATGACTCGTTCCTTTATGGATATTGCTAAATCCTTTATTAGAATTACTTCTGCAACAATGGTGCCAATAACAGTAACTGATGCCTAACATTCATGCTTTATATTGATAATCTAATTCTTAAAACAATGCTATGAGATAAATATCATTATTATTATGTGCCAATCATTGTGTTAGTCTCTACTGATAGAACAGTGAGCACGAATGTCATAGATATTAAATAGAGAAAGTTATATTCAGATTTGCATTTTAAATGATCATTTTAGCAGGGATTTGGAGGATGACATTGAAAAGGCTACCTGGCAAGTTGACACCGGTTATAAAATATCTACTGTATGCAGACAAGATATTATGAAGCCTGGATTTAAGGCAGAAGAGGTAGAACTGAAAAAGAGGGAATAGATTTGAGAGCTACTTAAAAGCACGCCATGGTTACCAATTAGATATGGAAGATCAGGTGACAGGAAGAATCTGGGATGTCAACCAGGTTCTGGCTTTCGCTTCTGGGTGGAGGTAATCCTCTTCTCTGAAATGGACAAAACAAGAGGAAGAACAGATTATATACAGGAAGTTCATCTCTTCAGACTAGAAGTGCAGATTTCAGAGTCATAGTTTAAAGGCAGTATATCCACAGACATGGATATGAATGAAATCACGAATATAGGAAAAGCAAGAGGAGAAGAGGGATGATAATGAACTCTAACAACAGTTTAAGAAGCTATGGATAAATCATTAGGAGTGCTGGTATATGTATGGCAGAGATCTAAAGCTGAGAGGCAACAATGTATATTTGGAGTTATCTACATGTAAATGGAAGTTGAACCTGTATGTGAAAATAAACTCCCTAAAAGAAAGATTATCAATTGAGTAGGGGAGGATAAAGATGAAATCAAGGAAGGTATCTACCTATACTCTGTATGTACAGAAGACCTTCCTAATGAAGATATGATAGTCTTCCAGAATATAAGAAAATATAAAAAGAACATTTCAAAGGGCAGAATATGGCTTTGGGTTGATCTAATTATACTCTCAGCCTCCCTTATTTCCTTCCAGATCATATCACCCAAAAGCAAGAGAGCCAGCTCTAGCCAAATGCCACAACCTTGACCTTGGAAAAGCATGAAAATAACTGATGGGCATGAAGAATCAAATGCCTAGTCTTCTAACCAAAAATCACTAACCAACTATAGACTCCATTTCTAGGCTCATCTAAATTTCTAGCCTAAATACCCATTTCTTTATATTCCTTTTGATATGCAAAGCAACTAGCTAAAGATTTTAATTGACATTTTCAAGAACAAGTCATTGAATCTCACTTGAAGTCTTCAAATTGAACTGATATGTGGAAAATTAATCCTGTGGAAACTAGAAAAGCTGTTTTACATGTGACATGGAGAAAAGACAATCTCAGCTTCACTTCAGCTGAGGGGGGAAAAAAACTTTTTCTATCATAAGTTTCTCCAACTTAAGGAGAGATAATGGGTTGGAAACCATTTTCACAATTGCTTCTAATGCTATTACTGCCTGAGAAATAATACACCAAGACACTCCTGGCTGTTAGATATGCTTTGTTAATATACTATTCTAAAGTGAAAATGTTTAGGGTTCATCAATTATAAAGGAATAAACTTCTACCTTGTTGATGGTGAAACCAAATCTACTTTAGATAGATAGATAGATAGATAGATAGATAGATAGATAGATAGAGATAGAGATATGTAGATATATATATCTATATATATACATATATTTTGTTATATACATACATATACACATATATATAAACAATACTTATGCTGTATAAACAATCTTTTTTCTCTACTTTAGAGCAGAAGTACTGTATGGAGATAGTAATCAACTGTAATTATTGCTTTTGAAAACTCAAGCTTTAAAACCCACAAAATACTTTAAAAATAAATGCAGGAAGCTTCATAAAATACATTTTCTCAATTCAACAAAGAAAAAAAAATCAAACCAGTTAGGACACTCAAGTGTTATTTGCAGCAATCATGATAAGTCAATTTGGGCTTAAACCATGATTGTTATAAACACTCACAAAACATATTATTTACCAGATGGCAATCTTACTCAAGCAAACATATAAAACTTATGTTTCATTATTATCAAATAAGGATGAACTTGCCACTGGGATAACCTCCAGTAGTTAAACAAACACATCTCCGCAAAATGAGTGCCATGGTTTCTATCATTGGATAAGTATATAGAGTAAAGGAACCATCTTAATATTTAGCAGCACAAGCTTATATTCAAGAACCAAAGCATACAGCTAAAAACATACACATGAAAGATGTCATATTCATGTCTGTGCTTAGACTTGTGTTTTCAGTTTCTTAGCAAAATGTTATTGCATTTTAGTATTTAGAAAAGGAACAGTCTGAAATTATGACCTAAGCTAAAACATCTGTATTGAATAATTATTAGTTGATATTATGCAATGTATGAAGCAATCCTAAGACTTTCTTGTTACTGCCCCCTCCACCAAATACAATATCAGAATCTATCAGACTCTAACTCTGGTGGAATGCACACTGTAAGAGTTGTACTAGGCACCTGGGTGGCTCAGCAGGTTAAGCGTCTGACTCTTGATTTCGGCTCAGGTCAGGATCTCATGGTTCATGAGTTAGAGCCCCTGTCAGGCTCTGCACTGACATTAGAGTCTGCTTGGGATTCTCTCTCTCCTCTCTCTCTCTCTCTCTCTCTCCCTCTCCCTCTCCCTCTCCCTCCCTCCCTCCCTCTCCATGTCTCTCTGCCCTTCCCCAGTGTGCTCTCTCAAAATAAATAAATAAAACCTTAAAAATAAAGAGTTGTACTTTATGAGTTATAATATCACAGACTAATGGCAGGATACTAAAGGTCTGTTTGTGATGAATACCAGATTATTATATCAGTGTGTGTGTGTGTGTGTGTGTGTGTGCGCACGCGCACGCACACAAGTGTGTCCACGCTCACACACATGCACTAGTCTGGTTGAAAAGTGATCCTTTTTGTAACTGAAAATCATATAAATTTTAAAATAGTTTCAAAATTAGTTTTTTATTGTGCTACAATGAAAACGAAATGAGGATTGAAAGCTTCCTTTGCTTATGTGTTTCTTGGTCACAGGCAATACTCTCAAACAAGCTGTTACTCAGAAACTCCATTGTAATATGAGGCGGACACTCCTTGAACTTATACAAGCATGGTGAAAGTTCAGAGGTATTAGGACATAGGGAGCCATGGAAATAGAGACCATGGACAACAACTGAGACCACGGACAGAAATATCAGGACTCTGAAACAGAAGTGATGGATCTTTCATCCCCTCATTAGGTCTGCAAGGCCAAAACCCAAGCACTATGGAATGACCGACTGTAGAGCATTTATGCCCAACAGGACAATAAAAAAAGTCCAGATTGTCCACCCACCCACCCCCACTCTGCTACCTCACTGGTTGCAATACCTTGTGCTGAAAAATCCTGAGTTAGTGGCTATAGCAGAAGTTGGTAAACTGTCTGCTTTCTGAATACAAACACAGCTCTTCCACATGAAGATAACATAAAGAAACAAATTCTGGGTTTTGACAAGTTAAATGGCTATCTGAAATTAGAAAAGTGTTCTGAAGACTTTCCTCTTCCCCACACTGTTCTCTAAAACTAATAGGTAAGGGCAGGGACTTCTCATTGGATTGCATCAAGGCGAAAGACAATCTCTCTCCATAGAGGAGTAAGCAGGCACTTCACCTGGCAGAACATTTCACCATTGAAGGAAAGATTGCCTTTAGATTCCAACTTCCTTGAGGATCGAGTCTCTTTCTCTGTTACTTTCTGAATTGCACCTAAAACACTGAGGACTTTCAAAGAATATTGGTTTGTGACAGACAAAATGGATCACTTACACTGTACATCAGTACCAAAAACTTTAATGCACTCAAACAAGGTCATTTCATCGTTACCAAGGAGCCAAAGAAAAGAAAACTAGAGAGAGAGAACCTTTTTGACAGTTGTTCCTTTATAAGTACTCTACTAACATGGACCAAGATTGAACGATGATTCCAGAAAAAACAACAACAGAGTATGTGATGTGCTCACAACCTCTAATACCCTGATAAATTTACTTGGGGTATATTCTTCTTTATAAGATCTATTAGGCGCATTTCTAGCTACTTAGAAAAAAGGTAAATGACCCAGGCAGGACATGTGGCATCACAACCAAAGACCAATTTTTAAGTGGCTATTTTATATACATAATTGAAATGTATACCACTGTTGGTCTTTCTTCTTTCCCCTCTATTTAACTGCTGGTGCAAATATTTATAAAACTGATAACACAATTGTAGCACCTAATAAAGACTTCTATTATTCATTGGTATTATAAACATATTTCCTTATATAATTAGTGTAGCTTCATTACAAAACCATTTGGAAAGCCATCTCCCATAATTCCTCCACCCTAATACAGTTCTTCTCAGTTCTTCTCTCTTTCCGAAGGTGATGAATATGTCACATGAGAAAATAGTTTTTAGCCCTCACTTACCAGCCTACCAGCAGTCACAAAGCCACTCTCCTTCTAGTAACAGGGCAATAGAAAATTCTCTTTGAGATAAACACCAGAAGATCGATTTTTAATAATGAGCCATCTTCATATAATTGCCCAATGAGTGCAATTATTTTGATAATTCTAACTGAATTTTTTCAATTGCAAAGACTGATATTTCTTATCAAAATGAAAAAAAATCATTTTATGGCTACAGAGAAGGAGAAATTGAACTTCTTTCCCTACACACTTTACTCCCTTGTGGACAGAAGGGATACAGTGAACAGTGTTTCTCTCTGTTAATGTGGCTTGAATTGCTGCAGTACATTCGAACAGGCTCTCTCCAGAAGACCGCTGGGAAATATCATCTATATACATTGTGCCACCCATTCTCATATACATCCCTCAGTGCCCCTGGTTAATAATGTGATATTTCCTTAGATAATGAAAGGCACAGAACCATGACCCTTTTAAGCAGAAGGATGGCATGACAATGTAAGTTCTGATCTGCCATGAAGGTAGGATACAGTAGCCTTTCCTCTGCTGCAAATTCAACTACGTACGTGGTTAGCCTCTGTTAGTCAAAATCTCAATGCCATCTCTGAACTTTGCCAGGTGATTCTCTGCTGGTATTGAAACTGTCAGTGCTCTGAAGAGTCTGAGTGTGGGGGGTTCTTTGATATTTCCTATCTCCATCAGTGAAAGAGGAACAGCACATGGGAATAAGAGTACAAGGATCCAGACTCTAACTTCATAGCAGGCCACCTTCTCTTGCCAAACCTCAACTTCCTCCACTGAGAAGGGGGTTGGGGGGTGGAATACTAATGCTCATTTCCTGAGGTTGTCATAGGAATCTGAGACAATGTAGCCTTAAGTATTGTATACATTCTTGAGAATAGTGTACACTTCTATTATTGAGAATATAATTATGATTTATTAGTGTTAGCACACCAGGTTAGGGCTATTGTTTTCTTGGCATGTTTAGAACTAGAAAAATCAGAAGATAATTCCTATTGATCTCATAACAAGCACAGAAATATAAAGCTGAAAAAACAGCCACTTATAATTAAGTGGCTCTGTTCTCTCTAATTTTTAGAGTACAATACAATATTGTAACTCTTTACTTTTATTAACTGCCAAAATCAATCTCAGAACCCATTTTCCCAATACTCTGGAATAAAAAGGACAGGATTTTTTTCCTTAGACACACAGATGCAGTTTCATCTACATGCATGCATTTCAGAGGCATTATTTAAGCCATAGTGCATACAATGAACAAACTGTAATCATAACTTTGTCCCAACTCAATTACAAAATGAACTCATAACTTAGAGCCCCGCAATAAATATCTATTTCCAATTTTAGGCTGATCATTAAATATGGTTCACACTAGGAATCTGTTAAATGAAAGAATGTTAAAATTCACTTGCATCACTTAGAGCATATTGATTCTGATGACTATTAATCCACATAAAACAAGTGGTACATCAACAGAGACAACAGCATTTCAGGAAAATTCCACTCAACTCTCATAAATTGCTATGTTCCCTTCAGTTCTATACATTCTCTGTCTCTTTCTCTCCTCACTCTGTTAACCTTTTGTCAGTGGTACCCCTTCTTTTTCTCCAAATCCTACTCCCGGGAAAGAAGGAGAATAAATCATTCTTACACAGATATACTTAGTGATAAGGCTTCAAAAATTATAAGCCCCAGGAGCAATTGCTTTATCAATCTAGTAAAACTATCCTTTACATAGCAACTTCTGAAAACACATATATATACCTGTTTTGAGATGCTGGGAACTCTGTTATTTTAAATGAGTCATTTGTTCTTTAAAATTATTCTTCTTGGGGTGCCTGGGTGGCTCAGTCAGTTAAGCGTCCGACTTTGGCTCAGGTCATGATCTCATGGTTCGTGAATTCGAGCCCCATGTTGGGCTCAGAGCCTGGAGCCTGCTTCAAATTCTGTGCGTGTCTCTCTCTGCCCCTCCCCTGCTTGTGCTCTTTCTCTCTCTGTCTCTCAAAAATAAACAAACATTAAAAATTAAAAAAAAAATTCTTCTTTATCTCTGAAATCAGAAGACTGAACTATATGGAATTTCTAATATTCAACTACCTTTTAAATCTAAAAAAAAATGGCAATTTGATATGGTTCAATTCAGTAGATTTGAAGTCAGAAACACAAATACTTTGATAGGCTGGGTGGGTGGCATAAATGTGTCAAGAAGTTGGTTGCAAAAAACTAGGCAGTATTGGAGTCTACAGGAACCTGAAAAACACATGCCTCATTTGAAGAGATTTAGACTTGAAAACAAACAAAATCATTATGGCAGTCAAATTAAGCAATGCCAAGGTAAAAGCTGGTGAACTACCAGTTTGTGAATGCCAAACTACAGGATTATGGAGATTCCCTCCAGCCCCAGCTTTCTATGATTCCATGAAGTACATTGGCTAAGGAAGAGGAGTTCTAAAAAATTATCTTTTCTCCTCCACAACCACTGTGACATCATTAAGCAGCTATGTTAAAAGGTAATAACTTCAACAAACATTCTGCTACTGCCCCTGTAAAGACAAGCTCTCAAGCAAGAGCTACCATGATTAGGAAACGAGAAACAAAGAAAATGACAAGTCAACATGAATGAAAAAGGAAAGTCAATAAACTGCCAAATTTTCACTGTGACAAATACAGACCTTGTGGAACTCTGCTTTACCTTCTCCATTCTAGAAAACGACACACTTCTCATGAGTGGGCATAAAAAATAAGTGAGGGCAACTCTGAAACGCATTACATACTGAGTATAAAGACAGCACAAATTAGCACTGTGAATTTTAAAAACAGGAAGAAAACAAACCAAAGGTTTTCTTCCACTATTGTCTCATATATATTGTCCAAGAAGAGCTTCACTTCCCCATTCTAGCATCTGCTAGACAACAGACAGAAAATCCAAGCTACACAAAAATGCAAAAGCCACCATGTGAGTTTGGTTAGGTTAAATGCATACTCATAATGGGTTACAGGTTTAAAAAATCAATTTTACCCACTTGAGTCAACTGTGGAAGTCTTAATATTGACCATGTTTACTCAACTGTCTGCCACATATATCTTGTGGCTATTTCAGGGCTTATTTATAAATGGTATGTATATAACACCCTGTCTTTAAAAAAAAAAGTAGTTTAAAAAATCTTTTGCATTTCTCTTCTCTTTAATGGGGAAATGCCACTAGATCAAAATGTATGTATGTGTATGTAGATCTTTATGAGAACATATTCTGATTACAGGCACAACTATCATAAGCAGTACAAAGGAGTATTTAAAGGTGTATTTTCTACAATTAAAACATAATATACTTCAAAGTTTTACAAAAGTAATGAGAAACATATTTCTTCTTCCGAAGAATCTGAAGAATTCTGAAGAATCTCAAACTCCTGAGATTTTGCAAATAACTGCATCTGGGATCTGATTCCATTTCAAAACATATATATATATACACATATATATGTGTATATATATATATATATGGTAATTTTATATCTAAGGACTTGAACACTAGAATTATACAACACTGATAAAGTGTGGTAAATTTTTAACATGTTTTTGCTAATAAGATAGACAAAGGAGATGCTATTGAGGTGCATGGTAAAGTTAAAAAAAAGTTCGTTTTCAATTCCTTGGTTACATTTTTAAGTATACTCGACATCAAATGTCCAAACAAAATAATATATTTGTTTGGGTCTTCTTGCTGTTAAGCATGGGTGCTTATAAAATATGGATGTCTAGAATCTACACATTCTGCAGAATCACTGCAATCTGGTTTAAAACATTTCTGCAAGGTTTATAATAAGATTTATGATAGTGATTAATTACTGCCTTATAATTTCAAGCATCATGCTTTATGAAGAAAAGCATGTATCTATTCATAGGGAAATAATAATACTTTACAAAATAGCCATTTTTATAGGCAAAACAGTGGATTCATCCAATCAGATAGATGATTATCAGTATGAAATATCTTTGACATAACTAACTTAAAATCATTATAGAACATTAATGGTTTATACTCAGATAGATGATTATCAGTATGAAATATCTTTGACATAACTAACTTAAAATCATTATAGAACATTAATGGTTTATACTCAGATGATTATCAGTATGAAATATCTTTGACATAACTAACTTAAAATCATTATAGAACATTAATGGTATAAACCCCTACACCTCTCTTGGACCTTCTTACAACTATCTCAAACAGCCATAAAAACGAGTGAAATCTTGCCATTTGCAATAATATGGATGGAACTAGAGGGTATAATGCTAAGCGAAATAAGTCAGCCAGGCAAAGACAAGTACCATATGATCTCACTCACATGTGGCATTTAAGAAACAAAACAACAGCCAAAGAGTGAAAAAAGGAGATAATAAAAAAAAAACCCAGATTTTTAAATATAGATAACAAACTAGTGGTTGTCAAGGGGGAGGCGGGTAGGGGGATGGGTGAAATAGGTGATGGGGATTGACAGTACACTTAAGATGAGCACTGAGTAATGTACAGAATTGCTGAACCACTCTATCGTACACGTGAATTATAACACTCTATGTCAAGTATACTGGAATTTAAAAAATAAATTAACATTTTTTTAAAACATGGGGTAGTTTAACCATGGGTTATAAGCTGTCAAAATATATAATATATGAGACAAAAAAAAAGATAATGTTGAAAATTTCATAGATTTGGAAAATCTCAGGGTAGGAAAACCTACCAGCAGATGGAAAGTCCAGTGCGTACAGAGAACAGGGAAGGAATGAGCTTGTGAGAACTGGACTGTGCTGGTTTGTGACAACAGGAGATCCTATGTGCCATCTCCAGGGACAACAGCTACTTTCCTCTGGCAGGCTTGTCATTTATAAAGGTTAGTATCCCACTGTCAGTTCTAGTTTTTCAAGAAAAGCTGGAAATCTAAATCTTGTGAATTCTCCCAACTTTTAAGTGTTGGCAACTAGTTCAAGATTATAAAGCCCAAAAGGGACAGACAAAACCTATCTGGAGACCATAGCCTGCTTCTGGGTCACAGGATAACAAGCTGTGTAGAAGCTCCTTATTCTAGGCTTCTGACTTGCATCTCTTATTAACACATTCCTGCCAGGTTGTTCTTCCTGGGTTCAAACACTTCTAACTATGAAGAATTCAGTACTCCTCAAGCCAGAGTCCATATTTTGGACAGCTCTTCCTTATACTGCATCAACACATACTTGTCATTGTTGTTTCAAGGGCCATCCCTCAGCACCACATAAACTTCCTTCAACAAGAAATTTTTTTCAATACTTTAAGACATAACAAACAATATATATTTGGATGAATAAATAATTTTAAACATTTCCAAATATAAAAATATATGTATGTCTCTCACCATTTAGGGATGTCTTTTTAGATATCAGACCAATTTTCCTTCATGTGATTTAATAACAAAAATCAAAACCAGAAATAATATCAGACCAGGTGTTAGAAAACATGAGGCATACTGTTAAGGGAGATCTTGCCAGTGGCTCAGAAAAAGAGAGGAGACAAGGACCTTGTTGGAGTCTGACACAATCAATATTCTACGTCCTCCCAATCGTGGACCATGATGAGCTCATTTCTATACTCAGGTCAGCACATCAATGCTTGTGGACAATGGCCCTGTCCATTTCCTCACATATATAATTTGAAATACTACATCCCACTCCCTTATCCTCAATCAATTCCTCTTACATGTACGTCCAATTCAACATTCCACTTCTGGTTTCCAATCCTCCGTGGGCCTGCAGCCGCCTACCCCACATCCTTTCCCTCTCACTGATCTCTTCAAACCACTTTCCCTTCCTGCTTTTTCAACAGAAACTTGCTCCTTTCCTTGCTTACCTTTTGAACAGCCTTCCAATAAGTCTCCATTGTGGCAACTCTACATTTATTACCATTTCTCAGTCGCCCATCCCCCAAATATTGTTCCACACAAAAGACTGCCAGTGATAATTATTGGAGATGCTTTAGAAAATAGTTGTGTAATACTATTCATTTGCCACCTGTATTTAGCTGTTGAGAAATCCACGTTGAAAATTAACAGCATTGTGCTTTCTTTTTCTTTCTTTTTATTTTTTTCTCAGACATGTGAAAATGTGATTTTGTGACAGTTTTGTTAGGGGTGAGAATATTGCCTTCCTTTCCCCTTCATGCAATGGTCTCCAGTGTCAACAATGTCTATGAAGTGAGTAAAGGCTCTTGAATTACAACAGATATATCATTTCTTTTTTAATCAAGGGAAGAAGGATAAGATGAAATCTCCCTCAAGTGCTAAAAAGATAGCAGTTTATTTAATGAAAGTATTTGCACTCCTCACTAATTACTTAGTTGTGTCACACTGATACCAGCACACAACCTTATATCTTTCAACCATCTTCAATATATGATTAATTTAAATTCATAAAGAAATGTAGGTTTAAATCAGAAACATGCTTCAGCAATTGGGAATATAATATCTTTCAACTTTATCACTTTTTTAAATGGAAATAAAAAACAACAACTCTTCTTTAGGCAAAGAACATTTATACAACTGGGCATATATTTTCACCATAAATATAACATGACTGCCCTCATCTGATTGAAGTTTTGTACCAGAAAAAGTATCCCATTATCCACCTATTTTACCAGGAAGAAAGGAATTTTACTAAAGGAAAAATATAGACTGAACAGTTTAAGAGAAAGAACTTTTATCTTTCCCAAATTCAGTAATGGAATATTTTCTTGCCCAGATACTTTTCTGAATTTTCCATATCCCCAAAGGAATTCTCTATTTTCTCTTTCTTTCTTTCAACCAATATTTACTGAATGCCTTCTATATGTAAAGAACTCTACCAGACATAGGGTGAAAGCAGAAAACAATATAAAATGGACTTCTATTTTCATGGATATTATCATCCCACTGGGATAGCAAAATATTATATGACTCTTACCTAAGTTAACTATTTAGTTACACTCATTATGTGCTGGATGAAGGAGGTTGGTAGAGTATAATAAGGGCAAATAGCAGAAGGACCTGCAAGGTCATAAAATGTTTTCTGTAGGAATTGAAAAAGCAACAATTAATATTTTAGCATGTGAAGGAGGATGGGGAGTTCCAAGATGTGGGAACAGAGCATGTGAAGGCTCTCATCCAGGAAGGAACATGGGTACTAAGGAGTCTAGGAGTCATAGAATGAGCAGGAGAGAGGTTCAAGCTGGGAATAGAGGCATATTCCCCATCATGTAGGGCTTGAGACTGTGTTAAGAATTCTGATTTTTAGTTTTAGAGCAGTGGGAAGGTAACTAAACAGATGGAAAGCAAATCTACTTATTAGATTTATAAAGGTATATGGAAATATCAGGTAAGAGAATATGTGGTCAAGGGAAAGAGATCATGGTAGCTTTATCTAGAACAATGAGACTACAGAAGGAGAGAAACAAACAGAGCCAAAAAGAAAATTAGGAGGTAAGACCAATAGAACATGGTGGATATTGTTTGGAGATGGGAGCTGAGAGACAGAATGCAAAGTTGCCATAGGAAAAGTATAAGATTTTGTTTAGGGTAGAAAGGATGATGAGTTCATTTTTTGAGAGACTGCGTTTGCTCATGAAACAGGTGTTGGAGGTCAGGAGGTCTTCATATGAGTGTAAAGGGAAATCCGTGCTGGAGATCCACAATAATAAGTCGTCACTGTAGTGATTCTATAACACAGAACATACTTAAAACCACAAACATAAATAAAACTTCCTGGGGGAGAAGCATAGCCTGCAAAGACAAGAGGGACAAGGGCAAAGCTATGAAACTCTCAAACATTTAAAGATTAAGAAAAAAGAGCAAGTTGACAAAGGCAATTGAGTAGAAGTAGCCAGACTCATAGAAGAAAAGACAGACGATGTGGAGTCATAAACTAAGGGAAGAGCATGTTTGTTCATTTAGCAGAACAACATCAAATGATGCTGACAGGTCACAAAAGTAAAGGCTAAGAATGCGTATAGGTTATTGTCAACCCTTCTGAGAGCGGCATTGGTTCAATGATGGAAACCCAAGTAGAGTGCATCGAGGGGTAAGGAAATAAAGACATTGTAGAAAAAATTAGAAACTTGACTTTCATATAATATCTTGGCCATATCTGAGAGTGTCCTAAGATTGAATACCCAGGGGAAAACAAAAACTGCCATTTCACACATTGTCATAGACACACAGTCTCCCAATTCCCATCTCCCAATGCCTCTACCAGTCAGCAGAAAATACCTATTTCAATTATCCATTTCAACTTTGTGCCCACTCATTCTCTCCCAACCGTTACTCCTCACACTTCAAACATCCTGAGCAAGGGTAGACTCAGTTGGCAAGTTGTAGGCAGGGGATGCTTTATAATACAATTGTTCATACGTATTCCAGAGACACATTTAACTCATGAGCCTTCCAGTTCAAAAGACTGATGGCTGATAATTTCTTAAGAAAAGGCGGAAGGACTTGATTTTTTAATGTAATAGGGAGTTAAATAAAAAATGTCACTGTTCACTTGTGCTACCTCAACCATAACTGTACTGCATTGAAATTGTCCTTATCTATTCAATAACTAACTGTATCTTGTCATGTAAAAGCTCTGACATGACAATTAACATCTCTGTTATTCTGCAAGTAAAATTAAATCGCTCACTAGTAAAATAGAATAAAGACAACCGGAAAAGGCAGATATGCCACCTATCTTTTTACCCCCATTCAAACCCTGTGTGCCTTTTTCTCTATAACTTACAGGGCAAGGGGTAGGAAAAAGACATCTGTCCCACGATGTAACAGAGGATTCACCCACCAAGTTACATGTCAAAGCAGATTCTGACCTATAAAGTTAACCTGGTGTATTGGAAGGAGATAAGTATAGGCAAACATTACACACTGAACCCAGCACATTCACCTTTCCAAAAGCCCCTCCTGTATCCTTACTGGAACATCTGCAAGGATTAACTAAGGTGATGATGACACCAAAACTATCATGTGTTCAGGACCTACCTGTGCCAGGCACTGGAATAGATGTATTATGCACATTCTCTCCACAGGTGATCAGTTGGTATTTCCATTCTCATTTTTCAGGTATGGCTAAACTAGGGAACTTAAACAATTTGCCCAGAGTCAGCCAACCATTAAGCAGATAATGGCTAAAAGTGACAGTCTTTCCATTACATCATGCTGCTTTCCTAAATGAAAGTGATTTTCAAACTGAAGAACTAAATCAATGAGAATTATTAAATTAAATACATATTAGAATCCATGGGAGGACTGTATACTGTCAGGGTCAGGAGAGGAGAATGGACTCAGAATCATTCCTTGGGTTCAAGGCCCAGCTTTGTTTCTTACTAGGTATGTGACTGTGTGACTTTGACAATTGGGTGAGTTATTCAACCTCTTTATGCCTCAATCTCTTCATCTGTAAAATGGTGCCAGCACTGTGCCAAACTTATAGCTCTTGTGAGGATTAAAGGAATATGTATATATATATATATATATATATAGAGAGAGAGAGAGAGAGAGAGAGAGAGAGAGAGAGAAACTCATTAGTAGTAGGTACATCTAGTTTCATTGGTCACCAGTTAAGATTCCAATAAGGATTCATTAGTTTTGCAAAAAGAAAAAAAAAAACTCTCCATTCATTCTGTGCAGTTAAAATAACCACGTAGACCAGTAATTTCCAACTCCACCTGTGCATCCAAATCACTTCCAAAGCTAGAAATGTTGGCCCTAACTCCAAAGTATCTGACTGAGTTGGTCTACGGTGAGGCTTTGGAATGTGAATTTTAGCACTCTTCACCTGCTTCACCACCATGGCTGAGAACTGTTGATGTAACATCGAAAGATATCCACTTTCATTGCAATGTGAAAAAAAATCAGACTAAAATAGCATGTTCCCTTTCTTTCCTTAAAAAATTCAAGACTGTTATCCACTTAAATGTTAACAGCATTTATCTCTGGGTGGTGGAAGTGTGGGTAATATTTACTTTCATTTTATTTTTTATGAAATCTTTAAATTCTTGCAATTCATAGATATATTCATTCCACATAACTGTTTTGGTACCATGCCCTTGGCACTATTTTAGGCACTGAAGATATGACCTGGAACAAAACAAAGTCTCTGTGCTTGTGGGCTTACAGTGGGTGGGGAAGGCAAGGGATAAACAAAAATAGAATAGGAGGTCAGCAAGTGGCGCATACAATGAAAGAAATTAGAAGCAGAGAAAGATGACTGAGAACAACTACTTGGCTATTTAGGACAGTCAAAGAAGACCTCTCCCAGGGTGATATTCAGGCTGAGACCTTTATGAAGCAAAGGACCCAGCCATGGGCATCACAGAGAGGAGAATCTTCTAGGCAGAGAATACAATACCACAGCCCCGAGTGTTGTAAACATACATTTCTTTCAGAGTAAGGTTAAAAAAATGAAAATAATTATTTCATTTGGGTAAAAAAGATAAAAATTGTCAAGGCCATAGAATGTTCCCAGGTCCTAGACCTCCAGCATCAGACCAGCCTCTCTGACAATCTGAATAGCAACTATCAAATGAGGGTGGAACTGAGCTTCCATGGCAGTAGTTTCAAAAGCAAATTATACAAGTGACTAGGGGGATTTCCTTCCCTCATATACATCTAAGAGGAAAGCATGAGTCAGCATCATTACCTTTCCATGTCAAGGAATAATTTCTGTACGCTGGCATTGTGCCCAATAACTAAATGACATGGGGAGTGGAAGAGAAGCATGAAACATATTGCTAGCCATTGTTGAAGCAATCTCAACAAAAATACTACATGTCCGGAATAACACAGAATGCCACTAAGGCCCAAACTGCTGTTTGCTGCCAATGATAGGGAGAGAAAGGGAACCAAGACAGTAGGTTCCAGAGGCTACTATGGCATTTATTAAGAAGGTAAAGATAGTCATTGATCAGATCCCCCTTCACTTCCTTTCATCTAAATGCGTTGTTTTTATTGAGTCCAAAAAAAGCAATACAAGTTCCATGATCAGGCAAAGTCTGACAGGGACAAGTTTGGGGCACTTTTCACTGCTAAGGAAAGAGACCCTATCAAGTTAGTGAAAGGAAAGCTATAAGGACGCAATGATGTCAGGGACATCCGGACATTCAAAGACAAGAAGCACAGTAGAGCTGGACCATACCGGGAAACCAAAACACAGTAATTGAGGCCACTTCCTTCATTCTTTAGGACCTATGGGGCTTCATCTTTACTTCTCTCTGCACATTTGAAACATCCCCTTTGTCTAACTGCGTCTTCAAATTTTCACTACCCAGCCCTTTAGGACTTCAGTATGCATGTGATATTACAAAAGAAGTCCTAGCACTAATTCTATATGACCTTGACCTTTCATCTCAAAGGTATGTCATAGACTGCAAATTCTCCCTGTTCCTGCTTCCAATTTCTCTAGGAAAAAATCTGATTGACTTAGCCAGGCCTTGTTGCAGGCCACTGGGCTACCCCAGGGTCAGGGGCCACCACTGTTCTAATCAGCTGTGGCATAGGATGGGCCCTTAGAAGGGCATATAGACATAGCAGTCAAAGAATCTTGCCTAATTCTGACTCGAACAGGATCGTGGCTTTCAGAATATGTGAAAAGATCCACCGGGTCTACCAGGTATTTAAGAAAGGTAGTAAGTGCATAGTTTATGCTGTCAGTCACAATCTCTTCTGGTATAAAGGGGTACAAATTTGCTGGCAAAGGGTTTTAAGGGACAGATTTTAGAGAGTCAAGGGACTTCTATGGAGAAGTTTAAAAAAACAATCTCAGAGTACTAAAAAGTTCCCTTACCAGGGTTTTAAACCAAATTTCCTCTATCCAGATGGCTTCCAAGGCCAAGAGGGAGGGAAGTCCTGCTGCCTTTTTATGTTGGTCTTGATTGTTGTTAATGATCCCCAGCTGCAAGGCTCCCACATCTCTTTAACCTCTCTCTGGTTGGCCTCACATCTCTGCATCTCTTGCAGGGAAAACGGAACACTAAACGCAGCACCCATTCCCCAACAGAGCATGTGCTGCACAACACAGGGAGGTCAGCCTCCAAATGGACCCCCAGTCTTGCTCAGTTAGCATTGCCAGGACCCTTCATTCATCCTGGAAGAAGCTGGCCTCAGCATTCTCATTCCTGGAGGCAACATGGAGCCATGCCAGCTGCCAGCAGGAGAGCTGGGGCACACAGTCACCTGTGGCCCATGTTAAGAGGTTTCTTCTTCTGGATGCATAGGAGTCACTGCCAGACAATGGCATCATTTTCAGGGATGAGATATGCATTAGGAA
This sequence comes from Acinonyx jubatus, assembly GCF_027475565.1. Lineage (NCBI taxonomy): Eukaryota > Metazoa > Chordata > Mammalia > Carnivora > Felidae > Acinonyx > Acinonyx jubatus. The sequence continues at coordinate 75,315,483 of NC_069388.1, read as the reverse complement.
TTCTGATTCTAAAATGGGACTCTTTGCCACATAAATTTTCATTCCAGGAGTATGTAACTAAAGTAGCAATGAGATATTCAGGACTGTTTTTTTCTGGTATTCTCTTATTCACTCATTAAAAAAACCTTTTCTTGACTTAGCTCTGGATTGCCAACACTACAGAGGCTGCAAGCATGGAACTAAAACAAGTCACTGCCGAGAGAGCTCAGAGTCTGGTCAGGGACGCAAGCATTTGCCCTCACTGCACTGTATGGAAAGTATGCATAGGTGCTAATGTAGCACGGAAGAAGAACACCCTGCTTAAGCTAAGGGCAGTGTGGGGTGGGGAGGTGCGGGTAGGCAGGGGAACAGTCCTCTGGGAAGGCTTCCTGGAAGAGGTGACACACAAAATGGATTTTGAAAGATAGTAGGATTCAACCAAGTTATGTTTGAATGAACTGTCAAAGGAACAAATGAAAGGAGAGGGGGGACTTCCAGCCAGAAGGAGCACATATGCTAAGATGCAGAGGCATGAGAGAATATGGCACATGAGAAGAACTGCAATTATTCCTTAGATAATAGATGAAGACCTGATAAAATGAGTCAAGAAATGCAGCCAGGCACACTATCTTGTTTGCCATACTAGGGCATACCTCTTTTATCCTGGTATGAAATCCACTTCCAAGAACCCCTTTCTGGTTCTTTAATAAGTGCTGGTCATTGACCCTTCTGACTACCCCCATACACAGACTATTGAAATGCATTAGCTGGTTAATTATAGCTAATTAAACAATTTACTTCTGTGTTTGTTTGTTTGTTTTACTGTTTCCTCTCTAAGTTGGCTCTGCCCAATCATAATACCAGACCCAGGAAAGAAGGGAGCCCTCTGCTCTTGTCCTGCAAATAGTAGACAAGTGACAAATCCTTGTTGAAATGAATTAAAAATGTCCCTGAGAGGAGATTGATGCATCACTAACCATGATTAGCAGAAGTTTTAACCTTCTTTATTGAAAATATATCCTTAATCCTCCCCTCAACATACACACTTTATAACACATCCACCAAATCTGCACAGGAGCTTTCCAATTGTCTACCCTAGGGTCTTAAGCCAAGTCCAAATGAAATGCCCCCAAGTCCAGGTGAATCTCCTACTCCAGGAATTTTTAAATGGACCCAATAAAGAAAATTCAATTTGCAGGCATGGAATCAAGTTTCCTTTGTTCTTTCATCTTATTCTAGGCCAGAGGGAGCAAGACCCTCCTGGTGCCTTTATTATAGTTCTAAAGAGGAAGAGAAGGAGAGATTTAAATCTTAACCCTGAAAATCCCAGTCAAGAGAGAGCAGCCGAGGTAGCATCCAGGCCATGGAAAAAGAAGGCAGGCTGGTGACCAGGCAGTAGTGTTTCATTCCACCCAGTACAACAGTGGGTCTGCACCTTACCAAACCTTCACCCCTAGGTCTTGTTCTTCTCTCTTTCCTGCCCAACACCCTGGTCCTTCTACCCCTAATTTTCTCCCTTCTGACACATCCTAATATTCTATTCTATTTAACAAGGCTCTTCTGCTTGTCTTCTGTTAGCACCACAAATATTACCTTTGAATGTGAACACAACAGAAAAACAGGAAATGTTTGTAGATACGGGTTGTAGATACGGGCACGATAATGCAACCAAAATAGCTGATGGTGCTGTGTCAAGATTCTTGTTTTAGCTAAGCCTTACTATACAGAGAAAAAATGGGTTTAATGTCTGTCTGACTCCAATCCCCTTATTCTTCCTTATCACACAAAAATATTCAAAAGAAAGGCCATGAGATTCATGTGAAAGTTGTATTGAGTTTGCCCTACATTTCTAGCATATCTAGCATTTATACCAAAAGAAGCAACCAAAACATGAAAGGGAATGAGCCTATTTCAAAAACTTAATACACATCAGCATTTTGCACATGCTAATTCACTTATTTCTAACATCTCAGGGAGGAGATTCTTCTTATACCCATGATAAAAAGACCTGATTTGATTTAACATCAAATCAGCAAGTGACATTCCAGATTGAGACCCAGGCCTGTCTGACTTCCAGAGCCTGTTCCTTTTCCTATACCACACATCAAATAAAACGCAGCTCCCACTCCCATATAAACATGTACCTCCTTTCAGAAGACATTTATTACATACCTATTGGGCCAGCCATTATTCTAAAGGCCACAGATACAAAGTAGGGTAGGACAAGGGAGAAAGGGGAAAAGTCCCTATTTCCAGGCCTCAGGAAACAAGCCCATCTGTATACAAAAGCCAGAGCATATAAAATAAAATAAGCGTACTATTTCAAGTCACACATCAGCCCTGCTGAATGGACAGTTATAAAAATTCTGTCCAGAGAACTGTTGAGATTTTCCTCAAATGCCAAAAGTCAGCCTGTTAAAGAATCACACCCGTGGGACAGATCTACAATCCCTCCCTGACTCCATGTCATGTTTCCTCAGTTTACTTCTAGTCAAAATGCATATTTTCCCCACTGTTCCCAGGGCTGAGGGTCAGCCTAGCTAATGAAAATCAAGCTGTCTTTTTTTTTTTTTTTTTACCCTGCCATCAACAATGGTCAGATAACAAAATACAGGTTCTGATCCTGGCATGTTTATTGTTGGTGATGATGTACAAACTGATGGCCGACAGCTTCATTTTCTCTAAGCTGGGAAGGCCCTGCTGGGAGAATTGGGGAGGAAAAGAACTTTTGATTTTGACTAGTAGTAAAACAGTTGGATAAACATGACATGACATGGATGTCAGAGTGCATAATGCAACCGCATGCACCCAGATGGGACTGGAGAATATACAGACATGGATAGAATACATGCAACGGAGAGTCAGGTGTGGATTTACAACGCTCCATATTCTTACAATATTGGCAAATATGAGAATGGAGTTTTGACTAAAAGGCAAAAATGGGAAAGGTCTTGGAAATGCAGAACAATCTTTTTAACTTTACTATGTTTTATAACATAAAGCAAGGAAAAAAAACTAGAAATCATTAAGTAATTTTGGTTCTAAGGGTTTATGCCAAGACACATAACACTTAGGGTCATTGTGGAAAGGTGTGGGATCAAATAAGAAAAGTGGGCTAGAGCATGTTTCTGAAATGGTACAGCTGAATTAGAACATCAGGTGAAGTGCAAATGTACACTAGATTAAGGAGTCCTGGGTTTTCATTCTATCTCTGCCAGAACACACGAGGTGAGTTTTTAAAGCCATGAGAGGCCTGAGTTTCATTCTGATGTAAATGCTCCCTCCTCACACTCACCTCTTGACCACTCCTTAACTCAGATGGTTCACCCCAGGCAAGCAAATCAGTGTCAGTCTTAGTTCGTCCTACTGGAGGAACTGGCTTCCATCTTTTCCTTAATTTATTATGAAGCATTTTCTGGTCAAGTTTGGAGTACAGGATCATACATCAGGTATCACAGGGTATAGCCAAAATTTCCTTGTCTCTACAGTTCCTTAGAGAGCAGTGTTTTATTTAGCCTTTTGCAGACTGCAAACAACTTTTATGTTATGTACTGATTTAAAAATAAATAAATAAATTAATTAATTAATTAATTTAAAAAAAGGAAATTTTTTTTCCAGAGGGGGATAAAAAAGCTTACACATGCAAACGCCAGACAGAATTTCAGGAGGTTCTAGGATTCCCGGAAACTAAGGGAGTTCACAAATTCCAGACCTAGAAGCAGTAAAAATTCACTGGGTTTCATGGGTACCAATAGTTAATAGTCTCCTCTAAGCCACACATTCCAGTTTCTGAATCCACTTCCATATTCTACATGACCACCATGGATTTAGCTGTTGCTTTGCAACCTCTAATAAACATAGAATGAGAAAGGCTCCTTTATTCCTCCAGTTTTGGAGTTCTTGTATGTCTGTTGTCTGTAGCCTTTTACTCCATGGGAAACTATATACACAATGGGAAGTTTCAAATATTCTCAAACCCACAGGTAACTATTTTCCTGTTTGTTCACTTCTGTTCTCTACCAGTCTTGTTCTTCCTTCTCTGACCAGACATTCTGGTCCCACTTGCTGGCTTCATTTAACTCCACCTACCTTAATCAGTGTCCACCTTAACCCTCCTCTCTTGTGCAGCAATTCCAATCCACTGGCCAGCAGCATCAATGAAGATGGAGAAGAAAGAAGAAAAAGGGTCCAGCACCCCTGCAGGAGGGTGAGGCTCTCCCTTAGGAATCTGTGAAATTGTGACTACTGAAATTGTTTGAGACCAATTAAATCAATGTTTCCCTGGCTCCAAGACAGCCTTTATTGTTGGAAGGAACTGTCAGCTTAATTTGTGGATGAGATCAGCTGGCTCAGGGCCAAAAATACTAACTCCCCAAACAGAGTCAATACAGAAAGGGGTGAAATTAATCCCCTTTGCTGGGTGGTTTTCCTGCAGTTGTGGCTCAGGGTTCAGGATGTGCTGAAGCCTTTCATTCAGGGATGAAGTCTGACCTTTCAAGGCTGGTTAGATCAATACTGAGGTTCAGTACTCATTAATGGAAATAAGCAGGACACATGCTACAGTAGACAGTTTTCTAACTGAAATCTGAACAATCCTGGGCTCCCCATGATCTTCCACTCAGGAGTGGGCAAGGCTATCTTCAAGCATACACTTCAATGAGTTCCTCTTAGATCCTTGCTCTTCAAAGTGCGGCCAGGGGACTGCAGCTTGTTACAAATGCAGAATCTTGGGCCCCACCCCAGATCTAATGGATCAGAATCTGCATTTTGAAAAAGACATCAGATAATTCATATGCACATTGAAAGTTGAGAAGTATTTCAACGAACCCAAAGAAGAGAAGACTGTCTTCGGAGAACTCTAGCAACCCAGAATAAGTCACCTTCTCTTTTGATGAATGAAAACAAATTTAATTGATTTGCTTCAGTGGTAAGAATATGGCTTTCATAGTAGAGCCCGAAGAAATGTGACACATTGATGTTTCTTCTAAGCACCAGAGAAGATATACTTGGATGTATGGGTGCAGATAGTGTAGAGCAATGTTTGTCTCAGCAACACAGAGGAGGCAAGACGACTCCAAGCTGCAAGCAGAAAAAGAAAACCATATAGCATATCACTCTATAGAAGTGATCTGGATTGAAGCTTGTTGGGAGATTGTGATTCAATTACTTAGGATTTTCATCCCACTTTAGGCCTCCTCTAATTAGTACCTGTGCAGTGTTTCCAGGTGAGATCAGCGGTGATGGAGCTCTGTGATAGAGCACCCCTCTCTCCATTCATCACAAGGCCCATAGATTATAGCAAATGTAATAGAGTCAGACATGATATGTTGTCCATGGAACTGTCACCCGTGATAAATGAATTACACAAGTCTCGATGTTTTAGGGACTTCTGTGAAGTGTCAGATCAAACAAAGCCATCAAAAACTTAAAGAAAGGGACAAAAAGGAATATTCTAAGCACTGCCCAGTCACTGATACAGTGCTGAATATGAAGCAAAAAATTCCTGATTGTCAACTTACCACATTTATATTAGGAAAATACTGTAAAATATGGATTCCAATTACAAAAATTCTCCTGAAATGTGTGAGAAGCCTTTAACCTACCATATAATATCAGCTATAAGAATCAATGAAATTTTCAGTCTCCCTAGCAGTTCCACATGTTTGATGCTTCTCTAATCCTTTCACTATTTCTAGCAGAGTGTATAGATAAGCATCTCTAAATTAATTCATATTCAGTCATTTAAGACAGACACATCTTTGCTGATAGTTACAAACTAAAGTTCAGTGGGCAAAAGTGAACAAGGGGCAAACAAACCATGCATCAGACACTGCCTTTCAAAGCCACAGATAACCTTAGGAAGAGTAACATAAGATATAGAATAGACATGCAATATGTGTATGAACTTCAAATAAGAGAAAAGCACCAGGCTAAATGGTACCTCGAGACTCACAAATGAGCACTACTGAAAAGGACACAGTTGGTCACATGCCAACTACTCAAGCTACCCACGGTTTCCACACTCTGCACCTACTTGAAGGGTCAGTGGTCTCTCATGCAGACTTGCTAGGGCATTGTGTACATAAGCAGAAATACAAAGTACAGCTGCTTCCCTAGTGCTGTTTCACTATATGTGTTCTGAAGGCCTGAACCCTTTATAATTCATTTATTTTTTTTTGATGTACCAGAATTCTAAGATTGATTTAAATACTTAGGGGCCAAGTGTCTAGGATGAGACTATAACTAGAATTCTTCTTTAAGTTTGATGTGTATCATAGGTTCTCCTTTACAATTTTTATTCTTAAATACTTTATAGTAGTTGATGCATGAAGTATGTTCAGAGGAGCTTTTGCTCTAATGAAGATGTATTTTGAAGGCCTGCTCATCTCTTATCTGCTTGCTGATTCACTTATATTAAATCTTCTAGTGGCAAAGATAGGATAGAGTTTAAAAAACAAAGTGGCCGCCAACATTTATATAAGCAATTAACAGAGCCTTTACCCTAGATCTGTAAGTGTGAAGGTCTTTAAAATGGACACAATGAGACATAATGAAGTGTATGTTGCCAGTCTTTCAGCTTTCGGAGATTCTGCTGCTGAGCAATATCATTTCTCCTTGATGCTAACTGAGGAGAATGGTAAAAGAAGCAGATTATGTTCCTGGTGTTTGATTAAATAACAACACATGCTGAAAGAAGACAAGATGAAGAAGAAGAAGAAGAAGAAGAAGAAGAAGAAGAAGAAGAAGAAGAAGAAGAGGAGGAGGAGGAGGAGGAGGAGGAGGAGGAGGAGGAGGAGGAGGAAGGAGGAGAATGCTGTTCCCAACCAATCTTGCTTCACTCAATATTAAGATATTTGGCAAGTTTGGCGAATCATTAAAGAAGCACTTGAGTGCCCCTTACTAATGGTATATCCAGCAAATAGCTGCAGGAATCTAACAGACTCCACCACTGTTAATACTGGGGCCCACTGGTTAAGAAAAGATACTATGAAACCACCAAGATACTGGGAATAAAATACTTATGAAACACCCAGATCCATTACTAGCATTTACCACTCTCTTGCTATTCTTGCTGGAGAAGGTCACAGCAAAATCTGGCTTTTCCAAGCTTATCAAATGTTCCTTGTTTATTTTAATGTTTATTTTTGAGAAGGGGGAAAGGTAGAGAGGGAAACAGAGAATTAGAAGAAAGCTCTGAGCTGTCAATGCAAAGCCCAACATGGGGTTCAAACCCACAAACCGTGAGAATATGACCTAAGCCAAAGTTGGTCACTCAACTGACTGAGCCACCCAGGCGCCCCGAGAAATACATTAAATGAATCCCTTACTTAGGATTTCGGATTTCTGTTTTCCATCAACTAGACTTAGAAATGCTGTCTTCCTGGATTGTAGAGGTGGTAGCTTATTGTGACTTTAACTTAAATCTGATCGTGTATAACTTATCAGGAAAAATGTGTCTCAATAAATTAAAAAAGAAAATTTTTAATTTAGAATGTGAAACTTGGACCCTCTAGCTACCACTTCAGGGTTGCTGGTAGTGACTCAACTCAGGGCAAAATGACAGGTCATCAACTGATGACCTCCAAATCCAGAACAAAGAAATTCTGGAATAATTTTACTACGACTTTCATCTGCCAAAGGTATGGATTCTATGCGACTTCATTGGTTTCTAGAACAATGTGTTCTGTAGATCTGGAATCACTAGGCACTTTCTGGACTGCAATTATTTGTCAACAAACATTTGTTGAAAGATACAGGTACATAACAAAGGAATTAGTAAGTGATGACCATTATAAAAAAAATAAAGTTAGTCAGGAAATATGGGAGTTTTACCAACAACAAAGAAGGGGAAAGAACATCCTCAACAGAAGGAACAGAGGCATGAAAGGGTCAAAAAATATGAAATATTCAGAGAATGGCAAGCTGTTCAACTAGTCTGGAGCACACAGCATATTGGACACAGGAGAGGCAGACATGAAGCTTGAGGTGAAGGCTGGGACCAATGTATGAGGACCTGAGAGGAGTCAACTAAGGTTTTCAAAGCAGAGGAGAAACATGATATAACTGATGTTATACATAACAGAAGGTACACTATTCAATTCAGCTTTTCTTTCCTGTTGAGTTTCTACTAGTGATTTGTTTCCATTTTTGTATGCTGCATTAATTGAAAAGTAGAGGAGCCCCAAAGAGGTTTTGTTCAATAAGACCTGTTACCAAAAATAAACAACAAAAATAAAAGAAGAAACAACAACAAACCTCCACAGGATTACAGAATTTTAGAAATACTGAACACTTCAGATAGTATCTCTATATTTTCCCAAATGAAGAAATGGAGGACTAAAGATGCTAAGTTACCTGCAGCAAGTGAACGTGAAAGTTAGTAGCAGAAAAGATTATAACCCGGGACTTCCAAGTACAGTCCTATAAGATATTCTAGGAAGCTGAATATGCATCAAGTCTTTAAGAGTTCCCAGTGTAACACTGATCCTTTATAAAGCTAAACCATGAATAACCTCCACCTAAAATAGAATGCTTAAAAAATACTTTTTAAAAAACTGAAGATTATTAGGAGTGCTCGTTTAGATTAAATAAAATCAAGTTGTTAGTCACAGATTCTATTTGTACAAAAACAATTTGGATTTGTATGATTTTATGTGCGAGAAAGGAGCTGTCTCACCAGCACACTGTAAAATAGACTCTAGGCAATAAAACTTGTATTGAAGCACAGAAGCATTAAACAAGTCAATCACTCCAAAGTGTCTGTTTTGGATGAGCAACATATATGTATTTTAAAAAAAGGAAAAGAAAGGTAAGCGTGTGTAAGAAGGCCAGTTAGTTTTTAACATTGCTAGAACAAAAATGAAAATGGGCACTGCTCAGAATTAGAACACTTTCTTATTTTAGCACATTAATATAGCAGGATTTCCTCTCAACTCCCAACCAAAACTTTAACAAACGTTTTGTTAAACAATTGTATTGCATTTTGCCTTTACAGACCATGGGACAGATAAAGATATTTTTGGTGATGTCCACTAGGACTCTGTGTGTGTGTGTGTGTGTGTGTGTGTGTGTGTGTGTATTCCTGCTTAAATTATTTCAGAAGAACTATCTAGTTATAAGCCAATGGCCAATCTGTTGAGAATATCAGAAATGTAACACACTTTGGGCTTAGTCATCCTAGCTTCTGGAACCAGCCTGGCAAGTATCTATGAGCAATGCCCCTCTTCATTCTTATATTCTTATCCCCATGCCTACAGCTACTAGTCTACTCAACCTCCCATCTAAGAGGATCCCTAATCCTATAGATGTTGGTTGCTAACATCATGGGATCTAAATCCATAAAATGCGTTCAAAAAACTCTTTAAGTAAGTTCCAAAATATACTACATTTTAGGGTAAAGTTATATAATTTTAATACCTACTGTGCAAAATATATCCTCTTTCCCTAAATTTCTTCTTTCAAGCTTTGAGAACTCTCTGCAGGTTAAATTCTGGAGTTTGTTGAGAAGTCCACTTCTAGAATCCCATTATGAAGTCCCTTTACCTTTTTATTCATTCCAGTTGCCTCCACTGTACCTTGTGAGTTTCAGAAGTTTAATGTCGTGGGATGTGAGTGGAAACGAAAACTGCAGTTAAGGTTTTTCACCTTCCATGATCATATACCTAACAGTTATTGTACTGTCAAACCCAAGTCCTTTCTTACCTAAAACACACACATATGAAACAAACAAACAAAACTGCCTTTAAGAGATAGACTGGCTAAAGAAGGAAAAGAAATTAGTGAGCAAGCTAGGTAATGCAAATTGGTAGGTTCTAAAATGTATGAATGATGATTGATCCTAGAAACTGCCTTTTCTCAAATCTTTACTATATGCCAGCAATGTGCTAAGCACTTTCCAAATGTTGTTTCACAAAACACTCATAGTAACCCTATGAGCAAGTTGTTATTATCCTCATTTTTAGGAAAAGGAACCAAAGCTCAGTGCTATTAAGTAACTGACTCAAGGCATATAGCAAATATGTGGCACATTAGCAGGTCTGTCTGATTTCAAAGTCCATGTGCATAACCTTTACTCTATACCAAGACCTTGAGCTCCAGGACACCCAACATCTCAGCTATACTATTATAGCAGAAACAGGATTCCATACCCTGTAAATTTTGTGGATGCTACGATTTGTAACAAAGAATGTTCATCATCACCCACTCTTCTAGATATATGATGGGATCACAGGAAGGACAGTTAACCATTTGTTTGGAAGCCTGACAATAATTGTGTGGCAGAGAAGTGGCTCAGGGAAGAAACTGTTCAGCACCACCCATTCCCTCAAAGTAGAGAAAGTTTTGATACTTAGAACTCTAAGAAGGGAAAAAAAGAGTTGTTTTACTTTATTTTGTTTTACATGAATTAATTCATTTTATTAAGCATGCTGATAACTGAATGGTATGGCATCCTCTGGGCCTCCCTATGGACATCCAGAGGAATCATAGATCCTTATGAGACAGAACTGAACACTAAGAATCAAACCTATGCCTTGCAAACCTCAATGGAGATGCCAAGGAGTCTCACATAGGTCAGAAGTGGTTGAATCTGTGCCAAACTCTCCCTTTGAAAGTGCTTGGAACTTACACGATTTTTTTTTTCAGCAACTGCAGTATTGTACCTTTATCTGGGTCTTTCTATGGGGCTGCTATAACAAGTATTAGTTATTACTCCTGCTACGATGTGCCTCTCTCAATACAACATTATCTGGCTCATTATCTGCTCTGTATACCATTACCTGTCTACCTCAATCATCCCATCCATAAAATGGGGTTAATAATATTGGCCCTTGTTTACCTTGAACAAATACTGCTGGGAAAAAATGGGAATATAAATTAAATTGCTTGCTGTTCTTTGGAAGAAAGTTGCCTTAGAAACACAGGCTTATTATTTCTCCATAGAAAAAGCAAAATATATTAGGGTTTGCACAACGTTGCTAGCTGTGATTTTGCTCTTTTTTTAACCCTAGGCAGAAGGACTACATTAATTCCAGTCCCTAGGTGAACCTTTTATTCCATTTTCCACTGGAGGAAAAAAAAGTTACTTTGCAAAGAAAGGAAAGAAAGAAAAAAATGTAGTATTCCCAAACCTCATTTACGGAACATTCTGTTCTCCAAATTACAGCACAGCAAGCAGGCAAGTGGGAACTTTTAGAATCCTGCATCCAAGCCGGTTCCACACAGCACCCACTAATACAAAATGGCTTTAATTACTTTAATATAAATCCTGGAAATGTGCAGATGGATTGTAATAATTATGTAAAACTGCGATGGTCCTTTATAGAAACACAGATCTTGCTAGCTTAAAAGAGAATGAAAGGAACACAAGTTCAACACAATATGTCAGGAAGCATATCTCCTAAGAAGTCCTGTATTTCAAATGCCAAGCTGTACGTTTCATCGGATGTGGCAGTTGTTATGGAAACTATGCTTTTTGATTGAATAGCAGAATAAATACCTACCTAAAATCAGCATGATGGGCTAGTGCATAAATTAAGAACTCCCCAAGACAACAATTACTTGGAGTTCTTCCTTGAGATAAATTTGAAATATACATATATGTAATCTATTATGAGTTTAAATTTTTCTAAACTCCTCTTCCTTACCTAGAACTGTCAAACCTGCTTCCCTATGTGTGTGCATATGACTGTGTGTTTACCCCCAAACACACACCTTACTCATACCCTGTACCCTTAAGACTTTCTGAATGAAAAATCTGAGGCTTTGCCAAAAAAGGCAAATTTTTTAATCACGTTTCTTCACTTTCCTTCTGAATTAGTACAGGAGAAGCCTTGGGAAACAAATGTTGAGTTATTATCATTGTCATTTTTAAATCAGATGGGTCATATATAAATGTGGAACAATCCCCAGGCATGAGAGAAAGGTCAGTTAAACATGGTTTTCATATTTTCATGAGTCTGATACTAGACTGTTGCAGATTCCTATTGATATTAACAACCTTTCATAAATCATAACACAAATACTTCTCTCTGTGTAGATATAATTCGCCCATTTGCTGACTTAATTAAAGGCTCACTGTATAAAGTATGAAATAAAACATATTGAGGTTTGTTTCCCTCTTTCACATTTTACATGGAATGATGCGCCAAGGAAACAGTGTGAGTGCAACAGGCACCCATATCACAAACTTCTCCATCATGGGCATGCGTTCGCCCATTGGATCAACATCTTTCAATTTATTAGCATGACAAAGGACACAATTATTTTGGATATGCCTGAATGCAATTTTCATTAACTTTGCAATGATTTATTAACAAAAGTGTCAGGAATGTAATAAAAGCAGCAGGACTCCTCAAAATGCCAAAATAAAAAAAAAATGAAGAATACAGCAGAATTTCCCAACACGCCTTACGGCATCAGGTCAATAAGGTTGCCTGATTCCATCAAAAGCATCACCATGGTGAGTGAACTCTGCAATTAACAAAGAGTAAGCACAAAAAATGCTAATATCTCATTTGAATGTAATTATGCACAGATTACTGTTCACTGGAACAAGAAAAGGGATTTTAATTGTCATCCAAAGTTACATGCAAACCCTGGATTCCAGTTAACTTCTTTTTTTTTTTTTTTTGGTTGAGGGGTTCATGTGAGAATAAAGCTTAAAGCTTACAGTTCACAAATTCTTATGTTCAGAGACATTGTAAAAAGCACTGCCTTTGTTTAAGTGATACAACTTGCAAAGTTTTAAAATAACATCATTCGATGTATGTTGGCAAGGTTAGTTTGTAATAAGTTTCACCATCGTTTGCATTTTAATACTATTTGATCTCATTTACATGTTTAAATTTGTTCCTGTAATAAAATTCATTAGTATGTTTATCATAACCACATAATGAATATAGCCCTTATGTAAAATAAAAAATTGAAAGTACATTAGAGACATTACAAGCTGTTTGAAATTACTGTGCTTTGCATATTATACCTTATTAATTAAATTATAAATTATTTATTTATGTATTTCTTTAATCAGGGGCAAGCACTAGAACAATATTATATTAGTATAAGAAACACAATACAACTCCAAGCTAATTCACACGTGGACCAATTTTACGTAAACGCATGCAGATCCATTTTGCCATGGGGCGGCAAATGCCACTCCCCCCTGCTGAGCATCAAGGGATGCGAAATCACTGTTTAAAGGAGAGTGGAGGGCAAAGGGATTAGAAATGTTTCTTGTGCAAGTTAAAAACTGCACTTGTTAGTATAATATCTCCCTTTGCCTCCTCATTTTATTAGTATAATTAGGTCAGATGTGCAGATGGAAGCAAAGATCAGACCATCATAGGAGAGGATACCATGTCCATTTTATTTGGAGTCCACAGAAAAGGAAAAAGTAATCTTTTCTTTTTTCCTTTGGTTTCCTTTGTCAGCAGTGGTAGAGAATATGAATCACAGAGACAGAGAAAGATGGAGATAAAATGAGAGAAAAAATATATTGGAAAATGACCTCAAATTTAGGGAAATAAGCATTAAGCTCATTTTTCTCATTCATTTTCTTAAACCTTTTTTTTTAATCCATATGCAGAATATCTGTAATCTTTTTCTCACTATATTCACATGACTTAGAGATGTCTCTTTAAGTTAGTTTCCTAATCCCTGGTTTGAGTACACAGGTCTGATTACAGGCTCAGCCTATGTCTATACACACAACAGATTTGCCTGTTTTGATAAGCAATTACTCCTGTCTACATGGTCAAACATGATGAGACTTACACAGGGCCTTCTGTCCTTAAAGAAGCCTGCGGAGTCAGGGTGAGACAGGGGAGGGCCGGTAAATGGACCGCCTGATGTGGAGAGTGCCTGGCTTTTAGAGTCAAAGAGGTCTGGATTTTAATCAAAGCAGTCCTTCCAAATAAGGATAGTCCTGACTCACACAGTAGTTCTGATGATTAAGTGAAATTAATACTTTTAAGTGGTTTAGCACGGCTACATAGTAGGTGTTCAATAAATGTTAAATCCAGGGCTATTTCTGTGCAGGAACATAACCGAACCATATACCAGAGTCTCCTCATAATCTGCAAGCCTGCATGGCACGCTGCAGTTCATTTTTAATAGATGTCAGCCTCTGATATAGGAAAAAGCAAGCTAAATACCGAGAAGGGTAGTGTTGAGAGGTAATGACAAAAGACACTGGCACAAGTTAATTATAAGTATGCCTTTAAATAAGAAAAATAACTCAATTTTCTTCATCGGTTTTAAGTTTAGTGTGCAATTCCCTCCCATCTCAGTTTCCACAATTTGGTAAACACCAGAAGAGAAGAGTAGGTGGGGAAAGCGATAGCATCAAGAGAGGCTGCGGGATGAGGAGAAGCCCACTACTGTGAGTGTGTTGGTTTCTAACTTAACAGGGTCTTTGGCAGATTGCTAAAACCAAGGCATATCTGTGTTCACTTTTTCTTGGCACCCAGCTAAACCTTTTTTTCTGAGCTATTCTGCAGTTAGATGGAGCCATGTAACTGAGTTCTGGCTAGATAGACAGATAACTGGATAGATAGAAGTGATACATGCTATTTCTAGACCTGGTCTCTAAAAACTCCTACCAATCTGCCATGCTATTTCTTTGTCCTCTACCCTCTCTGTCTGGGTAGGAATGAACCCACCAAGGACACTGAGTCTTCTGGAGACAGGATGGGGAGGGCCACTGCGTGGAAAGAACATAGGTCCCTAAATGACCGTGTGAAGTAAAGTACCCCTCCCATCCTAATTAGACGGTGTCAAGAAGGAAAAAGAAAACTTTGTTGTATCACACCACTGAGAATTTGGACTTTCTGTTACGACTGTTAGCCCATCCTGAGTAGAACTTGGTCATCGTGAAAGGTGGGTAGTTTTCGTTTTTCTGAAAAACTTCCTCTTACTGGAAATATAATTCTAGACATAATTAATTTGATTTGTGTCAGAAAAAAAAAAGATGCCCTGAAATTTTTTTTTTTAATTTTAAATGAAATTTGACTAAGATAATACAGTTCTGCAAGATTCTTTCAACAAAGGAGTTTTCTCTAGTGTAATGTGTATTTTCTGTTTTTATACATGGCTTTTATTTTTAATGTGTTTTACATTGAAAGTTGATACATAATATAGTCTAAGTTTAAGGTGTATAATGTGTTGATTTGATATATGTATATATTACAATATGATCAACACCATAGCATTAGCAAAAACTTAGTACTGTAGGTATTTTCTAAAATAAAAAATCATCACTAAAAACATATGACTATATATTATGCTTTTAAGTACTGCCCTGAATAACTACAGGAC
Organism: Acinonyx jubatus; assembly: GCF_027475565.1. Classification (NCBI taxonomy): domain Eukaryota; kingdom Metazoa; phylum Chordata; class Mammalia; order Carnivora; family Felidae; genus Acinonyx; species Acinonyx jubatus. Next base: position 75,300,189 of record NC_069388.1, on the reverse strand, counting down.
AGGAAAATTAACTCTTGAGAAAGAATTAAACCAATACTTATAGATGTTCATTATAGAGAAATTAGATTCACTGAACAAAAGGTTTCATCAAAACACATGTTTCTAATCAGCGTGTTCTGCTTTCCTGAGGGCAAATTTCCAGCCAAAATGCTTCATTAACGAATAATCAAGACATCCCTACCTTTGTGCTACTTTTGAACTGGGAGCTGTCGGTGGGCCTCATGTAAAGGATGGATAAAGGGACACACTGAACACAAAACTCTAAAATCAACAAATAAAATAGAAGCATAAATATGTTATGGACCCCCTAAGTCATTGAACAATGTATGATGCCACATGGGAAAGCAATGTCAATAGAGAGGAGAAACAAAATTGAATTTTATTACATTTATAATAATTCAGTAGGTAAAGAATCTCCAGATGGTCTAATATTATATCAGTTGCTATTTTGATGAACACATTAAAAAAATCTTAAAATATCAACTGCACCTGTCAATACTGGGCATAATATAAAACATCATTTATAATCTGTGTGCATTTTCTCAGTGTTTTTTAAAGCACCCAAATAGCCTTTATTGGTTATGGTTTATTAGCATGAGGTTGAGGCTTTCCAAAGTAAGGGCCTAAAGGTCCGTTCAAAATTTTATTCAACTTGCTTTACAAGGTAGCACCCCATAATTCAGATGGTCTATTAACAAATACTTATGAAGATAAATATTATGGTATGCTCACCAGCAAGAAAGGACAAAGACATATGGCTTAGTTCAAATGAAGGTAAGCATTAAAAGTAATTTAAACCAAGAAGCAGAGCCTACAGCCAACTGATATAGAATGACATTCTTCAGAATAAATGAAGAAAACATACAAACAACATGCACACAACAAGTAATTTGCCACCTGGACTCTATTTATATCTAGTTATACATAAAAACAGTATGAGATAGAAGGTGAAAGAAAAATAAAAGTAGGGCAACTCCTGTTTCTTGAGCACCTACTATGTGAACAGTGCTCTCATTCCCATCTCCCCATGGAAAGGTGTCTTTTCAAGGCTACCAGTGACCTCTCACGGTTCTCCATATCCAGCCTGGAATTCTGCCACACTTAGCCTCTGACCAATGTGTTTGCACAAGTACCAGCTCATAGCTTCCCTGGGATGTCCTAAAAGCTTCTCAAATTTTAGGACATGTTAACTGGGGATCCTCCTGCCTCCTCAACACCTGTTTCTGCCACAGACTGCCTTAGCCAGTTAACAACTCTCTCTTACCAGATTCTCAGGTCAAAATAGTTGATCCTTCTTGACTCTCATCTTTTCTCACATCCACATCCAACAACAAATCCTGTCAGCTCTACCCTGGAGAGTATATGCAGATTCTAACTGCTCACACCTCCACTGACACCAGACTCTAGGGGGAGTCCTCCTTTTAAAAACCTAGATCACGTCATTGTCCTGCTCAAAACCTCCAATCACACCCAGGATAAAAACCAGGGTCCTGACAATATCCCACCAGGCCCTGTATGATCTGGCCTCACAGTTCCCTCCCCGACTGGATCTTCTCCCACCTCTCCCCACTCACTCACTCCTCCCTGGCTACACCAGTCTCTTTGCATTTCTTCTTACACCGGAGGCATACTGCTGCCTTGGGGCTTCTGTACCTGCTGTTTGCCCTGCCTGCAACATTCTCCTCAGTGAGACTTTTATTCAAATGCCATCTTTTCGGATGACCTTTTTGAAAATTGCCATCTTTCTACTTCTTGCCCTAGCATTCTCTATCCCCTTCTTTTCTGACCTACTTTTCTCCATAGCGCATATTACATTTGTCATTTAGTTTCTTTATTGTCCGGCCTCCCCCTTTAGAATGTAAGCTATATGAGGGATCATTTTTTCTTATTTTGTTTTCTGCTTTATTTTCAGAGCCAAAAAATCCACAACACTTGGGAGGACTCTATTATATTATTTAATTCAAATGGATCTTTTGAGTGAAGAATTACCAGCATTGTCATATATTAGCTGAAAAATAACTGAAGCTTAGAAAGAATAAGTAATATTCCAAGTACCAAAGGTGGGAAAAAGAAGATGGACAAAAGTTTTGGTCTGCCTTTTGTGACATCTTGTTGTTCCCATCACATCACCTGCTTTTACATAAAAGAAATCACACATAATTTACTTAAAGCCTACTTGGGCTCTAAAGTCTGAGACGAGTTAAGTATTTTATTGTTGTTTTATTTTTGCCCTTCCCGAATCCATTCTGGTGAGTTCCTTGAGCTTACGTGAATTTTAAAAACTATTTTATTTAAAAATTAAAATAGTATTACATCAAACTTTTAAAAGTATTTTCTTCAAAGTTTACACATTATCCAACAAGGAACAGAATTACTTACTGATGTGAACCAACTTCCTAGAGTATGTCTGATATTTTAAAATGTTTCCTTTGGTTTCATGCTATAAGAAAAAAAGTTCAGAAAATAAGTTTCATGGACTGATAATATGATCATAGATCATAATTCTATCATAATAGAAGAAAATCTATTCTCTTTGCACTAATCATTCATTTTTCATCCAATAGACACATTAAAAGAAAAAACAAACAAGGGACAAGAAGGGAGGAAAGGATGGATGGAGAGACAAAAAGGGCTCAAGAAAAAGGGCTGAAGATCAAGAGTGTTTCACTTCATAAATGGGTAACAGTCATCCTCATTCAAATCTGTATACCAAAATTTAGAGAAAACTTGAAGAGTTCTTCAAATAGATGTGGGGACTTACAGACTATAATCAGTCGAGAAAAGAGTTTGTAATTGAGACTATGTGCTGAAGAGAAACCAAAAGCCAAGAAATTCATACCCTGTGCCCACAGAAATGAAATAAACTAAGTTTTGTCGATCTGATTTGTTTCCAAAGAAGGCACACGCATACACACACACACACACACACACACACACACACACACGCACACACACACACACACACACACACACACAGTGGACATCTACCTTAATTAAGCCACTCTGAACATCTCCAGATTTCCAGTTACTTGTGATTCTGAAATTGGCATCCCTTTTTATTAGTATTGGATATTATTTTCTATAGAAAGATTCACCCTATTAAATTTAGACATGAAAATTCCTCATTCTTAGATGTTTAAACAAAATTAAAGATAATTTTTAATATAAAAAAGATACAGAAGGGCGCCTGGGTGGCTTGGTCGGTTAAGCGTCCGACTTCAGCTCAGGTCATGATCTCACGATCCGTGAGTTCGAGCCCCGCATCGGGCTCTGTGCTGGCAACTCAGACCCTGGAGCCTGTTTCGGATTCTGTGTCTCCCTCTCTCTCTGCCCCTCCCCTGTTCATGCTCTGTCTCAAAAATAAATAAACGTTAAAAAAAATTTAAAAAAAAAGATACAGAAATACATACCTTCCACTAACTTCTAAATATTAAGTTTAATTATATGAAAACACATACTCCAATGGGTATGTTTAAGTCAGGATGGTGAATTTGAAGCCACACATATTCCTCTTACAAAAGCCAGTTGCTTCTAAAGGGATCAAACATAGATGTTAACACTTAAAAATAAATAAATAAATAAATAAATAAATAAGCAAGCAAGCAAGCAGTACTTTAGTAAATTTTAAGTCAAAATAACAACTGGCATTTCTACTTCTAAAATTTGAGAACGATTTTTCAATTCTCAAAAAGGGTTAGATGAAAACATATTAATTCTGATTCATCCCCTGTTTGCCTCCTAGCATTTTAACACTCTTGCTACACAAAGTGAAAAGCATGGACCAGCTGCCTCTGCTTCACCTGGGAACTTATGAGCAATGCAGTATCTTGAAGCCATCCCAAAGCTATCGAGTCAGATTCTGAGTTTTATCAGGGTCCCCAAGAGATGCATATGCACATTAAAATTTGAGAAGCATTTATGCACACTATTGAGCAAAATATTTTTGCTTAGTTAGAAGAATTAAACTACCTTTGGACAATGAAAAAAAATGGGCATAGGAATAAGCTATCATAGCAGTGATATATTCAGAGGAAGAGAAGAGACTCTATCTTGAGGACCCCATTTCTTCTGCTTCTCATTTTGTGGAAAGAGTAAATGTTAATGGGGAACCTATATCAGCAGTTATGGCTTCTTGAACATTGACTCAACTAACCTGAAAGCAGTTTCTGAGCTCTGTGAAGAAAACCACCATTATCACTGAATAAAAATAATTTCATTCTCAAGTCTAACATTTAAATGATATAAGATTCCAATTTAATTAGGACAACAATGTGAAGCCAGCTCAAATAAAAAGCAGGGACAATTTTCTAATGGATTTAAATTATGAGCTTGTGACAGACTATGACAGATGACATATTTACTTTTCATACAAGCTAAACGAATATGTTAGATAAAATGTGCTAAAAACACAGCAAATTTGAAATTAATGAAACCATTGATAATATATTTTTAAAGAACACTTTCTCTTGTAAAGGAAAATAAATCTGCAAAGCCAAACAGTTATTTAAAATGGCAAAATCCAATACATTATTGGAGCTTAGTAATGAGTTGGGAATTTGACCTTTCTTCAGAAATTGAAGATGCTCTAATCAGAATTAGCCAGGTGCATACTGGGGTCAAGCGCCATCCTGAAGTTTCGCTAAATAGCTTCTATCTCGCCTCTGATCATAAATGCTTCAGATCCCAGGCTTTGACATCTCAGTGACTTCAGTATTGTGGTTAGGCAGCTGCCATTTATTTCATTTTCAATGCATCAAGTTTTGCATGCCTTAACTGCGAGCCTTTTGGCAAAATATGTAGTCTAATAAATTCATGATCTAGCATTTTATCTTCCTTATCGTGGCCTTCGTCTCTTTAAGAAAGAGAGAATTCAAATACGACTGCAGAAACTGAGTGGAAAATGAGAATATAAGTGTACACATGCTTGAAGACATCACGGTGAACTAATGACTAATTACTGTGCAATTGAATACTAATGGAGAGACTCATGAAATCAACATGAACAGGAAATGAACTCAATATGACCAATGGTTCCACAATTAAAATCAAATAAATGCCTAGTAATAGAAAGACTTAAAAGATATTACTACAACCAGTCAATTATTCTTCGGGTTATACTTTACTAAAATAAGCACAATGCTAGGTAGAAGCAGCTAGCTGGATATCTTCTGAAAAGTTAATGCGCATCTGAAATATGAATTATAGTACTATAATTATCTTCAAATTAAAGTATATAAAACTAGTTCAATAGCAAGTCACTTATTAAAGCAAATCAGATAAACATGCATTTCAGGAAAGAAACTTGAGAGGTTAACTTTCTATGACCTCTTAATTAATTAATTGTCGCTCCAAATGTTTAACTCTTTAATCCTGGGCAGTCCAGTCAGAAAATTGCCAATAGGAAGCTCGTCTGGGCATTGGAGAAAAAGCAAGAAAACAAACAAATTCAAAAAGCCTCTACCTCCAATGCCTAAAGGGGTAATGGCAATTATAAAAATTGATTAATAAATTTACCACAACTTTTAAGAAAATTGCATGCATGTTTCATTTAGTTCTATTTCATTTACCTCCTTTCCACTACCCAATGGCTGAATAAGGCACACTGAAATAAACTGCAATATTTTCTCTTGAAAAGTCTACTCACTTATCAGCTGTGGATCTAATCAAGGACCTAATAAGTCCATAATGGTACATTTGCTTCCCAGGAGAAACCACTGTTTCTCATCATTCCAGAAAATACCCCCTTGCAAGGTGCAACCAAGAGCCACAGACTCACTGCAACAGTCTAATAATTTGATTGGGAGCCCTTAGGCAGGGATAACTTAAATTACAATTAGAGAGCCCTCACACTGGTGCTAACATCTGTGTACTGAACCACTGTATACTGATTAAAGGTTTTTAAAAGAGAACTAAGTACTTCCCACATTAGGGATGAGTCTAATTCTAATGGCCCTCGTCCTTGGTATGTAATACTTCAAGATTCCCTGCTGAGATTCCTGCTCGTGAATCCAACGAATGCATACCCAGGGTAATAACTGTCTTAGAAATGTCCAACAAATGCTCAGGTATAAATGGGCAGAAGGGCAGAGCCCTAGGAAGGGAAATAAAGCACTGTTCATTTCATCACTCTTCCTATGTCTACTTCCCCCTGACTTTGTGGCTACAGAGTTGAGGTGTTTTTATTTTTGTTTTTCTGTTAAAAGAGTGATTCTAAGGAGAGGGTCAGAATGCAGAGAAATTGCCATGGGGGCACCAATTAATGAAAGCTGACATGAATGGGGACATGCACACTGCATCCCTCAGTGTCCTCCTGCCTCGTTATTAAATGAATCGTGCATGCAAGGAGAACAGAGCAAGAAGAAAGCAGAGCCACAGAGCTCTTCCCCAACACCCTCGCCACTCTGCTCCTTCCCCTCCATTCATTAGGGCCTTTTTCAAGCACATGGCTGCAGCAGATGTCCCCGAGAGAACATTTTGTTCCCCCCTGCATCCAGGCTCAAACACCTGGGCTCTGACATGACGTCCGGTGGAGGCTATTTTCTTTTTCCTTTTTTAAACTTTCCTTTTATTTGGTTTGCATACAAGGCTAATAATGAGGTTTAAAAAACTATACACAATCAGTATACAATTACACTCATTGGGAGCCTGACATGTAATTTCTGATAAACCCGTATAACTATGAACAGCAAAAGGAACCACAGAGCGCACACAATGTGTGGGGTCATCAGAACACAATGCCAACACAATCTCTGCGTCATGTCTTGTTGCATAGTATTAATCAGTGCAAACATTGTTTGGGAAATGAGAGGGGAGAGAAAGAGCAGTTTCCCAGCTGCTACTGCTTTGCCATCAAATCTGATAGTTCTATCTAATACAAGAGACTTTAGTAATAAAGCTTAGAACCCACTAATGACTCTTGAGGAGTCTGCTTAAACTGTTCAAAATGCAATGAAATAACACATCCTTAGATATAATCCCAACTCTTCTGATAATTTCACTTTCAACATTTCTTTAGCAATTTATTTATTTTCTTAAGTTTAGGAAATGTATCAGCATCTTTAACAGGTACATTAGGTGGTAGTGAGTATCCACATGATCTAAATGATCAGTGTTCTAGGCTGATCACTACAATTTTGATTTGTTTCAAATTTTCAAATCTTACATGTTGAAACATAATTATTTTTCTGCTGATTGTTACAGGGAAAGGATACAATAAGGTTTCATTATGAAAGAATTATCCAGGACCATAAGATGACAGCCCAGGTCACTGGGGAGCACAATGCAATACTATTGTCAATACTATTGATATGTCTTAGGAAAAGTGAGTCTGGGAAATGCAGAAATGTCACAAGCTTTGTTTTACCTTCATTTTAATAGAGCACAGAATGACCTGTATGGGAGGGGTTGACTACTTCAATTAGGTTTATGCTATTTTCAATAGGCACTTCCAATCAGTGCATTTAGCTGAAAAGCAATTCCTGACTTTATTATTACCGTTGTCATCCTTAAAATGCATTCTATTTATTTTTTTAATTCGCCAGGAGGGGCAAAGAGAAGACGGGAGCAATAAAGAAAAGGAGCCAGTAACATGCCCTTAGGGACCAATAGTGAAGGGAGAAGAATCACAGGAGAAGAGAGATAGGAGATGAAAATGAAAGACATATCTTATTAAACCATCATAATTAAGAAGTAATAGGTATTCATAAAGAGACCCATGCCCAAAGGCCTGAAGATGTCTACAACAGCAAGGGCAAATGTTTTCTAATACGTAATAATCAACAAATAATCTACATTAAAAAACAAACCAGACCTCACAAGAATGAGAAGTCAGAGTTCTACCTTCTCACAATGCTCCTGCCTCCAGTTCAGGGTGGACAGATCAAAACTGAAACTAACTGAAGTAAAGAAACATTGGTGACTCCTTTTCAAGTACATGCAAATTCTGGAGAACACAGCGATAAAGAGCATTTGATAACAGAGCACCTTGCTCCCCATCACCTGTAGCTTATATTATGGGATGGTCCCTGGTTCTGAACCCTGAGATTACAATTGCTGCCAGAGATCCAAGGGAATCAGGGCCTGATGATGAAACTGACCCCACATTATTCATTTCAGCACAAGACAGGAATTAATTGGATGGATTTTCCCTCAGCTCCTGGACTTCAAGTTAGCTGGACCTAGGAGTACCGACGAGACAAATCTGAAAGGAAGGAGAAACACATTTAGTCCTTGGACACCCCCTAGTGTCTATGTGCGCATGAAAACATCTCACAGGTATCCCTTCCTTTCCTGCTACATTGAAGAATGACAAGTCTGGCTCCTAAAGACCCAGGACTCCAGCCTGGTGGGGAATCTGTTTTCTTCTCAGGTCAGGAATCAAGGTATCAGACTCAAAACCCCTTTTGGATACTTCTGGAATTTCTGCTTGCCATTAACTTTGTCTGAATGTGGCAGACTTTGTCTCAAGAAAATGTGGAAAATTATGGGTGGAACCAGGACGGGTCTATAATTTGCTCCCCCCACCCCCCAAAAAAGATGAATTTCACAGCTAATATACAGAATGAAAAATGCAAAAGAGAAATGGAGAAAAAATCTATTTCAGAGAATATGTGGTAGTTTGTCTTTATATAGATAACTTGTGAGTGTTTGAATAAGTTCTGTGATGTATTTATGTTTACCAATGTGATTGGATGTGAATACTGAATAAAGTCTGGGAAAAACTGCTTGCTACTTCTCTCAGTCAGCGGTTCTTTGAGCAGTATTTCATTTGTATGATGAAGATATAATTTAAAAGTGGCAAGGAAAAGCTTTAGTGTAAGCACCTTTGAAAGTTCCCACAAAAATTGTATGTGATTCCCTTTCCATGTAGGTAAATTAATTTTTTCTGTGTCCCAGAGTCATCTATGGACTAGGCCTTCTCTGTTAAAACATTGTTAAAATTATGAAGTGTTACCGGGAGTTTCATCCATGATCATCTCAAAAGTGTAAATGTGCCAGAATGTCATTACTATGTTTGGCTGTTATAAACACCCCAAACTGTCCCAGTGTGCACCATTCTAGGAAAAGCATCCTTATACGTGACTTACTGGAACTTCAAGAGACACTGGCTATTTTCCTAGCTTTTCTAGCACAATGCTTTCACACCAGTTGTTCTGGGGAAGCACTCCACCATTCTATTAAACCTTGAAGCATATATTACAGCAATACGTAAAAGCACGTTTTCCTGCTGCACCTGGGTAGGCTGCAACCTACATGAGATGGGATTCTTTAGAGATTCACAGAATTTTAAGGGCAAGGCTCCTCAGAGACCACCCAATTCATACCCTTATAAAGGAATGGGGAGTTCAGAGTGATTTCATGACTTGCTCAGAGCCACATGGCAAGGTTGTCAGAAGGCTAGAGCAGGAACCCAGAAGTCCTGCACCCAGTCATTTTTGGTCACTGATGCTTCTAAGTGTAAGAGTGCAGAGTGGGAACTTCACAGATGTGAATATATCACCTGTGGCAGGAAAAGAGAAGCCTGATTACAATATTTGTACCCTCTGTGTTGGGGACATATTCCCTGAAAGGTGAAGGTGTCCAGCCAGGTCCTATGGCACCCACCCAGAAAGATTATGACAGTAGACTCAACAGCTCTCCTTCCCTTGATTTTTCATTCGCAACTCTGATACAAGATTTATAGGGCAGAAAGAGAGAAAGGAACCGAGGGGAGGAATGTCAGAAACATCCTGCCCCCTCCCAACCACCTCTAGCACCACATACAAGCATGTGAATGAAACAGTTTTGTTCCTTCCCCAGCAGGAAATGCTACTGTTTTAAATATCAAACAAAGATAGCTCTTGCTTCTGGTTACAGCCCACACAATAAATAAACTTATTTTTAAAAAGGAATCTTGGCATATGGTAACAAACCTATATAATTCTCTTGATCTTTAATCTCTATGCCAATGTCTTTTTTACAGATTATGGCCTCAACCCCTGACAAATCTGCTTAGTGAATTTTTGGCTGACAAATCTGGCAACACAAGAGCTGTCTGAAATACATTCCAAAGGCTAAACATTTTCATAATAGCTACTTTACATAGCCTAGTAGGTTTCCCTTTAGGACACCAATTAGATTTTTTTTTAAAGTGACAGTGTTAATTTTTATGATTACACACAGAACTGAGATTTTTATTTAATGCACTGGGCCTTCTTTTAAAGCTTTTCAAGGGGATCAACTACTTTGCCAACAGACGGGTGTTACAGCAGGGGTGATTATAGTAATTTTTCATGTAATTGGGAGTCACCATTTGGTTGCTATCTTTCACATGCTTGTTGACTCATCATATAATCCTTTATAATGGAGGTTTGTTGTATGTCACAAGAACGTGCCAAGCAGCCGGGAAATAACAAACAGAGGAACCCCCTGGCTGGTGGGGACCACGAAAGTCTTTAACATCTGCCCAGTTCTTTAGACTGAAGTACATTTTACTTAATAGCAGTGACCGAACACTGAGAGAAAAGTTTCAGAGGATTTGGGGAGAATCTGGGTTTTCTCTCAAAAGAAGATGTCTCAAAAAACAGATTCTATTACACATTAGAAAGCACAGTTTTTAAAAAGATAAGAAGGTGTAAGTACTCATTAGAATTATCTAAGTTCCTTCCCATAAATTCAAGAATTTTAGACCAAAGTGAACACAGGATGTTGTCCCTCAGGTTCACTTACCACAATTCCACTTTTCATTTCATCTTTTGTATCCCCACAGTCAGCAAAGTGCTTTAATGGAACAAACACACAAACAGAGGTTGCAAACAAATGTTAGATGCTGTGTGACATAATGGGTGAAGGCCAGAACTGGAAGTGGGGACACCTGAGTTCTCAGCCCAGTTCTGTCATACTGGGAGACATGTGAACACACCTAAGCCTCAAATTCCCTTAATATTATTTTCAATGTTTCTTTTTTATTTATTTTAGAGAGAGAGAGAACAAACAGGGGGGTGGGGCAGAAAGAGAGGGAGACAGAATCCCAGGCAGGCTGCACGCTGTCAGAGCAGAGCCCAAAGCAGAGCTCAAACTCACAAACTGTGAGATCATGACCAGGGCGTAAATCAAGAGTCAGACGTTAAACCCACTGAGCCAGCCAGGTGTCCCCGCCCCCAGTATTTTAAGGGGAGAGGAGCATCACTATGATTCCTGAGTCTCCCCAAGAAAGAGCTGAAAATAAATAAGAGGAAGTCTAGAAATCTTTTTTATGTTAAAGCACTAACTACTAGGCCTCAACGTTTGACTTGAGATGATAGTTTCTGTTAACATTTTGCCTTCTTTGAACCAGTAAAGTTGGCACAGCCATCTATAATGTGCATTCCATCTGATGCTATGTGCATATTTCCTTTGGTATTTTCCAAGAGCTGCTCACTTTTATTAAAAATGTCTGGGGTGCCTGGGTGGCTCAACCGGTTGGGTGTCTGACTTCAGCTCAGGTCATAATCTCACGGTTTGAGTTCGAGCCCCACATCAGGCTCTGTGCTGACAGCTCAGAGCCTGGAGCCTGCTTTGGATTCTGTGTCTCCCTCTCTCCCTACCCCTCTCTGGCCCACGCTATGTCTCTCTCTCTCTCTCTCCTTCAAAAATAAATAGACATTAAAAAAAAATTAAAAATGTCTAATGAAAAGTCTCTTCACCATTTGCTTCTAATAGATTCAGAAGAATGACTTATTTTAGCTTATCAGTGACTGTTTTTCCTTTCATATAAGGCCAATGACTATGGACAGCCATCTTGCCTAAAAAGCATTTCAGCTGGATGCAACTCTTGCATATTGATTTGACAAAGAACCTGCATTTGTGTTTTAATTTAGTTATCTAAGTACTTTTTTTACAATTCAAGCACAGTATTAAATATGCCGAATCTTACTTAGTTCCTAAGATCTGAGATAAAGGTCGTTTGCCTCACTAACCATGTGCTACAAATTAGCCGTAATATGAGTCAGCCCTAGGTTAAGTATCTTCAACAAATCCAATGCAATTATATATTATACCTTAAATAAATAAATACAAGACACAACTAAAAACAAAAACTTAACAATATAAATAAAGTTTATTTAACCAATTTTAATTCTTATGACACCAAAAACAAATACAAAATAAGATTATCCTATTAGAAATTAGAAATGGCTATGTGTCATGTACTTTAGACTGCTGCTTAACCGTAATTATTTCTAGCATTTAATATCACATACTCATTGCCTTCAAAAGGCCGTCAGTGATGCAGGCTTCTGATAGAAACTAGTTGAGGGGTGCCTGACTAGCTCAGTTGTTGGAGTATGCAACTCTTGAGTTCAAGCCCTACATTGGGCACAGTGCTCACTTAAAAAAAAAAAAAAAAAAAAAAAGCTAGTTGAATAGCAGACCATCAAAGAAGACAGCTGGTAAATTTTGTCTATTTTGATCTAATAATTATCTCAGATAAGAAAGAGTAAAGACAACTGCCTCTATGGTAACCAAATCTGTAAATAATCAACCAGATAACTTCATGCTTTCTAGGAACCTCTAATCAGTAGGACACTTTAATTACTAAGTATTCATATCTGTCCAGTGCCACAGAAATTAATAAGTAAATTACTGATGGGTAAATGAACAAGCTTTCAGAATCAGGATTAGAAGTTCATTTCATAAACTAAAATCACCTTTTTATTTACACAAAAGGAATAAAATTCCTTTGTGAAGTTCAGTTCTACTATTTAGATCAGGAAGACATTCCACTGATAATGACTTTTATCCCATTTCTAATGTTCAGGACTACAAAATCCACAGCAAGCAAAATTATAAAACTAACTTACAGGTAACAGGCCATTCTTTTCTCCAACAGAGGAAAATATTTTCTCAACTTAATTATATTTAGAAATATTAAATTTGCAAGAACCTCTTACCTTTCACGGCTTCCCCTTGTTGAGTATGAACATTCTCTTTTTTTATAAGTAGGCCACATCCAACATGGAGCCCAATTCAGGACTTGAACTCATGACCCTAAGATCAAGGCCTGAGCTAAAATCAAGAGTCAGATGCTTAATCAACTAAGCCACCCAGGTGCCCCATGCACATTCCCTTCTGATGAACTGCTTCTATCCAGACAAATGACACTGATCAAATTATGGAGAGAAAAAAAAAAAAGCACTCTTTGTCATATTCCTTTATTACAGAGCTAACAACCTATTTAATTCCATTAATAAATTTGGTCTGGTAATAGTTTTTATCATTTTCCTCTTTGTTTTTTTAAACTTAGAAAAAGTGGGAGGTACATGAAGACAAGGGTATATTAGGATTGATGTAGCTTCTAGTTTTCCTCTTGAGTTTAAAATCATAAACTATTCACTAATGTGAATTCTTCGGAGCAGCCTGTCAGATCCATTGTGATAATTAATATAATGGCATACTGTAAATGCCACTGTTGTTAAGGCTGTTATCTTCGTGATTGCTGTTGTTTCTGACAATACTATTAATAACATTACTATGTTGATAATGATACTAACAAACAATGTTAAACACAAACAACACAATGTACTTTGTACTATACATGCAGACTGGAATACTGGAATAAGTGTATTTCCTGGGTAGAAGCTGATCATCTAAATTGTAAGCGACACCCACAGTACTTGTCTTCAGAGCATCTATATATTGGATGTGAGTGGGTGAGACTTTGCAAAGAAGGGCTGGGAAACCAGTTTTACATAATAGCTCTTCAGAGTACAAATTGAAAGTTGAAGGATTGTATGAAGATTTGAAGAAGAGAAATCTTGGTAAGATGAGACGAATGTGAATTGAGAAGTTAGTGAGAAGATTTAGAATTTTAGAATATCAAAGTATATATTATGTCAGTGACAAAACAACTGGACAGCAATTTTATTTTACTAATCTTTTTCTGATGACAAATGCAATATGCTTGATTGTAAAACAAAAATGTGGATGATGCAGAATAAAGGAGAAAAATCAGAAGCATGTGTAATACTATCAATGGATAGAAAATTTTAATTTTGAGTCATTTATTTTGTAATAGAGAGAACCCTAATTAGATCAATAGTTTAGTGCTTTTCTAGTATTGCCTCACAACCTGTTAGTGAAAGATACAATCAGTTTTTTGGTTTACAATCAGCATCCTTTTTCTTTTTTGTTTTCTTTTCTTTTCTTTTTTTTTAAGAATGGACTAAAAGTTTTTGCAGCAGAACAGAAGTTTTGTGTGAAGCTTTTATTCATATGCATGATGCATACAGTTATGGGTCATGATGTAAATGAATTTCTATGCATAGGTCACAAACACTGCTTAAAAGCTTTCAAAAGTCATGATTTTGGTTGATTTATTTGAAAAAGGAGAAGGAACTGGTATGGAGTTCTAAAAAGTAATGAGACATATTTCATAATAAACTTAATCTTGGTGAGAAATATCTTGAAAACACTACTTTATTACAACACTGATGGAGATAGCAATTGCCTTCACCTTGGTAACACTCACATATACCAGATGCCATTGAGCAAAAACAGACACTGTCGTTAACCTTACTGAGCTCACAAACTAGATATTAATCAAATAACTAAGCAAATACTTGTACAATTTCAGCTGTGATAAATGCCATGGTGCTCAGAGAGTCCATAACAAGGGAACGTAATCTAATTTAACCTAAAGGAAAACTCAAGGGAGGCTACCCTGAAAAGGTAGCATCACTGCATTTTGAAGGGTAAATATAAGGTGGAGAGGAGACATTCCAGACAGAGAGGACAACATATTTAAATGTCTGAACCTGGGGGTACCGGGAGTACAAAGCCCACACAGTCACTTGCTTTAGATCTTCTCACAAGGAGATTATCACAGGCGCTCTATGATCTGGATTTAGCATATTTGCATGTCCAGTGGGGAGAGACGTTGTCCCTCCTTGAAAATGAGCTCACCTGCTTCAAAAAGTTTAGGTGATGATCTGCTTGCAATATAAACATGGGTGGGTTACGTGATCTTTTGTGTAGGTTTTCCAATTCTGCTTTTTATTTCATTTTTGTTTTTTAAAGGATATGGATAGTTCATCTGTGGATCACACAACTGCCAAAAGCGCTTAAAATGTACTGGACACCTTCAGGGTCGGTGCTGGTTTTTTATGTACACCTGAATATGTATATTCCCCTGGTAATAATTTCTTCATAAAACACTGCTACATCCCTGATAAGCTCATTAATATCTCCACTTAAAGGAAAAGGAACTAGGAAACTTCTAAATACATCTTCTATATCTTAAAAGACACAAATACAGACCAATCAGTTATAATTTTGAATTCTAAAAACTGTAGGCACATTTTGGGCTGCTAGTTTCTTCTACTCTAAAATTACTTGGCAGCTTGCTAGGTATTTAGCATTAGGAAACTTTAATTTAAAGAAAGCCAAGGTTTCCAAAAAAACAAACAAATTTAATTTAAGCAGACAGTTCTGGAAAGCTCAATCTCTTAAAGTATAAAAGCATAACAGAGTAGAAAAAAATTAAAATAGGTAAATTTCATTTTGTCAGTAGAACTGTGTAGTAATAATTTCTCAGAGCCATTTTAGGAGGTAATTCTTTCTTCAGTTTTTTATCTTTAAAGCATTGTTCCACATTTGGTCCAGAAATTCATTTATTCATTCATTCATTTAACTAACACTAATTAGACACAAGTAGTTATGACATATATAACTTTAAATATTTACTGAAATTACCTAGATATGAAAGAAATCTCTCCAATCCGTTTCCTACACGGCAGCAGGAATGATTTTGTAAATCTCATTGTAACATCCCCTGATTCAATGATATTCCTCTGCATTTAAGGTAAAAACCTAAATCCTCATCATGGCTTTTTACAAAGCTCTACAAAAAGCTGGTCCTGCCTATTTTCAAGTTTCATCTCACCAGCCCTCAGTTACTATGGCCTGGTCACACTGGCCAGTTGTCAGCTCCCACCTAGGGCCCTAACATAGGCCAATTATTCACAGAGAAGAGAACTGCCTCCATTCTTCACTTACGTGATATCATCTCACTTTTTAGGTCTCCACTTACATGTTCCAATGGAAACACCAATGGAAATTATGTCCCCTTGTGAGAATACCCTGCACTTTTTCTTTGTAAGCCTTATCACAATTTATAATCATGTACATTTTTTAATGATTTTTTAAAAATATTGGTCTCTGCCACCTAGACTGTGGGCCCCAGAAGGGCAAAGGTCACATCTGGTTTCTTCACTACTAAATTCGAGAGCTTAGCTCAATAAATATCTATGGAATACTTCTGTTTTAATCCCAGATCCACCTCTAGTTACTAAGTCTGGTACAAGTCACTTAACCTTTCTAAAGCCAATCTTATCATCTAAAAATGACTACAATACTACCTTCTTTTCATATTATATTTAATTTTTTTTAAATACTATTGCCTAGAACAGAGCTAGGCTTAATAAATGAATAAACTTCTTTCCCCACTCCCTCTCCTTTACCTCCATGCACATCTAAAAATGTTTCAACACTCTGTCCAAAATAAAGCAATGATTCACAAGTCTGGCATTTACCAGCCACTAGTTTACTTTTCCCTTCCTACTCCCCAATTAAGAGAAAGCTCATTTTGAGGTTTAATGGAGAGTGTCACAGGTTCATCAGAGTTCAATTCAGCAGTCTGGAGTGAATCTGTAATAATCCATGACCACAGACCAGTTTGTATTTTTCCACTAATAAAACTCAAGAATGGCTATGTTTAAATGGAATTTTGCAGGTCATTAATCCATTCTAAGGACTGACTCTTTTGGCTGTTTAATTGGGAAACAGTGGTGGTAGGAGCAGATTATGAATCTAGATTTACCTAAAATATAAGGTGGTAAACTGTTTATATTTTATTAATTTATACTTCAAAAGAACTTCTCAATGACTTAAAATAAAAATTTCTAAAAGCCACTGTCATCTTTCTAAATCAGACAGGACTTAGATATTTGCAATGGCACCATAAAATGCTAAACCCTGATGGGACAAAAAGGTTCTTTCTTATTTTAAACTAAGAAAAGCTCTAGATGACTGTCTTTCCTGTTCTGAACTGACCACAGTCCTGTATTTTGCTGCCTCAGAAAAGACTCATGTGTACCATAAGTAATTCGTTGAAACACAGGCCAAGTGCCACAGCTCTGGCCAATGAAACATGAGGGGAAGAATAGAGGGGGTAGGTTCAGGCAGAGCTTTTCCCCTCTTTAAATGGTACATAAAACAGGGACATTCCCTTTTTCCGCCTATGCATGTTATAAACTGCAAGATATCTGGTCTCTGGCAGCTGTCTGGGAATGGCAGCTTGGCATATATGGGATAAGAAATATTATTATCTGCATGAATAGAAGAAAAAGACTGAAGTGTCCAAATGTAGAATGACTAGACAGAGTCCAATCTGCTCATGTACAGACTGCCTCAGTTACTGTAAATTATCTGGTGATTCTCTACTGCCCCTTCCCTCGTCCCATTACCCATATTCCAACCAGTCCTGAAAGTTTTAATCTTGGCAAATGTATACACCAATGTCCCATCATTCCCCAAACACCATATACATATTTTTAAATTCTAAGTACTAATTAGAAGAAAGATGTCCATTTACTAATCACAGGAATGAATGGGTGGAGAGATAGATGAATAAATATTTCACATATACACATATTTAACATACATTGAATATATTTATGTTAATATATGTCACATTCATTTAATGTATGTACATTCAACAAATATACTTAACATGCATTTTTACATATGTATATTTTTCATATATACTGTACATGTGTGAGCATGTGTAATGTGTATACAGAGAGAGGAATTGAGAGACAGAGAATAGTTAATAGCTTACGGAAATCCAAAACAAGACTGGAAACAATCCTCAATTGCCAGAAATTCATAGATTCAGTGTTTGTGTGAATGACTAGCATTGTTCTTTTGCCAGCACATTAGTAAGGAAAATTCATGAAAGCAATGTCGGTACGTAGTTTCCTTATGTCGGTACGTAGTTTCCTTATCTCTGCAGAAGTTTTAATGACTAACTGCAATTTTTCTCCTTTATTTATCTACCTTCTTTGGAACTGTAATGACTCACCCTAAAGATGATGACTAAATGTCTGCGGTGATTTAATGCTGTCACCCACAGTAAAGACGTAACTAGAAACTGTCAATTATTAGGCTAATCAGGAAATGCCAGATTTCTACAATAATAGAAAACAAGTAATCATCACTAGAAATGTTCAGTTGGAGTTTAAAGTAGATGTATATGAAGTTAAAAACAAACAAAATGTAGTCACTAACAGAGTCATTCCAGAACTATCGCCAGACTGTCGCCATTTTCTTCATGTTGCAAAGATTCATTTCAACCACACCTTAAAAAGTTGAAGTTTCAACAGAATGCTTGATTGTTTTTTTAGTTTTGATATTTTGACTCTCTCTAAATGTAATATTCCTTCCTCAGAATCTAGTATTACACCTGATACACAAGGAGTAGCCCCCAAACCTGACCTTGTGCTTGCATGAGGTCAAGCAGTGCGATTTAGAAAACCAAGAATTTGGCATGAGAGTGGATACTATAGGTACTTATCATTAATTTATAAATTATGTGCTTCCCCTCCATGTCCAAACTATTAAACTGGAACCAGTGATTGAACTTTCTTATCACTAAAAGTAAAATAGCTTCTTTTTTGTCTGCTAGTGTATTCCTTCAGGACCCTCTTCCCCTTTTTTCCTATACTGATCAGTGAGCCAGGAAGAAGTATATGGTAAATTTTAGTGCTTAACAAGCATCATGGCATACCACAAACTTCATAAATAACAATAAGAAATATATATTGTCTGTCATACAAAAGATGTTAAAATACAATGTCTGAAATATAAGACTATAATATTGCCAAAATATGTCACTAAACCGAGGATCATATGTATCCAATATCCTGCTTCAAGAAAAATATGGATTTAAAAATTACAGCCTATGAGACTCCATTTTAAGATGACATAATATATTAGTCAATGTTTCTCACAAATGAATCAACCCATTGCATAATTATAATCAAATTTAATCATTATAGCTAAGTATAGGGAGCAGCATAATCTTTTTTTCTATTGGACAACTCATCTCACACTGGAATTAGCCTGAAAGCAAATTTATTGAGGGTTACTTGTCTGGTTATACCTGACCATTTTATAGAAATTAATTTTTAAAGATTCTAGGTTTGAACAGAAACATGGTTTTCTAAAATAAATGTAGTTTTGTAATGCAATCACTCAGTGTTTGTTTAATGTTTGATTCACTCAATAGCAATTCCTCCCTGAAGCATTTGTGAAGTAGTTTGTGGACATGCTTGCAGTAGTATACTTGTGTGCAAAAATCAAACATAAAAACTGATCACATGCTCACAGCTGGAAACCGTGTCAGGCTTTATTCAGGAAGGTATCAGGCATTATCATTTAGCGCTCCCACAGCGGGAGGAAAAATGGTGGCACAGAGGAGAACGATCACATCAGACACACTCCAGGGGTTTCCTTTCCCTACATTGTTCCTCTCCCAAATGTAACTCTTTAAATTTTAAATAGGAAAAGAACACACAGAATCATTGCTCAGAACAAAAAAGGGAGGGGGAGTGGATATGGAGGAGGAAGGTAGTGGCAAAACAAGAAGGAAAACATTTCTCATTAAATAAAGTGAATTCTAGAAAGCTCAACATACACTTTAATGTGTCCTTAAGACCTAAAGAAGCACACACATCAAAGAAGTTTTGAAGATCTACTTTAGTTCAGGCAGTGCTATACTGTGCTGTTTTACAATTGTTGATTGTGAACAAGTTACTTCTTAGTAATCAAATGCAAATGAATTCAAGAATAGCTAATTGATGAAGTTTTGCCTTATAAACCTATACTTACCAGATACAATATATATTAATAAATATTAAGCTAATTGAAAGAGTTGAAGACACACGAACTGGAGCACATTTTATTTTTCCTTTCCAGACGAGAAATCATCTACCAACCCTGTTATCTAATTCTATTTCTTCATAGAAAATTATAATTTAGGAATTAATTTTAACCTCTGAAAATCCCAATGTTCACATTAGTCATTGTTTAATACAATAATACCATCATTATTTTAGAAAAAAAAATTATTATAATACAAGGTTTATTTTACCAGAAAAGCAAAATTCATGAGAAGCTTAGTTTCAGCAAGTGGAAGGATTTCTCAACAAATAATGATACCTATTTCAAATTAATAGTCCATGCCAATACCCTCAATAGCAGTATAACCAGCTCCTGAAGGTCCACAGACGGATGGTCTACTCAGTGGTTTTCCTTCGATGTATTTTGCTGCGCCTATTGCTCTTCTTGTGGACACTGCGGGCATTCTTGGCATACTTCACAGTGTAGACTGAAAAGTGGCCCTTTGAACCCCAGACACTGGCTATCTACTCTGCTTTTGGAATGATTTGAGAAAGAAATCCTTGTCAGCATGTAATAGCTAAGAAAAGGTAGAAAACAGATCTTGGTCCATCCATCCATCTCCTAGGATTAATTTCCTTTTAAGTAATCTGTACCCACCCCCAGTGTGGGGCTTGAACTCACAACCCCAAGATCAAGAGGTGCATGCCTCACCAACTGAGCAAGCCAGGCTCCCCCATCTCCTAGGATTAGAGATGAATCATCTGCACCCTCAGATTTCATTCTTAAATATTATGATAAAATTCTCATGTGTCTTTTTCACAACTCTGTCACAAATACAGAAACTAAGCCATAAACAGATTAACTACTTTTAGCCTAGACTAAATCTCAAATAAAATTTAGATGTGACCTCTAGCCTCCTAACTGCAAAGTTGTTCTTTCTATAAGTTCCTATTCTGACACATGTGTGTATGTGTGTGTATGTATATGTTATATATAATATATATGTAATATATATAATATATATACATACATATATATGTTATATATATTACCTATTCGTGAATATGTATGTATATATACATGTGAATATACACATGCACACTCACAGAGATAGATGGATAGATAGATATCCATATATACACACATCCTTTTAAACTTTGTTTTTTTTCTAAAAGAAGAAAAATAAGAAGAAACAACTGAATATGTGCATTTTCTTTTTAAACAGGGAATCAGATCAGCCTAACAAGATGTTTCCCTGAAATATTGGCCTCAAATGAGTCCATTCAGCCATGGCAAGGAGAGGTTTCCAGCCAAAACATTTAATTAGTGCCCAATTAAGACAGCCAGAATGATGTGAAGTCCGGGCTCTGGCCGCATGCACGCCTCAGGATGGGTAAGCAGCTTAAGTGAATCTAGTCTGACTAAAAGCTGTCAACTGTCAAACTGTCAGTGGGCCATATGGGTCAGGCAGCATCTCTCTGAAGAATTCGGCTTGTCCACTCATCAGGGGAAAAATACCTCCAACACCATTGGGTTGACAAATACCCAGCAGTTCCTCAAAGCGGGAAGGAACTGAAGTTATGATCAGATTAGAAGAAGAGCCCAGCCGTGTCCCCTTTTAAACTTTCCTGGCACCCCACCAGCTACAGAAAAAGGTCCAAACTCCTTAAAATGGCAAGACAACACCCGGCCTAATTATCTGGCCTCATCTCTCATCCTTCCCTCTCCCTGCTTCATCCTTAAGCAACATTAAACTGCTTGCATTCCCTCCATATGCATGTGCACTTTCCGAACTCCAAAGCTTTGCTAATACTGTATCCTCTGCCAATAATACCATTCTCTCCTCTCTCCCCACCTTGATTCATTCATCTCTTTCACTCAAATTCATCCTTTCATATTAAACTTATGAGTCAGCTGCTACAAGAAGCCTTCCCCACGCATCCCCTCTACCATTAACCTCAGGCAGGGTTACAGACCCCTTTCCCATGCCCCCATAAGCCCCTGGGTGTCCAGCACTAACCTTAATGCATATGATTCTCATCATCTCTTTATGAACCCATTTTCCTCTCTTGACTGGAGTATGCAAACGGATGGCAGGAGTGTATCTCCTTTGCCTTCATAATCCCAGCACCAGGAGCATGGAATGTTCCTAATAATTGTTATTGGTAAGAATCAACAAATTAATCATGAAATAATCAAGTAAAAACCAATTTTATCCCATGTTTATTTCCCTCTTTTGTTTCAAAATGTCCCTTTTGAGGCAAGCAAATATCACCATGCAATTGGATTGGTTTGCCTATACAGACATAGTAAGTCATTACATAGGCCAGTCGCTGCAACCCTGTTGCTCATCTTGTGCTGAGGTCAGTGGGTACGCCCTTCCAAGAGGACATGCACAGGGCAGAGGAGCCTGGAATTAAAATTGATTAAGGTATTAGGCTGAGTATTACCAAGTGGAGGAGTGTACTAGCAATCAAAATCAAATGATCTTTAAAATAAATCATTTTCGCTTTGGTATTTTATCAAAACCAGAATCAAATAGGATGTGGACGACTCTGGAGCAAAAGAGGAAATCTTGGTTTGTAGAAGTACCCTAATCGTCTTCTAGTCCCTTCCTCAACAGAAATGTTTTTATATGAATGTTAGAAAGAAGAAACTGTCACAGGCAAACTCCTTTTCAAGGAAAGAACATGAAGAGAGATGCTACCAGATTCAGCTAGAGCTTGAAGTGTCCGTGTGTGAGTGTGTGTGTGTGTGTGTGGTGTGTATTTGCGTGCACACGCACATGCTGTGGAGTGAGGTACTAATTCCCCAGAACCTGTTCAGTAAACACTGGAGATTGAGATCTTAACATTCATCTGTCCACTACCTTCTTGAGTAAATGTGCGGTATGAACTCTCTTCAAGGCAAGCCCGTCTCTGCCCCCTAAAAACCTTGGGACCAAATGGTATTGCCTCCTTAACAGTTATGTGAGGAAATGTAAAATTTTGTCTTTTTTGGAATTTTAGATGAAGAATTAGTCTGCTCTATATCTATAGAGCAACTCTTAAAATAAGATCAAAGATTAGAAATACTAACTCAACCCCAAATGTCACATAATAATTAAATGTAACCAAAAAACTTTAAGAAATCTTTGATAAAAAAATATGCATTAGAAAACAAATAAACACTCTCAAACTTAATCCTTCTTAAGTTCAAAACAAAAATAGAACCTGTGAACTAATCATTTGACAGAGGTCCTGAAAATGAGCACATGTAAATGATGCCATTTTGCAAATACCAACTGTTGGTCACAACTCCCAGTGCAGAGAATTCAGACTGTAGTTATTGCCAAAGAAAGTTAAAACATAAGTTATTTTAATAGATCGATGAACCACTCTCAATGATAATGCTTGTGCACAACCATGGAAAATTGCTTTCTCTGGCTATCAGGAAAAGGACCCTAGAGCTCTGCACTTAGCTATGTGAAAAGTCTTGTGCTTCTCCTAGGAGTAGGGTCTGTTGTGTGGGCAAGAAACTGATGGAAAGTGCCTTATCCTAAGATAGGGATGTCCACTAGACAAAAGAGGAAAAGGATTTGAATGCAACTATGACTTTCTACCTAAAGTACCAAATGTCTCACCCAAAAAATGTAATTTTTTCTTCATTCACAAAGGAGAAAAGCTCGCCCTGTTTTGCAAAAGAACACATGCCTGTCAGGAGGACACAGAATCACCAAGTCCATGAAGGTCTCTCCAGGGTGCCTGTAAACCTGCAGGAGGCAGACTTTCACCAAGCCACAGTAGTGACTCAGCTAGCAGGGGCTTGCCTTCTAACTATAGCCAATCCACATCTGCTGATAGCTCCCAGCCCACCCTTCCAACGTCCCGAGGTACCAAGGCTCCTCCTGGCCTCCCTATCAGCTGCAGTGAGTTTTTAAGCCTCTTCAAAGGGACACTAAGAATACTCATGTGGCCCCTGCTACTGCCATCTAGCTGGCTATATCGAGGGGGAAAATCAAGAACTAGGAAAAAGACTAGGAAAAAGAACTCTGGAGAGAAGCAGAAACATAAACAAAAAACAACAGAAAGACTCTACGTAGAAAAAGGAAAGAGAAAAAAGAGCAAGCCTCCCAGTGTTTATATTCTTTAACATCTAATGGTAAGATTTCTTTTTTCTTCTTGATAGTGGACTGTTAACTCCTCACAGGCAACACCTAGGTGTTGCACTTAGAAATAAGTCCCTGAAGACTCTCTTGCTCCTTCCTGGAGAGAACGTGGGAAGAGATGCAGAAAGGGGCCTCCCCTCTCCCTTTTTCAGGGAGCATTCCTTCTTTACGTTGGAAGAAAAGTGAACCTTATTACAAGGAATCCTTAATTTGAGTATGCTTGCCTTGAAATGCACACATTGGTCAGAAAGGAATGAGAATTGGACTGTTCACATAAGCAAAACAGAAGTCCTACATATGGATACTGTACGGGAAGTTCCCAGGGTTTTGCTACTGAGTCTGTACAGTGGGTTAATCATAGTTAGGGAAGAAGAAAGCTAAGATCATAGGTATCAAATCAAGCCCTTACTCAAAACAGCCACAGGTCAGGATCAGGGCAGAATTTGGGGAAAACATTTAGAATAAAGGAAGTGATGTCAGAATCAGCCATGTGAACCAAGATTTTTAAAAATGTCAAACACAATGGTTATAGAAGACTCCTGACTCAGATTCACTGTCTTCAAGGTCAGGACCACAGAATCAGGTCACCACCAATAGAACAATAATATCTCCATATGCATGGGTTTTAATTATGAGAGCTAAAAGAAGAAAGCTAGTTAATTCACACGGGTACTGTTCTAAGATGTATTTTGTAAAGACATTTCATAGTACAAAGAAGGTAACAAACTCCACAAGCCTTGTGAAAGTAAAAACAAGCTTTTGGCTGGTAGTAACAAAGGATTATAATTGGACATTAACGGATATACCCTAAATACAGGAAATCAAGCACTGAGCTTGCTATTGACATATAAATGTTGAATTAGAAAAAAAATAATCAATTCCCTTGACTTGGATTAACAGAGATGACAGGTCTAGCAAAGCAAACTGAATGAGAACCCTCTAGGTGATAATGATCATAAGGTCTATAGACTGTGTCTGGAATGAAAGAGGAAAAAACAGCTGAAAAATGTCTAAGGCAGTGAAACTCTGAAATCAAATAGCAACTGTTAAAGTACATAAAGCATTGAAAATTGAAATTAGGCTATATAAAAATTATTCCAGGTTACCTAAATCTGACAATACTCTCTATAATAATGCTAGAGACCATACTCAGTAAATATTTACATGTAAGACTAAAAATATGGAAACACTAATATTAAAAGGAATCAAAGAATTTGAGCCCTTCTCTTCAAGACATTAAAATATGTATACCAAATATAAAGACAATAATATATCTAAAAATTAGTATTTCTAGGAGCACCTGGCTGGCTCAGTAAGTAGAGCATACAACTCTTAATCTTGGGGTCATGAATTCAAGTCCCACGTTGGGCACAGACCTTACTTAAAAAAATAATAATATAAATTAGTAAATAAATAAATTTTAAAAATCACTAGTATATAAAGTTCAAAACAGTAAGAAAGAAAGAATAATCAATTTAATAAACTCTCCGCCAACTAGGAGGAGACATGAGGGGTCCTTCTAGGATTACTGTTATGTTTAGTGTCTTGATCAGGGTATATTCAACATGTAACAATTCACTGAGCTGTACAATTATGATTTGTGCATCTTTATAGAAGAATACTACTCTTCTGTAAAAAGTTTTCTAAAGAACAAAAATCCATCAGTCATGGTCAATGGTCCTAAAACCTTTGAGTTTATCCTTGCTAGGGTATTTAAGAATGAGGCTCAAAATAAAAACAGGTAATGACACCCTAGGTTGTAAAAAAAGAAAAAAAGAAAAGAAAAAATGCAATTATCTCAAAGGCTTGAGAACAACCCATACTTGGTCAATAGGTAAAGTCTTAAAAAGCATCTTAAGAGATACCTGTTCGAATTCTAAGAAAATGGGCAATGGATATGCACAGGGAAATTGACTCTGCAGTGTGTGAAGCTGAGTCTGCATAACTGGAGTGAACTGAGTTCAGGAGTAAAAACGTTCTGCTTGTCCAACTTCCTTCCCACCAATTTTATGAGCCAAAAAAAAAAAAAAAAAAAAAAAGGCAGCATTTGATTCCCAATAACACAGCATGCGTCCAGTTACAAAATCAGAATCCCCATAACAAGTCCCAATTCCATTACTTCTGAAGTGCCACTCTTTGGGCAAAATATTTGACATCACTGAGTCAATAATTTCTATATACAGAGAATGGAATAACATGGCACGCTCTATTTACCTTCTTGGGTTATTTCCAGTCTCACACAAGATAATGTTAACAAAAAAAAAAAAAAAAAAAAAAAAAAAACAAAACCTGCAACATTGTGTTAAATTAACTGAACAAGGAGGTCATTAGACTGAGGGAGCTCTGATACCTTAGCAGCCCATGGTTTAAACCTTAAACCAAGATTTAAGCCTATGATGCCTCCAAGTGAAGAAATCCGAAACCTAAAGGTAACCAATCACAAACCGCCAACTAGGCTTTGCCAAATAAGGCAACTGCTTAAGCTACAGCCAATCAAAAAATGTCCTGGCTTTGCACCGCGTCTTCTCTATAAAAGTCATTCTCAGGGTTTCTGTCGCCGCCACCGCCACCGCCACCACCGCCGCCGGAGCGCCCCTAGCCACTTCCGGTTTGACGCGCAGCCAAAATCAAACTGATTTTTACTCAAACTCTTAAAATTTGTAATACTGTATACCTCAGTTTATCTTTTAACGGATGTAAAACAGCGTGACTCTGCTGGTTCCCAGCCTCAGGAGTTTCCCCAGGGGAAATCGGAAACCGGCACCCAGGGGAGGGAGGGCAGGGAGAAAAGGCAGAAGTGGCGGTTTAATAATCAATAGAACTTACTTAGGAGGCTTGTGTTCCTTGGCCACAGGGGCAGTAAATCTCCCCACTCACCCGCCAGAATCCTAAAGTTTAGGAAGAGGCCTTAGCACGGCTCAGTCACGTGTACCACCCATACCGTCGCACTGGTTGCTCTCTCAAGGTTGCCCCTTTGAAAGGGCTCCGGCTGCGGGAAAGGTGTGCGGAACCTTTATTCCACGTACGCGGGAGGGACGGGGAGCCTCCAGATTGGGTCCAGCGGGGAGCAGGTTCTCACCATCACGTTGTCTCCTACCTCCTCCGACACGTTCCCTACTGAACTTAAATGTGCTGATCCAGTCTGGCTCCATTTATTCTCTTTCATCTACCCTGTGTACCATTAGCTACTTGCGACTTCCTAAAACCACGTATTGTGCTCTTGTTTCAAACCTCTGCCCCTTCTAACTGCAGCCACAAACCTGTGGTAATAAGGTCCCAGCCTCCCTCACATCTCTTATCTCCTGCCGTACCCCATTTGGAGCCCAATGCCACAGGTTTCTGTATTGTACCATGTGTCTTCCTACCTCTACAAATTTGTTCCTGTCATACCCTTCCCTCATTGTGTATTTTTCTCCCCTTCTTTTCAAACTCAATCTATGCTTTACAGTCCTAGTCACATCCTTCCTTTTCAATAAAGTCTCCTCCATTCACTCTAGTTGATTGATCTATTTATTATCCCTGAATTTCTGCATCTAAATTCACAATTTGATTGTCTGTTTCTCTAAAAATCTGTGTATGTTAAGACTCCTCTTCTCCCAAACTGTTAACTCTCTTTAGAAGAGGTATCATCTCCTATATTTCTTTTCCCTTCTCCCAGTAACTTGCACACTGTTGAGAGGTTCGATAAATATTGGGGTTCTTTAAAATACCCATGGAAGTGAATTAAGTTAATAATTCCTAAGGGCACATGGGACACTTACATTGATATCTATGTGTCAAAGGAATGATTTATCTTGTTCATATCAAATATGCCTTCTGAGAAGTGCCTTGCGAAACTATAGACAAATGTGATCCTGCATTAGGAGGAACCTGGGTCACCAGTGAACCAACCTATGTCACTGTCCCTGATATATAAGAGTCAGGCAAATACGAAAATATCCATACATAGGATTTAGATAAATACAAAACCCATCCAACACAAATAAATACAAAAGATTAACAATCCAAAACAGAACTGCATAATAAGCTTAAGTTGTGCTTGAGTTTTGACAAAGGGAGTTCTGACAAGTTCTACCAAGATTAGACTCAACAGACCGGGTCACTAAGGATAAGAGAGAAAAAAATGGGCAATTGGTCCAAAACAAAATTCAGCTGCATTTTAAACGTGGCCATTAAGTGCATTGAATTAAACTCCTGCAAATAGGTCTGATTATGGATGGGTAGTGGCTCTGAGATTTGCAGGGTGCATAATGTGGACAAAAGAAGAAAGAAGGAAGGGGAGGCTAGTGAGGAAATGGAGGGAAAGGTACTTGGAGACCTCTTTACTTGGCTAACCTTTGTGGTTCTGATTTTTAGCTTTTTTTTTCCCCCTTCTGTTTTGTACTCATGCCCAGATTCAAAGTGATGTCTTCATAATAATAAATAAATAATTAAGGAACTGAGAAAAGATCCGAATGACATGCCAAGAAGGGTTACAAGCTTGGCTCTAGATCTCACTGTAGTGAGAGACAGAGAGTAGGTTTGCAATTGCCTTGCCTGGATGGCTGAAAGGCAGTGACAGCCATCCAATTATTAAGCTCAAGGGTCATTTTCTCTTGCCACCATTAGATGCCCAGGCTGCCTGGCATTCACACTTTAAAACATTTTTTAAGGGATAGTATTGTTCTTTTCTTCCCTTCTACATGCATGAGTCTTTTCATAGACCTTCCCTTAGCTTCAGGAATGAACCGGGTTTGAGGAGTACCTAGACTCCTACAGACCTAATGCCCTAGAGAAATGTAGCTCTGACATCCCCAACTGAGGCTGCTCACCACTAGCCTTTCAGCACTCCTCATTAGCCTTCAGATAAGCCCGGTGAACAAGAAGATAGAGGGAAGGATAGCTGCCATAGGAAGGTGATGATTAAGACAAAGACTAATTACTTAAGTTCATGGACTTTTTAAAAAAATGTTTTCACAACTATCATCTCATTTGATCCTCAGACCACCCTGTGAAGCCAGCAGAGCAAAAATGAGCATCCTCATTGTGTGAACAAGGCAGGAGCTCAGAGGTTCTACCTGCTTAGCTTTTGGTGACAGAGCTGGGGCACTGCTCCAGTGGGACTGGAATCTAGGCACCCGAAGTGTGTCCAGAGGGTCACACTCAGAAACAGAGAATTGGTCTCCTTGAACACTGAGGAGCTCAGGAAATTTCTGGACTTTATGACACAGACAAAAAAATCCCCAGAAGGGGGCTTAGACAATATCTATGGCCAACTCCCTCATTTTACAGATAAGATAAAATTTGATTGAATGGCCCAAAATTATCTCTCAAATTCATGTAAAAATCTGTTCTCCCAACTCTCAGCCCCGTGTTATTTTCCACCCACCGTGACATTTCCTTCCATTTAGCCTCATTTAAACAAAAAACTCAAGAACTTAGGGAGGCAGGTTTGGAACCACTTACCCTGATAAAGTAAATTGGAGATCTAAACCAATGAGACCAGACCTGCAAATAGATTAACTATAGTGAAAAAACTTCTCCTTGTAAAATAGGAAAAGCTGACGAAGGCTGAGGGGTAGGAAGAAGCACCAGATCCAGAATCTATAGGTCCTCATTCATCTCCTAGCCCTGCCTCTCCCTATAGAAGGATTCTGAAAGCCTGGCAGAGGGTCAGTTTCTTCATTTGTAATATGCTGTGTGAACAATGTGAACTTCATTGGGTTGTTAGAGAAGGTAATGAGAGAATGGGTATGGAAATTCATCACAAATGATAACAAGACATTTTCATCCTTAATGTCATGGTTTGCTTCCTGATTACCTAGATAATATTCCTTCCTTTCACTTCATTTTTGTTTTTGTTTGTGTGGCCAAGGTTAGCTATCTAGTGTGAGGATGCAAGGCATGGCATAGTCACTCCCACATTACACCTTAAAATTGTCCTTTTCCACCCACGTGCCTCACACAAGATAGTGAGTCCATGGATACCCAAATGTAGGACTAGAATTCCCTATGGATGGTTTTAAAACAATGCCCAATTAATTAGGTTAGCCACCTAGGAATAAAAGTCACATAAGAGATTGTTCAGTCACGTATGATGAAGAAAATTTGGGCATATCCAAGTTTCAAAGAAAGTGGATATTACTAATAGAGCTAAAACCAAAGAGGCATAAATAAATAAATAAATGCATTCTCAAACTAAGAGTTTATCAAGGTGGGGTGTCTGGGTGGCTCAGCTAGTTGAGTGTTCAACTCTTGATTTCAGCTCAGGTCATGATCCCAGGGTCATGGGATGGAGCCCCACATTGGCTCCACACTGAGCATGGAATATGCTTAAGAATCTCTTTCTCTCCCTCTGCCCTTCTTCCCCACTCGTGCTCTCTCTCTAAAAATTTTTTAAAAATTAATTTAAAAAATTAAGAACAAAATTGAAAACAAAACAAAACAAAACAAAACAAACCTGTTTATCAACATATCTCCAGCCCTGTGCAGGATATAGGATACTTAAACATCTGGACTCCATGAGTGGAGACAAATCCACAAGGCTACCAGAACTTGAGGACACTAAGGGCACCTGGGTGCCTCAGTCAGTTGAGTGTCCAACTTTGGCTCTGGTCATGATCTCTTGGTTTGCAAGTTCCAGCCCTGCAGGGGACTTTGTGCTGACAGCTCAGAACCTGGAACCTGTTTCAGATTCTGTGCCTCTTTCTTTGCCCCTCCCCCACCCATGTCTGTCTCTGTCTCTCAAAAATAAACATGAAAGAAAGAAAGAAAGAAAGAAAGAAAGAAAGAAAGAAAGAAGAAAGAAAGAAAGAAAGAACTTAAGGACACTAGCTCTGAAGATCCAGATTAATACACTAACTCTGAGGCCTTGCTCACCAACAAAGACTGGTATTGAAACATTTGCTTTTTTTAATGTTTGTTTATTTATTTTGAGATAGAGAGTATGCACACACATACACGTGAAAGAGAGCAGGCGAGGGGAAGAGAGAGAGAATCTCAAGCAGGCTCCAGGCTCTTACCAGACCACGATGTGGGGCTCAATCCCAGAAACTGTGAGATCATGACCTGAGAGGAAATCAAGAGCCACCCAGGTACCCCTAAACATTTGCTTTTAAACAAGACTTACCTGCATGGAAGGAGCAGCCGACCAGTGGACAAAATACATAGCCTTGTTTTAGTGAATACAGTAAACAAGCATTAATTATTATATTAATTTCATGTGAGCTGGGGTCACAAATCGTTAGTTCCCCTGACCTTAGTTACTCCAAGAACACAGAGGGAAAGAAATTATAAGACCTCACCTGTCAACAGGTGGAGGTGGTGAGGACACTACAAATAGCAAGGTACAGACCTGAGAGAATCCTTATGTTACTTAAAAAAGCTCCCTGTTTTCTATGCTTATAATCAATGAGATAATTAACTCAACCAGAAAATATGCTAGCTTGATTTCCTTTGGAAAATAATTTGGACTGGGGGGACACCTGGGTGGTTCAGTCCCTTAAGCGTCTGACTCTTGATTTTGGCTCAGGTCATGATCTCATGGTTCCTGAGTTGGAGCCCCGAGTCAGACTCTGTACTGTCAGTGTGGATTGGGATTCCCTATCTCTCCCTCTCTCCCCATCTCCTGTGCGCATGTGTGCTCTTTCTCTCTCTCAAAATAAATAAAATAAACTTAAAAAAAAAGAATTTTGGAAAAAGAAGAAAAAGGTATGTTGACAACACCAACCAATTTTTAAATTAGGTTATGCTCTAGGCTAGGTACAAATTTAGCCTAATTCTTCCCTCTTTCTAAGGCCTTTCTGAAAATGCTGAAGATAATAAATGATGAGGAAGTACATAAAAGCATATATTTAATGATATTGTACACACTCTATTACTAGTTAAAAAGTAAACAAATGCATTCAAGAAAAAACATTTCAATTAAGGTAGCTGGAGTTAAAGGAATTATATTACCTTTCGATTAACTAGAAAACTCAATTAACCAAAGTCACTTATTCACTTTGCTTTTTCAGTTCATGAAGATTTTGGAAAATTTAACAATAATTATCCATCAGAGTTTGTCATGAAGATAATATCCAGTTGTTATAGTACATGGTGTGCAGAGAATCTCTTTCAATTGTTATTGTATTGAGTGCTGCTTATTTCAGAAATAGTCTGGAGTTAAAGAGGGGTGACATGCTAGTGATTAATCTTAAATCCTTTCAGGATGGGAACATGGCCCTGGGCCAGCAAAATGGAAAAGATGCATCGCAATAAAAAATCAGCAGTTTCTTCCTCAAACTCCCTAATCCAGTGGCCAATTGCTGGCTGTCACTGCGTTAATCTAATTATAACTCTTTCCTATTGAATTTTAAAATACATGAAATGACTGGAAAAAAAATAGCAACTTGTAAAAATCAAAGGGTTTCCACAGTTAATGTTACATTCAAAGGTAATTACTTAACACACGCAAAGCTGAACTGTACAACCTACAATTCTGCAACTTTCTATAGGCTCTTTTGCTTCTACTTTAAATAAAAGAAATTCCTTTCATTTTGTCAAGAAAACTTTTCTCTACCTCACTACTGCCTGACAAGGGAACAGATGGCAATTTAAGGGGAGAATTTATGAGAGCCACAATCTTAATGTTGCATAAAGGAAAGAAAAAGACTCGCATCAAAACCACTGACAAATGTACTTGCTAATATTAATGCACTCCCCATTCATCCAATATGCTTCCTAATTGCTTTTCTGTACATAATAATGTGGCACCTGCTGCTCAACATTGCAAACGCATCAGGATTTCTCCAAAGTCAAACAGCTCTGCAACTGGCCCTCTCCCAGTGATAAATGTAGAGCACTGTATCACGCACAGTTCCTGTCAGTGGCATAATTAAAATTTTATACTTACAGAAAAAGATAGTAAACAATCAGTTCTTAAATGGATTCACAAGAGGAACTCTTGTTACAGCCAACTTTATAATTAGTATGCATCATGTACTGCTAATATATCCATGACAAGAAAATAGGAAAAAAATTAAAAACTTGCGTTGTTCCTTTTAATGCGATGGTAAACTACAGAAAGGAAGAAAGAAAGGAAGAAAGAAAGAAAGAAAGAAAGAAAGAAAGAAAGAAAGAAAGAAAGAAAGAAAGATGAAAGAGAAAGACAGAAAGAGGGAAAAAAGGAAGCTATTGCTACTGGACTACATTATTATGAGCCTTCTTTCATGTTAACATAACTGCTCCTTCCCTATAACTTGTCTGTGGCTTCTCAAGTGGCGATGAGAATAAAATTAGAGATTATAATGGAGAAAACTTTTGCATGTGCACACACCCACGAAAACATGACCCCAAATTCCATATATTGTGCAGCTCCAGGGTCAGAAAACTACAGCCTGCTGGCCAAATCCAGCCCACGGACTGTTTTTGTAAGGCCTGTGAATTGAGAATAATTTTTACATTTTTAAATGTTGGAATAAAAATCAAAACAAAAATAACGTTTTGTGATACATGAAATTATGTGAAATTCAAATTTCAGTGCCCATAAATAAAGTTTTATGGTAATGTAGCCAAGTTCATTCGTTTATGTATCCTCTGTGGCTGCTTTCCTACTACAAGGACAGAGTTCAGAACTTTTAACAGACACCGGCCTGCAAAGTCTAAAATAGTTCCTATCTGACTCTTTTCAGATAGATTGCTGACCCCTGATTTAAGGCATTTGTACTCTATAAGGCAATTAGAGTCTGTAGTTAAGTGTATGTATGCACACACATAAGTAATGATCAACGAGACAAAAGTAGGGTTGTATATACAGCAAGCTTCTAGCTGTATGTATGCACATGTGTATGTATGTGAAAGGTTAAAAATTATAATTCTAGAGATAATTAAACGTTAATGTCCCAGTTGTGATAAAAATCATATTAATTACCGATCCGGGCTTTTCTTTTGATTATATTCAATAATCATTGAATATATATTATTCAATGATATATATATATATATATTATATATATATATAATATATAATAATATATTATATTATTGAATATAATATACATATATTATGTTCCTGTGTCTATGAAGAGTTCACTTATCAAACTACAAAGCAACCAAAGCAACAAGATTTAGTTTTGGCTACCATTTAATGTTGAAATAATGAGAGATTTAGTAAAACATCATCAGTTGTTTAAGTTACTTAGCTATTTCTTTACAAAACATGACTAGGCTAAAAACAAAAAAAAAGTTATTTGATACAATTGCTTAGAACTACACACACACACACACACAAATACACAAATGAATGCATGTAAAATCTGAGCAAGGTCATGAATGGTATCAATCTCATTTTCCTGGTATCGATACCCTACCATATATAATTATGTCAGAGGTTACCAGGGGAGGGAACTGAGCAAAGGACACATGGCACCTCTCTATCCGTTTTGCAACTTCCATGAATCAATAATTATCTCAAAGTAAGTTTTTTGTTGTTGTTGTTGTTTTTTAAAAAGGCTTATTTGAGAGCAGAGATCTTCCGTGGGCAATGGATTGGCTCCTCAACCTCTACCTACCTGACATGAAATTATAGTGTATCCCAATTTTTAGAAAACTGACAGGGGAAAAGAAAATAATGGTAAATAGGTAAACAAACACATAGATCTAAGGATTAACACACTCTCTATATGAAATGAGGCTGAAACAAATCAGCTTAATTTTCTTTAGTAAATACAGTGGGAGGTGGGAATGGGGTCAGGGAACTAGCCAAACGGATTATTTGGCTTGGTGGACAAAGTTGACTAGCTGACTGACCATTTTGCTTCATGTGGGTTGTCAAGCATTCCTTTCCCATAAGTCCAGCCTGCAGGGCCTGATGATTATTTCTTTGCTCTTCTTTTCACATCCCCCAGGCACGTTTCTATTGGCCAGAACCTTTCCCTTATTGTACAATTACCATCTTTTACATCTAGATGAAAATCCTTTTCTTCACAGCTGAAATCTGAAAGAGAAGGGAATTTGAAGCTAGAGGATTTTAACTTGCTTTGCTTCACTAGGAAAGCATGCTCCATACGATACAGTACCTTCTAAAAATTGCTGTTCCTTTGAGCAAACAGTATTAATTCCAACACTTTTTAAAGGAGGGGGAGAGCTACCTGTGAATATAAATAAAGTGACAAATTCCACAACTAAAGATCTCAGGGAGATTAAGGTCTAAATCAGAAGCACAGAAGCAGACAAAATAATTTGTATCATGAATGAAAATGTTACACACTAAATGCCTAGGAAAAACAAAACCTTTTTGAAGATAAAACTGCATAAAAATTGCTGATGTGAGTGAGGAAATAAAGTATGTTTTTAGTTTTCATGGCAGGAAGAAGATGAGATTCATTTTTACACCAGCTCCACAAAGGCTTGCTAGCAACCTGCTTAGAATACAATAGATGAGATTTAAATTTTCTTTTCCTTTACGTGGTTTGCTCATTTGCATGCTAGGCCCTAGAATGGTCTTCTCTCTCTCTCTGCCATTTCACAGAAACACTGGGATCTGAACGCTGGGAGCAAACTGAAAGGTTCAAGGGTGCTTGTGAGTTCAGCATAAAGCTCTTTTATCAGTGTATTTGCAAGGGAAAAATGTAGTCCTTTCCCCACTTCATTGGGCAACTTTTCCTTTGAGGGACAGCTTCAAAAATCTCCCCGGAACACCTTTCAGCCCAGAAAGTGCTCTGGATTCCTCAAAAACAGAGAAGAAACTCACCATGGGGACTGCTAATGAACAAAGACAAAATTAGTGTTGGCTTAGAAGGATTTTTAGAAAAAGGATCATTTTACCTTTCTCCCATCCTGTTGTCAGTTTCTCGAATTTCTTTATTTAAAATAATACACATGGCTGTTATTCAAGCTCACAGCAAAGTCCGAGGAGGGCAAGACATTGAAGGAAAGGAATACCCTGACCTTCTTGTCTAATCCATTTTAGGATAATTAAAGTATACAGAAATGTCACAGCTATCCACTCCAGTGGCTAGTAATTAAAAGAAGAGAAGGAAATAAACACAAGACACTTAGTAGCTCAAATAGGAGATATCAATCCAATGCAATGATTGCAGTCAGTTTTTCAAGCCTGGAAAGCACATTCTCATCATAAAAAGACATACTGTACATGAAGAGAAATGTTCCCTCATTGCAGTATAAAGATCTCAGATGTGATGCCCAATGAAATAATAAAAAGACTATATTCATCAACAGTCTTAAAACTGCACTGCACGTTATTCTCTGTTACAGACAGACAACTGTTCCTAGGAGCTGAAAGAGGTAGAGATGGCATTCCTATGTAAATAAGAGGGAGTGGTGCTGGAGTGTTGTTTTTTCCAGCATTGCTAGAGCCCTCACAGCAGGAAATGTTTTATTGTAATGCAAATGTATTTGATTTCCTCCAAAATCCCCTTTCACTATCTTTCCTGTCTGAATGTATCATCACACCATATTTGCAATTCTATTAAGCACCATTTTATATTAGCCTAATTTACGTAACCTGCCTAATAGGAATCGGAAATGTTACAGTTATTTTACTGGATCCAATTAGTATTTCATTGTTTTAGCCTGAGCACAATATTGTACAATAGTCCTCAATACTCAGCTAAATGGAATAGGATGTACTCCACGTAATACGATAAATGGAAGCATATGTTTTAAGCTAATTAAAACGCAGTTAAAACCTGCCTGAACTGAAACCAATTGCATCCTTTAATATCTGATGAGTGACTATTTAAAAAAAAAACTCTAATAATGAAATGTCATATCATGGTGAACTTAAGGAAAAAACACAAAAGTTAAGTACTGAAAATAGCTGGACTAAATTACAAGTGGATTGTTTCCTAGAAATGCATTTTCTCTTTTTATGTGTCAGTGAAGAAGAGTGAGTTTTCCCAAGTTAAATACACAAATTCACAAAATGGGTATGATTATTGGCTTAAATATATCAGGTAACAAGAGGGTGGGGGAATATTTTTAAGTATTCCTAGAATTAAAAATGTAGTATGTCATCTTATTTCTTATTTTAACATCTGTTCAATTTTAAGAATACCTGAAATGTCGCCTTTTGTGCACATATGAAATACTATATTTAGAAAAAAAGAAGCTACATGATCCCAAATTAAGAAATTTGGCTACAATGATCAATTTTACATGTGTACCAAAGGTGACACAAATATACCACTAGCTTTATATGGGGATGCTATAGAGTGTAATGACCGATACGTTGTTCAGAATTGTGAAAATTATCATAGTAATCATTGTAGCTATTAACAGTATAAATAAATATCTTATAAATAATATATATACACATAATTCCTTATAATATGGGAAAATCTTTTTTCCCTAATCTTAGAATTTTGCTGCTGCATTCCTATTGAGTTGTTATACTGTTTTTATCTCGAAATTGTTCCCCTAAGAAACACAGGCTCTATTAAAATATAAGTAGGAAATAATCAACTTACATCCAGGAGGAAAAAATACTGAGTGGCACATAACCCAATTAAAAGCCTATTTGCTTCTTAGTTTTTATACAGACACCTCTCAAACTCCATTCCAATGAAGAGAAAATAGGTTTTTAAACTGCAGCTTTGCTAAAAATAACTTTCGGAAAAAGCAAGTAGGTGCAAGAGGTTTTTCAGATGTTAAAGAGAGACTAAAAGTTTAATGTTCAGCAAAATATCAAATGCAACACTTGATGAAAAAAATTCTTATTTTTTCACTTATGACATTAGAAACAATACTAAAGTGAACACCCAGGCCGACTGGCGATTTTTAATGGTAATATTATGATGGTTGCACTAAACAGGAGAGTGTGTTTTATGTCATTTCTTTCGACTTTACCATTAACTCCATAACAGCTGGCATCAAATATACTAAATTGTGATATAATGAGCTTGTATATTGCTAGCAATTACAGAGTTAAGTTGAATAAATCCTTAGAGTACAAAATAAGTGTGCTTTCCACCTGACAATAAATTAAAGGTGACACCTGCCTTAATTCAAAATTGCCTCGTATCATATATAAAAATCAACAAAAAATACTGTGATTGAAACCACATCTCAAAATTTGCCAGGTTTGACTATATCCATTTCATATATGTTTATGACATCTGTCATCTCGATCTATTATTTAAACACTTTTTATGCATTGCTGAGTTGTGAGGTATGTTTGTGATAACTATACTTCTGAATTTGAAAGCCCGGATTGTGAATGCTATATATTTTGGTTTTCTTGTCAATATATTTACTGAAACAGAAACTAGATAACCGGATCATAATATTCTTTCAAAGTTTGATACCAAAGAATCTGTGCCTGTAGAAAAACAATACAGTTAAACATCTGAGGACTAGATTTTGTTTGGATGCTGTTGGTTATCACATAACCATCATTTATTCAGTGAACCTGATACATGTCATGAAATTATTTTTTAATTAATTTTGGAAAAATATATTTTATTAAAACATAATTTGTGCCATAGATTAATGGACTATGTCCAAAAGGAACTCAGATAGCAGCTGCAGTTAGAGACTCATACAGTCAGAGGCTTGGGTTTGATCTGTCAGCATAAAAACACTATGCAAAATAGAAAGAGATAGGACAGGTACCAATACAGAACCTATCTCTACACACACGCTTTTATACTTACACACATACACAGGGCAAATCCTGAACATTAGGTAAGAGTCGTGGAGCCTTATGGATTACACAGAGCTGGAAGTGAGTTTAAGTAGTGATTAGAGGCAGCCTTTTGGTATCTAGGAGGGAAAATAAAACTATCTCAACTGACAGGTTTATTTTTCCCGTCTGAATATTTTCAGAGATGGAAACAATATATTTGAAGAGTTAGCTCCTTTCTGAAAATGTGACATCTTCCCATCTTCAACACTCCATATCCCAAATGAATGTTATGCACCCTAAAATCTTGTGGTGATCTGCAAGGTATGAGGCCATCTTAGAAAGATAATACAACCCTTAAAATTTCCATCCCAACAAAGCAAGCTGCTTGTTTGGAGACACTGACCAACCTCATCATTTCTTATAGGATCAACTTTATATTATTGGGTCTGAAAGCACAGACTAACATACATCCAAACTACTGAAATCAGATCAGTCCTAAAAGAAACTAAGCTTGCTTGCAGGCCAGAATTTAAACTAACTTGGATATTACAAAATATAACAACTAACCGTTACTTTCCTAATTGCCTAATTCTCAGATATTGTGTGGGGTGGAAATAAAGGTGAAAACCTGACATCTAAACAAAGATGTTTCCCAGCCATTCTATACCCAGGGACAAATTCCAATGCAAGACACTCAATTAGAAATTCTCAAGTCTTGTTTTCAGTTAGCTGTGCGTTGATTCCAGAGGATTAATTTATGTGGTGACCAAAATTGATGGCACAGGTGGCTGAAATGACCACAAAGACAGATTTGGGAATATTTATCTGCAAAGCTTCTACTGATGCACATGTTCAGATATACACATTTTACAACTACAGATTGACTGACACAGGATCTGTGGACAAAAAAACAAAAACAAAAAGAAAAAACAAGGGCAAGGGTTGCTGTTAATGGAATTGCTTCTTTATCAAATGGTCTTTACCTATTCAATATTGCAAAGAATTGTTTTTAATGTTTATTTATTTGTGAGAGACAGAGGACGAGTGGGGAAGGGGCAGAGAGAGGGACAGGGAGACACAGGATCTGAAGCAGGCTCCAGGCTCTGAGCTGTCAGCACTGAGCACAACGTGGGCCTCAGACTCACAAGCTGTGAGATCTTGACCTGAGTCGACTTAACCGACTTAACCTACTGAGCCATCCAGGCTCCCCTACAAAGAATTTTAGAACAACCTAAACTCTTCTGTTTGCCCACAACATCTCAGAATTACTTCTCAGAACATGTATCTCTCCTTTTTGTTACTCTGCAACTTTGAAATGCTACCTTGTCAAAAAACCGAGGTCATCATCAACAACAACAAAGACGATATTCTAGAGGAAAAAGAAAAGACTATCTCTAATTGATTTGGATACAAGGGGTCAGTGCTGGAATCTGAATTTATAAAAAGTGTACCAAGAAATATCTCACATAATTAAATGATTTGTTGATCAACATGCCCATTAATCTCTTGATCCTAAATAACATATGAATTTCTCTTTTACTCCTAACTCATAAAACCATAAGAAACCCCATGGACTGTCATTCCTTCTTTCAGTGGTCAAAGCTTCAAATGAGCCAGACCACTCTATGTTTTGTCCTGGGTAGGATGTGGATTTGTGGGCAGATGACAAGGTGCTAATGAGGAGCTAATGTCCCTGCAGCTGGCAAACTGCCAGCCTCAGGATGGGCGGATTAGAGCATTTGTCTGCATTAGCCCTGGACAAAGGAGGGAGGGGCTGGGGGACAGCTAACTCCAGGTTGAATAACTTGACTCACATTGGAATCTGTACCCCATTCCTAAGGTAAGGGGCTATTTCAGGGTAATCACGCAGTTTTCCTAGATGGCATGGCAGGCTCTCATGTGGATGCACTTGAATTGGTTCTCATTCTGGAATAAATTAGTTAGACTAGGCAAGTTCAAAACCTGTCCCACCTCATCACCAACTCAGGATATAATCATATTAATGAGAAACCAGGTGAAACTTCTTGTCCACGTTATATTCATTTATCACGAATGTAAAGTTAGTTTATACAAGTGTCTAGCCAGATCACTTCTTGAATTCAAAATTTATTTTTAAAAGAGAAGGGCACTTTATTTTCTAATTTTGCCATCAAAAATTCACATCATGAGTTTCTAAGCCAGGAGGCTGATTGGAAACAAACCCCAGAGAGACCTGAAATTTCAATAGAATCATACAGCCTGAGCAGAATATAGCTAAGGTGTTTCCACCTGGGCCGTTTTCACCCAGGTCTCCCCAACGTTCATTTCAGTAACAACTATCCCTGTTACATTTTAAAATCTCACCTTTATGCTTATTAATGTGAATTTTCACGTACATAAAGAAAACAAAGAAGGTCTTTTTTTTTTTTAATGGAAATACAGGTTTGGTGGGACCAAATAAATACTTTCTTTCCCTGGAAATGATTTTTAAAAACATGAAAGTAAATATTATTAACAAGCTAAATAATAATCCTAAACTGTATTCACATTGAGATCATAGAATTTTAAATTTAAAACATTTCATCTTTTATAAGGCCATATGAATATGTGGCTCATAATATTTATTTTAGATATATATTCTATATAAGCTCATTGCCTCATTCACAGTGGTACAGATTTTTAATTCCCTGAATGATTTACTGAGGATCATGACATATATGCGCTCCCAGCCACTGCTTACCCCAATGCACACATGCACGAACATGTCAAGGGTCCTCCTGCTGTAAACAGGAACCATGGGAACCACTTGGTCAGCCTTCTAACTGTAATCCTGAGTTCCACCCTTGACCACAATTCTCCTCACAGCAGCCAGTTGGACCTCCTTGAAGCACACCAGAAATCAGATTGCATCCCGACCTTCAACATCTTTCCCTGGTCTATCCCCCACTCCTATCATCATTTCCCGTCTCCACCCTGTGAACCAACTTTCAACTCCCTTTGGGTTCTTCTCAACAGGACACACAGTTTCTAACGCAAGACTTCTGCTGTGCAGTATGCCTGGAACCCTCTCCTTTCCAGAGTCAGCCTAGCAGCTTCCTTTTAACCTTCAAATCTAGGCTTAATTATCCCTCAAAGAGTTTCCCCTGCTGGCTCTGACCACCCTGTCAATAGGGTATTTCTTCTTGCACATCTCGAGGTCAACACTCACTTTTTCACTCTCAGCACTTGAACACCATGCTTCTTCCTTTCACAGATGTTTTATTTGCTTTTGTTTGCCTGTTCTCTTCCCCTCTAGAACTATGTGAGTCTTCCTCACTGATGTATCCCCAGGGCCTGGCACAGTACCTGTACTCAGTAGCTATTTGTTCCATTAATGAGGAAATACAAGATGTTGAGTAAGGTCTAAATATTTCAGACTGAAAATTCTGAGCATAATGTTATCCACAAAGACAAACAATTTTATTTTAGATGGTGGAAAATAGTTGAGTTTCAGATAAAATAAAAACTCTGTTCAGGGTTATTTCATACATCATGATGCCGCTTTATTGCTAAACTGGCCTCCAGTATCCTATTGAGGACTCTTCTCTAGCTTCTGAGATATGACTGTGAAACAATAATAGATGATATTAACTGAGCACCTTTCAAAGCACTTCCATTAACTCATTTAACCACTGTCTTGAAGATAATGGAATGGAAGTACTGAGCAGATGGATGTGTTGCCTGTCCAGGAACATACAGCCAGCAAGTAGCAGAGCTGGGTTTGAATCCTGAGACTCCAGCTACAGAGACCATGCTTGTAACATCACAAAACACGCTGTCACCCATATTCTCCTGTGCACAGTGGCCACCTTCAGATTATCCAATGGCCACAGGCCCTCATTCCATGTGTGTATATGGAATACATGGGAGAAAAAATAAAAGGAGAAGGACTTAAAGAATCATGGCTCAGCTCCAGTTCGGGGTGCTTGGTTTACCAATTTCCCTGTTTTAGATGGGTGAGAACTGCAAGCTCCTTCTCACCCTCTCACCACGCTGCATAAAAGTTTGCTTTGTTTGTAGCAAACAAAGGTACTCCAGCTTCTGGCACCTTATGATGTTTGACTTCCTCAGGCCGTAGCTGTATTTGAGCACTCACGGCTCTCTATTTCTCAAAAAGATTCTTATCATCAACAGGACAATCAATATTAGTTAGGTTGCTACCTTTGACCATTGTGAGGAAACTTTAAGTGTATATTAGATCAAGGAGATATGATATATGAACAATTGCCTACAGGGCTACATGGACACCTGTGTGTGTGTGTGTGTGTGTGTGTGTGTGTGTGTGTGTGTGTGTGTGACTTTCAAAACATGGCTAATACCAGTTGAAAAAAATGTCCCTAAAAACACAAATAATTAAGTAAAGAAACGTTCAACAAATATTTGAGGGTCAAAAATACTTGTGGTAGGGGCACCTGAGTGGCTAAGTTAAGTTTCCGACTCTTGATCTTGGCTCAGGTCATGATCTCATCGTTCATGAGATCAAATGGCCTAGGGCTCTGCTCTGCCACCTTGGGATTCTCTCTCTCTCCCTCTCTCACCCCCCCATTAAAAAATAAATAAACTTAAAAAAAATGCTTGTGGTAAATAACACCTCACTTCTTGAAGACAAAGGCAGGTGTCATTCCTACTGAAGATTGTGATGGGGGTTCAGGGCAGGCAATCCCAGAACATGCCATTTTGGCATATGGATTACTCTGGGCTGAAGACAAAGCTCAACAGACTCAAAAAGAGCTTTTTACCTTTCCTTTAACTGCCTAAAAGGATTGAGATAGGGGGCCTATGCCAAGAAGAGACCTATTATAAGAGATAGCCTTTTTTTTTTTTGTATCAGAAAGACTAATCTGTGGCATAGCAAACATTTGTTTACCAAACATTTGCTCTTCCCATCTTCCAAGAATTGTCTTCCTTCCCTTTGAAGTCTCAGACATTTACCCTCTTCTTCTTAGCTCCAGATGGCGTATATGCCTCAATTGAATGAATGACTGAGAGCCTCTCATGATTTTGTGGGGCTCCCATACATAAAAAATTAAATTTGTTCTTCTCCTGCTAATCTCTTTTATGTCAATTTAATTATTAGGCCAGCCAAAGAACCTAGACATGAAGAAGAAAAAGTTTTTCTCCCCCACAGTTGCAAAATATTAACCAGATTACCAGCCTAAGCACTCTGATTGTGTCTGCAGGAATGTTGCAATGATGGTGGTGAAATCTGGTATGATAAAGGAATGAGGGAAAGTAGCAATACCTCAGAGAAAATATTTTTTCAATGCAGTTGCTGGCTGTGCTGCTTTTGCTTTTCCCACTCATGTATAGGATGATGAACACCGAATGTAGGCTGCAAAAAGAACTATCTGAGTGAGTATGGATAATATCTGAGTTAGCTGATATCATAATTTCATACACCATTTAGATTGTAATAGTATTAATCTACCTTTGACACCTAGGCTGACCCTTTCCCTGAGTCAGTAAACTTTTTCTTTTTTTTTTTCTTTTTTTAAATGTT
Organism: Acinonyx jubatus; assembly: GCF_027475565.1. Taxonomy (NCBI): domain Eukaryota; kingdom Metazoa; phylum Chordata; class Mammalia; order Carnivora; family Felidae; genus Acinonyx; species Acinonyx jubatus. Next base: position 75,256,002 of record NC_069388.1, on the reverse strand, counting down.
TCTTTATTTTTGAGAAAGAAACAGAGTGCGAGCAGGGGAGGTACAGAGAGACAGAGACAGAGAGAGAGAGAGAGAGAGAGAGAGAGAGAGAGTCAGAGTCTAAAGCAGGCTTCAGGCTCTGAGCTGTCAACACAGAGCCCAACGCGGGGCTCAGACTCAGGAACCGTGAGATCATGACCTGAGCCGAAGTCAGTCGCTTAATCAACTGAGCCACCCAGGTGCCCCAGTAAACGTTTTCTTTTTTTCTTTTAAGTTAAAAAAATATATTTACTTATTTTTTATAGAGAAAGACAAAGTGAAAGGGGAGGGGCAGAGAAAGAGGGAGACACAGAATCAAAAGCAGTCTTCAGGCTCTGAGCTGTCAGCACAGAGCCTGACACGGGGCTCAACCTCACAAACCGCAAGATCATGATCTCAGCTGAAGTCAGACGCTTCACCGACTGAGCCACCCAGGTGCCCCCCCAGTAAACTTTTTCTTAAAAGTTGAGATAGTAAATATTTTAGGTTTGCAGATCCTACGATCTCTGTTACAACGACTAAACTGCCATTGTGAGGCGAAGCAGCTGTAATGCAGTAGAACAGACAACAAAAAAGAGCGGATAATACAGAAATGAATGAATGTGGCTGCATTCCAATAAAACTTTATTTTTGGACACTGCAATTTGAACCTCATATCATTTCCATGTGTAATTAAATATCCTTATTTTGATTTTGTTTCAATCACTTAAAAATGTAAGAACCAATCTTCACTCACAGGCTAGAGAAAAACAGGTGGAGAACCAGGTTGGCCCAGAGGACATAGTATGTTGACCTCTGTCTTCTACTATTACAGAATAACATATAAACAAAAAAACCCTAGGAGGGATTTTTTAAAGAAGGTAAATCTCAGGGGGCCTGGGTGGCTCAGTCAGTTAAGCGTACAACTCTTGATACTGGTTCAGGTCACGATCTCACAATTCATGGGTTCGAGCCTGCTGACAGTGTGGCGCCTGCTTGGGATTCTCTCTTTCCCTCTGCCCATCCTCCACTCGCAATTTCTCCCTCTTTCAAAAATAAATAAATAAACTTAAAAAAATAAGGTAAGTCTCTTGAAATATCGGATTTTTAAACATAAATTGACCATAGTCCTTATATTTGAATGTCATTTGTAAACTTTTTATTCAAGTATATACATACAGAAAGTATACAACTTGATGAATATTCACGAACCAAATACAATTGTATAACCAGCACTCAGATCAAGAAACAGAACATTATCAGCATTCAGAAGCTCCCCATGCTCCTCACCTGTCAGCCACTATCACCACCACCTCCCCTATTCCAAGGGTAGCTACTACTCTCTCTGACTTCTAAATACCCAGATTAATATGCTGTGGGTTTTTTTTTCTTTTGGTATGATAGTTTACTTTTTAAAAATAACTAAGACAACATTGTAGGATAAAGTATGCTTGTACACTAAAAAAGACAATTAGATGCTACAACTGAAAATTATAGTTTTGAAATCACATAATCATCGACTCTAGAAATATAAGAGATTGTAGAGAATACCCACATTTACACCCTCATACTACACCAGAGTCTCAGAGTAACATAACTAATATGTTTATAATTCAATTGTCTATCCAAATATTAGTTAGATAAGCACTATGCACATATGCAGGTGGTCAAAATCTATATGTCAACACTAATATTGACAGTAAAATAATAAATTAAATTTTTGGTTATGTTATTATTTTCAAAGCTAATATCTCCCTCATTTTCATTACATAATTGACAAAGCATTGAATTCTTTTACAAGAACATCTAGGACTGGCCAATACTTTCAACTATTGGCACTGCTAATGAAGATGAAGGTCTTTGCAACAACTCACAAATGATTAGCCTTCATGATAAGGTGAAAACTGAATATTTAATGATTTTATTAACTATTATTTTTGCTATATATATCAAGGTATATCTATGTTTTAGTTGTAATATTAACCAAATGTAAAATAACACTTTGCTATTTTTTTAATGTTTATTTATTATTTTTGAGAAAGAGAGAGAGAGAGAGAGAGAGAGAGGCAGAGAGAGAGGGAGAGAGAATCCCAAGCAAGCTCTGCACTGTTAGCCAGAGCCCAATGCAGGGCTCAAACTCATGAACTGTGAGATCATGACCAGAGCCCCAACCACAAGTCAGACACTTAACCAACTGAGCCACCCAGGCAGGCACCCAACACTTTGCTAATTTAACTGAAGTTACAACAAAACTTTTTTTTTTATGGCAACACACCAAGACTGGGCATTTTTAACAATCTAATAACAGAGCAGAAATCGAAAAACTATGTGCTGCATTTCCAGACTATGATACAAATAACAGGAGCCAAGTTAGACAAAAGGTAAAATGTGGAGCAATTTTCGAGCACCATTTTATACAGCCTCCTATGTAATACCTCCCACCAACCCCAACAGTGAGTGTTTTCACCTGAAAGGTACTTTATACTTACAGGATCTGCAAATGTTTGTTTTATGAAGAAAAATTAAAACATGTTATTATTTAAGTGTAAACAGCAATGTATAATATATCCGGAAATAATATAGTATATTATCTAAGTATAAAATTAGACTAATTCCAAAGATTTAAATGGGATTGGGTAATCCTAAGTAGAACTGTACTATCTTCACTCTGGGACAAAACTTGCCTTGTGACCTTGACCATGGCAAATTACCTTGAACCTCAGTTTCCTCATCTAAAATGTGATACTGTGAAGTTTCTTTCCAGTTCTAAAAATATAATTATTCTAAGAACAAGAAAGTAATTAACATCCAAGCAAGAGTGTCTTCTTTCCTGAAATGCCTGAATATAGCATAGTTAGGGAAGAATTAACGTTTGAAAACAATTTTCCTGAAATGTTATGAATTTCTCTAATAGTTCAGAGGCTAAATGTGAAAACACTTCAACATTAAGGAGTGAGTGTTTTAAACAGTAAAAATACTTTCTCCAGGCAGGCAGTTAAACTTTTCAACTGCTGGCCAAAAAACTTTATCAAGTCTACATCTTTTAAAAGTGAGACTTCTGTGGCTAGCCCCTACCGATCAGTATAAATTCAATCCAATTTAAAGCCCGGTAACAATGTGGGCAGTCTCAGACTATTACTTTCAATGGGATTGAGTCCCTAAGGATGGCAACGACTGAGTCCCATTGAAAGTAATGGGGTAAGCAATCACATGCCATTACTTCCAAGGAGACACAGTCTCTACTACCCATAATAACTTGGTAATATAAATCTGCACTGACTCATCAGCATGAAGAATAAAAATGTAAAAGAGTTTCAAAGCTGCAAATGTGCACCCTGAGACAAAAAAAAAAAAATTTCCTCTCTATCTTGCGCCCATAGCTCATCAATGTTAAAACGTGTTTTAGTGGAGCTAGAAAGGTCCAAGAACCCAGGGTAAGGCAGAATGAATCCTAGGAAGATGATCCTGCCCTCCTCACATTTCCCTTTGAAAAACTATTGACATGCTATTAAGTGTTGTCCTGAATTACATGCCTGTTTTGTGCCCTTTTCATTCCCACGTTTGTTTTTAAGCATTGGCAGTTTAGAGAAGAACAGTTTTTACCCTTAGAACCACAATTGGTTAAATTCATTGTAAATGAGCTTTTTTACCTTCTGTTTTAATACATATGTGTTGATTTCCCCAATAGGCGAAAAAAAATACAATCTCGATTTCTTTCCATGTGACATTCGGGCAAAATTCCAAGCAAACCTGTGTCTTAGAAATAAGAGAGTTTGCCAAGATTTCCTCGCTTCATTCCCTTTAACTAGAACTAGTTTTGAGCAGGATGTTTTGCTCCTCCAAACCTCCCCTCAATCCTAATCTCTCAACCTATGAAAACAATATGAACAAGTGATTGGAGCCACTTACATTTAGTGTGGTTGAGGTTCATTTTATCGAAAGAATGAGCAAGAGAATCACAATTAAACACTTGCAAAGCTGTAGGTAGAGGCGCGTTAGTAAATATTTAACAGCTAGTTCTCAGGGAGGAAAAAATAGCTCTGACTGTAGCATTTGCCAATTTTCCTGGTGCAAGTACTTCCACCATGGCTGATTTCACATTACCAACATGATGATACTAGATGGAGAGTATGGGAAAAGATGTGCAGTAGCACACCATTATATAGTATTTCCACCATGAAAATACAACAGATGTGAACGACTTCAAGACCGCAGACAATAGTAAAAATGTTATAAAGTCATTACAAAGTGATGAGTCTTGAAAGGCTATTCCTTTTATTTTAAATATAATTAATTTGACGTTAAGTGTAATAATTTAATTTTTAATCATGACTGTGTTAAATAACAGACTTACAAAATTCCTGACAATCTAAAAATTTGCTTGTGGGAGCCAGAACCAGTCTCCAGCACATCCACTGGGTGTTTTTCCTTTAACACTGGGCAGCCAAGTTGACATTGTGTCACAGGTTACAACGGATTTGCAAATCAGTGAAGACTTTCCCAGACCTTATACCAGTGGGATCTGTCTTGAGTAAATATCCAAGCGTGCTGAAAATTCTGAAAAGTCATATGTAAGTTGATTGTTACATGACTCAACCAGTCTGGTGCAAATAAATTCAGGTTTTTATCTAAAAATTTTGATGTGGGAAAGGCATTTGAATCAGACAAACCAAGTTTATCTCAGCTCTCCTTTGCTATTTGTGTGCCCTTGGTTTATTTGTTTTAACTTTTTTATGCCTTAGTTACCTCATTTATAAATGACACTCAAAATAGATTATGCTATGGACAATTATAAGGACTATAACCACAGTCTTTCTCAAATCCTTACATTTTCAGATACCACAATGTTATATAATTGCCCTCATGAAATGCAATAATGTAAGTGGGAAAAAAATTAGGCCACTCCCTAGGATCCCTAATGATCTTACAAGTACAGGTTTTAAGTCATTTATGAAGCTATTAAAATAAATTCTACCAACTGTAATTTTCACAAGTTTCCTCTTTTATTTAAAGAACAACTTTTGACTCTTTGAAACAGCTTCGTGAGTCACTTTTTCTTCTGCCTTTTCAATGCATATAGTGGATTCTTCATTTACAGATTTGAACCAGAGCCCAATGCAGCACTGTATTTTTAAATGTACCCAGAACTTCTAAGAGACATAATTTTCCTAGACTTCTTCACTCCCATCGCTAGCCCCTGGCTTTCTCTAGGCATTATTTTCCCCACACATACAACAGTAAACAATAGTATTTAAAGTACAAAACTTCTCAGTGGTGAGAAAACAAAGACATGTGAAGGTGTGGATGTTAGAAGATTAGCCAGGTGCATTCACTATCTAGAACCTACCCCTGCCTATTAGCCTCACTGAGCAATTTAGACTCTTTTTTCAGTATAATTAAAAATCCTACACACAGCAGACATTTGGGTGACTCATGAGGAGTCATCACTGTGAGTGTCTCACTTATAAATCCAAGGTTCCACTGACTGGAGCTATCTGGCATGGTTTTGAGAGTATTAAATAAGATGCTACATGTGGAGTACTGGGAACAATGCTTCGGTCTTAAATATATCAGGCACCTCCCCTATGTTACTTCTATGACACCATAATGATTAAAGAGGCCCCAGAAGAAGACAAAACATAAAGAGAAAGTTCTAGGTTGCTTTCCATGCCAATTTTAGACTCTTTATGTTGTAGGACATCAACATGTCCATCATCCTTAACTTTCACTAAGCGCCAGCTCTAAAGAAAGGAGAAACAAAACTGTCCTCCTCAGGTATAACTGTACACAGCTCCATGAACTCATTTCTGAATTTTTCCTTTGCTTTTGCTAGATTGTCCCTTCAACTCATCCTCTGAAACTGGAGGGGAAAATTGTTACTTTTAGCAAATATTTCTTGCTCCTCCCTTACTCCTTCCTTCATTGTATTCTCACGTGGCTCAGCTACATATACCACCAGAATTTTCAATGCTTGTGTCCCCACTGACTTTATTTTTCACAGTTCTAGAGGCTGGGACGTCTGAGATCAGAGTGCCAGCAAGACTGGGTTGTGGTAAGAACCCTCTTCCTGGTTCATAGATGGTCGTCTTCTTGCTTTGTTCTCATGTGGCAGAGACATAGAGATGGAGAGGTAGAGGGAAACGGAGGCAGGATGCAAGCTGTCTCCTATTTCTTCCTTTTTTTTAAGCTTATTTATCTATTTTGAGAGAGACAGAGAGCATGAGCAAGGGAGGGGCAGACAGAGAGGAACAGAGAGAATCCCATGTGGGGCTCAATCTCATGAACCTCGAGATCATGACCTCAGCCAAAATCAAGAGTTGGACACTTAACGGACTGAGCCACCCAGGTGCCCCATCTCCTGTTTCTTCTTATAGGGATCCTATCCCACCGTAAGCACTCCACCCTCATGATCTAATTACTTCTCAAAGACCCTGCCTCCTAATACCATACCACTGGAGATTAGGGCCTTAACCTACGAATTTGGGGAGGACACAAATATGTAGTCCATAATATCTCTTCTACCTCTATTCTACTGAATCCTTTGAAGTTCCCAATTTTTAATGACCCTAGCACCCTAAGTTTTGCTTGAGTATGCTTTGCAATCTCTCTGTGCTGGTCAAATTCTGGCTCTCTCTCACAATGCTGCATAGCTCAGAAGCCTAAAAAGGAAGTCAGCATCTAAAAAGGGGGCAGTCCTAAGAGAAAAGTTAAAATGGAAATATTTTTATTAGAAAATTAGTTTAGGGTTTATGAAGAGGGAAAAGCATCGGTTTTCCATTTTGCATAGAAACCCTTTGTTGTTTTTCACAGGATGCCAGTATTCTACCAAATACAGGGTTAGCCATGACTTAACCTTAAAAGAACATACAGAGTTCTCAAGGAGAGCGCAGCCACCAGTCAATCTCTATAAATTAAACACATAAGATCAGATCTCAAATGCCCTACACAAAGTATTTCCTGGGATATGTGCTTACACTTACTTAATAAATGTTTGTTGATTTATAGTACTAAATCTCTGGGGCGCCTGGGTTAAGCGTCTGGGCCTCAGTCAGCTAAGCGTCTGACTCAGGTCATGATCTTGCAGCAGTTCGTGGGTTTGAGCCCCGCGTTGGGCTTTGTGCTGATAATGAAGAGCCTGGAGCCCACTTCGAATTCTGTGTCTCCTCTCTCTCTCTGCCTATCCCCTGCTCATGCTCTGTCTCTCTCTCAAAACAAACAAACAAACAAACAAACAAACATTATAATATTAAATCACTTCACAACATATAGAACATTCTGAAATTGAGGAATTTCTCCTAATGTAGATAATTTTAGAATCTTTAAGGCTGTATATCACAAAATTAGGAATCCCATGAAAGAATGTGAAAGTTATTCTTATCTCCTCATAAAAAGAAAGCTTAAAGAAGAAAAAACCCTTTAATATATTAAAATAAAATCTTTTTCTAAACAGAGGCCATTTATTTTCTAGTCAAGAAAAAATCCCTACCCTTTCCCACCTAACTGAATCTCAGTCTTTCTTCTAGGCACCAAAAATAGCTCTTTCTTGATCACATGTTAGACTTGCAAGTAACATTTTGGACATGCTTTCTGGCATTAATCTATCCTTAATATTTATGTGTTTCAAAGAAGCCCAAAGAATACAGTTGAATAATGGGGAGTAATTTAAATGGTGCACGCAAGTTGTCATGAAGAAATGAAGAGGAAATTATGTCAAAACAGAATGTTCACATTACAATAAAAAAAGAAAGGAATAGTTTTCAATGCCTACTGACTTCTCGAAAAATATTTCTATCGCACTAGACTGAACTTTGAAGATGTCACACTGCTTGTGAAAACTCTTGAAGCAGAGAAAATATCCTACCTAGCACTTGAAAATAGATAAATATATTCTTTTGAGGAATATCATAACTTTTTTTTAGAAATTATTTTGCCTATCCCTGCTATCCGAATGGTTCTGACAAGAGACACATTTGTATCCATTTTTGTATTCACTGTACAACCCTAGAATTTGGCCCTATTGTCATCTCTTAAAACAGTCACTGGGCTATAGACAATTTTCAACATGAAAGTACTAGCTAGGTGATAATACCATCAACTAAGCTTGGATAGGTTTAAACAAACTTGTTATAGCAGTTACATCTTTAGACAAGTCTCCCTCTGTTTTCTTCTCCTTTCATTATTTGCTTTGTCTACAGCAGCTTCCATTTTTTTTTCTATTCTACATAAACCTCTATATTTTGTAGGATTCATCAAAGAAAAGAAGTCAGTCATTTCCTGAAGTGTTCCAAACAGCACAACCAGAAGGAAATGATAGCAATAAACCTCAATGGTTGAAATTTTTCTCATATCTCTTTTAAAAGTTGTTTTATATTTTACTAATGCTGGTCATAATACATAATCCTATTTGGGTAATAGTCATTTTTCAGTAAGTTTTTTTTTTCCTTATAGGTACACCCATTTTAACATCTATGAACTTAAGAAAAAGAGCAAAGGAATAAAGATGAGACAAGGGAGGAAGAGGAAGAGTAATGGTTTGGTTATAATGGCATTTTAATTCAGTTCTTCCTAACTACATACAAACAAACCAAAAGAGTGAAAATTAACAACAGGATCTTATTTCAGGAGGATTATTACATAGTGCTGGTGATCTCAGGGGCAAATCTGGTGGTGCGTTGGTACAGAATAACCACGAAAATAAAAGTTTGGTTTGTTTCTCAGATGGATGGTAATCTTAATCCAAACCATATTTATATTTGGTAGGGAAGTGCCAAAGTTTTGTTGAAGGAGGAGAGGAAGCTGATTTAAATATGGAAACCCAGCAAACTGCAATTAACATGCAGAAACTCTATTTGGTTTTTCAGAAAATTTGAAAGTTTAAAATAGCTATTTATCACTAAGTGGGATTTCCAAGGTAGGGATAAGTGGGGAGAAAATATTTAGATCCTGTGTTCTTTCCTAGATGGAGCTTCTGTATTGTTTGTTTTGTTTCGTTTCATGGTACATTGTGGTCTCAGTTCACCTTTCACAGCCTCTAACAGGAGCCATGTTTTCCTCTAAAAGTTTTAAGTGAGTTTTCTGTGGTGTTCGATTATTATCCATAAAGGTTTGTCCCGTTTCTCTTAGAGAAGAATCAGCGGATTCTCTTAGAGGATTCTGGAATCAGAGGATCAGGAAATCACAGGGCAGGTTGTCAGAGGACTCACGGTCTCTACACCCATGCCGTTGTTACAGTTTGTTGGTTACCTTGCACACACAGTAAGTGGAGGAACAGATCCCACTCTAATGAAGTGGCAGCTACATTCCTTTCAAAATGACCATAGTTTTTCTCTTGTGAATTCATTTAACAAATTATACAGACAAGTTTAATGTGGTCTCCAAATGGAAACAGAATGTTGAGGCTCTAAAACTGTTTCTCACATGATACACATAAAAAAAAAAAAAACTAACTCTTAAATGTGCTTGCATCCTGTTCTCAGTGTCTGCAAACTATCCTTCGCTTGAATCCTTCAGGATTCTTTCATTTGGTACCTCTGAAAACTGAAAAAATCATAAGGTTTATTTTTTTTATGGTTTGCATATTTTAAGAAAAAAATGGTAAATAAATCATTCACCCATTAAGAATGATTACTAGCACGTAAAGTGGAATACGGAATTACCTTAGATATATTACACACGATGCTTTTCGGGACAGCAGCTAATTTCAGCAGAAAGGTCATGCAAAAAATAATGTGATTAGAAGAGGTTGAAGGAAAAAAATAGCCACATATTTGGACATAGACCAAATTCCCTTTTTGCCACTGTAACTGAAAACCATTGCTTCAATATTTAATGAAACGCTTATGCTGCAGCACCTGGTCACATTGTCAGCACTGCCTAACCACTGCCTCCCCCGTGGGTCATTACTGCCGCCATCTGAAAGGGGGCAAACTGTTCATCGATGACAATAATGCCAGTCTTTAAGAATCTACAGCTACAAAACAGCAGGAGACAGAGTTACTTTGGCTTTGATCTTGGGAAAAATGGCTGGGGGCAAAATGCTGTTTCCTACCATCAGAGACTATACAGTTAGCAATAATTCTGTAAGTCAAAGCCATTCACAGGACTCAACTTGGCCGCCCTGCTTTGCTTTCTCTCTCCCCTTGCAGAAAGCTAGCAGCTCCTGGTGAGAGATCCTTGTCAACAGGAAAACACTAGTTCACGCTACCCTGCTAATGATCCAATGCATCAATACCTCAAACAATCACAACAAGCAGATGTCCTAAGTTAATATAGACTTCCCTGGGATTTTCCTGGTGAAACGCGGCTTTAAAAGGCATTAGTCTTTTGTCCTCACTAGAGAACGGCTAAATCCTGGCACCAATTCCTTGGGTATGTGAACCTCAGCCTAATGGAATTTAATTACTTTAGTGGTATTAATCATCTGTACAGTAGAGCAAAGAGTATTTTATTACCACTTTTAAGGGTTATCGGCACATTTATTTCAAATGAACTGTCAAACTGCATTACGTGTAAGGCATGCCAGGTTTGAGTTCTGCAGCTCAGGTGAAAATAAATTTACAGTTTAAAACTCTTCCCCTATCATCAGCATCCCACCCATTAATAGTTGCAGCACATATGTAAGACTCTCAAAATTAAAAGAAATTAAGTGTTGAATTAGCTATTCATTTTTTACTCTCTGGTTTTATTCCTTATTCCAACCGTTTTGACTACTCATTTGCAAAGGTTGCTTTATACCAAGGACCCCAGGAACACCAATTGGCATCAAATAGGCTGTGACACCATTACAGGCTTAGTTACAGAAAAGTGACGCTAATCTTTTCCATTATCAGGCAACAAGCACCAGCTCAATAATATAAGATTCCTCCAATTCACACCATGTAGCAAATGCTTTTGTTTTTGTTCATATTCAGGGAAAATGAATGTGTACTTCTCTCTCCTCTTGGTTGTTTTTAGCCCTATTTGAATTGTTCTATAAAGAACTCTAAGAAACTCTTGCATCATTTATAAAGCTCTCCTCCTGTGCTAAATAGATCCAAGAGTGGATTGCAAGATGCCAAACTCAGGTTAATTCTGTAGACTTCAGTAAACTTTCTGTTTGTCATAAAGCATTCTACAGAATTCAGGGGCAGCAAACCAGGAGAGTGGGGGTGGGGGAAGTGCAGGATGGGGGGTCCAGGTACAAAGGTGGCCAGAGAGCTCCTGGGGGCTCTGGAAGCAGACTGTCTGGGCTTCAGTCCCCCAGGTATTATTTATGATATTGTGGTGTAACAGGCAATATATTTGGTCTTTGTCCCCAGTCCCTGGCATAAAGCTGCTCAAACTCTTGGAATTTCCAGAGTGATACGAGTGTTTTTACCATTTACAAAGGAGCCCCTTTTGGGCTTATGCTCCTGAGGTGACTATGGGGTGGGTGAGTCCCCTAGGTAGCTTCAGGTTGGGTCTGGTCAAGAGAAAGACCAATTGCTCAGAGGGTTAGAACTTCCAGTCCCATCTGGAGACCTCTGGGAAGGGGGAGGGAAGGCAGGGGCTACAGAGTAAACTATAAAAGCTGCTGAGCAACAAGATTTGATTAGCTTCCAAGTGGAGGTGCTGAGAGAATAGCTCATCTGGGGAGACCTTGGAGACTCTGCCCTCTTCTCACACTCCTTGCCCTACGCATCTCTTCCCTCTGGCTGTTCCTGAGTTATATCCTTTCATCAAAACCCCCTAATCTAGCAAGTCAAATGTTTCTGTGAGTTCTGTGAGCTGCTCTAGCACATTAATCAAACCCAAAGAGAGGGTCGTGGGGACCCCTGATCTATAGCCAGGAGGTCATAAGCACAGGTGCAGCCTGGATGTGAAACTGGCGTCTGAAGGGAAGGCAGTCTTGAGGACTGAGCCCTTAAGCAGTGGGACCTGGTGTTATCTCCAGCTAGTGTCAGAATTAGTTAGTGACTTGGCGCTATTGGGAAAAACACACATATTAGAGATACCTTTGATAAATTCTTCAACCTCCTTGGTTTCCTCTATAAATTGGGAATATAATCATAAGCTAATTTTAAGGTTCAAAGACAGTATGTATAAATCAAATAATCTTAGCAGAATGCCTGGTATACAGTGGGCTCTGTTATGTTGTTGTTATGATTGTAAGGAGGATACAAAATACTTGGGAAGCCATATGTTCCACCTTATCACGTGGGTCAATATCATATTGAATGAATTCCCAATGAATTCTAGTGACTTCTAAGACACCTTCATTTTTTCTTTCTCAACCCACCCCTCCTCTACCAAAGTCCCCGACCTGTTCCACATCCACCTGTTTCAGCCATTTCCGCTCATCTCATTTTGGAGACATTCTGCAGTGAGAAGCAAATGAGAGCAATTTGTGACATGAGATACTGCATGTGCAAAAGACACATAATTAGTGTCAAAATGGATGCATTTGCTTTTTAAAGTCTATTTGTCCTGTGATTTCAAATGAATCAAGCTGCTATATCTCTCTCAACAGCTTCATACTACTCCATAATGAATTAAATGGCTCCTTTGAAAAAAAAAAAGTATAGCTTTATGAATAAAATGCCTTTTCAAATGTTGGGATAAGAAGAACTTAAAAAGACTCTTATGTCTAGTACCCCTTCGTCTAAAGATCTTCTCCAAACTCAGTATCTTTGAAAGAAAAGCATTCTCCAAGAAAAAAAATAAAGAAGAAAACCCTCCTCTCCACCCACCCCCATCTTTCCAAATGTTATAATTAGCAATGGGGGGGTGGGGGGCGGGAGTCGGGCGTAGGAAAAAAGCTACAGTATTCAGCAAAGGCAGAATAGGGCCCTGAATTTCCCTTCCCCAGTTTAGTTCTCTGACGTCCTAAACATGCAATCAAGACCCCAAATCATTTTTAAAGACATTTCATAAGAGAAGAAAGGATGCTCCACTCAAAGCTCTAAAATGTTTAGATTCTACGATTCGGTTCTTCTATTTACACTCTATTTCTATCCCTCTCTCTTTCTTCCCTGAAAATTCCTGTTTGGTAATGAAATAATATACCTTCCGAGTTCATTCTCTTAACTCTACCTTTGAAATAAGCTTGGTTTCTCCAAATTTCCCAAACGTTGGTCTTTACTAATGTCCTTATAGATTTGAAAAACAGAACAAAGAAGCTTTGAACCTAACAGTAACCTATGGAAAAGGCAGAAAATCATTTGAGCTTTGGGAAGACCAGAGCTATGGATGTTTAAAGGGAAAAGCATTAATAAATAATTTAATCAAAAGCAGTTGGAGATTCAAGAAAACTATCTGCACTGATCCAACCAGATATATACATATCCCGATTATATGTAAATCCAATTTCTAGTAATGGTGCATGCTTCGTATTTTGGAAGAAAGTTAAAATTAGCTATAGATTTATGAGACTAATTTTTCCCGTTTGAACAAACAGAAAATAAATAAAGGGTATCTCAGATTCTATCCAATGGTCCATGGGGATCAAGTTTGCCCCATAGTTGTCACCTGCATTATAAAAATTAACACCATTGTGAAGACTATGAATGAGGCACATGGTGAAGGGTTTAGGATGTAACCCTAGTTCTTTTATTCTTCCAACCATAAACCCTGTTTCTTCACTGTGAAATGAAGATGTTAATCATCTTAACAAGCACATGAGGAAAAATGACATAAAATTTATATACCAAGTTAAACTATATAAATTGGACATGTTATAAAATGCCCAACATTATTAAAAGAAAAATAAAATGATGTCATCTCTTTTCTTAGAGCAACCTTCCCAGTAGTGAGCTATAGCTATTTTTAGTTCTAGGTAATAGGGACAAAGTATCCTTTATAGTGAAAAAGACTTTCATTTAATCTACATTCTCCAAGCCTGGAATTCCTTTGGCATAATTTCTCTGTCCTTCAGGTATTTGCCTCTAGAGTTGGCTCTGACCACGATACGAATGATCAGCCCTTGTTAGCTATCAGAAATGATTGACTAAGTGCCCAGTTGCATAGGAAACTGGGCTAATGGGGATATCATACAAACCCAATGGATGTTTATACTCTAGAGGGCAAATGTTAAAGTGTTGTGAATGCATGTAACTGAAAATAAACATAGGTGGAAAAATAGTGAGAGCTGTTAGTTCTTACAACATGCACGATCATTAAGTTCATCATTTTATTAAACATTTCCTATTCACTAATCACTTGATTAGTACTCAGAGTACAAAACTGTCAATATCGGGATCATCAGTATTACAGAAATGATTGCATAAATTATAGTACATCTACTGATGCAGTATTATAGTATCAAAATTATCACTGAGAGCTTAGAATGGAGGAATATGTTTTTGCTAAAATGAAAATACACGGAAAACATTAACTGATCAGTTTTTGTTGTTCACAGCAAGAATGTTTTCCTTTTTTTCTAGCTTTCCCAAATTTACTAATATCCTTTTTATGTTCTTTTTCTGAGAAAACACACATACAATTAACTTTGTTAATTAGGAAAACAGAGAAGAGACTTCATTTTATACTTTTCGTGTCAATGCAGAAGGGTTTCAACCTACAATGACTGTTCTGTGTTGGTTGGACAGAGGTAAGTCCACAACTTAAAGAATGAAGCCACTAGCATAGAAGTTCTGCTTCTACCAGACTACTGGCTTTAAGTACCATTCCACTTTTCAGATACTACTATTGATTTTTATTTATTGTTGAGGTTTATTTATTGCTACTACTTATTTTATCATAAGCATCAGTCACCCAATTACCAAATGTCCTTTATTGGGCTGTTTGTGAAAACAAGTGACTTCCCACTTAAGAAAACTTGATTTTTAGAAATAAATTGTCTTTACATGAAGTCATCCCCAACTTGCTCATTTTTCTCCATTTCTATGGATATTTTCATTCTCTGCTTGACGTGTCTTAAGGCACATTGACTGAAATTAGCCTTGGTATTCTAGATGAACGTGTATCATTATTTGATATAACATCAACTTAATATTTCCATAGTATTTACTCCCTCTTTTAATGCCCCCTGGAGCCCTATTTACCTTCCTAACTGCCAATGTGTGATGGGGAGGCTTCTTCCTAGAGCTGTCCATGATGACTCCTAATTCACTTAAACAGCACACACCGTTTTAATCATATCTGTTTTCACACATACCACATCTTTTTATGAGCTGAACTGTTCTTTTGCTAGCTTAGCTTTTCTTTCATGTGAAATGTTCTAGGTCAGATAAGTAATATGGTATTCAAAGATATAATGATAAAAAGTAATGTTAGCTCAGTGGCAAAAAAAAAAACTATGTTTCACACATGGTGTTAATCATTTCTACAAATATATGAGAATTACATTAAAAGATTTTCATATGAGTGAATATTGAAATATTTAACACTTATGAAAGAGATTTATGTGCCTGTCTTGTTTTTCATAAATGTCTTTGCCATTTTACTAATTAACCAAAGATATCTTTGTTTAGACAAATTTTGTCTCCGTCGCAGCCTATGCTCTTTCTACATTACTTTTTCCTGCAGTAAAATTAAAGCACTCAGTTTTACACACTAATCATCCTCTAGGTAACAGATTGCAATATTTTGAATACAAAAGTATGAGACAGGAAGATGGGACGTTTGGGCGCTCATCCCGGATCTTTCGCCCAATGTGTGCTGTGCTCTGGAAATGTACTGCTTTCTCCTTCCCCTCAGTTAACTTGTTCAAAGAATGGATATAGAAATTTTAACTACCTTGCAAGATGTCACAATTTTTGTGGTTTAAAAAAAAATGTGATTCCCGATTATATTTCCTCAGATTACATTTGAGTGTTCTTAATCGCATCTTTATATGCCTTCCTAAAATTATAACCTGTGAGGGGTGCTTGGGTAGCTCAGTTGGTTAAGCATCTGACTTTGGCTCAGGTCATGATCTCATGGTTCCTGAGTTCAAGCCCCACACTGGGCTCTCTGAGAGAATGGGGTGAGGGGGATAAAGATGGCTGAAGCCTGCAAAGTGCACCATGGAGCTCTAGATAATTTTGACAAGAATTATTTTGGTGAAACAATGGAAACAAAAGTCTTATTGGAATAGGTTCAAGAGAGAATGCTGGGAGAAAATGACTAGGGACAATTTTTTTTTCTTGGAGTATTCCTATTAAAATAGAGAAATGGGTAGTAGGGAGCAGGGCATTTGCAGGTAGGAGAATTTTTTTAATGTCACATTATACGACAGCATTTTTATTTTGCTGTTTATTTTGCTGATGGGAGTGACCCAATAGGAACAAATGAAGGTGCAGCAGAGAGAAAGAGTTGCTGGAACAATTTCCTTTAATCGGGGAGAAGGGACAAAATCCAATGTAGAAGCTGGCCTTGGGGAGGGCAAAGTTTATCCACAGGAAGATCCACGTAAAAGGCAGAATGTGAAAATACTCTTCATAAAAGAATATGAAAGTGACCAGACCAAGAAAATGTACTATGATTTCCAGGGAGCACTAAAGACCCAGTTCAGATAGTGGTAAAGTGGGATCACCAGCAATGTTGTGAGTTTTCCTCCAGTCAGTCGTGAGGGTGCAGAGTGAAGGGTTGGATTTGTCCAGGTAAGATGATGAGAGGAGGAGCGTGAGACAATGATTCTAATCATGGACAACTGAGTCTAATTAGGAGAGGAGTAACAAGGACAATGGGTGGTGATGAGAAAAAGTAAACAAGAATGATGGATCCTAGGGGAAGTTGAGATTTAGAGGGAGAGGGCTGGAAAGATAAAAATGGTGACTGGAGAATGAGAAGCTTGAGGCTGAGATGATGGAGCAGGTTGAGTTATTGGTTTTGGCAAGGTCTAGGGCAGCAGCTCTCGGAATCCCCGGGAACGCTGGGTAAAGGAACTGTTGGACTTCACTCAGAGTTTCTGATGCCATAGGTTTGGGGCTGAACTCCCAAATTTGCACTTCTAGTAAGTCCCAGGTGATGCTGAGTCTCCTGGTCTGGGGCCCACAGTTTGAGAACCACTGGTATGGTGTGTGATCATGGGTGAGGTAGGGCGGAAAAACAAGATTGCTGTCAGAGAGGAGTTCAAGGAACGTGGAGGCTGGGGTATTAAAAAAACTCATTTATGTGACTAATACACAAACAGAGCTATTCAATCCATGACATCAATTTTATTCAGCCACCAACTGCGAGGCCGGTGTTGTGTCTCATGTGAGGTCTCATACAGAATCAATCAAACAACAAAAACAAACAAATGAAGAAACACCTTCACTTCCATGAGACGCACATTTCCAAATTATGTCTGTCTCACGGAAAGATGCAGTACATTTGTGGGATTATTTATTCCACTGCAAATTGGAGAATTCCTGGTGTACTTTGTCCAGAGCAAAGAACATGGGTTTCTGAAAAGTGACAGGTAAACGGAATAATTTCAAATGTTGAAGAGAGCTCAGTAAACAAAATCCTACCTAATCATTTTATAAAATGAACATCCAACTTATAAATTTGCATTTTTATGTATTGAGTATTTTATACATGCATTAACGTTGCACTCTTCCCCACAGGGGAAAAACGGCCCCAAACACACAATAATATTCATACAATTTCAGGCAGTTTAAGGACCCTATGAATCCCATCTATGTTAAGTATCCTTGATCTAACTGAAAATCAACCAAAGATAGAACTGCAGAAAAAAATGCTTTTGTATCTTGCCTTCATCCATACCACATACAGCCCTTTTTATGAAAAAGTGTCTTTTTAAAAAATAAAACAAATCAAATATATTTCCTAAGCACAAGAAGTTTTATAAATATTTCTTTGGACATGAAAATCATATCAACAAAAACTGAACTCATATATTTTCATGAATCCTGAGCACTGTGAAGCATCTAAAGAGATATAAGAGCATGGTTTTGGACATCAAAACATACCTCAAAACCATACTATACAATATACTATATATAGTTTTATGTTATGAAAGGGAATATAAAGCACATACACATGAAATTTACCTGCAAATACATGGGTTGAAGTAAGGATTCCAGAAGGCCAAAGGAGAGATGTCACAATATTGATAATAAATTTGTTGTCAAAATAAGAGTTCAAATATTAAGTACCCCCAAGGCAAAGGCCTTTCATGTGAGAATAGTGAAGAAAAGGCCTTCTGAAAGAAATCAGCCTGGAGTTGGACGGTGTAGAAGGAGGCAAAACAAATGAAATCAACATGTAGAAAGGATGTCTCAGAGACAGGGTTGGCTGGTTACCTGTTGGTCTGAAATCTGACATGTTTGGCAAGTTCTCCATCAAAATGCACCAGACCTGTCATTAGAGAGTGAAATGGGCCAAACAATGTGCAAGATCTCAGCAGAGCAGATGAACGGATTCAAATTAATGCAGAAGCTAACATACTAAAGTCTCCTCCAGGAAACCTGCTTCCCTGGTTCCCAGTCACTGCATAGGGAGTATTCAACTGTCAGCCTTGTTCAAAACACCCACTGTTACCATTGTCTCATCATCATATATCTGTGAGCAGTTTACAGTTTACAGAGGTGTTTCATATCCCTGGCCTCATTTCTTGCTGTTAATAGCACTTTATTGACCTTTCATTAAGCAACTTCAGGGAGATAAACAAGGAAGAAAATGGATGCAATTATTTGATCTATGTAAAATCTCATTCAACTAAAAAAAATCTTTAATAAGTGATACAGACTGACACACTTTGCACCAGAAGAGCAATGCAGCAAGTATCCTTGTTGTTGTCCCCTGGAATACCCATGTTAGGTTGAGCTTTATGAGTCAAAAGAAGAGGAACATAAGTTGATTCTGGGTAATTAAAAAGGAAAAAGGGTCTCCTTATTTTCTGAATTTCATAGGTTGTTGAAACACTGAGTTTTGCTGTTGTCTGTTTCTGTTACCAAATTCTCCAAATTAAATAATGGAGACATTATTATTACATGGAAATATTCAAGGTATTTGATTGGAAATATTAGAAATATTCAAGATATTTGATTAGTAAGTTTTCAGATTAACTTGGACATAGTAAGCATAATTTAATATTTTTTCATAATTTGCAACTTGAAAGGTCTTCTGATCATCGGTGACCTGGGGTTGCAGGTGGATGATGAGACCGAGTTCAACAACCTCAACACTAAAGGAGGGAGAGGCCAATGCTGAAAAATAAATCCACTTAATTAATGGCTCTCTTGAATTAGGATCCAGATTATTGGAATTTTAAATAATATCAAAATTTAAAACTTTGCATGTCAATTATCTTAACTATGCCTTAGCTTACCTCCTAGACCTGGCCTCTCTAGCTTTAATGCTTTATTTTAAGCCTTTAGAAAATGCTTTGTTAAAAAAGTTGAGAAGTTTCCCATATCTTGGAAATAGATAATAAAGATCTTTTGGAATACTCAAAATGTTCTATTACTTCTAACTTTTGCAACTTTCTGGAGTAAGCAAAACAGAGCTGATGGCTGCCACTCGTGTGCTGGTCAGGATTAGAAAAACCTTCAGGATTAGAAAAACCTTCTGACTCTCCAAAGGCCAAAAATACAATTAAAGTTGGTTTCAGTTTTAGGCAAGTTAATTTGGCTCTGATTATTAGAAATTAATAATTTCTATAAGTTTTATATGGAGTTTGTATATGAATATTTGGTTAAACAAAGTATTTTATTTTATAATAATGCCAGATAAAAGAGTGCACTTTAATTTTTATTCAGAATTTTAATCATTAACATTAAACTTTCCTCTCTGCAACTATCTATCATGGCGTAGTTGAAAAAAATGACTAAATTTCCTTTTGGTCATGAAAAACTGCATACACTAGCCTGGAAGCAAAAGACCTAGGAAGAAAACCCAAATAAATCTAGAACCAAGAAAAAAAGCACAAAGTATTCAATTTCACTCAACAGTGATTAAAATCCCCAAACCACATGTAAAATTCTGCTGACCAGATTCAGATAGAAGTGAAATAAAGGAAGCAAAGTTGTTTTTTTTTTATACATAGTTAAAAAAAAAATCATGGGTAATCATAAACTCCACTCCAACAGGAAAAAATAGCAAGATTTAAAATTGTTTTAATAAGGCAGTGGTTAAGAATACAACTACATTATGCTAATTATCATAGTTGTACCATTAGCCAATGTAAATTATTACACTTATTAAAGGGACAAAAACGGCTCTGTGCTTAGGAGATACAGATAAGTTATAGTAAGGTTTATAGGCTGAGAGTAAAATTATGCCTCTTTTGCAATAAAAATAATAGTTTTAAATAGAAAATAATAAATAACATGAGTGAACATGCAAGTGTATAATAATTAGTGTAACTTTTATAGAGGGCAGGACCTCAGTTTTATTATCACTAGTGTATCACATTCACTTCAGCTCTGTACAACTGTAGCTTCTGTAGTTAAAACAAATGTTTGGTGTGTAATTGGGGCTCCAATTCCTACAAGGGCACATTCTTTTTTTTTTCCTCCTTTTGCATCAACGAAGAAAGAACCAAAACAATTTTCAAGATCCCTCAATTGAATTGTCATTTTAAATTCACATCATCTTTCCTTCAAGCCCAGGTTAAAGCTTGGGAGATACTCTTGACATCCTCCCTACACCAGGAATCATTTACCCAGACCTGCGAATCCTATTCCCATGCTTCTCAAATATGTTTGCTTCTCTCCATCTCTACCAACATCCCAGTCCAAGTCGCCCCCATTTCTCACCACACTTTGTCAACAGGCTTTTCACTGCTCTCTCTTCTGATGCCCTACTCTGAAGCAGTCAGAGCATTCCAATATAACCATGTCTCTCTGGAACTTCTCACTGCTGCAGGGATAACTTCCAAAATCTTCACTTGGACCTACCAGTCCTTTAGAATCTTGCCTCACTCTCTGGCTTTATTTCTATCCAACTTTGCTATTCATAATCCAGCCTTTCCCACCCATTTCAGATCCTTTGATGTTCTATTCTCCTTCCGACCTTCAGGCTTTCCCTCTTCTTCAATGCTTTTCCCCAAATTACGGCATACTCAGTTTAACAATCTCTTGCTTACAAAAGTTTGCTAGCTATCCAGCTCTGTCAGGTCAAATATGTCTATCATATGTCAGTCCATTATATAATTATCATAATTCTAATTATTTGTTTATATGTTTATTATCCTTGTCTCCCCTGCTCTACATGTCGGTCACTCCCAAAACACATTACATACATCAACTTTGTTAGGCAGGGACCATGGAGGTCTTGTTCTCTACCGGATCTCCCAGCTATAAGAACAGTTCACACTACATAATATAAATGCCCACCAAACTGGAATAGAATACCTCCACTCCTGGGAGAAAAAATGTTCCATAGCTTTGGTGCTGGGAGTCCAAGATGGCTCCACCGAAGAACAAACCTGAGTAAAGAATAGCAGGAACTAAACCATCTTCTCTGAAAGGTGTTTGACCTTGCTCATCCTTACACATCTTATTTTGAGCATCAGTAAGTCAGGGGTACAAATAGCTAATGGACATTGTTCACATTTGTAGGGTATTCTAATAAAACAATTTTGATGAACACACTTTCTAAGCTATAAAGAGCTACGCTATACAAATGTAAGTTATTACTGGGATATGTGTGTATATGTGTGTATAAATGTTGATTTGAAGATGTATTTAGATATAATTATAAATATTTATATTTTCCCAACTGTGCTGTGATTTTTTGCAAGGGTAGAGATTGTGTCTTCTTTTAGTGAAGTAAAAATTATGTTTGTTTTTCAAAGCTGAAACAAGTAATGTCTTCTTTTCTAGGTCTTACCCAGTAATGGGTACACAATGGTTGCCTACAAATGCTTTATGAATGAAGAGTTCAATGGTCTTTGGTAATCATGGGGCAAAAAGTCATAGTGACAGGCTCTGCAAGGAATCGCTAATAAGCAGATTACACACAGCTTTCCCAGGGAAGCTTATATATCACTCCGTACTTGCTTTCCTCACAGATTAATGCAGTGGTGCTGGACCCGAGTATGAAACACTTGTGACTTATGGAAGACTTGATGGGAAGGGTCTTATCTTTGTATCTTCCCTAAGAAGAAGCCCAGTCGAATAGCAATCTTTTCTTGCTAATCGGGATTAAGATTTACAGAGTTAGCAACAGAAATATGAGAAAATTATCTAATTATTTATTTCAGAATGAATTCTTAAATGTATTGCTTTTAAGTTTCAAAATTGATAAAAAGTAACTTTTCTTGTCTATGATCAAAAAAAAAAAAAGATTAGGTATGTTAATACAAATCCAGAAAAAAATATGTAGCAAGGAAAGAAAATTATGAACAACACAAACCACTGTAATCAAAACAGTATGGTATCAGAATGGGAACAGTGGGAGATATCAGTGGAACACACTAGAGAAATCAGAAAAAGTCACTAGCAGGAACTGAATATATGGAAAATGAGATTTCAATCTAGTCAAGAAAGGATGATTTATTTAAAAATAACAACACTGCCAATAGCTATCCCTCCGAGGGAAAAAAAATCATATACTAAAATTCCAGTTTGCTTAAAAATTTAAATGTAAACCTAAACGAATAAAAATATTAGAAGAAACTTTAAGGGCTGAATTTCCAACGCAGAGATTAAAGGAAAGCAAGATACATGCAACTGTGTAAAAAATTACAATTTTTGAACGACAAATGATTCTTTCTGTACACAAAATCCATTGGCAGATAATATATTAAGATTTTGCAATCCAGGTGACATAAAAGTTTTAAAATCTAGAGTTCACAAATAGCTTTTCAAATTGATAGCAAAAAAAAATCTACCACTCACGCTGATGCACCTCGAAAACATTATACTACGTGGAAGGAGCCAGACACAAAAGGTCACATATTGTGTGATTCCGTTTGTATGAAATATCCAGAATAGGTAAATCCATACTGACAGAAAGAAGATTGGTGGTTGCCAAAGACTAGGGAGAAGGAGAAATGGGGAATAACTGCTTAATAGGTACAGGGCTTGGGTGTGTGTGGTGGGGGGGGGCAAAGGAAATGTTTTGGAACTAGATAGAGGTGTGGCTGCACAACATTGGGAATGTACTAAATATCACTGAATTGTTCGCTTTAAAATGGTTAGTTTTATATTATGTGAATTTCACCTCAGTTAAAAAAAAAGACATACCATCCAATTGCTGTACAAAGCAATTGAACAGACATTTCACAAAAGAGTGAATCTTAATGGCCAATAATTTTATAAAATACATTTAAGCCCCCCCCCCCCCCGCAGACAGGAAAATGTAAATTCCATGAGATAGTTCATGTCCATCAGATTTGAAAAATTTACAAAGAGAAGTAACCACTTACTTCTGGTGAGGATTCAGAAAAATGGTTTCATTTAACAATGAAAGCTGTAAATGTGAATTGTTCCAGAACTTTTTGAAAATAATCCAGACAGACCTATAAAAATTAAAATTATATATACCTTAGTTCCAGTAATCCTGTTTCTGGGAATGAATCTCAAAAATAAAAGCATCAGTAGGTAACAAGCATGTTTACTGAAACACAAAGAATTGGAAACAAACAAACAAACATGCCTTCAACAGGGAAATGGTTGAAGATCAACCACATTGGAGGGATCTTTCTCCCCAATGTCTTGTTACAACATGCAGAGAAGTCCAAGTCCATATACTGCAATCCAATTTTTGTAAAGCAATGGGAATAGATATGTTTATATGTCATTATATGAACATGTAGAAAGTCGCAGAAGCATGCACATAGGTTATTAGCATTAGTGACACAGTAGGGGAGGGGGAAATGCAGATGGTCTGAGGAGGAGAAAGGGAAGAGGGAAACAGAAAAAGAGACAAAACAACAGCAAAAAACCTGTCTTAATATTTATAGTCTCACTTTAAGCACGTAGAAAATAACTTTAAGCAAATAGGGAAAAACTCGGCAATAAAGGCCTTAAAACAAGGAAACCCTCACCTGGGTGAAATGAGTACAATTCCTGGAAAGTTTCCCACCAGTTTATCAGAACTCCTCTCTTGGCCACAGTGATTAAGGACTTAAGGTTTTAACCTGTCTTAGAAGGAAGCCTGTGAGATTGGGATCAGGAGCCATAGTACATCTGATATGCTTGAGTTAGGGCTCCTTTCCTGTTTGGCAGTAAGACTTTGGGCAAGTTATTTAAATTATTTAATCTGAAATTTCATTTATACTTCTATGCATTTAGAATAATAGCACCTAATTATTAGGGCTGTAGTGAATATTAAGTGAGACAATGCATAGGAAAATCTTATCACGATTTCAGTAAATGGAAACTAGTAGAAGTGAGGCAAGAACCC
Organism: Acinonyx jubatus; assembly: GCF_027475565.1. NCBI lineage: Eukaryota > Metazoa > Chordata > Mammalia > Carnivora > Felidae > Acinonyx > Acinonyx jubatus. Next base: position 75,231,744 of record NC_069388.1, on the reverse strand, counting down.
AAAACTATAGAAAACTCCAGTCCAATACTTTCCCTACTACCTATGCCGGTCTCCCATTACTGGAATTTGAAGACACTTTCCTAATTAAAAATCAACCAAATAGGGGTCCCTGTGTGGCTCAGTCGATCGAGCATCTGACTCTTGATTTCAGCTCAGGTCATGATCTCGTGGTCATGGGATCAAACCCTGTGTAGGGCTCTGTGCTGACAGTACAGAACCTGCACGGGATTCTCTCTCACCCTCTTTCTCTGCCCCTCCCACACTCATGTGCATGCGCACTCTCTCTCAAAATAAATAAATTTTTAAAAATATATATTAAAAAAAATCAACCAAATAGAAGCGGTGGGCAAACATATTTGCACTTGCCTCTGCTTCTGCCTGTAATGTTCTTCCCCAAATGTCCATGAGGCTCTTTCCTCTACCTCTTCCAGGCCTGTATTTCAAAGTCACTCTCTTATTCCCTACCTTTCCTACCTAAAATTTCAACAAAACAAAACTAAGAACTCTGATGTTTCATATCCTCCTTTTTGCTTTATTTTAGTTATTTATCTTATTTTCTGTCTTCCCTTCTCAAATGTAAGTTATTATTTGTATTGCCCACTACAATGTAAGGCAGGGATTTTTGTCTACTCTCTTCTGTATTTCTAATATGTAGATAAGTGGAACACTGTAGGCACTCATAAATATTTAGTTTATTAAGTTTAATAAGTGAGGAGCACTGTTTAAAATTTTATTGAGATATTACAAGCATATCTATATTCACATAACATACACATATATACAGAAACACATACATATACAATATATACATATAATATAATCATTATTAATAACAAATGTAAAATGTAAAGAATAATCTGACAACTTTAAAAGGATAAACTTCTATACAAGTTCTATACAAGTGGAATTAAAGTCAAGTTCCTCTTTTAAGACTTGAAGTGACTATATCAAAGATTTCAAATGGCATAAAATTAATCAGTCAACCAGGAGAGTTGAAAATAATATTGTTGGGCTCTCACAAAAGAGAATTGATACTTGTAGAATATAGCTGTTTTGGGGGACTGAGCTTTAAGAAAAGAAATAGCATCTGATCCAGGGAAGGAGTCCTTAATAATACAAGGCTATCTCTAATTAAATAACACAAATGAAACAAGATGTCATGAGCAAAGGATGTCTTCTTAATTCTGAACTTCAGATTCTGCTGTAGAAAGACATTCCTGAGAATAATTAATGTTGCCCTATAGCTACCACTTAGTGACCTTTGGATCATGACCCTAGGAGATGTGGCAAGGCAGGCATCTCTTAGAGAGATTCATAGATGGCATTGTCACACTGGAATAAGACAGAAGTTAATTCCCAGAGAGACCTAACATCTTGACTGCAATGAAAACATATTCCTTAAAAGAGGAGGGAAGTTTATACTGATAGGAATTCATTTTTTCATAGGTTTGAAGTGAGATATTTCCATTACCATCAGATATAAGAAAACATGAGATCTTATGAGGACCTTTTTAAAAACAAGACTTTTTAAAAACAAGACTATATCTATAAATTGAAGAAATATCAATTGAAATATGCTTTCTCAGGCCAAGCCAATTGATTAATTTCTAATTGTTCACCCAGCAGCCACTGGTGACCAGCCCTTCCCTGAACCCTGCGAAGGACACAAAGAAACTTATGATGTGATCCTTTCCTTTAGAAGGCTTGCAATCTATTAGCTGGGAAGATAAAACTAGCATCCAGGAAATAATCTGAGAGCAATTCAGCTTTGCCAGTACAATTACAGGAGAGCAGATATTGTCACCTTAAAGAGATGGGTGGGACAGGAGAGGCAAAGTGCTGGGGGACCCACCAAGAAGAAGGCACTGGAGGGAACAGTGAGCACAGCACACATACAGGGGCGGGGAATAAGGCAGGACAAGTCAATGAAGCAAAATCGTGCAGGACCTAAAAAATCCAGATAGAGGAATTTGGGTCCTACACCAAGGAAAAGGAGAAACATTAAGGTTGGAATTTGATCCTTTGCCTTCCTGCTCCACAGTCACTTCTCTTTATAAGGCACAGATCTCAGATTTCTTCAGTTTGAGATGAGAGCTATTTGGCTTTTCCAAATCCTCTGAAAAGGGACCAGACAGGCCATTTTATTAAGCCTATTGCTACAACCAAAACTTGTTTCTTCAAAGCACAATGAATCCCACTTGTATCCCACTATGACTGGGTTTCTCCCCCAGCACCAAAGCACAAACCCTGTCCATTTTGTCTTACTGTCCTTCTCACTTCAGCTCACAGTTCAGGCATGTCTTTGGTTGAGGTTATGATAATTTCTTACCTAATTCTGAAGGACATTTTTAGTACAATTTCCCAATAAAAATAATTTTTCTCCTAAAAATTATAAATCTAGAAATGGTCATATTCTCATTAGAAGATCTGTTATATTTTCAAGTACCTTAACATCCAAAATCAAGCTTTTGACAAAGATCATATTTTATATTTTTATGATTTTAGCCCATTTACTTATTGTAATTGAACCCAAATAGTAAAGACTCAATGATACTTAGCTTGGAGTAGGGGCCACTTATCTTTCTTCTTCACGTAGGATAGTAGTGCTTACTCATAATTACGTGCTTACCACTGGAAAGCCCTAGGAGTCACTTTGGAAAATGTGGGGACATTTTTGGTAGGTACAGTGATGGAGAGGATCCTTTTGGCATTCAGTGGATGGAGACCAGGATGCTAAGTATCTTGCAATAAGTGAGTCACTCTAACACCTAACAAAAAACTAACCTACATCCCGAGTACTTTTCCATTGTCTTACAACACATTCATATAGTTGAAAGCCCCATTTATAATCATTTGAGCCTAGGGAATAACTCCATTTTACACATCAACACAAAGCATGTCTGCCACAAATTTCACATGAACTGAATATTGTGGGAATCCAACCATCATGTAATCCAGGGAAGATTCCACACTGTTTTGTTTATCACTTTACCGAGAGTTATTCTTCACTTGGTACAGCACTTCACTGATGACAAAGCCACTCCTTTGTCTGAATAGTCAACACATCATGCTGTACCAGCAGCAGTGAGTCATGGCCCTCATATACATTACAGCAAGTTTTGGCTAACTTTGTTCCGTCTCCTGGTATAGTGCTCCCAAGCATTCACATCCTAAGATACATAGTACTTTATCATAAATCCATAATCCTTTCTTTTATCATTATAATTAATGAATTATGTTGATTTTTAAAACAACTTATGTATATACCAAGTTATATTAAATATGAATTTCTACTCAAGATAATAAGGAGAGTTACAAAATATTTATAGTAAAAAGATTAATGGCTCGGCTAAGGTTAAAAAACATCCACGCAGAATATTTTGCCCGTTGTCAAAGGAGTTAATTTATATCTTGTTTTTACATACAAAAAGCTGTATATATTTAAGGTATACAAATTGACAAGTTTAGTACACCCATAAAACCACCACCACAATATGCTGTGAACATAGGCATTGCTTCCAAAAGTTTCTTACTGAACTCTATATTACTAGTTTTTAGTGATAACAACACTTACCAAAAGATCTACCCTCAACATCATTTTAATAAAACTTTCTAAGCAGAGAAAATATAAAGCTGTAATCATGAAATGCTGGCCTTAAAATATACCCACAATCACTATTCATATTCTAATTCATGTTAATTAAAACATGACAATAAGCTGCTCAAATTAAACAGAAATAAAAGCATCTATGAAATTATAAAACAGTTTTCTTTGTCATATTTCTCTTCTGTCACATATTCTAAGGGAGAAAGCAAAGACATTCTCCTGTAGAGTCAATGTTTTATTTCTTGAGCCTTGTTTTATTCACATTTTTTAAAGTAATATCTACACCTAACATGGGGCTCGAACTCACGACCCCAGGATCAAGAGTCACGTGCTCTAACAACCGAGCCAGCCAGGCACCCTGAGCCTTTTTCAATTAGAAATTTACAATATATAAGATGGCTTTTAAAAGACATTAGTAACATAAGCCTTATGCTGTACCATCAGACTAATGACTTCTATCTGAAAAGTTATTCGACAAGACAGAGTACCAAAGTAAATATAAAATTACCTATAGCTACCAAGCCACTGAGACCTTGAAAGGAGCTGAATCTTAAATATTTCCCTATCATATTACTATACGTATGCTATTAATAACAATTAAATAGTAATATATAATTAAAAGTTGCACACTTGCTCTTACTGTGCCAGAAAGAGGCCTTTGTTGTAAAATAAAACATTTTTTTTCTATGCTATCAATTTCAGTTAAAATATAATGATCATTTACATGTAATGCTGGACAATAAGTTATACTATCTGTTATTTAAAGTAATTATTTCTGAGAGTTCAAAGTATTTCTTTCCTTTAAAATCTTGAGAAGTTGGGGGAGCCCGGGTGGTTCAGCTGGTTGAGTCTTGACTTCAGCACAGGTCATGATCTCACAGTCATGAGGTCAAGCCCCTTGTCAGGCTCTGTGCTGGGTGTGGAGACTGCTTGGGATTCTCTCTCTCCCTCTCTGTCTGACCCTCCCCCATGTGCGCTCTCTCTCCCTCTCTCTCAAAATAAACTTTAGAAATAAAAATAAAAAACAAAATAAGATCCTTTGAACTTTCAATTATTTATTACAATTTTATAAATGCAGCCAAGAAGGCGCCCTGGTCCTTAAAAACAAAGCCAAACAAAAACAAAAACAAAAAGGCAGAGCTAGAGACCGTATAGGGGCTGTACGCCCAACTTGGTTGACTTGTTCTCATTACACTCCTGAAATTTGAGAAACACTGTACCTGAAGAATATTAGCATTTTTATTTGAAATTCAAAAAGAAAGAAAGGTTAATGGGAGATGAAAAACTATATGTATATATATATATATGTGTGTGTGTGTGTGTGTATATATATGTGTGTGTATATATATATATATATATATATATATATATATATATATAGACAGAGAGAGAGAGAGAGGGAATGAGAGAGAGAGATGGTGCAAAGTCGGTAGAAAAAGAATGATTTCACCCATCTGGAAAGCTTCTTGTATACGTAACAAACCACTTTTAACCTCAGAAGAAACCACTTTTAACCTCAGAATACTGTCCAACATCTTATGTTAAATCTGTTCATTCAATATATTTTTACTTACATGTAAATTTTTACTTTAAGAAGCAGAAAAAAAACCTGCCCAGTATATTAAAGGAATTAGAAATATGGCAATTAAAAATATTCTATAGATAAAGGCAAGTTAATCTTTGTTGGAAAACATTTGATAATTATCTTCCTAATCAACATGCTTTATAGTTTGCCACGATTCCATAGACTAAAGAGAAGAAAACAAAAAAGAGAACAAAAAAATCTGAAAGTAGGTAAATTAAATTAACTGAATTGAGGAATATGTACATAAATATATTATGCATATGCATTTTATATTCATAACATAATTAAAGAAAATGATTAACTTTAACAAAAAATTTACAATTCTATCTTAAACATACAACAGAAATGTACAAAACTCGAGATTTCATACAGTTATTTGCTAATACTCACTACACAGAACAGATAGCAGACTTGGAGTCTCAAGGTTTAAATCCATAAAGTTTCCTTAAGTTCTCAATGTTACCACTTTCATTTTTATCTAGGCCAAAATTGTTTATAGAAGCAGAAACAAATAGACTGTTGACTAAATTAATGAGCTTTCTCAAATGTTGAATATACAATAATAAAGCAACATAGGTAACTTAAAAATATTGTGCCTGTTTATAATAGCTGCCGTTAATAATAAATTGGAGGGAAAAGCAATGCACAAATGTTTGCCTTTTCTCTGCCTTTAAGCATATTGGGAATCCACATTTTAGAAGGGAAGGAGGGAAGCTCCGTTTCATTCTGCTATTGATCTATCAGACAAGAACTTAATCAATCTTCTTTATAAGCTATTAAAGCTGAGCTCGAGAAATGAACTCACCTGACGCATGCAACATTGATTGCCTCTTTCTAAGAACTGAATATGTCAGTCTTATCTGCAGCTGTGATTCAATTTTTAAGGGACAAGATTTTTCCTTCATTAGCTTCCCCAAAATGCTCCAATTAAGAAAGAGCATTTTGATAGTGGTCCAGAGTCAATGACTAAAACAAAATGAAGACCATAACCCTCAATTTCAATCACAGTCTCCAGAGAAAACAAGAGACCAAAAGCATATGTTCATCAAAGGAAATTCAGCACTAGTCCCAAGATCCTGCTCTAGCGTGAATTCTGAAGAATGTTCTGGCAGTGTAAACTAATGTGGAGACCTTAAGCTCAGATAAATCTTGGAAATTCAAAGGGAAACCCCAGGCAGCTGTAAATCTGTCTTTACTGCATATACGTTTCAGCCAGGGGCTTCTCTATGTTGTATTAGGTTATGTGACATCCCATTCGGCATCTAAGTACCTCATAAATATAGGCAGAGAGGTCACTGTACATTTACAGGGCACCCCCAATGTGCTAGATGCTATACGCCGAGGGTGGGTGGAGGGGGAAGGCCCTACATGTTCAGTTTATTAGGAAAGGTTAATAGCACAAATCCTCAATGACTAAAGAGAGTTCCCTTTGGCTCAGCTTTCTGGTTTCCATTTCTCTTTCTAGATCCCTTAACAGTCAAAAAATTAAATACTGGGAGAAACAGCAATAAAGAGTTGTCTCCACAGTGTTCCAGGGCTCTTGAGGGTATTTGCCCATTGCAGTATGAAGTGTTGCCAACGCCCTGGTATAATATGAAGAACATTTTGTCCGGATTTGTTGTTAGCTTATTTTCCTACGGTAGATAAGAGGGGAGACAATATCTAGTCCCACCTCCCACCCCCTCCACCCCCTACTTTCCCTTTATTTCTCTATATTCTCGGCAAATAGAACAGAACCCTATCATAGGCTGTTGGGTTTCTTCGACAATATCTGATGTTCACAGCTCTCCAGTCACACCCACCCGAATCCCTTCACATCCTTCTTAATGAAGTCACCCACAGGCAAGGATTGTAGCAAAGCACAGAGAGAAGCAAAGGGCCCAGGGCAACATTCCATATCAGAACTGTCTCCCGCACCCTCCTGCCCAACTGTTTTCTGGTAGTTTCTCTAAAGCAGACTAGGAAGGGACTAGATTGAGCCACATAGATGGAGGAGCCAAATAGACACTGGCTTCACCCTCAGAACCTTCATCCAGCCCCAGTGCCCTTAAACCTCGAATCCCAACAAAAGAATTAATCTCTCTGCTATTAAAGGTGCTATAGTGTGTGTGAATTCCCTTAGAAATCCAAGGAGTTAATGGCCTCAATATTTCCAGAATACTTAATGCATTCAGAAAGATGGGATGCAGTATGGGGTCTAATGTTTATTTATTGCAAAAGTCAAGAATAGCTGGAAGTCCATTAAGAGGATGTTCAGCAGATTATATTAATTTGTAATTAATTTTCAGTGGTATTTATGAGAGAACCCTTAATCAGCATAATTCAGACTTTGAAAATTATAATATTAACTAATATTAATTAAATAATAATTTATAAATTTCAATAGTTTTAATTATCTTTTGATTAAATTACCTGTTAGTCAATTCCACACTGCTTTTGATATTAATTAGCTAACTTAAACATGATCTACTGAAACTACTCCCCTGTGGATTAAGGCGTATTGTCTAAACAGGTCAACACTGAGATACTTAAGTGTGACAATTTAGATTGCATGATTAGCAAAATTAATTGTTTCAGGCACTGGCTTTTTCATCCTCGATTTGCCAGCGGGTAAGGTCTTTAAAATATGCCCTGAGTTTCCCTGGGCCCAAATCTGAGGCATCCCACATTCTGTGATTCCCCCTCCCCGCCCCCAACCCCCCTCCTTCTGCGTCCTGTTACAGAACATTCTACTCTTTTGAGACCTAAATTAGTGTCAGCCTATTAATCAGCCAAAATACGTCAGAGGAAAATGAAGTTCTGAACCCAGCTCCCTCTACAGGCAGACTGCTTCGCCCTCTCTCACTGCAGTGTCTGGCAATGGAGCTGGGACCTCAGGGCCACAGCCCAATTTAGGTCTCCTCTGTGTAGTGACAACCACCACAGACCTCATTTTTTTTTTTGAATGTTAATATTTAATTTAAAGCCACCTAACCTCAAGTTCTCAAAGATAAGTGTGTCGTTGACTCCACGGGAGTCTCTTTTGCCTCGGCTTGGAGCTGCGGACCCTTCCCCCCACCCCCAGCCCACTTCAACGTGGAAATTGTACAACCTCCCTGATATAATATGAGGAACATTTTCTCCGGATGTTTTGTTAACTTGTTTTCCGATGGTAGATAAGAGGGGAGACAATATCGGCATCCCACTTCAGAAGTGGAGATCTTTTTTAAATGGGTCTTTTGAAACCAGCTATCAAAGTGCAGTTCGTTTTACTCATTAACATCATCAAGAGAAGCAGAAGGATACACACTAGACAAATAAAGGAAGAGAGGGATTTTATTTTTGCCATGTGAAACATTAAAAAGCATGCTGGTTTCCAGAAGCTATAATTGATCATCTTTTAGAGAACACCATGGGATTATTGAAGCTCTACACCAGCTAACGTGACATAACTTTCGTTGTGGATACTTCTTATTTTGGGGGCAACATCCTCACCCGGAAGGTGTTACAGTTTTACAAACGGAAGTCACAAGCGATCATTTTAGGTTAGTCGTATTATAACACATATGACACTCGAAAGAATTTCATCCCAGAACTCCCTATTTACAATGATTAATGGGGATAACTTATATCTCAGAGCCCTGGACCTTCTCCAGGACGGTATCTGTTAAGGGTGTCTTGCATTGGGGCTAAGAATAGAATAGCACGTGAACATGAAAAGCAATGACAGTACATGAAGCAAAAGAAACATTTGTTAAGTCCCGAAATTTTGCAAATAGAAACAAAGAGAATTTGTAATGTTATTTCTGACTTATGCAACATTTTTCTGCCAATTATACAAACTAAGCCTATAATATATACATATGATACAAGAATGGGTATATTGTACAGATCTGAATTATTTTTATATCTATTATATTTTCTACTTATATTTTCTAATTCAAGATCTTGTGATTTTCTTTTGGCTTTACCTTTCATTGCTTAGATTATTCTTTTCAAGGAAGGAGCTGTTACCTTGCCAGACACAATATAGAAAATTCTTTCTATCTATATGCTTGAAAAAGAAAATAGCTTTTTCCTTCAAAAATTAATTTCAAGTGACTTGTAACTGTTTGAATGGTGTTAAACTCATGTTCATGGTATACTTCTGGGTGGATGATTGATAAAATGTTCAATTGACAAGCAATTTTTGTATAAATGCCAATGACAGATTCTGTTAGTTATTGTGATAAAAGGAATAGGGAGTGGCAGGGATAAGGACAAATGACCATAATGTGAAACATAAGATTTTATATTTATCAAATCCATAGCATCAAAACCATGAGTTATGAAAAAATGAATTCACTATTTGAAAATACTTGAACTCAAACCTTCACTTGTACAGCACAAAGAGAAAGCTAAGTACCAGGTGGGACTCACTGGGAAAATATCACTTAAAATAAAGTTAATTTCAACTGGAAACCACCATATGCATAAAATGTGAAATACAAAATATGTGAAATATAAAATATAAAAAATATATAAAAATAAAATAATCCTAAGGAGAAATGGACAGAAACGAAGAAAACAACAAAGTTTTATTGAGCCACTAAAAAAAAAAAAAAAGGCTTGAATAAATGGAGAGACATATTTCTCTTGAATTGGAAGACCCATCATTGTAAAAAATGCAAAATATTCATCGTTAACGAATTCACAGCTATACATAATTCATGGCCATACATAATTCCAGTTAAAATCCAACTTTTTTGATTTGGTCATTCTAATGATCATCTGTCAAAACTAAGTAAGAAGAATGGGCAAGAATAAATAAGAATTTGGAAAGAGTATTGGGGAAGGAACTGACACTGTCAGTTATCAAAATGCATCACCAAACAACAGTGGTGAAAGCAGTATGATACTGGTTCCAAAACACCAGTCAGATCAAGAGACGGAAGTGGAATCCCCACAAACATAAGCAAATGTATATTAAATGTTGACTGTCACAATGATGGGCATTTCTATCAGTTGGGAAAGAAGCAAGATCCTGGGACCACTGGTAAACTATTTGGAGAAAAAAATGTGGGATACTTATGTCACATTATATTAAGAAGAAAATTCATTCCACAAATAATCTTTCAACACATTTTCCATCAAGTGCTTCTATATTCTAGGCACTAGTTCCACTTCCCAGGTTCGGAATAACCGAGGAAGAAGAGAAAGAAAAAGACGGAGGAGGAGGAGTAGGAGGAGGAGGAGGAGAGGAGAAGAAAGAAGGGAGGAGGGAGAGTCTTTGACTTACGTGAGTTGGTATTCTGGGGCAGACATTTTGTACGAGCCAGACAATGAACCAATGAACCAATGAACCAACAGTATTAGTTTAGATAGCAATCAGTGTTCTGAGGAAAACTAACATAGAGTAACAGGGAAGGTTAGACCTACTTGAGATAGGAGGGTCAGAGAGGGCTTTTCTGAGGAGTCGTTTGGGTGAAGACCTAGACAGAGTGAAGGCATGCGCCATGTGGATTTGGGAGTAGAAACTTTCAACTAGAGGCGACTGCAAGAGCAGAGGCCCTGAGGAAAGAGTTTGCATGTGTGTCTAATAGCTGCAAGGGGGCCGGTGCAACTGGAATACAGAAGAGGGGTGGGAAATGGGGAACCCAGAGCCAGATCATGCAGGGCCCTGTAGGTCATGGTGAGAAGTTGGTACTGTAGTTTGTTCTAAGTGTGATGGAGCAGGAGAGTGCTGTGATCTAATTTAAATTTTGAGAGAAAAGGGGAAAAGGGGCGCCTGGGTGGCTCAGTCAGTTAAGTGCTCCAACTTCAGCTCAGGTCATGATTTCGTGGTTCATGAGATCAAGCCCCCAGTAGGGCTCTGTGCTGACAGCTAGGAGCCTGGAGCCTGCTTCGAATTCTCTCTGCCCCTCCCACACTGGCACTCTGTCTCTCTCTCTCTCTCCCTCTCTCAAAAACAAAAGAAAACATTAATTTTTTTTTTTAATTTTGAGAGAATGACTGTTTTGTGAGAAGTAGATTATCAGAGGCCAGAGTAAAACCAAGAACACCTGTCAGGAACTCTTGCTGCGGTCTAGATGAACGTGATGACTTGGAAACAAAGAAAATAGCTGGATTCAGGACACACTTTGAAGGCAGAGCCAACAGGATTTGCTTATACGCTGTATGTGGGATACAAAACAAATTTTATCTGAATGATGCAAGAAAAAAAAATAACTGAAATAATATCATCACATTCACAATATTTTAGCCAACATGAAATCTTGGGATAAGAAAGGCTTTTTGAGAAATAGAAGAAACAGTTCTTTCACTGGTGAAAGAAGTCATGGATGATTCCATAAACCATGCGTTCAGAATCTGAGAGGTAGCTAGACAATGATGTTACGGTTTTGTGGGAGGCACCATTATCCATTTAACTCATCCCCTCTTCTCATGTCTGTCTCCAATAGTAGAGGCTACTTGATGCATTAGAATGGAATTCACACTAGAAAGGAAAAATTAAATCCATAGTCCCCAAACCTCATTTCAATTTCTTCTCAGCCTCAGGAACCATCAGCTGCTTTGCTGGGGTGGTTGACTAGGTAATACAATTGATGATTTAAATTCCCACTCCTCTTTCCCTGCTCATTTTCTAGAGATGGGGCCTTGTGTTATGAACTGGCCCAACATTAAGCATCCAAATAAAAAATAAAGATGAGCTGTTGGCGCATATTCACATGATAAATTATTATATTTTTGGAGAATGATAAACTTCTAACTATAATGTTAAAGTTTTGTCACATGATTCCTAGAAATTTTTAAAGGAATTATGTTATATAACTCATGGTAACAGTATGTAAGTTTGGTCTTTTAAGTTCACTGACACGATTATTTTTATTTGATGTAAAGTGGATACGTAATGTCATTATATACAGTCTTACTTACCAAATTGCTATTAAAGAGACAAGAAATAAAAATTGATCTTGAAAACTGAGCTAAAAATATTGAATTTGGATTAGTGTCCTTTATTTTCATACATGTGCCTTTGTGCACATCCTCACATATTTCACAATTTCCCACAATACCTAATTATTAGATGTGCGATTTATCTCCTTTTTGGCTTTTATCTAAGGTTTTACATAGCTTGTAATAATATGTCAACAAAATTGGTGATTGTACCTTGACTTGTAAAATAAAACTCATTTTAAGAGCATCATAAATCTAACAGAGCATGTCTGGTGTTCGGATTGGTAGAAAATTGGATGTTAAACACTGGGGACAAACTGATCTTCTAATTCTGGTACTTGAGTGAGTACTAAAAGGAGAAAGAAGACGAGAGAAAAATCGTTACCTGGAGTTGATAGTTTAACTGATCATGATCAATTTGGAGTGCTTCTTGCTTAAGTAAATGACCTTTGGGGTGATTTCATTAGCTCCACATACTGCAAAAGGTTATATCTGAATTCAATGCTATGATTGAGTCTAAGCATATAAAATCTCAAAATAGTTTGAATGGGTGTTAAAAAACAAAACAAAACAAACCCGATTCTTTCTGAGACAAAGAAAGACTGAACTGTAAAGCCCTGCTTGGCACTGTTCTCTAATTGTTGGCTTTACGTGTGAGTAAATATTTGAGACACTGATACCATCATCACTTTGATGGTTGTGGTTAGGAAATGACTTCAAAATTAGCTGCTACTTCTGACTCTTTGGTACATAAGGTGTGCTCCTCCTGGATCTACTTTATTTGATGAAGTCTCTTTACCTTTATAGAGTTGAAACGCCCTATAATCGTCTGGTTTGGATTCTACCTTCTTTTCCCTCATAAAAGTCTACAAGGCATAGACTTATTTTATTAAATTAGGATATGCCTTAAATGCCTGTGGAAAGAATTTGACGTGTCTCTTTGAGAAACACCAGGCAGAAGAACCAAGAAAGGATGTTTGAAAAACAGATTAGGTATACGTATCTTCACATGCAGATACGTAGCTAGCAGAATGGGCAGGAACCAGGTCTTAATCCGCATGTGCTGATCTTCACATGTTGCTGGTAGATGAAATAGGGCCAAATGTTGTCGCTAAATACCCCCATATCAAGAATCATGAAGCTTTAGGAAAAAATGTAAATGTTTATTAAAAGAAATGAAACTATATTTTTACCCAAATGACCTTGAAGCCAATCTAATGATTCATTTTCTTGACATTTCATTGTCTTCAGTCATCATTGCTCTTTGGGATATTTCAAAAAATGCTGAGGTAATCCCTGTCTTTTATATTCGCCTGTTTGATAACAAATCCCTTACTTGAAGGAGCAGAACTACTTTTGAATTCCTTCCTATTCTCTTAATTTCTCCCCCAACGTCTTCCCTTCGTTTACCACAGCCTTTTCACAACAGGGGCCACTTCCCCAAACCTCAGTCTCCACCTCTTCCTGAGTCTCCGGTCAAGGACGGGATCTGTGGCCACGGACAAAGGGGAAGGACAGAAGAAATGATATGACCCCTCGGGGGGTCCCTCTTTCCTCTCATCGTCCACCTCGCTCCGGATTCCACATAAAGGACTTCAAACCAGACTCCACTACCTGCTGGATATGTGACTGAATGTCATCACCTTGCATCTTTGAACCTCAGCTTTTTCACCAAATGAGACTCAAAACTCCTGTCCTACCTACCTTACAGGGCTGCTAAGAAGTCTTCTGAATTAAAAGAACCTAGTGAACCATTTGTTACTTTGAAAAGTTAAAAGATGGCTATTAAACATTTTATTTTAAAAGAAGCAGAAGGATCAAGTGGAAAGGGTGAGATGCAGAGGCCTGGCTTGCAGTCTCCACACTGCTACTTCCTGGTCGTGTGGTCCCAGGCACTTCACCCAACCTCCTTGCACAGGTGCCAAAGGAGTGATAAAGGCATCAGCTCATCTCTCACCTATAGAAGGTGGTAATAGTAATATTTACCGCAATTTCTTCACAAGGATTGAGAATACGATTTCAAAAGTTCTTTGTGAACTACAAACAGAATACAGTCGTCATCAAACTGGCTCTATAGAAACTGTGTTCAATAGGTGCCATCCTAGCTCTTTTTACATGAAATATAGGACACTCTCCCTTAGTCAAGAGCGGTGATTCCTTAGAAACAAACAGTATATATATAACCTTTTCCCTCAAACACTGGTAACCTTTTATGAATTACATTTATAAACTCAGCATTGCACAGTATGAATGTGTGATTGTTAAATTAGTCGGTGGATTGATGGTATAGAGTAAGATGTTTTTTAGGTTTTGCGGCTTGATGGATATTGGATGATTAAAAGAAAAAAAAGAATTAAAACTAAACCTGACAGAAGGGTAGTGGCTACCCCAGGGGAAAATTAGGAGTTGTGACTGGGGCGCTAGGTAGGGAAAGGGCATTTCTAGGGTATTGGGGATGTGCTTTTCTTGGCCAGAATGAGAACCGCATGAATGTTCACTTGGAAATAGTCATTGAAGCTATGCTTTATGTTTTATATGCTTTTACTAATTGTGTGATATAATTTGAAATGAAAACATTTTAAAAATTGAAAAAGAAAAACAGGGGCGCCTGGGTGGCGCAGTCGGTTAAGCGTCCGACTTCAGCCAGGTCACGATCTCGCGGTCCGTGAGTTCGAGCCCCGCGTCGGGCTCTGGGCTGATGGCTCGAAGCCTGGAGCCTGTTTCCGATTCTGTGTCTCCCTCTCTCTCTGCCCCTCCCCCGTTCATGCTCTGTCTCTCTCTGTCCCAAAAATAAATAAACGTTGAAAAAAAAATTTAAAAAAAAGAAAAAGAAAAACATAACTGCCAATTTTGACAACTTTCCAAATTTATAATGCTCCATGGGAAACAGGGGTTCAATATTCTGTTATCCTTTTTCACCCATTTTAATGGCAAAAAAAATTTATTCACACTGAATTCTCCCATATATTGATGAATGTACAAATGAGAAGAAACACGGCCCTACATGTCAGTGTTATCCTGACACACAAGTGGTAATCCGTGTTTGCACATATCATCTTGGACTAACCCATTCCTCAGAGCTGATATTTCTATATGACTAAACATGCAGGATATGGGATAATTAAGTCCTACATATTTTAAAGATGTAGGGAGATAAATAACCATTTTGGCCACGCCCTAGAATTTGGACATGCTACTTTTCCCTTTCTTCCTTTAAAACAGGAGATCCTCTTTCTGCTTCCACTCCTGCCCTAGGAGAGTGACCCAACACAAATGTTAAAATGACGTTTTCTGGTTTATAATAGAGTAAGTATGATTCAGAGTCTAGAGGTAGACTGTCTGAATTCAAATCTCACGCACCCCCCCCCTTATTTTTTAAGTTTGTTTATTTGAGACAGAGAGAGAGAGAGCACGAGCAGGGTTAAGAGCAGAGAGAGAGAGAGACAGAGAGAGAGAGAGAGAGAGAGAGAGAGAGAGAGAGAGAGAGAAAATCCCAAGCAGGCTCTATGCTCTGCACTAAACCTGATGCAGGGCTCCATCTCACAATCGTGAGATCATGGCCAAAATCAAGAGTCACACACTCAACTGACTGAGCCACCCAGGTACCCCTCATATGCCCTTTTTATTAGCTACGTGAATTTGTACAATTGCGCCTCAGTTTCTTCATCTGGTAAATGGGTACAGTAGTAGTACCTATATCATAGGCTTGTTGTGATTTAATACATGCAGAGCGCCTATGACAGTGCCTCACACAAACATAGTAAATGCTTAGTCAGTACGCTAGAAATGAAATCTTCCTTTTAGGTCTAGCTTTGCTTTTCTGAAGCCCAGAAATTCCTTCTTACTTAATCAAGTTTCTCATGCCCTTCTCTGAACCATTTGCCTGCTTAGGAATAGATACTAAGTATTATTCATTTTGTTACATTTTGTCTTGTCCCTTGCTATCTAAAGCAGACCTTACAACAGATTTTCCTTTCATGCTATAAAACCTAAAACATTTTTTGGTGGCTGGCTCATTAAAATATCCTTTATTTTCTGACTTTGAAAGAACAGAGGCTTCTCCATCATCACCATCCCATTTCTGCCGCCCCTCCTGCCCTAGCAGGACGATCCCACGTTAAGTTCTAACATTCTCTCTCACCCACTAGCCTCATGCCACAGACGCCTGTGCTTTTTAAACCATATAGAAAACATTAGCTGGGTCAATGTATTTGTTTTTTGGTAGAAATGGAGAAAAGGGGGGAAGATGAGGTGACAAAGTATCCTGGAATACCTAAGAATGTAATCATGGCTACAGTATTCACTCAGAGGATACAGATCGTGCCATCGCTAGGAGGAATCCAAGCAATTATACGAGCCCTCTGTTTCAGATAAGGACACTGAGTTTCAGACAGGCCACCGCCTTACCCAAGGCAGTCAGGAATAAATACAGAATAGAGCCAGGTTTCCCGCCTCTAGGCCAGCATTCTTTCCCTCTTCTATCTCGTGACATCTCTCAGACAAAGTGTCTAGGCTATGATATCTCAGAGGAAAAGTAATTAATGAATAACTAGGCACACGGCTCAACAACAAAGGTAAATGGCTTTTATACATCAAGGCAAAATCGGGCAGAAATACCACTGCCTGCCATCTTCAGCTGTTCAGATAATTAATATTTTTAGAGTGCTTAAAACATAATCACATGCATTTAATAATTCCAACAACCCTATGAGAAAACTTACTTTCTCTTGCCCAAAGTCACAGAGCAAGTAAGTAGTTAACTCCCAGGCTCAGGCTCAAACCTTCTTTAAACACTGACTTACATTCTTAAGCAAACCACTCAACAATTAACTGGGGCACTACGAAGCAAGCGTGTGGTACGGGAAAAGACAGAATAAAAGAGTGCAAACCAGGTAAACAGTTCCACAAAGTTAAGGTAAGCGCAGTAGTAGAGGCATGCATGGGACGCAATGAAAGCTGAGGGAAGAGGGCGAAGGAACTTTCCGGGAATAGGCACCAGAAGCTAGGTTTTAAAGAAAGAGGAAATAGTGGCCAGACCAGGCTGTAGGAGATGACAGCAGAGGGACTAAAGAATGTGCGGTAACAACGATAACAGTTACTTTATATACAGCTCTTGCTATTCTCTGTATTTCACTGATTAGCATAGTAGATGCTATTATATTTCCCTTTATAGTTGAGAAACGGGAGGACCAGAGAGGTGAAATCATTTGCCTCTGTTACACAATGTTACACACGAGCCCAATGTTACACAACGTTACACAGAGCCTAAATTTCAACTTGGGCTCCGAATGCTTAATAACTTCTCCGCATCCCACCACTCACACCATGTGAGAACACAAGAACAGTGCTTGTTCAAGGACAGGCAAGTTATCTAAACCACAGAAGCACAGGCTATGCAAGAAGAAGTGTAATACATAAAGGCTAGCAGAATGGGCAGGAACCAGGTCTTAATCCGCATGTCTGCAAGCGTGCTATGGTGCTTGGTGCTTGGTGCTTGACTCTGCCTGGACAATGATGGGATGCCTGCCACCAAAGACTATTTACCAGGGAGGAGGCATAGTCAGATCTAGGGTTAGAAGCATCTTTCCTGATAAACCCAAAGGTGGAAATAGAGACAAGGAGACCACATAGGGATCTCTTATGATAACATAGGCAAGAAATAGCAACAAATGAAACTAAGATAGTGGTACTGAATATGGATTCAACAGATACTTAGGAGGTAATGTATACAAGACTTGGTGTTTGAAGGAAGAATCTCAATCTACACTCAAGTTTTTGTGGGTTTTTTTTTTTGGTTTGTTTCTGGTTTTTGTTTGTGAAACGTGAATGGTAGTGTCTATTATCCACTTAGATATCAAATAGAGAAGGGGGTGTGGGTTTGGGGAATTGTGTGGAAATTAGTTCAGCTTTGGACATGATGATTTTGCAGTCTTTTTGGTGAGAGAAACCAGAGAGTTATCTGACAGTCAGTTGAGCACATAGATTTGGTGCTCCAAAGAGACGTGGGGTTCAAGTTGGTGTGTGGTGGGGAGGGTCTTGGCTACAAATGAGAGTAGCTGGGCAGCCGTCGTAGAGTCAGAGGAAGTACAGACTGAAGAGGGAGCCCCGAGAAATGGCCACTTAAGGAGCTGGTAGAAGGAGAGCACCCAAGAGGCTGCTTGAGAGGAAGGAGGAAATCCAGTAAGTCCCAGTGTCACTGGAATCTAAGAGAGAAGGAGCTTCAAGGAGAGAGAACTGGTCCATAGTAACAGGCGCTATAAAAAGGAAAAATAAGACAAAAGCAACCTAAAGGTAGCTGCTGACTTCTCACTCATCCTCGCATTTCTTCAAACCACTTGAGAGCCTAAACACCACCCAGTAAAAAAGCAAGGGGCTCCCTTGATTGTTCAATTGGCTTATATGTGGACTGCTCCTTGACGTGCAAGAGAAATTAAGGAGGAATAGGAACAAAATGCAATTTATTTGGCCATGTTATGGACAGTTAGAAAACAACATGGACTAACAAGTTGAATATATAATAGAGCTATGGATAATTGTGCTATGGAGAAAAGGAAACAAGTAACCATAAGTTCTGAAAGAGAAACGTTGTGCAACAGGTATTAAAGAAGTGTATTGTCAGGTACAAGTTTAAGAAGTGGTCAGCAGCGTCACAGGCAGGGCTGTGCTAACAAATAAATCCACCAATGTATCTTTATGATGCATCTTCTAGGCTTCACATTGCCATGGGCACAGTGGGTGCTGCCCCAAAGCATCACGTAGGGTCTTGGATAAGGAGACAGGCAACACTAACACACAGGCAAAAGCAGGGGTCAGCAAACACATGGATAATAATAAGGGCTTCTGTGTCAGACAGACCGGAGATGAAGTTCCCATTTCCACCCTTATTAACTGGTAGGCAAGCTAGGTAAATAGTATAAGCGTCAGTTTTCTAATTAATTATATATAATATTCTATTGTTCCCTGGAAGTATCATAAGGAAATAAATAATATCTAACATTTATTGTGTATTTATTATCCGTAATATAAAATGCACTGTTCTGTCTGATTTAGTCATCATATCTATTCTAATCACTTTGTTATTGCCATTATCCCCCTTTTCCAGATGAAGAAACTGAGGCACAGAAGGGTTCCAAAACTTGTTCAGGAACACACAGATGGTAGGTGGCAGATTTTTAACCTGGAAAGTCCTAGCCTGGAGAATAGGCTTCTATAGACCATACTCTTCTGCCTCTCAATAAGCATCATGGTGGTCCCAGTGAACACAAGTGTCGGAGGCAGAGGGACGGGCAGAGAGCATTCCTAACAAGGCTGCTGTCCACCAAGCCCTTCCCAACCCCAGCATATTAAAATTCCTATGGATATAAAACACATATCACACACACACACACACACACACACACACACACACACACAAACACTTCTATTTTTATATGTGTGTGTATAATAGAGCAGGATTTTAAGAGCAAATACACTGAAGCAACTATGATGATGCTTCCCCCTGCTTAAGTGAAAGCCACTTTGGTGGGAGCGAAGTTTAAACTCTCAGCCTTTTCCCCTGCTCAAAAGCAGACCAGCTGTCAATCAGCAGGGAGACACCTTACCCAGGAGTGGAAAGGCAGTCACCTAACTGCTCCCTACCAATTTAGTTAGGGATTCGTTCTAACTCTTATTTGAAGTGCCTAGAAATTAATGTAATATTTCCTGTACTCATTTGCATTGCCTGCGGGCTGGAAGCGCCCCCTGTGAGGGCCACTGAGTTAGGCAGGGAGCTGTATCCAGGGCAACTCAGCACCAAGTTAAAGCAGGAGGAGCCCTTGTAGAATGGAGCTGACACTGGGATTAGGATCTGTTCTATGAGACCGTGCCAGGCTGATAAATTGAAGTGGCAATTTGGGATTTAACCAGATAGAGAAGTAAATGTATTAGAATGAGGAAAACCCAAGGAGGGCGAAGACTGGGGGAGCCATACAAGTTGGCGAGTGAGGTTTTGTTTTGTTTTGATTTTTAAATTCAAGTCTCTCCTTTTGGCTTTGCATTTGAATCCTGAATTTGAGCATCTCTTCTGCTACTGCAAATATATTAGCGACGTGGATTGTCTTTGTTAGTCTAAATTGCTGTGTGTTTGCAAATACATTTCAAGAGAATGCCACTCAAGAGAAAGCCCCTCTTGGACCCAAATCACAGTGTCTAGAAGTAACTCTTGACCTTGATGCATCTGTGCCCTGCCTGTAATGAAACTAGGTGCAGGAGCGGTTGAAATCTTCCCAAACTATTCATCTCTTATTGATTCACTTGTTCTATTGTGAGCAGAGAGACACATACATGCTAGTTTAAAATTAGGAGTTCCCAAGACTGTGATGAATGAAAGAGACAGGGGGATTCAGAAGTGCAGAATTTTCTCAGCCAGGAATTGCTGGGTTATTATCCTGGCACATCCGAAACAGATTTATTAATTCATTTCTTTAGTCTACAGATCCCCTCAAACATTTCTATGATCACTATTTTTTAAGCTTAACTACTGAGCAATTCTTCTAAGTGCTATGTAAGTTTTAAGGAAATAAAAATAATTTTTGAGAATTCAAATTAATTGGGGGATATTATGAAGTGTTGGTGGGGGTTGGGGAGAGGAGAGGAAGGCAAAAGAGATTGAATTCCTTTCACTACGTAAGAATCCAGTAACTCACAAATGATGTTGCTACATACACACCAGGGAAAAACTAACCCATTCCCATAAAAAGTTTATGAAAGAAGCATGGGCCCCCTTAAACACATAGATTGCCCTCTCTTTGCACTGAAAATATTTCTCTCATTTCTCATACTTTCACAACTTAGGTAAAATAAACACAGTGGCCACCACGCTCATGGGAAATCTGTCACCTCAACTTTCAGAGCCAGCGTTTATTTTTAAGCTGCTTTTTCCACCTAAAAGTTAGTAACATTTGGAAAAAGCCAGCTGACTCTTCAGTTCCTAAATCCTACGGAAGGCCCACATGACAGAGGGAAAGAGTCAGGGGTAGGGTGGAGCATGTGGTGATGGGTTTTCATTCTCATTGCAGTGACAGCGGTGAGAGGGTCTCCGTATTTTATACCTTTTTCACCTCTAGGTCATTCCTCTGCCTGTAGATTAACCTGTCTTCTTTGGTCTTGCGTATGGATAGCTATATATCCACACATGCACTTCAACTCCTGCTCCTTTGTTCATACTTTGTCCATCTATTCAGAATACCTTCCCAGAGTCAGACACCAGGAAGCATTTGTATGGGCCCCTGCAAGGCTCTGTACCCGATTTTGAATTTACAATTTTCACTGTTTATCTTAAAAGGGGACTCAACAGTGTACACACTTCAGGTTTCATAAAGCCTGGGTCCTTCTCTGGCCTGTCTTATCCTCCCTCTACTTATTCAAGTCCTGTTCATCTCCTGAAACACTGCTCAGCTCCTGCTTTCCTCACCTCACTGACTCGTACCCTGAAAGCCTTGTTACAAAATAGAGAAACCAGTCTGGACTATAAAAATATCAGACTGTCCGTTCATTAACCTTAGTCTCTGAATAATATAAGACATATGTAAATAATGAGAACCATTTCCATTTGTATTTTTTTAAAAAAATGCTACATAAATGCTGGGCAAACTTGATGTTTACTTCAAAGTCCAGTATCACTGGTCTGTGTTTCATTGAGGTAAATGTTTTTCAATGGAGGTCATTCGCTTACATACAAATACATTGATTTCATACTGCTTTCATTTGTTTCTAAAATTTTAGATACAAAAATAATTCCCTTTAGAGCTTTTCAACAATACAGTCTCAAAACTTAGATTGAACCTGTAAGACTAAGCCTTTTATAAAATGAAGACAAATCTGAAAACCTCTGCATTCCAAACAAAGGAGGATCCTTAACATCATGAATAATGTGTCTATAATACAATACATTACTTCATTTGTTTTTTCAGAAAATGGCACTTCATATACTTCTAATATCTAGCAGATAGGGAACGATTTTTAAAAATACAGCATTCTACAGCTCTGGGGGAGATACTTCTTACAAAGGGAGCTAATGTGTCCGAGAATAACTTGTAGAAGTTGAACCTCCGCTTCCACTTTTTCAGAAAGCCAAACCTTGGCAATTTGTTACTTAAAGACATTTTTTTTGTGTGTTAGAAAAATGAATTGATTAAAGAAGAGCCAACAAAATCTCACTCTGCTCACTTCAGATCTGGAGCAGGGCTTCTCAACTATAATGTGCATGTAAATCACATAGGGGTCTCGCAGATTCAGAATGGCCTGGCCTGGAGCCAGAAGGTCTGCCTTTCTCACACGCTGCCTGGCCGTCCCAGCGTCGCTGGGCCCAGACTACACTATGCAGCAAGAGTCTAGCATAAACCTTCATTCTTTCTTCCACCTTCTCCAACTTACCATTTATATATTTATTTACTTATTTTTGAAACCCAGATCAGAAATCCTATGACACTCCCATCGATTAATGACTTAGCAGAGCTAGAAATGTCCTTGGAAAGAGCTCTAGTTTTCAGTGATTTGGAAAATAACTAGTATGTGAATGGGAAGCTACGGCTGAGGAGAAGATCTGATACCTGGACTGGAAGTAAGAAAGACTAAATTTTCATTGGTGGATCTAAGACCAATAACGGAATGATCCTGGACAAGTCATTGGGTCTTGCCTAGCCTTGGTCTCTTTGTGTTTAAAGTCAGGATGCTGGACAAGGCCCCTTGTGGAGGCCTCCTTCTGGTTTCTAGATTCTATAATATTGGCCATGTGTTTGTACGTGTCATGAAGCGTAGCACATAATTAATCTGTTTACTTGGGCTATTTTAACAATCAGCGCAGATTGCCAAGCAACATATCAGCACAATCAATACAGTGATACTGGGTCTTAGCGTCAACTAGCGAGATTGCTGAAAATAGTAATAAATATTTTATTTCTTTCTTTGTTCTCAAGTTCATTGCCAACTCTAGACTCTGGTTTTGTGCTTTACTCATAGCAGAGGGTAGTTCCCAAAAGGAGAGCTAGAAGAAACTATCTGCAAATGGGAGTTTTAATCCCCATCTTCGGAAAGTAACTACCTGGCCCTACTAACTCACAGGCCCATTAAAGAAGCCAGAGGGGAACACAATATACATGCTGCTTTAGAAAGTCTTAAAAAGTGCCTTGCAAATGCAGGTTATATTTTTATCATTCCCCACATCTTTTCTAAATAATTTATCAACTAGGAAACAAAAATACACTTTGCATTTTGTTAGGCAGGCATTTTCTTTTCATCTATTTATTGACTAAAATAAACACAAAGAGGCAGGAAAAATAGAAAGAGATGAGTAAATGAAAGAAAACATTCTCCAACAACAGGCAGAAATCTATGGAAATAGATTTTCTCTGAAGAGAAGAATCTATTAGAATATTCTTAATGATCTAATAAAAAAAGGAAAAAGACTCAAAAGTTTCATAAATCATTTTGCACTTACTTTGTTATTAGGAGAGGGCACTGTGTGGCAATACGTAAATTATGAACCGAAGAAATTATAAAGTGCACATCTGCAAAGGGAATAGATGTGTACTTGACTGGGAATATAGTTAATAACTATGCCTATACCATTTTACATCATGATGGAGGAACTATCGAACTGTCACAGAAACAAAAAATTTCCTTGACAAAGTTGCATTTTTAATAGACCCGTAATATGTAGTATTGCTCTATTGTTTCTTCTTACTGGATGAGTACAATGACTATCCTACTAAACATCATCTAAATGCCATCTCTTCTCACTGCTCCTCTAATGCTCAAAGTTTATGTAATACACTGAAACATGCAGCGTGCGCTAAAACCATCAAAGAAACTAGAAAAATTCTTTTAAGCATTTGTTTTGATTCTTTTAAAGCCCGAGATGAGCAGAAACGCACCTCACTACTGAAAATCTAAAATACATTTAGTCGCCCTGCAGGCTGGCTAACCTAGATTTGCTTGCCCTACCTTAAAAGCAAGACAATCTGTAAGGTCCTCAAATGTAAGTCTTAGTCACATAACCAAATAAAGGTGGAATTTCCCTCCTACCTCCTTCCTGACTTAAAAGAAACAAATAAGCAGACAAACAAAAAACAGATGTGAGGGCCTCTGGATTCTTGAAGCCTGGTTAATTGAAGTGCCTGCACAACTAGAAAACGATATTATTTTAAAACCTTATTCTTTTAGCCTTAGTTGAAAGTGCTTTTTAGATCTGTCCTAGAAAATGCAGTCTGGTGTGCATAATTGAATTCTTATTTTCATAACTAAGAATTTTGCACTAACTCAGGATCATGCCTTTAAACATCATTTCTCAGTGTCCAGGACTGTACAGATAAAAGTTTAACATGTATCCGTCCCATTCCCAGGGTATCTATCCCTGGAACTCTTGGCTTTAACACATAGCATTATTTCCTTACGGCTCCTAAAATTAAAGAATAATTTCGAAAATATCCAATATGCTTTCATCTCTTTCTATTGCTGCGACTGCCCTAGTTGGAACCCTCACCATCTGGCACCCCAACCCGTGTGCCACCTTCTTAACTGCCGCCCCCCCCGCCAGCTTCTGCTTCTCCCTTTTCTACCTTCCATCTAATGGCAGAGTCATCTTTCTTATAAAGCCCAGTTCTGCCAGGTCAGCCCTCGATCTTGATTCCAGCTTGAGAAAGCAAACCAAGCACTCGTGGCTACCTCCCCTTACTTTCCAAGTCCCACTGAAATGGCAGAAGAGGTTTCATTTTGTTTTCCCAAGAATAAAACTCTATAAGAGTTCTGGCAAATAAGAAAGCAACCCACTTAGGTTGGAGGAAATTGACTCAAAGAAAATGGAAGTAAATGAAAGGACAGAAGACCAGAGGAAAACTGCAGCCCAAAATATCAGAGGAAAGATCAGCTCCAGTTGAGTCAACAATTTCAAAGAGTGGCAGTGGGCTGTGGGGCTGTCTGCAGAGAGGGATTTGAAGAATTGCGTTCTGCAGAGCTGAGCCTCAGAGATCTTTCTCCCAACTCTCCGTCTCTAGTGTGTCAAGTGAACACTAGGAACCATAGTTATTCCCCAAGAAAAAACCCCAGGAATTTCCTTCTAAAGACAGTGGATGATATAGGTGGTAAGTAAGCCCAGTGAGTGAGAGGGGGCTGAGAGAAAAAAACAGAGTGGGGCTGGATGTAATATTGCACCTTCTCACCAGTAACAAAGGAGAAAATAGAGATCTGAGTGCTCCAAGGCCAAAATAACGCCTCTTTATTTGCCAGTTGTGGGAGTCCTCCAGCAGCGGGCCTCCTCTGCACCCACACCTCCTTCAGAAAACCCCGACAAACACACGGCGCTTCCCTCTCTGACGGGGAGGACTGCCGGGCACCCCCACGCTGCGGAAGAAACACACGTGGAGGATCACCACATCCTAGGGACAGCAACAGTGAGAAAGAAGAGGACCAAGAAGAACTTGTGGAACAGATGAGTGGATAGAGAGGAGATGTTGTTCAGCAAACAAAAGAAAAGTCAATAGTATAATCTTCCCTTTAAAACTGGGGCGAGGTTACGAAATCGAGGTGAAGCCAGTCGTCCAAAGACGTGCAACTAGTCTGTGGTATCTTCCACCAAAATTTGTTTGACTCCCAAATCCGTGTCTCCATTAAAGCACATTTAATGCAGGGTGAGCAAGTCACTTTTTGACACAGTGATGACATGTGAAATTGGGGCTTCAGGTGGAACGGAGAAAGGCAGGGTGGGAGGACACTTTACCCAGGGGAAGTTTGTGAGTAAAGAAGTGTGCAAGGTGTATTCGGAAACACTTGAAGTCGAAGATTCGTTCTGGGGAAGTATAAGACAAAGAAGAAAAGCCAGGTTGAAGACCGATTCCTCAGTATTTGTTTTTTGTTTTTTAAAGTTTGTTTATTTTGAGAAAGAGAGCGTGCATGAGCAAGCGAGGGGCAGGCAAAGAGGGAGACAGAGAATCTCAAGCAGACTCTGCACTGTCAGTGCAGTGCCTGATGTGGGGCTCTAACCCATGAACCCTGAGACCATGACCTGAGCTGAAACCGAGTCTGACGCTTAACTGACCGAACCACCCAGGGGCCCCAATTCCTCAGTTTTAAATGCCCAGGAGTAGAGTGTCAGTTCCACCTTTAGGGCAGTGAAGCACCAGGGAAAACTTTTAAGCAGAGGGGAGGTTCTAGGCGGTGACAGTAAGATTCTCCTGAGACCTATGCAGAATGTTTTGGGGTGGGAAAAAGACAGAGGCAGCAGTGGTATGAGGAGGTTTGGGGGCTCCTGTTATGACTATAACTGTTTCAGAGACTGAGCACTTCAAAGAAGCACTGACATCACTTTAGATTTGGCACATGCACTCTCTGGATCTATTAAAAATCTGGTTTCCTTTTCATTTATCTTTCTATTTTTACTAAAAGAAAAACATATAGTTCAAAATTGAGCCCTGGTTCTAACCAGTACATTTCAGATCACTGGTGTTAATGGGTCAAGTCCCCGGAGGGCTCCACATTTAGAATAGGCCATTTGCACGCGCGAACAGGGCTCATACGTTTTGTCCATGCTCCTGAAACAATTGATGTACTCCAGTATATGGTGTATGTTTTTTATAATTACACCAGAAGAAAGCATTCTTTATGGAAATAAATGTGCTTTTTAAAAACACATTTCTGAAAAGCAGCAGGCAAGGCATTAATAACAAAGTGAAATGATAAACCGAATAGAAGTCTGAGAAAAATTCTATATTTGTATTATACAGCCATTGTTTTCATTCCTGGCACCTTATTTTTCATGTACATAAAGAGAACGCAAGCTACAGCAGGGTGAGACAAAGATCAATGCTGAATGTATTACTTGGCACTGGTCAGACGCAGTTTAATAAGAAAAAAATTGATCCATTAAGCTAAACCTAATTTTTGGCCGAAAATGGTTGAAATCTCTTCTTTATATTGCTAGCTTCATAAAGACCTATAATATTTGGAAGAAACAACTCAAGGCTGAGTTTAATAGGATTAAATGTATTGCAAATATACTTAACAAGAATCTATCAAGTTGTTAATGATTGCTATTAATATCAAACAATTTTTGTATAGAATTTTTTATTAGAGCAATTGTAAAATACAGCCATAAGAAATGTAATATCAAAAGGTTTTCAGGTAATTTGTAACAGCTACAATTGCAGAACTCAAATCCTAACCTACAAGATACAGTAATTTATTTTATCAATCAGTTTCTAACACAAGTGCAATTCAATTTGTAAAGTATTTAAGCGCTGGTCTTAGGCCTGGGTGGCCAAGTTCAGAAGGACCACATCTACAGCAGCTAGTAGTGATGCTACATGCTACATGCCCAAAGATTGCAAAGTGGAGGATTAGGTGTTACAAGATTTTGAAATATTTCTGAGATGTAATACTAATTTCAAAAACGATATTTTAATTCAGCTTCCTCTCAGATCATTGAAAAGCAGAAGTTTTAGTCTCAAATTTTATAGAACCATGGAGCTTTAAAGGGAGTATGGAATTCAGTAACTGGTTCAATCTGCCCATCTATAGATACAGAAACTAGAGCTGCAGACTGGTTCTATAAAATAATCTGCCATACACTGGAGGAATACTGAATGTTTTTATTCACAAGATGAAAACCGCTATGACAAAAACGGAGGCTTCAGAAAAGTGAAATAGACACTTGTAGCCATAACCATGATATATCAACCTGAAAAACATATGCACAATAAATGCCTTTTCTACCTAAATCATAAAGATTTGGGTTTGAATGCTCAAAGTCTCTACTTCCCTTTATTTATATGGACAGTCACTGCTACGTAATAAGTGCAGAAATACACATGCACACAAACATACACTCACTCACCTAAACACATTTTTCTCAGAACTTAAATAATCAACATTTAAAATGGACCCATGAAAATTAGGATATTTTAAAGATCATGGTTTACATACACAATTATACTAATAAAAAATTTTTAACGACTGTATTCCCCAAAATTAAGAAAGAAAATCATGTTCTTACACCTATTTAAAAAAAAATCTCTTATAGCCTGGGCACTGGGTGATGAGCTATGCCCTTTTACCTCCAGGGTACCAATTTAAGTCCCCTGCACATCAAGAAGGAGGAAATATTGTTTCCATTTTAATGGCTGTCCAGTGTTCTATGCAAAATGGATAGGAGGTTTCAGTTCAGTTCTTAGTAGATAGATGCTTACATTATAGAATTGTCACCCAGGAGAAAGGACAAGAACTGAAAGATTATGGTGGAGAGGCACCCTCTCACCCATACAGTGCATCCCATGTGTGGGAAGGACATCCACTGTGCTTAAGAAAATGCCTTTCAGTTCGCAGGAGTTAATTAAGTATTCCTCATAATTACTGGATTTATTACGTTTGGTAAAATCGTAATGTTTGCATGTACGTTTGTTTTTACACACAGGACAGCAGTTTGTAAGAGCAATGCTGGTGGCCGAATACTGTGATCATGAGATCACAGAGCTGAGAATACCTTTTTCTGAATTATAACTCCTGAATATTTTAACTGCAAAGTATGATGTAAAAACTCTATTGATGATTAATTTGTATCTTAAGCATATAAATCACTTCTTGGTTGCCATGCTTATACTGATTTAGAAAAATACACACTTCAGTCTATATTGATCTGTTTTTCTAATTCTTCATCAGAAGGGTCTAATATGGTTGTTTCTGCAATTTACTTTCCAAGTTATCCTTTTAGGAGATGAAGTAACCAAAAGATATTGAAAATCCAAAGTAAATTACATCGTACCAGTTAGACTTCCCTGAAGGAATGGCTACACCTCTGTAATCTGCTCAGCTCACAACTAATAGGCAGGGGATTCAGCTCTGTCTTAATCTTTACTAAACTATGACTCTCTTTTTAGCACACATTTGTCTTCAGAACACCTATCAAATATTTAGTATATCTTCTAACACGATTAAATTTCCTATTAAATTACAATCTACATTATGAATCAGAGCTTTTAAATGTATATAAAATCCAGTACTATATTGTGATACTTACTGAAGGACACTAAAAAGGGATGCTTTGGAAAACATTATGCCTCATTTTCTAAGCTCCAAACACGTAATTTAATTTTTTTTTTAATCCCTGGTTTCTTGAAACTGGTTTGCTTACAGAAGTTAAGTTTGTATATAATTTGCTAATGGGGAAAGGGCCTAAACATATACCAGGGAGAAAAAAAATAAACCTTAATCCTCTAAATGAAAGTAGAATTTGAATATTGCCGTAGGAGAGCACACAACAGATGTCACCCAAAAGAAAGAGAAACTGAATCATATCTATCTATGCATACATGTTTGCAGACAGAATGTATATATGTTTGCATGAAGATAGATGATCAGATATACGTACATTTGATGCCTTTCATACTATGAAACAAAATCTAGAGAAGGAGATACCAGGTGATAAAGATGATTAAAAATTTTCAAATTAACTAATTTTAGCTACATGTGATCTCTTAAATAATAATAATGACAGAATAGGAAAAGTTTACTGAGTCTCCTATCCTTCAATGTCATCTAGAGAGAAAAATAATGCATGCAAAACTGTAAACAGTGGGCAGAGTATCTAGAAGTAACCGATGTTTCAGAATTCATTGAACTGTGGAAAGGAAATTAATATAAGAAAGCTCAACACTAACAAAAATACAATCACAGGAGAAGAGATTTAAAGAAATCAAGGTTAATGAAGGAGCTTTAAAAGGGAAGTAAGTTTTGGAAATTGCTGTAAAGCTATAGGCTATACCAGGGAACTCATAAGAAGGTTAAATGACAGTCTAGTGCATGGCCCAACAAGAAAAATAAACATCAGAGAGGAGAACAAAAGTGAAAATTACTAACCATCTCGTAAGATAATTTCCTTCCTTTCCATTAATATAAAAGTACATAGCCACTAAAAATGTTTGCTGAGTTTAAACCAATAGTCTGGTTGTAGTGCTGATTCTATTTCCTAGAAATAGAGTTGCTATCAACCAACATGTCTCTGTATTCCTTTAAAAATCTATAACAAACTTATAGAACAAATCTATAACTATATATCATCTGCCATATATTTACTACTGTTAGTGTAAAATTGTTCTTGTTAATCACACGATATCCAAGTCTTGACACTAAAAATGGAATCCAGGGCTTTTGATTTTTGATTTACCTTAGGAGTTAATTTTGAGTGCTACTTTTGTATGAAGTTTCCTAATAATATGTAGTCTGTTCTCAGTTAATCAGGTTAGTGGGGTGATGAAGGTCATAGATCACCAAAATCATGATGAAGACAAAGTTAATAAAAACATGTTTTAGATAGAGTCAGTGTAAACTCAGTTAAAATTACATCCAATTCACTAACTTAATTATGATGCATTTAGGCAATGGAATACATGCAACTATTTTTTTAAAGATGAAGTTGATAATATATTTATATGTGTATATGTGAATATATAAACAATATATATTGAAATGTAGAAACAGAAATACATTGTTATTCATGTGAAAATTGTGTGTGTGTGTGCGTGTGTGTGTGTGTGTGTGTGTGTGTGTGTGCATACATTTGACCGTATGGATGTATTGTAACATCTGAAATGACATACACCAAAATAGAGTGATTGCCAAAAAATATGTCCAATATCAGTATAGTCTAATTTGGTCTTGTTTTTGCTAGCTAGTCCTTCCTGCAGACCATGGCTCTTACTTCCTCCTCTCAAAACACTCTCATTTCAATGTCACAAAATCTTGGCTCCAAGGCATCAACTTATTTTTATCAACTTGTTTTTTGTTGTTGTTGCTTTTTTAAATTTTATTTTAGACAGAGAGAGTCGGTGAGCAGGGGAGAGGGGCAGAGGGAGAGAGAGAATCCCAAGTAGGCTTGATCCCACAACTCTGGGATCATGATCTGAGCCAAAAGAAATCAAGAGTCAGTTGCTCAACCGACTGAGCCACCCAGATGCCCCTATTTTTATCAACTTGTTAAACATTAATCCCATGCTGTTGTTTGGATCAGGCTAGCCAACTAGAACATTCATCAACATTACCATCAAACAAAGATTTTGCCTTATCAATCCATATTAACACTAATTCAGGCATTCCTTGTGCCCCATTCTGACTGAAGAGAGCTCAGCACTGCTTTGCCAAGGTCACCGTGAAGGAATGCCTTTTCATGGCTTTAGCACATTATTTCATTGTTTTTCAGTCAACTTGAAGAACTTCACCAATACTCAAAAAACAATTTGTATTTTAAATTTTCAAATTAAGAAAAACTTCTTGCTCTATTTAAACTATAATGCAAATTGTTTAATGCTTCCTGTTTTTCTAATGGTTTTACAACTTCAAGATTTTCTTGAGTGTTAAGCATTGTCCTTCTTACATTAGGCTAACAACATGTTAAGCACATGGCCACTCATCTAATGGGTAGGTAGCACAGATTTTTTGCATGTAGCAGGTAACACTGCACAGTATTTATTAATACAGATTTCTAAATAGTGGATGTCTTCTAATATCTAGAGTGGTTTTTTGAGTAGATTTATAGTGGTTCTGTTTCTCTTCTAACCATAGTAAATTTCTAAGTTGATTAAATTATAATTAATTACCTTTATTTTTTGACTACTGCCTCTCTTGTACCACTAGCTAGTACAATGTCATATAACTAAACTGAATAAACAGATCCATAAACACACAAGGGGAGGCATTTAATGTAGTGTTGCAAATCTTTCAGCTTGTATAGTTATCATCCCACCCCTTCATTCCTTTCTGCTTCTTCCCCACTGAGAAAAAGAGAAAGAGAGAGAGACATTTTTATATTCTGTGCTTTGAGTATATGTTCTCTTCATCTAGGATGTTAATAAGCTGCTCAAAAGCTGCTTTTCCCTCAACCACCAAAACCAGATTTATGGAATTTCAGTGGTAAAAATAGAAATAGGATACTGAAATACTAAGTGTACACAAAGTCTTACTAGTGACTCCTCTAGGTCTGTAAGTGCATATAGGGTATTTTCAGGATTATTCACCTGTGCTGACCCAGTAACTCTGGGAGAAGTCTAATTAAAGCTGTCAAATGTTATTGTAATTAGACCCTAAGATTAACTGTAATCAAAATGACTGAGAATAAATACATATTAACAACTATGGTCAGTAATACCACTCAATTTGATCATTTTAATAGATTATATATAAATGTGTATTGTTGAATACACATGTTGAATACAATTGTTGAAACATATAGCTATCCCTAGGCCCAGAGATTTTACATATATATGTATGTGTATATATACACACATATATGTATGTATATGTATGTATATATGTATGTATATATGTATAAAAATATATAATATATATAAAGATATATATTTTTAAATATATAGGTATAATATATATATATTTTAACACACACTAATACACATATATATGTATATCTGTGATGTGAGCACCTATAAAATTGTTTTTATAATATTTATTATCTGACTTTTCATAGTCATATATCATATGGCCTATGTAAAAAAAAAAGTTAGCAACAAAGATTCCTGAGTTGTATACGGAGTGCATAAAAGAAAAAAAAGAACACGGTAGCCATAGGATAGATGTTTGAAAACCCCGTAGAAAGAAAAATTAAATGGAATAAACCAAAGAAAGTGATCAAATAGGAAAAGCAAGAAAAAAAAAAAGGAAACTAGATTATCTATTCCTCCAGAGAATTATCCTTATTTTCTAATTCTTTTGTATATACCCTCAACACTTACACTGCTGTTTAACATATGGTGGGCTCTCAGCAAATGCCACTGACTTGCTAGAAAGACAGAGCAGTAAGCATATTGGCTAAGGAGACAGGAAATAAATGTGTGGGCAATTGGCAAAGTTGACACTGTTCATTTTCCATATTACCTAATGGATATTTCACTTCCCATATCATTGATGAAATTCTATTCGTTTCACTCTTTTTATGCCCCCAAATTAATACCTCAGTGATTCAGAGAGGTGCATTTTCTTTAACATGTAGGTGACTTAAGTTTCCAAAAGAAAACCTTCTCAGGGTCCTATCCAAAATCAAACAAAACTGTAATAAATACGGAGAGTATAGAAATGTTATGTATGGTATACTGGCCTTAAAAACAAGGCTCATTGACTGGTAATGGGCTTTAAATATTCTTTTTTAAAGTTTTTAAAAAATGTTTTTATTTATTTTTGAGACAGAGGGAGACAGAGCATGAGCAGGGGAGGGGCAGAGAGAGAGGGAGACACAGAATCTGAAGCAGGCTCCAGGCTCTGAGCCATCAGCACAGAGCCCAACGTGGGGCTTGAACTCACAGACCGTGAGATCATGACCTGAGCTGAGCTGGACGCTTAACCGACTGAGCCACCCAGGTGCCCCTGGGCTTTAAAGATTCTTATAGTCTACAGACTGAAACAGAAAAGATCCAATTCTCAAAATAGTAAAAAGAGCTATGTGCTAATCCTTCCTTTTTCTATCTGCAATTAGGGTTGCAGATTTCTCTTTGAAAAAATTAAGGATCTATTATTTCCCAGCCTTGAAAGTAGGGGATACTGTTTTCTTAAAGGGATACTGTTTTTCTTAAAGCTGAGGCTCAAGGATTCAGCCAACAAAGAAATTATTCACCAGCATATTTGGCCTTAAAGATGCCTAAAAATATGCATTCCTTCTTTCCAAGGCCATTACCTGTTGTTCTTAAAGGAAGGTAGGAGAGTAAATTTGTTAACCTAGTTTGGCAACCAAAGACCATAAGAAAAATTATCCTTCAGGCCAATAGCCTCATCACATTAAAAAATTACTCAGCTCCAAGAATCAAAATTGCAAAATATTCTGAGTTTATGGAGAAATGAAAATGTTTAAATTCAGTGAAGTAAACTTGTGGTTATTTCATTACCATGGAGAGCATAATATTTCAGAGA
This sequence comes from Acinonyx jubatus, assembly GCF_027475565.1. NCBI lineage: Eukaryota > Metazoa > Chordata > Mammalia > Carnivora > Felidae > Acinonyx > Acinonyx jubatus. Next base: position 75,197,701 of record NC_069388.1, on the reverse strand, counting down.
TGACACCTCCTTTATGAACAGGTATCATAGCAAGGTTTGTAAAAGCATGGAAAAAGAAATTCTTTTTGAAAGTCATGAAAAAGGAACATAGTTACATATAATTAAAAGTCAAGATCGTTTAAAGGACAGTAGAGTCCAGTGCAATTAGGGTGTGTGTTTGAATCTCACCTCTGCCACTTGCTAATTATGTGACCATGATCAAGTCATACAACTTCTCTGAAACACAGATCAGTAAAGTGGAATTAAAAATATAAGCAAAGAGGGCCCCTGGGTGGCTCAGTCAGTTAAGCATCTGACTTCGGCTCAGGTCATGATCTCACCGTCTGTGAGTTCGAGCCCCACGTTGGGCTCTGTGCTGACGGCTCAGAACCTGGAGCCTGCTTCAGATTCTGTGTCTCCCTCTCCCTGCCCCTCCCCTGTTCATGCTCTGTCTCTCTGTCTCAAAAATAAATAAACATTAAAAAAATTAAATATATATATATATATATATATATATATATATATATATATACACAAAGATATTGTTACCTAGAGTCTCTATCTCAGATCTGTTCAGAGGAGTAAGTTAGTCCTTGGGATCCAAGCTATTACTTAGCCCAATGCCATAAATATTTTTAAAGTCAAAATATATGAAAAAATAAAAATAAAAAAAGTTAAGTAGAAATATATTCAGGGAATTTCAAAGAACAAGCATCAAGGACTTTTGGTGCATAAGATAAGACCAGGTCTATGTGTGTATGAATATGTTAAGTATACATTAAAAATTTCCCAAAGTCTACATAAGAAATGATTGGTAGTATTTCTCTCTGGGAAGTGAGACTGGGAGTTTTAAGTGGTGGGAGAGCTCAGGCAGGAAGATTTTAACTTTCATTTTATTCCCTTCTGTAATATTTAAGCCTTTAACAATGTCATACATTATTATATGATTCAAAAAATAATTTGGAAGACAAACGAATTATCTCAAACATCAGCATGAGGCAATATATCTTTTTCAGTATATGAAAGGAATTAATACATGCTCCTTTCCTCACAAAGACTAAATGATCTATGAAACTTAAAGTATAGAAAAATTACCAAAAATAATTCATTTTTAATAGGAGATGAAAATGGCCATAAATGATTTTTTAACAATACCTTGTAGGTACATGATACCTTTTTGGGCTAATTACTAACATTTGTATAGCAAATAGTACAAAACATTCTCACCATTTGCTCCTTAAGACATAATCAACCAGTGCTATCAGCACCATCATTTTCATAATGATGAAGACTGTAAACATCTTAGAAAAAATGGAAACACTTTTAGGATCGGGAACAGAATCATTCTTATTCATCTTCATATCTCCCTTCATACCACAATGCCTGGCACATGATAGATCTTCAATAATTAACTGTTGAATAAATAAACAAATAAACAAATGAAAAAAAATTATTTAATGTATGACACTGAAGCATATCCATTCACTATTACCCCAAATTTCTAGTGGCTGTGTTGGAGATGTCCACTTTTTCATCCTTAGCTCCATCCTACTTAGGGAACCCGCCCTAGTCCCTTAAAGTAAATCTTACCTGCTAACTGGTCAGTGGCTCCTTCCTCTGATCTAAATTGATTGGACCAGAGGTGGAGAGTGATATAGTTGAGCTAATAGATTCTCTTATTTGTGATTAGCTTCTCTTTGTTGGACACTTGAACAGGGAAGCTGAATTTGAGCCATGTGAAAATGGAGGAGATAGAGTCAGTCTCCAGAGGGAGAAGAGACTATTTCTAAAACTCGAGAAAAAAGAGATGAGTCCTATTATGAGGCTCAACTGCCATTAGTCCCATTGGGCTTTCTGGGCTATCTCTATACTCTTCCAAAGTTTCATGGGTTTTTTTTTTTTAACTTTAAGTGGGTTTCTGTTCCATGCATACATGCAGAGAGACTATTCCACCACAACTATCTACAGAATCTTCACTATATTGCCCTGGCTTTTTCCACTATTGATATAGATGAACTATATATATTTATATTGGAAGCCAATCCCTCTACTTGTGCACTAGATCACCTACTCTGGAAATTTTAATCCAGCAATTCACTCCTTTCTTGACTACATCAGCAATTTTTAGCTATCTACTGGATTAGCCCCTTCAAAAAATACAAAGTAGCTGTTTTTTCTCATCTTAAAACAAAGATAAATCTCTGTTGACCTAGTGATGTGCTACAGTTATCTCATGCCAGCTTTCAAGAGCCATCCTTTCAACTCTGTATTCAGTGAAATCAGCCACAATGGGGGTATTTACATTACTGATATTGGGAAAAGCTACAAATTAAAATGGGTTTTTCCCCAGAGAACCAGCGGTTAAATACTTAACAGCATACCAATTTTTTGACCTTACTATCTTCACTAATTATCATCCCATTTTTTAATCACCTTTTTCACCAAATTATATAAAAAAAGAGTCATGCATTAATATTTTCTCCATTTTTTTTCCACTTGAACCCATTACAGTCAAGATTTTGTCCCTACCACTCTACTGAAACTGCTCTTATCAAGGTCTTCAAAGCCTTCCATAGTGCTAAATCTAACGGTCAATGACCAGTCCCCATATTACTTCATCTATCAGCAACATTTGACTCAGCTGATCATTTTTCTCTCCCTTTACTGGTCATTTCTTCTCGATCTTTTTTGCTGGTTCACCCTCTTTCCTCTGACCTCCTAATGTTGGAGTGTTCCAGAGCTCAGTCATTGGCCCTATTCTCTTCTCTATCTACTCTCACTCCCTTGATGACTACATTCAAACTCATGGCTTCAAAGACCATCTAGAGGCTCATGGCTCTCCAATCTATATTTCCAGGCCAGACTTTTCTCTTAAATTCCACACTCTTAGATCCAACTGATGACATCTCCACTTGGATATCTCAAAGATACCTCAAATTCAACAAGTTCAAAACTGAACTTCTAATCTTCCTTCCCAAACCTGTTTCACCAGCGATCATACATCTAAGACAATGGCAACACCATCTTTCCACTTACTCAAGCAAAAAAACCTTGCACCTATCTTTGATTTCCATCTTACTCTCCCCTCCACACCCACCCTTTAGGAAATCCTGTTGGAGCTACCTTCAAACTAATTCCAAAACATAACATTTCTTACCCTACTCCACGGTTGCTAGCCTGGCTCAAACCTATAGTCTGGATGCTTAAAAGAGACTCCAGTAAGGCCCTGTACTGTACTGTTACCATAGTACTCCCCATATTATTTATCCTCAAGACAAAAGCCAGAACGGCCCTTTTAAAAGTAAAGTCTGATTATGTCACTTCTCAGCTCAAAATGCTAGAATTGCACCCTAGTTTGCTCACAGTAATCGTCAAACCCCAGGTAATGACCTACAGGCCCCTCATGAACTAGCCTCCTGTTAACTTTCTGATACCATCTCCTGGGACTCTCCATCTCACCCCTTCTAGCTACACTGAGGCTGCACCTTAAATATGCTACACATGCTTCTGCCTTTGGGCCTTAGCTCCAACTGTTTCCTTTGCCTGGAACCATTTTCTCCTGTCTATGAACCTGGCTAACGTCCTTACTACCTCCTAATCTTTTCTCCCATCATCCCCTATTTAACATGGTGCAACGTATCCACCAAACTCCTACTCTCCTTACCCTGTTCTTCTTTTTCATTCTTTATTGTACTTACCACCTCTCAATCTGCTTTATAATTTATTTATGTGTTATGTTTGCTGTCTGCCTTTCCTTACAGAATTTACACTTCACAATGGCCAATACTATCATCTGGTTTGCTGATGACCCAAATATTTTGGATTATCTGGCTCCTAATAAATTTTTAATAAATATTTGTTGAAAAAAATTAATAAATGACCAACAAAGACTATAAATGGCAAAGAACTTGTGAATTTATAACATAGGACCAAATCTGTTGTTATAAAAATTAGAAGTTTTAGAATTGTTTCCCTAATGAAATTTTTGCTTCTACAGTTTCCTGGTTAAAATTTAAAATTTACAGAAGAAATGTAGCAGTATTCCCACAACTGTACCTAAACCTCTCTCATATCTGGGACTCAAATCCTGGCTCTTATAAGAGCTCACAGCTCCTATAGGAGTTGTGCATTTATCAGCGGTGACACAAATGAGCCCATGTAGTATTTTGTACATATGGTGTTAACTTTTATGCTTTAATATATATGTGCAATATGTCTGAATTATACTTGCTCTAGGAACCATCACTTTTATTTCACTGACTTTTGTGTATTTAAAACCTCAGGCATCATACAGTATTGAATTAAAGTTTTTTTGGTTGTTTAATTTCCACAGAAGTAAGGGAAATAAAAGAAAAAGAACAATTGTTTTCACATTCAAATTCTTCATGGCTTGTACAATGCAAAATTCTCCCAAGTTGAGGAGAACTAAATATTAGAAACTGGGTGAGAGGTCCCCAAACATCTCTGCATTGACTCCAGTTAGGTTTCAAATACATGCTTATTACACCTAATTCATTGAAAATACGTGAAATAAAAGAATGATGTATGAAGCCTATTAAAATGCTGATGAAATATACTCATTCAAATATGAATTAAAACCTTACGGTAGTCACAGGTGGCAGTTGTTTCAAACTGAATCTTATTTTATCCTCTTCAGTATAATCTTATTACAATGCAAGAAACCATCTAAAGAAAGAGTCCTTAATTAATTATAAAAGTCATATGTTCATTTATACAACAACAACAAAGAACAACCACAGGGGCACCTGCGTGACTCAGTCGGTGGAGCATCCAACTCTTCATTTCAGCTCATGTCATGATCCCAGGGTTCTGAGACTGATCCCTGTATTGGGCTCCACACTGGGCATGCAGCCTGCTTAAGAGTCTCTCTCTCTCTCCATGGGGCTCTTGGAAGCTCAGTCAGTTGGGCGTCTGACTTCAGCTTTCTTCATGATCTCATGGTCCATGAGTTTGAGCCCTGCATTGGGCTCTGTGCTGACAGCTCAGAGCCTGGAGCCTGTTTCTGATTCTGTGTCTCCCTCTGTCTCTGACCCTCCCCCATTCATGCTCTGTCTCTGTCTCTCTCAAAAATAAATAAACATTAAAAAATAAATTTTTTTAAAAAATTAAGAAAAGAGTCTCTCTCTCCCTCTCCCTCTGACTCTGCCCCTCCCCCCATGTGCTCTCTCTTTCTCTCTCTCTCTAAAAAAAAAAAAGACCACAAATATACTGAGACTAAAAACTGAATTTGAAAAGAAACGTAAAAGTTCCCAACACAAAAGAATAAAAATTACGAGTATTGTGAATGAATGATATATTAGTATTAACTAAATTAATAACTAGATGAAATAACTTTTAAAAACCTATATAAAACTTGTGTAATTATTATCTAAGCCCATAGATATAACTAAGAAAGACTTTGACATAAGTTTGCAAATATGTCAAAGTGAAACATAATTCTACAAAATAGGGAGACTAAGTGAATAAAATATCTAAAATATCATTTGGAGTAGATTGTATTCAAGCTTACTTTTGTCTCTATCTATCAGAAATTTATCATAATTGAACTACATCACATCCTTGGCCTCAATTTCTATGCCTGCAGACATGAAGAAGTTAGACCCAGGCTATCACCAACCCAAAGCAGGTATTTGTTATTTGGTTAAGTAACTGTCTACATTTTTAAAACCAGTCTTTATTTCATTTAAACTAAAGTGAAGGTTTGGTGGAGAGACCAGTGTGAGTTAGTGAAAATCAACTGTGAATATTTTTTACAAATATTTGGGCTATAACTCAAAGCATTATAATTGGTATAGTGGTATGGCCCAGATTTTTATAAAATAGTTTTAATTTCAAATATTTCACATTTCAAAATTTCAAATATTTAAATTTCAAATATTTCACAAATATTTTATATGAACCAATATGTTGTTCAACGTGTCGTTTAAAAACTCTCTTTGCCTATTTTAATTCTAAATTTATAGAAATTAAGGAATAGCTTAGATGAACATGTATCAACCACCAAAATAAGATTTTAAGGAAAACATATACATTAATCTCTTTAATTCAACACAATTTTGTTTTTGGTCTTTTAGCATAATAATTTGTATATAAATAATGTGCTAGCAATAAACAATTCTTATCTTTTTTATCTGGCAGGATGTCTACTTGAACACTTATCATGAGCAGGAGTTTTTGTGAGTGAAAATAAATCACATTTAAAAAATATTCACAGTTGATTTTCACTAACTCACACTGGCCTCTCCACCAAACCCTCACTTTAGTTTAAATGAAATAAAGACTGGTTTTAAAAATGTAGACACAGTTACTTGACCAAATAACAAATACCTGAGCAGGCTGCTTGAAAATCATGTTCACTGATAAACTCACAGTCAAATCCAATGACCATAGACTCACATAGACTCACCTTGGGGAGTAAAGGACTCCCCAAGGAAGGAACAGTTTTTCTAGGACTTATCAAGGTCTACTTGATACTATCTACAACTCTCTTTTGAGAATGTCCTAATAGCAAATTAACACAAAGAATAACCAAAACATCAGGGAAAGATTGACCCTAAAGTTATGATCGTTCTAGTTGTTCCAACTTACTTGTACCTTGGTGGGAAAAACAGAAAAGAACGTGCTGTAATCACTTGTCCATCAGCCCTGAAACAGGATGATGGAGATGAAATGAGATGATGGGGAAGACCAGCGGGGAGCCCAGAACCTCTTCTATGATTGTTGGAACACAGATGTTTGGGCAGCTCACCCCTGTCGTGCCATCTTGCTTTCATTTCTTGCTTTATTTTTTATCTCCATGATTTTCTGTTAACTTCCTGTTAACATCCATCAGAAACGTAGCTCCAGTTCTGACCAGCCTAAGGGCAACAGGTTGAATTGGGTCATGGAATATATGAAATAACTGATCTAGTTTCCACTAGGTTCGTGGACTGAATGGAAATTATTCAGAATGCACTGAAGGAAAAAAATAATCATATTCTGTCTTTCTGTCTGGATTTCTCTCCTTCATGGTCTTTTTGTATTTGGTTCATGGGAATGTGTATCTCTAAGGAAACCTTTTTTTTTTTTTTTTAAACTTCAGCCAGTATCTGAATTATCTTGAGCTAATGATAATATGCCAAGCAGAAGGTATGGACAGGTGGAGATTGATAATTTCCAGTGAATATTTTCAAAGTTTCTCTGGATCATCTATACTGTTTTCCGGTTCATGTAACTTTTTCAAAAGTCACCTCCAACAGGGTTTGTAGTGTGGTTGAAATATGACACTACGAGGATGGCAGAAATAGAGAAAACAAGGGAGGCAACAAAATAAAAAAGATCGGGCTTAACAATAATTTCTATTCACTGAACACCTATTCATTTGCTCAAAAAATTACTGAGTGCCTATCATGTGCTGGGGAACAGAGAAGTAAACAAATAAGTCCCTGCCTTCATATTAAAGTAGCAAGACAGACAATATACCAAAAATAATAATAGCGATAACTGGTATGGTGAAAAAGAAAGCTGGTAAAGAGGGTAGTGTGGCCGTGCTGGTTTCCACAGGGAGGGCAGGGATGCTCTATCTGAGATGGTGACCTGGAGGTAGAGGAGGGGATGAAGAGAAGTAGCAGGTCATGTACCTGTATACCTGTAGGAGGTAAAGGCATTCCAGGAAGAGGGATCAGCAAGCATGGGAGCTTCTAGGGGCCTGAGGAGATGCAAAGAAACCAGTGGGATGGGGCAGTGGGTTTGACAGGAGGAAAAATAAGCAGTGAGGTTGGAGAAAGAATCAGAGGCCACATCATATGGGGCCCGTGGGCCATTACAGGTCTTTGGATTTATTCTAAGTGTGATGGGAACTCGTTGGAAAATGTGCCGTTATTTGATTTACCCTTTTTAAATGTCACTGGTTTGCTGGCTTAGAATGCCCTGTAAGGGGACATAGTGGAAGCAGGAAAACCAGGCAGGCGGCTAATGCAGGTGGATGGCCAAGAGATGGCGGTGACTGCGCCTAGGGTGGAAAGCAGAGCCCCGGTGGAAGGGTCGGTGTGGAGAGAGGCTTTGAGGGAGGAGCCTGCAGGAATTGCTGACAGGGTTGGATGCCAGGTCTGAAAGAAAGGCAGGAGGCGAGGATGAAGGAAGGATCTGGGGGCCTGAGTAACCTAATGAGTAGTGACTGTGCGCTGGCCTTTACTGAGGTGAGGAGCACCGCGGGAGGTTCGCAGAGGAGCGGCTAAATGGAAACCAAGTGTTCTGTGTTAAACATGTTAATTTTGAGTCCCTATTAGGTGATGATACACAGCGGGAGCCGGGAAGAGAGGCAGGTGCCGGAGATAAACACTCGGGGTCGTTGGCACCTAAATGGAATCCGAGCCGCGGTCGTAAAGCAATTGCCTCACGAAGCGAGTGCATATCCAGAGAACAAGACGAATGAAGCCTGCGCCCCAGGACACGCTAATGTTTTGAGGTAGCAATCGAGGAGGATCCAGCAAAGAAATCTCGGGACGCGGCAGTGAGGTAGGAGAGCACAGAGGCGTGATGTCCAGGAATAGTAGCCAAGAAAGTGTTTCAAGTATATCAAATACAGTTGAGGGGTCAAAGATGAGCACTGGAAATTTCCGTAGAGTGACAACTCTAAAAGCCTGGCTGGAGTGTGGTCAAGAAAGAACAAGAGCCGAGCGTGCGGAGAAAACCAGTACCTTAGCAACGGTCTCTTGCCAAATGAGCGAAGCAGCGCTTGGAATTGTATTTCCCGTTGTTCCTTAGTTCTTTGCAGTTTAATTTTCAGCATGGCCTCCAGTCATTTTAGTATTGAACTTCAGAGTTCAGTGTTGGGGGTTGCAGTAAAAGCTTCATTTTGAACAGTTTAAGTAAGAAATAAAAGAAGGCAGAAACCATGCAGGCATTTCAATTTAGCATTCTTCTCTAAACTATGTTGTTACCATTATATTACTCTAGTTAATCATCTGATGTTAATATCTATGTAGCTTTTCCCCCTCTAAATCTGTCAAAGAGAAGTGAAATGGCAAAACATCCAAATGCCAGAGTTTTTTAAAGCACGTGTTGGATTTAATGAATGTTTTGTTAAATAGAAGTAGGCTTTGAGGACATCAGGTCTCTGAGATCATTTTGAAAGGGAAAGAGGAAAATGATAGACTTAATGTGATTGCTGCAATGATTTTTTCCTTTATTTTTCCTTTTGGTCCTGGGAGAATAGACCACAAAACAAAATGAGCCATTACCCAGGTGAAAAGTATACTCTCATACCAAAAGAACTTTACAGCAGCTTTCTTATCCCTACATGTACTTTATTCTTTCTTCATTTTGACTTCTACTGACTTTAACAAGGGTATTATGGATAAGAATTACAAGACAATATTAAAACAATGAGTACAACAGTTTGACCTAAATATATTTGCGTGTATCCGAACTTCACTCCTATATCAAGATCCAGCTCCAATAAACTTCCAATGAAATCTTTCCAATCCCTTCCTCCTAGGATAAATCTTTCACCTATAAATGTAAATAATATCCTATCTGTAAATCTCCTTCATTTTTTCATTTATTCAACTATTCATTGAGTGCTTATTATGGGCTAGCACTATTCTAGGTGCTTCAGATGCATCGGAGAACAAAGCAAAGATACCTGCCTTATGGAGCTGAGATTCTAATGTGGAACAGACCTCGAACCATACACATCGTGTACAAGTAATCACCTAGTATTCAGAAGGTGATAGATTACTTGGTAAAATGAAATGTAGAGCAGAGGAAGGCGGTGTAAAGGATTCCAATTATTTTTTTAATGTTTTTTTTTGTTTGTTTTGAGAGAGAGAGAGAGAGAGAATCCCAAGTAAGCTCTGCACTCAGTATGGAGCCCCAGGTGGAACTCAATTCCATGAACTGGAAAGCTAATGACCTGAGCCAAAATCAAGAGTGTGATGCTTCACAAACTGAGCCACCCAGGCATCCATCCAATTATTAAAGTAGAGGTTAAGGTAGGGCTTACTAAGAAAGTGAAATCTGAGCAAATCTGAGGATTTGGAGGGGAGGAAATTAACAACATAGTACAGGAGAGCATTCCAAGCAGCAGGAGGAGCCAATAGAAAGACTGGAAGAGACACACCTGACCTTTTATAAGGAACAGGAAAGAGACCAGAGTGACTTGAGGGAAGTGAGAGAGGGGAAGAGTAGTGGGAGATGAGATCAAAAGTTCATGATGTGGAGTATGAGGGGGCAGATTATGACAGTGAAACGGGGGCCGTTACAGAGTTCTGAGCTGAGGAGTGACATGGTCCAACTTCTTGTTCACAAGGCCCTTCTGGCTGCTGAGAACAGCTTAGAGGGGAGTCGGATACAAGAGTAGAGAGAGCAATTAGCAGGCTCTAGCAGCTACCTAAGCAAGAGAGGATGGTGACATAGACTCCGTGCAGACAGCGGAGCTGGTAAGAAGTAGTTGGATTACTTTAACATAGCACTTTTAAATTTTTGTTAGATTTATGTGCACCTCTTATTACCATTTCTAGACTATACACTCCTTGAAGCCAGGATTTGTGTTCATGCTTACCTTTCCAACAAGGGGTGCTCAGCAATATTTTTAATGACGAAACAAATGGCTGCAAGACAAGAATCTAGCTTCTCAATATCTCTGGCACACACCCTGTATTTCAGGGCATATTTATGAATGGGCAATAGCACCACCAAGAGCATCAACTTTGAATAAGAAGACTAAAAAAAATCTACATACTGCACAACTGATGGCAGAATAACGTAAAGAGAAAGATGCCCTCATATATAGGAGATTTATTTAATTGCTTACAAGTTTCTAGAAGCAATCTGCTTCTCCATTCTCTCTGCTTTCTCCTTGAGGTAAAATAGTAGCCAAGGGAGAAAGAAATTTCTGGAGAATTCAGGTTCATAGTACGTTTGTCGCGGAAATACTATTATAAGAGCCAGCCGAATGACATTCTATAATGCTAACCCTTATTCTAGTTAACACTGCAGGGAAGAAATCTATCTCTGTCTTTAAATTGCATTATAATAAAAACCCAAATGGATAAAAAATAAATACCTTCTCCCACACATACATATCTGGCATTACAGTAGCCAGGTGATGCAATCATTTGCTATTAAGTCACAAATCTCCAAAACTTCAATATAGCAAGAGGGAAGGAGAATGGGAGGCTAAGGAGAACTGCCGGCTCTCCAGCTTGAGAGACTGGGTGGCTGGAGGGCTGTACTCTAAGTAATGCGGGAGAAAAAGCAAACGAGGCACAAAGAATTGTTCTAAAAAACCAGAATAAGATATCTGACATGATGCACATTTGAGAGTACGACTGAATCTACAAATATATATTCGTGGTATGAAGGTCTTTACCCAATGAGCTTATCCATAGTCATGAAAACTAGATCATTAAGGAATAATTACACAAACTTCTTTCATTCCCATCTCGTCGCTAATGTAAAGTATCAACAAGGTAGAGACCAGCAGACAGTATACATTTTAGATATTTGTATTTAGTGACCAAATTGTAATTTGGTGAACACTGACATAAAATGAAGAGGAGAATAATAAGAATTTTCTAAATACTTTATTTACAAATTAATAGTTGTGGCTTTTTGATTTGGGATCCCAATTTCAAATTACTTCACTAATTAGAATTCTGGTACATTTCAATACCCTATGAATTTCATTATTCAAAGACTTTCTTACCATAAAAAGAAGATGAAAAATCTCTCTGATCCTTTATCACATTTGCAGTAGTATTTCTTTTTCTGCTTCCAGATCTGCACTGGGACCATCAACAATGCCAACAAAATGAATCCCTTCTCAAGCAGGAGTCAGAAATCTGTTGTATCTCTCTGCAGAGCTCCCATTAAATAATTTCTTCAGTTTCAGTAATAACCAAAACTCTTGAACAATGTACTCTAGGATGTTCTGTTTCAAGATCTTTAACACTAGAGACATAGACGAGAAAACTTTATATCTTTAATATATATTTCTACACTCATAAATAATGAGTCAGCTTTCATTAGACTATAATGCACCAGTAGAATGCTTCCATTCCAAATGTAACCAGACTGTATCTACCTATTATAAAGTAGGAAAGCCCTGTGTACCCTCACAATAAAAAGCACTGTCTGAATCCGTGTATTTCACATTGCAGGTCGTGACCCATTTGTGGATCATGAAATCAATCTGGTGAGTCACAATCAGCATTTTCACAAAATAAAATAGAAAACAGTGGAGTAGATAATATCAGAGTGTGTTATATTTTTTAAGGATATGTGTGGCTTTGTGAAAGTTTTATATGTATGAATGTACTAGGTCCTAATGTAAATTATTTCTTACCAAGGGTTGCATTCAAAGAAATTTGAAAGCCACTGGTTTAAATAATCTCATTGGTGGATATCGTTGAGAAATGTCAGGAGCTCAGATATGAAATGAAAATAAATTTTATGAAATATGAAGATTTGTTTTTGTATGATAGCTCCCTAAAAATCAAGCACTTACTTATTTCAAGCTGTCAAATATCTTACAGAATAATACCTAACAAATAGGATCAAAGGTTTCTCCCACACTGTGTTTTATTACTAAGAGTATATGCTCCAACATCACTAAATGACAGATTCTCACTTGATTGATTTAGCCTTTCTGTTTAGTAGTAATTATGGACAGAGGTCTCATTTAGTGGCATTAATATTGTATTTAACTTAAAATTAAATTCAAAAGTTGAGAGATAAAATGCACTGTATGAGTCCTTAAGCAATGAGGACCCTTAAAAGATACGAAAGCAATTGAAAATCCACAAAAGCATACGTTCTCATTATATGTAACCTATGTACACACTCCCAAACATCATATTAGTATGTACAAACCAAAGCATAGTCTATATTTAAAGAATAAATGACCATAAATACAAATCTAATGATTGTGTTTCACTGTAATTTTATGAGAAGCCTAAATAACATAGAAGTTACGTATAGTGCTTTACTTATATTACCAGGAATAAGTTCTATCCATGGAAATAGTGGAAAAATTTGGCCTAATTTCACAGTACCTAGTTATTCCTTGCCCTGTGATGCCCAATTTATATTTTGGCAAAGAGATTTTAAGTCTGTAGTCACCAATAAAGTATCAATCATGAGTTTTACCTGAACTTGAAACACTCCTCTTTTGAGAGAACTATAGGAAGTGTGAGTTTCTATTTTATTTCATTTCTATCACTCCATTCCTTAGGTTCTTTATAGTGTTTTTAAAAATCCATAATATAATTCTATGAGAGTTAACATAATAGACTGTAACAGCTGTTATGGTCTATTGTGTAAATAAGTAATTACAGAATTTACAGACTATCATGTAAATATGTAATTATGGACTTTTTAAAATGTGCATTATTTACTCGATAGTCTATCGTTTACATATGTAATTATGGACTTTAAAACATGTATTATTTACTCAGTCTGTAACAGCTCCTTGGGACAGAGTCGTTCTGGCCTATCGGGTAAACATGTAATTACAGAAATTTTTTAAATATGTATTATTTATCTGATAGTGCTGCTACAGATTATCACATCCATACGTAATCAGATTTAAAAAAAAATGGTTGTCATTACTTTGTATAATGCTTCCACAAGTCAATTCAGAGATTGCCGGTTCATGAATCAGTTACTGAAAACCATGCAGGGATTCCATCATTTAGGAGATTTGCAAAGAATAGTAGTGTTCTGCAAGTTACCTAAATAAATTTTCAAGTTTCCAAAAAGTGATCCCAAAAAGAACAAGTCATTTTGAGAGAAAGGATGCTTTGATGATAGTCTCTAGCTTCAGGTACTAATTTCATTTTTCCACAGTTACCTACATTACCATAATACTTATTTTAAAAAGCCAGAACTTCTTAACATATTTGGTCTCTTTGAAGGACCATATTTGGAATGCATTATACCTGTTGTCTTTTTCCATTCTCAGTTATGCATATCTCCTTATGATGACAATTTAAACCACTTGCCAATTTCTGTGGTGTAAATACTCCCACCAAAACACATTTTAAGCTACCAGAAAGATCTCACTTAACTTGGACTGTCCCTTAACTACCAAACCATAATGGCAGTTGGGAACCCATTTCAGCATACCAGTGCCTTTCAAGCCATTTCACATTTCAGTTATTGGCTTGTGGTATCTGAACCTTATTTTGCGGTAGACTCTGAAGAAGTCGGAAACAAAAGCCCAGTTGCTAAAGGCACATGCATCAAGTGTTTGAAATTTAAAACGCAGTGACTCAATAAGAGACCCTGTAGTGACCTATTCCCTGGCTCCAAAAATGCTGCAGTCCCCATCCTGAATGTGTTACACAGCACTGTGAGGATGGGAGGGCATTGTTGGCCATGACCAATAGGAAACCAATCTTTGGGTGACACATTACAGTTGAGGTGCACCTATGAACATCAGTTTGGCAAGAATGTTCTAGAGGTGATTAAAGTATCAGATGTGTGACTGGGATGGAGAACTTTTAAGATCTCTCCTAATCCTATGATACTGTATTTTGTGATAAAATAAATGAATGAAATAAAGGTCAAATATATCACATTTCAAGAAGCCATCCCTAGTTCCACAGTTGTGTACTAACAGATTTAATTGTCATTTCTTTCTCTTTAACATTTATTCATTTTTGAGAGACAGAGAACACAAGCAGGGGAGGGGCAGAGGGAGAGGGAGAGACAGAATTTGAAGCAGGCTCCAGGCTCCAAGAGGTCATCAAAGGGCCCCACACGGGGCTCGAACCCACGAACCATGAGATCATGACCTGAGCCAAAGTCGGATGCTCAACTGACTGAGTCACCCAGGCTCCCTTAATTGCCATTTCTAACTGAGTAATAAGTTATAAGCTCAGCTGGGCAACTCTGGAAGACGAACCTTCAGAGAAATGCTGTAAAAATGAACTTCAGATACTGACAATACCAAAACTAAGGATGTTAGTGTCGTGTCTTTTATTTTTTGAGATGTGCCTTTAAACATCTGATTGAATATCTATAGATAAATCATAAAGATGGGTAATCTATCCACTGGTTATTAATTATTTTAAGTATCCCTAATTTCAGGTTTAGGGAGAATACACTCATCCCCTTATAGAGCACAGACAGGGCACGATAAATTCTCTGTATAATAGGTAGTGTTAAACACATCAAGCTGTGTGGTCAGTATAATAGACTGTCAGGGTGAAAGAGATTTCAAGTAATTCCATCCAAAGGGAATGAGATATTATATACATTTGTCTAAGATGCTCGTAAGCTTTTGTTTCATTTCACCACTCAAAACACCCTGCAGAAAGCAGGACCTTCCACATGCACTAAATTTTAGTTGTGCTGGAGCCTTTATCAAGACCTGACACCACGGGCTGCATACCTTCAGGGAGAGATTGTGTTCCCAAATGTTTAAATCCCCATGTAGAGCAAAACACAAAATATACATTACATTAGAGTATCACATGGCCAACGACTGGCTAGAGCACGCCTGGAAGAGGGCAGGTGCTGCCTGCCAGAGGCTGCAATTTAATATCCTGCTATAAAAGCAATAGGAGGCTCCTGTTCATCTGAAACCTAGAACCTATAATAAAAACAGTGAACAATTCAAAACTGGCACATTACTCCTACTGGCTGTTTAGGTGCCAGGATTTTTTACCATGCCAGAGTCGCAAACTGTGTATAGTACCCTGAAAACAACTGAGCCCTTCTTATGTGCAAGGTGGAATTGTGGGTAGTGAGGGCTTTACTATACGGGAAATTCTGTTTTCTTTGTTTTAAGGAAATGAGCATAATATATGTCCCGGTGGTTATTTAGGGAAATCGCTTATTCTGGGTTCATTAAAAGGCTTGAACTACATAATTTTATATAAAGTAAGACTTACAGCAGTTAACAGTCTGAGGCACAGAAATGGGAAAGTTAAGCCAGAATTTATAAACATTCGTTTCATCCAGGTGCACCTCACTTTAAACAATAAATGCATCCCAGGAGTGAAGTGAAAATAAAATACTTACAAATTGAATCATGTTTTAAATTAAACTAGGGATATGGTTACTTAAAGGAGGCTTCAGCTGGTTCTTTAGTAATGTGGATGACCGATTTGCAATTTATCAGTTTATGAAATATGAATTTTCAGATGTCAAATTTTAAAGCAGAGTACATCCATACATATATTTATATGTGTGTATATATACTTACAACTACATATCCTTATAAATATTCTCAAAGTCCTACAGTTAAAATCAAAATACAGCAAAGACATTCATGTTTAGCTTGATCCATATGGATTTTCTGGGTTTAAAGGAACATATAAAATATTTGCTTGAATGAGGATGTGTTAGAAAATGAAAAACAAAGGTTTCTAGCATTGCAGTTAGTTATCTGTGAAGTGGGAGTGTCGAGCAGTAAAACTCCGTGTCCACTTGGCTGCGACAATTAATATGGAGCTATTTTCAAGGTGGGATTATGGGCAATGGAACCTCTAGGGATGGGCTGTTTTGCCCATGCGTTAAATCCTCATTTTGTGTGAACTTAATGAAAAGATTGCAGTATGTTCTGTCAATGGTTCCTAGAGCATGGAGATGTCTCTTTCTTTTTCCCCTGAGTAAATGTAGTGAGATTCGTGCTGCATTTTATGGATGGCAATGTAAAGAAAGTGTGTGCCTTTTACTTTGTTTAGAAGTCCTGAAGATAGACTTAAAATCATGTAGGGAAATGCAGTTGGTCTATGGATGGAATATTGACTGGATGCACAATCAGTGGATTTGTAAACTTTGCTGTGTTTGGGGAAAACCTCTAACATTATAAAATATCAAGAAGAAAGAGTTGAGTTTTTCTATAGCATTTTAAATTAGGCATGGCTATTTTCAACAGAAGCTTGTTGGTCTGCTCTAAAAAAGTTTTTATTTATTATTCTAACTAGTTTGAATTCACAAGTGTGGTGTGCTATAGCCAGAATAAAGACTTGCTTTGCACAGAAATGTTCAGATGCTGTAATACAGGCAAGCATATGCTTATCTTCTTTTGATAAAAGACTGCTTGAGGATAGCAAATGCACAATACTGATAATAACAAAAAGCCCAGGGTAGAGTGGACAGGAAGAGAAACCAACAGGTGAGGCACCCTTGGTGTACTTGCCACTAGGTGCCCAGTCGACCTTCGGGCAACCCGTAGCACAGCCCGCATACCCTAGACCAATCAATGAGGAAGGGTTCACTGGAGCTAAACTATGTGTGGACATCTGCATGAAGCCGAAGTCCATCCAGAGGTATGCATATAGTCAGGGTGCTCCCTCCCTTCACCCCTCCCCAGTCCATGACTTATGCAGGACCAAACTTGTTTTTCCCTCATGTTGCTGAAAAACACATCACCTTGGGACTCCGGCTATCACAAAATATCTAGGGTCCTAGCAAACAACTCAGAGGTTCTGCGTAATTTGCACCCATGACCCAGTTACCTCGACCGCAGAATTCTGTACTTATGTGGAATCCAGACTCCAAAGTTTTGGAATTAAACGGGTCTTGATTCAGTAGTCCAGAGCTTATTTTTGTTTTTAACACCATGGAATTTGGGGGGTAGAAGGAGATTTTAGAGATAAGTCAAATCCCTTCACTTTATTTTTTTTTTTAATGTTTATTTATTTTTGAGAGAGAGAGAGGAAGGGAATGCACGAGTGGGGTAGGGGCAGAGAGAAAGACAGAGGATCCAAAGCAGGCTCCGTGCTGACAACAGAGAGCCCAATGCAGGGCTCAAACTCATGAACTGTGAGATCACAACCTGAGCTAAAACCAAGAGCCAGATGCTCAACAAACTGAGCCACCCAGGCACTCCTCAAATCCCTTCACTTTAAGTTTGAGAAAACTAAGGCCCAGAAAACTGACCTGAGCTGGCAGACCACTGGCTAGTGGCCCAGCCATAGGCGGATCTTCATTCTAAGGAAAAGGAAAGAACACTGATTAAGCTAAACGTAAGGTGCTGTATATGTTACCTCATTTCATACTGGCAAAGCCCCTCAGAGGCACTCATCTTTATCATCCCCATTCACAAAGTAAAGCAAGTGAGAGCAGAGCAGTTGCCTGGGGCATCCAAGTGGCTCAGTCGGTTAAGTGTCTGGCTTCAGCTCAGGTCATGATCTCACTGTTCTTGAGTTCGAGTCCTGCGTTGGGCTGTATGCTGACTGCTCAGAGCCTGGAGCCTGTTTCAGATTCTATGTCTTCCTCTCTCTCTTGCCTCTCCCCTGCTCGCACTGTCTCTCTCTCTCTCAAAAATAAAATAAATATTAAAAAAATAATAACAGTTGACTAACTTGCCCCAAATCATATACCTTTTGAGCAATTTGCTGAAAAACCATTCACTGATTTGGCCAATTTACCAAATGATGAATTTGAAGAATGGCCAGTCTGCTGAGTTTACCAAGAACTTCTTTCTCTTTTTTTTTTTTAAACGTTTATTTATTTTTGAGACAGAGAGAGACAGAGCATGAACAGGGGAGGGCCAGAGAGAAAGGGAGACACAGAATCTGAAACAGGCTCTAGGCTCTGAGCTGTCAGCACAGAGCCCGACGCGGGGCTCGAACTCACGGACCGTGAGATCATGACCTGAGCCGAAGTCGGATGCTTAACCGACCAAGCCACCCAGGTGCCACAAGAACTTATTTCTTTAAACTATGATTTTTACAGCAATTCATATTATCCATAGTAGTGAAAGCTTTTGAAGATTACTTTTAATATTTTAGTCAACTGTTTTTATGTTGTCTTCATGACCACACGTTTTAGGAATAAATTTGTATTGGTGATTAATATAAATCAAATGTGAGCTCTTAATTACAAGGTCCATTATAAAATCCCGTCTGGGCATTCATACTTTCTTACTATTGCTTATAATGGTATCTGCCTTCATCCTGAATCTTGTGCTAACCACGTCAACATAACAAAGGAGCAGAAGTCATAAACTTTCTGCATTTTCTGAAATTTCTAGCAAACTGAGTTGCATGGAATGGCTCAACAGCCTAGAACGGTATTTCCAAGATTTCATTTTGTTTAGTCTTAGTTTTAGTTCGTTTTTTAGTTTGCCACAGCCATTTATACCCCGCAGTCCAGCAGCTCATTTGTCAGTCCAGACCAGCCAAATGTCCTTTCCTGTTTGTTTCACATCTCAAGCACTTCAAAAATGTTTAAAATACATTGCAAGTAATCCATTTAATTTATCCAGTTAGCAAATCTCTGAATCAAAAAGGGACAAAAAGCAACGGGCCCAATTAAACGAGTTGGGTGACAGAAGCTCATCTTATTCTTAGGATTTATAAAAGTCCTTGAATTTAGAACAAGGACAACAGCATGATGTGAAATAAATGAACTGTAATTCCCCAACGTCAGGGACCAATACGTGAAGAAAACCTGGAGTACACTGAATTTTAGAGCTTATCAACTAATGTAAAATGGCTACAGCAAAAATAAAAATTAAGAGTTCAAAACTAATCTAAACCTTTGAAATAGCCTTTCAAGCTGCTATGGCCGCCTTACTCAATGGGATCTGTGATAAACTTAAGAGAAGCGTCACTGAAGGAAAGTGTTGATAAATCTGTGATTTGGCAAATTGGCCCTTCCATGAACTATTTGATAGGGGAATTGGATTTTGGTGAATTGGCTTTCAAAGAAATGGTTTTTGGAGAAATAACGATTCAAGGAATTAGTCCTTCAGAAGGTTCTTTTTTTTTGGGGGGGGCACATTGATACACTTTCCGATCACCAGAAGGTAAGGTACGGAAACGTGTCTCCAAAACTAACATTCTAACCTCCTACCCTTTCCAATTAACCACATAATTGGATATAAAGTGGAAAGATTTTTGAAGTTCCTTAGAGCCCAAGAAAAGAAACATGGACTGAAAATGTTAGACCACTGAAGAAGTTCCCCCTTATAAGTATTATAAGTATATTAAATCAGATCTCAGAGTTGAGTTCAATGCAAATCCTGTACTATAATATATGTCCCAGTAGAAGAGTAAGATAGAGTGATTTTGACGTGCCTGGTAAGAAAGCGCTTTCCCTGATACCAAGAACCTTAATTTGAGCAAGACTCAAACATTTATATTCATATCATGTGGATCTGTCTGGCCACAGTTAATTTGAGCATGTCACTTTATTCCCTGTACAGCATATCTAAAGCTTTAAGGCAGATTCAGGGAGCCTTTTCTTCCTGAAACACAAACACTACACAACTCTCTCATTAACTGGAACTTTCACGTCTGCACTGAAGAGAAAATAGAACTTAAAGCTCTGTCCTACCTAGTATATGTCAAACAGCACAGATTAGAGAAGGTGTGTTTGACAATGGCATTTTATTCAGGCTTGTGAGGGAAAGAGCCGGACAAGTTGTAAACCTGCATAACCATGCAACAAAAATAACTGCAACGATGTTTAAAAGATATACTAAAATGAAAATGTTTAAGATACTTGACAAAGGCAAAAGTTTGCCTGTTACTCATTTGATGTCACCCCAATTTGTCACAACTGTTGAAAAGGTATGCCTCTACAACTTTAGAGCTAAAACCACTCCCAGGTCTTGTGGAGCCACAGGTGGAAGTGGGAGTGTGTTTCCAGGAGTGGGGAAGAGAAAAACAATTATTTAGTAATATTTTCAACTTGAAAGTGTCTAGGTCAGTTCTGTTCACAGTAATATAATGTAAGCCACATACATATTTTTGAATGTTCTAGCTCCATTTTAAAAAGTGAAGGACAGATGAAATTAATTTTAAGAGACAGAGCATGTGCAGGGGAGGAGCAGAGAGAGAGAGGGAGACACAGATCTGAAGCAGGCTCCAGGCTCTGAGCTTTCAGTACAGAACCCAATGCGGGGCTCAAAATCATGAGCCGTGAGATCATGACCTGAGCTGAAGTCGGACGCTTAACCAACCGAGCCACCCAGGCACCCCTAAAATTAATTTAAATATTTTTTTAACGTTTATTTATTTTTGAGGCAGAGAGAGAGCATGAACGGGGGAGGGTCAGAGAGAAGGAAACACAGAATCTGAAACAGGCTCCAGGCTCTGAGCTGTCAGCACAGAGCCCTACGCGGCGCTCGAACTCACGGACCGCGAGATCGTGACCTGAGCCGAAGTTGGCTGCTTAACCGACTGAGCCACCCAGGCGCCCCTTAAAGTATATATTCTTTAACCCCCAATGCAACCAAATTTTACCATTTTAACCTCATAATCAATATAAAATATTAATGAGATATTTTACATGTTTTGTAAGTCTTCAAAAATCTGATGTGTATTTTATACGTACAGCACAATTCAGTTTGGACTATCTACATTTCAAGCACTGAATAGCCACACGTGACTAGTAGTTGCTATATTGGACAGCATGGGTCTAAATCCACAGTCTCATTTGAAAAGGGAGGTTGCTTTGAGGGTATTGGAGTTGGGTGATTCTGTCTGGATTGGACTGCAGTTTGTTTATTGTTAATTCTGAACGTTAGCCTGCTAAAGGCTATAGGCCAAAAGAGACCTCCAAACTCTGGGCTATAATTCATACCTCAGTTAACATGAAATTAATATTACCAACTTGTAAAATGTTTGGGCTGTCCCCTGCTTTTCTAAATGTTTTCATTTACATCTAAGGCCAAATGGGTAAGAAGTACAGGAACCCTCTTCTCTTCCCTGTCTCCCAACTCTGGTCATCCTTAGTACTCTACTACATTTCCATCCACTGGATTGTCAAGAAACACCATTCCTGAGTGCAGTTTGCCTTTATACATATATATTTTTTTAGGTTTGTTTATTTTGAGAGGGAGAGTGGAAGGGGCAGAAAGACAGGGAGGGAGGGGCGCCTGGGTGGCTCAGTCGGTTAAGCGTCCGACTTCAGCTCAGGTCACGATCTCGCGGTCCATGAGTTCGAGACCCGCGTCGGGCTCTGGGCTGACAGCTCAGAGCCTGGAGCCTGTTTCAGATTCTGTGTCTCCCTCTCTCTCTCTGCCCCTCCCCCGTTCATGCTCTGTTTCTCTCTGTCTCAAAAATAAATAAAACGTTAAAAAAAATTAAAAAAAGAAAGACAGGGAGGGAGAGGGAGAATCCCAAGAAGACTCCCCACTGTCAGCACAGAGCCCGATGCGGGGCTCAGTTTCACGAACTGTGAGATCATGACCTGAGCCGAGATCAAGAGTCGGACATCGGATGCTTAACCAACTGAGCCACCCAGGCGCCCCTGGTTTGCCTTATATTTTGACACAGGATAGAGGTATTTCTACTCCAAGCCTCTGCCCAGGCAGCTCTGCTTCCAGTGCTCTGTGAACAGTGCTGCCTGCATCCCCACACCTCCACCGCCTGGCTGACTCCTGATTGCTGTGTGGAGTCTGCTTTCTTTCACTTGCCCTTAATACCCTGATGCCACCTCGAAAACCATCCCGGACTGCCTCAAAGACCCAGACCCAATGCCCTTCCACCATGCTCTCTTGGCAAACACTGTGAGCTCTTATGCCACATTATTTCCAATATGTCTCTCACTCTGCAGCATTATCACATCTGCCTATTGTCCCTCTCTTCCCCCCCACCCCCAAGATGGCGAGAAAAAGTATCTTCTTGACCTTTGTAGTTACAGTGCCCAGTACAGAACAGGTACTCAAAGCTCATGGACATGAAATATGAAACAGTATAGAAAGTATAATCAAGTTCATTTTTTCAAATGATACATTGTTTAAAAGCATATGCCTAACATGTTTTATAGCCAAAATGAATGTAGAGTTCAACCGTTAACTTCTAAGTTCCAGGTGTGTGCCAGATCTTGAGGCTACAGAGGTAAACCATTCTCCAGACTCTCAGAGATGGCAGTTAACTGATGGTTAAGACGAAGGCTTCTCAAAGCCCTCATCGAGGATGAATACCAAGCAGCCTGGGAAGTTATTTAAAAAGCAGACTCTGATTCAGGCCGTCAGGGGTTAGCCCCAGATTCTGCCTTTCTGACAAGCTCTGAAGGGCAACTTCTGGTCCAAGGATCCCACTTTAAGTAGGACAGGACTGTGGTCCAGGAGTCAGGGGACCTGAAATTTAACTCTGACTCCTATTGTATGGATATGAGTCTTTACTCTCAGTACTGCCAAATCTGCTTGCTCAACTCTTCAACTACCTTGGAGAAGAGAGTAGGTTTGGGCTGCTCATTAAATCACCTGGAGCTAATTTTAGAATGCTGATGCCCAGAACACAACCCACACCTACTAACTCGGAATCTCTGCAGGCAGGGGTCAGGCATCAGTTTTGTTTTGTTTTGTTTGTTTTGTTTTGTTTTGTTTTAGTGCAGGGGAAGGGCAGGGAGAGAAAGAATCCCTAGCAGGCTCCTTGCTCTGAGCACAGAGCCTAATGCAGGGCTCGAACCCACAAAGCATGAGATCATACCCTGAGCCAAAATCCAGAGTCAGACTCTTAACCAGCTGAGGCACCCAGGCACCCCAGGCATCAGTATTTTTAAACTCCCAGGGCTGAGAACTGCTAAAGTGTTACTAGCTGGATATGTTGATTATTAACTCAGTTGGTTGGTGTTAATGAGGTCAGAGATAAGCAAATGATGCTCCCCTGCCAGATGACTTTATTCTATTCTGGTGACGGTACTTCCATGTCATTGTTGGTACCATTTCCAACACTAAAAAGGCAACACAAAACACAGACCTTGATACAATTGTGCACAGAAGGAAAGCTGTACTGATACCATAAAGAATCATCAGCCAAGCTTCCCAACTTTTTGCAGTCACCACCCTTGACTCATGAGATCAAATGAAAACAGGATTTTTTCCAGGGAAAAATAGTAAAACCAGACTCCAAGGAGCCACTGGATATTTTTGCCTTGCACAGGCAGTCCCATCCTAGGTTCTTTTTCAATTAGTTTTTAAATTTGAAAAATTGAAATGAAAAACTCCAAACACTTTAAAATTATACTTTGTCAGTTAAAAGAAAAACCCTTTATAATTCTTACCACATCTCTTTGTGCTAGGTTAAGAGAGAAACATCCAAACTTCTAGTCTTGACTTTTAAGATGTCTTAGTTTCAAACCTGTTACTGTCTTTAATGTGAAAAAAAAAAATGGTTGAAGTAAGAAAGAAAACAAGAATTAGATTTTTATTCAACTCAAGTAATGAATTGCTTTGTAGCACAGCAGTAGCATTTGTCATTAAAATACTGATTTTCCCCCTTTAATTAGTTTTTGCTTTTGTCAAGATATGCTGCTCATGTTTTGCCAAAAAAAAAAAAAAAGATTATTTGTTTAACAAATTTATCAACAAATAGCTAGAGTATACAATACACCCAAAACATCCTAGGATTTGAGAGGCAAAAATATATGATGTCCTGTTATCTTCAAAGGCCTGAGGAGATGAAACTTACATTCTATGAAAAATATAGCTAAAATTATGAACAAAAAGTAATAAAAGCTAAAATAGTAGCTTTAAAGTGTTCAGAGAAGAGAGATCGCTCACTTCCAACTGGAATGGAGTAATGCAAGGCTAAATAGGGATGGGAAAGGTTTTACCTGAACCTTGAAGGGTGGGCAGAGATTAGATGATTAGCCCAGAAAAAGACAATCAATGACCAAGAGCATGAAGAAAGGAAAGCATAAGATGGGCTTAAAAATAGTGACGAGGGGTGCCTGGGTGGCTAAGTTGGTTAAGCATCTGACTCTTGATTTCAGCTCAGGTCTTGATCTCAGGGTTGGTGAGATCAAGCCCCTTGTTGGGCTCTGTGCTGACAAAGTGGGGCCTGCTTGGAATTCTCTGTCTCCTTCCCTCTCGAAAGAAAGAAAGAAAGAAAGAAAGAAAGAAAGAGAGAGAGAGAGAGAGAGAGAGAGAGAGAGAGAAAGAAAGAAAGAAAGAAAGAAAGAAAGAAAGAAAGAAAGAAAGAAAGAAAGAAAGTAAGAAATTGTAATGAGACAAGTAAAGAGGTTGATGAGACAAGAGTATTTGACCTGGATCAGGTGAAAAGTTCCACTTCACCCAGGTTTAGATCCAAAGGGTTAAGGACTATGAACTAAGCAAAACATAGTTAGGCAAATTGGATTAATTCTTCTGTTCTCCGGGGACAGGGTAAAGGGGTAAAGTTGATAAAAATAAATTGGTATAAGAGTTGACAAAGGTAAGGTGATAAGGGGGGCCCTTCAGGGGGGCTACCTGAAGGCTAGACTAAGGATTTTTATTTTAAAAATTTCCTATAGGTAATGGGAAATTGACTAAGGCTTTTGTCTGTTTGCTTGCTTACTTGTTTGTTTTAAGTAGCACAATGAGGGATGCTTGGGTGGCTCAGTGGTTAAGCATCTGGCTCTTGATTTTGGCTCAAGTTATGATCTCATGGTTCATAGGTTCAAGCCCCATGTCACACTCTTGAACTGACATGATGGAGCCTGGATTCTCTCTGTCTGCCCCTCTCTTGCTCATGCTCTCTCTCTCTCAAAATAAAAAGAAAAATAAACATTAAAAAATAAACAATAAGTAGCACAATAAAAGTGATGTCTTCAAGAAGACAAACTTTGAAGCCATATATAGCACAAATTAGAGTGGAACAGAACTTGAGATGGAAGAATGGATTAGTGGAGCAATGAAGAGAAGCTGATCTGGATCCTAGCTATAGAAAGAAGGAGGTGTCAGAGAAATGGAGGAATGATAAAAAGTAGGACTCATTAATGAATAAATCTGAGAGATACCCCTTGGTGTTCCATTCATAAATTCCCAACACTCGCTTCTTCATTCTGAAGCCTGCTTGCTGTGAATACCTGTGATCTCTGCTTGAGGTCTTCAGCCTGGCTGGGAGAACATGTTTGGCCCACATGCAGGATGAGCCAGAAGTACCAGAGAGCAGAGAGATAACACCCTTAGAAGCAGCCTGAACCAATAAGAACGGGGATGTGGAAGATAAATGCTACAGATTCCTCACCCCTCCATTGGAATAATTCTTAGTTCTACACTGTCCCTTAGAGTGCCCCAATGGGATTAAACCTCAATTTCCCAGTGGCAACTTGCTTGATAATGGACCATGTCTTGTCTTTCTTTTATGCCTTATCTCCTTTTCCCAAGGTCTCATCAGCATTTCTTGTATCACTCCCAAATAAACTTGTGGCACTAGTCTCCTTGCCTTGGTGTCGGCTTGCAGAGGAACCTAAACTAACAGTTAAGAAGAGAGTAGAATTAAAAATTAGGCAGAATAATGACTCCCCCTCACCCACCAAGATGTTCATATCCTCATCCTAAGAATCTGTCAATGTGATACTTTCTGTGGCAAAGGGGACTTGGTAAAGTCCATGAAATGGGGACTAGCCAGATGTGTCCAATCAAATCATGTAGATTCTCAAAAGCAGAGAACTGTTCCCAGCTGTGGTTAGAGGGAGATGTGACAATGGAAGAAAAGTCAGATGCAACATTGCTGGTTTTGAAGATGGAG
This sequence comes from Acinonyx jubatus, assembly GCF_027475565.1. NCBI lineage: Eukaryota > Metazoa > Chordata > Mammalia > Carnivora > Felidae > Acinonyx > Acinonyx jubatus. The sequence continues at coordinate 75,171,293 of NC_069388.1, read as the reverse complement.
GAAAGGAGCCATGAGCCAAGGAATGTGGGTGGCCTCCAGAATCTGGAAAAGGCAAAGGAAATGGATTTTCTCCATTTCTCCAGGGCCCTTAAAGGAATGTAACCCTACTGACATCTTTCTTGACTATATCCCAGTGAGGCCATGACCTACAGGACTGTGAGATAATAAATTTGGGTTGTCCTGAGCAATGAAGTTTGTAGTAAATTTTAGTAACAGCAACAGAAAGTTTATACATTATTTTAAAATTACAGCCACTGAAATTTTGAGGCAGTCATAAAAAGTGAACTATAACAGAAGACATTGATTTTTTAAAAGATGCTGGTTTGAATGCTCAATATGTTGAGCTATGTGTGTGTTCTTGATAGTATGATATTCTTAGATATTCACAGAGCCTCTTGTATATATGTAGTATCATTCTTCAACTAATTATGAGAGGGGAAAGATGTTTGATATTTGTTGTGTTTTAGCCAGGAAGTTATATCATTTAATCAGTTCTATTAAACTGTACGTGATGCCTTTAAGAAGACACAGTCTTCAAAATGTGTTGGTGTAGGGGAAATGATGGCAATTGATAATAAAATACCATTGTCAAACTCACTCCTTCTAGTGCTCAGTTTCACCTGGGCTATATTTAGAAGCTTTAATTTGGAAAGGATAGTTTCCATGACAAATGTGTTATGTGAGTATATTCGTTGAATTTAAAACTTTCATTGAGTTGTAGCAACACACACAAGGGCTTGAAATAAGAATTTTGACACATTAATTCAGAGCAACTTAAAGTAGCTTCCAGTGCATTGTTCAAAATACATAATCCTGGACACACAGTTTTATTTGAGCATATAGTTCTTGCTTTCAAACACTACACCTTTGGAATATTATGGGGGTTTTTTATTAAAAAAATTTTTTTAATGTTCATTTTTGAGAGAGAGAGAGAGAGAGAGAGAGAGCGCGCGCGCGCGCGCGCGCGCGCGCGCGCGCAAGTGGGGGAGGGGCAGAGAGAGAGGGAGACACAGAATCTGAAGCAGGTTCCAGGCTCTGGGCTGTCAGCTCAGAGCCCCATGCAAGGCTCGAACCCATTAACTGTGAGATCATGGCCTGAGCCGAAGTTGGACGCTTAACCACCTGAGGCACTCAGGCACCCCTGGAATATTATGTTTTATTCCAATCCTGTGATTTCATTGGGTTACTTCATTTTTAGCAGCCACTGCCTTTTCCTACTCTGTCCACGCTTTGCAGCCCCACCCAATCCTCACCCTCCCCACAAAACATGTACAATAGGGAAACGATTGAATATTAAAAACGCTAAGCCACTGGTGAGCTAGATTTGGCAAGAGAGTTGGGTCTGCTGCGTCTAGACAGAGTTCTGCAATAATACCCACACCTCCACCTAACCTCCCTCATATAAAGCCTACCTACTTGTGATTCAGCTTCTGCCTAGTTCTGGTTCATATGCTGGTACTGACAGAGCCTAGTGGGGACCAAGGCTGGGGCCACGGTGGCTCAGCAGAGTTCCTCCAGCCGCTCACCCTGACAAGATTCTGCTTCCACTAGCTCTTCTATGAACCGGCAAGAACTCTCTGATAGGATCTGGAAGTCCAGTGGCTTCTTTGAACAACTCTGCCTTCCCTTGATGCAGATTCTACCGATTTGGCTTAGGCTTGACCTGAGGCCTTTCTGCTTCCTCTGAGGTGAGCAGGAGTGAAAATGGGGAGAGGATCCTTTGTGCTGCCCCATTTTGTTTGCCACAGCCTGTGCCTCATAACAGCCCGTGCTCCTGCTCCAAGCACAGAGCAGACCTCCAAGCCATCTTAATTAAATCAAATTCTTATTTAAAAAACAAAAACAAAAACAAAAAACCAAAAATCTTATCTATCTGCAGATTGTCAATGCCAAATGTTTTGCTTTTACTTCTCCCTTGTTCACAATATACCATTCATAATAAAAATAAGCTCTTGCCAAACAAATTTTAAATAACAAGGGTAAAGCCTACCGTGTTTTTACATATTATAGATTCAGTTCGATCACTCCAGTGACAGGATAGGACAATAAATGTTACTGCTTTCTCTGGTGGGCAATGCAGTCCAGTGTTTCAGAGAGGAATCTGCTTAGAGCACATCCTCTAACTGCAGATATGACACCAGATGCACAGCCCCCCTCCAGAAAAAGAAAAAAAAAATTCCTCTAAATACCAAGATAATTTGTAGAAGGGCTATATGGTTACAAAAGCATTTTGGCAGGGCTTAAGAAAATGAAATAAGGGAGAAAGCAAGTGCAAAAGACATTGAATTTCAAGTAAGAATGGGCGCAAACACTTTAAAGCCAAAAATAATCTGTGTACCCTGGAGCTTGGGGACCGTCTGCCTCGGCAGATCACAATCCTATAGCCATGTGTCCCCAAATGACTAAAAAAGATGATTCAAGAGGATTACCTATTGGTGCAGGCTTTTAATGCTGACAAACGTGGTTAGCTTTATAGGCAGGTGCCCTCCACAGCTTTTATTTGCTATGGAGTTTTTAATGTAGTTAATGCTGTTTTAATTCCATTTCTACTAGGATCCTATTTTCTCTGAGACTTGGTCCTGCAAACCGAGAATCTGCCATCCATAGTACCTTTCAAGAATGTCATTCAGAGACCTTCTTCTTTAAAATTATCTGTCATAGTTTTTTTCACCGTCTTTGCCCTCCCACAATCTTGACTTTGGTTCCAACCCCTGAATCAACGCTATCCTTCCTAAGGTCATTGGTGATCTCCTCTTTTCCAAATTCAGTGGCCTCTCATGATTCTGAGGACCAGTCTTTTGATTTTGAAACTATCAGGTTTCCTTGGCCCCTTCTCAGCCTTGATTTTAGAAATTTAAAAAAAAATCCCAATTCTCCTATTTTTATCTATAGAATAATTATTGAATTTAAATATATTTTTGTTTTTTATTTCATTTCAATCAGTGTTTACCAATTATTCCATTCAAAATCCTCTACCAGAAGTTACTGCTCCTCTTGACAGAGCTGACAGAAGAACACTGAGCTTTGAATGAAGTTCCACATGAAAGAAACAATCTATACTCCTAATCTGTCATGTGATTGGGAGTATAAATTTTGCAAGCATCTTAAACAGTTTTTCCAGCATTACTGACCTATTGATTACCAAATGGTGAGATTAAAGAGTAATCACTGATGATACCCATTCTACCAGGATTCCAACTACCTTGGAATGTTCTAGAAATATCAGGAAGGTAAAGAAAGAAGAAACACACCAGGGATTTAATAATGCGCTCTAGAGACTGATTTCTAACATATACTGATCACAGATGTGTGCCTCATTGGGGCCTAATATTCACACTTCATGGTAGGCAAAGTCTAGGCTTCGGCATTGCCTACAAAGAGCTATTCCTAGCCTGCAAGTTATGAAAATCATCACTGGAAGTCTTAATATCATGTGTTAAATTTGACGATCACTCAAATGCACACAGAAGGATAAGAGGGTCAGGGTGCTAGCTACTAATGAGAAGGATGTTGATTTTAAATCTGTAATGTGTATATTTATATGCACTTTTCCATTTGGTGATAGTGTTTCTAATTGGATCTTTTTGTGTACAAGGCAAAATCTTTAATCAGATAACATTTTGCATCCCAAAATCATATATAGTTATGGTATTGAATTTTCTTTTCTCTACAAAAGGGTTTATTTAACCTCTTTAGTTAAAAATAATTTAAGGCCATGATGAATATTGATTAACCTTGGGAACCAAAGAGTAAACATAAAAACAATTCTGTACTCTAAGTTCAGGTTTAACAATGTGCTAATAGCCCATAATGAAGATAGCAGCCATCAGTTAATCAACCCATTAAGTTGGGATCAGAAGTGTCAACTCAAGTGCAGTCGACTAATTTACTGACCCTTAATGGGTCAGCAAGATCTATAACCCAAAGACTGATCTTTCTGCTTCTGTTTAAGTCACTTTGGAGGCCAATTCACTTCTTTCCATGATTATGATCTCTGACCTGGTATGGGCAGGAAGTCAACATAAAATCCATTTATGAGAATGTGCTTTGGGTTACTGAGTAATGGAATCTCAAGCTAACTAGTGAGTTAAGTGTCCGGGTAGAGGCTCTTTATGGAAGCACCAACTTTGTTTTTCTAATGTCCACACAAGTGTGAAAATTGACATGTACAATCTTAAGTGAGAACTTCTAACTCCAGTACTGAAGGTCTAGGTTCTTGAGTTAGCTAAGTCTTTCAACCCACTCTCCTTCCTATACTGCTGTGAGTGCATTTTAGTTTTTTGAAATGTCAACAGGTCAAAAAGAACTGAGTAGCAAAATGGCAAAGTATAGAGCTATGCCTGCCCAATAAAAGTTTTGCTTGATGAAGGATGTAGTGGGTTGGATAGAAAGTTGCTTTAGTGATTAACAAGAAAAATGGATATAGTTTGGCTGAATCTAATATATGAGATTCAATTACCCACCCAGTGTGCTACTTTCAAGGGGAAGCAGAGAAAAAGTGGGAGCATATCTTCTTGTTGGGCCTTTGATAGGGCATAACAAAAATTATGAATCAAAAATCCATTCACTTGAATTGTATTCGTATAGAAAAGCTAGAATAATTGCTATGATAGTACAAGAGGTGTTTTGCTTTTTTTGTTTTTTTTTTTTTTAAACATCACCATTTCTCTTTCTCAGGTGATAAAGCAATTTACTGTACTCCAAGTTACAATGTCCATTAGCAACCTGTCAGCTGTATGATGTCAGAGAATCAAAAGGATGTGTGTTCTGATGCCCTGGTCCCCAGCCACGCCTGGGCCTCGAATGCTTAAATGCTACCAACTCCAGTCCTGCTCTGACAGTCTGTCCTCCGCTGTGAATTTTTCCCCCGATAGGATACAAAGAGATAAAATATGAGATATTAACTCAGGTTCTGGAAAGGGAAAGCAAGAAAAAAAGAAAACTAAATGCACTAAACATTAAAAAAAAAAAAAAAAAGTTTTATTGAAAGAAAAGCAGATTAACTTGAAGACCTAAAGATTTGTTTTCCTCTCTACAAAGGAAATGTGTCAGTTGCATGCCTATGATGCTTGAAGGATTCCCGCAAAGGAAACCATCTTTCCTGGGAGAATACAGAGCCCCTCTATTGTTGGTGACACTGCCCTCTCCCCCCGCCCCCCCCCCCCCCGCCCCCATTTGTTGCCTTTGTTTTCCTCCCGTCATTAGCTCCCAGTACCACTGTGCCAACCTCAGCACAAAGACACTCTAAAAGCCTCTGTAGGAGCAAGAGAGTTCCATCCTACCGGGAAAAAAGTGACCCCTGAGGCCAAAAAGATGAGGAAAGATTTCGCCTTTGGAAAGCTCTCACAGACGTGGGTGGCTTTGGCAAGTTCAGCCTTTACAGGTGACCTCTTGCACAGGTTGTCAACCTTAAGGCCGGCCAGAGAGGGGAGGTGGACAGGAAGGAGAGAGAGCGAGGTCGTGGGGACGGAGGGCATGAAAGAGAGGAAGGACGAGTAGGAGGCTGCAAGGAGGCCACTAGACCCTGAGGACCCAAGGCGGTGGCCCTCCCCCGGGGCTGCGTCTCTCAGTAACCATCCCCGCCCTCCGCACTTGCGCTTCCCGCCGGGTCACTGCCCCGCCCCACCTCTGGGGCTACGGCGTGCTCCGCCCGGTCCTGGAGCCAGGCGGCGCCCAGAGCACGCCCCGGGGTCGCCAGCTGGGCTGACCACGTGGAGGGGGTCCCGGCTCTCCACGCCGCCCCGCCGCCCCCACCCCTTCCCCAAGGCTGCAGCAGCAGCAGCAGCAGCAGCAGCAGCGAAGGAACGGAGCCACAGCGTCACCGAAATCCACACAGAGCCCAGCTGCGCCGGGGGCAGGGGGAGGGGGCTGGGGCGACTGCAGGGGGAGTGGCGGGGGCGGGGGGGGGGGGCGCCGGGGGCCGGCGGGGGCGGGGTGGCGGCGGGGGCGGCGCGCGTGGCGGCCGCGCCCCGGGCCCGCGGCCGGCGTCACTTACCCGGCCAGGGCGCGGGGGCAGCTCGGCCGACTCCTCGGGGGCCGCGGCGGCTCGGGGCCGGCGGTCCGCGCAGCCCGGGCGCTGCCAAATGTAAACAATCCGCCATGATTTCTTTGTTTAGCTAATTGAACCTGCCGCCGTCTGGAGTCCCAGGCGCTCCCTCTCTCCCTTCTCTCCCCTTCCCCACCCCCCCCCCCGCGCTCTCTTTTATTTATTTATTTGTCTTCCCCCCGCTCCTCGGTCTTTCCCTCTTTCTTTGGTCTTAGTAGCTGCTTTTAATGGAAGTCGAGGCAGTCGGGTGGTTGGTGCAGGGAGTGCGGTGGTGGTTTTTATAAATACAGGTAAAATAATACCCAGATCTCTGGCTGAGGTGCAATTTCTCAAAGAGGAGGAGGGTGTTTCTCTCTTTCTTTCCCTCTCCTTTCCCGCACCCCCACCCCCTTAGTAGACTCTCCTCCGTGGAAAGTGCCCGACGAAGGTGGCGCAACTTCCCAGTCACCTTTCCTTTCCGCCGAACTCTCGTCCCCAAGTTCGCAGGTGGATTTTGGACTCCGCAGAAGCGCTAGGTTCTTCGTTTACTTTGAAAACCTCAAGTGTAAGGGATGTCCGACTGCCTAAAGGCGTGCAGAATAGTCTCCACCACCCCAGGGGAGGAATAACCATAATACAAAGTGCTCATCGGGGGAGGATGACCTATTGGCGTCAATTCAACTCCTTCTTTAAGAAAACACCGGTATTACACACACACACACACACACACACACACACACACACACGCCTTTACACACATCCAAACTAGCACCTACACAGTGGAAAGCTCCCAGACAGTGGGGCACTTCAGCCTTACCTTTGCATAAATTCGTGATAGTTATTGCACAGATATTCGATTGGGGAGGGGGTAGACTCTGAGCACATGTTTGGGGTTTAAAACTTCGAGGAAATCTTTAGGTCCTGGCCGAAAGGAAGGCTTTGCACCCCCTTGTGTATGTGTTCTGGGGGTAGAAATGGATCTGATGACCAGTTTTCACTATAGTTAATGCAAACATCATTTAACTTCTGTTCTAGGTGGATTTAGGACGATACTCCGGGTAATCCAAGACAGAAAAAGTCTAGGGTTATGGCTTCATTTATTTAAAACACTGCCCCTTCAGTCTCACTTCTGTTTATAACCACCATACCAATGACACCAAAAATGATTCAATATTTTAATTCGTAAGGGAGATTAAAAGGAATCTACATCTTGCAGTGAAACTGCCTCTGAAGTTATCATCAGAATTAATCTCATTAAAAGAAATTATTGCCTTACCTATGCTTATTCTGTGCGGGGGGGGGGGGGGGGGAAGCACTACTGAGTGAAGTATTGTCATCCTTAGAAGTTGGGACCCACTGTTTACAGGTCCTGTAATATATTGATAATACATGTAAAAGGACCGTCTGATCCAATCTTAAGAGGACCAAACTAACAAATATTTGCACTATAGGTCAGTCACTTTGGTGTTCTTAACCACTAGGTCAATGAATAGGGATTCAAGCATTCTGATTATACATAAGAGAAAAGAGAAAGGAATTGTATTGCCAAGCAATGGAAATGACCCCCATCAAATCTATTTACATATGGCTTTAGTCTGTTTCCTTAGGAAAATTCAACAGAAGTTATAATCCTATTGTTGTTGTTTTTCATACTGTGATATTCTCTCTACCATGCTAAATTTTACAAGTTGTTCCAAATTCTAACTTGAACTTGATCTTATGAAACCCAGCTTGATATTTACCCGTTCCCAATGATTGTGCCTTCTCTTGGTCTCAGATATGAAACTTCTCAGCTTCACAGCTGTGTGATCAAGGCCTTTGAATGAGGGATTGGTGTACTGACTACATGGAAGAATCTTTTTTTAATTGTTGCACAAAAGTTAGACTTAGGGAGCCAAAAGTCAGGTGACAAAAGCAAATACGTTTTGCATTAATTTATTTAAAGACCTGGCCTGCTTTATGTAGGTCCAAACCGACATTAATGTTTTCTAATGCAGTTGAATTTTGTGTATTTGCACCGTTTTCCTGTCCTCAGATTTATTTCATGGGCTGCTTGGCATGAACTGAGATTTGCTTTGGAAGTTGGAGGCAGAGGGTCAAGTGGAGCTGCCCTTGAGTCCATTCCAAATTCTCACCTCTCTCCTTAATGAGATGTATTTGAAAAACTCAATCTTCTACCTAAGTGTCTCCTTCACTCCCACAAGGCTACCATATTCACAACACTTCACTTACGACGCTACTAGTCACCAAATATGTGTGGGGTTTTTCCCACACTATGCAATTCTCCATGACACCAGCTGAGTGTCCTGCAATTTTTTTTTATTTTTTAAAAATGTTTTTAATGTTTATTTTTGAGAGAGAGCATGAGCAGGGAGAGGCAGAGAGAGAGGGAGACACAGAATCTGAAGCAGGCTCCAGGCTCTGAGCTGTCAGGACAGAGCCTGATGCAGGGCTGGAACCCACACACCATGAGATCATGACCTGAGCTGCAGTCAGATGCTTAGCTGACTGAGTCACCCAGGTGCCCCGGATGTCTGCAATTTAATTCCATTCTGACACTGTCTACCTGAAGATAGCATCAGATCACATAGGTTAAAGGCTCAGTCTCACAAGACTGCCTGCGTCCCATTTCAGATGCCCATCACAAGTAATAGGTCCCCAGGTTACCCACATTTTCTCTCTGACTGGGCTACCAATCAGAGGTTCCCATGACCTCCTTCCCTTTTAGATTCAATTAATTTGGTAGAGCAGATCACAGAACTCAGAAAAACATTTACTTACACTCAGCAACTTATTGAAAGATACAGATGAATAGCCAAAGAGATACATAGCTGTAAATTGGGGGGGGGGGGGTGATGATTGTAGCAGCTTCTGTCCCTGTGGAGTTGGGGTGTGCCATTCTCCCAGTGCAGATGTGTTTGCTCACCTAGAAGTTCTCTGAACACTGTACTTTGGGATTTTAATGGAGGCTTCATCATATAGGCATGGCCAATCATGAACTTCATTTTCAGTCCTTCTTTCTTCTAGACAGAATGGAGGAAGCACTGAAAATTTCAAGTGTCTAATCATGGCTTGGTCCTTTCAGTGACCAGCCCCTATCCAGGAGCCCACCCAGAGTCACCTCCATAGAACAAGAGCTGCTCCTAACGTTCTTATCACTTAGGAATATTCCAGGTCAGGGACAGATCAAAGACCAAATATTAAAAAAAGAGATTTTCCTAGTGCTTTTACCTCTTAAGGAATTTAGGAGCCTTGGGTCAGGATAGGATCAGAGACCAGTATATATATATTTCTTATTATTTCATCCTAGGTAAGATCACATTATAGATTTTCATATGTGTATCTTCCCTCCCCTATTAGTTAATGGCATTCTTTAAGCCTTCATGCCCAACAAAATGTTAATGGTATACCAGACACTTGTTGAAAATACGTTGAAATAATTGCAAATTGGTTCATGGCTGGAGTTTTTAGTTTTTTGTGGTAGTCTGTTACATTGATGGCCCCAATTAATCATACCTTCCTGTATTCATGTCCTTATGTAGTCCTATCACTGACCATGGCTTTAGCCATGTGAATTGCTCTGGTCTCTAGAAAGTGTGATACAAGTAGAAGTTCGATAATTCCTAGTATGTTGGGGCTTATCCTTTTGGGATGTTCCTTTTGGAATCTTTTAAACTTTGAAAGAAATGTAGGCTCTTCTGCTAACAAGAAAGGCCACATGGAGGAGAACTGAGGCAGCCCAGCCTAGCTACTAGCTAAATTCAGCTCTCCATGAGTGATCCCAGCCAGTACTACATGGAATAGAATAACTGTCCAGTCAGTTCATGGACAATAATTGTCATTTCGAGTGACTAAGTTTTGGAGTGGTCTGTTATGGAGCGGTCAATAATTGATTCCATTCTTACCAGTTTCAAAGACTAGAGACATGGTCATATTACTGTTGGAGACAAGGATTTATCAAAAGGATGTGGGGTCAAGGGAAAGAAGCTGAAAAACCAATGGGATTTTACAGAACGAGAACTTCATTTGTCACCTCTTAGACCTCAATGACACAGTCACTGCAATGATGTAATAGCCATTCTGGTGACGGTCTTATGCTCTTACTTTAGAATTAAGATCTCTGAGGTTGTGAAGCAAAGACAGGTTTTTGAGTTCAGCTATCCTGCATTCAAATCCCAGCTCTGCCCAAGGGACAAAACAGGGTGAATGAACAAATATACATCCCCCCCCCCGCCCCCAGGAAATTATTTAAGTGGATCAGGAATGAGAAGAAAGAATGAGTAACATTTGGAAATTTTGGACTCAGACACAAACCAAATGCATGCAACTGGTTATCTCACTACCTCAAAGTCAGATTATCTCCCTATATGCGATGATCCTTGGTTGTGAACTAGGCACCTAAGGATCTGAGTCCTGTAACCTTTGAATTGGTTTTCGGTGTTTGTTGCTGATGTAAATTTACACACACACACACACACACACGCACGCACACACACACACACACACGCTAATTATCCAGAGTAAAAATGCAGATGGGGTTGAGAAGAGAATAAGGATGTCTCAACATGGCAAATGACCAAGTTAGCTGCACTTGAGAATTTGAGCAATGTTTTGTCTTCAAAAGATGAATTTTCTCAGACCTCTAAATGCTCAAAAGGTTTATATAAACACGAAATAACATGCAATTATAAATTAAATCTATAATACCAATGAAATCTAAGTTAACCAATTCATTTTATGTGATAATACTTTGCCTAAACTAAGTTAACTCTAGCTTTATAAATATGGTACTGGTGATTACTGGCATTCCTATACTGTGATGTATCAAGTGATTGACCAATGAGCCCACCATTTCTGGAATTCAAAATTATGTGAACTCTCCTTTGCATGGTGCTCCCTTATCTCATTTGGCTATCACTTGGGATACATTAACTTCTTATCTGTTTCAGACCAGGGGATAATTAAAATTGAGCTGCTTAGCACTAACCCTAGACACAAAACAAATATGGACATTAAAATGATCAAGAATGTACTTATTTTGGGGGCACCTGGGTGGCTCAGTTGGTAAAGCATCCAACTTCAGTTCTGGTCATGATCTCACAATTCGTGAGTTTGAGCCCCGCGTCCAGCTCTGTGCTGACAATTCGAGCCTGGAGCCTGCTTCAGATTCTGTGTTTCCCTCTCTCTTTCTGCCCCTCCCCAACTTCGCACGCGCACACATTCTCTCTCTCTCTCAAAAATAAATAAACATTAAAAAAATTATAAAAAGAATATACTTATTTTTAAGGTTAGCATTGGATTAAAAATTCCATTTTGAGCTAGATTACTATGAGGTAAATAGCAGGGAGTGTCAGAACAGAGGTCTTGGGTTCAAATAATGTATATGACACTAATCACAATGTAACTTGACTAGGACTCTTAGATATTTCAATTTAGAAAAGGAAAGATCTGGGGTACCTGGGTAGCTCAGTCAAATGAGTGTATGACTTCAGCTCAGGTCATGATCTCAAAGTTCATGGGTTTGAGCCCCATGTCAGGCTCTGTGCTGACAGCTCAGAGCCTGGAGTCTGCTTCAGATTCCGTGTATCTCTTGCTCTCTGCTCCTACCCTGCTCGCACTGTGTCTCTCTCTCTCTCAAGAATAAACATTAAAAAAAAACAAAGTAGAAGAGGAAAGATCTGAGAACCACAAAGGGATTTTTGGTAGAATTCATAAAGCAATGGATTTTTTATGGCAGAATTTCAGCAATGTGGCAGGTTGGCTTTGTAGTGCTTCTCCTGCAATGTCTGTTTCCTAATTCCTCGTGATCCTCATCTCTCCATCTTTGGTTAAATTTTTCTGTCCTCTAATTTTAATTCTATTATATCATCTCCCCTAAAAATTTAGGCATTTAGTAGTATTATCTTCATGGTTTGCTCAAAATTATACTGTTTACTTCCAAAACATGTCCATTAGTGATAAAACAACTCTTCTATTATGGCTCCTATATGATCATTAGGTTTTCAGGAAATACATTTTTTTCCCCAGGCTCAGAAAAAGTTTTGGCTTAAAAGGATTATTTTTCAAATCCAAGGAGAATAAAAGTTGGAAAACTCATGCATTCTGTAGTTTCTGGAATGAGTGTAAGTTTCCAATATGCAGCAAAGTTATGAAAAGATCAAACTCTTCTAACAGTTTCATTATCCTTTGTTTTTTTGGAAAACTATAAGCATAGTATCCATGGCAAACCCGAAGAGAAGAATTGCAGAGTCTTAACAATGCTTTTCCCCGCACTTGGCGCAGGTAGTCGGGAAACATGAATTTCCCACTTCTAGCCAGGCGCTTGGAATGGGTGCAGGACCATCTATGGGCACAGCTGCTGCTATACTTGAGGGGTCCCAGAACCCAGACACGGTTCTCTGAGCAGCCAAATGAGTATCTTCCCAACCACTACCACCTCATTCACTTTTTTTAAGCCTGAAATATTAAAATTAGCCCAAAGTGTTTTTAAAATTTAATTACGCCCTTTGGAATCCATGCTTTGGAAGACTGCTATTTTTCCTTTAAATAAACCAGGATCTGGAATGCATACACACATATGCATATTAAATATATGATCGGAAAACATACTTGGCTATAGCACATAGCTTAGTAGGAAAAAGGGAGAAATCCACAGTTCACATTTTCACATGTGTTTTGAAAGATTCTCATGGTATACCTACAGAGCTGTCGTCAGTTCGGTGATGCATATGCTCGATTGTAAAGCACATCTTATCACCTATCTTAGTATTAACCTGGGGTGGAAAGGCGAAAATAATTCCCATGTTTCTATCCTTATGTTGTATGCTCCTTAAAGGTGGATACAGTAATGCTCTCTGTTTTATACAGAAGTAATAAATACTATCTTCAGGAGATGGTAATTATAATAATGATGCTCCCTTGACAAAAAAAAAAGTAACAAAGGTATTTTAAATTGTATTTTTATTATGATAGGGAGATTTCAAATAATCTAGCTAATTTTGACTAATAACTACTGAGAATTAACATTATTATTTAATGCAATCAGTACTTGAATAGAACATAAATCCAAGAACTAAGCACTAGGGAAGATGTATAACACATAATGCTTAGAGATTTGTAATTCTCGAGGATAGAAAAGGAAGTACCCAAAGGAAATTAAGAGCTGGTTTTGTCAAACACAGAGATTAGATTTTCTTATTTCTAAAAATTACTCTGAAAAGCTTATACTTTATGACATATGTATATTCTTTTAATCTTCTAAAATCTACAACATAGATGAGAGCATTTTCTTTTTCACGACTTTTAATTTTATTTCTAGTTTCTTTTCCCAAACATCAAAGTGAACTGTTACTTTATCCTGTTTTCATAGATTGTTCGAAAACACAAAATATAATTTAAATGTTTTCATATTATAAATGCTGTATCAACTGTTCACTGTCATAAAGCCACTTAGCATTGTGGCTGCATCTGAGAAATATACAAGCGCAGTAAAACTTCACTTAATATGCTCTAGCATTTCTTCAATAAACAGTGTGAAGTCAAATTCCTATGTAATTTAACAGTTGCTAGTAGCAGCTCTCTGTGATACTAGTTGAAAATAGCTACTCTGAAACATGAAGCGCAACACAAAAAAAATTATTCTATAGGTTTGCTCATTTCCCAGGGTTCTGTCCAGATCGAACCAACTGGTGCAGAAGCATGAACTTGAAAAAGAGCAGTAGGAGCACACTCAGGTGTTGAGCTATTTTAGCTGTTTCTCTCTCCCCCTCCTTCTGTTCTTCCCCTAGGGTCACTTGAAAACACAAATAAAAATGACTAGCATTTTAAAATGCCAAAGAAATTAGAAAGTTATATAAAACGGTGTGATGAGAAAAACAACTATTTTGAGTTGCTGCTCAGGCGTTTTATAGTGTGACCACCCTGCTCATACCCAGGGTCTGGACATTTGGAAAAGAACCTGAGCTTGGGATTTCCCATGCCTTCGCACACCTCTGAGTGCCCGCTTTGCTTTTCTTGGGCTACCTTTTTTTTTTTTTTTTTAAGTTTTTGCTTATTTATTTTGAGAGAGGGAGTGCACGTACACAAGCAGGGAGGGGGCAAGAGAAAGGGAGAGAGAGAGATTGAAAATCAGAGGCAGGCTTTGTGTACATAGACATTCTTTCTGTGGCCATTGCAACTATTCTGCCTACCTGATACCATGGATTCAGTCCTATTCTTTCATTGATTTGGAGTAGGAAAAAATGAGAATACAGGGTGTTAAGTCACCTTCAAGAGGAGCCACATGTCCTCTGTAGGTACCAACCATCCAAAAGAGAATTTCTGGACCCTTGAGGGTCTACCCTGGGGGACAGTGATGAGAGGATGGGAAGCTGGACCTTTGAGGCCATTTTGTCTTTTTATTTTTGTTTATGTACCATTTGAATAGATTTCTTTCCTTCTTTACTTCCTTCCCTGTCTCCCTCAAACCTTCATTCCTTTCATCTCTTTCCCCTACCAATGCTAGAGAGCTAAATTTATTATTTTTTTAATTATTTTTTTTTACATTTAATTATTTTTGAGAAACAGAGTGAGACAAAGCGTGAGCGGGGGAGGGGCAGAGAGAGAAGGAGACACAGTATCTGAAGCAGGCTCCAGGCTCTGAGCAAGCGGTCAGCACTGAGCCTGATGTGGGGCTTGAACCCACAAACTGGGAGATCATGACCTGAGCCGAAGTCAGACACTCAACCGACTGAGCCACCCAGGTGCCCTAGAGAGCTTAATTTATTTAAACCATATCTAAGGCAAATAAAACCTGCCTGCATAAGTCACATAAGTCATTCTGTGACACTGTTTTAACATGCTTCTGTCATGAGTTCTGACACGACATTGCCTATTATGAGGATGTTAATAGATTATGAATTTTGTTATGATACCAACTCACTGTATTTTTATAGAGATTCCAAGCTTTTCTTTTCTTTTCTCTGTAGAGACTCCAAGCTTTTCTTTCAATTGAATGCCCCATCAGTAGAAACAGTCTTTGGAAATGAATACCTCAAAATATATGTTTAAATATATTTAAAGATATGAATAAATATTTTACGTAATTTACATATATTTATATATGATACATATAAATGTATATATAGTACACAAATATATATCATATATGATTTATAAATCATATATAAATACAAATGCATTAAATAGATTTAAATTGTATGTTATACATGATACACTGTATATATATTTACTTATATATCACCGTACTAATACAGCATACATTTGCAAAACATAAAATAATTTTTTAAATAAAGAGGAAATAAACAATATTATTAAAAGGTTTTATTTTCTTTATTCATCAATGATAAATTCAACCTTTTCCTCTCTCCTATGATGAATATACTATACTTTCCCCTAATATTCTGAGTGTATCTGTCAGTGTCTAAGCATGAAAAAGAAGCCTAGCTAAGATTTTTTTTTTTTTTGGAAAGGGAATTTGGTACTAAGGGTTGCTTAACAGGAAATAGTAGAGCTGAGGACCTAAGTGAGGGATGGTGAAGAGCTCAGAGGTTAGCAAGTGCAGGACACCTAGCAGAAGTAGGTTGGGGGACCTGTGGGAGAAGAGGGGGACCAGAGGCCAGGGTTGACTGGCAGAAGCTGATCAGAAGACATAGCCACCACCAGGGGCACTGCCACAGACAAGAGAGTCTGGGAGAAATGCCCTGTGTTCCGTCTGCCTTCTGGTCTGCAGTGTCTGGCCAAGCCTTTCCTGGGCAAACCCAGCCTCTTGCAGATGTCCGGACAGTACAGCCCACAGAAGCAGCTCTAGGTATGATACAGAAGAGCAGAGGAAAGGGTGAGAATGGAAACAAGGCAGACAGGCCCAGTACCTGCCACAGAACTTCCCACAGTCCTCTAAATTGTCCCTGTCTTTTCCTAGCTCTATGTCTTGGCACATCTCCATCCATCTCACCAGGAGTGCCCTTCTTTCTTTTATTTGCCTGTCAAATGCCTATATGTCTCTCAAGAACCAACACATTTATTTCACAAACATTCATGCGGTTCCTATCATATGCAGGGTACTGAGTGCTGGTTCATCAGAACAATCAATTTCTTTTGGAAATAAGTCTATTTCTTAAACTTTCTGATCATCAGATATATATTGAGTCAACATAGTCTGGTCATTCTGAGCAAGGATCCAGGACCTAGACTACCTGGGTCAAATGCTGGCTCTGCCACCTACCCGCTGTGTGAACATACCTCAGTTTCTTCATCTCTAAACTAGGAATAGTAATAACAGGTACCTTGTAAGATTGTTAGATGGATGAATTAAGTTAATATCTTGTGGCGTTGGAAATTGTCCTGGCAAATAGTAAATTCTTTATCTGTGTCTGTTCAACTAAATATATAAATACTGACTCAGTCCTTTCTCTGTGCTTCCGCAGCCCTCCATCCATATTCATTACAGAAATTCATTACATTGAGCTGTAAACTGCACATCTGTCACTTCCGGTAGAATATGAGCTCTTGCTAGGGAGTTCATGATTAATCATCTTTGTATTCCCAACACAAAGGACATAATAGATGCTCAATAAGTGTTTGTTTAATTAATTAATCACATTATCTAAACCTCCTCTGTGTCACAAATCATGAAACAAAATGATGAGTGCCAAAGGAAAGATATTTTTAAGAGTGCAGAGAAAAGAGGGATTAGGGTACTGGCCTTGACATGCAGAGATGAGGCAGCATCTAAACTTTCAAAATTTGGCTAGGATCAGACATATTCAGCTAATCAGGAAAGCGGAGAGAGAATATGAACAAAGACCTGGAAGAGGGGCATGAGCAGGAGGAATGAGTGAAGGAGCTTGAGTAGACATGATTCAACAAGGTAGGTAGGAACCAACCTGTGGAAGGCATGTAGAAAGATCCACTTTATATTCTAAGCCAAGGATTTTTAATCTCTATTTCTACATGATACCCTTGATAGATAAAAATTAAACCTGTGTCACTCAACTCAGTTTACTCAAGATTAAATATGGCTCCTTTTTGCTGTTCAAGAAGCTCATCTATTTCTCTTTTATACCTTAACTGTTTTCAGCATCAAATGTACAGATGCCCCAAACTAGTCTGTAGTTAAGAATCATTACATAAGGTAATATGTAACAATTGGAAAAGTGAGTTAAGTATGTTCAGATTAATCTTCAAGGAGATTATTGTAAATGCTTGTTAATCACACTGTCCAGGGTAGTATCATGCACGGGAGTGCTCAAAAATGGATGGATGAAAAAGGACAATCAAGCTCAAGGATAAAATGCATGCATGCCCAAAATTTTTCACTCAATAATTCAATAAGTGCAAAAGGATTATTCTGTACTTCATTACAGCCGGGGAATTTATTCTAAAATCTGAGAATTGAAACTCTTCTGTAAGCAGCTTTGTTTTTCTTCTTTTACATGCATGGTGCACTGCAAAGCTCCTGAGAGTTGTCATTTGGCTCTGACCTACTTTGAAGCACATTTCATTTTTCGGCTGGGAGTTGTGAGAATGCACACTTCCTCAGGACAGTAAGAAATGCCCATCTTTGGGATTAAATCGAATTTCCCACAGAGGTACTCAATGGTGAATTGGTCTCAAATAGTCTAAATCCCTTGCCTTCTGTGATGAAGTTGTTCTTATTGTTTAGTTTGGTGGTGGGTAGCTTTAGGGATCGCTGGGTGAGCTATAGTCTACCTGTTGGTCCCTTCTGCCCTTTTACAAAATTCCTGCGTCTCTCTGTCCTTCTGCCTCCTTCATGGAACTTCTTTTCTCTATCTAGCAGTGAAACTTTGTGACCTCCTCTGACTGTGTTATCAGCAACTCTCTGTGAACTGGTCAGCAGGATGGAGGTATTTTCAGAACAATTCAGCTGACATATATAGTCCCTTCTGGGTACCAATTACTTCAAACCTCACACATCATATAAGCCCGTTGATACTAGGAGAGAATGTTTTTTTCTGCATTTTATGCTTTCTTATTATGCTAGGTTTTGCTTGTTTGTTTGTTCAAACCCAAGTTGAAAAATTTTAATAGCTTTTTTGCTTTACAGAATATAAACAAACAGGTTTTATTCTCATGGAGAGTTGGTATGTAGAACTCATTATTTTGTAACTTATAAGTTAGGTAGTATAGGCACTTTCCTTGCATTATAATCTTAATATCTGCTTGCTTTGCTGGAACAGCATGTGATTCAGGGTCATTTTGTGGCTAGGTTTCAATATGGCTCCCAGTGACTCTTGTCTCCTGGTATTTACACCTTCAAGTAATCCCTTTCCTCGTTGAATAACATCTAAGAACAAATAATACTAAAATTTTTATGGAACCACAAAAGATCCTGGATAGCCAGGGAAATTTTGAGAAAGAACAAAGATGGAGGTATCATGGTTAAAGATTTCAAAATATACTACAAATCTGTAGTAATCAAAACAGTATGGTACTGGCACAAAAACAGACACATAGATAAATGGAACAGACTAGAGAATCCGGAAACAAACCCATGCTTATATGGCCAATTAATCTATGGTGAAGGAGGCAAAAGTATACAGTGGGGAAAAGTCTCTTCAATAAGTGAGATGAAAAATGAAACTGGACCACTTTCTTATATTATACATAAAAATAAACTCAATGGATTAAAGAACTAAATGTGATACCTGAAACCATAAAAATCCTAGAAGAGAAAACAGGCAGTAATTTCTCTGACATCAACCATAGCAACATTTTTCTAGTATATATATACACATATATATATGGATATATATGTGTATATATATACACACACACATATATATGTATATATATACACACACACATACATGTATATATATATATACACACACATAAATACATATATATACATATATATGTATATATAATATCCTTTGATCAAAGACACTGTGGATAAAACCAAAAATAATCTCTAGAGATTATTATTTTCTTCTCAGGAGGAAAGAAAATCAATTTTGGAGTAATATATTGTGTGTATTACTTTTCCTTTGCAGCAAGCTGAGATTAAATTTCTTCTGTATCAACAACCTCCTCACATTTCATGGAGTTTTGAGTAAAACTTAGTAACTAAAAAGAGTGTGGAGCATGAGCACTAATTACCGTCAGTGAATGTTAAAGCTTCTGTAATAGTCAAAAGCATGGTAACAGGAGGAATATCGTTTTCTCATGTACAGCATAGAGGGTTTGGGCAGAAAATTCTTTCCCATAGTGCAGAGGTGTTTTTTGTTTTTGTTTTTGTTTTTTGTTTTGTTTTAATGTAGATACTTGAGTAAAACAGCTGCAGCTAAGAACAGAAGCTGTCTGTATTAGTATCTGTTGTTACATGTGAATGGGAGAAGATATTTGCAAATGATATATCTGACAAGGAGTTAATATCCAAGATATATATAGAACTTGTACTACTCAACACCAAACAAACAATCTAATTTAAAAATGGGCAGAGGAACTAAATAGCCATTTTTCCATAGAAGACATCCAGAGGTCCAATAGACACATGACAAGATGTCCAACATCACAAATCATCAGGGAAATGCAAGTCAAAATCACAACGAAGTATCACCTTACACCTGTCGGAAAGGCTAGAATCAAAAAGACAACAAATCACAAGTGTTGGTGACAGTATGGAGAAAGAGCACCTTTGTGCACTGTTGGTGGGAATGTAAATTGGTACAGCCACTATATGACCCAGTAATTCCACTACTGGGTATTTGCCTAAGGAAAGTGAAAATACTAATTCAAAAAAGACATATGTACCTGTATCTTTATTGCGGTATTATTTATAATAGCCAAGAATGTGAAAGCAACCTAAGTGTCCATTGATAGACGAATAAGAAAGATGTGGTCTATATACACAATGGGATATTACACAGCCATAAAAGGGGATGAGATCTTGACATTTGCAATAACATGGATAGACCTAGAGAGTATTAGTCTAAGTGAAATAAGTCAGACTGAGAGAGACAAATACCATATGATTTCACTCATATGTGGAACCTAAAAAACAAAACAAATGAATAAACCAAAAGCAGAATCAAACCTATAAATACAGAGAACAAACTGAGGGTTGTCAGAGGGCATGGACATAGGGCAAGTGGGTTGAGGGGAGTGGAAGACACAGATTTCCAGTTCAGGGATGAATAAGTCACAGAATAAAAGGTACAGCATAAGGGTATGGTCAATGGTATTGTAAGAATGTTGTATGGTGATAGATGGTAGTAGCTGTACTTGAATCACTATGTTTTACACCTGAAACTAATGTAACATTTTGTGTCAACCATACTCAAATTAAAAAAAAATGTTTTTGAAAGAGCAGGGAATCCTGGATTTCAAAATTTAATTGTACTACTTTGTAGCCTGTGACGTTGAACAAAGTAATTTTTCTAGTCTTTCCTTTTGTCATCTGTGAAATGAAGCAGTTGCAGCCTATTTGTTCATTCGGCCCTTTGCTTCATGTTTATTTAGCCTTTGCTATATGCCAGGCCCTGCAGCAGAAGTGAACAAGGAAGGCACACCTCCCACCTTCTTAGGACTCTGCAGCTTGCATTTAACATCACATGGCTTCATTTGGGGAATAAATTCAGGCTGTGAAAGGGTCTATAAAAGGAGTCAATTCAATACATATATTTTAGCATCTATTAGCTGGTGCTTATACTCCAGAATCATAATCAAATGTCCCCAAATTAATAATACTAGGTCATATGTAGTTCTCTGTACTTTGCCTGGCACTTTCTTATTATCACGTATGAGCCTCTCTAGAACCATTTTAATTTTAGGTTTTATTACCCAGACTATACACCCACCCACCTCTAACTCTGCCTTTGGTTATATTAGATCCCCCTGCTGTACATTCTCACCCCTAACTAAATAATGAACCAGGGAATTTATTACAGTAGGCTTCCCCTTCAGTACTGAGCCATAATCTAGCTTATTACTCTATCCTAGTATTTAGAATGGAGAAAGTATTCAATATAATTTAGGGTGTGCATAATGATGAAGAACTTGAGTCAGAAAGGTTAAATGACTTGCCCTAAAGTCATCTACTGAATTTCATAAGCACTGGATTTAGGCTAGTACCCACACAGAAGTTTTCAGTGCTACTTGGGTTAGACACAATGGGACATTACCATTTGTCCTATGCCTTCTATTTTGATTCATTAAAACGAAACAAAAAAAAAAAATCAAAAACACTATGTTTTAGAAAAGTTTTATGTTCATGGAAAAAGAGAGGAAAGTACAGAGATTTCCCATATACCCCCTCCCCACACATGAATAGGCTATGCACTTATCAACATGCCCCACCAGAGAGGTGCAGTTTATTAAAATTGATGAACCTACATTGACACATCATTACCACCCAAAGTCCATAGTTTACACTACGGTTCACTCTTCCTTGATTCTTTTTTTTTTTTTTTTTTTGGTTGTAGTCACAGCAGGGATAGTGGCATACCAGAGCAAAGGTGGGGAGAAATAGACAAGAGACAACTGGGTACGTAATCCCTTTTGTTTGGGGGTCTTGCTCCAGGTGGCAAACTCTCACAGTAAAAGAAATTTTACTAGTGATGAGAAAGGAAAATTGGACCCAAAATTTTAATTTTCGGATGGAAGTATTTTTGCATTAACTTGGCAGATAATTCCTTTGAAAATTAGCTGTATCAGATTTAAATTTCTTTTAAAATATTAGAAAAGGTAAAAAATGAGAAGTTGGTCTTAATATCTTTTTACTCTTATTATTTTTCCCTTTCCCAATTACAGACTCCTAATGAGTGGATATGTCCAAATGGAAAATATGTCTGTATCATAATAAAATTATATTTCTCTTTCCACCTTCAAAAGCTGGCTTCTTTGCTGAAGAAAACTGTATTTACTCACTTGCATTTTGTGTTTTTGCTCAAGTGTCAATTTCCCTGTAAAGTCTAACTCTATTAAAATATATTTGCCTGTGGCCATGCCATCTTTAAATTTTCCTTAATTTGCATGCACTTCATATCTTAATGCAAAGCCTAAAATGTCTGACACAAAGTCTATACATAACAATACTTTTGATTGACAGGAAGGTTTATTATGCATTGATATGACATCATATTTATGTATAACAATGACTTTTTGACTGACAACTAAGCAATGATAGAATTCTGGACACCTCGACACACCATTTTTTTTATAAGACAAACTAAAATATCCAGGTAATTGGCTGAATTTTTCAGTTTTCATGCCAATTGCTTAGCATGGAGTTTGAGAGGACACAGTGAGCTCATGTCTCTTTCTTTACCTTTTCCAGTGGTGAAAGATGATATTTTTGTCCCGGTAGAACATCATATGGTTCCATTTCTTTTTTTTTTTTCTTTTCATGATTTTGTGTGTTGAAAGTTGGCAACTCTGGATGTTAAATAAATTGATTTTTAAAAATATAGGCATGCTTGCAACTGGTGTGTGGAATATGTTCAAGGAGATGGTACGAATAGAAAAATCTTAATGAGATTCTGCATTCTAGTCTCGTGAGAAGGCTCGGTCAGGAGGCATGATCCACATCAGTGCACACTGATGCCAATCAAGTAACACATCTTTCTAGAACACCTACCGTGCAGTCAGCATTCAGCACAGGGTTCAAACACAAGAAGGACTTAGAAAGTGCCACCAGGCAATACACATTTTAGTGTTAAATAATGTAGTAGACTGCAGGAATCCAGAGAAAGGCAATGCCAGAGTGGGAAGGGAAGTGTAGTGCCTTGTACTGTAAAAGACTTGAGTTCCATCTGAACTTAAGCCCTGACCGGCTGCAAGACTTCAGACAGGTTGCTTCACAGCTTCGTGTCTCAGTTTCCTCGTCTGCAGTAGGAGCTAGGGTGATCTCCCAGCTCTGTCGTTCTACAACTTTTTGGAAGACGGGCTTCACAGAGCAAGCAAGGCCTGCACTGAGCCTGGGGAGCAGACATTAAAAGCCAGCCCTGGGGCAGCCCTGAATGAGTGACTGCAGATGCCCATGTCAGGAAGAGAGCCTGCTTAAGTCTGAGATTCTGCAATCAAATGAGCCAGCTCTTCACAAAATCAACATTTAATTTAGCTCAATAGAAAAATAGAATAGTAGTAGCACTACAGTAGTAGAATGTTCCTTCTCTCAAATAAATATACCGTTTTTTAAAAAATAGAAAGCATCTGGCTTTTAAAAACTGATTCAGGCACCTGTCATCATCATAATGAAATGGCTGGAGTAGCTGTGTGACTGCGCATCATTGGATTCTAGCCACCAGATGGGGGCATCTCACTCAATCACTCCTCTAGGAAAAAATTGCAAATCATATGTTTATGTTGCAGTCATGAATTGCTGTCTTCACAATTCTACAGGTTCCCTGAATTATGCACACGTTCCTGTGTTCTTTACAGAAAAGAAGTAAGATGGCCAACTCTAACAATTCCAGAAATAATAAAGTGGGACATTAGATTTGTCTCCGGCCTTGAGAACATCTGGAAAGGATCAAAGATTCTCCACTAACTGGAGGAAAAAAACATTAGGATGTAGGCAACAGAAAATTGTTGACCCTCTTACAAAAATGACGACACTGTTCTTTTTTTGTCATGTTGCCTCTTCTTATACCTTTGATACCTGTTAACTTAGATCAAGGTACTCCTCCTCTTTTCCCAGTGGCTGTACATGGAGCTAAGAATTGAGACACAGCCAAGCAGTTTGTATTCAGTGCTTATTTATAATGTACAACTTTCTTTTGCAAAAGTAAAGCTACATTAGAGTAATTCTGCATTATTCTGTTTGGAAACATTGGACCCTATCTAAGGCCATTGGGAGTCAAAATTCATCTTCAATAGTAACGAACAAACAGAACAATTTTGACTTTTTTTTTTTTTTTACTAAAGAGAAACTAAGCCCAGTGTTACACCCTCAGAAAAGATGATGTAAAACAGATTCCCTATTATAGTCCAAGGAACGATGGATGGCTATTTCAGGTGAAAATCATGATATTCAAGACTATTTTAAGAGCTAGGAAGTAAAATACAATTTATTACAGATTTCATCTTTTTTTCATGTTATAATTAATATAGCTTGGGTGATGCCAGTTTTGTTTTGTTTTGTTTTTGCATCTGTAGGAGAAGAAATCCCTTCACGATGCTGAAGTTAGAGACTTTATATATAAATAGTTATATCCTTCAATAGCATGGGCTAAGATTTCCCCAAATCTAGTAGTTCATATTTAAGATAGATAAAACTAACAGAGTGCCTCAAAGCTCTATGCTGCCATCATCTACTGTTATAAATAAAACAACCGTAAGCAAAATAATAAAATTCTGCAAACCGAAATCTCTGCAAGCGCCATGGGGACCTCCCGGAAATACAGTGGCAGAGCACCTGTGTCACCGTTGGCCGCCAGCCAGAGGTCACAGAGATGGGGTTTTGTGGCAGCCGACAGGCACAGGCTTGTTTGTGTACCCCTGAGACACACTCGGAGGACTTCCAGAAATACTTCGCAGAGGATCCTTGCCAGGTGTTGGGTCCTGTGTGACCAGGTTTGCTGTTGTTTTTTAGGGAGGCAGGTAGGGGGTGTCAGCTGTCCATGCAGCAAAATTTGGTATACCTTCTAATGTAATCTACTTTATCTCCACTGGCTGCTGAACTCTGGGTAGGACAACAGGATAATACTAATGAAAGGTAGAATATCTTCCCACACTTGAGGGACTCCAGTCTGCAAGGAGTGTCACCTCAAGATGGAAGTTCAGAAAAATGCAGAAATCTGTTCTGAATGCACACATTATCAAGGGAAGCATGATAAGAGAGAGGGAAAAGTGTGGACAGCAGTTGAACCTCCCCCCACCTCCAATTCTCTGCACATTTTGGAACTGTGAATGATGTTGCTTGCATTGAAACTCTGGGATCTTTTAAAAAGTATATTTAGAAACCTGATCTTGTACTGATATTGGACACAGGGAGAGAGGCTGTAGGAAGAAGGATATGGCTCAAACAACTCGTGACTGGAAATAATCTTAAATTTACATACATGGAATTCAGTCTCAAACCCAACGATAAGATGATATTGGGAGAAATGGACATGAAGCTCACAGAAATGCTGGCCTTGGGAAATCCTAGAAGTAGTCACTCTCTGCATTTCCATCCAGACCTCCTTTCCTGACTGCCACACAACCTAACGGACAGACTCTTGCACTGCCCTGCCTTGCCATCAGGAGATGGAAGGTCTGGAGAAGCTCTAGACATCATGCCATCGTCATGGTTAGCACAATCTGTTGGCACTTCAAAGAGACTTAATACCTATTTATGGAACCAATGGAAAAGGAAAGAAAATGGCACTATTCATTCCACTTGCTTTCAAATTGTTTTCTTTTTTCCTCTTAAACCTAGGCTTTTCACTATAAAACAATGTGTAACATTTTTGTTCTTTATAATTTGCCAACTTTTTTCTATTATACAAAGTAAGACTGTATTTTGCTTCCCATTTTTTCTGCCCTTTCCCCCCACTCCCTCCATCCACCTTCATTATGTTTAAGCTAGGAATGACCCTTTGGGGCACATGCCCTCAGTTTGTGGTCTTTCATTGCTCTGTTTCTATTCTTTCTTAACTTAATAACTCAATTCTTCATGACCTTTTTATTCCAGTGAAATAACCTGGTTATTTTGTACACACACAAGCACACATATAACCACATGAACGTGCATGTACACACACATGCACGCATACACACACTTTGAAATTAGTTCTTTTTTCTACAAGGTGAATTAGAATCACATCAAATTGAAACTTAAATATATTTCTATAGATACTTAAAAATGAGTATGTAATTCTGAGTTCCAAAAAAAATGCAGAAATGGTTGAAAATGTGGGGAAAAACCTGTAGCTCCCTAGAGGTTAAAATTACGATAATCATTTTCATAATTCAAATGAATACATAATTACTAGACATCAACAGGGAAGATTTACGACTTGCTAAACTAACCCAAAAAATCAGTAGCTATCAGTATAGGAAAATGCACCCTCTTCTATCTGAGGTAAATTAATTTTGTTACTGAAATGTCATTATGTTCTATTTCCACTCTTATCACTTATTCAAACATATCCATTTTCCTTCCTAATGTTTCATTGCTAAGATAATTGAACTTTTCAGTTTTTATCTCAAGCTTATATTACTTAAAAATCTCTGTGTGCATTATTACAACGAAAGGGCAAAGGTAGAGCTAGGAGTTATTCAGCTATCATGGTTTATGATTGCATTGAAGCTCACAATTGATTATAGCTTCCTAACCTCTCTTTTCCTACTCATTACCCTCTTCATTTTATACCAGTATTTCCAGCTATCAGACTGTCTTTATTTAGGAGGCACAAAAGGAAAAACCAAGAAGAATTTGAAAATGACATACTTTGGTTTTGACGTTTCAATTTAATGCAGGTTTGAAAATGCTGAACTGTCTAAGGTATACTAAATATTCATTAGGCAGTTTAGCTTTTACTAAGTTCTAAATGAAAATGACCCAGCAAAATCAAATTGAAATTTCATAGAGTACTTTTCAAGTATGGTTCTAAAACATGCATTAACCAAAATGCATTCATTTGGATGCAAGTCTCTCTTTCTCTAGAACACATACACACCCTAGGGTCTATTATGCTGTCAGTTCAATGCCTCCAAAATGTGCGTGGTGTGGATCAAATAAATAGTTCAACAGCTTTCGTAAGCAAACAATCTTATGGTCTGGTATATCTACAAACCTCTCGTGCTATTTCTTTATGCTTCCCCACTTACAAAGGTTAATGCAAATTTCATTTGAATGCAAGCAAAATATTCTGCATTATTTTCTACATAGGCAAATCTGTTCAGAAAGAGCCCATCAGAATTTACCCAGGTGAATCCACCAGCCCTTTATGGACTTGTAGAAGCATAGCAAAATGCACTCACTTTTAGACGTCAGACTTGCCACTGGCCAGTCCTAGAATCACACTTCTTAGAGCAGGAAGGACTTAGAAATCATGTAGCCCAGACTTCCTTTTAGAAAAAAAATGGAGAGGGGTGCCTGGATGGCTCCGTCAGTTGAGCATCCGACGCTGGATTTTGGCTCAAATCATGATCCCAGGGTTATGGGATTGAGCCCTGTGTCAGGCTCTGCCCTGAGCTTGGAGCCCTTAGGATTTGATCTCTCTCTCTCTGCACCCCCCACTCATACTCTGTCTCCCTATCTCTCTAAAAAAGAAACAATGAAAAAAAAAAACCAAAAGAAAAACATTGTATAATTTAGCATATATTTAAAATAGACTATTTTGTCACTCCAAAATGTTCTTCTTTTCCTTTGGTAATATTCCTCGTTTTGATGCATGCTTTATTTGATATTAATATATAAGCACTCTAGGTTTCTTAATGCTTAGGTTTCATGGTATACGTTTTTCCATCTTTTTACCTTCAATTTATTGGTATCTTTGTGTTTAAAATGTATCCATTTAGAGAACCTAAATTGGATCCTGCTCTTTGATCTAGTCTGACAATCTCTGCCTCTTAACTACAGTTAGTCCACACGAACAATGTAATTATGTTATTTTGTGCTATCGATCTCATTTTTTTCAAATATTTTGTTCCTCCTTTCACCTTCTTCCGGTTTAATAAAATAACTTTTTAAATTAACATTTTATTTTGTAACAGTTTTAGATTTAGAAAAAAAATGTGAAGATAATTCGGAGAGATTCCATACATCTCACACCAAATTTTCTCTGTTATTAACATGTAACCTTAGTATAGTACATTTATTATTAATGAACAATATTGATACATTATAAGGTTCACATTTTATTCATATTTCCTGGTATTTACCTAATGCCCTTTTCTGTTCCAGGATTCTATCTAGGACACCACATTACATTTAGTCATCATGTCTCCTTTTTTAAAAATTTTTTTAACGTTTTTTTTTTTAATTTATTTTTGAGACAGAGAGAGACAGACCATGAGCAGGGGAGGGTCAGAGAGAGAGGGAGACACAGAATCTGAAACAGGCTCCAGGCTCTGAGCTGTCAGCACAGGGCCCAACGCGGGGCTCGAACTCACGGACCGTGAGATCATGACCTGAGCCGAAGTCAGACGCTTAACCGACTGAGCCACCCAGACGCCCCTCATCATGTCTCCTTAAGGTCCTCTTGACTGTGACAGTTTCTCAGACTTAGCTTATTTGACATGACCTTGACAAATTAAGGGAGTAAGGGATTCTATAAACTGTTCCTCAGCTGGGATTCATCTAACACTTTATACATGGTTATGCATGATCAGATAGTTTACCTATTTTGAAAGGCAGATCATAGATGTAAAGTATTATTTTGTTCCATGTTTCAAGGGTACAAAGTATCAACATGACTTATCACTGTTGTTGTTGACCTTGATAACCTGGTTGGAGCAGTATTTGTCAGTTTTCTTCAAAAAGTTACTCCCTACCCTTTCCATACTGTACTCTTTGGCAAAAAGTCAATATATGCAGCTTACTGTTAGGGAGTTGGGAGCTTATGCTCCATCTCGATGAAGGTAGGGAGTCTACACAAATTATTAGAATTTGTTCTGCTCAGGAGATTTGTTTATTCCCTCCCATTTATTCAATCATTCATATCATTATGAACTCATAGATATTTATTTTATACTTTGGGTTCTAATCCACTAACTTATTCTTTATTTTATTGATCAAATTGTTCCAGTTTTGGCCATTGGGAACTCTTTCTGTTGGTTCCTGTGTCCATTTGACATATATCCCAACAATGTGGTGGGTTTTATTTTTTTATTTGTTTGTTTTATTTTGTTTTGTTTTAGCATTTCCTTACTCTCTGGCAAATAAGATGCTCCAGATTCATCTTGCATATTTTCTTTCCCAGTCCTACAATCAGCCATTTCCCTAAGAAGCTCTGATTATTCTATTCTATTCTATTCTATTCTATTCTATTCTATTCTATTCTATTCTATTCCATTCCATTCCATTCCATTCCATTCCATTCCATTCTATTTATTTGTTTGTTTAGTTAGTTAGTTAGTTAGTTAGTTAGTTAGTTAGTTAGTTAGAAAGTGGTATTAGAAACCAAGATCTGGGTGCTAGATGTGCTCATTGCTACTAGGTTATCATTGCTTCTGGGCCCTCTCAGCTGACACATCAAGGAAATATACGTGTATACTAAACCTAGTATATAAACCCATGTCTTTGCTATGTTTATATGTAACATAGATGTTATATGTTATATTGATGTCTCCAGTTCTAGCCTATTACCATGTAGATCATTTATAACCTCTTCTTACAATGTGTAATACCCTACTCCAAGAGTGAGAAACCTGGCTCCCACCATCTGACATCCAGTTACTTAATGATTCAGTTCCAGTATTTGTGTGTAGTAGTATCAGATTTGTTCACTAACACGTCCATGGGAAACAACTTTATCAACTAGAATATAGCACGTATATACAGATTCTTTTGCCTTTTGTCTTACTGACCCTGTTTATTTCCCAAGGTACTTAGGTCAGCAACTCTTTCCCATACTCTCTTCAGTGAAGCTGTTTTAAACATTTGTAATAGGGACTCCTGGTGGCTCAGTTGGTTAAGTTACAGACTCTTGATTTTGACTCAGGGCTTGATCTCACAACTGTGATATCATGACCTGAGCCAGGCTCCCCATGTGTGTGGATCCCAGTTAAGATTCTCTCTATGTTTGTTCCCTTCGCCTACCCACTAGCCCGCATTCAGGTGCACACTCTGCCTCTCTCAAACAACAACAACAACAACAACAACAACAACAACAACAACATTTGTAATAAAGATGTATTGTTTTGTCACATTCTGCATTTCATACTGAGATCCCATAGCTTCCTAAAAGGTTTTTTGAAAATTTTCATAGATTAAAATGTACTCTCTGTGCTATAAAGTTCTACAGGGTTTTCCCCCCTCTTTTTAAATTGAAATATAATTAACATACAGTGTTATATTAGTTTCAGGTGTACAATGTAATGATTCAACAATTCTATACATTACTCAGCGGTCAACAAGAGAAGTGTATTTTTGATCCCCTTTATCAGTTTCACCTCTCCACCCCTACCTCCCCTCTGGCAACCCCTCATTCTCTGTATTTAAGAATCTGGTCTTTGTCTCTTTTTTTCTTTGTTTTGTTTCTTAAATTCTACATTTGAGTAAAATCATATGGTGTATGTCTTTCTCTGATTAACTTATTTCACTCAGCATTATATCCTCTAGGTCCATCCATGTTGTTGCAAATGGTAAGATCTCATTCTTTATTATGGCTGAATCAGATTCCATTGTGTGTGTATATATATACCACTTCTTTTTTATCCATTCGTATATAGATGGACACTTGGGTTGCTTCTATATCTTGGCTATTGTAAATAATGCTGCAGTAAACCTATGGGTGCATATGTCTTTTGGAACTAGTGTTCTCATTTTCTTTATGTAAATACCCAGTAGTGGAATTACTCGATCAAATGGTATTTCTTTTTTTAGTGTTTTGAGGAATCTCCCTACTGTTTTCCAGAGTGGCTGTCCCAATTTGCTTTCTACCAACAGTGCACAAGGGTTCCTTTTTCTCCACATCCTCACCAACACTTGTTATTTCTTGTGGTTTTGATTTTAGCTTTTCTGACAGGTATAAGGTAATATCCCATTGTGGTTTTGATTTGCATTTCCCTGATGATCTGTGATGTTCTGGGCATCTATTCATGTGTCTGTTGGACCTCTGGCTATCTTTTTTGGAAAACATGTCTATTCAGTTCCTCTGCCCATTTTTAAATTGGATTATGTGAACTTTTTTGGTGTTGAGTTGTACAGTATATTTTGGATATTAACCAAATTATCAGGTACATCACTTGAAAATATCTTCTTCCATTCAGTAAGTTGCCTTCTTCTTTTGTTGATTGTTTCCTTGGTTGTACAAAAATTTTTTTCCTCTGCTGTAGTCAAATTCTATAGGTTTTGACAAAAGCGTGTTGTCATGGATGTACCATTTTAATATTATACAAAATAGCATCACTGCCCTAAAATATCACTGCCCTGTACTTCACCTACTCCCTCCCCCAAATTTTTGGCACCACTTATTCTTTATCTGTCTCCATAGTTTTCCCTTTTTCAGGATACATTTAACTAGAATCACACGGCATGTACTCTTTGCAGACTGGCTTCTTTCATGGAGCAATGTGCATTTAAGATTCATTCATGTCTTCTTTGGATTCTGTGTCTCTCTCTCTGCCTCTCCCCAACTTGCACCCACGTGCACTCTCTCTCTCTCTCCCTCAAAGATAAATAAACATTAAAAAAAGATTCATTCATGTCTTTTCATGGCTTGATGACTCATTTCTTTTAATCATAGAGTAATAATCCATATGTGGATATACCACAGTTTGCATATCATTTCACCTATTGAAGGACATCTGGTTTGCTTCTAGTTTTGATGATTATAAATAAAGCTGTTATAATCATTCACAGGCAGGTTTTTGTGTAGACATGTTTGTAGCTCAGTTTGGTAAATAAATAGAAGTACAATTACTAAATTGTATGGTAAGATTATGTTTAGCTTTGTAAGGAATTGCCAAGCAATCTTCCAAAGTGTCTATACTATTTTGGTTTCCTACCAACAAAGAATGAGAGTTTCTATTGCTCACCCTCTGCATTAACTGATGTTGTCAAATTTAGGTTATTTTGTTTGTTTTGTTCTTTTAATAAATATGTAGAAATATGTCCCTGCAGTTTTAACCCATAATTCTTGAATGATAGATAATGTTGAGTGTGTTTCCTTTGCTTATTTGCTATCTGCGTATCTTCTTTGGTGAAGTGTCTGTTCAGATCTTTTGCCCATTTTCAAATTGGGTTATTTGTTTTCTTTTTGTTGAGTTTAAGAGCTCTTTGTGTACCTTGGGTATAAGTCCTTTATAAGAAAGATGTTTTCAAATATTTTTCCGTCGGATTGTGGCTTTTTTCTTTCTTTCTTGATAGAGTCTTATGCAGTTCAGAAGTTTTTCACTTTAATAAATTCCAATTTATCCACGTTTTCTCTTGTGACTCATGCTATTGGTACTTTATCTGAAAACTCATCACTAAACCCCACAGTTACCTAGATTTTCTTTTATATGTTCTTTAAGAAGTTTTATAGTTTTACGTTTCACATCTAGGCCCATGATGCATTCAGGTTTATTCTTGCGAAGACTAAAAATCTGTGCTAGATTCACTGTTTTGCATATGGACATGCATTGTTCCTGTACCATTTGTTGAAAAGACTATTTTTTCTCCACTGAAATGCAGTGATAGGCAGAATAATGCCACAACTCCACCTAAGATGCTCATGTCTTAATTCCCAGAAATCGTGAATATGTTAGACTACATGGAAAAGGGGAATTAAAGTTACAGATGGAATTAGATTACTGTTCAGATGACTTCAACAGGTGAGCCCAAAGTAGTCATGAGGGTCCTTAAAAGTAGAAGAGGGAGGCAAAAGAATCAGAGTCAGATAAGGAGATATGAGGATAGAAGCAGTATCAGACTGGTACAATATGGGAAAATCCTGGCTTTGAAGTTGGAATTGATCCATGAGCCAAGGAATGTAGTGCCTCTGGAAGCTGAATCAGGTAAGGAAAATGTTCTTCCCTGTAACCTCCTGAAAGCAACTCAGCCCCGCAGGCAACTTGATTTTAGCCCAGTGAGATCCATGTCAGACATCTAAAGTCAGGAATCATAGGGGTGCCTGGGTGGCTTAGTTGGTTAAGTGTCTGACTTCAGCTCAGGTCATAATCTCACCATCAGTGAGTTCTAGCCCCGAGTTGGGCTCTGTGCTGACAGCTCAGAGCCTGGATCTCACCATCAGTGAGTTCTAGCCAGGAGTTGAACTCTGTGCTGTGCGACAGTTCAGAGCCTGGAGCCTGCTTCAGATTCTGTCTACCTTTTTCTCTGCCCCTCCTTGCCCTAGACTGCCTCTCTCTGCCTCTCAAAAGTGAATAAACATTAAAAAAATTTAAACTCTGGAATCATAACATATTAAATTTATGCTATGTAAACCATGAAATTTGTGGTAATTTGTTACAATGGTAATAGTAAATTAATACAATTACCTTTGCTTTTTTGTCAAATATCACTGCCCATATTTCTATGGGTCTATTTCTGGGCTTTCTGTTCTTTTCAATTGATCTGTGTGCCTATTATTTCAACAATACCATATTGCCTTCATCACTATAGCTTGTTAGTAAGTATTGAAATCAAATTGTCTTCTTTTTGTTCTCTGTTGGCTTTTGCCTTTCCATATAAGCTTCAGAATAAATTCGTTAATATCTATAAAATAGCTTGCTGAGATTTTGATTTGAAGTGTATTGAAGATCAAGCTGGGAAGACAATACTGAATCTTCCAATCCATGAATGCAGAATATCTCTCCATTTATTTAGATATTTACTTTCTTTCATCAGAGTTTTGTAACTTTCCACATGTAGATCCTGTGCATATTTTGTTAGACTTATATTTAAGCATTTTCTTTTTGGGGGACGCTATCATAATTTTTTTTTAATTTCAAATTCTGGGGCACTTGGATGGCTCAGTTAGTTAAGCATCCAACTCTTGATTTCAGCTCAGGTCATAATCTCACAGTTCATGAGATCGAGCCCCACAACAGGCTCTGTGCTGACAGTGCAGAGCCTACTCAGGATTCTCTCTCTCTCTCTCTCTCTGCTCCTCCTCCACTTGCACATGCGTGCATGCACTCTCTCTCAAAATAAATAAACTTAAAAACATTTCAAATTCCAGTTGTTCATTGCTAGTATATAGTAAAACACTGACTTTTGTATATTAACCTATATCCTGAAACATTTGTATACTCACTTAATAAGTCCATGAGTCTTTCATTTTGGAGGTTTTTGTCTTCTTTTTTTTTTTTTGGCAAATTTTTGGGATTTTCTGCATATATATTCATTACTCTGCAAATAAAGACATTTTATTTCTTCCTTTCCAACTTGTATACTTTGTATTTATTTTTTTCATAGAATTAAACCAGCTAGGTCTTCCATTAAAATGTTAAATAAGAATGGTGAGAGAGAGGATGTCCTTGACATATTCCCCGTATTAGGATTAAAGCATCTAGTTTATCACCATTAGGTAGAATGTTAACTGTAGGGTATTTTTGTAGATGTTCTTTATCACTTGAAAAAATTCTCCTCTATTTCTAGTTTCCTGAGAGATATTATCATGCATGGGTGTTGGATTATCTTAAATGCTTTCTCTTTTCTTATTAAAATTTTTTTAATGTTTATTTCTGAGAGAGAGAGAGAGAGAGAGAGAGAAAGAGAGAGTGCAAGCCTAAGGAGCCTGAGTAGGGAGGGGCAGAGAGAGGTGGAGACACAGAATATGAAGCAGTGCTGACAGCTCAGAGTCTGACACAGGGCTTGAACTCAAGAACCGTGAGATCATGACCTGAGCCAAAGTTGTACGCTTAACTGACTGGGCCACCCAGGTGCCCTCCTCAAATGCTTTTTCTGATTCAGTTGGTATATCATATAATTTTGTTTGTCTTAGGCTGTTGATGTGCAGTACATTGATTGATTTTCAAATTTTAAACCAACCTTGCATAAGTGGAATAAATCCCACTTGATCATGATGTATGATTCTTTTTATACATAGTAAAGTTGATTTGCTAATATTTTATTGAGGATTTTTGCATCTATGTTCATGAGAGATATTGGTTCATAGTTTTCCTTTCTTGTACTATCTTTTTTTTTTTTTTGAAGATTTCAGTGGAGAGTTTACTTTAGGAAGCCAAATGCAGCCAAAACAAACAGTTAACAAAACACATGCTTACTTATGTTTGTTTCTATCCTAGCCTTGATTTTTAAAAATATATTTGCCAATAGGTTTCATGTAATATCAGGTATGTTTTATTGCTGCAAGAGGAGCAGCATCAATATTGTCATGAGGGGAATAAAATCTTTGAAAAAAATATTAAGATATTTCCAAAGAAAGCAGAATGTGTGTGTGTGTGTGTGTGTGTGTGTGTGTGTGTGTGTGTGTGTGTATTTTCCCCTGCTTCTATTTTTGGAAGAGATTGTATAGAATTGGTAGAATTTCATCCTTAAATGTTTGGTAGGATTAACCAGTGAAACCATCTGGGCCTGGCACTTTTTTTTTTTTTAATAGATGTAGGCTTATTCAGATGATCTGTTTTTTGTGTGTAAATTTTGGTAGTTTGTGGTATTCAAGGAATTGGTCATTTTATCTAAGTCATCAAATTTGTGGGTGTAGAGTTGTTTATAGTATTCCTTTATTATCCTTTTAATGCCCAGAAGATCAGTATGATGACCCCTCTTTCATCTGATATTGACAATTTGTGTCTTCTTTCTTTTATCTTAATCTGGTTTAAAGGTTTATCAATTTTATTGATCTTTTCAAAGCACTAGCTTTTGATTTCATTTATTGTTTTACTCTTTAATCTCATTGATTTTTATTTATTTATTAAAAAATATTTTTAATGTTTATTTCTGAGTCATAGAGAGACAGAGCATGAGTGGGGGAGGGGCAGAGAGAGAGGGAGACACACAATCTGAAGCAGGCTCCAGGCTCTGAGCTGTCAGCACAGAACCCAACACGGGACTCAAACTCACAAACCATGAGATCATGACCTAAGCCAAAGTCAGTCACTCAACCGACTGAACCACCCAGGTGCCCCAATCTCATTGATCTTGCTTTATACTTAAATTGCTATTCTTTTCTAATGTAGTAGATGTATGACTAAACCAGCATCAACATTTAAAAATTTTATTTGGAGCATTCAGTATATTTACATTAATTTTAATTGCCTATATATGTAGACTTATTTATATTATCTTATATAGACATAAGACATATCTATGTGTCTTTAGGTAGATTTTTTTTTCTCTTTTTATTTCCCCCTTACTAGTTTGGATTTTCATTTTCTATTTCTATTTTATAGTTCTTACTTTAGGAAGTTAAATAAATTTAATTTACCATATATAAAGTTTTATTGTCTAGAGTTGGTCAATATTTCTGTCCTTCTCCTGAACAATTGAATGATTTAGAGTACTTGATTCTAGTCACCTCTCCATTGAAAATGCTATTCTTTTTGGGAATTTTAACACTACTTTGTTTTTATTGTTTATATACTTTTATATTGTTGCTTTTTTGTTTTATATAGTTGATTTTGATTTTAGATTTACTCAAATATTATTTTCATTTTAATTGCTTATTGTTTCTTTCTTTCTTTCTTTTTTTTTTTTTTTGCCTAAAGGTATATCTTTTAGAATATTAGTTAGTGAAGATGCATTGATGGTAAAAATCTATCAAAGTTTTTTTCTGCTTGTGGTTTTTTTTTTTATTTGTTTGTTTGTTTCCCCTAGGAATTTTCTTCATTTTACTTCATTCTTGAATGATATTTTGCAGGCTACACTCCTTTGGGAGTGCAGGTTGGCAACTGTTTTCTTTCAGTCCAGCAAAGATATTTTCCTACCTTCTGTCTTCCATTTTTGCTGGTAAGGAATCAGATGTCAGTCTAATCAGGGGTCAACAAACTATAGCCTGCCTGCCAAATATGAATTACAACTGTTTTATTGGAACACAACTATTCTTATTCACTTACAAATTTTGTAGCTGCTTTTACTACAATGACAGAACTGAATATTTGCAACAGAGACCACATAGCCTTCAAACCCTAAAGTAATTACCATCTGTTTCTTTACAGAAAGAGTTTTCCTGATCCCTGGTCTATTATTGCTTTTGTTAATGTAAACAGGTTCTTAAGATGATATCTTTGCAGTTTACTGATCTGTAATTTCAACACGATTTGTCTAGGTCTAGACTTTTTTTTTATGTTTGCAGTTTTGGGGGCTTCTTGAAGGCGTGGATTATTGGTAGTTACTCAGTCTGGAAAATTTTCAAAATATTTTTTAATTTATATTATGCTCTTTTATTTTTATTTTTTATATATGTAGATTTTATCTATTTATTTTTTTATAGTTAGCATATAGTGTTATATTGGCTTCAGATGTACAAAATAGTGATTCAAAATCCCATACATCACCCAGTACTTATCATGAGAAAATTTCAATTCTTGACCTGCTACCTGATGAAGTTTTGGGATCATGGTAGGGTTCAGAGCTGATGGTCAAGAAAGGATTCTTGAAGATATTTTTGGTGTAAAAAGGTCATTTTATCAAAGCAGAGGGACAGGACCCATGGGCAGAAAGAGCAGCACTGGAGTTGTGAGGAATGACTGGTTATGTACTATGTACTATGGACTTGGGGGGAGGTAAAGTCAAAAGGGAAGTTTCTGAAGAGATTTTCATATGCTAAAGACTCAACAGATTACTGGAGGCCTAGCTATTGTCAAACTAAGGTTGTTTTTCTCTCTAGTAAAGCATTAACATCAAGATGGTAGGGAGTTCCTGGACTTTAGGCTATTGGTAGGATTTCTTTTTTCTTGTAAACTCATGGAGACTCATCAGTTTAATCTTTCCTGATTTTGGGTAGCCGGGAGTGTCCAAGGAATATCATACATATCCCACCTGGGGGGAGGGGTGTGTCCTAGCTTGTACTTTGCCCTTGGCCTCCCTTATGCCTCATCACTACCTTCTCCCTCTTTTCTCCTTTTTAAAACAGAAACTGTCTCACTCTTTGCTCCATATCTCTAGTATCACTTTTGTATATTTTTCCATCTCTTTGTCTCTTAATCTACATTCCAAATAATTTCCCAATAACCTTCCAGTTCACGTACTATTCCTCTTTCTGCTGTGCAGTTTATATAATCCACTGAATTTTTAATTTAGTTATTCTAATTTTCATTTCTAGAGGTTCTACATGGTTTTTCCCCAAAAAATACTTGTTCTCTTTTTATTCTTATTTTTCCCTACTCATTTTTCTCAAACTGTTCTCTTATTTCTGAAATATATTAAATATAGTTCTTTTATAATCTGTAGTTGATAATTCATATATCTTCATTCTTTACATCTTTTTCTCCTATTTATTATCTTATGTAGAACATTATCAGAATTCTTTAATTCCAATTTTTAGTTCCAAAAAGCATATGCATTTACTAGTGTCATGTTGTGGGGAGCACAACTAGACCAGAACTACTTGAAACCAAAGTATTATCCATTTAAAGATTCTTAGAGAACCTCACCAATGTAAATTGACATACATCCTGCGGGGATGCATTTCAAGGTAGAATTTTTTTTTTCCTTTTTCATTAAACACAGTAGTTTAAGGCAGGCAATTTTCCTTGCATTCTGAGAGGGGTTGGTGTTGGGGTGGGGTATTCAGAGAAAGCAGAATTGGGTTTGTTTCTAACTTGTCCCTAGGAGAACACTTCTGGGATCCCAACTTCACCAGGTCACCAGTGTTTTTATTTGCCTTATAATCATCTTATCAATGCATTTAAGGAAGTAGAAAAAAAGTATTCAACATTATAGTTGTTTTCAGCAGAAGGGTAAGGTAAATACCTAGTCTGCAATAATGATAGAAAAGGAAGTCTAAATCCCCTCATTTAAATATCAGCATTTTCAGGTCAAAGGAAGGTAAGAGACTGAGGTCACACAATTCTGGTTGCCCTAATAAAGAATTTATTTTTGAATGTTCCTTAAAAGAACAAAAAAATGGTTTTAAGAAAATTCTTTTTAAGGAATTTAGAATTAAGAAAATAATAATTACTGGGATTGAAGTAAATATCCATCAATATTCCATAGGATAGGTCCATTATTAAATAGTCTGATAAGTGCATTTCGAGTCACAGAAAATTGTCATTTGATTAAAGATTTTAATCAGATTTGAGGTCATTTCATCTCAAATCAGTGTGCCTTACACAAATGTCTTTATTTCATTTAAAATTTTCCCAACTGCCCTACTTCC
Organism: Acinonyx jubatus; assembly: GCF_027475565.1. NCBI lineage: Eukaryota > Metazoa > Chordata > Mammalia > Carnivora > Felidae > Acinonyx > Acinonyx jubatus. The sequence continues at coordinate 75,132,392 of NC_069388.1, read as the reverse complement.
TAAACACCAAGGGAATCACCAGCTGCTATCCTGGTATTTAAGCCCAAATCTCTGGCATTATCTTTACTTTCAAATCTTTCTTCTTTCACATATACTCATTTATCAACTTTAGCAGCTTCCTTTGCTCTGTCAGTCCCTTGTTAGGGTCTGGCTACTTCCTGATTAGAATATTGTCAGTTTCATTCTGGCTTTCTAGTATCCCACATCTACCTATAAAATCCCCAACCTTATTTAAAAGCCTACATAAATGACACACTCACTACACGCACGATTAGTCTATATGTTTTATTGAGGCATCTTTCTATATAAATAGGGGGTCTAGACAGTGGTTCTTCTAGGTGATGAATGTTCTGAAATTGGGCAATGGAGAGTAAAAGGGGTTTTAGGTTTAGATGTGATATTTTGATTTTTACAAAGCAATGTACCTTAAACTACTTTGGTGATATAAATAAAAATAAAATACTTGTGCTTACAATCGCAGCAGTGTCTCTACGCTTCAGCCCTTTGTGGCAGCTTTTTCCCATCCTACACATTTTGGCTTTGTCACTCCGTTCCTGTTTAACATATTTAGCCCTTGAATTCCATGGCACGGTTCATACATAGGTCAGGACATTCCCTCTTCTTATTTTTTTCACACCTTCTATTCTCTGGCTCCAAGCAGAGAAAAATAAATACAAAGTGCATTCTTTCTACTCACCTGCCAGGGTGGGAGTTGAAATAAATTCCTTAACACAGGCTTCTGAATATTCTCCTTTCAGAAATAATTTTCTAATTGTTGTCTCGAATGTTTCTACATGCCTGACCTTCCTGTTCTCTATACTTAGTTAATGTTTTCTACCCTGCACCTTCTCCTCTACCTGGTCTGGAGTCCTAGAATTTCCAATTCTTAATCTTCACTTATGACCTCTAAACTCAAATCCTGACTACACTGGTAGTAGTCTCTGTTTAACTGCATCCACTTTTAAACAACTACTAGAGTCAATGAATTATCTAGAATGAAGTTCAGAAAGACATAGAAACAGAAAAACATCAAAATTGGATTAAGAGAGAGAGAAAACAGAGTGATGAAATTCAACACATAGAGTCACAAAAGAAGGTAATAGAGACAACTGGGAAGACAAAACATTTGAAGAGATAGGGAATGTAAAAAACATGGATCCTCACACTCAAGAAACACAGCAAACACCCAAAAAGGTTAAAAAAAATTTTAGGTGTATTACAGTGAAACTGACGAAAACCACAGACAGAAAGTTTAAATGTAGCCAGAGAGAAAAGACAGAATACCTAATGAAAGAGAATCAAATAGTCAGATACCTGATTTTTTTAATAAGACAGTGGAATATCTTCAAAGTGCTGGGAAAAAAATAACTGTCAACCTTGAATTGTATACTCAGTGGAACTTTTTCAAAGACAAAGACAAAATAAAGGCAAACAAACAAAAAAAAAAAAAACCAGAGTGTTCCATAAACAGACTCTCCGTGAACTACCTTCTGCGGCTCACTTTAGGAAGAAGGAAAACAACCCCAGAAAGATGGTCTGAGATTCAGAAAGAATCATTAGCAGTAAGAAGTATTACTTTCCAGGTAAAGTTGAACAAGCTCTAATTATATAGAGCAATAATAATACTGTATTAGTTTCCTATTTCTACCATAGAAAATTTCCCCAAATATAATGCCTTTAAAAACACAAATGTATCATCTTAGAGTTCTCTAAGTTAGAAGTCTGACACAGATCTCACTGGGCTAAAGTCTTGGTGTCGGCCAGGCTGCCTTTCTCTCCAGTGGCTCTAAGGGGAGAATTTGTTTCCTTGCCATTCACATCTTTAGAGGCCACCCATATCCTTTGGCTTTTGTCCCCCTTCATTTTCAAAGTATCTTTCTGAGCATCCTCTATGTATAGTCACATCTACCTCTGACCACAGCCAGTAAGGTTACTCTGCTTTTAAGGACTTATGTGATTAGATCAGACCCAGGATCTCCAGATTAATATCCCCATTTCAAGATTCTTAACCTTAATCACATCTACAAAGTTCATGTTTTCATGTAAGTTAACATATTTGCAGATTTGGAGAATTAGGATGTTTGACCTTTGAGAAGTGAGGGTATTATTCTGTCTACCACAAATGCTGTCTAATATTTGGAGTTCATGCTTTTCTGGATACACTTGTAAACCCATATTGAGAAATACCAAGTACTAAACTAATGGATAAGAAGCCTAAATATTATGAAGATGCAGGTTCTCCCCTAGTTTATCTATTGTTTAAAAGAAATTCCAGCAAATATCTCATAAAGTTTTTCATAAATTTATGAGACTGATTCTGAACTATATATGGAACAGTGAAGATCCAAGAAAAACACAGAAATCCTAAAGCTATAGAGATTAAAGCCATGCAATACTAGTTCAGGGATAGATGCCTGGAATAAAATAGAACCCCCAGGCACATTTCCACACATATTTGGAAATTTGACATATGACAGATGGGGCAATGTATGTCAATGAGGAAATGGTAGACTTTTTCAAATACATGGAGCTTGGACTACTATTTATTCAAATGGAGGCAATGAATTACAGCCTTCCTTCTAATCATACAAAACATTAATTCCTAGTTTTTATTAGTTGGGTATGCTATCTTCCTTAACTCCTCAGATTACAATGGATTAAAGATGTTACTTATTGGTATCACGTTCCAATGCCTATGTGTCGGGGAGAGATGTACTGATGCCCTGATGCTTCTTATTACTCACAGACCCAGTATCCTTCCAGCTGATGGCTCTGCCATTTCTTTGGTTTAGTTCTTCTCTGATTCTTCTGTGTCTGGATGGCAGATAGGGAATGAAAGTGAGCATGGCAGACTATACGGGAAATTTTAGGGCTCAAAATATATTCTCGTGGCTCCACCAAACTATAAAACTGGCTGGAAATGTAGTCTTTCTAAATGTCAAACAGGAAAATGAAATGTATCTCTACTACATAAGTGAATTAAATAATTCAATGTGAAAGGCAACGCTAAAACTTACTGGAAAAATATAGAATTTTTTTAAGCGCTCAAAGTAGGTAATATTATCTTAAATAAGACAGATAAGTACAAGCCATAAAGGAAAGATTGATACCTTTTAAGCATATTAAAATTAAGAACTTTTGTTATGTAGCATAAAGAAACTTAAGTGATTAGCCACAAATTGGAAGAAGTATTTGCTGCACATAACAGACAAGGGCATAGTTTCCAGAATATATAAACAAGTACTAAAAATTATTTAAAATAGGAAAGGGAAAAATCCAGTAGTAGAAAAAAAACAACAAATATGATTTCAAGTAAGATGAAAAACAAACATGAAAAATGTTCAACCCTTTCCACCATTAGGAAAATACAAACTAAACCTCAATGTGGCTTTAACTTCACACCTGCTAGGCTGGCAAAAATGTAAGAATCTGACAATGTTAACAACCAGCAAGGTTGTGGAGAAAACGGAACTTTATATACTGGTGGGTATGTATGTTAGTGCAATTACTTTGGAAAATAGTATAGAATTAACTTATAGAGTGGAACCAAATCTAGCAATAATATGGACAAAAGTAAGTCACTCACATGGTGTCAGTAGGGATGTGTTCAACTGTGTTCAAAATAGAATTAGTTACTATAATGGGAAAACCACAATAGTAAACAATCCAAATGTCTATTGAATGGATAAGGTGGGGGTACAGCCATAGAATTCACAACAGTGAAAATGAATTAACTACAACTACACACACACACACACACACACGCATGCACACACACACACACTTACAGAACATGGATTCATTTCACAAACATAAGGTTGAGTGGAAAAAAGAAATCATGGAATATATGCAATTTGATTTTACCTATATGAAGTACAAAAACAAGCAAAACTAAATAGATTGTGTCAGGATACATATACATCAGGCCAAACTATGAGGAAAAGCAAGGAAATGAGCAAAACAAAATGCAAACCTGTAGCTTTGTCTGGGCATGATGGAAAGCAGAAAGAGAAAGAGGAGATTTTAAAGCTACTGATAATGTTCTTTCTTCAACTGGGTGGTGAGAACATGGGTATTCATTTTATTATTCTTCCTTAAAATTTCTTCATTATATTTGTATAAAATATTTCATAATAAAAGATGAAAAAAGAACTTATTCAGTAAATATTTTCTGATAAACTGAAAATACTTTTTAAAAAGCATAGCACACTACCTAGCACAGAATAAATGTGAGCTGCATGTTAGGAATTTATTTTTGTTGTGCTTGTGTCTTCCTTAAGTCTTCATTTTTGCCTCTCATTCATCTTCTTTCCCTTGGCTGTGTTCTCCTTCATTCCTGCCACCACTTGGTATTTATTGTCATACCCTTCTGATGGGAACTGGTAACATCTCAGGCCCAGGGGTCCTGAGACAAAGGAATTTGGATCTGGGACAGATTTCATCAAGTATGTGCCATAGGAAGAGGTGAAGCTACAAAAGAGGATGTAAGTCTATGTTCTGAAAGTGATTGGCTTTTTACTGTAATAAACTGCAGGATGCAAAGTATGCTTGATGGGAAATGTTTTGTAAAAGTATGGGACTATAAGGATAGAAAGAAATAAAGGAACAGAGCCAAATAAGATTACAGATTCTATATAATTTGTTGTATTGAAATAAATTTGTATTATGGTTACGTTAATAAAGTAGTATATAGAAATCTATGTATTCCATAATTGGGATCTCTGTGAATGTGAGAAAGATAATAAGGAAGTGATTTAGTACAATAAAGTATCACTATGCACAATTTGTTTCCTCAAAAGTCTTTGTTGAGTTGTAAACAATGGAATTTCCTTACCAGTAGATGCAGATTTTCACTGAGAACTCAGAGTAAGAAAAACATACGAAACTCAGGATTCTGATCTACAAAGGCTCACTACTTAGTTCCTTTAGGTGGGGATGGGAATGTTGTAATAGCTCTCAAAGGTAGAATACCACTAGGTACTAAAGCCAAATGATAGGATGTAACAATCTGAGAAAAAAAGCCATTTAGAGATTATATATTTATATACACACATATGTCTACACATAAATACACATATGCATATGTGTATATAATTTTTAGAGGAATTTGAGTTCACAATTGTGGAAGCTAATTGGATAGTTGTAAGGTTGTTGCCTTTGCAACTGATGCTGGAATTGGAAGTCCACTGGGAAGGCAGAGTCAGGAAGAAAGGATGAAAAGTGGAAAAGTACAAGAATAAGCTGGAACCTACAAGCACACGTTGGCAGTTTCCTGTTGCTCTGATGTTGATGATATGAGTGTCTATAGGAGAAGCTGGCATTCTTTATCACCTGGCTCAAGAGTTAGAGAAGCTAAAGAAGAATCCAAGAGAAGGTGGAACAGTTGCAGGTCTGGCTACTGCCCCATGCCATTGTAAGCCCAGAGACTAGCAACAACACATGTGAACATTTATAACAATGGCTGCTGCCTGGCTTCTACCCTCCAAATCTTGCACAAGAACTTGTATTTCCAACTGGAACACAGTGGGAAGGGAATTCTGGGAAATGTAGTTCACTCCAATCAAGTTGACACATTACAAAGCCACCACAGTCTACTATTTGCTATCCTGGAACTCAGACATATCTTCTTAAACTATACTTACTTTCCAAATAAAAACAATAATGAAATTATGCCTAACATGATATACCTATTTGTGCATACAACAGCAACATGGTTCACCCTTTCCCCAGAAGACAATACAAAATTCCTGTTTTTGTGGAAAATGTTCATTCTTTTTCTAGTCCAGTTGGAAAACAATGGCCTATGTGCTAAATTTATCTCTCAACTTGATTTTGTACAGCCTGTGAGCAAAAACTTTTAAAAATATTTTTTAGAAAATATTTTTATAGTGGGGTGCCTGGGTGGCCCACTCAGTTGAGGCTTGCTTCTTGATTTCAGTTCAGGTCATAATCCCAGGGTCATGGCATTGAGCCCTGCATCAGACTCCACACTAAGCATGGAGCCTGCTTAAGATTCTCTCTCTCTCTCTCTCTCTCTCTCTCTCTCTCTCTCTCTTCCTTTCTCCCCCTCTCCCTGTCTCCTCTACTCATTCTCTCCTCTCTCTCAAATTAAAAAAAATACAGTAATTTTATAATATAATGCTAAGATAACATAAATACAATATAAAATAACATCATTTATATATTTTATAATATTTTTTTAAAAAGAGTGTTTTTTAAAAAAAGATGCAGCAGAAACTATATATGACCTACAAAGCCCAGAAAAGTCTAAATATTTACTATCTGGTCCTTTATTAAAAAATTTTTAGCTAGTCTAGCTAATTCATGCTCCTCCTTTGTTATGCTATAACTTCAATACTGAGATATCAAGTAAACTACTATTAACACATCTTATGTAGATGGTGAGCTAAAAGAAGGGAAGTAAAAAAAATATTTGGTTAAAAATATATACAAACATTCATATCAAAATATGCAAGAAATATTCATAACTGTTATAATTCTCATTTCCACAACTGGGCACTTGGTCATTGTCAGTATTTATAAACATTTTCTTTCTCAACCTAGTCCATAATCCTTTTTTCTCAATACACAGCTCACCTAAACATAGTTTTCTCTCTGGTGCTGTGAGCCAAACCTTTATTCTTGAAAGGTGCAGGCTTCTGGTTAAAGGTGCTACCTAAATTATATTGTGATATTTTTCCATTTATTTTAATCATAGAACATAGGAATTCCTACAGAAGTTCTGCATTCCAGACATATTCCTCCTTATTTCCATTGTGTATGGCATCCCAATTTCCACTGATAGGATCTATTACTCCAACCTGTTGCCTCTTTGCCTGTCAATTCACAAGAATGCAAACTCAAAGTGGCAGTCTCAACTTCCCATTCAATGGAATCATTATTGTGTCCCCTGTTGAAACTATCCTCTCTCTGAAAGTAAGACTTCTAGATCAGCAAAACCTAAACCTGTAGAAACAGGGAGCAAAACTTTTGCTATAAGATCACTAGGGGCAATAGTGAGAGAAGCCACTCTCATTTCCACCTCTTGATTCCTAGCCCTGTGAATTCTTGCTATGAGAGAAACGGGATCATATTCTGGACATTTCACCACATCCTGGAGGATATTCCTTCAAATCCACAAGGTGTTACCACCCACTGACACTGTAACTGAGTTTCAAGAGGCTCTTCCATCATTCTATCAAGCCAGATGCATTAGGATGATGGAAATATGGTAAGACCAATGAATTCCATCAGCATGGTTTCATTCTGATATTTTGTTTGCTGTGAAGTCACTTCCTTAATCAGAAGAGATGCTATGTGTAATCTCATGCATGTAGTGAAGGCATTTTGGTGGTTTTACCTAAATATGTGCAGGTAGGGGAGATAAGTCCATTTCCAGAGTAGCTGTCTATTCTGCTGTTAGGAATAAGTGCTGCCCCTTCCATTATGGAAGCAGTCTAACATGATCAACTTTATGCCAGCTAGCTGATTAATCCCCCCAGGAGGTGCCATATCAGGGTTTCTATGTTGGTCTTTGCTGTTGGTTGACCAGGTACTCTCAAATATCTGTAGCCTAATTGGCCTGATGATTGAAAGCCCTTGTTGAACTCATATAAAATCTTCATCTTTGCTGCTTTGTTCATGAATCTATTGGGCAATGGCAGGATGGCTGGGGAAAGAGGCTAATCGATATCCATTTTTTATGGGCATCTTATCCACCTGATTACTAAAATCCTCTCTAGTGAAGTCACCTTTTGGTGAGCTTCCACATGGATGTAAATATCTTCACACTCCATGCCCATTTGGAGAGGTCTGTTCACATTCCTCTTCCCCAGACCTCATCCTCACCAATTTTCTAATCACGCTCCCTCCAAGTCCCTGGTTATCCAGCCAAACCAATAGCCACGGCCCATGAGTCAAAGCATTTCCATACCTTTGGCTGTCTCTTTCCAGGCAAAATGTACAACCAGGTATACTTCTCTGCCACTTAAAGGACTTCCCTTTACCACTGTACTTGAGACCCATCCCAGAGTGAAGCAAGGGCACTGCAGCCATTCACTTCTGTGTATTGTCGTAATATCACACAAAATCAGTGGGATGTAAACCAAGCCAGGGTCTTTTTTTTCTTCCTTAGTCAACTGGTTATGGCGAAATCTTTATGAGTTTGTAGGTATGGAATAAGAAGGAAGGAGAGCCTAAGAAAGAAGCTACAGTCTTTTATAACCTAATCTTGGAAATAACACACTATCACTTTTGAGAAAGTCTATCAGTCACACAAACCAACCCTGGAATGATATGGGAGAGGACTACTCAAGAGTATGAATACTGACAGGCAGGGATCATTGAGATCTGTCTTGGAGGCTGGCTACCAAACAAAAATAAAGCAAATTTAGGGAATGTGGCCTACAGTCATTTATTGCAATATCAGTTGTGAGAGATCCCAAGCTGTAGCTGACTACGTTTTAAAATGCAGAGGCTTTGGGAACAATCTGTGGAGTTGAATCATTTGGAATAAATGGTTTAAATTTTTTTTGGTTAAGTTTTATTTATTTATATTCAGAGACAGAGAGCGTGAGTGAAGGAGGGGCAGAGAGAGAGAATCCCAAGCAGGCTCTGAGCTGTCAATGCAGAGCAAGACTCGGAACTCACAAACTGTGAGATCATGTCCTGCGCTGAAATTAAGAGTTGAACGTTTAACCGACTGAGTTACCCAGGCACTCTGGAATAAATGATTTTTTTTAAAAACTTGGATTTGGGTGTTGTGTATTCCATACTGATTTCTTAATATGAAGTTTATGTTCTCACCCCCTTTGAACGCTAGGACTCACTGTTGATGTCTATCTTCATATCCTTTCACAGATTGCCAGCACATGATGATGAGCTTCTTCAAGAAGCAATCCCTAACTTAGTTGGAATGAAAATATTTTAACATTGTTGGTTGACTTTAAACTATTCACATTTCTAACCACACTCACCAGCAAACTTAATATTAAAAGGGCTTAATGAAGCATACTTCCAAATTTAAATAAGTTAATTTTGTTTTGGAATAGTCTTTACATTTCTTAAAATAGCTAGAAACACCCTATATCAAATTCAGTTTTGGAAATTAATGCACAAGGTCAAGAATTGGATATATTGTTTATCCATCCATCCACCCATCCATCCTTTAAGTAATACTAATGCTTGGTTTTATATTAATATTTGATGGGATTCCATATAGTGATTCCATGTAGTTCTGCTAAGTGCCTGGACTAGAATGATGGTAGTGGAGTAGAAAGAAACAAACAGATGCTAGAGATATTATAAAATGTTTCTTAAGTTTATTTTGAGAGAGAGAGACAGAGCACAATCAGGGGAAGGGCAGAGAGAGAGAGGGAGAGAGAGAAACCCAAGCAGGCTCCTCACCACCAGTGCAGAGCCTAACATGGGGACTCGAACTCACAAACTGTGAGATCATGGCCTATGCCAAAATCAAGAGTAGATGCTTAACCAACTGAGCCACCCAGGTGCCCCTAGAGATATTTTAAAAGGTAAGAGGGAAAGAAGATTTAGCAGATAAAGAAGATAGAGATGATGAAGAAGATAAAGTGACTCACATGTATTGAGAAAAGGAGGGTAGTCTTGCCAATGACAGAAGCAAGGAAATTGAAAGGGGAAGCAGGGACATGGCATGCAGGGTGTGGGATGTGATGAGTTTGAGATAATGAGAGGTCACTCACGTAGAAGTTAAAATGTAAGAATGAAACCTATGTAAAAGATTGGAATTATGAAGATTGTTTTCGTATAATTCTGCAAATATTTGCCAAGCATCTGTGACAATAAGCATTATAAAATTATGAAGATAAAAATGGACTGAAGGAAGAAAACTAACATTTATCGGGCATCCTAAAACATGACAGGCAGCTTATTAGAAACATTATGTTTTGTTACTCCCCATTTTTAGGATGCTTTGGATTTTTTCAGTGATTAAACTGTTTCTGCCATGTCAAAATCTGTGTTATTTCAACTACACCAGTCTGCCTCACTCTTTTCTCAGTTTGCTTACACTCTTATAATGAAAAGGAATGCATATGTTAAAATACCTTTAATATAAAAGTGCATGTGTCAAAATACTAATAAAGGAGCATAAAGTGAGGACCATCAGAATCTGGATGAGAAACATAAACTCTATTGGCTCAGGTTGTTCAGGGAAACTTCAGTGGAACAGGTAGCATTGGAATTTACTTTACAATGATGGGAAATAACTTGAAACAGAGATGGGAAAGAGTGTTCCAATTTTAAGAAGAAGAAATAACAAATATAAAGCGAATAGGAAAGCTAGGAAGTTTAGAGCTTTGTGATTCATGCAGCTGGCTGAAGGTTAGAGTATTTGGGAGACATGGTTAGAAATAATAAGGTATCAATTGTTGTTAAGTGAGGGCTTTGAATAACAACCTAAATCTGTAAGCTATTCAGAAAGCAAAGGGAAGATATAAGAGGCTATTGAGTGGGAAATGATGTGATTAGTGCTATGTTTTAGGGAAATTTTCCTACCTGCTGGCCAAAACAATTAGTTCAGGATGGTTGAATGAAATGCAGCCACTAGACATACTCGCCATTGTTTTATTCTAGAATTGTTGGAGAAAAAGAATCTCTGTTTCCTTGGGATGTGAAATTGGAAGGTGTGAGCCCAAAGTTGCTGGGAGCTACCATTGATTGATTGATTGATTCATTCATTCATTCATTCATTCATTCAATATATAATGAACATTTGCTCTGTGTCAAGGACTTGTCTGGGTTCTGGAGATAAAGTAATGAACGAGGTAGAGTCAGTCTTTTCTTCTGTTGTGTTTACATCCTAGTTGAAGAGAAAAATAAATATAAAAATAAAATAAGAAGAAAATTTCAGATAATAAGTTTCATTAAAAAACTAGAACTGGATAGCAAAATAAAGAGTGACTGAGAGTTTCTCAGATTAAGATCAGAAGATCAGGTTGAATGTTATTTTAGATAAGGTGATTAGGCTATGTGACTTGTGGGAGGAGATTTTTGAGTTAAAATTTAAGTGATACAAAGGAAGAATAGTTGTTCTGGGCAGAGAAAACAGCCTGGGCGAAACTTCCAGTTTGGTCACCTTTGGCCTGTTTGAAATGCAGAATGCAGATAAGTGGAATAGGAGCAAGTCAATGATGGCAAAAATGATAGGAGAGGAGGAATTGCCAGTTCATATTTTTGTGTTTTAAAACGTTTTATAACATGTGATGGCTCATTTTATGTGTCAGCTTGGCTTGGCTGAAGGGTGTACAGATATTTGGTTAAAAATTATTCTGGGTACTGTGAAGATGTTTCTGGATGACATTAACATTTGAATCAGTAGAATGAGTAAGGCAGATTGCACTCCCTAAAGGGGGTGGGCTTCATCCAATAGAAGAGATTGGATAGCCTGAATAGCCTGATAGACAGCCTGAATAGAACAAAATGGAGGAGCAGAAGAAAATGTGCTCTTTCTGCCTGACTGTCTTAGAGCTCATTCATTAGTCTTCTGCCTTCAAAGTCAGATTCAGACTTGAACTTATAACCATCTGCTTTCCTGTTTCTTAAGCCTTCAGCCTTGGACTGGAACTATACCATCAGCTTTTCTGGGTCTCTAGCTTGTTGACTACAGATTTTGGGACTTTACCTCCATAACAGCATAAGCCAATTTCTTATAATAAACATGCATACATATATATACACACCTATATATGTATATACATATGAAACGTATGTACATATAACACGCATTTTATATATACATATGTGTGTATATGTGAATATGAACGTGAATATAAATATAAATTTCCTAGTGGTTCTGTTTCATTTCTCCAGAGAATCCTAACTAATGTGGACACTCATGAATTACTCCCATATTTTAAAAAATGTGATATTTCAAAAATAAAAAATGGAAAGACATTGAAAAGCTGTTGGCCAAATTACTTGGGCAAGTAATCTGATTGCAGTTTCCTTACTGTCAAATGACAGTAATAATAGTTCCTACATCATGGCGTATTGTGAGGATTAAACAATAATTTATTTAGAACCAAGATTGATATAGTAGTGCCAGTTATCAGTTGTTGTTGCCAAAGAAGAGAATTAGTAACTGAGTCTGGTTGTTTCCTGAGAGGAAGGAGAGCAGGCAAAAGAAGCCAAGAAAGAGTGGAAATAGGAAGCATGAAATTTAGGAAATAAGAGTACTACAAAATCTAGGTAAGAGAAAATACTAAAGAGGGAATGGTCACACATTGTAAATGCTGCTGAGAAAGCCATACAGAAGAATATACAACTAACTTCTCCTCTATTCAACAGTCATTATCCCAGTGGCAGACACTTATGAGCTCACTTTTCTATGCTGTCTTGTTCTTCCATACGTTTTAAGTCATATTCTTTTATATGACATCCGTACATCATTTTTCTCTGTGTATGATCTCCTCAAGCAGACTCTGCATTCTTCAAAGCTAAAACCAGGTTTTTTCCCCAAATGATAAATTTTTAGTTTGTATTCTCCTACTTCATTTTGAACACACACACATACACACACACACACACACACACACACACACACACACACACACTCTTAGATGGATACATGAGATCATCAACAAAAACTTGACCTACAAATATCAATAAAGACAGGGTGCAAATTTTTAAAAAATTGGTTTCAGGGGCACTTGGGTGGCTCAGTCGGTTGAGGATCCAACTCTTGATTTTGGCTCAGGTCATGATCTCATGGTTCATGTGAACAAGCCCCGCATCAGGCTCTGCGCTGACAGCACGGAGCCTGCTTGGGAAACTTTGTATCCCTCTCTGCCTCTCCTTCTCTCTCTCTCTCTCTCTCTCAAAAGAATTAAATAAAATAAAAAGTTTTAAACATAGTCTATCATTCAAAAAAAATGTTTAGCAAATGCTTTTATACAGGAGCATTGGAGCTTATATGCTTCTGTGAGGAGATTTGTTTGGATAAATTTTAAATTGTGTCCTTATCACAAAATAATAAAACCAATACTATCTCTTTTGTATATATGTGAGTTGTTCTCTAAATCTAGCAGTAGGATCTCTTACAGATATTGCCTTAATGGAGATTTTAAATAAATAATTTTCATTGTCTACTTCTATTAACTAATTCAGTAAGTGAAACAAAATGTTTTCCATTCTTTCTTCCTTTTTTTTCCTGCTTTATTCAGTTACTTTAGTAATTTCTACCCAGATGAGTAGAAATAAGTGAGGCTCTTTTATCTTGAAATAGATCATTTTTATGGTTGCAGACATTATCAAAGTTTTATAAAAGTTTGGCTTATAGCCCATCATATCTATAATGAGCATTTTCTTTTTTAAATCCCAAAAAGCAACATTTAAATTTTATATGATAAAGTAAATCATCCCCATTACAATGCCTTCCTTGTTTGCTTAAAGAAATTCAGAAATAAACTTTCATAGTGAAAAATCCCAGAGAGTCTTTAAAAATATTGTAATATAGATTTGTGCATAATGAGTATAGAAAATAAGTGATAAGTGATGAAAATAAATCTTCATTGTGCTATTATAAAGTGAGAGATTGTACATCTTGAAGTCTTCATCTTGGCCTTAATTTGGAAAGACTCACTTTCAGTTGATGACTCTGCTTCTAATTTCTCTGAGAAAATAGAAGCAATTCACATGCGTCTACCACCAAAACAGCAAACTTACCTCCATCTAAAGCCACGCTTGTATCCTGGTTTTCCTACTGTTACTAGAGATGAACTGTAATACAAGTCCTACCTCCTGTCCAACTAAGGCCACTACCTCAGTGGATCCTGTTCCCTCAGACCTACTCACCTACATCTGCAATTGTCCCCTCTGTCTCCTGTGTCATCAATTTTTCCCTCTTTACTAGTCATCAAGAAAGTGATTTTTTGAATCCAACTGTCATTCCATCTACTGCTCTCTTTCACAGCCTCCTTTCTTAGCACAATTTCACCTCATGAAACTCATTTATCCTCTGTCCAATAACTTTTTTCTCCATTCCCTTGTGAACCTACCATAGTCAGGTTTTTGTCTTACTAGTCTTGTCACCAGCTCTTGTCAAAGTCATAAAAGACTTTCACGTTGTCATATCCAATGGTTAATTCCTATCCTCATTTATTTGATCTACGAGCATCACAGATATAGAGCATTTTTCTTGAAATACTTAGTCACATGAGACTCAGAAAATGGTGCTTTGGTATATTTTCCTACCTGACAAGGCACTCCTGGGTTCCCTTTGCTGGGCCTCTTTATTTGTCTGATATTGAAACTTTGACATTATTCAGTCGAAGTCACATTCTCTATGTGATCCATCCTCATTGTTTTTGTTATCATCTATCACTGATGACTTCCAAACTGGTATTTCCAGTCCATGCCTCTTCCCTGAGCTGTAGATTTGTATTATTGACCTGCTTATTCAGCATCTCCATTTGTGGGTGCAACAGCTACCTTAAGATTAATCAAAAACCAAATTTTGATTACTCTTAAAACTTCTGCTTCTTTAATTTTGCCTCAACAAAGGGTACCTTAATCTTAATAACACATCCTATCTATGAAAGACGTACGTTAAGAAATATGTCGAGGGGCACCTGGGTGGCTCAGTTGGTTAAGCATCAGGCTTCAGCTCAGGTCGTGATCTCATGATTTGTGGGTTCAAGCTCCGTGTTGGGCTCTGTGCTGACAGCTTGGAGCCAGGAGCCTGCTTTGGATTCTGTGTCTCCTGCTCTCTCTCAGCCCCTCCCTTGCTTGCACTGTCTCTCTCTCACAAAAACAAATAAAACATTAAAAAAAAAAACCACCTTGTTATTAAAGAAATATGTCCAGAATCTAATTGCATCTCATCTTCCTCCAATACAGCCATCGTGGTTAGTATAAGACACTATTAACTCTGTTTCCCTTGATCTGTTTTTTTTTCCCTTTGGAATACTTAACCTGATTCATGGGTTTAATTGTCCCCCCAAAAGACATTTTGAAGTCCTAACTCCCAGTATCTTAGAATGTGACCTTAATTAAAAATTGTTATTGATAATGTAATTAGTTAAGATGAGGTCATACTGGAGTAGGGTGAGCTTCTAATCTATTATGACTAGTGTCCTTATGTGAAGATGGCCATGTGAAGACTTACAGAGATACATAGGGAGAAAGCCATGTGAGGATGGAGGCAGAACTTGGAGTTATGTTGTTACCAGCTAAGGAATACCTGTGGCTACTGGAAGCTGGAAGAGTCAAGGAAGGCATCTTTCCTAGAGACTTTAGAGAAAGCATGACTTGGTTAACACCTTGATTTTGACTTTTAGTCCTTAGAACTGTGAGAGAATATATGTCTGCTCTTTTAAGTCACTTAATTTGTGGTACTTTGTTATGGCAGCACTAGGAAATTGCTATTCCTGGCATTTTGTGTATTTGTTTTGTATATTTATTTAGGTACTTGTTCATTGCCTACCCAACTAAAATGTGAGCTCCCCAATGGCAAGCATTTTGTCTTTTTTTTTTTTTTCATGCTGCATTGCTTGCCTAAAAGAATGATTTGTCTATTGTAACTAGTAAAACCTCAGAGAATAGGTATTAGATTCCATCCTATTCAGTTAGGGGCAGTATCCATGACATTTGCTATATTTTTAAAGGTTGCTTGCATTTTGGAATAAAAAAATAATATTAAAAATGACCCGGGTAATAGGAAAACTTTAACACAAAACCAGGACAAATTTCATTAAGAATGTATAGAACATAAACATAAAAGTTAATAAGGTTTAGAAGTATAATATCTACAAACAAAAAATAAGAAGATATAGTGCTGAGACTATATGATGTTAAAACTATCCTGCTACTCTAGCAAAAATAAATCCAGGAAGGAAAAATCAAGTGTTAATTTAAAAAAAATTATCTAGAAAGGAGGGGGAAAATAAGTTTGAGGAAACAGGAATGAAGACTTTCTAAATATTTTATGCTATATAACGTTGATTTGGGGAACAAATATTTTTCCATTTCAAAAATTAATTTAAAAAATAAGTCCTGAAATTATGGAAAACAAACATTTTTTTTCTTATTTGTATTTACATTTGAATTGGAAAAGCAACATGAATTCATTTAACTTAACTGTTTTCTTTCCTCCCAAATAAGTTTGTCTTAGCTTTGTCCACTGAAAAATCCTAGAAGCAATGACAAGCTAAGAAAAATGAACATACCTAGAACCCATTTGTGGCATTTAAATACCAGTCTCCACTAAAAGAGAACACGACTTCATAGAAAAAAACAAACAAACAAAAAACTAATTCCAGATCAGGGGCAGCAGTTATACAACATGAACTGAGATATCTTGGTAGATTGGAAATCAAAGTCTCCATCAAATCCCGTGATGTGTCAAATGGACCCTTGTTGACCCAATGGTCAACAACAAGGGCCTCCAATGGGCCAAAGATGGGACAATTTGAGGATCAGAAAGAATAATTAATGCAATTGGGGTTGAAACCCTTAAATGCTGTCTTATGAATTCAAAATGATCTTTTAAAAGAAAGAGAAATGGGGAAAGAAAGAGAACTCCAAGGTAAGGGGTGGGGGCAACATCTTTTTGGACACTGCTGAAAGTAACTTAGTACCACCACCTTACTCTGAAGACTTACAATTTAAAGGAAAGAAGTAAACATTTATTCTGCTTTTCTTATATAAACTGCTTTGTAAACTAGTCCAATAGTCCCATTGCTGAGGGAAGAAAAGTTTGTGTTTATAAGCAAATTTCATAAATTTGCAATTGATGATAGAATTGGAAAAAAAATCCCTCTTTTCAAAATAAAGTAAGTGATTCAGGCAAAGCACATCAATGGATGAATCATTAGGTGAAAAGTTGATGGAAAGATCAGAAGGTCAACACTTCAACTCATTAATCAATCTTAGCACTAAAAGTGGGACTTAAGACTGTACAATGCCACTTGATATGAAGCATACAATACCACTTATAAACTATCTTTGCTGTAAAATGCAGAACTTGAGTCTAACCAGGCATTTAAGAGTAACCTCTATGCTCAACAAATACAAAGGAACAAACTAAATGACATCATAAGAAAACAAATAGACAAATCCAGACTGTGAGATGTTCTTCAAATCAGTTGACCTCATAAATCACAGAGAAGGCAGAGAAGGGGGAAAGGCAGAAGAAAGGGGAAATGCTCTTGACCATCAGAGGCTTCAGAGGCATATCAAGAATGCCATTTTTGGGTCCTGATTGAAACAAAACAATTCTAAAAAGACATTTTTGAGATAGTTTGGGGAGATTTGATTACAGTACTGGGTATTAGATTACATCAAGGAGTAATTAGTAATTTTGTTAGGGGTGATGACATTATAATGATTGAAAAAAAATCCACATTTATTTAGAAAAAATGTACCAAAATGTGTAGCAGTGAGTTGACATGATGTTTGGGCTTTATTTTTAAATAACTCAGCAAAGAAAAAAAGAAAAAGGATAAGAAGAGGCAAATGTGGCAAAATCTTCATAATTATTGAATGTAAGTGACAGAGATATAGTTCATTGTATTGTTAGTTGCCTGTATGTTTGAAGTTTTTCATAATAAAAAGTTTTTAGGCTATTCCTTTTGAAAATTAGGAGATGATTCTACAGAGAAATTCCAACTAGGTGGCCGTGCAGAAGATAGACTGTTAAAATATGTTAAAGGGGCCAATTGGCAATGGAGAAGGGTGGGCAGGATGTTCAGATTCTTGTGTACCCAGAGCAGTTGAAGTAGAGAAGCTGAATGGAAGAATAAGTACAGAGAAGATAATGTGTGTGTGCACGTTTGTGTATGTATGTTTGTGTTTGTGTGTTTTAGGTTAACAATGAACATTAAACATTTTGATAGGTAAAAAAAAAAAAAACTAGTATGTAGTAACATACCCATTATTTTCTAGCATGTAAATTTTTGAAATCTGGGTTTATCCGAACAGTGTAATTATCTCCCATGTTCACAGACATCCAAAACAAAAATAATTGATTGAACTTGATGCTGGGAACATGTACATTGGACTAAGTTTAAATGTTTGTGCAAATGTACCTCCCCTAAATCCACTTTCAAGTCAATGCCAGCCCCCTCTTGGCTTGCAGGGTGAGGCTGATGGGCTCTAAATGGGCTTTCTAAAATGACATAAAGAAAAGATATATTTTAATCAAGATCCAAGGATGACAGTTGGGTTTTGGTCATCTATGCCTTCTATTAGCTTTAAACTGTATATGTGCCTACATACCTGCAACCTTTACCAGAATATTTTGCTCCTCAAGGTCCAGAGACATTAAATATATTAAAATGGAATACAAAATATGCAGTTTGTTGTGTCCTTAGAGATCTTTAAAAAGAAAAGAACCATCTGCCCTACATGATAGATGTTCATCTCCTGAAGGCAAGACAGTGTTAAATGATCCCCAAAGTACTTTCTAGTTACATGTTTTAGTAATGGAACTTCTTTCTGCTACTAACAAAGCTCAGCAATGTATGGAGCACTACTGCTCAAGACCAGCAGTATTAGCATTACCTGGGAACTAACTACAAATACAGAATTTCAGGCCCTATCCAAGGTCTACTAAATCAGAATCTGCATTTTATTCTTTCTTGCTTTGTTGAAGATTAGTTGGAAATAATAAAATGCAGATTCTGATTTAGTAGATCTTGGGTAGGGCTAAAATTCTGCATTTCTAGTAAGTTCCCAGGCAATGTCAGTGCTGCTGGTCTTTGAACAACTGGTGTTGGGAAAACTGGGCAGCAACATACAGAATGAAATTGGGCCACCTTCTTACACCATACACAAAAATAAATTCAAAATGGATGAAAGACCTAAATGCGAGACAGGAAACCATCAAAACCCTAGAGGAGAACATCACAGCAACCACTTTGACCTCAGCTGTAGCAACTTCTTACTAGAGGCAAGGGAAACAAAAGCAAAATTGAACTATTGGGACTTTATCAAGATAAGAAGCACAGCAAAGGAAACAATCAACAAAACTAAAAGGCAACCTTTGGAATGAGAGAAGATATTTGCAAATGACATATCTGATAAAGGGTTACTATCCAAAATCTATAAAGAACTTATCAAATTCCACACCCAAAAAGCAAATAATCCAGTTAGGAAATGAGAAGACATAAAGAGATATTTTTCCAAAGAAGACATACAGATGGCAAACAGACACATGAAAAGATGCTCATCATTAAGGAAATATAAACCAAATTACAATAAGATACTACCTCACATATGTCAGAATGGCTGCAATTAACAACACAGGAAACAACAGATGTTGGCTGGGATGCAGAGCAAGGGGAATCCTCTTTTACTGTTGATGGGAATGCAAACTGGTGCAGCCACTGAGGAAAACAGTATGGAGTTTCCTCAAAAAGTTAAAAATAGAACTACTCTACATCAAGCAATTGCACTGTTAGGTATTTATCCAAAGGATACAAAAATACTGATGTTTATAGCAACATTATTAACAATAGCTAAATTATGGAAAGAGCCCAAATGTCCATTGCCTGATGAATGGATAAAGAATAGAATATTACTCAGCCGTCAAAAAGAATGAAATCTTGGGGCACCTGGGTGGCTCAGTTGATTGAACGTCCAACTTTGGCTCAGGTCATGATCTCACAGTTCATGAGTTTGAGCCTGCATTGGGCTCACTGCTCTCAGTGCAGAACCTGCTTTGGATCCTCTGTCCCCTCCTCTCTCTGCCCCTCCTCCACTTGTGTTCTCTCTCTCTCAAAAATAAGTTAAAAATATTTAAAAAAAAGAATGAAATCCTGCCATTTAAAATGATGTGGATGGAGCCAGAGTGTATTATGCTAAGCAAAATAAGTCATACCATGTGATTTCACTCATATGTAGAATTTAAGAAACAAAACAGATGAACATAGGGGAAAGGAAAAAAAAAGAGAGGGAGGCAAACCATAAGATACTCTCAACTTTAGAGAGCACACTGAGGGTTGTTGGAGGGGAGTTGGGTGGGGGCATAGGCTAAATGCATAATGGGTATTAAGGAGGGCACTTGTTGTGATGAGCCTTGGTGTCATATGTAAATGATGAATCACTAAATTCTACTCCTGAAACTAAAACAAAACACAAGGAAAAAAATCTGCATTTATAAGATCCCCTGGTGAGTCATGTGCACATTAAAGTTTAAGACCTGGAATAGTGTAGCCACTTCATATAAAGTGTGTCTGTGTGTGTGTGTGTGTGTGTATGTAAAAAATATATATACATACTTAAAATATATGTGTATACACACTTAAAATATTGAAATGTTTTATATATAACATATAAAAAATTTCAATATATTTAATATATATTGAAATATTTTATATATAATGACATATATGTGTATACATGCTAGTTAAGAAAATTAAAGATTATAGTTTACCAAAGTGTAAACCATTTAATTTCTGTGCTTCTAAAACAGTCCAAGATGAATGTTCAGAATTCTCATTGACTGTTGAAAAATGTAGCAGTTAGGTTTTTAACAGATATCTTTTACTGTATTCATTATTTTAATAATATTTTAAACCTATATGGTAGATTGGTTTTTTTTATTAGCAAAACTCCAGCATTATGTTCAATCTTTTTCTTAACAGTCCTAATTTTACTTTTGGCAATCAAAAAATGAAAGCAAGATCCATTACTTATTTTCTGGCCTTATTTACCTATTGATAGATTTTAAATGCCAGCAGCTGTGTTCATATTTCTTCACTTGAGTTATTTAAGCTACAAAACAATAGCCATATTATATTTTTTATGACTTCCCTCTAGCATCAGAAAAAAATGAGTCTTGGTTAATACAGCTGAAGATTTTCTTCAAATTTCAACTTTTCTCTAAATGTTTCAAATTACTGTTAAAAATGAGAAATGAGTTTTTGCGTAGAAAGTTGCTGTTGGAGAAACTTCTGAAATATTAAACAACAAGGAAATACACCCAGAAATTTTAGTGCCTCCATAGTCTAATCTGGTTCTAGAAAATCTACATGATGTGAACAGTCTGAAAATGTATTCATTTATTCATTCTTTACTTATATGTACAAATATTTATTGTTTCCTAATATGTGGCAGGCAGAAATCTCAGCAGAACATTTCAAGTATAGATCCAAATAGAAAAACCTCCCTGCCTCCATGGAGTTTAAAACCTAGTGAGAGAAAACAAAATGTTATAAACAAATATACAATTTCATGTTATGATATGTTCTATGAAAAACTAAAAAACCCAAAAAACAAAAAGGGAGCTATAAGAGAGAGTTTGATGTAATAGAATGCCTCTGAAGTAGTAATTTTTAATCTGAGGCCCAAAATATGAAGAGAGAACCAGAAAAAGAATGCAAGGATGAGTATCCTGAGTTAGGAGAGAGGAAGTGAAAGAGGCACCTGGGTGGCTCAGTTGGTTGGCTCTTGATGTCGGCTCAGGTGATCATCCCAGGGTCTTGGGATCAAGCCTTGCATCCTGCTCTACACTGACTGTGGAGCCTCCTTAAGAATTTGTCTGTCTCTCTTTCTGTCCCTCTCCTCCACTTGTGTGCTCTCTCTAGCTAGAATAAAAATTAAAAATAATTTTAAAAAATTAAAAAAAGAAGACCAGAGTGATGGAGGCAGAGCAAAGCTATGAGAGAGGGGTGCAAGATATCATGGGAGAGGTAGGTGGGGGGTAATTTATGCAGGACCCTGTAGACTATGGTAGGAAAGACTTTAAAGAGTGCTAGGCTAACAGTATATATTTACATATACAGGCATACATTTTTAAATGCTTTATTATGATAAATGTTTAACATATACAAGGAAAATAGACTAGTATAATGACCACTATGTACCCATTATCTATCTTCAGTAATTATAAACATTCTGTAATTTTTGTTTTACCGATAGTTCCCCGCATTCCCTATCCCCACATCATTATCAGTTTATTTTTTAGGTAAAATTTATGTATTCTGAAATGCACAAATCTTAATGATTCAGTTTGGACAAATGGGTTCACCCATGCAACCTAGATCCCTATCAAGATATAGGGTGTCTATTACCGCCCCCCCCGATTTTATTTTGAGAGAGTGTGAATGGAGGAGAGGGGCACAAGGAGACAGAGAGAGAGAGAGAGAGAGAGAGAGAGAGAGAGAGAGAGAGAGAATCTTAAGCAGGCTCTATTCCCTTCACAGAGCCTGATGCAGGGATCAATCTCACAACTGCGAAATCATGACTTGAGCCAAAATCAAGAGTCAGATGCTTAACCGACTGAACCACCCAAGTGACTGGCTTCTTTCATTTAGCATAATGTTCTCAAGGTTCATCCATGTCATAGCAGGTATCAGTACTTCCGTTCTTTTTACTGACAAATATTAATCCATTGTATGAATATACATTTTATTAACCCATTCAAAAACTAATGGACTTTTGAGTTGTGTTTATTTCTTAGATATCATAAATAATGCTGCTATGAACATTCAAGTACAAGTTTTTATATAGACATATGTTTTTATTTCTACTGGTTATATACCTAGAAGTGAAATTGCTGTGTCAAAAACCTACATGGTAACTCTGTTTAACAATTTGAGGAACTGCTGAACTATTTTACAAAGTGGTTATACAATTTCACATTTCCACCAGCAATGTAGGAGGGTTCCAATTTCTTCGCATCCTTGCCAACATACTATTATTTTTCTAATGTGGCCATCCTAGTGGTTATGAAATGGTATTTCATGTGGTTTTGATTTACATTTCTCTAATAATGACATCTTTTCGTGTGCTTATCATTCATTTGTACATCTCCTTTAGGGAAATGCCAGTTCAAATCCTGTGCCCATTTTAAAATATGGCTATCTTTTTATAATTGTGCTGTAAGAGTTCTTTCTGTATTCTAAGTACAAGTCAGTTGTCAAGTATATAATTTGCAAATATTTTCTCCCAGTCATGATTGTCTTTTCACTATCCTGATGGTATTATTTGCAGTGTGAAAACTTTTAATTTTCATGAAGTTCAATTTACCTGTTTTATCTTTTGTCACTTATGCTTATTGTTGTCATATCTAAGAGACCATTGCCTAACCGAAGATCACGAAAATTTCTTCCTATGTTTTCCTGTAAGAGTTCTATAATTTTAGCTCTTACACTTAACTCTTACATTACAAAGTCCATTTTAAGTTAAATTTTGTGTGTGGTATAAGGAATTAGTCCAGACTTTCATTCTTTTGCATGTGAATATTCAATTGTCCCAGCATCATTTGTTAAGAATATTTTTTCTTTTCCCATTGAATTTTCTTAGAACTGTTGTCAAATATCAGTTGAGCATAAATTTGCAAACATCAGTTGAGCATAATAAGTCCATAAGTTGGGCTTATTTCTGGACTTTCGATTTAACTGCATTTATCTATATGTCTATCTTTATGCCAACATGTCTCTGTCTTAATAACTATGGAAGTGCCCAACAATGTATACTTTAATCTGATCACCCCCTCAGTGTTGTATGAATGAAATGGACTAGAAGAGGGCCAAGAATGGAAACAATGGAAATGATTAGGAGGTGATTACAACAGTTTCTGTGGAGAAATCATGGTGACACGTACTGGTGTCATTGTAGGGGGGTAAAAGTGGACAGATGTATTTTGGAGATACAGATAGGTTTTAGAGCGGGGTTGTGTCTGGGGAATGAGAGAGAAATAGTGGAAATAACTTCTGGGTGCCTTGCCTAATCAAGTAGGTGCATGGTAGAACCATTTACTGAGTTAGGGAAGATCAGAAAAGAGGCATATTTCTGGGGGGTCATCTAGAATCCGCTTTTAAGATTATAGTTATGAGATGTGTTTGATAGCTAACTAGAGATGCCAATTATAGCCTTGGTTATAAAATTTCTTTTTACGCTAGCTAAGATTAGGGTTATTGTACCTAGAAAACCCTTTCCCTAGACTTTAACTTGTTCCTTCTCATTATTCATATCTGGTGTTCAAATGTTTACCTCCCTCAAAAGATAATGTCTGAATCCTGCTTCTCATTTCCCCCAAACCCATGACCGCATCCTAGTTTTACTCTATCACATTATCCTGCTTCTTTTTTATAGCATTTATCATGATTTGAAATGATTATTATTACTTTTTTTTTACTGATTGACCGCTTTCCACAACTAAAATGTAAATTCCATCAGAAAGAATTCCTTATCAGTTTTGTTTACTGCTATATATGTGGAGTGGTTACCTAATACTGCTGCTATGGACTGAATGAAATGTTTCCCTCCCAAATTATATGCTGAAGCCTTAATTCACAATGTGATGGTATTTGGAGATGAGGCTTTTGGAAAGTAATTAGGTAAGGTCATGAGGGAAGGGTCCTCATGTTAATATTAAAGCCTTATAAAAACAGACACCAGAGAGCTTGCTCTTCTTCTCTTTCTCTCCACCATGAAAGGATATAGTGAGGAGGTGGGATCTGCAAGTCAGAAAGAGAGCCCTCATCAGGGAAGTGAATCAACTACCACCTTGATTTTGGACTTCCCACCTTGGCCTCCAGAACTGTGAGATATAAATTCCTGTAGCTTAAGCTACCCAATCTGTGATATTTTATTATGCCAATATTATTGATATTTTAAGCTGACTAATACACCTGAAATGGAAAAGATGCATTATTATTTTTTTTTAATTTTTATTTTTAATGAATGAATCCTAGGGCTCAGAAGATTAAATGAAGTGGGAGAGAAACGTAATTTGGGGAGTTTTCAACATTTAGATAATATTTGAACCTAAAATGGTGTGTGATATTAACCAAGGAGATAGAAAGAGAAGAGAATCCAGGACAAATTCCTAAAGAAGTCTATGAAGGAATAGCTAGAGGGCAGGAGAAAAATCAGCCAAGACTATAATTTGATTGGAAGAAGGGCAGAATGTCAATAGTGCCAAATGCTATTGAGAAGGCAAGTAAATTACTGTCAATTAGGCCATTAACTCATTAGACATCTACTGAACACTTACTAAATAGAAAGCTGGATCTAGGTGGGGAACATGCACAAATTATAACTACACTACTGTATGCAACAGTTTATGACCTAAGTCATTGCAATAAGGGTAACTCTAAAGAACACATTGGATCCTGGGAGGAGAAGTAGACAGAGGAAAATTCATTCTTTCAGTCACGAGACATATAGTTCTTGAGTACTATTCCAGGAGAAAGGAATTATATTAATGCAGATCAGTAATCCTAGAATAGTCCAGGCTTTTTTATTAAAATGAAGGGCAAATTACTGCTTCCAGAGTTTTTGATTTGCAAATACTGCAATTTCCTTTATCTTGTCTATACAGAAAACTATGTATCTTCCTAAGGATAGGAAAGAAAATGATTGATTGGCATTGGGGAACCCACGAATGCAGTGCATTTGCAGGAAAACTCAACGAGGACTAAGATCAATCAAGCATTTTTTGAGTACTTAATGTGTATCTAGCAGTAAATGTAATCTTAAAGTGATACAAAAGAAGTCATGGAAACTTATTATAAGCTTACAATTAGACAATAGTCTTGTGCTAAACAATGGCATATGGGTGAGACATATACATAATGAGCATGGATTAATTTAAGTTGAAAGTATATTTTCCTAAAAATTAATTGAGATATTGTTCAGTAATGCATTCTGCATCATTAGCGCCTTCTACCCCTCACTTTACTTAGCCTCTGCTAAAGATATAATGATTTTTTTCCATTATGTGAAAAAGAAAGGTACACAGCCAGATATGCCATAACTTTACTATATTTATCACTAGGTAAAACAAACAGAAACTTACATCTTGATATAATATAATATCTGAGGCTGAAAGAATTTTAACATTTACATTGAAAATGACCCCATTTTCCTCCAAGGGCAGAATCTGGCTATAAAAAGGCCTTTTCCCTGAGCTTTGCCCAGGCCATGATCGTGGGACTATCAGCTATAATGAGGGCTGTATGGCTAAGTCCCCATGCATTGTAGTGAATACTTGTCCTGACAAAGTGTCTGTAGACATAATGAATGTAACAGCCACATTAGAATTATGGGCTGTAAAAAATATTGCACTATGAATTATTTGTCAAGAAATAAAAGATGCATTGTAATTTGCCAAGAAACAACTGTCTAATGTGTTTCCCTTTTTTAAAAAAATGTGCTTGCTTGCAAAATATTTGGAAAGTAAATTATCTATTACTATTGCTTGCTTGCTAATTGTCAGTAATAATCCCTTTCAATTACTATGGTGAAGTAGGTCAGCCAACTTTTAGTGCTTATGAAACTCGCAATTTAGAGCAAGGCAGCATATGAGCAAGTTACGTTTTAATATGATTGAGCAAATAGACTTCCTTTCAGTCCCCTTAACCCTAAACATGGATACAGAGCAGCCATAATGCTTAAAAGTAATTATGTTTAATTTTATTTACATTATTTTCATAAATATTTGTAATGACCATTCATTCCCGTTTTATTTATTAATAGATTTTGTTGTCTAGAGAAGTTTTAGGCTTAGAGAAAAACTAAGCAAATAGTACAGTTTCCCATATATCCCCTTTCCCCCATTCACCAGCCATTTTTATTTATCCAAACTCTTCTTTGAGTATTTAATATTCTCAGGCAGCTTAGAAATCTGAGACTATCTGTATAGTTTTAGTGATGTGACTACCTTTTTACCATATTTACTTTCATATTTCCCCTGATGTTTCTAGTATCTTGTCCACCAATATCTCTTATGCAGTTCAGCTCTGGCAGCCATTGAAGAACTTTGGACTGGTGATTTTGATGAATGTCCCTAGCAGAGGTAAGTGCAGAGGTTGTATTAGAACAGGGAGAATCTAGAAGGAAAACCACAGTCTGGGCAGAAATGAGAAGGGACTAAAGCAAAAAAGTGGTAAATGGGTTGGGAATAAAGAGACAGATTTGAGAGAGTTTGGGGGTAAATTCAATGTAACCTAGCAATGAGTTAGATGTGTGCATAGAAGGAGGAGTGGAAAGAAAGCCTGGGTTGCTGGCTTGGGGTGCTGGCTGTTAACGGAGATGGGGAAATTTGAGAGGAGGCAAAGATTTGAGGAGGTAGGAAAGAGTGACTCAACATACTTAAGGGACCTCAAAAGGAAGAATCCACTTTGCAGTTGAAACAGGGACATGGACCTGAAGACAGCCCTTGTATCCTGATGCTGAGTAGGTCACCCATGCATGGTGAAAAATGGAGGAAGCATGGCTAGATAGAGAACAGGCCAGGGAAACTGTGGCACCTGCAGAAGGAGAAGATCAGTTTCAAAGCTGCCAAATCCATGGATCTTTCTGGCATTTGGAAGCAGTAAAGGAGTGAAGCAATTTCATATATTATAACTTGGCATTCTCTTTCTAACCCCACCTTCACTGTCTGACTAGCTGACCATAGGCAAGTCATTTCATATTTCTCTCCTCTCTCATCATTCATTGAAAAGGAATAATGAATTTTGCCTAATTTACTTCATGGATTGGTGTAAGGTATGATAAATTAATAGGTGTGAAAAACATTCTCAGAAGTTGAATTGAAGACATTACCCCTCTTAAGTTGGAAGTTCTTTGGAAATTCTAACAGGGAAGGAAGGGGAAAAAGAGAATCAAGAAGTAAGAGAGAATGCAGAGCAGGCCTAGAAGAGTTGAGTACCCATGAACTGCAGTATTAGACAGCCAGCGGCTTCTTCAGTATTAATCCTTTATCCTGTCAAAGACTGTTATGGGTTGAATTGTGTCTCCCCCAAAAAAGATAGATGAGATCCTCACCCCAAGTTCTCAGAATGTGACCTTATTTAGAGTCATTACACATGTAATTAATTAAGATGAGGTCATATTGGAGAGATCTGACTGATGTCCTTATGAGAAGACAGCCCTGTGAACACACAGAGACCAAAGGGAGAAGGCCATGTGAGGATGGAAACAGGGGCTGGAATCATGTGGCTGCAACCAGGAATGGCAAAGATTACAGATGAACCACTAGAAGTTAGGGAGAGGCAAGGAAGGATTCTCCCCTAAAGGCTGCAGAGGGAGGAGCATGGCTCTACACACACCTCGATTTCAGACTCTGGCTTCCAGAACTGTGAGGCAACAAACGTGTGTTGTTTTCAAGCTTCCCAGTTTGTGGTGTTTTGTTAGAGTGGCCCTAGGAAACTCATACACAACCAAGCACTTTCTGTTAAAAAGTCTTTAATAGTGACCATGGTTTCTGTTCCAAAGCAGATGAATAATACAAACATAGAATTGGGGTAAGTTATAGTCATAAAAAAGTAATAAATGCTGTGACTTTTTTTCCATCAATTGCATAGAGTCAGTAAAGGTCAGTTTCACCAGCACAAGAAGCCATTTATTTCAGGCATTAGGCCATAGAGTCAGCTGGCTGGGCAGTCTGATCAGCCTCAGTTTGATGGATTATCAGAGATTAATCAAGTGGCCCAGATGTCTTCCAAAATCCAGAGATGTGAGATGAATATATCCTGGGCATCATTTCTACCCACACAAGTCTTGGAATTGACATTGATTCAGAAGGCATTCTTGCATACTGTTGAGATGGTACAGAAACAGCACCACTAATTCATACAAGATATACTAAGGAGCACTGGTCAAAGACTTAGGAAATACACGTTTTAGTCCTGACTCTGCCTCTTTGTAGGTTTTCAGGTAAACACTTGAGTAGATGTCTGTAACCTTTTGTCAAGTTAGCATATTTTCTCTTTAGGGATTGTATACCCTCCCCCATGCTGACATCAAATGGCTCACTTCTTTTATCTCAGGGACAGATGGGTGGCCCTTGCAAGTTCTTATCTCTAGCTAAGCCATTCTAAATGGTTTGCAAATGTTATATGGACAATGAGGTAGAATATTTATTTTCTGTACCCTGAACACTCAAGACCAGTGCTGGCAGCTGTCTTACTGCCACATGAAGCAACTTTTCTTAAGAACAAAACCAGTATGCAAGAAAGCAGAGCCAAGAAATAGAGAGAGAGACAGAGACACAAGAACATCATTTGAACCAATAAATTCAGTTGTGCCTTGAAGCCATACTAGGATTTTCCAGTTATGTAAACCAATGAATCATCCCCCCTTCCCTTTTCTCTTTACATATGTTGAGATGGGTTTTATTATTACTTAGCCTCCCTGACTTTCAATTTTCTAATCTATAAATTAAAGGGATTACCCTTGAGTTTCCACCATCACCATAAGAGGAACACTCTTTGGCTGACTTCTTTGGCATAGGAAGCTCAAGAGACATATAATAAGGTCACCCTAACCCATCCACAGATTTGAATCCAGCTTAGATCAGCCAAAACCCAGTAAACCTGCCAATAGGTGGGCAATAATAAAAGATTGATTTGTTAAGTGGTGATAATAAGAGGATTAGAGGCAGAGTTCGCTTCAGACATAGTTAACTTTGAAACAGAGTTTACGACAAAGCTAACTTTACACATGCTCATGTCTAAGCATAGAACATTAACAGGTAGATGCTTTCCCATCATATTACCACCAAGTCAACTTTCTCATTAGGATCTCTGGTCTTAAGTTTAAAATTGTTGATATTTTATTCCCAAATCTCTCTTATTGTCTCAATGAAAAACAAAAAGCTACATCTATTATGCACCAATAAAAATAAAATAGGTTCAAATATTGGGTTGAGCCCTTGAATTTTAGAGCTAGACTGAAACTTGGAGATTATCTAGTTCAATTTCCTTCTTTTAAAGATGAGAATCCTGAAGTCTAGGGGGCTTTCATGACCTGTCAAGGATCTCTCAGCTAGTTATGTCCAAGGGGACTAGACCCTAAGCTGTTTAATGTCTACTTCATTATTCTTTCTATTATGTCAAATCTCTTCTGGTGTTTACCAAATTTGGAAAGATTCAAAGCTAATGCTCCCTTCTGACCTCACTGTTTCTAATTTTTCTAATCATATTTGGGGCTTTTGAAAGCTATGAGCTTGCATATCAAAATTTCTTTTTGTCCAAAAAATGTAGGAAAAAAATGGAAGCGGCCAGTAAGACTGATGCTTTGTTATTAACCTATTTTATGTGCCATATGTTTCTTATTCCATAAGAGTACGATGCTTCTGCCATTCAAAAAAAAAAAACAGATTTAAGTCACCACTCCATCTCTGTCTTTTATGACAGCAATTTTTTAAAGGTTGAACAGAGTTACCCCCACACCTGTTTCTTTTAAACTGAAAGGGACCCAGCTGCACTCTGCAGGGAAATCACAAAGACAACTGGAGATCTTGTCAATTTACAGCCAAGCTTGGCTGGAGAAAAGTGGATAGCTGATTTGAGAAGATAAGGGAATAAGTACATTTACCTGAAGATGAGCATGGCCTAGCTGAAGAGACCAGAGATAATGAGGAAGGCTTCCTTTGGTTTGGTGGGAAATCCATGATTCTGTAACATCAATCAAGACAGTTTTATCTGATTGCTAAGTTTCAAGAAAACCAGTGAACATTTAAAATAACTATACAGAAAGGGAAAAAAGGAAATAGGGGAAGGTAGGTACAATCATTCTCTGTTACGTAAAGTTGGAAACTAAAGCCCTACACGGTATGGAATTAATATTAAATTTCAATGTTATCACATTGAAGTAGGGAATTAAGGAAATTTTATAAGAACAAAGACTCTCCTTGTAGATTTCCAGGCCTTGCCTGCAAGGGATTTTGACCCCATTTCAATGCACATGGAAAAGAAACAGTGCATTGGCATGCAAGGGCTGGGATAACAAAGTGAACTTTAAAACTGACTGTTTTAAGAAGTCTCATTGAGAATAATCACACATCATATATTCTTCTAGATGTTCAATAAGTGTGGATTTAAATCATTTGCATTCTACTTATTAGCTGGTATCATCTCTCCTCATGTACCCGAGGACTATAGCTTCAAGTAGCTCATCCCTGTACAATAGGCCGTACCTGGGGACATCATCTGAGGATGTTGACAGAGCCTCCCTCATCCCTTTCCCCAACACACACACACACACACACACACACACACACACACACACACACACACCTATACATGCTCTGCACCAAAAGTCCATGTTAGCTCGGCTTTAATACTCTGACTCACTCATGGGCAGGAATTAATCTCTCTAGCCCATTATTTTTAAGCTACCAGGGAAAATTTACATTTTAGACCTTGTAGGAGAGAAATTGGAAATACAGAGCCAGCTTGGATCATGGGACAGGTGGCAAGATGCTTGGAACTGTGGGAAGTTTCAAAAAGAAAGGCGAGGAATGAACGAATGTCAGATGATATAAGCAACAGAAGGAACCACCTCCTTCCCAATTAATATTACATAAATATTTTCAAAATACCAACTATATGTAAAGGATATGCTGAAGGGTTAAAGGTCCCTACATTTAAGGTGGCTACTCTATGATTAAGAACATAAAACATACACGTCAAAAATATTAAAATATATGAACAGGGAATGGCAATGACAAATGATGGGTTCTGGCACTAAGGACCATAAATGTTTAGAGATTAATGATATTATTTCAAGGTAGGTGTGGAGGGGGGAGTTCAAATAAGGATTCAGTACTAGACAAGTGTTGAGCCAGAGCTTCAAGGATGGTACGATGCAGATTGAGATGAATAGGTAGAAATTCTACGGAAGGGAAAAGATATGAGCACCATGTGGAGGTGAGGAAATGCTGGAATCAAGTGCCGGGAGGGGACCATCTCTGACACTAGGATGGAAAGTCTTGAAAGGTTGTGAATGAGAAAAAGACTGGAATGATGAAATCACGGGCTTGCTTTCGTGTAGTGTATGGGGAGCCTATTTTAAAGGGAAAATATCTGGTCCATTTTAGATTGATTGGCTTCTAATACCTGGGCAAGGCCCCTTCTCCATAGGACATTCTGCAATACGTCTATCCTCTGAAAAGTCCCCAAGGAGATGATTGCACCTTAGACATCCCCTGCCCAGACATCCATTTGGACACTGAGAGGAGCCCAGGGTCAGATTTGGAATTTGGAGGACAAGTAGGCTCCTTCCAACAAAATACCATTTTGTTTAATTTCTTGCAACTTGATGTCGTTCCAAAAATCTACCCTGGTAGCAACAGTTCCTATTTCTAAATATAAGCCAAAAACATGACTCTGCCTTTCCCAGTCACCCATCGGTGGGTGCTTTTTCTCCCACTGGGCACCTGCAAACAGATCTTCCTGTTCTTTCTGTTCTTGTCTGTTTTGTAATGTGATTGAGGAAGCAGTAGACAATTCAAGGTCCTCCCAGAAATGCCAGGGAATGTCCTCTTCAGGGACCCTAATTTCTTTTTTTTTTTTAACAAGTTCATATTGTCGTTTTAATTTTTTTTCCTCAACGTTTATTTATTTTTGGGACAGAGAGAGACAGAGCATGAACGGGGGAGGGGCAGACAGAGAGGGAGACACAGAATCAGAAACAGGCTCCAGGCTCTGAGCCATCAGCCCAGAGCCCGACGCGGGGCTCGAACTCACGGACCGCGAGATCGTGACCTGGCTGAAGTCGGACGCTTAACCGACTGCGCTACCCAGGCGCCCCAGGGACCCTAATTTCATAAGCACTTCCTCTGTGGACAGTTAGCTCTTTTTACACTTTCATTCTATATTGATTCTTCCATGGGAACAAGGTACTGCTTCTCAGCCCCTTAACTTCCAAGCTCCCACCTCCTCCCTTCCACATTCACAAGAGGAACAAACAGTTCATTTACATCCTTTCTAGTCACGTACTGGAGACTAAATTTTATAGAATTTATATAATTTTCAGGAATATGAGAATGTTCTCAATACTGAAACTTCTCTTGAAAACACTAAGCTAACCAGAAATTCTCACAGTGCACGCTTCATGAAGGGATAGTGGCATCTTAAGCAAATAATCTGCTAAATTAATAAACCTCATAAATTACAAAATCCCTGAATACCAACTGCTGAAATACAATCACTCTCTGACCTGAACCTATTAAATGAAGAAGTCTGCTGTGCATAATTTACAACAGTGCTATGAATGAAAAATAGCTCCTTAAAAGGGAGATAAAATACAAAAATGGTCTGGCTGTAGAAACAGAATTACTGGTTATTTCAATTCTTATTTATTCTAATATTGCTTTATGGGTCATCTAATAATTTTTATCTTTATCGTTGTTTTGCTCTCAATTGCTCAATAATCCACGATCAAGACAATATTACATTTTGTTGGTTGGATGGCAAGAGCAATGTGAAAAAGGAAGTATTCATCATGCTTGTATTATACATATGCTTAATGTTTCCTTAAAGTTATAAAATATAATATTGCATGCAGATATCTATCTATTGGTGATATTGTTGTCAATCAAATTAGTCATCTTTCAAAAGAAAGTATTTTGAAGGTATTAAATCAGTGGTTCTCAACGGGGAGTGGTTGTGCCTGTAGGGGAGATTTGCCACTGCCTGGATTCACTTTTGATTGTCCCATCTGGGGTAGGGAGTGCTGTACATCCTATAATGCACACCCATCTGAATAAAGATTTGTTCAACCCCTGACGTCCATAGTGCTGTTGTTGAGGAACCCTGTATTAAAGTGATAAAAATCAACTCAAATTTCTAGGTATTTGGGAAAAAAAGATCTCTCAAGAACATTTTCTTGACAAACTCTTTTGCAGAATTTTTCTCCCAAGCAGGCTATTCCGAATCAACCAAATTAAATTTAGAACTCACTGTCTGTTGGAGCACCTGGGTGCCTCAGTCGGTTAAATTTCCAACTTTGGCTCAGGTCATGATCTCATGGTTCGTGGGTTTGGGCCCCGCATCGGGCTCTCTGCTGTCAGCTCAGAGGCCGCTTGGGATCCTCTGTCTCCCTCTCTCTCTGCCCCTCCCCCTTTCTCTCTCTCTCTCTTTCTCTCTCTCTCTCAAAATAAATAAATAAAACAAAAAGGAACTCACTGTCTGAATAAAAGCACTGAATAAAAGGATTAGCAGCAACCATCTTTATTAGTTCAAAGATTGCACAAGGGGTTCCCTTCCAGGAAAATGTAACCCAAACCACGAGAAAAAAGCTGGTAGGATGTTGGTTGCAATATATTTCATATGAGGAGTAGTTTGGACCCAGATGGGCTAAAAAAATGACAGAGAAAGAAAAATAAATATGTACTGACCCTCATGCTTATTCTATTAATGAAATCATTTTTAAAATCTTAGTCTCTACTATTTTGGGACTTTGAGGGAGAACACTTACTAGGATGTATTGAATAAAAGAAAAAAATGAAAAGAGGCATATAATATAGCTAAGATATAGAAGCAACCCAAGCGCCCATCAATAGTAGAATGGATAAAGAGGATGTGGTACACACACACACACAAACACACACACACACCCCACAGGAATATTATGCAACCATAAAAAATGATGAGATCTGGTCACTTGTGACAATGTGGATGGACCTAGAGGGTATTATTCTAAGAGAAATAAGTCAAACAGAGAAAGACAAATGTCCAATACCATACGATTTCACTCATATGTGGAATCTAAAAAACAGAACAAATGAATAAGCAAGCAAAAAGCTCAATCAGACCTATAAATATAGAAAACAAACTGATGGTTGCCGGAGGGAAGAGAGTGGAGGATACAGACTTCCAGTTTGGGAATGAATAAGTTACAGGAATAAAAGGTACAACACAGACTACGATATAGTCAATGGTATTGTAATAGCATTGTATGATGACAGATGGTAGCATAACATATAGAGAAGCTGAGTCACTATGTTGTCCACTGGAAACTAATGTAACATTATGTGTCAACTATACTCAAAATCAAAAATTAAAAAAATAAAGTGATATAGATGACAAGAAAAGTAAAATAAAACAACTTAAGGAAAAAGAAAAGGGACCTGTAATTAGGGCACTAGGATATTTGTACTGCTAGGTCAAATTGTAAAAATCATAACTGAAATATGCAGAACTCTCTTCAGCCGTTTTTCTACATCTAAAGTCAGTTTCGCTCTGGAACTCTTTCACTAGATAGATGTGCATGCACATGCATGCATACACACACACACACACACACACTTATCATTTATGCTATTGGAAAATTCTTATTCTTTTCACTTGATGGTCATTCTATTTTTCTAATGTAAAAATATATGTCCCCCTAGTCAAATTCAAGATTCAAACTCAGTCCAATCAAGTTTATCCCACTCTCCCTTCTCTTGTCCTGTTCCAAGAAAGATATAAGTTCTCAGAAAAAGATATGCTTGTAAGATCAAAAGGTTGGAAAAAATTGTTAATGTCTATGCTCTCTCAGAACCAGACTCCACCAGGCTCTGGGACAAACAAGGTCCCAGACAGAAGATATGCAAGGGTCCATTCCCTGGCACATCTTTACCAAACCTATCTTTTGTTTCTGCTTCCTCTGTTTCAACTTTGCTTCTGGTTCCAGTGTGTGTGATTTTTGCTCTTTCTTATAACCAGTATCCAAATTCATTACCTCCCTTCCCGCATAGATTCTGAGTTTCTCTCTGGTACTCACGTTACTTATTTTCTGTCTAGTTCCATGGACACCTAAGAACGGACCTTTCCTTTACACTCCTTTCCCCCCAAAAGACTGGAGTCCTACATCTGAATTTTGGGCAATGAATGGAAGCCTGTTTGTTACCTGATAGTAAAAGACCTGAGGTAACTGAGCAATTGTTGCGGGAGGAGGAGAAGTTGAGGAAGGCTGACAAATTCTAACAACCACCTTACCAGGTACTGGAATTTTTTATGGTTTCTCAGTTTGCGTTCTCTTAGCTTTTTTGGTTCATCACTGTCAATAAAACCCTGTTTCTGATTATGGACTTTTCAGTTATAAACTTGAAAAACCAAGATGATTTCATGGCAATAACCACAGCCCTGATAATTATTTTAGAAGTCTGAAGTGGAAATAGTTTAAATGACTTACTTCATTATAAAATCACCGAAGTTCTCATCACGGACTGTAAGATAAAGGCAGGGTCCAAAAGTTCCTTATCCATTCCACACTAAACATTGCACATCCTTTTATACCCTCTGTAGTCACTTATTGTATTGTACCATCTGCTATAAAATGTAATGTACCTATTAGGTTATTTTGATCTTTAACTTTTTATAATTTAAAAATAATTGGTTTAAAGATTTCTGAAACCTCATTTTGTCATTAGCCCAATCCTGATGAGTCATTGCTAATTAATGTTTTTTTTTAAGTTTATTTATTTATTTTGAGAGAGAGAGCACAGAAGTAGGGGAGAGGCAGAGAGAGGGAGAGACAGAATCCCCAGCAGGGTCCGCACCATCAGCACACAGACCAATGTGGGGCTCAAACTCACAGTGAGATCATGATCTGAGCCAAGATCAAGAGTCAGACGCTCAACCGACTAGACCACCCAGGTGCCCCATCTAATCCATGGTTTTAGTTGATTTGTTTGTCTGTTAAATAAGTGTGTGTATTACAATATGTGTCAAAAATTAGAAACTTGGACAAATTAAACTGCACCAGCAACAACACATTTTCATTCTGTCATCTAGTTTGCAAAGATGCTTGTCTGGTGAAGGTGCCGTCATCCTCCTTATAATGGAGAGCTTTTTAAAAAGCCAGTTTTATAGCTATTGGAAGTTAGGAAAGGCAACAGACCCATTAGACATGAGCTCACCCGACTTCTTCCACTAAGAATGAGATACGGTCCGAAATCAGAGGTTCAGAAAAGAGAGGTCAGACCATCAGCCTCCTGGTTTAGCTGACCCTTCCATGCGCTTCTGCACGCATGCTTGTAAGTGCATGTGTCATGGGCATTTTGAAGAAAGGAGTGAATGACTCCTGGGAACTAGCCTTCCAATTCCAAGATGGATGTTTTCAGCTCTTTGTCCTCTGCTTCTACTTGTCTCCCATTGTCAGTGGAAGGTTTCTTTAACTACTTGAAGACTTTGTCTTTGACTCTCTTTCACAGCACTTTTTACTTTCTGCGTTCTCAGTGTCACTAAGTCTTGCTGATTTCTTTTTTTTCCTCCGCACACAAGTGCCAGTACATCCACCTTCAATGTTTTTAATCTCACTGCTCTCTTGTACTAACCTCTGTGGAAATCTCCAAAGTTACTTCCATGGGCTCAAAGGGTCATGCTCTTTTCTGAGCTCAACTCCTAATGGATCAGTTCCTTTTTAATTGAAAGATAAAATGCATCTCATGATAATTTTTTAAAATTTATTTATTTTGGGGGAGAGAGGGAGAGAGAGAGCACACATGCGTGCGTGAGCGGGAGAGGGGCAGAGAGAGGGGGAGAGAGAATCCCAAGCGGGCTCCATGCTGTCAGTGCAGAGCCTGATGTGGGGCTCAATCCCACAAATGTGAGATCATGATGTGGGCCAAAATCAAGTTGGACACTTAAGCAACTGAGCCACTCAGGCACCCCTCAAGATAATTTGTAAAAAAGGCATCTTATCCAAGCACCAATCTAAACCCCAGATCCCTGGCTTTCCACACATCTGTGTCAATGCTCTTTCCATGAACTTCTGCTTCTTCTGTTATCCTGAAGGATAAAGGTGTGATCCTTTATTCACACTCACCAAGGCAAATATGTAGTAACAGAAATGCATTCACATCATTGTGATGAGGGTGACCTACTTACAGTAGGGGCCTTCTGTCTTGTCTTCCAGACAAGAGGAACCACATTTCACATGTGGTTGTGGACCAATATTAAAAATGATGAATATTAAAAAAACATTTTATTTTTTAGATTTCTTTTTTTCTCAGTCCATTCGTAAGTCGCTAACTTACTAAGGGAACAAAGGTGGTGCAGATACTTTCCCACAGTTCCTAACAAGAACTGAAGTGAATTTGTTTTAACTCCTTTTTCACCAAAGTAGATTGGAGAATAAAGGACATAGGTGGTCTGCATCCAGGCTCCATTTTTTAGATGGTAGGACTTGGTATTTCCCACACACAGGCAAGGTGGTATATTCTGTTGCTTAAGGTATATGGTAGAAAGTATTATCCCCAAATAGGACTTACATAGCCCAAGCAGCCATTAATATCTGAAATGAGAAGATGATACATTTATTCCCTTGATTAAGGAAGTATTTACTGATAAAATATTCTTTGTAGGAGACCACATTTAGCTTTGTTATTTCTTACACATTAATGTAAATCATTTACCCCTTGGGCATATAATAGGCAAGTGTTAGTTTGTGGGGGGACAGAGGATAGGGCTAAAGTTATATAAAATTTTATCTATACAATATAGATAAAGGGGACTGCAAAGATATTGAATGCACACCTATACATTTTTAGATGAGGAAGTCGAGATTCAGAGAAGGTCTATAGAATACAGAAGCAAGGGCTCTGACTCCCAGAGCAATGCTGGAAGCCACTGCCTCATGGTGAGCTGGAGCTCTCCTCAGACATGGGACAGGATGTAAATGCCTGCAAATGTCTCCACATGTCGTTGCAAATATTTAAGAATTTTCTTATGCCCCCCCTGAGGAATAGATTCTATAAAGAGAAAGTCCAGTATAGAATTTTAGGGCTGAAATATACCTGAGGGATCAGCTAGTTTCAATTTTGTTACTTTCAGTGTGAGGTAACTGATGCCCAAGATAAGTAGTGGCAGATCCAGGGCAAAAACTAGTCACCCCATTCCCAATCTAGTTCTCTTTTCGCTTTATCATGCTTCTGCAAAGACTAGACAATAAAAGTGGTTGCCTGACTTTCACAGAGAGAAAGAGCAGAATGCAAAATTAGGAGGGGTGGGTTACGTGAAGAGCTGACTCCGACAGCATTTCTGATCTGGAAGGGGCGAGATTAGAGAGTGATGTACGAGAACAGGATGTAAGGAGCTGGCATGGCTAGTGCTGTAGTTCTCACAATGCCATCCCCAGACTACCAGCACCAGCAATACCTGAGAACTGGTTTAAAATGCAAATCCTTGACCCATCCTGGACCTACTGAATCAGAATTTCTGGGGGTGCACTCTACCAAGATTTTTAACAAGTCTATCAGGTTATTGCGATGCACTGTAATATGTGAGAACCAATGTGTTAGAGAAGTCTTTATGAAACTTTTTTGGACCCAATTCTCAGGATACCAGAATCTTCAGACTAGGAAAAAGCCTTCTCTATCAGGCACATCTTTGTTCTGTTTGATCTCTTCTAACTATGAAGGTTACTTCTAACTATCAAGGTTACTATGAAAGGCTACTTTATGATTACTTCCATAAAACAGGCACAAAATTTTATTTTGCAAGTTTCAGGTGTACAACTTTATAATTTGATATCTTTATACACTACCAAGGGATCACCACCAGTCTAGGTACCCTCTGTCACCATAAAGTTGACCTCCTTCAACCATTTTGCTGGTCCCCAACCCCCTTCCCTCCCCTCTGGTAACCACTATTCTGTTTTCTGCATCTATGAATTTGTTTTTGTTCTGTTTATTCATTTTAATGGTTTTTTTTTTTTAGATTCCATGAATGAGTGAAATCATACAGCATTTATCTTTCTCCATCTGACTTATTTCACTTACCTACAAGTTTTATCTATGTTGTCACAAATGGCAAGATTTCATTCTTTTTTTATGGCTGAGTAGTACTCCATTATATACACATATCGTATCTTTATTCACCCTCGATGGACACGTGGATTGCTTCCATATCTTGGTCATTGTAAATAATGGTGCAGTGAACATAGGGATGCATACGTGTTTTTGAGTTAGTATTTTCATATTTTTGAATAAATACCCAGAAGTAGAATAGCTAGCTGGTCATGTATGAGTTCTACTCTTAATATTGCGAGGAATCTCCATACTCTTCACAAACTCTTAACATGGGCAAAATACTAATTTAATTCTGTCTAATATTAATTTAATTTATTTTTAGGCTCTAAAATTCTTATTTCTTTTATAATTATTTC
The DNA here is from genome assembly GCF_027475565.1 of Acinonyx jubatus. Lineage (NCBI taxonomy): Eukaryota > Metazoa > Chordata > Mammalia > Carnivora > Felidae > Acinonyx > Acinonyx jubatus. The sequence continues at coordinate 75,092,525 of NC_069388.1, read as the reverse complement.
TCACTCTTTTGGTTCTATCTATAATTACTTAGGGTTTTTTACTCCCATTGTTTCCGTGCATCTATATGATTTAGGATGAATATATCTGATACACTAAAATTGTTTGGATTCACCATAGCAGAGAAAGAGTATATTTAACTAAAAGTGATTTTTAAGGGATAATCCTTATTCTTCTAGGTTAATTCTATGTTTGTAAACTTTATTATTTGAATCTTGAAGTTGGTGCAGTCAAGTTCTAGTATAGATATATTTGGCTCCAATATGCTAACCTACTTGTTTCACACATTTTATTTACTAAACAAAAACAAAGAAGCCTGGTTGATAAATAGGTAACTAACATAGCTGGGCAAGGGGAAACAGCCCAAGAAAAATGAATGCAGAAATCTCTCCTGTGAACAAGGAGGAAATGGCATTGTGCTGTGGATTAAATAGACATGGGTTTGAGTCCCTGCTCTCCTGCCTAACAGAGGCAGTCACCTGGAGCGTTATCACTTATCCTCTTATCTATTTTCTTATCAGGAAAACAGGAATATGAATACCTGCTTTGTGGGTTGGTTTTTGGGTGTGTATCCACCCAATCAAACAATTGATGGAAGGTATTCGTGATGTTGTTTCATTTCCCCCTGTTTTCTTAATTTTCTCTTGTACTATTTTGCCTTTCAATATGCTGCTTTGTATTGTTAAGTGGCTTTCAACTGTCTCATAGATTCATTGAGGGCAGTGAAGCTGTCTGAGACCTCTTTATAATTCGTTTAGCCCTTTGTATGATGCTCTGCACATCTAAATGCAGTGGACCTCCAATTACTGAGGGATATTCAGTGTGCAATGGCAATGGAATAGAAAGTGTCACCGGCATTTGTCCATGGGCTACTTAATGTCATTCCTGTTGCAAAGGATTGCGCTCTCTCTGGGGTCCCTGTTCTCTGGCTTTCTGAAACAGACAGCAGTCATGGGCTTTCGCCACATCAAAAGACTGAGAAAGGTTTTTCCTCTAAATAGAAACTGTAACTTGGTCTGAAGCTCTCATGATACTATAATGGTGCTTCTCAAAGTGAAATCTCTGGAGGAACAACATCAGCATTACCCAAGAGCCAGTTGGAAATGCAGATTCTCAGGCCCACCTGACCTACTGACTCAGAAATCCGTGTTTTCACAAGCCCTCTGGGTAATGCTGATACATACTAAATTTTGAGACCCTGACCTTAAACAATGCCCTTGCTTCACCTTCCTAGTTACCATGGGTCCTGACCAGCATCCATAGTGTTCTTAAGGCAATATCTTATCAGGGGTAGATAATAGGATAGCAATGCCTATATTACACCAACAGTTAGGTAGTAAAAAATAAAACATGGAATTTCTCAAAGTATGTTTAATGGATCAGTAATTTATAGGCTATTAATAAGTGTTATTTAAAAAAAAAAGAAATTTCTTAGGCAAATGAATTTAGGGTACTAGGTTAAATAGGATTTCTTCCCTCAGAAATTTTCATTTTTATGCTCAAAAACATTCTAAATCAAAATTTCCCCAAATTTATTTGAAACAACCTTTCTTTTCAAATAGTTTGACACTACACCATTTTTACTTAGTCTTTAAAATTATTAATGCAGCGGTTCTCAAGTGGGTTCTTATACTACCTGCCACCCTTCCCACCCCACTGGGGATGGTTGGCAATGTCTGAAGACATTTTTACACGTCACAATTGGATGGGGGTAGATGAGGGCCTGTCAGCTACTGGCATCTAGTGAGTAGAGGCCAGATGCGATGCTAAACATCCTCCAAATACACACAAAAAGCCCTCACAACAAAGAATTATCCAGCCCCAAATGTCAAAGTGTCGAGGTTGCGAAACCCTGTATTTCTCAATCAAGTATTTGGTGAGCTCCTTCTGTATATGCACACATTGATCTATAGCACACAAAGACTTGTCTTCTTCGTCTTCAGAGTTTCCGTACCTACTACATTGCCTGACACAAAAGAGACACCCAATCAGAGCTAATTGAATGAATGGATTAAGAGAAGAATGAATGATTGGGGGAAACATGACTATTATATGTGAAATAACAGCAAACTTTCAAGACAATATAAAAATGACATTATTTAATATAGCCAGAGAAATCCATGTCCAGGAAGGCTTTGAAAAGAAAGGAAGGTGGTAAATGATCTTAAATGATCAGAGCAGATGTCTCTGAGAGCAGAGGGCAATCCAGCCCAGGGAGCTATGAGAGACTACACAAAGAACAGGGGTGAGTCAGGTGCCATTACACCTTGCAAGTCAATGCCTCACAGCTTTATTCATGTGGTTCTATCAGCAGGGTCTACGCCCCTCCTCTGATCCTGTCCACATCCTGTCACAGACAGGCAGCAAGTGGCAAAGATTACTAACTGGCAGTCTAAAAGCCATAGGTGTTGTGTTTGTTTTTGTTTTTTACTACCCTGGGATTTTGTTTGTCTGTTTATTTTTATTTTTTTCTCGATGTCTGTTTAAGAAGCTCTGTTTTCTTTTTAACTGTTTTGAGTTATCTAAGGAACATATTGTATGCCAGTGAACTTTTTATTTTTTTTATTTATTAAAAAATTTTTTAATGTTTATTGTTGAGAGAGAAAGAGACAGAGTCCAAGAAGGGGCAGAGAGAGAGGGAGACACAGAATCTAAAGCAGGTTCCAGGCTCCAAGCTATCAGCACAGAGCCTGATGCGGGGCTTGAACTCACAAGCCATGAGATCGTGACCTGAACTGAAATTGGACGCTTAACCGACTGAGCCACCCAGGCGCCCCTATATATTAGTGAACTTTTAACAAACAATTCAAATAAAGCTCAAAGCTCCCCTTGACCTTCACTCAATCCACTGTCCAATGTTTGACACCACATTTATTTGTTTGACTGCCCTTAGAGGGATACCCTCCAGTTCATCATGTCTTCACCTACTATTTCACACCCAACTCCACTATCATCATGTAGTTACCTACCTGGCCCCGGAGGTCATTGGATTTGAGAGAAAAAGCACTGTACTTGAAGTTAGATGATCACCCTTCTCTGAGCAAACCTTGGCTGACCACTAAGCACACTGAGCTTTATTTTGCTCATTTCTAGGATCTGTGCTCCCTGCATGACAAGATTGCTGTGAGAATTAATTCAAATAACATCAGTAAAACTACTTAGCAAGTCGTACTTCCCTGAACAGGGAAGGCATGTATCTCCAAGAAGTCTGCAAGAGAGCAAAACCTTTCCCATTCCTTGATCTGTCAGTGAAAATTAAACAAAGCTTGAATTCCATTTGAGTGATAAATTCCATTATAAGCAATAATATACGTGAAGCACTTAGACATTACCAAGACAAAAGTGGTTCACAATTTAAGTATGTTTATTAATGCTTTAAATAATAGCAATTATAAATCTATTTGCTTTTATGTAAAAATATTTTACTTTCTATTAAATAAAATTGATACCACAGGAAGATGAGTTTCAGATACTTCCTGACACCCTACAAAACACTAAACAAATGTGAGATGTTATTACTATCGGTCTTTTAAGACCAGGCTAAAGAATTCTTTTCATAAAACCTTCTCTGACATTCCAACCTAACTCTCTTGAATTTCAGCAGTGGTTATTTCTCTCTAGTTTTCCCGGTCATTATGCATACACATGACCTTGCATTCCTCCTACTGGTGTCACGCTATTATTTAAATATTTGTGGAATTCAGATTCTGGTCTTTAATTGTTTGTATGTTTATCCGTCTCTCAATCGGATTGTGGTCTTCTTTATGTCAGAGGCCATGTTCTGTGCTGTACTGTGCAACACGCCGCACATAGTAGGCACCCAGTAAGTGTCTTTGATTTCATTTGAAGAGAGTGTTAGATCCCAGAAGTGCCGCAAGAATGTGTCTCTTAAAACCCCTCATCTATAACCTTGTCCCTTCTGGTATGTAACCAGAGAATAGCTTTGAAGTGAGGTTACAGTATGTTTCTTTCCTATTTGTTCCCAGGAACGAAAGCTCTTGTTTTCTACCCTGGTAAAGTAAGATGATTTGAATCTGTCTAATGCAAAACCTGGTATATGCTGTTCTTTGTACTGAAGGTCATCTGCTAGAGTCTAAAAGTATCTGTTGGCAATAATTATTTAAGTGGTGTATTTCTAATCTTCAAAGGGATAGTTCTGTGTTTAAAATTAATTTCCTTATTTGTCTATGGTTGCAACTTAAAACACTTTTCCTTATATGCACTATAAAATGTTAATAGCTACATATAGAGTGACTTTACGACTGTAGTGTCATTTTTCTCAGCTTGATCAGCTCTTTTGAATGGCATCATTATGATCAAAGTTGTTTACAGTAATAAAGTATGAATAGTTTCGATAAAAAAATAGGCAGCATTACAATTAAACAGTATCTGGCATTTTAGAATGTGATAACTACTCATAATGCTGTCATAGAATAAGCAAGTCTACAATATAAACATAGTGACAAGAATGACCTGAACAAGTCTTTGAAGCACAAACAAGAATGTGAATCGGGGAGGATGTGATGCCATGGGGTTAAGGGAGGAAGCAGAATATTCAATACACTTGGAGTCTTTCAAAGAAATTGTGAGCAGTTTATTAGCATTTTGTTTATACTGGTACCCTTCATCTAGTTCTATTTTTGCAATGAACAAGCAAAATTTAAAATTAGGACAACGTGCCAAATGTCTCAATAAAACTTGGGTCTTAGTACTTTGTTTGATAAGGTATACTGCAAAAATCAGTCTATTCATATTCATAGGGTATTTATTCAATTATATTACCATGCTATTGGAAAGCATAACAGCTAGAATGTATAAAATAACTCTATAAATCTTTATACCATGTACTAACACCTCTCCAAATACAATACTGTTTTCTTAAGGCACTGATCTTCAGGTTTCTGTTCCTTTCCTTAGGGTAGCAGATAAGAGAAATTTGACAAATCTCTAGTTAATCAATATTGGTACCGGTTTGAGCTTCTGAAACAATGTTTGAAAGAGGTAAACGATGGCACACTATTTCTTTGAGGGATAAAAAGGGTTAGTTTCAGCAATTCTAAGAGGGTAGTTGTCTTCCTAAATGCAGGAATAACACAGAAGCAGCTAAATATGATGAATATGTTGGTTCCTTCCTTGAAGAAGGGAAATAAGTAATTTTTGACATGGTTCTTTTTTTAATGCTTATATATTTATTTTTGAGAGAGAAAGAGAGAAAAAGAGAGAGAGAGAGAGAGATAGCAGGGCAGAGAGAGAAATGAGTGAGAATCTCAAGTAGGCTCTGCACTGTCAGCGCAGAGCCCAATGTGGACTCGAACTCACAAACTGTGAGATCATGACACTAAAATATAACTCACAATGTGATTAATTGATTTATTATTTTTAGTGAATAACAGAAGTGTTTTCTCCTGCCAAATATTTTAATTTGCCAAATGAACCAAGTCGGTCTTCTTAGATCTTCATTTAGGGCTTTCCACAATATGATCTTGACATCCTTGGACAAACTTATGGCTCCAGGCCTTTATAGGGACCTCCAGCCCTTCATGGTTCCTTGAATTTCCATGAATCCCAAATACACACAACTTCTACTACCCAACCTCAGCTTCCTCTCTATATATCTAACCCATATGTTTCTTATGAGATTATTCAATTTCCCCCACCTCTACTGTAACCAGCTTCTCCAAAGCTCCTTCTTTTGTTGAGTCTTCTATTTTCTGTACCATCCACTTGGCATGTATCCAGAGCTATTTTAGATTTCTGTTTAGCTACTTCTGGTTGCCTTTCACATAACATATCCTGACAACTATTTAGTGGGAATTTTTAATATTCATGAGATATTCCGATTATAGCACAGAGTTATCCAAGTGATGAAGCAAAAAAGCTATGTCCTTAGTATATAAGTTTAAAAAGAATTTCTTGTAGATTTGCTTTTTCCACTTTCCTTTAAAGTTCAAAGTGCTCTTTCTCTCTTGCCCATACTCTCTGCAGGGTACAGCTAAGTTAAAAAATAAAGCAAAATTAAGAAAACAAACAGAAAGGACCCAACCACTGAGATATAAGAATGTCAGCTGAAATACCTAAAAATAATATTCATTAGTATAAGCAAAATTAGACAAGAGCAACAGTTCCAATCTGCAACAAGGGCAACAATCTAAAAGACAGTCCATGCTTTATGACGTTTCTGACTTCCACCCTTCCTGAGAGTAATATTATGGGCAAACTAAACAAGTGATTTCTAGAAAGGGAAAATAAAATAACAACACAAGCTTTATCATCACTTTACCAGGCTTAATAAACATTGTTTTTAAAGAAAAATTAGAAAGTGTTAAGTTAGTAGTTACTAGTTTAAAAGATCAGCAAATCTATTAATTTGAGAACAAACATATAAACCAAGCAACAGTTGGCCAATTCAGAGATCATCTTTGAACATGACCTGTGTTTTGTTTGTCACCTTTACTTAAAGCAATGGTTGTGGGAGATGGGGAAGTTGAGGACTTTGGTGTTAGACATGTTGGTTGTGTATTTTTTGTTTCTGACAAATAAACATTGTATATATTTAAGGCATACAATGGGATGTTTTGATATATGGCTACATCATGAAATGGTTACCATAATCAAACTAATTAACATTTCCATCACCTCCCATAGTTACCATGTGTGTGTGGGGGGGTGGGGGTGGGTAAGAACACTTGAGATTTATTTTCTTAGCAAATTTCATGTATCTATTATTATTAACCCTAGTCACCATGCTATAAATTAGGTCTCCAGAACTTATAACTGAAAGTTTGCATCAACTGATTCAATAGCTTCTCTTTTCTCCCACCCAGCAGCCTATGGAAACCACTACTTTACTTTCTGCTACTATAAGTTTGACCTTTTTATTTTAGATTTGACATGTAAGTGAAATCATGTGATATCTGTCTTTCTGTGTCTGGCTTATTTCACTTAGCATAATGACCTCTAGGTTCATCTATGTTGTCTCAAATGGCAAAATTCCTTCTTTTTAAAAATGAATAATATACCACTGTTTATATATACCACATTTTCTTACCATTCATCTATCAACAGATACTTAGACTGTTTCCATATCTTAGCTACTATGAAGAATGCTATGAATATGGGAGTGTAGCTATCTCTTTGAGATAGTGATTTTATTTCCTTTGGATATATACCCAATAGGGGGATCGCTGGATCATATAGTAGTTCTATTTTTAATTTTGTCAGAACTTCCATATCGTTTTCCATAATGACTGTGCCAATTTACATTCTGACCAACAGTGCACAAGGGTTCCCTTTGCTCCACATTCTCATCAACACTTATCTTTTGACTTTTTGACAATAGCCATCTCATCTGGTGTGAGGTGATATCTCATTGTGGTTGTGATTTACATTTCCCTAATGATCAGTGATGTTGAGCATCTTTTTCATATACCTATTGGCCATGTGTATGTCTTCTTTGGCAAAATGTCTATTCAGGTCCTTCACCATTTTTAAATTGGGTTATTTGTTTGCTTTTGCTATTGAGTTGTATGAGTTCCTTGTATGTTTTGGATATTAACCCCTTATCAGATATATGTTATACAAATGTTTTCACCCATTCCAGAGGTGGCCTTTTCCTTCTGTTGATTATTTCCTTTCCTATGCAGAATTTTTTTTTTAATTTTGATGTCATCCCACTTATTTATTTTTGTGTTTATTGCCTGTGTTTTGGTGTCAATTGCAAAAAATCATTGCCAGGATCAAAGTTAAGGAACTTTTTCCCTATGATTTTTCTTGGAGTTTTATAGTTTCAAGTCTTACATTTAAGTCTTTACTCCATTTTGAGTTGATATTTGTGTGTGGTGTAAGGTAGGGTCCAATTGCATTCTTTTGCACGTGGATATCCAACTTTCCCCATTGTATATTCTCAGAGACTTTGTCAAAAATTAGTTGACTATATATGCATGAATTTATTTCTGGGCTCTCTATTCTGTTCCATTGGCCGATATGTCTGTTTTTATGCCAGCAACTATAGTTAGGTAATATTGTTTGAGATCATAAATTGTAATGCCTTCAACTTTATTCTACTTGTTTAAGATTGCTTTAGCTATTTGGCATCTTTTGTGATTCCATACAAATTCTAGGACTATGTTTTCTATTTCCGTGAAAAGTACCATTGGAATTTTGATAGGGATTGCACTGAATATCTGGCCTGATTTGGGAAGAATAGACATGTTAACAATATCATTCTAGTCCACAAACATGAACTATCTTTCTGTTTATCTTAGACACATTATGAAATGCCAGCACATCACAGGAAAGGAAAAAGGAAATCCTCCCCAAAGGAGGACATTCATATAGGCACACACATGCCTTGTCAGTCAGCATCTCAAACAGTGCCCAAAGCATCCCCTGAAGCAAACACCAAATTTAGGCTCATGCCACCATTGCCATAGTCTCTAAGATTTGCCTCAGCAACCTCATTTCTAAAAACCTCTCTTTAAAACTATTTTCACAAGTATACAAAACAAAACGTAACACAGATATCATGCAAGGGACCCTATCCTATGAGGTTTTCATCATATTAGAAGTGTGTTCTGAGTTTCTTCCAATACTTCTGGGAACTCTGTTGGGATGACAGTAAAGCCTAGAGCTTCCTAGTTTCCTCCTGTTCCAAGATCTGCTTCTATGGAATTAGTTTTGTCACATGCAAACTGTTCCTACTCCACATGGGAACACAGCCCTCTCTTTCTGAGATTACTGTGAAATCATCATTCACACAAGGCTTTTGTGCATCTAGCCAGCTTCATGAAAAGTTTAGAATGAAAGAGGGATTTTACATCACTATGCTGCTCAACCCTCTCTTTCTAAAGACATCTGCTTCTCTGTCTTCAGGATTGCAACCCACAATGGGAGCATTTTCTTCCCCTAATCCTGACATATATCTCCATTTCTTTTTTAGAAAATCATACCCCTTTTTCATGAGAGTGGGCATTCTCTTCCTCTTCACAAGGCAGTCTATATGATGCTATAGGATTCTGCACAGTAAGTTTGCTTTGAATTGAACTAATCAAAATAGAAAATAAATCATGGTGTTACATCAAATCTATATATTGTTATCTTCTTTTAGCTTAATAAAGACTAGGCAGGACTTAGCTTTGAAATTGCCTCTTCCAAGTATTTAAGTATTTAGACAATCTAAAAGTCTATCAGAAGGGGATAGCTAAATAAGTTATACATCGCTATTAAGAAGAATGAAGCAGTTCTCTATGAATTGACATTAAGATGTGTTGTTATGCTATTGTACATAAAATATTTTAAGCTAAAAAAAGTATGGTGCCATTTTTTTGGTATGAATACATACATGTATTTGTTAAGTCCATAGAAAAGAGTCTACATAGGTACATGTCTCTCTGGGGGAGGAAAACATTTACGAATTTTTTGTATTATTTTAATTATCATAATAAATATTTCTTAAACTATTTTTATGGCACAAGCACCAGAGTATCTCAGAAAATTTCTACTAAACTTCAAGGAAAATGCAGTTCCTTTATCATTTGGCTTATTTGCAAACAAAAACATAATGCAAAAATCCTGTTTTCTGTGAAGTATTTTTTCCTATCAATATTTGTTATTTAATTTTATTTCCTCATTTGGAAATTATTTATTCATATTATTTGGACATCTATCAGAACACTGAAAATTGATGAGGCAGAAACCAATCCTGGTTTATACATTTCAGCCTGAGCTGATGATCAGTATAGAGCATTGTGTGTGGCCTTGGAACTGGCTCGGGAAGGCTAAGCAATCTTAGCCTCTTGTTTGACAGTTGTTTGACTGTCCTGCTGGACTAAGTTGAGAAATCACACAGCTTTGTTTACTGCCAGCAGCCATTCTGCTATCCCAGAGGAGCTAGCTTTCAGATGAAGCTGATGCTGAGGATGCTGGGCAGAAAGACAGAAACTGGGTGTTTGGTGATGTCATCAGCCTGATGGATGGACCAACCCTGAAACCTTCCCTACTCTGTATTTCCAGTCATAAGATACAAAAATTTTCTTTATAATTTAAGCCATTTTGACTTTGTTTTTCTATTGCTCTTGAAGGTGTTCTGTTAAAGTATATATATATATTATATAATATATATAATATATATATTACACACACACACACACACACACACACACACACATATATATATATGAAAGATTTTATTTTTAACTAATCTCTATACGTAACATGGGGTCAAACTCACAACCCTGAGATCAAGAGTCACATGCTCTGTCTACTGAGCCAGCCAAATGCCCCTCTGTTAATATATTTTTTAAGTAAATAATCAATATAGACAAAAACTTCTGCATGATAATTGTCATCAGAAATGTTTTATGACAATGAAAAGTACAAATGATCAAGATACTGATTATTGGGGAACAGGCACATATGATATAATATTATGCAACTATTCAAATTGATGTTATAAAGTATTTTTTAATTGACAATCCAGCTCCTATTCCATCTCTCTGGCCTTGGTAACTCTCGAGTATTCCCTGTCCTCATTCTACTGTCTCAACTATTCGCTTTGTCTCCTGTGGTTTTCTCTGACTAGAGTGCCTCTAAATTCTTCCTACTGGTGGCCCCATTCTACCTCCCCTTTAATTTTTTTTTAATGTTTATTTATTTCAGAGACAGAGACAGAGCACAAGCAGGGGAGGGGCAGAGAGAGCCAGAGACAGAATCTGAAACAGGCTGCAGGCTCTGACCTGTCAGCACAGAGCCCAATGTGGGGCTCAAACCCACGAACTAGGAGATCATGACCTGAGCTGGAGTCGGACACTTAACCGACTGAGCCACCCAGGCGTCCCTCTACTTCCCCTTTAAACTCTGCCCAGGTACACTTCATCCAGGAAACCTTTCCATAAACCCTTCCTTGTCCCCCAACTTGGTACTAGCCTCTCCTTTATGCACCCACAATATCTGTGGTTATCATTTCTCTAACTGTTCATGTTTCAACTACATGATTTTTTGTCTTTGTTCACAATGAGATTGTGAGCTGTTGAAGACAAAGACCAACTGATTCTTGTGTATCCCTAATGTCCAGCCAGAGGCCTAGCATTGCATAGATGCTCTATAAATATTTGTAGACTGTGTGTGTGGATGGTTAGATGAATAAAGAATTAATCTTAATCATAGATATATCACGAATGGAGGATGGTTAGCGTCTAAATTTTGTAATGGTTTTCTGTATTTTTCCCAGAAATGGGAAAACTTGTGTTTAGAAAAAATTGGCTATTTATGCAGAAATGAAAACTAGATTTTGAAAAATATCACTCATCTCTTAAGCTCCTTTGTAAAAGTTTATTGACCAAGATTCATTAACAAATATTTATAATTGAGATAGCCAAAGACAAACTTCATAGTGTTATTCTCTCCTGAAAAATTAAATCGACTTACTCTTTTTGATTAATTTTGAAAGCTTTGGTTTAAGGTTATAGAAGTCTGACAGAAAAATTGAAGCCATGATTGATTTACATGACACACTTTTAAAAATGCTATAAAACATTGCAAAAGCTCTGTGACATCTTTAAAGATGAACTCAGATGAGAAATGCTAGGTTTGCTGGGCAGGGAAGGAGCTCTATAGGTAGCATTCACCTCCAACCCACCCTTTCTGAAGATCCTGGTTGGGCAGTGTACTTTCACATTCTTAACTGGTACCTTCAGGAAAACAGAGAGACCAGGCGGCATCATGCCCTCATCTTCTAAACAATGTTAATACTAGCTTTCTAGAGAGATGTAACACAGTAGAGAATATAAAATAAATTCTGAATCTACATATCACACATTAGAGGTTCCAGGCTGGCAAATTTTCCCCTCCGTACTCCTGTCTTGGGGACCGTTGGATTAGTCATTTTTGTATGCACACTACCTGAGGGTAGATGACATACCACAGGCATTCCTAGGAATTGCCAACTAAATGGTTGTATCTATGTGGTGAGATTATCTACGACTATTAATTCTTTGGTTACATTCTTTAGTCTTTTCCACAATTTCTTGAATCTTTTCAAATTTTTGAATGATAGTCCGTTGAGAGAAAGGGGGAAGAAAAACCATATTCTGATATTGGGACACCTTTGTTCTCTTTTGTAATTCAGCATGCCCTTACTTATTGCTTTTGTACACCAAGATAGAAAGAGGTCTTCTCAGAGCATGAGCCTGTCAGATGCACAGCCTCCCTGATGTTTTTCCTCCAGGTATCAAAATTTTTACTCTGATATCTACCTATGTAAAATCTGAACTCACAAGAGAGTAATAATGAAGAGAACTAAATATTTGTTTAGTACCTAAATGAGTTTGATACTTAGGTTACCCCCCCCCAAATTTACCCATTAACCCCACATCCCTTGGTAGTACCAATGAGTGACATGAGCATGGGAGAAACCTTTGACTTCCCTACAGTTTCCATCACTTCTAATAAATGCAAGTAAAGACAGTGTGATTATTCTTCAAATTCAGTTTTATGACAAATTCCATTGCCACTTACCAACAAGATTGCCATCCCTAGGCCTCTCCTAGAAAGATGATCTGTAGCTACCACCATAGATATTATCCTCATTTTACAGATGAGAAGATTAAGTAAACCACTCAAGTGCATGATTAGTGAGATGTAGAGCTCGGAAGAGAACACTTGTTTTTTCAACCCCAAATTCTCTTCGTTTCCTACTGTACCATACCATCAGAACTTTATAAAATCACAACATGATAGATTTAGAAAGATAGGTTTAGAATTATAGAATGAAGACCATATATAGCTTATTATCAAGAAAACTTAAGCCAAAGGATAAGCAATTCTGACATTAGTGGCTAAATTCTCCTCACTAGAAAATATAAAAGCCTCTCTACCAACAGTGGCTGAAGAAAATATTTCTGTTCTTTCCTAGTTTGAGATGTCTTTCAGATTGACATTCTGTTCTGTTTGTTTTTTACATTAGCTGATCTTCTGTAGCCCATGCTGCTTATATCCTAATGATCTCAATGTTGTAATGACTATATTCTTAGTTTAGCACTTAAATATTACTTGTAGATAAGATTCATTCATTCTCCTTTACATAATTGCTACAGGCTCTCATTTAAAAAAAATTTAATGTTTCTTTATATTTGAAGGAGAGAGAGACAGAGCATGAGTAGGGAGGGGCAGAGAGGGTGACACAGAATCTAAAGCAGGCTTCAGGCTTGTAGCTGTCAGCACAAGAGCCTGATGTGGGGCTCAAACTCAGGAGCTATGAGATCATGACCTGAGCCAAAGTCAGATGCCCAACTGACTGAGCCACCCAGGTGTCCCTACAGGCTGTCATTTTAGATGCAATATTAGTCAAGCATACTTCTTTCTCCAACTAGCTCTGTGATTACTAGCTACTGCGTAGATCCACATAACTCTAGAACACACTTTAATTTGTTCACTTCAAATGACTGGTTATCTTACTTGAAAATTAATTATCTGTATGTGAGCCATTTCTGGCCTTTTGTCTCTTGTATATAGAAGGGAAAACTTGTATAATTCCTCACTTTTGGGAAGAATGTGAATAGTTATAATCTGATAAAGGTTTTCCACCTTGGAGCTGAATTCACTTACTGTTACCTCCAGTATGACAATCTTACTATTCCTGTCCTGATCACAACAGCTAACTGGATTGTTTCAAGCTCACTAAACAACCAGAATTCTTGAATAGAAAACTTCATCTTCTCTCTGTGCCATTATTCTTCTTCACTACCATTAATTTCCTCCCCAGAGCCATCTTCTTATATTCTCTTTCTCATAGAAGCAATGGATAAATTTCACAAGCCTCAATTGATTTTGGTCAGGAGTCTCATCTTGAAAACTCCCATACATTCTTGTCTCCATACATACTTGTATGTGTACAAATGACCACAATATAGTGATCCACATGCACAACCCCAGATCTAGATCTCCTGGGTTTGAATCTTGACTCTGTAGCCTACTATGTTTTTAAAGTTTACCCAAATAACATTTTTATATGTTTTGCAACTCCAGAATAAAGAAGAAAATGGAAAACTGGCCTTTGAATCTAATTTAAATTGTTAGGAAATAAGTTTTTTGTTTTTGTTTTTGTTTTCACCAGAGACCTCTCTTAATATGACAGTACAGGCCCTTCCACAGATTAGGAACAAAATAAATTAATAAATCTACTCCATTGCCTACTTTCATTCTACTTCCAAGTTGTACTAATTCCTCTTCAGTAATATTTTTTAATATTTATCTATATATTTCATTTTTGCATTCATTAAATTACAGATTTTATAATTATGGAGGCACAATGAACACTGTGGTTGTTCATTGTTTGGGCTTTAGAACCAGACTACATGGGTTGGAAACCTGTCCCATACTTTCAGTAGCTGTGTGACCTGGGACACAACCTGTTGTTTGTTACCTTCAGATTTCCCTTCTACATAATGGAAATGATAACACTTTCCTCATAGAAAAGAGTAGTTATTAGGTTAAATGAGTTAATGCATGTGATGCTTTTAGATCAGAATTTGGCACATAGAAGGTGCTCAAAAACAGTAGCTATTATTATACTTGCAAAATGATTAATGCTTTTCTTTTTGCCTTTAGCCTATTTTAAGTACTCTTATAAGGTTTCTAAGCAATCACATTTAGCACTTTAATGGATTATATAATATCCCATAGTTTACCCAATATTTTCCCCAAAATTGGATATTCATATTATCACCAGTTTTTTTTTTGTATATAAACACAGCTATGTGCATCTCTCTTCATTCAGGCCCCTCTCTTCCCAGCACCCTACATTTTGTATTATTCTTCTGAGTTAAGTTTCCAGAGGTTGAGATTTCTGTTTTACATAAGGCATGTAAATTTTTTTTATATTTTATTTTATTTTTTATTTTTAAAAATTTACATCCAAATTAGTTAGCATATAGTGCAACAATGATTTCAGGAGTAGATTCCTTAGTGTCCCTTACTCTTTAGCCCATCCCCCCTCCCACAACCTGTCCAGTAACCCTCAGTTTGTTCTCCATATTTAAGAGTCTCTTATGTTTTGTCCCCCTCCCTGTTTTTATATTATTTTTGTTTCCCTTCCCTTATGTTCATCTGTTTTGTCTCTTAAAGTCCTCCTATGAGTGCAGTCATATGATTTTTGTCTTTCTCTGACTGATTAATTTCACTTAGCATAATACCCTCCAGTTCCATCCACGTAGTTGCAAATGGCAAGATTTCATTCTTTTCTGATTGCTGAGTAATACTCCCTTGTATGCATGCATATATATATATATGTATATATATATATTATATATAGATGTGATATATGTATATATATGCATATATATAGAGAGAGATGTGATATATATCTATATCTATATCTATATATATCTATATATATATCTTCTTTTTCCATTCATCCATCGATGGACATTTGGGCTCTTTCCATACTTTGGCTACGGTTGATAGTGCTGCTATAAACATGGAGGTGCATGTGTCCCTTCAAAACAGCACACCTGTATCCCTTGGATAAATGCCTAGTAGTGCAATTGCTGGATCGTAAGGTAGTTCTATTTTTAGTTTTTTGAGGAACCTCCATACTATTTTCCAGAATGGCTATACCAGCTTGCATTCCCAGGGTTTTTTTTTAATCCTAGATTTTATACCTTTTCCTTCTGGATAAAAGAGGAGGTTTTCCTATACATGCAGAATTTGAAATTTAAGTTAATAAAATGTAAGGCCACATTTCACTTTGATGAAAGTTCATTTTGAAGATCAAGTTTTTGCTTTTTTTTTGGTCCTTGCTGGAATCTTGTAAAAGGAGGACTCGAGGAGAATAAGAAGCCTGTCAACGAATCTGAAACAGTGACTATTTAATATTCAATATGAATTAAAGTAGGTTTTTGTCTTTCTGTTTAGCTTTAATTTGTTCTTACCAAAGCAGGAGGATATACCTAATATGTAACCAAGTATGCTATAAATCTATCTTGTTAACAGATGTTTCAATCATATGATCTCTCCAGAAGCAGGGTTTATTTGTTTGTTTGCTTTGTGTAGGGGGTCGTTTATTATTTTATTTCTGTGTGTGTGTCTAATAGCTTTAATGAAGTATAATTTACATACCACAAACACACTGCTAAGTGTACAATTCAGTGCTTTTTAGTAAATTGACAGAATTGTGCAGCTATCATCACAATTCAGTTTTAAAACATTTTTATCGCCCGAAAAAGATGTTTCATTTGCGGGCATGCCCTGTTCCCATTCTCAGTGCCTGCAGCAAATTACAAGGAGAAAAAAGTTTTCTTAAAAACAATCCAACTCCTCTGTTATTTACTTTTTAGATAGGTCAATAGGCTAAGGGATTAACATTAGCAAATCAAAACAAAAATGTACCTCAAATCAAATTAGCTTAGGAAGTTCAATGGCTTCCTGAGATTTATTTTCTGTTTCTTTTACATAAAGCTGGCATTGTTTATGTCTAACATATGTCAGAAGGAAGATCTAAGTAAGAGGTGGAGCCAGCAAGTTATTTAGGCTGATTCTGTTTATCTCTAATTTAAACTCAATAAAAATGCATTTAAAATATTTCTTTGAACATAAGTGAAATGTATAGAGTTTTTAAGAAACATAAACTCACTTTTTTAAATGTTTATTTATTTATTTTAAGAGAGAGAGAGCATTCAAGCAGAGGAGAGACAGAGAGAGAGAGAGAGAGAGAGAGAGAATCCCAAGTAGGCTCTACACTGCCATCACAGAGCCCAATGCGAGGCTCAGTCTCACCAACCATGAGCATGACCTAAGCCAAAATCAAGAACCATTGCTTAACCAAATGAGCCACCCAGGCACGTCAGAAACATAAATTCACTTCTAAACACTCTTTCAAACTCAGTAATTAAAAAAAAATTATATTTTGAGTAAACGCTTTTCCCCATACTGTTCCAGTTTCCACAAATAATATACAATGATTTCAGCTAAAATTTTAAATTCTGAAGCAAAATGATCCCAATATAAGTCACCGAGGACAAAGGTCAATGTCCCCACATGATTGATTGTACCCAACTTGGACACTATAGGTGGTTAGAAGGTGGGCTTTTGAAAGGTAGGATGTGGATCCATTCAATAAAGACACCTACCTCATCAACCTTGTTGGCCTTGAAGAAAGGGTTACTGCTTAGCGAACACATAGATTTCTAAGTTATTCATTAACAACCCAGAAAAAAGGAATGAAAACGTAAGAAGTGGGTTATGGACCTAATATTAGGAACTATCTCATATCTTCTCCACCTGCTTGCAGGTGCTTTAAATGATTTCATTGGATAGTAAAATCTTTCTTTCATGAAGATAAGAATTATCATATTGCTCCATATATATATATATATATATATATATATATATATGCTAACAAATGCATGACACATAATAAAGAGCCTATGTTATAGACAGACCATGCAATGGTAGAATTAAAAGCATTTCGTAGTTGGGAGAAAGAGATCTGAACTGCATTAGAGACAAGAAAGGAAGAGCAAGAGTACTTAATCCTTCTATAATTAATCAGGAAGGTTTCACATAATCAGTAAAGAAGTTGAATCTGCAATCAAAAATCTCCCAACAAACAAGAGGAAGGTTTCAGGAAGAAGACATAGGTCAGAAGTTTGTTGTAGGTATGTGATAGATTCAGAGGCTATAAAATTGGGGATGAAATGACAACAGACAGCATTCTGGTGATATTGAAAAGAATGGCGTTCTGTTACCAATGTGATGGCAGGAGGCCAATAAGGATATGACCATCTTCAATTCAATTCCTTTCTATTTAACTTCACAAATATTTAGTAAAAGCTTATTATATGAAATCCATTATGCTAGAGCCACAGGCAGTGTACTAGGGCCATATAAGTAAATGCAACGGGAGAATTTCTGCTCGGTTAGAGCTCAACAAAATACAATTGTGGCCTCGAGCATACCAATCATCGTATTGTCTGCATTTCTTTTGGGTCCAATCTTAAAAACTGTAAGGATTATTCATTTTCTCACGAGGCTGAATAATCCAGGCTTCAGATAGAGAGGCTCTTCTAGGTAATGCTAAAAATATCTGAGACGCTCTCAATGTTTCTTCACAATCTTGAAACTCTGCAAGGTAAAATTTCCACAACTTTCAAACTGTGCCAAATTTGATAAAGCCAGTCACCAAATCCAAATCCAAATTTGAAATAACATATAGTTAGGAATTCCAAAGATCTTCAATGACTCCTTTACCGTTTGTATGAACGTTGCAGGGCAATGTTGGCATTGTACGGAAGTTCAGACGTCCAAACTGGAGGAAAGGAAGGAGCTGTGGTAAGGAGGAGCACTGTAGAAGAGCCGACTTTCAAGGGGGGTTATGGAGACAATCAGAAAGTGTTTCTTTGCCAGGCCTCCTGATAATTTCTTCCTTGCTCCCAACGTTTTTCAGGTCATTCTCATTTATCCAGGAAAATCTATTCACTAGTCAATCAATTGGGTGACTAAGCATCATCTTTTTAAATACAAATAATTTTCAAGAGACTAAGAAGGCCAGGATACCTGGGGGGCTCAGGCAGTTGAGCGTCGGACTCTTGATCTCACAGCCCTGTGTTGAGCTCTGCACTGATGGTGCGGAGCCTGCTTGGGATTCTGTGTCTCCCTCTCACTCTGTGTCTCCCCTGCTCATGCTCTCCTCTCTCTCAAAAATAAATAAACATTTACAAAAGAGAGAGAGAATAAGAAAGATAGTAGTTATTCATAAGTTAATGAGAATTAGTTCTAAAATGTTTACTATAATTGTTTTCCTCTTAGTAACTTAAAAGCAATGACAATGTCACAATGGTAGTTTTTATTTGTTAGAATAGTTACAAAACAACAAAATGTGTGTGTGTGTGTGTGTGTGTGTGTGTATTGTTCAGAAATTTAGGTTTTTTAATGTTGTTTTTTTTTAATTTACATCCAACTTAGTTAACATATAGTGTTGGGGTGCCTGGGTGGCTCAGTCGGTTGAGCATCTGACTTCGGCTCAGGTCATGTTCTCACAGTCCGTGGTTCGAGCCCCGCATGGGGCTCTGTGCTGACAGTTCAGAGCCTGGAGCTTTCTTCTGATTCTGTGTCTCCCTTTCTCTGGAGTTCCCCCTCCCATGCTCTGTCTCACTCTTTCTCTCAAAAATAAATGAATATCAAAAAAAAAAATTTAAAAATATAGTGTAATAATGATTTCAAGAATAGAATTTAGTGATTCATCACTTACATATAATACCCAGTGTTCATCCTACGTGCCCTCCTTAATGCTCATCACGCATTTAGTCCATCTCCCCCACCCAACACCCCTCCAGCAACCCTCAATTTGTTCTCTCTGTTTAAGAGTCTCTTATAGTTTGTCTCCCTCCCTGTTTTTATATTATTTTTGCTTCCCTTCCTTTATGGTTTATGGTCATCTGTTTTGTATCTTAAATTCCACATATGAGTGAAGTCATATGATATTTGTCTTTCTCTGACTGACTTATTTCACTTAGCATGATAGTCTAGTTCCATCCACATTGTTGTAAATGGCAAGAATTCATTCTTTTTGATCATGGAGTCATATTTCATTGTATATTATATACCACATCTTCTTTATCCATTCGTCAGTCGATGGACATTTGGGCTCTTTCTCCATACTTTCAATATTGTTGATATTGCTGCTATAAACATTGGGATACATGTGTCCCTTTGAAACAGCATCCCTGTATCCCTTGGATGAATACCTAGTAGTGCAATTGCTGGGTTGTGGGGTAGTTCTGTTTTTAATTTTTTGAAGAACCTCCATTTAAGTTTATTTGAGAGAGAGAGAGAAAGCATGAGCAGGGGAGGGGCAGAGAGAGAGGGAGAGAGAGAATCTCAAGAGACACCCCCCCCCCCAAGATTCTGGGTCCATTCTCACAAACCATGAGATCATGACCTGAGCTAAAATCAAGAGTCACTTAACTGACTGAGACACCCAGGAGCCCCAGAACTTTAAATTTTAAAAAGAATTGTCACATGCATTAGCTAGTTTGATGCTTATAAATGTCATGTGACAAAAGACACTGTTGGTTGACTAGGACCAGTTGTTTGCATGTAAAATCCTGATTTGGGGTATGCCCCACATCTCGTTGTAACTCAGGGTTTTAGCAAGAAAAGTCTAAACCACGTGGTTACCAGTGACTGGTTTAGGGTGAGCATGTAATGCATCTGGCCAATGAGATATGGGAAAAGTCTGTTGAAGGGCTTCCAGAAAAGCCCTTCTTTGATCTAACGGGAAAAAAAGATAAAGGATGCACAGGAAGAAATAAGTCCCCTTCCTTTCACCATATATGGAATCATATAATAATCAATATACATTGTTATATTTGCATGTGAGACCACACTTTAGGAGACAAGAAAACCAGAACTGAGGAAGCCATTTTACAACCAGGAGATTGTTAAGTCACCATTTGGAAAATGACTGGCAGAGAGGTGGAAAGTTCTAGAGTCCTTAAGTCATGTTCTTTAGCTGCCAATTTAAATATTCCCATAGCTTCACACACTTAGGATATTTTGTTATATGAATGACCTCATCTAACCTTATTGGTTAAAGTGATTCTAGTCAGTTTTTGGTTACTGCTAACTGACATCGCAAAGATACATGTGAATTGGTTAGATACCCGATTTAGAGATAAGGTAACTGAGGTTCAAAAAGTTCAGGAATTTGACTAAGAGACAGAAGATATGCTACAGACATGTGACATATTTGCAATTTCACATTCCAAGGGTCGTATGCCTTCCATTTAATGCTATGTCAATCTTGTTGAGAAGAAATACTAAATAGTTTTGGGATACTAGTTTGGGATAATAGTTTGGATGGGTACTTTGGAAAACCAACTCGATTTATTCTTCTATCCTCTCCAAAATAAGAATGTTGTGCTAGGGGCCTGAGGGCATTAAAATTGGAGCTCATAAAGGGACAGCATGGTATCATCCTCATATTTTGCCTATTTTGAAATTTTGTCTAAAACTGGCCTGAAACTCATGAGAAAGTTGAAACTCTCTTCCTCCTTTTTCTTCCTATTTCACATGTACTTCTATTCCCAGGACCCCACATATTGATGAGTAGCATTGGTAATTCAGCTACATTCTGTTTAATAGAGCCATATTCAGCCCAGTAACTTAGGTGGAATCTCACAATGACAAGGAAAAGAATCCACTTAAACTAAAGAAAAAAAATACAAATTTGTTAAAGAAAAAATGGGGGAATCTCATGGGAACAGAAAGAGCACTGACTGACTGAAAATGTCTCTTTCTGTTCAGACCAGCTTTGCTCTACTCCTCATGCACAGGGCCCAAACATGCATCATCCCATTCCTCACCAACCCACCAGTGCAGATCTAACATGACTTTCCAGGCAAATGCTCTGTTATAATGGACCTATTCTGCCCATATCTCAGTCCTTAGTCCTGAATTCCTCAAGAGAGAATAGATCTGGCGAAGCTGAGCCTCTGGATTGGTTTCACTCTAACCAGATATCTCTAGCTTTGTTCAATCAACTGTGGCCATAGGCTGATAGCCATATTGAAACATCATCATCTGTACAGTAAGGGATGGTTCTCAGAGAACAATCTATGGCTGGGAAGTAGCCTCAAATTGAATCTGACCAGTATTTAAAACTTCATTTTATTGAGTTTCCTAATGATTTCAAAGTTTGTAATAGGCAATTTGTAAATAACAAACATAATTTGGTCATAAGTAGGAAACTCCCTTCTACTGATAAAGGGGAAAAAACAACCAGACATCCCAGATGAAGATGATTACCTCATGTGGATAATGACAAATAAATGACAAAAACCCCAGAAGCGTATCTCACCATTTTTCAAAGTGCAGTTATCTGTGTAATTTATAATTACCCATAATATATATATTACAAATACGAAAAAATTTTAATGTATACATATTCAAGGAGAATGAAAATGAATATATTTTATGTGGAAAGTACATTAAAAACTAAATTCTTACAGATCTGTGTTAAAGTAACTCAGCAATGTGCCTTCAGGACTATAGATGTAATGTTAAAATTCAGATAAATGTGTGATATACAGTCTTGTAATGACATCAGAAAATATAACATATATCTTAAAGTGGTGAAAATAAGTAATGTGAAAGCTAGATCACACTACAAATAATGCCAAGCATACAAAATATATAATTTAAGTCAAATAAAAAATGCCCATATGTGAAATAAATTGAAATTAAATGTTAATGAAAGTTAGGGAGGTACAGGTATAAAAACTGTTAAGAATTGTATAGGTTGTAAATTTTCACCATTAGGTTTTTTAAGCTGAAATTCATGTTCTATATGTGTCAACACCAGTATGAATTTTGTTTATCAAAAGTGTTTTTCAAGCATCACAAATTTTAGGGGCACAATGACTCAAATCATAAATTCTGACATGATATGTGTATCTATGAAAATATATATTATATATGTAGTTATATATGTGAAAATATATTAGGGAAAACCTAGCTAACATGAAATTCCTTTTGTAAATTGAAGTAGGCAATAATATAGTTCTTTGTGAGATTTACAGGGAGTTTGAAAAGAAATGCTATGCCGAGTAGATCTTTTGAAAAAGTAATGACTTAAGATTTCAGAGTGAGATGACAAGAAATGTCAGAATTAAATCATATGGATTCATGTGCTATACATAGAGGGGTTATCCAGGATGGGAGCTGTTTCAGCATAAAAATGAAAGTAAAAATCATACCATCCATTTAGGAAAATCAGAACCACACAAACATTTACCCAGTACTGTAAAAACAAATTTCCCACTTTTTTTCATAAGATAGGGCAATTTCATTCCTTTGTTAATTTCTATTTTCACTAATCTCTGCCTTCCCTGAGTTGAGTGAACGTGCCCAAATATTATTTAAAAAAGCTGTTCTTGTTTCAGCTTAATTGGGACCGCAAAACAGAGAACAACCCAAGGGATTCCTGACTGAGCATTGCAGACATGAAGTTTGTGGCGCGTTCCGATCAGATTTTGGTTAAGAATGTGAACTATGTTTATTCAAATGGTCTTAAACCTCCAGAATCTTTAGGCCAAACTCTCCATGACTTTGACTAAAGAGTGATATTTTATACTACAAATGAGGCCGATTCTGCCGTGGCTATACCAGACACTTCCTCTGGAAGCTTGAGCCCTTCCAATGCCTTCAACCAGGAGCGGAGCCACAAGGGTTCCTGGGACCCCACATCCCAGATGGAATGTATTAATAACTTCAAGCAGCCACTGGCATTTTGCACAGGGCCATCAGGATACTAACTGCAAATCCATCAGGACACCCCAAATGGATACTGCCAGGAATCCTCAGCCACTTCTGGCCCCCTAAGGGCCAGTTAATTTTGCCTCTCATGCTTGTAATTTTAGGACGATAAGCAATATGCAAACTCTTCTAGTCACCTGATTCTTCACTATTTGATCTGTGCTTTCCTTTCTTTGGCTTGTTTTCCTACTCTGCCTACTTTTTTCTCTTGTCGGTTCCCTGTTCCGCTCTTTGAAACTTGGAATTCAGTTGCAAATCTATTTTCCTACATTATTAACTTTCTCACATTTACTCCATGGTGATGTCTCCTCCCACGTGTATATTTCTTTGCAATAACCACCTTCTAGAGGTAGAATTTATATTTAACAAAAGCCCTAGATTTTAAATTTGTAGTTCCATGAGCTATAAATACCTTGACCACCTCTCCAATTAAATCTAGAACATTTCCATCATTCCAGAAAGTTCTCACAAGCACCTTTGCAGGCAATTGCTTACACTCCCTCTAAGCAAGCATTTTTACTTTTTTATTTTAAATGTTCATTTATTTATTTTGAGAGAGAGAGAGAGAACAAGAGTGAGAGGGGAGAGGCACACACACACACACACACACAGAGAGAGAGAGAGAGAGAAAGAGAGAGAGAGAGAGAGATAGGGAGAGAATCTTAAGCAAGCTCCACACTCAGTGTTAAGTGCATGCAGGGCTTGATCTCATGACCCTGGGATCATGACCTGAGCCAAAATCAAGAGTTGGACACTTAACTGACTTAGCCACCCAGGCGTCCCTAAGCCAGCATTTTAAAATTTCTGTTACCCTAGATTAGTCCAGTATTTCATGCAAAAGCAACTATGTAGTGTGAATTCCTTTGTCTGACTTCTTTAGCTTAGAATGTTTTTGAGATTTGTCCATGTTGTCTGTATCAGTCATTCATTCTTTTTACTGTTGAATAGTATCCTATTGTATGGCGTTTCCACTGAACATTTGGGTTTTTTGAATTTTTTTGCTCTTAGGATTAAATCTGTTAAGAACATTTATTTACTTTTTTTTTTTTTTTTTGCGAACATAAGTTTTCATCTCTCTTGAGTCTTAGGATTGGATTGCTAATTCCTAAGGTATCTGGTTCTTATAAAAAATTGACCATGACCCTCAGATTTTATAAATCAATCTAGTGAGTTTATTTAAGGTTAAGTTCACCTGTGAGAACTGGATCCCCTCTAAGCATGATGACAAATGGGGCTTCTAAAACTGAAGAGCAATCCTGAGTTGTGACGAATGAATCATGGAAAGCTCCCATGAGGAGCCATTTCTGGATACCAGTTGACCTTCACAACCATGTTTCAATTCTGCCCCCTGCAGATCATATGCATTGTCACTTAAAGCTCTATACATTTTACCTGTTCTGTCTGCCCTGTGTCATACTTTCACCCACATTCCACCATCTACTATGTCACTGTTGGGAGGAAAACTTTTCCTCTTCCAACCTGAGTTCAGAGATTGGGGGCCTGCAAATTAACTGACAATGGATTAACAGGAGAGAAAACAGCGTTCCTTTACGTGTGCATTGCATACATGCAAGAGTGCTTAGTGGTGAGTATTGCACTCAACAGTCAGAAATAAAAAGTTTATATTCCAAACTTGACAAAGAGGAGGTGGGTATGAGGGAGATGTGTAAAGTTTCAATGGGAAGATATGGAAGGTTCTGTTGGGCCTTTGATACGGATGGAAATGGGCAGTCTGTCTCCTTAGCAGCTGAATCCACAGGAAGCTTCCTCAGAGTGGGGGTTATTGGCAGCTTTATTTTCTGGAGGCTCTGCTTTAGTCAGATAAGAGAAGTTCAGATAAGACTACTTTCTGCATCTTTTTAGCACAAATGTTTTCACTTTAACATAATCTTTATGCCACCTCTGGGAGTCCAAGTAGGCCTCCATATTTCCCCTATCTTAAAATTTTACAGTACATTAGACAAAAAAAAGAAGCTAGGTTGATTGCTATGGAGAGATTCAGGTTATAAGTTGTGAGGTAGGAGGTCGGCAAAGGGAGAGAAAAACAAACATTTATGCTCAGAGCTGACTATAAACCCAGTTTTTATGTCCAGAAGGCAGCTAGTCAAGATTTCTAGACATTGGGATCGAAGCATCTTTAGCGAGAGGAGGAGTGGTAATGTCACAATAATGGTCATTTCCTGGAGCAGAGATTGGAAGATGCAAGTATGGGGTGAACTTTCTGAGCAGTTCACAGTGTTGTGGTGATAAAACCTTTGAAGTTACATCAAGTCATCCAACTTCAGCTTACAGGGATTCAGGAAAAAGGTAACCGTAGGTCTCAGTGACGCCAAGTCAGGAGAGTGGGAGAAAAATTGGAACATTAATTACTGACAAAATGTGCAAGGTGGCAGGATTCAGTCTACAAAGAGGTGAAAAATAGTTCAAGACAATGAGCAAGACTAGAATCTGATAACTCACAAGAACATGTTACAGTTTTCCACTGAAACACAAAATTTCTCTCTACAATCACCCCCGCTTTGATCAAAGATAATCAAAGTAAAATAATCCTTGTGAACAAAATAAGTCTAGTTTCATTAAATTTGGCCTCATCATTTAATAAGTACAGCAAGAATGATTGCTGAGGGTCTTTTAAGGTTTGCTTTGCTGGATTTCAGATTGCACTTTTAAAAATCTCTCGAGGCTAGTGTGTCAAACTAAGAACTTGCCATCAGATTTCACCTGTAGTACCTACAGACTTGGGTGAGTTCCTCTCTTCTCAGAGTCCCCAGAAGAGCTTAAGTTTCCTGGGCCTGCCAGGAAGTGACCTTCCCTACTCATTGACAGTACAGGGAAACTTGTAAGTCAGGTAACAGGTCATTTTTTCCAAGAGGGCTTTGTAAACAGTGGTTCCGTAAAGCCAATCCTTGGTCCTTAAAACTGTCTGCTCATATCTGATTCTGTGCACATCATTCTCAAATATGACATTCTAGTCAAAACCTTAGTAATATAACCAATTTTCCCAACTAGGACCTATTACAAGGAGAACAGATTTTTACTGAAGTTATGCAAATAACTATATCACCATGAAAATAAGAATGTTCAATAAGAGTTTCTGAATTCTGGAAGAATCAGGTGGGGAGAAAAATAGAAATGTTTTATTTTTGTTTACAAAAGTATAATTTACTAAATTGTGCGAGTTACAGATAACTTAAGGGAAAAGAGAAAGGGATTCCTTAAATCCAGAGAATAGAACATTAAAGAACTAGAAATGTTCCAAACAAAAGGCCATAAGAGATAAGAGGGGCGCCTGGGTGGCTCAGTCCGTAAAGCGTCCGACTTCAGCTCAGGTCACGATCTCGCAGTCCGCGAGTTCGAGCCCCGCGTCAGGCTCTGGGCTGATGGCTCGGAGCCTGGAGCCTGTTTCCGATTCTGTGTCTGTGCCCCTCCCCCGTTCATGCTCTGTCTCTCTCTGTCTCAAAAATAAATAAACGTTAAAAAAAAAAAAAAGGCCATAAGAATTAGAATCATTCTTTGTTAGTTCGTTTGGTCCCATGTAATTAATTCTTGTTCTGCTTGTTCTTGGTTTAGCAGTTTTATGAATCCATGAGCTTTTCCACCAGTGTTCTGGAAATTCTTAGTCCCATGGTATGATCTTAAAGTTATTTAAGCAATGCCATCAGAAGGCTGTACCACCAGGTACCCATCATAATCTTTTCTGTGGATCTCTGAGACAGTCTCTTTTGGAGACAAAGTATTCTGGCTTGTTGCTGATTGTAAGAGCTTTCAGAAAAGCACTAGAATAAAACAATAACTATTTGTGAACAGCAAACGATTTAAAATGGCTGCTATTAACGATTTGACAAGAGTTCATTATTATAAAAACAATGCAATTGACAAATGTTGTCTCTGACATACAAAACTCCAAGATAATAGCTGGAGTTACGATTGATAACATCATATCAGAAGATAGTATGGGCAGCTGACAAATTTCTGTTGATTTTATATAGCTTTGAAATATATTAACAATGTGTACCCAAACTAATATAATCCAGGGAAGATTAAGTACTCTTCTTACCTGATAATGTTTCTTATGCAATTAAACATAAAATAAACCCATTTTTAAGAAATATCTCTGTTTACAAAATGAAGGAACAAATCCTTTGCGATATTCCAGGGACTCTGTGGGAAATGTCAAAGGCAGTTCAAGATCAAGATTTTATTTAAGATTTGATTTGGAGAAGATAAATAGCAAAAGTTGTCAAAAATGACAAAAAGTTTGAATACTCGATTAAATAGGATCAGAGACCACTATGAAACAGTACTTAGTATTCAGCCAAACTGACAATAAAAGACTTTAAAAGTACATTTAGGAGGTAACATAACTGTAAAAAAAACAAACAAGAACAAAAACAAAACACAACTTAGCTTGTTTAACACTGAGAAGATTTGATTCTCTCAAATAATTGAAGGGGTTGAGAACAGCAGACCGCCCCTCCCCCCCCAAAATGTGCCAATTTGGCATGTGGATTATTTTGAGCTGAAGGCCCTTGAGACCCTGTGGGCTCAAGAGAAACTTTGCCCCTCCTGTAACCACACAGAAGAATCTAAATTGGGGGTCTTTCCCAGAATAAGGTTTATTAACAGAGATATATTTTATCTGTATAGCAGGGCACACATCTAATTACAAACATCTCTTCTTATCGCCCTGTGAAGTGCATTCCTTTCCTCTGAAATCCCAAACCACTGCCCCCTTCTCCTTAGTTCAGAATGACACATATACCTCATTTTCCTGACTTCCTTTGGAATTTCCATGTCTGTGTGGATTCCCCCGTATGTAAATTATTAAATTTCTCATGCCAATTTAATTCTTAGTCTAGTTAGAAGGACCTTTGAGGGGACAGGAATTCTTTCTCCCCTACATAATCAAGGACATTATAATGACAACATAAAGCACAAAATTAAGGTACAGATTCTTTGGGGTTTTATTTTTCGATTGAAAATTTTATTAAGTTTTTACTTAAATTCCAGTTAGTTAATATACAGTGTAATATTAGTATCAGGAGTACAACATAATTCAATACCTCCATACGTCACCAGCTACTCATCACAAGTGCCTCCCCCTCCTTTTTTTCACTGTCAAGGAGGAAAACCTTCCTCTGCCCTACAAGGTCCTTCCAGTTGGACTTAGAATCAAATTGACACAAGACAGATTCACAGGAGAACATCAAATTTAATAGCAGTATGTAAGGGGAATCCACACAGAGATGAAATTTCAAAGACAATGAGACAACATGGTGCTTATGTGAGCTAAGGAGAAGGACATGTTCTAAGGATACAAAGAGAGGAAGGCCATTAGCAAGAAGGTGTAAGGAGATATTCTGAAAAATAAAGGTTGCCCTATTATGCAGAGAAGTCTCTTAGCTAAGGGGGAGTCTTAATAGTTATTTTCCTGGTACAGGCTCTTTCCAATGTAAATTTAGGTACCTGAGCATCAGGAAGAGAGCTTTTCCTGCATCTGCTGAGTTTTGATTCCTTTTAACTCAAAATAATGTTATGCCAAAGCAGCCCATCTAGGGTCAGCCTGCCATTGGGCCCCCTGCTACAAAGATTACTCAAAAGGTAAGGAAAAAATTTTTATAATCTCTTAAGAAGAGCAGACCAATTATCTAAGAAACTGTGTCCTTTTGAGAGAGAGGGAGAAAAACAACAGTTTTGCATTAGCGCACTATTGACATTAAAGCTCATTTTAAAAACCTGTATTCTTGACGCCTGGGTGGCTTAGTTGGTTAAGCGTCCAACTCATGGTCTCAGCTCAGGTCACGATCTCAATGTGGGTTCAAGCCCCACATTGGGCTCTGAGCTCACAGCCCAGAGCCTGCTTGCTATTCTCTCTCCCTCTCTCTCTCTCCACCTCCTCTGCTCTCTCTCACACTAAATAAACTTAAAAAAATTAAAATTAAAGTTAAAACTTCCAGTAAATCCATTCAACTACAGCCAGCTTGACACTGCGGGATAGCATTCTTTCTTTCTCCTTTCTTTTTCTTTCTTACTTTCTTCTCCACAAACCCTTTACTACCATCTAGATCCATTCAGGTTTTTGTCCTTAACCACCCTTTTTCTCATTCTGAAACAACCTTTGAACAGCATCTGAACAATTACTTTAGGATGATATTACTTTCTCACTCTCTTTTTTTTTTACCTTAACAAAAACACATTCCTATATTCCTTGAAAATCTTTGTACAGAAATATTATCATTCACCCTTGGTATTCATGGTAGTTGTATCCTTTTTTTTTTTAATTTTTATTATTATTTTTTCATGGTAGTTGTATCCTTAAAGTTAGTTTTCCAAAATGCAGATGCAATCATGTAACTATCTGACATTCAACAATTGCAATATATCACCTAGTGGATGAAGTTCAAATTCCTATCCATGGAAGGTACTCCTCAACAAACATTTTGGCTAACTTTCTAGTGTTGCCCAATAACATACCCTCCCCACGCCCTCTGCTTTTTTAGCCACAGTACATAAGGGCTATTCCTTGAACAGACTGCCTTTTCACACCTCCAAGTCTTAGCACATGGTAACCCTACTCCCTTGAATCTCCCTTCTACTTCTCACCACAGGCAAACTTCTACACCTCTCAAGAGTCAGTCCAGTTGTTTCCTCCTCTGTGAAGACTTTCCAGATTGCCTTATTCGTACCTGACACTTCTTCATGACTCCCATGGCAGCTTATACCGACCTTCGTTCCAGTAACTTTCCCAGGGTATCATTTTGTCAATTTTCACATTTTGCCTCATTTTGACAGATATCAATGGAATCTCAAGGGAAGGAATCTGATCGTTCCTTCTGTGGGTCCCCATCACCCATCACAGTGCCTTGCAAAAAAGTTGTTGCTCAATAAGCAGTTGTTGAGTGAATAAGTGCATAAATGAATGATGTTCTTGAGCACTATTTTAGCCCATGCCTCTGGGAAAAGAAGATGCAGTAACAGATGTCATGTGCAGTAAGAAGAGGACTTTTGCTTGAATGAAAATCCAGGAGGCTTATATATGATAGTGCTTTCAAGTATTCTGTATTTTTATTTTGAGCCTTTCAGTAACCAGTGACAGGAACAGAAGAGATAATATTTTCATTTCTTATTTGATAGGTGAGGAAATAGGCTTAGAATGGTTAAAGGTCATAGAGCTGGGTAGGAACAGAGATGAAGCTAAAACAGTAGTGCCTAGAAATAACAACATCTATCCCACCTTTTTCTGATTTTCATTATGTTCTTTTTTTTAAGCCCTGTGTATTTTCCTTAACATGCATGCACGTGTGCACACACACACTGAACTCAGTCATAACACTATAAGAGATGAGCTGGGAACAACCCTAGAAATCATGTGATCCTCCTCCTTATAATAAGAATGACGATTTAATTTCCTACCAGAAGACAAACACCATCTACATCATCTCATTTAATCTGAACTGGTCTTTTTCGTCACCAGTGTCACTTCTTCACTTGCAAATAGGTACCCTTTTGTCTCACTGAAGCCTTAGAAACAAGTAAAAACCTACTTCTCAAGGCTAGACATTCTTCACGATGTGGCGTCCTCCTCCCCTGCAGAAGGACTCTTGAGGTGCCTGGGTGGCTTAGTCAGTTGAGCATCCAACCCTTGATTTTGGCTCAGGTCATGATCCCAGGATCGTGGGATCAAGCCCATGTCAGGCTCTGTGCTGAAAGCGTGGAGCCTGTTTGGGATTCTCTCTCCCCCTCTCTCTCTGCCCCTCTCCTACTCACACTCATGTGCCCTCTCTTTCTCTCTCAAAAGAAATTTAATAATAATAATAATAATAATAATAATAATAATAAATAGAAGGTCTCTCTCTTTCTCTCTCTCTCTCTCTCATCCCCATCCTCTTCCCTGCACTCAAACATTCCCCAGGCCTGGTAGGGAAGAGTCATACCTGGCAAATTGTTGTAACCCCAAACTTCTACACCCTGAATGAACTATTAAGGGCATCCTTCTGATTTGAGTGCAGACCAAAAGACAGGCTAACCTGTCATTTGTGAGCCTAGAAGGCAAATGTGAACCAACACATCAGCCAGGTTCTGATATTCGTCTCTAGTTTACCTGTATCAAAGGAAGGACAATGGGAACCACCTTCACCTTTGGCTGTATCACTTCCTCAATTTAAATGTAGTCAAGCACCTGGGGTGCCTGGCTGGCTCAGTTAGTGGAGCATGCAATTGTTGATCTCAGGGTTGTGAGTTGGAGCCCATGCTGGATGTAGAGATTGTATAAAAATAAAATATTAAATATATATATCTATATACAGTCAAGCACCCTTCCCAGAATAAGACATGTTGCCATAGTGACTGATTTTTATAGCTATTGTTGTTTTGTTTTAGATTTTGCTTCTTGTTTTATGTTTTCTGACCCACTGTCAGGCCAACTGTAGCCCAGTCCTACAGGGTGTGGCGACTAGAGTAAAGAGTTTCAACCTAGCATAAATCAATGGAAGTAATCCTGAGTAGATAGAAGTAATGTTAGAAAGAAATGAATACCTAAAATTAAAGTTGGGACGGGTAAATGTATATTACTAAAAAGATAAAATAAAAAGCAATATCATGCTCAAGTCACAAAGTTCATTACCACTCATGACTAGGTTAGGTAATTCTAAAGGACTGTTAACTGTTAAACAATCAGCAAAAACATGGATTTGCTTTGTGTGTTTTATTTCTGTTTTGTGCATTTAACATACAACGTCTATTAATATCAAAGACATAGATATTTTCTGTTTTTTATGGGTACCTGCTGTTTCTCAATACAAGGGCATGGAGAATTTATAGCAGAATTTGAAAATGAAAGCACGCTATAATACTTTCAAAGTCTAGTATACACGTTTGTTGTACTTTTCTGCAGGTGGCAAAAGAGATTAAAACACAGGAGTCCTTTTCTGATAAAGTCGACTTTTCTCTCATGGAAATCTCACAGTAAAATAACGTTAGATGTGTGAAATTTAAATGCATCTTCTTCATTTGAAAATCTTGGTGTGCTTATTTGTGATTTTCATGACAAAACAAAAGTTTTCTGTACTTTTTATAAAAGTAAATTACTATTCTAGATGACCTAAATCAGAAGCATCTCAACTGATAAGAGTTTTGCAGGATAGAATAGAGCTGGAAACTAGTTTCTCTGAGTGTAGACAGGTGTCTCCTCTCTCCTCCTCTAAAAAAGAAAAGAAGCCGAGTGGTAGACAATTTTATTATCTGAAAGCAGCCTAATTATTTATTATAGACTGTAATCATATTAATTCTTAATTCAAGTCTCTTTATATGATTTCTGATGTAAGTTTAATGCAAGGGGCAGAAGCTTTTGTATGTAGCTTATCAAAGATAATAAAAGCAATAAAAGCTGGATTTGTCTTTTAGGCTTGAAAAAAAACCCTACCAAATTTACACAGAGAAAGTGATATACAGTGATGACACAAGCTATACTCCTGTTATCAGAAAATAACACAATTGAATTGCACTGGGCCAGCTCAAGTTGTCATATCATGTTGCTATTGTTTCTTATAAAATAAATAGCTTTGTTTATCATGAGCCAATGTGACATGGCAGTGCAAAAATCATATTCCATGCTGTGGCAGCAGGGAGGAGAGCAGATGTCACCATTCAACTAAACCTGCAAAATCCTTTGGAATTCCCATTTATTAAAGCCCACATTCTTTGCACCTTGCTCACTAGCAAGGTCTGTAGCTGGTCTACATCGTCTGCAGCCAAATTCGCAAATATCCTCACTTATAAACCAATACAAGTGCCCATCCAGAAAAACAAAGGCCTTTCTTAAGAAACGCGGGAATACAAATTGATTTCACCAGGGCAACCCAAGTGCACTGTGTAATGTACACTTACTTGTAACCAATTAACCTGCTCTTTCACCACAGTTAAAATGCAGCTTTTAAAAATCGCTCTTTGCCTTTATATATAAAAGCACAGGGCAGAAATCTTGCAATGCACCATTCATAATAATAATTTCGTTTACCTGTCTCCCTACCTCCTCTTGATATTTCTCATTTTATCCCCAGCATCTTATGGCTTTCCTTTTGTAAGTTGCATTATAGAATCTTGCAGTGAGGGTACGATAATGAAGAAAAACAAAACTAATGGGGAAAAATTGTAATTAAGCAGTCCATGGCACATTTCTGCATGAAGCAATAAAGGCAATTTACAACATTGGTCATATCTATAGGAAAAGCTTTTGTTGTGCTAGGGCACATTTTTATGCTGATAAACTATTGAACTAGAGTGCACTCATAATGTTTTTCCCATAATATAACTCCGTTCTGTGTCCTGAGGTGGAGATAAGAGAGAAAAATAAAAATCAAAGTAAATTGATAATGGGTGTTTCTTTTTCCACTGAAAAGTGGAAAAATTCATGTACTCCGTGTATATGCACAATAAATTGTCATTTTTATTTATGTATATAGGTAAAAAACATAATATTTTTACATGTATATGCATGTAACATATATAAACATATGTTTTATATGTATATGTAATATACTTTATATATATTTATTTTATATTATTTAATTTACATATATGTGTGTATATGTGTATATATATATATATACTTTATATATATATATTTACTTTATATATATATATTGGGAAAGACTGTAAGACAAGATGCCATAATTACAGGGCTCATATTCATGGAATACATTCCCTACATAAATCTCAAGGAATCCTTCAAAAGGTTAATTTCAAAAACATGCCTATTGATTATTTTTACTTTCCCTACCTTAGAGATTTGTGACCTATGATAGAATAGGAAAAGGAGTTTGCACACATTCACATAATAAATAGAAGAGCTAGTCTGGTACAATGTCTGACACCTCATCTTGATAATAACATCCCAATTGTTTGCTACCCTTCACTGAACTTAGTCTTCATGGGACTTGGAAGCAAATGAATGTTCCTATGGACCAAGCTAAGTCAATCAAATTAGACTCTTCTTGGAATTAGAATCTTGAGCAGAGTGTCACCAGAATAGAAAATAGCTGGATCTCACTCTTTTTGATCTCAGAGTCCTGGAAAAATTGTTCACTAGTTCCTGTAAACCAGATCCAAATGCTTGTCTGGAGGCCTGACTTTCCAAGGCTTGATAGTCATGATTTTCCTTTAGTTTTATGAGCTACCCTAACCACTTCCAATAGTTCTATTTTTTTTCTTTCATGCTTAGATTAACCAGAATAGCTTTCTGTTCCATGCATCCAAAGAACCCTGACTAAAGTAGTTAGCAGTATTTTCTACTCTGTTTAGCAAAGTTTTCTATCCTGTATACAAGCCATTGGGCTGCTCCAGAAAATTCTCCATTTCCAATATGTAGAGAAGGAATTTAGAAGTGTGCCTGTGATACAATCAATAAAACCTCTGTCAGAAGTCAGTATTGAACTTCAATTCTGGTTTTTCCTGTTTAATTTCGGACCTGTTTCAAATCATTGAATATCTCTGAGCATCAGTTTTGTCATTTGTAAATTGGGAATGTTTCTTGTTTAGTTATGTTGAAGACCAACTGATATTACTATTATTATTTGAAAATCTTTGGTAGGTTGCACAGTATCATCCAACTGGTAGTTGTGATCGTTACCTCCTTAATTCCAGCTTTGCCACGTACAGATGCTTTAGCATAATACCTCTCTTTTTTCCTCTCTATTGTAGATTGTCTTTTTAAAAATCACAATAGAGGCATCCAGATTGGAAAGAAGAAAATAAAACTATTTCTATTTGTAGATGACATGCTTTTGCACATAGGAACTTAAGGAACTTGCTAAAAAATCATTAGAACTAAAAATGAATTCAATAAGTGTTGTAGGGAGTATGGCTGAAGTCGCAAAAGATGAGTCTGCAAACAAAGTGCACATAAGTGAAGGTCCTTATACTTGAGTCGGAATGAGGCCCAGACTCCAGAATGAAGCTTCTTTTTATTAGGATAATTGCTAAAGACTACATGCAGAAAGTCAGCTAAGCAAGTGTGTTAATCAAT
The DNA here is from genome assembly GCF_027475565.1 of Acinonyx jubatus. Classification (NCBI taxonomy): domain Eukaryota; kingdom Metazoa; phylum Chordata; class Mammalia; order Carnivora; family Felidae; genus Acinonyx; species Acinonyx jubatus. Next base: position 75,057,195 of record NC_069388.1, on the reverse strand, counting down.
CAATCTAATGGTTTCGTTTTCAGGGTTGAATTTTGACTTAATTAGTTTCTATAACACTAGGAAGGATCAGGTGTGAAGGAGGATCAGGCCCTGGACAATATTAATGGCTCTAGGCATTCCTTACGAGCCCCAGTGGTGTTCAGCTGTGTATACATGTCCTAAGGCCTTGCATCTTCTCCAACCCTTTCCTTTTGAAGTCTTTTCTTTTGATGCTTCTCTCCTGCATCTCCCACAAACAAGGTTGCAGGACACAAGATCAATATACAAAAATCATTGTATTTCTATACACCTGCAATAAACTATCTGAAAATGAAATTATGAAAACAATTCCATTTAAGAGGGCATTAAAAAGAATCAAATACTTGTAAATAAATTAAACAAAATATATGCAAAATGTATACTCTGAAAATTACAAAGCATTGTTGAGAGAAACTAAAGACCTCATTCTCACTTTCATGGGTTGAAAGACTTAATATTATTAAAATGGTAACACTCCCAATATTAACCTATGGATTTGATACAATTCCTATCAGAGTCTCAGTGAGTTTCTTTGTAGAAATTAACAAGCTGATTCTAAAATTCTTAGGGAATTGCATGGAAATCAGAGTAGCTATGAAGTCTTTAAAAAGAAGAACAAAGGGGCGCTTGGGTGCTCAGTCAGTTGATTCTGACTTGGGCTCAGGTCGTGAGCTCAGGGTTTGTGGGTTAGAGCCCCGCATTGGGCTCTGTGCTGACAGCTCAGAGCCTTGAGCCTGCTTCGGATTCTGTGTCTCCTCTCTCTGCCCCTCCCCCACTCGTACCCTGTCTCTTTGTCTCTCAAAAACAAAAAAAAATTGTCAAAAAATTATTTTTTAGTAAAAAAGAATTAAAAAAAGAACAAAGGTGGAGGACATACATTTGCAATGTCAAAACTCACTACAAAGCAACAGTAATCAAGAAAGAGAGGCACTGTATGGAGGTTTCTCAAAAAATTAAAAATAGAACTACCCTATGACCCAGCAATTACAGTACTAGGAATTTATCCAAAGGATACAGAAATGCTGATTTGAAGGGGCACATGAACCCCAATGTTTATAGTAGTGCTATCAACAATAGACAGATTACAGAAAAAGCCCAAATGTAAATTGACCAATGAATGGATAAAAAAGATGTGGGGTGTGTGTGTGTGTGTGTGTGTGTGTGTAATGCAATACTACTCAGTGATGAAAAAGAATGACATCTTGCCATTTGCATCAACATGGATGAAACTAGAGGGTATTACGCTAAGCAAAATAAGTCAGTCAGAGAAAGACAGATACCATATGATTTCATTCATATGTGGAATTTAGGATGCAAAACAGATGAACAGAGAAGCAAAGATAATATAAAGGCAGACAGGGGGACAAACTGAAAGAGACTCTTAAATACAGAGAACAAATTGAGGGTTGCTGGAGGGGAGGTTGGGTGGGCAAATGGGTTAAATGGGTGTTGGGCATTAAAGAGGGCACTTTTCGGGATGAGCACTGGGTGTCATATGTAAGAGATGAAACACTGGGTTTTCTACTCCTGAATCCAAGAATACACTGTATGTTAACTAACTTAATTTAAATTTAAAAACAATAATATTTATTTATTTATTTATTTATTTATTTATTTATTTATTTATTTATTTAAAAGAGGGAGGGAGAGAGAGAGAGAGAGACACAGAGAGAGTGGTGCTGGCACAATAATAAACATATAGATCAATGGAATAAAATTGAAAGTCCAAAAATAAATCCATGTGACTTTGGTCAACTTATTTTGACTGTGGTCCCAAGACCATTTAATGGGGAAAGAATAACCTTTTCAAAAAATGATACTGGGATGACTAGATAGCCACATCTAAAAGAATGAACTGGACCTTTACCTCACACTACAGATAAACATTAATGCAAAATAGATCAAAGTCCTAAAAGTAAGAGCTAAAACTATAAAATTATTAAAAGAAAGTATAGTATATACCTTCACGACTTCAGATCTGGCACTAGATTCTTAGACATGACAGAAAAGTACAAGCAACAAAAGACAAAATAGATAGATTGGACTTCATCAAGGTTAAAAATGTTTGTACCTTTGTTTCCAGTGTCGGGAAACAAGGTGAGAGACAACCCACAAAATGGGAGAAAATATTTACAAATGATGGATCTGATAAGAGACTTTTATCTAGAATATGTAAAGAACTCTTGCAACTAATAATATAAAGACAACTAAATTTCAAAAATGGGCAAAATATCTACGTGGACATTTCTGCAAAGAAAATCAAATAGCCAATGATTACAGGAAAATATGCTTGACATAGTTTTCCATTAGGGAAATGCAAATCAAAACCACAATGAGATACATTACACTCACTAGGATAGCTGGAAGTAAAAAGTCAGATAGTTACAAGTTTTGGAGAAGTTGGAGAAGTTGGCACCCTCATATGTTACTAGTGGGAATGTAAAATGGTGCAGCCACTTTGAAAAATAGTCTGGCAGTTTCTTAAACAAACACTTAATTATCATGTGATCCAGGAATTCCACATCCAGCTATAGACTTGAGATAAATAAAAACAAAAACTTGTGCACAAATGTTTATAGTTGCATTATTCATAATAGCCAAAGACAGAAACAGCCCAAGTGCCCATCAACTGATGAATGGATAAAAAATGTGACATATCCATACAACAGAATAATATTTGGCCATAAAAAAGAATGAAGTAATGATACATGTGACAATATGGATGAACCTGGAAAAATTTATGCTAAGTGGAAAAAGTCAGTCATAAAATGTAACCTATGATTCCATTTACATTAAACATCCAGAATAGACAAGTATATAAAGTAGATTAGTGGTTGCTTAGAGCTGTGGGGGATGGGAGAATGGGGGATCATACCTAAAGGGAATGAATAGAGTTTGAGGTGATGAAAATGTTCTAAAATTAGTATATTGTGAATATACTAAAAAAAAGTTGAATTCTGTACTTTAGAGGTGTGAATTGTATAATATGTTAATTAAATTTAATAAAGGTGGTTTTTTAAATTAAAGCCATGATAAAGAAAGGAAATGGTACGTCTCCAGGTACAAATATTTAATAAAAGCAGGGGCACCTGGGTGGCTCAGTCGATTAAGCATCCGACTTCAGCTCAGGTCATGATCTCATGGTCCGTGAGTTCGAGCCCCTCGTCGGACTCTGTGCTGACAGCTCGGAGCCCGGAGCCTGCTTGATTCTGTGTCTCCCTCTCTCTCTGTGCCTCCCCCTTCATGCTCTGTCTCTCTCTGTTTCAAAAATAAACAAACATTAAAAAAATTAAATATTTAATGAAAGCAAATAAAATACATTGGGTGCAAAAGTTATATAGTGCTGGGATCTATGCAAGCTTGTTTATATATTTATAGAGCATATTATGCCCAACATAGGTATATAAGTCCTGTAGTTTATATATGAAACTTTATTGCAGCTCCTATGCCCCACCTCCTTATCTTCTGTATAGGATATAGAGCTCAATACTGGATGCAGACCCAAACTTTACACATCTTATACTAGTATTTCTCATAGTAAACTGAAGTACCTTGGTGGAAAGTAATAATAATATGCACTTTGCTTTGGGTTATTGACCCATTTTACTTTTTATCCATATCCCACCAAAAAAAGCAAAACAGGAAGAATTATCTCCTGGCTTCTCTGTTAAGCTTTTCTACTTCTGTCTTACTACTACCCCCATCAGGACTAAATACTATCATATTTTCTCAGAGAACTTTGTGTATAACTGCATCACAGTATTGATTTCATCTGAGTCATTTCTGTTTTTAAATGCTTGTTATCTCTGCTAGAGTACAGCACCTTGAGATCAGAGACTGTGTTATGTTATTTGTATTCTCCCATGGTGATAGACCTTCAGTACATTTCTGCAAAAAGGATAAAAATTTTACATTTGGGCATTCTTTTCTAGCAATTATAATAAGAAATCATAGAAATTCAGACTTGAGAGACCTGAAAAATTTGGTGTAATGTCTCAATAAATGTAAGAAATGTTTCCACAGCATTCCTGAAAAAATGCTTTATTCACACCAGTGTTTGAACATTTCTAATGCTGCAGAATCCATACCTCTTGCTACATTTGAGCTAGGTTTTATTGTTGAAAGCTTCATCATTAATGTTAAACCTAATCTCATAACTTCCACACTTTGGTTTGTCTAAGGTCTGTCACGTATGCCTATACAGCATTATCTAATTCATCTCCCATGACAGCATATTAATTATTTAAAGACACTATTATAATCTCCCTTGTCTTCTCTTTGTGGAGCATCCCACTCTATTTAAATGTTTCTCATAGACGTCGTTTCTGGACTTTGTACCATATGGATTCAACTCTTTGGACATCACCAAATTTTCAGCATTCATTTTAACTTGTACTTCCCTGAAAAGGAGCCTAAAATATGTGATTTGTGTCAATTATATACATGTCTTTTCCCTCCATACTCTACAACCTGGTCTTCTGTTAATCATTCTAAAATTCTTGAGTTATTTTGAAAGTCACATCGTATCACAGTCTTTTACTAAACTTGCCATGAGTTGAGCTCTTTTCATATATTTTTTTCTGTATGAATCCTGTTAAATCAGATCTCCTTAGTTCTTAAACTTGCAATTAATCCTTTCAACCTTCATGTAAGATGCTATATTGATTTATGGAACAAACAAAATGCTTGGCATAAACTAGATGTTTAACAAATGTCTGTACCTCTCTTTCACCTCTCTTTCACCTCTCTTATCCCATAAGTAATGTTATGCTTATTACATAATTATTTGAGTCAAATATTTTTGGTCATCAGTATATTCTTTTCACTTGGCAATGTAGCTGACATACATTAGTTGCTCAAGAACACTATTTCCTTCCATAATTCTTTGACTGCATTGCCATGATGCTGAAAACAAGTCAATTCAGGGAAATAGTTAAGTTGTGTTCTCAGTCAGTTCAGTCAAAACAGTTAACCGAGTGACCTCCTGGTGACAGCGTTTGGAACAACCTTCCTAACAAAGGATCGAAGATGGGTGCCATTAAAACCCAAAGTTGGTGCCAGATTTCTAAATCATGCCCCATCTTGCCTAAGAATCTAACCTTTGTGTCAAACAGTTAACGATCCCATAGCCTGAGAAGCATTATTTCTGTTAAGTGGCTGGCGGTTCACATGCTTAATCTCCATAATGCTGCCTTGTGATTCATAGGTTCACAATACTGATGGCCAGTTCTACCACATGTAAGGTTCAAAGGAGAAAGGCTGATATTTTATTTTCCTAGTTTTATCAACTCATGAAAATATCGATTTGAGCAAGTATAATTTGTGAGGTGTGTAATCCATTCTTGTTTCCTTGATTAAGTAAAGGTGAATTCAAAGACATCTCCCAAGAAAATACCTTTTTAAAAGTATAAAGGTAACTTGTAAATAAATCATAGATACTATTGGCAGAGACAAGCTTCTCTGCAACCCAAATTTTCTAATTAAAATTGGGTTGTCATAGTTGCATAGTTTGTCTTGGCTAAAGGTGATCTTTTCTATCTCACACCAACTGGAACACATTATTTCATAAACGAAGCTTGAAATTCTAAGTGATTTTAGGATTTGGGAAGCTTTTTGTCATTTTTTGATATCCTCATATTTAGGGAAGGATAGTCAGACAAACCTCCTGTTCTTTAATAACATAACATCAGGTACTTCTTGGAAACAGGACACAATGGAGAGAGAGAGAGAGAGAGAGAGGGAGAGAGAGAGAGAGAGAGAGACTGTTTATGAGTCAGAGAAACATGTGCCACTGTCAACTTGAATAAGAGCCATCAGATATTTCTGGTGATGAAAACCTTTCAGTGAGGTGAAACAGGCCACATTCCATTTCTTTTATTTTCAGAGATGAGATGGATTTGAAAACCATAACCTGGCTTCTTGATGCAAGGACTCGCCACATGAGATAATCTCCAGCACATTACTATTGGCAAGCAGATCTTTCACCCTTTTGTCTCCATGCATTACAGAAAATGTTAAATCAGTTTGGTGTCCATATAGACTTTTGATCCTAGGAATAGCCTAGGGTATCATCATTATCTTCCCGAGGACCATGTATAGGCCTTCAGTAGGAAGTACTAATTTAATTTCTTTGCTAGAGGAAAAAGTAGCTGATTTTCTAGATCAATATTTGATTGAATATGTTTGAAATGTTGGCAGATAAAGGCCCCTTTTCTGGTCCAAAGACTTTTTGAACCACAGAGGTATAGCGTTCTAGCTCCCCTGGGATTTGAGTGGAAGGAGGTCTCAAAGATCTGTAAGAAGCCTTCCTGCCTTTCCTTGTGTTCTTCCAGCAAGACTCTCTAAAGGTTGAGATGAGAAAAAGATAAGATCAAGAACTGGAATGTCTTTATATCCATTTTTTTAATCTTTCCTGGGGCTTCTCTTAACTAAAAATAATCGTTTATAACACTAGTTTACAAAAACCTCCTATAATAGGATGGTAGAAAGAAAGCCCATCTGATCAGCTTTAAGGAGATAACCCAGTGACTTTGGCAAATAATTTGAGACATCAGATTCTACCACTCATTCCACTAATTAAACAAGAATGCCCGCATACCAAAAAGGAAATGAATAGAAATTAAAAAGCTGAGGTGTTAGACATAGATTAGAACTTCAGTTGTCTAGTTAAATTGATAAATAAGTTTTTCACAAACTGTACTGGTTTTGTAAAGACATTTAAGAGAGGAAACAAGGAAAATTGGGGAAAAATTCCATCTAATATTTGACCATATGAACAACAACAAAGATGTTCAGAGGTACATGTGTCATTTTTGTTTTTAAATTTTTACCTAAATTACCAAAATTTGTTTATTGGGTAAATAAATGTATTCCCCCAATAAAATAGCTTACATGTGACTGAAAAGTATTATTCAGAGTAAGCAATGCTAGGATACTGTTTTCTAAGTCTACATAGGAAATTCAAAGAGATTCTTGAGGAGAACATTTTCTTTAATTTTTTCCTTTACTGCAGAAATGTACATGCATTCTCTAAGCACAAAGAGGAAAGGATACTTACAAATTCCTTCAACTTTCTTTCCCATCATTGAACTTTCGTTTGGCTGAAGGAAAAATTTACTTTCTCCTTGTCACTGATTTGAACACACATGTTCATTTTATAAAAGAGAATAATCACTACATACAAAGCCAACCACAACTCCTCAGAAATGCGGACTCCAAAAGATTTATTTTCCTCAGATTAATCAAGTCAATTCTCTTATTTTGAGATGGGAGGGTTGCAGTCAGTGTACCTTTCTTCCTTCCTTCCTTCCTTCCTTCCTTCCTTCCTTCCTTCCTTCCTTCCTTCCTTCCTTCCTCCCTTCCTTTTTTTTCACGACAATTCCTCACTGCTTCCATCTACATTGATAAAACCACCCAGCCAAAGCAATGATATTTGCCATATAAACTGAACAATTATCCAGGGCATTGTATCAAATTTCTTACTTGAAATGGGAAATACTTAGCTTGTGAAAAGGGACTTAGTTTTCCATATGTTTTATTTTATAACACCTTGCTCCCTGCTATGGCACCTACATGAATAGGTATGAATATATATTATATGAATAGGTATTCAATAATACTTAAGTTGATCAATTATGTAGACAAATTTAATTTTCAAGTTCTGCTTTTAAGGAAGGGTCATAATTTGAATTAAGTAGACCAAATTTCTATCTATAATTATATTATGAAGTACACAATGCTAATGTTATCAGGGATTATAATAGAGTATTTTGGCTCAGTGCTTATATATCAACTGAACAAAACACATAAGCTTCTGCTACAAGCAGAAGGATCTTAAATGTAAATTCAAATTGTCCCTGAATCTGCGATTTAGAATCTTTGCTTCAGGTTGTCTTACAACAAGAACCTCCCTTGTCAATCAGGCAGCTCTGATTGTTAGCCCTTGAGAGACTTTCCATACTTTTCCTGGCCTAAAAAGAAGGAAGGAAAAAAACAGTGAATGTTATTGGATATGAAAATTTATAGTGACACCAGCCAAAAAAAAAAGAAAAAAAAAAGAAAAGAAAAAGAAAAAATTAATAAAGTCTTTCATATACTTTTCCTTAATATTATTGCTAATACAAATATGACTCTACACTTCTCCAAAACCTCAAGTTTTATAAGGTTCAATTTACATATTTCTGTAATAGAGGCCCTTTCATATGCTAAGATTTAAGGTCTTAAATTTCCTGATAATTTCCTTAAATAAAATGATGGGTACTGGACTAAGACATTTCATTGGCTCGTATCAAGTCTGATTTTAAAATTCTAATTTTAAAATGGACACATATTGGTTACACATATCCCCTGTCCTTTCTGAAACCAGAATTTGGGTAGGTTGGGGTATGTATTTACTCCTTCACTGCATAATCCATATTTTAGGGAAAGTTGGCCTACTCTCAGCCTCCCAGCTCTGGGAGAATCTCATTGACTTGCCTGACAATTTTGTCTCCCATGAAGAGGAAGCGTGGAACTTCACCAAGGCCGCACACCTATCATCTCGGCACAGGGGAGGCAGCCTTGGGATGAGGCCCTTACTGTCACCCACAGAGAACTGACTAGAGAGACAGAAAGACCCTGGGTCCTTAATAGCATATCGAAGTCTCTGGATCAAGCACCTCTATGGTCTGCCCACCTCTTTATTTTCCTTGCTGGAACAATCAATCTTCTCTATCATTTGGGTTGTCTTGATCAGGTTTTCTGTTATCTGCAACATTATAGGTGCTGATACTCCAGCTTTCCATTTTTTAGTACATTTCTTTGCCATTTTGTCATTGCCCAAAGGAACATAGATCATTTGTGGCAAATTATGTGGTTTCCTTGTCACAATGTAGCCATGCCCCAAATTCTACTTTTTGGATATTTAAATTCCTAGTTCATTTTCTCAATGGAATTTTCAGTGTTTCTAACATCATAATCCATCTGGAAATAAAATTATAAAAATACCTGTGTTAGGCTTGACTACCTCCCAATTGACTCTGAATCTGGGGAGGTAGATGTTTCATGAAAGATACTGTGCTGATAGAGAAACCTACTAATAAGAGCAGAAGGTTTCATCCACACTGTGTATATACTCTGTTGAAACTCAGCAGATCCTTTTACTCAAACAAAGTGTATGAGCAAATAGAATTATTTGAACATTATCCTGAAACAGTGATGTTAATATAATCTCATTAAGGTGAACTTTAAAATATACATATATGACCTTAAACAAAGTGGCATAATAACAAATGTCCATGAGTAAATAATTCCATTTAATCAAAATATCATAAAAATATTATTTGTATTGATATGAATCAGGGACAAACTTTTCCAAAGAACCTGAGTAATTATTACATATATTTTTAAGTTTCTCAGCTTACTAATCATTTTTGTTTGTTTACTTTTGTTGATAAATTTGCAAGAGACTTTCAGACAGCTGAAGTTTACAGATGAAACTAATGTATGTCTGGAGGCACTACGATGCACTTAGTATACTTACCATTTGTTTGGATTATGTGATTAGCATGTTCTTACTTACTCATACTATAAGAAACAGGATATGGTTAATTGCACGACTTTTAATCCTAATAAAACAATGCAACTGAAGTATGCCATCTATTTTTATCTGCTACTGTTACCTATTGCACACTCTTTTTGCACTCTTATTGCACAATGAGGACTGGATGCTCTTACAATAGAACAAAAGGTGAACCACAGTGGGTAGTATCAGTTCACTCCTAACATTTACAGCAATGAAATGAATATAATACATGGTGGAAAACTCAAGCAAACTCTGTTGTATATGTAAAGTATTCTGTATTTGTACATATGTTCTCAGGCATTTTAAATAGTTTGAACATTCTTTTCCTTGATATTCATATTCTGGAATGATTACGCTGTCTTTAAATCAGCTAGATGAATATTCTGGTTGTATGTCAAAACCTATGACTGAGGGATGGGGATTCCCCACTTGCCAAAGCAAGAAACTCCCAGGAGCACAGGGAATAAAGATATGGTTTAATGGGAGCAGAAGAGAAAAACATGGGACCTGTGTAGTCAGAGTTGACTCTGAGATTGCATTAGGTGTGTTAAGCCCTGTGCATTGGCTCTCATTAATCCAAACACACTTCAACCAGTGTCCTATCACATAGAGAAAGCACAGTCGCCCTGAATGCAAGAAACAGCTATTTTTTCTTATTTTTTTAAAGTTTTTATTTATTTTTGACAGAGAGAGAGCCAGTGAGTGTGAGCTGGGGAGGGGCAGAGAGAGAGGGAGGCACAGAATCTGAAGCAGGCTCCAGGCTCTGAGCTGTCAGCACACAGCCCAACGCGGGGCTCAAACTCACGAACCATGAGATCTTGACCTGGGCCGAAGTCAGATGCTTAACCAACTGAGCCACCCAGGCACCCTGAGAGGCAGCCGTTTTTCTGGAGTCAGACAAAAGGGGTTGGCCACACGAGAGGTGTTCTCCCTCATCTTGGGTATGAGGCTTCTGGATAAAGTCAAGGCAGAGTGGCATCCTTTCCATCCCTGGATGGGGATTCAGGTCAGGCTTTCAAGCCAATAGTACCATGGATACTGAAGTTAGGTGACGCAAGGAAAAACAAAGATGATGCCTATTGTCTCAGGAAATCTACCCAAAATGTATTAACACCTTGTTTTTTACACCAGGAGATTAGCACTGCTACTCATACCATAATGCTGAATGCTTTTTCCAAAAGCTACAAATTGGGGAATACTTTAGATGACGTGTTGATATAACTTAATAAATAGAAGTTATGATGGAGGCTTATGGAAGCAGGAGGTATGGATTACATAGTTCTTGTTAGTTTTCTGCACTCACATATTATAGACTGAACCTGGAACATTGAATAGAGCACAAGTTAGAGGCCCTACATTCTGGTCTCAGCTGTTGCCAATAACTGCATTGCTTTGGGAAAGCCAGAACCAGCGTAAGCCTCAATTCCCTCATTTATGAGATGAAAATGAAGAAATCAGTCAGGTTGATCTCTAAGATCTCTCGAAAAATTCCATGGTTTACACATTTCTGGTAGATTTCCCGAGACAATAAGCACCACCTCTGCTTTTGCTTGTCCCACCTAACTTCAGTAGCCTTATTACTATTCGTTTTTATATATAAGCTGATTTTCGTAACTCACTTGCCATTTTATGATCAGCGGCTCTTCCACTACTTCCACAACATCTTTAAGGACATTGATCATATCAGTGACTCTAAAAAGTAGAAAGTAAGCACCCCATGGTGATGTTGGATACGCAATAGTGTCCAAAAGGATAAAAGTAAGCCTGGCAAAATCTGTTCTGTACCTGCCTCCGATACATTTGCGAAGGAGTGTTAATGAAAAACGAGAGTGATGTTCCCATCACACATTTTTGGATTACCGTGCAGCAACATCAATTGGAAACCTAATGAAACAGAGACCACCTATGGAGAAGGGATATTGTGTTCCTCTGTCTGCCTGCATCCAATTTACCAACTGACTGTATGGAACAAGTTGCCTGTTTGTTTGAGACACTAGGGCTGTCTGACCATGCCTTTAAGAGTGATAATTGTCAGTGCCAATTTCTACTGTCTTTCACTGGTAGGAGTATGTTGTGGCCTATAAAATTATGTGGTGAATGGTAACAGGTTAACAGGCACATTTTCACTCAGGGTGATCTCAAAATTCCGGCACTGTGTCCTCTCACAGTGTGAACTGTTGGAACCAGACCAGGTTCCAGGTAAATTAGCTGGTCACTCCTCTTTAATTCTTTCCGTTGATTAAGGAAACATGTTATGTATTCAGCAAATAGAACTTCTCCCAAGCAGGGGAATAACAATAAGAAACCTAGTAGGTGAGTTCCTGCAAAGCATATTAGGGACTGCATATGAAGAGGAAAGCTGATGATGTTCCAAATGGAAATGTTCTATTCTTTGTTTTTGCACCTGTTCAAACTGGCATCTGGTATTAGGTGTGTAACTAGTCAAACATTACTACTTTCTGTCAAGCTGGCTGGGAGAAACAAAAGAAAGAGAATATAGTATAAAACATTAGTTTTGTGTTATTTCAGAATGTAGTTACTGTGTTTTCCTTGTCAGGCTTCCTACCTGTGCTTATCATTGACTGCGGTTTATTCTTTTTTTTTTTTTTTTTTTTTAATTTGACTTCTACAAGCCATCTGGCATTCAGTCTAATTCCCACATTACAGTTCTCCATAAGTCAGTCTGCTGACTGCCTGTCAGGTTATAGGATTAAGTTTAAGGTTTTCTTAATGCATTGTGAGGTTCTTCATGGATTTGATCTATTATATCTTCCTGAGCTTGTCCAGTTGTAGATTTCTGTATGTGATTTATGTTTAGCAGGTGTTAGTGTGCTAGAGCTTTCTAAATATCAGCTTCACCATGCAAGAGAGCCTCAGGAACACACTAGGACTCAAAATTGTATTCCTCCACAACTGGAGAATGGTCTCCCTGCTGAAATCCAGTGTTGCAGAGCTATTTATTAAGCTAAAAAGATGGATATTTCAATATATGGAAAAGTAAAGAGGCTCAAATTCTATCATCAACTCACCAGTTGCGCTTATGTATTCTGGGGCTCCCAGGATACACTATATCATTTAAGAGGTAGGACAACTGGATGAGTTTAAAAAACACAGATTTACTCTTTGCTGTGAATTGCCATGAACTGGAGTGTGATTTGGTAACGTCCCACTTTTAAGTTGAATTCCTTTGTATGGTTTTTGTTTTCCTGGTGTAAAGTTTAACTGCTTAATGGAAACATACTCATTGTTAGGAAGAGGGGGAAAAAAGTCTTCCTTTCATTTTAATATGCGTTATTACACATTTGGAAGATGTATGTAGCATTGAAGAAAACACAGCATAAAGAGTAAAGCTCATTTAATAATCCATGCCCATATTAAGTTCTGACGGCTATTACAAAATGTTTATTTCTTACATTACATGTACTGTAATAAAATTTTTAGTTTGGGATATGGTGATTTCCATACTTCTCATGACAAAGGGCCATTTTTCTTATCTTTGTGTAAATGACACAATGCAATGTTTATTAAGTCCATAACATCTTTAGTCTCATTTGGTATTTTTTTGTGGTATGTATATATAGTGCCCTTTTATTTCAAGCCACTCTGTTGTGCGGTTAGTTCTCACCTCAGCCACAGGGAGGAAATTGTTACATACATATTGTAGATGAATAATCCAACATACAGGGAGATTAAGGTACTGTGCCTGTGATCACACTGAGAGTTAATGGAAATTAAAATGCACAGCTCTGAGTTCCCAGGCCACTGCTCAGCCCCTGGAGCAATGCCATTTTGCACTATAAATTGTTCCTATAATTTAAAAAATTTATCATGTGTTCATCAATTTGCATATCTGAGTATGAATTACTAACATTAAAATTGGCTACAACTCCTCATCACCCAATTACTAACAAGAAGCACCTAAAAGGTCAAAGTCATGAAAGACCAAAGTAAACAGATGTGTGTGCATCTTTTGCTAAACACCATGCATACAATATAACATGTATTCATAATTTTTTTGATGCTTTGGCTTATTCATAATAGTTGCCTTTGAATTATTAGGAGACATTAAAATTGTATTTAAAAATTATTTTCATATGATTCAGATTTGATGAGATCATCTTTAGACACCAACTAGTAGGGGAAAGTACTTGTACATCTAAGTCAGTAACAAGATATAATTTGTCAACTGAAAATTGGTACAAATCTTTTTTAAAAGCCAGAATATATCAAAAAGTTGTATACATTGTAATATGTATTTAGCACTGACCAAATACATTCTGGTTTTGGAAGTTCTTGATTTTTATGCAATTTGCCACAATTTCTACCTTTCTGCCAGCTGTCATTGTTCTCATTCCTCGTCCTATCGTGGTTCCATTGTTTGGCTTCTCACAGTCAGTCTCAGTGGAGCAATTAACCATATAGCATTAAGAATACTAACTCAGGAAAATTGTCAAAAGAACACGGAAAATTCAGGATCTTTTTTAAAAAGGCTGGCAGTCTCACTGAAAACTGTAATTAAAGTATGTGTGATTCTGCTTGTGTGTTGTTACACAATTCTACTGGTCTAGAGTTACAGAAAATGTGGGCCCCTACGGTGGAGTACAATGGGAAAGCACTTTTATTCTCTAGGCAGTGATAATAAAGCATAACTCCTTGGGGAGGGACTTTTCCCCAATGGTACTCGAACCACCTTCCTTTTAAATGCTGCTAAGTGTGAAATTAGTGTTGTCCCTCAAAGTGCATAAGATTAATTGTCGGTAATTGAACACAGTTTGGGGGCTAATTATATAAAAATTGATATTAAAAGAATACTACCAGATTGATTGAGTTTTACATTTTGCATTTAGTTTTCAAATTACATGAGTTGAAAGGCAGTGGTAAGAAACAATAAAAATCCATTCAAAGCTGCTAAAGCAAATCAAGGTTTACTAGTCCTTTGAAAGACAAATGAGTCAAATGCTGTTATGTAGGGAAAGCAGTAGAAATGATTCTGAAATTAACTATAGAATTAAAATATCAACTGTTCTAAGATTATATGGGTTGCCCACATTTTGTGGAGGTGACCTGGCTCTCTTTGTGCGGCTGACTAGTGAAGGTAGTCTGGCACTGTCCTTTGACAATGTAAGATATGATGATTTGACAAATGAGAAAAAGTGCAGGTCTTCCCTGCCTCCCATTATTCCCAATTTATTTTTAAATCTTCAGCTAAAGATTTCTGCCTCCTGGAGATGGAGTAGATGCTTTTTTCCCTATCCTTCCCACTGAGTACAACTAAAAACCACGAGACTTGTATATAAAGCAAACATAAGGAGACAAAAAGATGGAGAGAAGAAGACAGACTGGCTAGAGACCTGGGGACCAAAGGAAGGACAGACACATTGGTTTTCTTTATGCCTCATATATTCCAGACAAGGTGGTGGAGAATGTCAGAAAACACCAGTAGGTACAGACCATAGAGGTAGAAACCTGTTTTGTCTTGCCAAAAAAGTAAACAAACAAAAACCAAAACACACACACACACACACACACACACACCCAGAAAGAGATAGCCTCGCAGGACAGAAATGCTTAGAAATGACTGCTTTTCTCCAGCAAGCACCACAGGAAAACAAAACAAACAAAAGAAAACAGAACTACAGCTCCTCACCCCTCATCACCTCCAGCAAAGGCCCAGTGGGGAACCTAAACTTCTACCCTTGCCAGGCTCCCCAAAGCACACTAAGCCACAAGATGACAAGATGAGTAGCAGGACACGATGAGTAGAAGGACAAGATGACTAGAAAGTTGAATAAAATGAAAAACACACTCAACAAAATAAAATTAACTTTCTTACAAACAGAAAAAAATAAGGTTTAAGGCTACAAAGAATCCAATCAATGCTATGGAGGCTGTATTTGAGAAGTGTCCCTAGACATCTAAATGACTGTATGAAAAGAGAAACTATGAATTAAAATCTAAATAGTTATAAAGAACAGCCCAAACAGATCAGAAATAATAAGCAAAGATATAAAAAACTTTTCAAGATGTAATAAGAGAACCAGGACATTAACAAAGCTAAACATGTAGCAGGCAAAAATTAGGAATAGAGATTAATAGCTAGACATAGCCTGCTAAGGTTTGATTTTTGCTTTATGTAGGAACTTGTAAGCAATCAGTACAAACACGCACACACACATACACATGTGCTTTTGCTTTAGGAAATAATTAAATTAGATTGGCCTCTGCAAAAATACTCCTGAAATCATTGTTTCACTATATGCTAACTAATTTGGATGTAAGGTTTAAAAAATAAGAAATAAAAATAAAATGAAAATAAAAATAAATAAATATCTGAAGATAATCGAGAAAGTTTCTTAGAACGTCTAGAGAAGAAGAGGAAAGGCAATTTTCTAATAATTTTATAATCAATTAAGTTGTTGTTCATGTGCAATGGCGACAAGAAGACATTCTTAAATACCAAGAGCCACAGAAAATATATCAGCCAGATATAATTTCTGAAAGGTTACTAAAGAATGCGCTTCTAACTGGAAAATGAATCAGTGGTGAGTTGTGTCAGGTAGGGATGAGATATGAGGACAAAAATCAGCTGAGAAAATGACAATAAGTGGAGAAAAGAAAAGTAATCAGGAAGTGGTTTATAGTGTCACAATGGTTAAAAAAAATGGAATAAAAAATGAGAAAATAACATAGTTTTTAACGATGGAACTTGTGACTCCAGATTAAATTAGCAAAACCAGTAAAAGGGAAAAGAGTTTGAGTGGTGAGTGGAATATGGAGCATGAAGTTCCTTGTCTCCCTAAAAAAAAAAGAGTTGTAACTCACTATTTCAATTTTGCTAATAAGATAACTATAGGTTTAGCTTTAAGGCAAATAGTATATTTTAAAACAAGATATTCGTTTCACAAATCATTGAAATATTCAGCACAATGTACCACATATCACAAAGGAGCTGTGCCAATAAACAATTGAAAAATAAACAGCAAAGAACCTAAACATAGAAAAAGCTAAACAATCATGTAAGTTTGGGTAACACTAGCTGTTATAATAAATAATTTCTAACATTTCAGTGCTTTTACACAATAATAGTCGGCGTTTTGCTCACAAAACAACCCAATGTGCATATTAGCAATAGATGACGTGGGGCTTGCTGTACTGGGTCCCTCAGGGAATTAGCTGAAAGGCTCTGACATCTACAGTTTCAAATGTCACCCCAGGCATTGACATCCAGCCAGAAGATGGGAAAAGAGTGAGGGTGGAGAGGACACAGCCGCTTTGCTCGCACGATGACACCCGGAGATTCAATCCTTGGGCTAAATAGCCTTTCTGTACATTATGGGAGAGGAGCACAGATCTTTAGTGAACAGCCCACCGTCTCTAGCACAACCTTATATGTTGGTTTTATGCAACTAAAAAGAAAAGATTCCCAAGTTAGATTCTTTTTTTTTTTAAATCCAGCTATTTTCTGAATAAAAAGGATATGGTTTATATTTAAACAAATAATACAGATAGGCCAAACACAAAGTAAAAGGGACTTAGGTGAAAGAAAAGTGGCAGTGTTCGTTTCCAATGAAGTAGCATTTACAAGATTCACTCCAAAGCGGAGATATTATTGTTTCCCCCTGCTTTTCTTTTCCCCTGTGGATGAGGAAATAAAACGACCAGAATTCAAATGAGAGTGTGCTCGGGACCTCCTCTTTAGACAGGGCTCTGCTTCTTGGCAAGGTAAGCACAGGCTTACTTCTCTCTTGTATCTTTCTAATACTTTCTTGGTACCACCTTGCACTCCTGAAGCTAAACTTCCTGACCTCATATGTTCTCTCATCACACACACCCAACTCTCATTCCAGGCTATTTATTCTTTTGTACCCACCACTTGGTTCACCTTATGCCCTACTTCATCCCTGGTTTCCTCTTTGACTCTCTGGCACCGAGGCCTTTTTTGTTCTAACAGCCGTGGCATCTACTAGGGCTTTTGGCAGTGTCATTCTGTCCTTGTCAAATGATCTCCTTGCTGGTCTTCGACTTCTGATTGCATTCTTTCTGAGCATCCTGTGGACAGACCCCACTGATAGATTTTGGCCCACCCCAGGCTAGTCATCTTACAAGAACTGATGCTGAGTGCCAAATAACAGAGTCAGAATAACAAAATACCTAAGGGGGAAAAGAAATCAATTACAGAGCAAAAAGAGACAAACAGAAAACAATTATGCTAAGATATTTTAACATAGTGTTATTAATCTAGGATGAGGGAACTTGGCTAAAATAAATAAGATCTCAGACGATCAAACAAAATTAGCAGCTTGGAGTTCTAATATTTTGAAAATTATACCACACAGAGGTAATATAACTTTTCTCAGAACACTCTGGAATAATACATAGGCAAGAGTATTTTTTTTTTAATTTGGGGAAAAACGGATAATGAATGAGTTATCAGCCTTACTGTACATGAAAACAATTCTATACTAGGTAAAACAGTAAGATTTCTGGTGTAAAAATAGATAGGTCAATGGAACAGAAAGAGAACCTCTAACTAGAGCGTGTTATATGTAATTATTTAATGTATCATAAGGATTTTACAATTCGATGGGGGAAGACAAGGGCTACCAGGGACTACTTTTTGGATAAGTGATTGGTAACTTAGGAATAGGATCAATTTTGACTTTCACTTTACATCATATATTGGCGTTTTTTAATCTACTTCTCAAAAAACTAAGGACACTCTCAAATATAGGACCAGAAATGAAAGAAAGCAGAAGAGAGAGATGGGATTGAGTGAATAACAATCCCCCCAACATTCATTCACCTAAACTATTCCACTTTCTCATTTTTACAAATTAAGTTTTCATGCAAGATTTTGTTTGAAGAGTTTTTCACCTAAAAGAAAACAAAAGTTTAAAAATTTGCCATATACCAAAAATAAAATAAAATAAAATTTGCCATATATCAAACTATATTCAGAGGGATGAAGTGTTTATTATTGAAAATAAAATACAGACAATTCAAGGGAACACATAATTCACTAGTAGTATTTGAAACAAGTAGAATTTTCCAAATACAGATGCAATGCAATAAAATATAGGAAAGGCTGAGAGATGACTAGATAAAAATTTTAAACTCTTTATTGAGGGAGCACCTGGGTGGCTTAGTCAGTTAAGCGTCTGACTCTTGATTTCAGGCTCAGGTAGTGATCTCATGGTTTGTGGGTTCAAGCCCCTCATCAAACTATGTGCTGATAAGGCAGAGCCTGCTTGGGATTCTCTCTCTGCCCCTCTGCCCCTCTGCCCCTCTGCCCCTTGTGCATGTGCACTCTCTTGCATGCCCTCTCTCTCTACCTCAAAATAAATAAATCAACTTTAAAAAAAAATCAGAATTTCCTTTTTGAAAGAAAATGAGCCACGTCTCTGGGGAGGATTCAGGAGTGTGATAACGCTGCCTCATAGCAAAACCTTCTTTTCCTGCTTTAGGGCTTCCCAGCATGGTGGCTGGCTTCCACCCTACTCACCCTAAAGCAAAGCATGCCGGTGGATAAACTCTGCTCATGTACACAAAGCACACAGTGATTTAGTTTTACTGTCACATTCTTAAACACGAACATTTAAAAAAAGATCACCTGGCATTGAGCAGAGCCTGTAATATGAAAGAGAATGATCACAAAGTATAAACGGAAATAACCATCAAAGATAGAATTCAGGCTAAAGGAAATAAATTAAGAAAAAAATCTAATAATACTTCATGAATATTTCAGAAAATACCGTATTTATAAAATATGAACAGGATGCTATTAAAAGAGGAGGGTCAATCAGAGAACAGGAAAAACTCAGGGAAATTAGAATAGTATAGCTAAACAAAGAACTGCTACGAGCAGACGAGTATATGGGAAAATGAACAGCATCACAAATATGTAAAACGAGCAAATTAACACAAAATGCTTTGCTTTGTTCACTATTAACAACAGCGCAAGAAAATGTTAATAAAAATAATGCTGGGGAGGACACAGTAAAACTCTGCTTGTGGCATTGTATGTTTTTACAACTCTTTGAAAATAATTTGGCAATATGTATATGAAAAGAAACATGAAAACAAAATTTTGGCCTAGTAATTTTGTTTTGTTTCCATCTAGGTGGAAGATAAAAGGAAATTAAAGCAAAATGTAGAAAGAGGTGCCCAAATATGTCATCACAATAGCTGTTCTTGAGTGAACCCTCACTACTCCGCATGCAGTTCTGAAAGATTCACAAAGGATCACTGAGGATGTTTAAAGTCTCTTCCAATAGGTTGCAGAACCTACTCTTAGAAGTGAATTGTTTTGGCTTTTCTTTTCACAATTACTGTGAGATAAAGCTGGTTAATAAAACTTGTTCCTAGAAGAAATAATGCCTGGGATGGGGTTTGAAAGATGAATAAATACTAAACAGACTAAGGAAAGTGAGACTAGCTCTTCTCACCACAGAAAAGCATGAGCAAGTATATTCAAAGTAACATTGTCTAAAGCGCATGAAAAACTATAGGTGGCTTCGAGTTTCTAATGCTTAAACTATTAAGCGGGGAGAGCTGGAGATGAGGCCAGGGAGATGGATAGAGGAGTGCCAGGTCAAGGAGGGTTTTACGATATACCAGGCCAGAAAGTTTTAACATTAGGTAACGAAGAGCCATGAAAAGGTTTAAGCAGAGAAGTGACAATTTCAGATTGTGTTTTGAGACATCACTATTGCCACATGAAAGGGAAAACTATTTCCTTTCTCTATACTCATACATCTCTGGTCATCAAATTTGTGGGGATTTTCCCACACCCAGCAATTTGACTCTCCGGTGGACATGAACTGGGTGTACTACAATTTAGCCCAATTTTGACACTATTTACCTGAAGAGAATGTCATATCCCACAGGTTAAGGGCTCAGTTCTACAAGACTGCCTTCTCTAGAACCACGGCCTTTACACCCCAATTACAAGTTCAGGTTGTCACCTGTACTTTTGAGCTACAGGTTATGAAGTGGGGGTCGCCATGATTTCCTCTTCAGATTCGATCCTTTGCAAGAACGGCTCACAGCACTCAGGAAAGCAGTCCACTTACTAGATTGCTAGTTTATTATAAAAGGGTACAACTCAGGAACAGGTAGATGGAAGAGATGCACAGGCAAGATATACAGGAAGGGGCACGGAGCTTCCATGCCCCGCTGCAGGTATGCCACCCTCGTGGCATCTCACATGCCAGGAAGCTTCTGAACTTCTTCGGTTAGAGGTTTGGTTTTGTTTTGTTTTGTTAACAGTTTTATCACATAGGCTTGACTGATGAAATTGTTCGCCCTTGTGATTTACTCAACCATTCAGCCTCTCTCTCCTCCCTGGAGGTTGACAAGTGAAGCTGAAGTTCCAACCTTCTAATCCCAGAGGTTGGTTCCCTTGGTAACCAGTCCCCATCCTTGGGGACTTGCCAAAAGTCACGTCCTGATCCTAAACCCAGGTGTGGTTGAAAGAAACTTTTTATAAATAACTGAAGACTCTCTTTGCTCCTTGCATCTTTATCACTCTTTCACTTAGGAAACTTCAATGGTTTTAGAAGATCTGTGCCAGGAAGATGTTGAAGACCAAATATACATTTCTTATAAATCACGGTATCACACTATAGATATAACAGGAAAATATGGGAAGGGAGAGGGGTGGGAGATGATGAGTTCAGTTTAGAAGATAGTACATATATGGTTATTATAAAACATCTAACAGGGATATGTCTAGTAGGCAATTGGATATTTAAATATACAGGGGAGGGAACAGGTTAGGGCTGAAGACACACTTTTTGAAGTCATTAGCATCATAAGTAGGAGTTAAAGCCGGGAAAAGGAAATTACTATACACTTCACACAAGAGAGTGTGTAAAAGAAAAAAATAACAGTGAGTGAAAAGTGGAACTTACTGAGGCACCAGTACAAAAGTAGCAGGTAGGAGAAAGAATCCACAAGATGAAGACAGAATGGACAGAGGTGAAAGATGAAAATGAAGTAACAGTAAGATATCAACCAATGGAACAGAGAGTTTCACAAATATATCAGTAGTGGTAATTGGAGTAGGGGGGTTCAATAAGATATTAGGTTGAGGACCAAAAAAAGACTTGGTTGCCTGAAAGTTGTCAGTAGTTTTTCCCCCAGCAGTAGTCTCTGTAGAACCTAACTGCAGGACGTTTGAGTGTTGGAGAGTTAAAGGAAGCGAGAGTCACCCCCTCCTTTTTTAAATACTTATTCATTTTTGAGAGAGAGAATGAGTGGGGAAAGGGCAGAGAGAGATGGGGACAGAGGATCCAAAAGGGGGCTCTGTGCTGATAGCGGCAGCCTGGTGTAGGCTCTAACTCACCAACTGTGAGATCACTACCGGAGCTGAAGTCAGATGCTTAACTGACTGAGCCACCCAGGTGTCCCAAGAGTCACCTCCTCTTTAAGGGCAGCTTATTAACCAGTAAAGGAGAGTGACAGAGGAAGGCAGGGGAGAGTAGAGGGTATGTATGGGGGGAGGAGAGGGGAGTGGCTACTGTAGCTGCTTTGTTCTTTAAGACTTGGGAGACACTTGAATACATTTATGGGATAAAAGAAAAACAAGAGAAAATAAAACATGAAAATAAGAAAGGACAGTATGATCTTGGGGTAGACAGCAAGAATTGAGACATAAAGCAGAGAAAGTAGGGGTCTTCAACAAAAAGAGACTTGAGAAAGGCAAGTGACATGAATGTGGGTATAGATAAACTGGGGGTGGGGGTAGTCAAGGGAGAATAAGCAGAGGTTTCAAACCTCATAGCCTTACTTTTTCTATGAAGTAGGAGGCAAGCTCGTTTGGGTAAGGGAGTTGAAAAATATGGTAAAATATTGTCAGGTTGAAGACTCACGGAGTCCAAACCGGAAAGGGAACTGACAGGGTGCAATTCAAGGGTTGTGGGATGGCGCTGAGGCCCCACAATGGGAAACTGTAAATGTGTAACAGTGCCCATCTGCACGGTCCTGAGGATTCTCTCTGGCTGTTTTCAGCAGCTCAAGTGTAGCAGAGAGTGGTCTGTCACATTGGCCAGGGGGTGATGCTACCGGGAAGATGTGTTACAAGAGTAGTGGTGGAAGAGCTTGGAGAGCAAATAGTTCAGGGGATGATCCGTGTAGTCTAGCCAGGTACATAAATTAGGCCAGAGTGGAGCTAACAGATTAGGGAGACATTGATTAGTCAAGGGAGTTGTATCAAATCAAGAGCAGCTATAGTAAGAGCAGGCCTTTACCCACAGTGAGTTTGTGTTACTATTATTATAGGGAAAAATAATTCTCCAAGGTTTTTAAAGTCCACCATCAATAAGTATGGAAGTACTTTTTATGAATACCCCATCCTGAGATTAAAACATACCATGGGGCGCCTGGGTGGCTCAGTTGGTTAAGCGTCCGACTTCGGCTCAGGTCATGATCTCGCGGTCCGTGAGTTCGAGCCCCGCGTCGGGCTCTGTGCTGACAGCTCAGAGCCTGGAGCCTGTTTCAGATTCTGTGTCTCCCTCTCTCTCTGACCCTCCCCCGTTCATGCTCTGTCTCTCTCTGTCTCATAAATAAATAAACGTTAAAAAAAAATTTTAAACATATCATTTTCAGATTATAGTAAGAAAAGATAACCTAACATCAAATAGAGAATAAAATTTTATGATATAGAAACACCTTTCTAATGTTCATGAACTAGGTTGTCACTTTATTATTTGCTCCAGACCCAAAAAGAAAAAAAAAAAAGAAAAAGAAAAGAAAAAAAAAAGGCTTACTGGCAAATTATTTCAATATTCACCTATGTCCCTCATAGGTGTTCAAGTTATTATAAATATCAAAGTAAATATGTGTAATTTCAAGCACATGCCAACAAGGACTTTTGACTCATGCTAGGTCATGTGTTTGGGGTTTTAACCAAACGGATAGCTGGGAAAATGATAATAATCAATTAAAAGGTGTATGTTAAAACATTTAAAAGTTAACACTTTATTTTTTTTATTTTTTTTAGCGTTTATTTATTTTTGAGACACAGAGAGAGAGACAGAGTATGAACGGGGGAGGGGCAGAGAGAGAGGGAGACACAGAATCTGAAGCAGGCTCCAGGCTCTGAGCCATTAGCCCAGAGCCCAACGCGGGGCTCGAACTCACAGACTGCGAGATCGTGACCTGAGTTGAAGTCGGACGCTTAACCGACTGAGCAACCCAGGTGCCCCTAAAAGTTAACACTTTAATGGCCCCATTCTGGTAGGGAGCAGCCTAAATCGACATGGGCAAATTTTTCACTCAGATGGAATGTCTTCAAGGCTTTTTCCTACTGACCAGAGAATATTTGAAGAGAGTTTATTCATTCATTCAGCAAGCATATTTTGAATATCTAGTATGTACCTTATACTGTGCTAGAGGCTGAAAATCAAAGGTCCCTGTTTGCCTGGGACCTATCCAGTTTTAGCACGGAAGTGCTGCATCCCAGAAAATCCCTATGTTTTGGGCAAATCAAGATCACTCCCCCAAGGTAAATAAAACACAGTACTTGGTCACAGGACTTCCCAGACAATTAACCAATAACTACAATCTGATATAGTAACACAGGTCTACACTTGCTAACCTAAACCCACTGGGGCCAGATGTGTTTCAAAATTCCTCATATTTTAGAAAAGTAGAATTGTGCGTATGCCATATTCCCTGCCAACCCCCTAGTGTGCTCTGGGGAAGTGCTCCCATAATCAACAAGCACATTCCTTTTCTGCAGAGAATCTCATGGGTCAGGTCCCGCCTTCCAATAAATTTTGCACCGAGCGTAAAAGGCTTTTGTTTTGCACAGATTTTTAGATTTCAGAACTGTCGATAAGGGATTATAGTTTTATAAAGAGTGGGCTGTGCACAGTTTGATAGGAAATCACATAGGAGCCAAAAAAGGAGGAGAGGAATTAGGAAGTTCCCCAGTTATGGTGACTCTTGAGCTGAGTTTCAAAGGACAGTGAGCCATTAGCCAGTGCATGAGGAGATAACAGTGTCTAAAATAACAAGACATCCGCCTGTCACCTTCTTAAATTGTTAATCCATTTCATAGATTAATCCTAAATTGGGTCTTCCCTGGGTTTGTCCAGAAAACATTTCACAAGAGCTTCTGTAGTGGAACAATTTACACTTGGATACTTTGCTATCAATTTCCAGTGAAGTCAATGTCATCTATAACTCCTGAGAAAAACTATTGAATATGAAAAGGAATCTTGTTAAGAGGTAGAAAGCTGTGTGAGAAATGATAGAAATCAATACATCTAAGTCATATGCAGATATGGATTAATTAAAACATTATTAAGTCAAACATCAAAGTTTCTTATTACTAGAGTTTAACTGAATCAAAAGGTATTTGTATTACAAGAAAGTTTTGCTCTGAAAGAAAGAACTTTTTAGGGAAAAATGCTTATCTATCATTTTGTGCAGTAGCATTAAGCATTTGCTAGTTCAAATCTAATAAAGCCCTCTCCATGAATGCATCATTAATAAAATCTTCAAAATGGCTTCTCTCAACATTTTCTTTTTGATTTTTCATGATTTAATTAGAAACATCCTTAAAAAGGCTGGTTTTACTACGGCAGTATCACATCTGCATTTTCAGCAGTATGCTGTTTAATCACAATGGGTTATAAAGTGAAACTCCCAGTACTTAGTGTATTATCTAGAAGAACCCACACATTTTGTATTTTTAGTGCCCCTGAGTCATCATCTTATATTTGTTCATCAACATTTTAACTGCCCCTCTTAAAAAAATGTAATTTGATAGTTAATTTTCTAAACTTGTTATTCTTTTATTTCTTTTCAAAGTAATGACATTTCATATGCCTTTGATATATGCTTCATCCTGCACCTGAACCCTTTAACAAGTCAAAAGTTATTTCTCTCTTTTTACCTTATATTATTTTTGCTCTTTTTCTTTAAAGGCTAGATAAGCCTAAATTCTTCAAAGATTTTATGATCATCGGTAAAAATGAATTAGCTATTTTATGCCACATCATTGGATAGTTTTAGACTATATATAAACACTATGGTGGTAGTATGGAAACAGTAGTGTGAGATTAAAGGTCTAGGAAAATTTTATATAGAGAGAGAGGGAGACTATGTAGGTGATTTGGACAGCAGAAAGAATTCAAGTTATTTTCGAGTGAAAGATTTCTTTTTCTAACCAAGAATAATTCTCAAATGTTTCAATATTCAAAGAATGGTGAGAATAAATGTGTGGGTTAAGTGCTGGCTGCCGGTTTGAGAGCTTTTCGTTCATTGTTGTTTGTTGGGAATGGAATCAAACATGTATAAAATGCGTCACAAATTTGCTGGTTAAGAACTAAGGCTGTTTCCCTCCTACCCTCCCTTGTCCCTCTTTCCCCCTCTTTCCTCCCTCCCTTCCTGTCCTCTCTCTCTCTCTCTCCCCCTACCCTCTCTCATCTTTTATTAAATTTCAGAGAAACAGAGGGAACAAGTTAAACATGTATTGTTAATTAGTATAAGCCTCCTTGAAAGCAAGAGCCTGTTCTTAGCATCCTCCGCGGCTCCTAGCACAGTACCTTTCTCATTGTCTGCATTCCTCAGAGTAATAGCTTAGAGCTGGGATTCTTGCCTCCAGCTGATTTCAGTGCTGGTTCTGCCTTACTGGATATGTGACTTTGGGACCTTCTTTTATTCTGAAATAAAGTAATAATCGTAGTGGTAGTATTTCATATATAGTGTTGTATGAATTAAATACGTCAATGAAAACATTTAGAACTTTCTGACACGGTAAGAATTTAAACATTGTTCGTTACTGTTATTATTGTGTCTCTGTTTCATTTTGCCAGAAGGTAAATTCCTTTTTACAAATGAAAAAATTTTAATTTCTATGTAGTTAACACATTCCTTTTCTTTTTAAAGAATTGACTTAATTTACCCAAGCAGTTCTGCTTTAAGAAGTTCATTCATTAACTTATTCTTTTATGCAATAAGTATTATTTCAACACCTGTCATGTTCCAGGAATGGTACTATATTCTGGAGACTTAGGAGTAGGTAAGAAACCTATGGCCCTATTTTCAGCCTTGAGTCACGGAAGGGCTTCCTAGCTAATAAGCAAACTTTACAGTGCAGTGCTATGAAGTGTTATGGTTGGAGTGGTAGGGGGTGGCATGGAGCCAGAGGATGTACACCCAACCCCATGCGGGGAAAGTACCTGGTGGGGAACCCCAGCAGCTGACAGTAATATCATCTTATTGGAGAATGCCATGCCTTGCCACTCTGTAACTCCTAAAACATTCCTCCCTCGTCTTGGCAGGTGTCTACAGATTCACAAATTGGGTTTATTGGATCCCAAAGAAGGACGGGGCCCTCAGGGATTCAAGTACTTAGAAACACTCCAATTGATTTCTATTCAAGAGTCTGGAAGACAATTTGTAGTAAGTCTTAAGCAAAATGGGAAAGACAAGAAACACTGGAATAAAATCTCAGTGCTGTTGCAGCATATCCACATTATAAACAAATTGGTATATCATTCTAATAATGCGTTAAAGAAAAAGATCTTTTGGGTATAGTGCATTTCAAAGAGGTTTATCATAAACAGGACAATTAATCAATGTCACCACCTCCTATTCAGTAATAGCATGCCAGAAAGACCCAAGTATCCTATTTTAAAAGACTTCCAGGTAAGAGGATTCTGTAACAATCCTCGATAACACTTTCTAATGATTATAATGTTAATTATCATCACATTCTTTGGCAAAATTAAGAACTTGAGCTCTCTTACTCTTTTATTTCATTTTCTGCATTTTTCATCCTCAACAGTTCCTATAATTTCTTCTTTCAACTTCTTAGTTCCCCCATATCCCATCCCTTTTCAACACACTGCATCTGGAAAGTATGTGAAACTCATTAAAATAATGCAATAATGAATAAGTTTCAAAGAATAATTCATCGCAAGTAGTATTTGTATTTTAAAGTAAAGAAAGCCTTTAAAAATACAAATTCAATTTTGGAATTTTGAGACAACTGGTGATATATGGCTGTGTGTGTGTGTGTGTGTGTGTGTGTGTGTGTGTGTGTGTGTTGTTTTTTTGTTTTGGGGTTTTTTGCTTTTTTGTGGGGTTTTTTGTTTGTTTGGTTTTGGTTTTTTTGCTGTTCCTTAAATTATGCCACCCTGGATGTCTATTGACTGGTAGCCAGTGCTATTTTTTAGGTGTTTAATTACTAGGATAATTACATTTATATTCCCCATCACTGTATATGTGCTGTCCTGGTTTGAGTGTGTATCATGTGCTGAGAACTCTGTGCTCTGATTATATCTGAGGTATGGGGGAACAAAATGAAAATTGTCCACAATGGGTTTTTAAAGCCAATTGTTACTCTTTATCCATGGCAGAATAATAATAATAATTGTCACCACTTAAATAGTGCCTTTCATCTACAGACCTCAGGGCACTTCAACATTGTTACTTCACATTATTTGAGAGAATTTCTTTTGGAAGACAGGGCAAACTGAGAGACGCATAATACATGGTTAGCTATGCTAATTTTGTTTTCTTTAACAAATGCAAAATAAATAGCCTACTGAAAAGCCAGATAATATCTTGAAGATAAACCCTTCCTAAAGTAGGTTATTCTAAACAGATGTGTTTTGTTTTATATCAATGTTATTTTAAAAAATGTTATTCACACAGACATAAATCCTAGACTTGATTAACTAATACTGATTTTTTTGGCTTCTACTTTATCACAGAAACAGAAACAAGCAAACTTGCTTGCACACAGAAGAAAAAATGGTTTTAGTGAATAATAAAACTACAGATTTTTTAAAGCTTTGCTGCCTTCTAAATTTTATGAGTAAATTTTGTGGAAAGCTGTGTAAATAGAGCATAATTATTTTAAAAATAGAAGTCTTTGTTATTAGTCATCTAACTGTCATGGGTATTCAAAGCACCCTGCTGTATAGACAAAGGATTGGAAAAAAAAAAAGTTACCTGTAGAGAGTTTTTTGCTGTTGAAAGAATAAAAACTAAAGCGGTGGGGTGAACTTTTGGTTTACAGCCGCAACTACAGAAGGCTAAACCTGACTGAGGGAAAATCACTTTAGCCTGATAACCGGATTACTTAGAACAAAAACAGAGAAAATTAAGAACTGAAGAGCAGAAAATTAAGGTGGAATGCAATTTAAAGAGTAAGTAGATGATGTAGGCTTTCATTTTCTTCCCCCCCAGTGTCCAGCTAATTAAAATTACAATCAAAATGAAAGAGTCTAAACTTGTAAATATCTTTAGCTAATGATTTTGTCTTTTTAATCATCTTCACATTCAAAGTCTTCTTTTATTCATTTAGGTCTTTACAATAAAATGAAATTGTTTTTCCCCTGTAAAAATCCTCCTTTAATTTTCCTTATCTGCTTCTCTTTATATTGTATATTCTCTAGTTCCTTTTTCTCTGTCTCTCTTTATGCCGTATTTTTTAAAGGGTTTTCTGTTACTTTGAACAGACTTTAAGAAGGAAAAGTTGAACAGGTGTAGAAGTATTATTTTATTTTAGAATTCAACTGCCAATCCAAATACAACTCTTTGGTTCCCTCACGCAAAAAAGGCATAATTACTCATTACATAACATATACCTTATAAATTTGCACTTTCAAAAACTAAGTGGACTCAATTTTCTTACTAGAAATATTTCTTCATTGCTTTTACCACCAGGAATCTTCTTTAGATTCCCAAGCAAAATTGTAGCTGAAGATGTGGCTGACCCATGAAAATCTTGCTTTATATCTGTGTTTACAAATGTATCGTTCTTCAAACTCTCCTAGAAATAAGTACTTGGGGACCTAGGGAATGGAGAGGCACCTAAGGATCATAACGTCCATAATAGTGGAGCCTTTTACTTAAGTGTCCAGGTTCCATGCCCATTAATTGGGCACCACCATCCGTATGTCTTGTGGAGGACTTGATCCTGAACCTGGAGGTCAGATCTGGGCTTCACGTAGTACGCCATGTCTCTCTTGATCAGTTTCTGCTCCAGCTGCTTAGGTGGTTATTTTCTCTTCTGGCTTGCTAGCTTACAAATACAAGTTAAACCCTGGCCAGTGAAAGTGTGGGCAGTAGCATTCCTGTAGCTTGGGAGCTTGTTGAAAATACAGAATCCCAGGCAGCAAATCAGAAGAACTGATCAGAATCTTCATCTTAATCAGAACCCCAGATATTTTCTGTGCACATTAAAAGTTGAGAAATACTCTTTACAGAATTCATCTCTAAGCAGTCTGAATATATGACTACTCTTTTTTGCCCGGCTGCACTCCTTCAACCCTACCCATTAGTGAAGAACATACAATGTCTAAGGGAGGAAAGGAAAGGATTGGCTTTCATGCCTTGTCAGCATAGTACCTAACCAAGAATGTCATTTCTCATTACCTGGGTCCCTTCCTGATAAGCTGGCTGGAATGCCTCAAGCATGTAGCCCGACTAGGTGGTGATGATGGCATGCCAACTAAGGCCAGCTTGTCACTCCCAATGCCTGTCTTTTATATATGAGACTAGTGTGGGCCAGCCACACCCAAGACCAAGCACAGGGGCAACGAGGGAGTGTATATGAGGGTAGGGATAATGTACTTTCTATAGCCAAGAACGAATGCTCCCAGCAGGCATAGGTACCTCTATATCATCTGTGATATCCAGGTGCACTACCAGGAAATATTTTGTTTTGCAGGTAAGGGAAGAATCTAGCAGTATATTCCCAGAACTCTCCTATACACATTCAGTCCTTAAGCATTTAGGCTGATGCTACCTGGTTTTTATCCTACCTCTCTGGTAACTTATTTTCAGTATCTTTTGATCACCCTTTTTCCTATATCCAACTTAGAAATATTTGAGTTCCTTAAGGCAACTTCTCTTTTCTCATACTGTCTAGACTCCATCTCTATCTAGTCTAGTGGCTTCAATCTATGTGCAAACCATCTATGTGCAAACCACTCCCATTTCTATCTCTAGCCCAGATCTTTCCTCCATGCTTTAAACCCATAAACACAGTGCTCATTTTGCAAGTCACTTGGATATCCCCCAGGTATCTCACTCTCACTATATTCAATACCAAACTTATAATTTTCTTTCACTATTCACTTATTTCTGTGTTCATGAGCCTAGTAAATAAGTCAACTTTGCTTCCATTTATGCCCATCCTACCTCATAGCCAATTAATCAGCAGGGCTTACTGATTCTCTTTCCTTCAGAATCCTTCTATTCTTCCCATCTCCATAATTTCTCCCCCTGTCCAAGTGTCCTCATAGCCTAACCAATTTACTTCAATAGCCTCTCAACTGGCCTTTTCCTATAAACTCTAATGTATTAAAAGCACAACTTAAAAGATAGCCCTAAGAAAGCTCATTTCAGATTATCAGTAGAGACATCCAATGGCCTCATTAGAAGTTAACAAAAGAAATTATCTAACTATCTTCTTAACTAATCATTCCCTGCCTTTACCTGGGCCCTTCTATTATCAACAGGGCAGCTGCTGAGATTTTATATACCAAGAAATGTTATATTCTATACTTAGGGTGGAAATAGAATTTCCTATTCTGAAAATCAGGTTCTAATCATGTCTAATCATGTCAGTCTCCTGCTAAAAATCCCACAAACTCTTCAAACTCTCATAAAATTAAAATTCCTTACACTGACTTTAAGGCATTCTAAGAACGGTCTCCTGCCTCACACATTAGAGTCATTCCTCTCTACAGTTCTATTTGTTATACTTTAATCTCTGGAATGTGCCACATACCTTCTTACCTCATACTGCCACACCTGTATGTATTGTCTTCCTTTCTTTTGCCTTATTAACTCCTATCTATCCTTTAGCTCTCAAATTAATCACTTCCTCTGAGACTTCATTTGATGCACCTCAAATTAGGTCAGATCTAGGATGTATGCTTTTTTACCAACATCTTCTTATCAAAGGCTCCTCCTTTGTAATAGATACCATAATTGTGTTATGCTACATCTGCCTCTCCAGTTAGATCCAAGCTCCATTCTGGTAAAAACTGTTGGTTCTTGTTCACTACTTTAGCTCTAGCAGTAGGTTCCCAACACAGGTAGGTTCTCAATAAATATTTGTGAACA
The DNA here is from genome assembly GCF_027475565.1 of Acinonyx jubatus. Taxonomy (NCBI): domain Eukaryota; kingdom Metazoa; phylum Chordata; class Mammalia; order Carnivora; family Felidae; genus Acinonyx; species Acinonyx jubatus. Next base: position 75,025,517 of record NC_069388.1, on the reverse strand, counting down.
AAGAAATAAAATATGGAAGGAATGAATTAGTAGAGAATGCCGGGTGCTGCTGGGGATGTAGAAGAATCAGCAGAATGAGATTGCTTTGATCTCTATCATCCCACTGATCACCGGACTTGATTTTCCTGATGTGGTCAAATGTCCTCCTTCCCCATTGCTCTCCATGTTAGCCCCACCTAAAGCTAAGGGCTTCACTGGATTCTGAAGTATGGTGTAAATAGAAGTGCACGTGGCCAAGACCTGTTTATAACTCCATGCAGTGGCAGACTCTGAAGTGTTGAATACCCTGATCAGGTAGTAGGGTTAGTCGATACTTTACCAAGTTAGTATAGTATGCCAAGTTGCCAGAATAATTCATGACTAATTATATCAGACTATTGGATGCCTTTTGCTCCATGACACAAGAAAGGTCAAATGAAGGAATGTTCTAACCCTTCTAGTGATGATGTGATGAAGTTCTCCGCAGGGGTTGCCTTCATATGGTATTCTTCCCCATGAGTGATGGCCTGGGTTGAGTTAGTAACCTATGTGATCTACCCACCTAACTTAAATTTTGTTTTTGCGGTTGTTGTTGTTTATCGTCTTATAGCCAGAACAATTTCCACTTTGGCTGCAGTTTGAGGCAGTGTGGGGATGGATCTAACTTTCCCCCATCACTACAGGGCAATAGATTCTGCTCAGAATGGGCGATCCATTCTGTTGCATGTATTTCTCAAATATGTTCAAAGTCTCAATACATTATAAATAATAAGAAAATGGGATATTCACTTTTATGATTGTATTGCACTTGCAAAATAGCACATTCATTTGTATCAGATCATCCTCAGATTTCAGGTTATGTAGCTTATTCACTCATGTTTTCATTAGTAATTTTATGACTCTAACATAACTGAAAATGGGTAAAAGTAAGGCAAAATCTGTGTATGTGTTTGTTCATTCAGCAAATATGTATTTGAGTTCCTATTACGTTCAAGGGACTAGTCCAAGTGCTGTGGATATGGCAGAAATTAAAACAGAAAAAAAAAAATATCCTGTTTATGCAGTCTATTTGCATCTTTGAGAGGGGAGACAGACAAGTGAAATAAACAAGTTAAATTTACAGTTGTTAGAAGATAATAAGTTTAAGGGAAAAATTAATCAGGCTAAGGGATATAGGATGTAGTAGTGGGCTACAATTTTAAATAGAGTTGTCTGAGAGGTCTTATTGAAAAGGTGATATTTGGGCAAAGACTTGAAGATGGGGAGAGAGGGAGAAGCAATGTGGGGAACAAACATTCCAGGAAATGAGAATAATCAATATAAAGACCTGGGACTGGAGCATGCCTGGTGTGGTCAAGGAACAGCAAGAAGGCTAATATGGCTGGAGCAGTGTACAAGGAAAACAGCATAGGATTAGATCACAAAGGAAAAGCAGGTGGCAAGAGAGACCTGTAGGGCCCTGTAAACTATTGTGAGAATTTTGGCTTTTACTTTGATTGAAATTGGGAGCTATCAGAGGGATTTGAGCAGCATGGTGACGTGATGTGATTTCCATTTAAAAAGGATCTTAGGGGCTTCTGTGTTGGGAATAGAGGACCAAGGGTGGGTGCAGGGATCAGTCAGGAGACTAGCTAGAGAACAATTTTTCTAGGCTTTCTGACTAGGCGATTACATGTCTCCAGTGATAGTTCTAAATAAGCTGTGTTAACATTATGAGTTTTAAGTCTTATTTTTCATATAGTGATGGACCTGGTGGAGATAGATTAAAAATAAATTCAATAGGCTCAACATAACTGTTCCTTCCTCTCTAAAAGTTGTAGAGTTTCCTTGTGGAACCTGAGAAATCTTAACCACAGCTCTTTGGCAGATAGAAATAGGGCACTGCTGGGTAAAAAAGTAGCTAGCCATGTCTTATAGAGCATAGAAAGAATCATTTCTTCTTATCATGCTATTCAGATAATTTGGAAACCTGTGATATTCATTCATAAATTCATTACACAGGTATTTCCTTAATTCCTATTATTGCACAGCATAGTTAATCAGTTGTCTTAGGGGATAGAAAAAAATATATACATGTGCCCAGCCTTAAGCAAATAATTTATTTAAAAAATTTTTTTGATGTTTATTTATTTTTGAGGGAGAGAGAGAGAGAGAGTGCATGAGTGAGAGAGGGGCAGAGAGAAAGGGAGACGCAGAATCTGAAGCAGGCTCCAGGCTCTGAGCTGTCAGCACAGAGCCTGATGTAGGGCTCGAACTCATGAACCATGAGATCATGACCTGAGCCGAAGTCAGACCCTCAACCGACTGAGCCACCCAGGTGCCCCAAGCAACTTATTTATGATATAATTAACTTCATGAATATGATTATAATGGAATTAGAATAAATTTTACATAGGGAATCAGACTTACAACCTAACTTAGCATAAGATACCACATATTTATGATATGATTTATGATATGATTTATGGCCTAGTTCCCTAAAATTTTATATTTAAAATTTACTGCAAATTGTGTTTCAACAAATAATTTCAAATAATAATTTCAACAAATAGATTTTGTGCCTAATATGAAAGCAACAGAAATTGATCTTCAGTATAGATATGAGATTGCTCTTGCAAAGTAAAAGAGCAGTTAAAGAGTGTTTAATGCTAGTAGATGAGATTAAAAAAAAATGTTCTTTGGGATGTTTTCTTAAACGTTAAATAAAAACAGAGTCTATAGTAACAACTTAAAGTAGCAACCTGAAGCAATTCAGTCTGAATTTCCAGACTTAAAACTTAAGTCCTAGACACCTTAAAATAGCTAAAATTTGATATAAATGTCAATTTTAATAGAAGCCAAATAATGAAAATGTTTTTACGTGTTGGTCAGTGGCCTATGATTACAATGCTTTGTAATCTCATTTTAGAATTTGATATGATAAAAAATTCCATAATGAGCACCAAACCATGTCATAAAAATTCATGTATGTACAACATATGTATACACACTATAAATATATGTATTTGTATATATATTTAAAAATGAAAGATCATAGCTTAACCTGGGTCTCATGATTCCTCTCCTGGTGCTTTTTCTCACTCATTCGTAAACTCAAAAACAAAGGGATCAGAAGAATTGTCTATCTTGTCGAATATTCCCCTTAATGGAGGTTTCCTCTACATAACCCAGCACAACTGAATAATCTGTTCACAATCTATAAGTGGCCATTTACATTATATTAAATAATCTTTTCTTAAAAAAAAAAAAACTATTATTCTAGATCAGAGTTAAATGATCTCATTTGGAACTAGCTACAGTGGACCAGTTTCTTGGATGCCAGATCATTTTTAGTTCCATATGTATTGTCACTGAATAAATCTTTTAAAATGTAAGGCTCAGAGTCTTTGACACATCCCATAAGATATGGAAGCCTAAAGCAAATAGCACATTATTTTGAGGATTGTTTTTTAAAAAAGATAGTTTATCAAACCCTGACAGTATCTTTTATGAATGAGTAAACAAAGTGTTTTTTTTTTTTCAGGGGAAATATTTTCTGTAACATTATAAAGCAGCATTTGTCAAAACGACATGTGTTTCAACTCAAGGCTTTAGTTTGAAAGAGGACCCCATGAAAAATACTAGTACTGTATTAACACACATTGTTGGTATTAAAATATAAAATACTTTCTGGTGCAAGAACTATTTCATTAACATCATAGATTAATTTATGTTCTCCTCTTTAGTAACAATTTCAGTAATTTTCCACATAATTTTCAATTATGGATGAAATCTCCTCTAAAAATCGATGACTATTATTCCTTCACTAGTATGATCTTTTTATTTTTTCACTGAATTATTGAATTCATTTTATTTTTTATTGAATTTTTATCATTGAAAGGTATAATCTTAATTGCATATTTTTCATGCTTCCCTACTGAATTGCAAGTTGAAGTAAAGCACTCTAAAGGTGTATTTTATTAATTTCTACCCTTCTGAATGTTGTCGCTTGTTCGTTTTTGTTTTTGCTTTTGTTATTTTGAGAGGGAGAGAGCTCAAGTGTGCATGTGGCACAAGAAAGCAGGGGAGGGGCAGAGGGAGAGAGAGAGAGAATCCTAAGCAGGCTCCATGCCAGTGCAGAACTTGATGCAGGGCTCAATCTCAACGACCATGAGATCATGGCTGTGAGATCATGACCTGAGCCAAAATCAAGAGTCGGATGCTTAACTGACTGAGCCACCCAGGTGCCCCACACACTTCTAAGTTTTAAAGTTCACTATTTTTGCCTCCTGGCAAAAAGCCTTTGCAGTAAGATTCCGTTTCTGTTTTCAAAAAACAGAAATACAAAGTTAAAATTCAAACTTTTGCTTTTCATCTCCAAGAAAAATATAAAATTTAGATTTCTTAGTAAAATCTTGGATTTAACAATTCAGAGCCTATCCATATGATCCAAATCAAAGTAAACATTTTAAACATCTCTTTTGTATCAATAAGCTCACTGGTAAATCCACCATGTCCAAGTATAAAAGAAAAGATCGAACACTTGCTAGCAATTTTTTAGTTTGGGTAGGGAAACAGAACAGATGCACATGTAATAAGTGAAAACACTTCCAGAGAAACATCAACAGGTGCAAATTACTATAATACACAGTCTTCAAATAGCACAAAATCAAGATGTAGATTAAGGGTGGATTAAAATTAAGCTGTAATTAGGGTGATTAAAAAAATAGTTTTTGGAGATGAGTTTTGAGCAAGGTTTTGAAAAAGTTGCAACATATGAATTGGCAGATGGGAGCAGGTTTTCCAGTGAGACAAGTAGGCCAAAGACATGGAAAGCAGCAATTGTAGGAAGGGTCAAGAAAATGCTAGTGGCAGAGCAGGGGAGGGTTGCAAGAATATATGCTTTTGACCCAAGTGCTTCTTTAATCTTTTAATCCTCTCTCTTTCAGCCTATCACTTATCACTTCTTTGCCCATTCAGCTTAAACCCTTTGGTGTATCACTGCAGCTACACTGGGTCTGGAACACTCAGTGCCTTGGATCCTGTCCTATTACCACCCAGGCGTGACCAGTTTCAGAAATCAGAGGAAAAATCTTTGCTGCCAAACCTGTGCAGTGGTTGGTAGTGAACTGAATGAAGTTGGTCAAATGTAAGTTTTCTTTCTTCTTTCTTTCTTTCTTTCTTTCTTTCTCTCTCTCTCTCTCTCTTTCTTTCTTTCTTTCTTTCTTTCTTTCTTTCTTTCTTTCTTTTGAGATAGACAAGAATCTCAAGCTACAGCACAGAGCCTGCTTGAGATTGCCTCTCCCTCTCATATGGATAGGCTCTGAATTGTAGTCCTTGGTCTAACAGCGCAGAGCCCAATAAGGGGCTTGAACTCATGAACTGTGAGATCATGACCTGAGCCAAAATCAAAAGTCAGACACTTAATGGACTGAGCCACCCATGCGCCCTGTGACTTATTCTTCTAACGTGACTCACAATTCTGCTCTCACACTGCTTCCTCTTGTGCTGATTCATCATAATCTTAACAACTTTCACGTCAAACTATTTCCTCTATAAAACATATTTGTGGAAATGTTGCCAATGTTGAAAGGTGGAGAATCTTCTCGTGGACAGCAACAGTTCCCCCACTTCCTATCCAACTCTCCCTGTATGCTGTACTTCTAGTTATAGCTACCAGTGAACCCCCAAATTTGGGTCAATTTAGCTTTTTCATCCTTAAATCTAGAACGTTAAAGAAAAACTCATACTTGCTCATGCTGCAGCTATGTATACGTCATCTTTGGCTTCACTTAGGCTTCCAGAGCCATTTGGCAAAAATTCTATACCTCCTGTCTTTTGTGATGTCCTCTCCCATTTTCCATTTTCTCCCTTCTAATTGCCCTCCTCAGGTCTCCTAGCTCAACATTACTCTGTTGAGCAGATCACTGATCAAATACCAAGCCAGGTCATCTTGTCCACTAGATTATTAAGGGGCCTCTCCTTTGGCTGAGTATTTGCTTGAAGCACAAACATTTCCAGGGTCTAGAACTATTATAAGTGATCCACCCCATATATATATAAATATATGCCCATTCCATACATAAGCTTGCTTTTTACCAAACCTTTGATTTTGTTCCTTCCAAATCCTAAAGAATCCACACTATTCATCTCTGTCTAGGAATCAGTATATATCTTGACCTCAGGCCTGATCTTCTTCCATGAAAAGTGTCTAACATGTAAAGCACAAGTTCTGCCTACTAATGTGATTTTTATTCTCTATCGTCCAAGCCAGCAATCTTCTTTCATCTGGTATAGGCATGTTGTGTGGAGCCATCTTTAAGCCAGGATAGTCCACTACCTCCAGTATTTAAACTGGGATGTACATTTGATTTTTACATCATCCATCAATTGCTCATGGGAAACTCCCTCTAGGCTACAGATGTGAGTTTAAGCAAGTATGGCACTTTGCAGAAGGCACAGGAATATAGGATGTGTTCAGTTATTAAATTATTTGTCACCACAGACCTTATGGCTGGGTTCATTGAATAGCACACGGTTCATTATTGACAGCATGAACTAAAGAGAACCCCATAGTCAATTTCCTCCAGAGTTAATGTCAATTCAGGAATGTTTTAACAAAATGTTAGTTACTGAAGAGGCCATGGCCTTTGTCCAAACTTGAGGATCCTTCTCTATATATCTCCTACCTGGAGTTAGCAAGTCCATTCAGTATCTTGGTCTGCTATAAAACGTTCAAAGACAATGAAAGTTTCCAGATCATAATGACCAGTTCACAGTCACTTGCACCGAAACTCTGGACCAGGTACTAAGCTTTCTTTTATTATGGATCCCAATTATAGATAGGTAAAATTTGGATCATCTTGTTAATGGTCAGAGTAAGATATACAAATATGCTGCATCCAAAATTTGGATACCTATTTTGAAAGGAGTATCTTGGAATGCCATAGATCCTTAAGCACCCAGGCCCTTTATCTCTCTCTCTCTCTCTCTCTCTCTCGCTCTCATCTATCCAGTGGGAGAGGGGAGTGGGAAAGGGAGGAGAGAGAGAGAGAGAGAGAGAGAGAGAGAGAGAAGAGAAAATCCCAAGCAGGTTCCATGCTTAGTATGGAGCCTGACACAGTCCTCGATTCCAGAACCCTGGGATGATGACGTGAGCTGAAATAAAGTCAGATGATCAGTGGACTGAGTCACCCAGGCACTGCTTCTCAACTACTCAGGCCCTTTAGTGTCATATCCAAATTGTTATGATTTTTATTTTTATAGAATTTCACACATATGACTTACAAGAGCATCCAGGAACATTTCTATTGTCTGATCTTCATGTCCTATCAGCATGATGTTTTATGGGTTTTGGATCAAATGGATGTACCATTTGGATCCAAAAGGTGACATTCCCAGCAAACTAGATTATAGCATAGAGTCAGAAAGCTGATGTATCCCTGAGGCATAACAATAAAGATTTTTTGGTGCTTATGTCAATGAAAGCAAATTTCTGGTAGTGTCTATAAACTAAAATGGCTAAAAAATGTTTTGGCAAGATTAATAACTGCAGCTAAAAGATAGATTAATTTACTCTAGTGAGGAGAAAAAAAAATGCAACAATAGCCACAACTGGAGTCTCAACTGATTTTGTTTTCAATAATCTGTCATTCACCATGACTCATGCCAAGCCAGCCTATTAAATTAATCGCCAAATCTCACCTTCCAGGAAGCAACCTCCAGGGTTCAGTGCTCCTGTTCACTGTTTTGGCAGGGAAGGAGAGTGCCAAATAGCCTCCACTTGGCGCTTCCCAAAATGATAACCCTTACTTTATAGGTGTAAGAAACTGTGTGGGATGCTGCCAGTTCCCTAAAATATCCATTCCCACAATTCCCTCAGGATCTGAGAAAATGACCCCAAGATGGTTTTGGGAACCCCACTTGGCCTCCCATGGAAAAAAAAACGCAGGGCAGAACTCCACTTATCATGTGGGCTCCATAAGGATCCCAAACCCTAATGAACCTGACTAGAGTAGAATTACAGATCCCCAGTAATCAGTGATAACTTTGAGCCAATATTCAGTATTTTCCGAGTTTCAGTATTTCCCTTTCCTCAATGCACAAGTATTCAGCTTAATGATGGCCAGCCCCATTAGGAAAGACATGGCAAAATGTTACATACAGCAGGATCTTTCCTCATAGGAGCTAGCCTCTCCTTCATTGGGTGATGCTGGGTCTGTGAACCCAAAATTCTCTAGCACACTGACTTCAATGAGACCTCTGTTCACCAGACCTAGAATAGCTTTGGTTAAATAAATCAAGACACACCTTAATTGGCTGTCTTTCTATTTCATTCCTGGGGACCCCATGATTAATTAACCATAGCCAGAGATTTCTGCTCCTAAAGCCATTCCCTGATCCCCGAGTGTAGCATCTGGCTATTAAAACAATACCCACTTTGCTTCAGACTGTTAACAGTCATCACCTGGGCCAGGACTCAGCTGGCTTCTCAACTGAGATCCACTGAGATTGGAATACCATTTTTATTGTAGCTCTTTCCACGAGCATTCTGAGCTCAGACAAAAATAAAAATAAAAAATAAAAGCCAGCAAAGCACTTTTAAATATTTGGGTATTTCCTTTTTTGCTCTCTTCTATTGGCAAGGGAAAGGAGTCTTCAGGGCTCTGGCAGGATATAGAAATAAGACACACGATCCATTTAATCTACTTTGTTACCTCACAAAATCTTTAAATTCTTTCCTCTGTGTTGTGCCAAGGACTTTATAGCCTTTATTTTACCAAAGCAACCAACAGTGGGTTCCTTTTTGCTTTGCCAAACCCAGAAAAACTGCTAAAACTTTTTGAGCTACCGCACTGAATGTAGTATGTTTTATGAATAAACTCATCATAATGAATACAGTTCATTTGTGTTCAGAAAAAAAAAATCTTAGCTTTCCAACACTGGCTACACATTAAAATAATATGAGTTTTTAAAAAATATGATGCTTATTATACCCTCTACTCCCAGACATTTAAATCAGAATCTATGGGTTTAGACCAAGCATCTGCATTTTCTCAAAACCGCGCAAGTGATTTTGAGCCACGGTGAGGTGTGATGCTCGCTGCTACAGAAGTTCTCATTCACCTCCAAGGTTTCTATCACCACCTTTATGCTAATGATGTATATTTATAAATCCTTCTAAGATTGGTCTTCTAAGCTTCAGCCCCCAAACAATATTTCTCTCTTTGCCTCTTCCCCCAATTTTCCAAGACTCTGTAGGCTTATACAATATAAAAGGGATTATCAAATCTTTTTTCTTACCATGTGCGGGGAACTGTGCGAAGATCAAAGTAACCATATTAACCCTTGTCTCTGCTTTCTTTGTGTAGACATTTGATTGCCTATTGTGGGGTTTCTTAACCTCAGCACCATTAACACTTTGGGCTGGGTCATTCTTTGTTGAATGGGCTGTCTTGTGCTTTGTAAGGAATTGAGGACCTTTCTTAGCCTCTACCCACCAGATTCCAGCAGCCTCCTACTCACTCCCTTCTAGATATTGCCAAATGTCACCTGGGAGTCGAAATTGCCCTTAGTTGAGAACCACTGATTTATGGTCATTTTCACATAAACACTTCACAAGAACTTGCATTTTCACATTTGATCTACCGAGGAATAATTTTCTCTTCATTGTTCCTAGTCTTGGATGTTTCTACCATTATCAAGACTTCGCTAACCCAGAGACCCAGTACTCAAAATTCAGTTTCAGATTGCTTTTGAGTGTTATGTTTCCTAGTCTCTTTTTGACTTGAACAGTTTTTCCCCTCCTGTCCACCCCCTTTTTTTCCCATGCTACTGACTAAAGAAATTGGTTTAGTTGTCTTGTGGTATATTTGGCATTCTAGATTTGCCTGATTATTCCATCTTGACTTTATTTAGCTTGCTCCTCTATCCCTGTTTTACCAGTAAACTAGATATTACATCCATTAGATTCGTGTCAGCCAGTTTTGGCGTTGTATTTCATATTGCAGGGTATCAGTTGGCACATAATTAAGGGTGTCCAGCTTCTGGCTAAAGAGTTATCAGGTGGTGATAGCCCTGATTCCACCTTCACGAAGTTGATAATTTTGCATCATGTGATTATTTCACCGTAACTTTTCACATAATGGTTTAGGCACCTATCATTGCTTATTGCCTAAGTCAATTATTTAAACTTAAAAAAATTTAAAATCTATCAGCTCTATTAGTTTCCAGATTAAAACCTGCTAAAAGCTCTGCATTGCCTTTAGGATAAAGCTCAAATGTTTACATCACCACGTGAGACTCCTTCTGATGTGTGTCTTTCCTACTTGCTGAGATCACATCTTGCCATTCCCCATCCTTTACCTGTAAGTACCGCAAGGCAGTTTCTTTAAACATTCTAAGTTTCTTAACATTTCTGTAACTTTTATTCAACTTCCTTGTGGGAGAATTTGTTTCACCTATTTCATGTTTTAGAACTAAGCTAAAGGCAACTATGAAAACTTTCCTGACCCCAGCAAGGTGGAATTGACCACCATTATTTTGTAGTGGTGTGTGTGTGTGTGTGTGTGTGTGTGTGTGTCTGTGTGTCTGTGTGTCTGTGTGTGCGTCTCAAAGCGAGACCTTAATGCACTGTTCTACAAACTGAGTACAAAAATGGCTGCTTATTTTCTTTCCAATTGATTACCTAGAGTATACCTTAAATGCCACACTAGAAAAAAAAAAAGCATTTCCCTCTTTGTTCCCTCCCTGAAATATTCCACAGTTCTAGAGGCTTTCACAGTCCAAAAAAGGGTAATCAGGAAGATATGCTGTGATAGTCATTAGGGCTGTTAAAAAAAAGTATCCAGGTTCTCCTTCTAAACACACAGTGAATATATACTTTTCTGCTCTATTGAAGAAAGAAGTAGCCATGTTATTCGGTTGGACAATGAAATCTAAGTAAAAATGAGGCATTTCCCTTTCTTGGAGAAGACTTTAAGGCCCAGTATTTGATTTGTCCTTCCCTTCCCTATGTGTTAGTGGCTGTGGAAGCATGTGTTGAAATGGAGTCTGCATCAGCCTACGTCCCTGGGTAATGGACATTTCAGTCTGTGTTGGAATGTAGCATGAACAAGAAATAAACTTTATTTGGTGTTCAGCCACTGAGATTTTGGAAGTTTCTGATAGCACTAAGCAATGTAGGTAATTTGGGCTGACGGAAACACTAAGTAGGAAGAGTATAAAGCCTGATGATTCTAGTATGTAAAGCTGGTAACCAAGCCTGGCTGCTGAAGAGTTTTGCTGCACACATCTGTAGAGGAGAGTTTCTCAACCTTGGCATGTTGAACATTTTGGTCTGGAAAAATATTTATTGAAGGAGGCCATCTTATGCATTGTAGGATGTTTAGTAACAGTCCTGGCTTCCAACTATTAGATGCCAGTAGTATCCTCCAGCCCCACTTGTGACAACCAAAATGTCTGCAAGTACCATATGCCCTGGGGGTCAACATTGCCCCAGATGGAAAAATCGCTGCTTTAGGCAATACATATTGGCTTTTGACACAACTCTCTACTCAGGCTGCTAGAGATCTGTGGGAGAGAAATACTACTGTGTCAGAGTTCAGGTCTGCCAGTGTGCCCTTGATGGGTTCCCAGAGTCACAGTTTTTCCATGTTGGCTCTTCCAAGGCCATGGGGCTCAAAACATCTCCCTGTGGCAATCCCAGAGTCCACTTCTTGAGATCCTGCATCTATTATCCTTGGACATCAATAGCATCAGGAATGGGGTAGCTATCACTTTGTGACCCTGAAAAAATATCTAATTTATACATACTCTTTCCAGGACAACAAATGCACCAAGCTCAAAAGGCTCAGCTAACCTGATGCGATAAGAAAAGAAAAGGAAAGAGCAAATTTATGTATAATCAAATGTTAAATGTTCCTACTGAAATTCAGTAGGAATTTGTTACTAGTATGTAGTACCAGGTATTCTTAAATTTTTTTTTAACGTTTTATTTTTATTTTTGAGACAGAGAGAGACAGAGCATGAACGGGGGAGGGGCAGAGAGAGAGGGAGACACAGAACCGGAAGCAGGCTCCAGGCTCTGAGCCATCAGCCCAGAGCCCGATGCGGGGCCGAACTCACAGACCGCGAGATCATGACCTGAGCTGAAGTCGGACTCTAACCGACTGAGCCACCCGGGCGCCCCTGTAGTACCAGGTATTCTTAAAGATACTAAGTTTTACTATACTCCTAAGTGAAAGGAGGCTAAGAAAATGTTTTCAAAGAGAAGTTCAGCATGAAAAACAAAACAAAACAAAGCAAACAAACAAAAAAACCTCTGATTGATAAAATGTTTATCCCATGGTAGTTTTACCAGAGTTATTGAATGCATTTAAATGTGGATTCTTAATCTGCATAATATCACCAGGGTTTTATCATGTATATTAATGGAAAAATAACAGTGGAATAATAATCTAAGTAGAATAATAGTGAAGCCTCCGGGCAGTAGTCTTTACACATTTTCACTCACATATCCCGCAGATTAAATTTTTCATTGCATATATTTTTGCTGACATCTAAAATTTTTTGTTGTAAGTTTAAATAGATCCAAAGGATATCATTTTGGCATGTTGTAAATATTTGACTTTTTACAATAAGGCTGTTATTTCACTTTTTTTAGATGTTCAAATAGAATCGAAATCCTAAGGCAACTTGATACCCACCATATTATAGTAATGAATGCTGTATGCTGGTGTAATACACAAATTTCCCCCATTTCAGTGCCTTAATAAGGTTTATTTCTCCCGCACACATGGTCAATTGGAAGACACTGCAGAAACAGCTTCTTTCCATCTCATGCCTCCACCATTCCTGAGGGCTTTAGAATACTTGGATTCAGTTCACTCTCTCAATAAGGAAAGAGAATGTTGAATCATGCTTAGAAAAGTTTCATGAGCCACCCACTTCCCATTGGTTACAATTCAGTCACCTGGTCACACCAACCTGCAAGAGAGGGTGGAAATGTAGTTAAGCTTTAGGCCCAGGAGACAGAGGAAATGGGTTCGGTGAGCGCATAGAAGTCTCCACTACACTTTACTCTTTTACTCTTCTGATCACCAAATACCTTTTCTCTTCTCACAAGTAAAACGTATGCCCAACCCCCATTCCCAAAGTAGACAGCCCAATGTTTCATCTATCACTGCATTCACCTTCAACTCCAGGATTTCTCAGTAGTCCACATCCTCTCTGTTAGAGTCTGGAGTTTGATTCCTCTGGTCTCTGCCACCACCTCCCCTCCACCCCCCCCCCAACCCCCCACAAAAATACAGATACAAAATACAATGGTGGGCCAGGGACAGGATAAATATAATAAGCTTACCCATTTGGAAAAAAGAATAGAAGTACAAAGCAGTTACTTATTAATAGAGGTTAGGAAATTCTGCAGGGTAAGGGACTATAAGTAGCCCCTGCCCTAGCAGCAGAAAATATTTCTTGATTCGGTTTTCATTTTGCTCATTGGGAAATCCTTTATAGTACATAAAGTTGTATTTGAATAAAATTAGGTTTGTTGAAAATCAACTAAATAAAGTATAAGCCATGACTGTTTCTGGGAACGGATTGCCTCTGAGGTTTTATCTTTGTTGAGTGAAACTGCTTATCCAATGAGTCTATTCAATTTTCTTCTTAATTTACAATTGTTTTCTGGAGTCTCAGGACCTAATTTAGGTTGTGACTTCTAGCAAACTATGCACACTAAGGTAAGGTAAGATACTCTGTTTCAGAAATTTGAATAAGTTTTAAATACAGAAAATAACTTTGACACATTTATATGAAATATAATAGTATAAAATTATAAATATATTATATATATTTATATTAATATATGTCTAGTGAATAAATATTGGTACTCTTAAGAGTCCTAAAAATTTGTGTGATTACATCTGTTATCCCCATTGGTCAGGTTTTCATATGGAGTCCCAGTTATAAAACTTGGACCAGCCAACTTTGACACATGATTATTTGTTTCTTTATGCCTTTTTCATTTCACAAATCTTTTCTTTTGTACCTGTTTTAGGCTCTAAAGGAGAATGAGATTAAAATGAATCCTCCTCAAATGGATTACTTGAATATAACTATAAGAAACAATTTTATACACTTAAGATTTTGAAGAATATTTTAAAAGTTCTGCTAATTTTTGTATAAACTTACAATGTTTTTGTCATTTTCAAATGACTGTATATGTATACAAAATTGCTTTGAATTTTGAACTGATGATATATAATCATTTCTGAATAAGTACCTACAGAAGGGAGATTATCTACATCTAGATAAGGTTTTTAGTTCATAATTTGAACATGAACATCCAAAGGCTGAATCCTCTTGATTCATCAATTAAACTAATAAAACCTTATGTAAAGATGTTTGCTTCAACTCTTTGTTGCTGTTCCTTCTGTACTGAACACAAACTTCATCTCCTGCTGCAATAATTGGTTCACAACGTTCCTACATCATTTCCTGAAAGCATTTATTGTCCAACTAAAAGTGAACACGACTAAACTATCTTAATTGTTGACAAAACAGCAAAAATATCCAATGCCAGTTTTCCACATTAGATTTCGCAAACACAATCTTATTAAGTGGAGTGACAACGTGAATGAGATTTTCAAAGTTTTATTTTCAGATTTATTATTCAGATAATCCACACCTGTGTTTTTGAGCCCATTCACTTTTTAAAAATTTTATTTTATTTTTTATCTATTTTGACAGAGAGAGAGAGAGAGAGAGAGGCAGTGTGAGTGAGGCAGGGAGAGAGAGAGTGAGACAGAGTACCAGAGAGAGAGAGAGAGAGAGAGAGAGAGTGAGTTAGTTCCAAGCAGGCTCCATGCTGTCAGCACAGAGCCCCCTACGGGACTCCATCCCACGAACCATGAGATCATGACGTGAGCTGAAATCAACAGTGCACTCAGCCTACTGAGTCACCCAGGTGCCCTGAGCCCATTTGCTTCCTACAGATACATTTTTGGAATTGCAAAGGACCTTAGAGATCATAATGTGATCTATACGAAGTCAAGCATTTGAAGTTTCTTGACTCTCTTTTCATTATATTGTGCTTCCTCTAACTTAATAGATGATTTTAAGTTGGATAGCATTTACATTTATAAAAATCTTTGCTAATGCTTTCTTTTAAAAAATTCATGGTACTGTTAAGTAATTTGCTTTACATGGAAAAATGAAAGGTCTTTTATCTTTAAAATATCAACTGATTATGTAAGTTCCTTCCTTTTATCTTGACGTTGTTTTGCTCTTTTCACATATCAAGATTTCATACACACTTTTAATGTACCAATACCACACACTCACATATGTCATTTTAATGGCTTTTAACATGCTATCATGTTATATAGTTTGGCCATTTCTAAGTTATTAGGCATTAAGTCGTCTCCTATTTCTATTAACATTTTTGGATTATCTTCTTGGGATATACTCCCATAAGTTGTACTTGTTCAAAAGAAAATAGTTTTTATGTTTTCTGCTGTATATAAGTAGATTGCTTTTTTAGAAACATTTTTCAAATTACACATAATAATAAGCAATGTATAATTATATCTGTTTCCTCATAGACCTGCTAACATTAAGTTTAAATAAGATTTCAAAGAATAAAAAAGGTGTTACTAATTTTTTGATAAAGATACTTTTAAAATGTTTTTGTTATTTTGAAATGACTATATATGTATAAAATTACCTCTAAACTTTTGAATTTTGGTGTGAATTTTAATTTATTTTTATTAATTTAGTTATTTCTTAAAATTTTATAAAATCAGCTATTTCCACATTATGGATAACTCATTACTTGCTCTCCTTTGTCCGTAGATAGAAACAAGCAACACTGAAAGAAATAAAATTGCTATTTTAGCAAATCCTATCCCCATCAACAAAGGATTCTTTAAAGGAATGTGATAAACCACAACTATATCTTTTTTATTTTTCATAGCTGAAGGACATTTTTGGATGAAAAATATACTTGTGATTTCATGGCTTCCTTATTCTACTTGCAGGATATTTCATTACTATGCAGATTACACTAAGTTTCCAAAATATAATTGGTTCCTTATTGTTTATAATGTTACCTATTCATCGGATTTCTTTCTTTCTTTTTTTTCTTTCTTTCTTCCTTCCTTCCATCCCCTTCCTTCCTTCCTTCCTTCCTTCCTTCCTTCCTTCCTTCCTTCCTTCCTTCCTTTCCTTCTGAGAGAGTGAGTTTGAATGAGGGAGAGGGGCAGAGGGAGAGAATCTCAAGCAGGCTCCATGCTCAGCTCAGAGCCCCATACCGGGCTATATTCCATGACCCTGGGATCATGATCTGAGCTGAAATCAAGAGTCAGATGCTCAACCATCTGAGCCACCTAGGAGCCCCTATTCATCTGATTTCTAATCCTTAATGCTTTTATAAATGATGTTCATTTCAGTTAGTCAACAAAATATAAATTAATTTTAGTGCTCTTTGAAAGGAAAAATCATCTTGAAATAAAAAGAAAATACAGGAAAATATACTATTATATCTTTAGAAGTACACATACATGAAAATTTGTCATATAAAGCATATATTTCATTAATAATGCGTTGCCAAGAAAGTACAAATCTTTTTTTGGGGGGAGAGGGCAGGTGTATTTTTCAGTGTTACAGAAATGGAAAGCAGCCCATCTCCACCATTCTCTCCTTTATTCTTACTAACAAATTCCAAACGATATATTTGCCAAAAAAACTACCTGTGTTTCCCAGACCCTTTGCATATGGGATGGCCAATGTGATATAAGACTTGTTCAAGGGACCTCTGTGAAAGCTATCACTGCCCTTCTATCTATTGATGGTTAGGGCTCCAGTAGTGATCTTGAGACCATGATAGAAAAGCCAAGGCAATTTCCGTTCCCTAATATCAGACCCAAATTGCCATTACTCTTTCAGCTTTTTTTTTCCTTTAAAGTTTCTCTTTTTATAATTGAAATGATCTCTGTATTAAGAATGTCTTTTAAATGATGGTTTGACACTAATAAACTATGTGTATTCACATAGCTAATGTCTAAACCTTAAACTATGTGGTGAGGTAACTCTGACGTTGGAACTGTAAAATCTTTGACAATTAATCACTTGATTAGTGCAATGACTTTCAGCTGGTTGCACAGTAGAATCAGGTGTGAAAATAAAACTTCACTAAGTCTAAGTTAATGGTGTTCAAATTTCAGCTTACATTAGAGTCCCTTGTTAAAACACAGAGGTGTTAAACATGTGATTCTTAAAACAGATTGCTGAACTTGTCTCCTAGAATTAAGAGATTCAATTGGTCTGGGGTGACATGGTCTCAGGTGATACTGATGATGCTGGTCCAAGGACCACCCTTTGAGAACCCCTAGTCAAGGCTACAGCCTGGGCATCCATGTAAATAGTTTAACATGATTGTGATGGTTGAATGCAGTATCATCCTTAATGAATGAGTTACATAATTGAGGGAGGGGAGGGTCATATCCCTAAGAAGGTTCTCAAACTTTGCATGCATCATAATCATCTGGAGGGCTTGTTAAAACACACATGGTTAGGCCTTACTCCCAGAGTTTGGGATTCCCTAGATCTGAGACAGAGGGGTGAAAATTTGCATTTCCCAGGTGATACTGCTGCTGATGGTTCTAGACATTTTAAAAACGACTGCTTTAGTGTAATTTGTATCTAACTACCACTGCCATACTCTTGTTTTTCCCTAAGTATCCAGAATATGGTGATAATTGTTGTGAAAGTTTAAGAATCTTCAGGAAGTCAAATTCCATTTTGAGGGCAATAAAGATGGGAGGGAGTACATCTTAGTCATCTTTACATGGCCTGTGGCATATTACAATGATGTTTTGCAAATACTAGGGTTCAAAAATATAATGCATTGAATACTGACGGTGATATCAAACAATTTTGTGGTAAATAGTAGCAAGCTGCTTATTTAATCAGCCCTCAGTAAAAGGAAATGGATAATCACCATTTCTGAGTTAAAAAAAATGTATAGAAAGGGTTATCAAAGAAAAATTAACTTTGTCTCAACAAGTTAATGGGCAATCTTCCCTCACATTTTGCCTTTAGACGTTTGTGAATGCAGTGCACCAAAGCTGAGTGTGATGTTGACTTGAGTTTGGAGATACGTGTGTATATATATTTGTGTGTGTGTGTGTGTGTATACACACACAAATACACAATTGTGCAGTTCTGAAATACAATAGTAATTGACTAAACTTGGTAAACCATAGAGTTACAATGTTGCATGTGATATACTGAATGGATTATAATACATTGTATAGTAATACATACAGAACAATACATTTTTCTGTATGCTGAAGGCATACAAGAGATCCTGTAGAACAGGCCAATAGACTGATTATAGTGAAGAAGGGGAGTTGAGGCAGGTTCAGGGTAAAGGAAATACAATACCCAGACTGTACAAACCATCTTATGCGGTAAGAAATGCAACTCCACAAAGCTGTAGTAGTCTCTCAGTAAAATCAAACAAAATTACCAAAAGGGTTATGGAGACAATCAAGGCTGGAATGCTCTAGTTCAATTACATCTGTGAAAATAACAATCTTCCCTCCTGCCCCCTATTGGGGCCAATGCCATCTCCTGCCGAGCATCTACTGTGGCTGGGCCTGAGTCCAGGTGCCCGAACTAGCCCAAGACCTTCATTTCCCCTCGCGCGGAATCTTCGAGACTTTTTCCCGCCAAAGCGGGTGTTTCCGCCCCTCGGAGCCCAGGGCGCTGGCGTGACTGCGCATGTGCGGGGCGCAGCCAGTGGCTAAACTCCCGGCGGCTCCACGGACGGCGAACCGTGGCGGAGATGGAAGCGAGCCTGTTGCGCCAGTGCCCGCTGCTTCTGCCTCAGAACCGGGCGAAAACCGTGTACGAAGGATTCATTTCAGTTCAGGTACCTGCCCGCTTGTTGCCTGCTCGCTAGTTGGGCCTCCCTCTCGCGGCGCAGCTCCGCCCCTGGAAGTCAGTTACGGGAGCGGTTAGCGGCCCGGACCTGTGGGGATCGAGGGGGGCGGCGCGGGACCGCTTCCTCCGAGTCTAGAGGTTTGAGAACGGCTGCTGTTGTGGGCAAGCCGGCCCCTCGCTACCGCGTCGGTGGCCGGGACGGGCTCGCAGCCAGGGACTTGGCCGGCGGAGCCCCGCGCTGGACCGGAGCGGGGGGCGGGGCGGAGGGCCACGCCCCCTCGCTCAGCTTCCTGAGTTTGGCCTCCCTTTTGACTCGGTGTCTGTCCCACCGTTAACTGTGTTTTTGTTTGTTCGTTTTTTCGCAAATTTTTGCCTACTTCGATTCTAACGCCATTCCCACCCCGCCCGACAAAACCCAAGAAGGTTGGTGCCCGTTCACGAGGAAATCCGTGCTAATTATATTCGTTTTACAGTAAAATAAACAAATTAAAAAATATGTATATATAAGCCTCCTTTTGGCTCCCAGCTTAGTCGTGTGTACCTGAACACCTCCAGCAGCGATATTTTGTACGGAATCTTAACAGAATTCATTACTTCTGAGTGCAAGTGGCTTCTCTTGTGGAGTTTCTTACACATGGTAACACACGTGTACATTTCTGAAGTTTACAGAGTGCTTCCCAAGTACCTTGTTTCACTAATGCTCAGCCCCTTGAGGCACAATTTTTTAAAAAAAGTCATTCTCTCTTCATAGTTAAGTAAGTCAAAGCATGGGAAGGCGGAGAGGTTAAGTTACTTGCCCATGATCACCAGAATTCCTTAAAGCCAGGCTATGTGATTCACCCGTGGATGGATTTTGCTCCTCTGCATTGCACCAAGATACCCTAGGGTAGAATTTTAAGGATAGATTTTTGCTCCCTGACCTTTACACTCATCATGGTACCACCTCTCTGACCACACATATATGTTTTTTTTAAATCTTTTAAAATTAACAGATCCAGCCTGAGGGAAAACTGGTGAAACCACACACAAATTAACCACCTGCAACATTTTTTAATTTTTAATTTTTTTTTTAAAGTTTGTTTATTGAGAGAGAGTGATGGAGCAGTGGAGTGCGAGCAGGGCAACGAAGGGCAGAGAGAGAGAGAGAGAGGGAGAGAGAGAATCCCAAGCAGGCTCCGGAGGTGGGGCTCTGAACTCATCAATAGTGAGATCATGACCTGAGCTGAAATCAAGAGACTGATGCTTAACCAGGCAGTGGGCCCTAACCACCTGCAACTTATAATACGGGTCATGAATAGGTTAAGTGATCAATCCATACCGAACCAGAGGATTTGGTTTGCTATGTGAAATAAGGAGAAATTCCTGAAGAGGAAAGAAACAAAGTGGTCATTTTAAAACAACTTAACATTGAAGCAGAACTGTATTTTCTAAGAAAATATGTATGAATCTTAGGCAAGTTTTCAATTATTTGGACTCCTTTTTATAGAAACACAAATTATGCAATTTTGTCATAATTTAAAATTTAGTGATTAACCAGATAATTTGGAAAAATATCATGGTAATGAATAAAAATTTCTGTTCTCAGAATTATTTTTATTTTCTGAAAGGAAAATGAATAATTGCATTGCTCCACCTTACCTTGATTAATGCTCCATTCAACAATTCTCATCAAAACAGACATTGCCAGTATTAAATGAATGGGATGGAGGTAAAATTTAACTCTTAATTATAGTGATTAAGAGAATGGTTTCACCTTTCAAAAATGTTTGAGTATTGGGTATTTGAAAACTTGATAATTTATTTAACTTTAAAGGGAAGCATATTTCATGCTTTTTTTTTAGTTATAAATGACTTGCAACGTTATATTAGTTTCAGGTGTACAACATAATGATTTGATGTATGTATGTATTGTGAAATGATCACAGTTAAGTCTAGCTGTTCATCTGATTCGCCATATGTAGTTGTAGAATTTTTTTCCTGTGATGAGAACTTTTAAGATTAGTCTCTTTGCAGCTTTCAGATATGCAATAGTATTAACTCTGGTTGCCATGCTGTACGTTACATCCCTTTAACTTTTTTATGACTGGGTGTTTGTGCCTAGAAGGTGCACAACCTTTATCTGTTTGACCTACTTCCCCACTAGCACATATCGGGGCCATATCCTAGAATTATCGTGAAGTTTTGAAGTTTACTCAAAACATATAATAATCTCTCAAAAATACAGAGTTACCAAATTTACTTGCTAAATGAAACTTTTACCCACCCCTCAGAATATTGAGTGTATAACTAATCAATACACTGTAATTAAGGGAAGGTTACAGAGGCTACATATGGATATATTCATTTTTCTTCAAATTCATCGGGATCATCACAGAAAGTAGAGGTTAAATTTCATTATTATTTCTGGAATAAAGGTAATCCACTTTTCCCTTCCCCAGTTGGAAGTACCAGTCTTGAATTACCTAGGTGAAAACATGATTCACTTTTCAGACAATATTTAGAAAAATTGAAGAGATCTTAAGTTACGTTTTTATTAGGAACCATGTTTCCAGCATTTTAGGCACTTTAAGGAAAGTACTTTGTATTATATGTGTCTGTCTGCTAAAGCCTCTTAGAAAATGTGTAAACAAAAAAACAAAACAAAAAAGAGAAAATGTGTAAACATCAGAATTGAGATTAGATGAAATTTACCTGTGACCCTTTGTTGTAGCTACAGTTCTGATTTGTACTTGCCTTAAGCAGCTTACTGAAATCATAACGTAAACAACTTAATTTAACATTGTTTTGTTTGGTGGAGCTGATTTTTGTCTGTTTGTTTTGTATATAATTTCAAACTTACAATAACAAGCATGTATGAAGATTACCCAGATTCTCCATTTTACTTTTGCCCCATTTGATTTATTATTCTGAGTGTGTGTGTGTATATAATATATATATATAATATAATATATATAATATTTTATATATATATGTGGGTGGGTATATATACACATTATTTTTCTGAACAGTTTAAAATTAGGTTGTAGACATAGTGCCTCTTTATTCTTAAATATTTCAGCATATATTTCATGAGAACAAGGATACACTTATATAAATCCACAGTACAGTTACCAAAATCAGGAAATTTAATCATGATGTAATGCCATTATCTGGAGTCCAAATTCAAATTTTGTTGATGTTGCAATTACATATTTTGTAGCCCTTTCCAGCCTCCTAAAAGATACCACATTACATTTAGTTGACATATCTCTTTAATCTGGAATAGTTCCATGGTCTCTTTGCTTTTAATAAATTTGAGAATTTTTAAGTTTATTTATTTTGAAAGAGACAGAGTGTGAGTCAGGGAGGGGCAGAGAGAGAGAGGTTGAGAGCGAGAGAGAAGATCCCAAGCAGGCTCCATACTGTCAGCGCGGAGCCTGATGTGGGCTCGAACCCACAAAACCATGAGTGAGATCATGACCTGAGCCGAAACCAAGGGTTGGACCCTTAACCAAGGGTCGGACGCTTAACCAACTGAGCCACAAGAGTCCGACGCTTAACCGAGAGTGGGACTGAGCCGCCCAGGTGCCCTAAACTTGATGTTGTTTAAGAATACAGTTTGGTTATTAGGCAGAATGTCCCTCAGTTTGGGTTTGACTGATGTTTCCTCATCATTAAATTCAGATCATGTCACTTTGGCAGAGATGACACAGAAAGAATGTTGTGTTATTTTCAGGGCTCATGAAGTTAGCGGGTTTCATTGGTGATGTTACCTCTGATCACCTGTTTAAGATGACATGTGCCAGGTTTTCCTTTTGTAATTCAGAAGTACTTATAGAGAGCTATGAGGCATCAAACTTTCAGGGGTACACACCAGTTTTAGCATCTATTGACTCTTGATTGAACCAGTTAGTACTGTGGTGGTTGCCAAATAAATGATGATTTCCTTTTCTTTTTCTAAAGTTTATTTCTTTTGAGAGAGAGAAAGAGAGACACAGAGTGTGCGTGAGTGGGGCAGGTGCGTGAGTGAGAGAATAACAAGCAGGCTGCACACTGTCTGCATGGAGCCAGATGCAGGGCTCAAACCCGTGAAACCATGAGATCGTAACCTGAGCCGAAATCGAGAGTCGGCCGCTCAATTGACTGAGCCACCCAGGTGCTGCACCAAATGATGCTTTTCTAACTTCACTAGTTTTTCTTTATTGTCATTTTATTATAAGGAGTAGCTTTCTCTTTTTCCCCACTTACTTGTATCAGACGGGACTCATTGGTTTTAAAAATAATTTATTTAATGGATTGTGATCATTACTTATTTTGATGTTTAAATTATCCCAGATTTGGCTATGAGTGCACATTTTTATTGATAAAATTTTTATAGCTCTGCATTATCCTCTTATTACTGTTTTTATAGTACTCTGTATATGCTGACTTACAGTGTTTCATCGTCATAGTTTTTTAGTACTGAAGTTTACTTTGTAGATCCCTTGTACCCAGGAGTTATTTAATAGAAAAGTAAAACATTTTCTCACAGTCTTGTTTTGATTTTTAATTTTGTTATTTCTAGTTCTCTTACACTGTGATTAGATAATCTTTGTAAAAATTATAGCGTGTGAAACTTATTGATCCTTTGTATGTGTATGTGTGTGTGAGAATAAACCCTCTGGCTTTAAGAAGATATTTTAAGAAGATATTATTAGATTGTTCCTTTTCTTTTGAGTGAGCCTTGGTAGTTGTTTCCTTCAAGGAATTTGATTATTTCCTCTAGATTTTTGAATTTATTGTCTTAAATGTTATATTCCATTATTATCCTTTTAATGAATGCTTTTAGGATCTATAATGATGTTCCCTATATTATCTTTTGCTGCATAACTACCTACTACAAATCTTTGTGGCTTAGAACAACAAACATTGTCACATATGCTGTGGATCAGGAATTTGAAAGTTACTTGGGTGGATGGTTCTGGATCAGTGTTCCTCATGAACTTGCAATGAAGATGCTAGCTAGTTTCCCAGTACTCCAAAGGCTTGACTAGAGCTGAAAGATTTGCTTCCAGGATAGCTCATGAACATGGCTGTTGGCTGGAGCCCTCTGTTTTCTGCTGCTTTTGACTGGAGGCCCTCAGTTCCTTACGGCACAGACCTCCATAGTGTCCTCACAACATGGCAGCTAGGTTCCCCTGAGTGACATAACAGACCAAGCAGAAAGCTGCATAGTCCCTTTTTGCCCCTGGCCTCTGATGTTAATACATACTTACTTCTGCTTTATTCAGTTTTTCTAGAAGCAAGTCGTAAATCTAGTCTTTATTCAAATGGAGAGAAATGAGGTACTGACTCTTAAAGGCAGAAATAACTGGATAGAGGCTTATAAATTTTATTGATCTCAGGGCACCTGGGTGGCTCAGTTGGTTAAATGTCTGACTCTTAATTTTGGGTCTGATTCTTGATTTCGCCTCAGGTCATGATCTCACGGTGTGTGAGGTCAGGCCCTGTGTCCAGTGGGCTCTGCGCTGACCGTGCAGAGCCTGCTTCTGATTTTCTCTCTCTCTCTCTGCCCCTCCCCAACTTTCTCGCACACTCTCTCAAAATAAACTTAAAAAAAAATTATTGATCTCTTCAAAGAACCTACTTTTCATTTTACTGATTTTTTTCTCTTATTTTTATGCTTGTGTTTCATTGCTTTCTGTTAAGTTTCCCAATTTCTTCAAGTGGGAGGTTAGCTCCTTGATAATGAGAAGTTTTTTGTCTTATAATATAGATGTTTAGTGTTGTAAATTTTTCTTCAGATGCTACTTTAGCTATGTAAAATCTACTTCATATGTTGTATTTTCATTTTTGTTTTTTCCGTTCAGGATACTTGTTAATTTTTTTCTTTTTTTTTTTTTTTTGCACAGGTTACTTAGAAGAACAATATGTCTTCCTAAATATTTGAGGATTTTCCAGATCTCTTTTTGATACTGATCTATAATTTAGTTTCATATTGGTCACAACATGGTTTTTATGATTTAAACTTTTTAAAATATTTTGGGACTTATGGCATAGAATATGGCCTATGTTGGTAAATGTTATGGCTGTACTTGAAAAGAATATGCATTCTGCTGCTGTTGGGTGGATTGTTCTATAATGTCAGGTCTAGTTGGTTCATAATGCTATTTGAGTTTTTTATATGCTCACTGATTTTCTGTCTGCTTGTTTTATTAATGAAAGGGGGTATTGAAATCTCCTACTATAATTATCGATCAATTTCTGCTTTCATTTCTCAGTTTTTGCTTCATTTATTTTGAAGTCCTTTTATTAGGTACATAAACTTTTAGGATTATTAAGCAATCTTGAACTAATTTTTTTCTTTCCTTTTCTTTTTTTTTTATGATTCTGAAATGATCCTTTTTATCTGTGGTAATCTTTATCCTAGAATCTCTATTTTCTGATATTAGTATAGTGACTCCAGCTTTCTTTTGATTAGTGCTGGCATGGCTTAATGTTTTTCCATTCTTTATTTTATACCTATCTGTGCCTGTATATTTAAAGGGGATTTCTTTTGGGATTTCTTTTCTTCCTAAAGTTATTCCTTTAACATTTCTTGTGGTACATGTCTTGTACTGATAAATTGGCTGTTTTTTGGCTGTTTTATATCTGACATATTGTTTGGCCTTTTGAAAGATACTTTTACTAGGTCTAAAACTCTAGATTGATTTTTTTCCCCCTTTTCGTATTTTACAGATGTTGCTTAACTGTCTTGCATTATTTCCTGTGTGAAATCTCTAGTATTTCTTACTTTTGGTCCTCTAAGTAGTGTGTCATTTTTCTTTGCTTATAGTACGATTTTTGTTTTTTGTCATTAGTTTTTACCAATTAGATTATGATATACCTTGGTGTAGTTTTCTTCATGTTTTTCCTCCACTGGGTTTGATTGTTGAGCTCTTTGGATTTGTGAGTATATATTTTCACTTAATTTGGGAAAAAAAGTCAGTCATTATTTTTTCAAAAATGTTTTTGTCCCTCCCTCTCTTTCCCTTGTATTGGAGACTCAAACTACATGCATATTAGGCCACTATAAAGTTGTTTTATAATTCACTAATGGTTCTGTTCTTTTTTGGTGTTTGTTTTAGGCTCTTTCTCTGTTTTATTTTTAATGTTCTGTGTTTTGAGGTACCCTAAAATCATCTTTTGCAAGGCTTAATCTGCTAATACTGTCTACCATCTCAGACATTGTACTTTTCATTTCTTTGATTTGGGTCATTATCTTTCCTGTTTGTTCTATTTAGCATACTCCTGCTTTTCTCTACCTTCTTGGGTATCTATAATGTAGTTAAAACTGTTGAAGATTTTTTAAGGAATTCTATTATTTGCCATTTTTGTATTTCTCTGGATTTTCATCTTTATTATGAATCTTATTTTCCTGTCTGTCTGCATGCCTGGTATAGTTTGATTGGATGCCAGACACTATGCATTCTAACTATTGTGTGCTAGATAATTTTATTTTCTTAAACATTCTTGATTTGTTCTAAGATGTAGTTAAATTACTTGAAAACAGTTTAATTTTGTCATGGTTTGCTTGTAAGCTTTGTAAGGCAGAACCAAAACAGACTTTAGCCTAGATTTAATTTGGTTCTACTACTGGGGCATTAGTCTTCAGCATGTATATGTGTATATGTATGTATGTATGTACATACATATATATTTTGATGATAACTTTTATAGGACAAGGTTTTCCACTCTTGCTGGTCAGAAACAGGAGTATTCCCAGCCTTGTGTGAGTTCCAAGATTGTTTTGCATGTTCTGTTCTCATGGGTCCTCAGCTTTTGGTGGTTTTCTCACATACGTGCAACTGTCATACTCAGCTGATTACACTGATTCTCTAGGTTTATTCTCTATAGATTTCTTTCTTTTCCACGTATTTCTTTCCTCTTTGATACTGTACCTTGTGAATTATAGGTACCTTTGCCTCCCCCGACTTAACCCCTCTATCTCAGATTGGGGGCAATGTTGGACTCCATTTGGTTCTCCATCCTTGCTGTGTAGCCTGAAAAATCTTCAGAGAGTAAGACTGGACAGCTAAAGAGATTTTCTCATTTGTTTCCCTTCTTGCAAGTATGACTGTCTTTTAGTGTCTATTTGATGTCTGAATATCATCGTTTCATGTATTTTTTTGTCCAGTTTTTACCTAATGTAGAAAGTAAGTCCTGCCACTGTTACTCCATGTTAGCTAGAGGCAGAAATCCTCTTTCAGTGTCTTAAAAGTTGTATTGTTGCTTTTTTAAAATTTTGCTTTGAGAAGTGTGGTGCTACTCTTATTCTGTTTCCCATATACTATTTGAAATTTTTTTTTAATGTTTGTTTATTTTTGACAGAGAGATGGAGCATTAGTGGGGGAGGGGCAGAGAGAGAGGGAGACACAGAATCCAAAGCAGCTCCAAGCTCTGAGCTGTCAGCACAGAGCCCAACGTGGGGCTCAAACTTACAGACCCTGAGATCATGACCTGAGCCAAAGTCGGATGCTCAACCGACTGAGCCACCCAGGCGCCCCTCCCATATACTATTTGATCTTAGCAGTTGTGGACTTTTTATTGTTAAGGTCTGCATATTAAGATAGCTCTTAGAGTGGATCCTTAGAAGTCATTTCTCACATGTTCAGTTGGCTCTTTTCCTTATGTGAATTGCCAGAAAATATACTTGGACTGTAATTTAAAATATTTTTTTCTGCTATCTTATTTTCAAGTTCTCCAGTTCTTTGTGTATTGTATTGTCTTTACCTGTTTCCACTTCAATTGCTTTTTTCTGATGGTTTTTAATTTTTTTCTCATTTGGTGATTTTCTGGCTTTTTGTTTGCCTCTTAAGAAACTTAAAAAATATTTTATTGGAGTAAAGTATACATAACCTTTGCCAGTTTAACCATTTTATTTTAAGTAATCACTACCCCAGCTTGGGGCTTGAACTCACAACCCTGAGATCAAGAGTCATGCAGTCTACCAATTGAGCCATTCAGGCACCCCACCTCTTACGAAATTTTTATTTTGCTCTGTTCTTCCTTGAGCACCTATTAATTTATTCCATTCTGGTATTTTATCTTTTTCTGAAGTAAAATTTTTTTCCTTACAATTTCTGTTCTTGGTTTTTGAATTTCTGAATATTAGTACAAATACTTACTTAATGATAATATAATTCAGTATTGTAATTTGTTTATGCCTGTGTTTTTTGTTTGCACAGGTGATTTGTTATCACTTGAAATGTTTTCTTTCATTCTGGTTTTGACTCCTAGCTTGACATTGATGAAACCAATATCTTGGTGAATTTGGTTGTTGACAATAGTTTATAAAATTCCTAGCTTCAGTATAATTTCTTCTGTAGGTGAAGCAAATTGCAGTTTATTTAGTGGATAATTTTTTAGTAGTGTTGAGGGAGGAGTTGAGTGTTTTTATTTTGTTATATAAGCTCCTCCATTTCTCACTCTTAATTTTTCCTCCTAACATCCATTTTCCAAAGGATGGCTCTACCTGCATTTTTTATCATCTATTCATATATTTCTTTTCCAAGGTGAGCCTCTTGACTTTTGTGTTTATACTAAGCCCCCCTACCCATAGTCAGTGCTCTGATATACCAAACTCTTTATTATTATTTTAACACTTAGTCCAATTCCTCTTCTGTCTTCCATGCTTTTTTTTCTGAACCCCCTAGTTCTTTAAGAGGACTTGCTATGGAAGTCCCAGGGTAGAAGCCACTAGAAAGTGGTTTTTATTTTTCTTCCTAGGTAGCTTGAAGTTTATAGTGTGCTCTCTCTGATTTTTCTGGAGACATGGGATTTTTGTGGTTTTAATTTGTTCCTAATATTGATCTATTTGGGAGGATGAGTGGAGAGATTCAGATTTAGGCAACTCTCTGTACCTTGTTCCCTGCAACCTAGAAGTTCTTCTTGAGAACAATTAACATTTTTTATATGCTTTAACTAAAAAAAGCTAATTTTGAACATTTTCTTGAATCAGAAAAATATTGTGACATGTAACATGGCATTTGACCTTTTAAAATGGCTGGATTTTGCACATAAGGGACTTTGGAATTTTATTCTTTCAGATAACAGATCGGTAGAGTAGTTTTACTATTTTTCATGTAAATTTTGAATTCCAGATTGTTCTTACACCTATGTGTGGGATGTCTATAAAGTTAGGTTAAAGTTACTACATAATATCTTCTAGTGCTTTAATGAAATAGTGAATTATTGTTACTTGACCTTTTGAAAAGGTCAGTAGTACATTTTGTTTCATTTTTTTAAAGGACATTTAAATGTAATGAAAGTCAGAACTGTAATATTATCATGAAAGTAAAGGTTATGGGGTACATTTAATTGTGTTCCTCTAGTTTTGAATCTGCTTTGAGGGAGCCTGTGCTAAAATTCTCATGGTGATTATTTTTCGAGAATTTTATTACTCTTTTTCATTTTATATTGTTGGAGTAAAAGATTATATTTCTGTTTGTCTTTTTCTGCTTACCTTTGCTCAGATCATGTGTATTATCCTATTTAAGATATAAAGTTTAAGCTGCTTACCCATTCACTTTCTCAAGAAAGAAACTGAATGTTTTTCAGAGAACAGTTCTTTCCTAAGAAAGACTCTTGAGTAAAACTTGGTATATTCAAATGTATAGCTTGTGAATATTTAAAATAAATATTAGTGACTTTATTCATTAATGGCACATGAATGTGGGAGAATTAAATATTTTGTTTTATGAAAATATTTCTCTCATGTCTGTATGTTCAGATTATGGAACTAAATACATTTTCATTTTATTAAAATTAGGAAATTGAAAATTAAACAAAGCTGGTAATGTATCAGATGCTCTTATTTTACATTGTGATTTTTTTCTTCCATAATCAAAGCAATTGAAGGAATTTCTTCACAGACTTATTTTCTAAGAAATACTTAAATTTCTTTGTTTACATTAACAATTTCTTAATATTTCTTCTGACATGAGTTGATTCTAAGACTCTTTGTTTTGATTTCCCAGTAATTACAAAGTTTCTGACATTTTTAAGTTATTTTTCCTCAAATGCAATATTTTATTCTATACATTTTAACAAATGTAAAGATTTGGATGAAGTTAATACCTTTTAGAAGATAAAGGAAAAACCTTGCTGTTTCTATGTGATTTTTTTAAGTTTAACTTTTTTTTTTTAACATTAATCAAAAGATGAAAATTTGAGTGAACCTTTTCAATATTTTCCACAGGGACGAGATTTTCACCTTAGAATAGAGTTGCCTGAAGATTTACAAATGAAGAATGCAAGGTGATGTGGTGTTTTGTTATATACATGCATCTTGGTAGGATGGACAGTCATTTAATCTGGTAAAAGCTGATTCTAGCAATTAGTTTTGCCTAAAGTGCTTATTAGCCAACCAGAAATGTTTCCGGTTTTTTCAAATCAGCGTACATTTGTAAATTATTTTCCCTTGTGCTGAAGTACTTTTCAAAGGTAAAACATTAATTCTCTAATTTTTTTTCTCATTAAAGTAGTAAATAGCAATTGTGTAATGTACCTCTTGGTACAGACAGCCCTTCAAGGAGTATCAAGAGATGAGACTGGAAAGTAGGCAGCATCTACAAATCTC
The DNA here is from genome assembly GCF_027475565.1 of Acinonyx jubatus. Taxonomy (NCBI): domain Eukaryota; kingdom Metazoa; phylum Chordata; class Mammalia; order Carnivora; family Felidae; genus Acinonyx; species Acinonyx jubatus. Next base: position 74,995,033 of record NC_069388.1, on the reverse strand, counting down.
ATTTCTGTTCTTAAACATCTCTGGGAGTAGAGTGGACAAAGAATCCAGAGACATTGTTAGTAGAATTGACTGGATTTTGTGACTAATTAGAAGTAGGAGATCGAGGGAAAGAGTTGTGAAGGATGCTTTCCAAGTTCTGGCAACACTAAGCTAGAGAAGAGGTTAAAGTGGAGAAGTAAGAGAGCCATCATTTAGAGATGTTGTCAGGTGTGAAGTATCAAGAGGAGATGTTTAGTGTATTGGCGTTGAAATCAAGTGTGAGACATGCAAGTCACAGTAGGCATGGGATTTGGGCCTGTTAGTATGGATACTTTCCAGTTTCTGCAAGTGTGGGGTGAAAAGAGAAAGCCAATGTTTAAAAGACTTGAGAGTATACCAACATTTACAGGACTGGTAAATAAAGAGGAACTTGGAAGAAGAGTAAGGACTGACCAGAGAAGTAAGAGGAAAATCTGGACGACAATTATCACTAAAGCTATGAAGAGGCTTAATGAGAAAATGGTTCACTGGGTATTGCAGAGGGATCAGGTTAAATATGAATAGGTTTCGTGTAGTGGCAGAAAGCAAATTGTATTGGGTTTGGGAGTGGGTAAGGGAGTAGAAAGAAAACATAAACAGGATAAAGTACATTTGACCCTTGAAGAACCCAGGATTAAGGGGTACCAATCCCTCATGCACTTAAACATTTGCATAAAACTTTTGGCTCTCCCAAAACCGTTGACCAGAAACCTTATCAATAACATGAACACGTTGTTTAACACTTGTATACTGTATGTTGTATGTACTATATGCTGTATTCTTAAAGCAAACTAGAGAGAATGTATTAAGAAAATCATAAGAGGAAGTGGCGTTTATAGTACCGTATGTATATTTATTGAAATAATCTGTAAGTGGACCTGTGCAGTTCAACCAGTGTTGTTCAAATGTCAATTCTATTTTGAAAAAAAGGAGTGGCTAGAAAAGGGTAATGCAGTCAAAGAAGAGTTGTAATGATCTTGTTTTTTTAAGTTGAGATTTCCTTGGGCAAGTTAATATATTAAGTTGAAAAAACTAGCAGAAAATAAAGATATCACAGTAAAGTGATAATGAATTGGTCAACTTGGCAAGGGATGGAACGTACATTTGGAGAAGAAGTTTTCTTGTGGGCAGTTGAATGAACTACTTTGTTATTAAGAGAGGAAATAGGGGGGAAATGGAGGTTAGCAGACCAAAAATGGGAGAGAGTCATGATGTCCTGAAGGGGCTATAATTGGGGAAACTCAGAGGTGCTTCCTACTTCAAGGTAAGGAAAAGCACATCTTAGAAGAGTTACTCATCTAAGCAATATCAAGAGCACATCTGAGGTGAGCCAGTGGATAGACGAACACTAACTTATTACTACTTATATAATTAAAAGTACCTTTTACATTAATCTTTAATTTGAAGATTATATCATTACATATGCTTTCTCAAATACAAGTTCTGTACATTATGATCAAAACTGTTGGTTTTCTTTAACCTAACTTGGAGAAGAATCTAGTTCAATAGCAAATTTTGCTTTGGATATGGTTAAAAAAAAAAAAAAGATTTACTGTTTGCATGTCATTTACTGATTGCAGTTATTTATATTTTGAAATAAAATTAGTCCCGACAGTTTGAAGACAAGACTTTCAACAGTATCAGTGGTAAAAAATTTTATTAACTTGTCAGAATTATATTTATGTCATTCTTTTCTATGTACATGCGTGTTTGTGCTAGCATACAGATAAGTTTTTTCCTTTTAATTCTGAACAATAAAGAAACCATTTTGTTCCATTAAATTTTAGATTATTATGTAGTTGGCAACTGAAAACAATACTTAATGGATACCATCAAATAGTACAACAGGTAAGTCCTTTAAAAAGTTTGTTTTTGGGGCGCCTGGGTGGCGCAGTCGGTTAAGCGTCTGACTTCAGCCAGGTCACGATCTCACGGTCTGTGAGTTAGAGCCCCGTGTCAGGCTCTGGGCTGATGGCTCAGAGCCTGGAGCCTGTTTCCGATTCTGTGTCTCCCTCTCTCTCTGCCCCTCCCTCATTCATGCTCTGTCTCTCTCTGTCCCAAAAATAAATAAACGTTGAAAAAAAAAATTAAAAAAAAAAGTTTGTTTTAAGCAAGGATAAGAAATTACAAAGTTAACTCTTTTTTAGAGGACTGTTTGCAGAACGTTGTAACAAACTGGTTTAATAGTTGCTGACTTTTGTAGGTTTCATTTCTATTAAATATTTTAAGGATCCATGCATTATAGAAAGTGTTTTCTCAGAATCCTCCGTACCTCTCTAGGCAGCATTTGTTCTGAAACTGATTTCCATCCTGGAGACTTGAGGGTCTTCAAATGTATAGCCATCATGCATAGCCATCACTTTTTTGAGAGATTTTTTTGCTGAGACTGAATAGTGGTAGTAAGGAGAAGAAAACCAGGACCCATTTAGGAATTGTAGAGTATCTGTGGCAAAAATGGGATTGTAGTTCTAGGTTAGGAACAGGAAAGGTGTGGTGGAAATCACTTAGGATCATACATACGTACTTAATGAGTGTACATGTAAATACAGCATACATGAGGTATAGACAGGATTAATCATTTTTTTTTAATTGTCATAACTGGAAGTTTGTATTATGGATTACCTACACCTATTTCACCCTCAGCCCCACTGTAGTTATTCTTGATGTTTAGGTTCTGCCTGAAAATTCTTCTAAAAATTAGAGAAACTTAAAAAAAGTCACTGTTACTAAAGAAACCAAAAATAAATGAAATGCCTCTTGTAGAAAAATAAATGTAAGTAGAACTGCATTTCCTTTGATGCTTTATTCATTTGTATGTTTTTCCTGATTTCTGCTATTCCTATATTTTTTCTGTCTTAAAAGCAGGTTATTATCTATGATAACTGACAATGACAGTCACTCTCACATAAAGCATTACCGAACCACAAAGAAATATAGGAGATAAACTATTTGATTTGTAGAATGTAGGCTGTCATTGCTGGCAGCATAATTACTGCAGTTTTTTAAGGGGATATTTAAATTATTTCTCTGTTTTCTTTACACTGCCTCGTCCTCCTCCACTGTGACTATTTATATTGTATACTAGAGTTTAAGAAACGAATCTATTGAGATATTTAAATAGCCTGGAAAAAATTGTTAATAGAGACTAAGTATAATATCTATAATTGTTTTTCTCCTCCAGTTCACCACAAGAGTTCCTAGAAAAAGTCCCAATTACTTATTAATCTCTTTTCTGCCCTCCAGTGGGTCATATACAACCAAGAATTAGTTTTTCTTTGTTTTATTCCAGTATTCCTGTTCTTTCCTTATAGTGTTTTTAACTTTAATAAGTATGGGTTGGGGGATCAGTCTTTTTCTGTGAAGAGTCAGACAGTAAATTTTTCAGGCTTTGGTGGTCCTAAAATATGTCCCAACTACTTAACTTGTAGGGCCATAGCAGCCATGACCAGAGGTAAACGAATGGGTGTGGCTGCATTTCCGTACAACTTTAGTTCTGGAAACAGGTATTGGGCTGCTTCTAGCCTCTAGGCTATCTTTCACAGAAACTTGATACTATTTATTGCTCATTACTAGTAAGCTAACAGGGCACATATTGTATAGAAGATGAGAAAGTCAAAGATTCATTTTACAGATTTGCTCACTCAAAGCTATGTTGTTATTCATATGTCTCATGAATTGTTGAAGTATCTTAGATTATTATTTTTCTTGTCTAAAAGAGTGAACAAATTCACAGATGGGCTTTGTTCAGAACTGCGTGGTGGTACTGCAGTGTATCACAAAAAAGTAACAAAAAATGCAATATTTTGATTTCAAGAAGAGAAGTGATGTAGGGTTTCATCTAAAAGTTACACTTGAGAATTTGCTTTGCTTTCCTTTATTCTGTAGTTATTTTAAGAATCAAAGATTCTAGGAAATAAAATTATAACTCTTAAATATTCAACTTTAGAAGTTATTTCCTTTTTGCCTTTTTGTTACAATGGCTTTATCTTGTTTAAAGATTGACTGCTTTTGAATTAATATGGGTTAGTTGTGAAAAAACAAAATTAACAATTGTAGTTAGTTTTAAGGTCAGGGGCAAAAATAAAAATACAGTATTGATCATTAATTCATCACTCTAATTAGATTTTTTAATTGCATAGATTTGCCTGAATTTTATGTTCTTCTTTTCTTCACTCCTATAACACCTTTGTCTTTCTTCTTTCTTTTTTCTTTCTTTGTTTCCTTTGTTTTCTTTTCTTTCTTTCTTTCATAATGATGTGGTTTGGCAGATTTGCTAAACTTGACCAGTAGTCGGTGCTGAAGGAACTAAGGTGTGTGGGATTTTAAGTACAATTCAGTGTATCTCACCAAAATAGATTTGAGGGCTTTAATTACTCTTTCAAAATGAAATTGGTAGACATAGTAGAGATGGTTATAAGTACTTTAATTGTTATGCTTTTAAGATGTAGATACATTTAATATTTTTTTCATTCACATGGACCTGTACTTTAGTTCAATTTCAGTATATGGAATATTCATTGTACAAATGAAATTAATTAGAAATGTTTTAATCTAGAGAATGCAGCACTCTCCTGATCTAATGAGCTTTCTGATGGAGTTGAAGATGGTTTTGGTAAGAATTTGTTTTCTAGTGCTGTTACCATATTCTATAAATCTTGATGTTTTAAAAAATTCCTTTAAAAACTAACATCATTGGAATTTAAAACTTCTCAACTCCCAGTCACTTAATGTTTTATTTTACTGTGTGTGTAAATGTGGGTGATGCTTTTTTTGAATTGCGTGAGGAACAGAAATGTGTACAGGAACCAATTTGACTGTGTCATAAAATGGGTACATTTGACACTAGTCTTAGGTGGTGAAGAAATAAATTCTCTGACAAACCAGGAGTAAGTACATTTTAACATCTATGAAGAGATAGTCACACCTAAAGATATATGTATAAATTTGTATATAGCTGCAGATTTCTGAAGAACTTCTTAGGCTTATTACATAAATATACTTACATATAGTAATTGATTATTCTGTTAATCAATTATGCATAAAATACTTTTTAGTTTATCCTATGGACATTGTATTATTTAAAAAATTGTTATGCAAGTTTTCAACATAAGCAGAAGAGGGAAGACTGCATAGTGAAAACTGATGGGTCCATGACCTGACATTTTGTCATTTTTCCCCCTACTCTTTAAGGAGAAAGGGACTAGAGTATTTTTAAGGAAATCCTGGACATTGTATTCATCCCTCCATGAATATATTGGTGTATATATACTTCTAACAGCTAAGTGTTTTTTTAAATGTTGTTAAATATACTATTATAACCCTGACAAAGTTAGTGGTAATTTCTTTTGGCTTCTCTGTATCTGCATGAGAATAAGGTCCACACATTATATGTGTTGATATGTCTCCTAAGTCTCTTAATTTCTAGCAGCATTTCATCTTTCCCCCATGCTTTTTTTTTTCTTCATGCCATTTACTTGTTAAATAAACTAGATCATGTGTCCTATAACATTTCTTGCATTCTGGATTTGGTTTATTAGATATTCATGGTGTCTTTTAACATAGTCTTCTGCCTTTTTTTGTAATTCAGTCTCAACAGAGTTGGGTTCATTTTCTGGTAAGAATACTTTGTGCTGTGTACTTAGATTGCATGAGGGAGGCACATAGTATCTGATAATTCCTCTTTTAGTAAAGTTAAGATTGATCAATAGATTTAGATCCATTGAATATAAAGTTTCATATCAACCTGTCACCTAATGGTTTTAGCATCCAATGATAATCATTGCAGATGGTGATTTAAAAAATTCTGTCATCTACATTTATTATCTGGAGGTCTGTAGAGAAGAACTTCCCTTCATCAGTTATTTGGTTAATTTGAGGTATAGCTCATACTGGAGAAATAGGTTAAGTGCTTGTTTCTTTTCCCCTTTTTTTAAAAAAAAATCAATTTTTAGAGTAATGAGTTAGTGCCTAGCAACTGTCAAAGGGAACTAATGATTTTTTTTTAGTAGCATTAAGAACTCATGGACTTTTATATATTGACTTTAGTCCATTGCAATCACTATACCTTTTGATGCTTAAATTGTTATCATTTTTGGTCAGTGTATCCCCCTTCATCTCGGCTTTTTAGTTCTTTTAACACAGCCCAAACTTTGCTTTCTGACACCAGTTGCCCCAGTTTAATTTACTCATCCTTTTGCAGAACTATAATCAGTTACTTCTCTGAAGAGCCATGGTTTCTTTATAGGAGATGGTGTTTGGATGCCACAGATCTAGAAACTGGAGTGTTCATTGCTATTACTGCTAGGTCTTGTCAGTGGACAAAAACTAGGAAAAAATACTGTTTAGAAAGAGTAATTTATCATGAATTCATATTGATATTTCCAAGTCAAATTTGGCATTATAGCATTTTTACTTTGATATTCATGCTTGTGTTTCTTTTACTCTGAAAATCTTGGTTTCTAATATTAACATAATTATTTTTTGTTATGTTTTACTTGTTATGTTTTACTTATGCTTTCCTTATATCTCTATATTTATATTTGTCTTACAAAATTATAGTACCAATGTATTGGTACTAACAACAAGCAGTTTATTTTTTTGTAGTTCTTTTTGTTTTTTATTCTTAGTAGCATTTGCCACATACTAAGAGCTTAGTTGCCAGTTGTTCTGAGTCCTTTTTTCAATCCTCCTAACAAGCCTCTGAGGTAGGGCTTTGATCAAATGTTTGGGATCAGAATAGATTATAGTCAGTTTCTAAAGTTGGACTTATAAATTCATAAACCCTAATAAGAATTATCAATATTGATTATGAATTTCATCAAAGGCCAAAATATGATAAACTTAAAAAAGATGAGGTGAAGATGTGAAGCATATTTTGGTTTATCCTTGACATTGCAAAAAAAAGTCTGTAAGGTTTTTTTTTTTTTTTAAATCTTTTTAGCATACTTTAAAAAAATGGTACAAATAAAAGGACTAAGGGACCAAGGTAAAACTATATATACTGTGTCCCATTAAGCTCTTATTACTAAAGCTAACTAGGTTGTAAGAACAGCTCTATTGGTCATTTAATTTTGAAGAAACTTACTGGTTTAAAATGTTGACATTGATCTCTGATTAACAATATTCTATTTAGTACATTTGTTACCGTGTTTCTCAATAAAATGACTTGCTGTATTTTAGCTTTCTAAAGAAATTGACAGATTGGTGATACTATTGCACATTTATGAACAGTATACCTAAGAAAATAAGAATTGCATTAGTTTATTTGTTGGGCTGTGTTGTCGGTAATAGGGTTCCTATAACATAATCACCAATGAAATTGTTGAGGATGATGTTCAAATGAAATGTGTAGTTATTGAACCTTTTCAGGAAATTGGTATATCTCCACAGTTTCCTAGTAATAACTAGGCATATAGGGGAGTTCAGTATATATTTAATGTGTGAGCATTTACCTGTGTTTTAATAGAACTCTGATGTGGGTAGGTTTTTTTTTTTTTTTTTTTTTTTTTATTCCTCTTTAGGGCTTAGTCACTAAGCAGCTAAGACCTTAAAATAGGAAATGGTAAAGTTAGAGTTTAAAACCTTTGTAAAGCTTGTGCTCTTTCTACCATGTGTCTTGCCTCTTCTCCACAAAGAATGCTTTGCTTCTCTGACTTAGACCTTTTTCTTGTTGTGGTTCTGGAATAGGAGTAACTTGTCTGATTCAAGGTAGAAGGTAGAGTTTACAAATGTCATAAACCTAGGATTAAAATACATCTTTAAGTTTATTAGAGCACGCATGAGCTGGGGGAGGAGAAGACAGAGAGAGAGAGACAGGAGAGAGAGAATTCCGAGCAGGCTCTGCGGTGTCAGCCTGGAGCCCTATGCGGGGCTTGAACTCAGGAACCAAGAGATCATGACCTGAGCCGAAATCAAGAGTTGGACGCTTAACCGACTGAGCCACCCAGGTGCCCCCCAAATACATTTTTATTATCATCCAAACTTATTTTTACCTTCAATGTATGTGGATAGCAGTATTTAATATTTCTGGATTTAAAAAAAAACTTCAAAAGAATTACTGAAGCTGTTTAATATATATGTATAGGAACTACACTGACTTGTTTTTGTAATAACAGGATAATCTTAATAGTAAAAATTTATTTTTATGGATCATCAGGCAACTTACAGATAACGTTAGGTATTTAGTTCATTAAAAAAGCAGGATACTTCTTGTCTAATTAAATCCAAATTGACATTTTGGGCTTTACAAACCTGCTTTCAAAGTTTTGTTGTTATTGTTTGTTTTTGCTTGTTTCTATCCTAAAGCAGATTTAGAACTGTGTTAATTTCAGTTAATAGTCCTGATTTTGAAATACTGTTTTTGAAATACTGTTGTGTAAAATCTATTCTTTCTGGTATTGTCTCAATTTAATAGTATTCTTTCCTTGTTTAAAAAAGTGTAAGAACTTTATATATGAATAAAACTTAACACCTTTTATTAGGGTTGTAGAAACATGATTTTTATACTTGTTCTCGTCTGGTTTTATTATTTATTATATCTGACTTCTTTTTTAATTTATTTTTTTATGATCTCTTGATAATCCAGACCATATGTACATCTGTAATTTGCAAGATACATATATTTTCACTTTCCAAATGAGATATTTGTCTAGGTCAGCACCTCTGAAGTAATTGATAATATTCAGCCCTAGCAATTCTAATGATGTTAGTATTGCTTGCAAAAAAAAATCTTAGTTTTTTTGAGGGTACATAAACCATCTTGAAGATATCATGGGTGGGCCTAGCAGGGAAAGGAACTGTGATCTAGCCAGATAGATGAAAAAAACACTTAACCTGGTCTGGGAATAATACAGAATGTTAAGTCAGTGAAAGAAAGTAGCAGGTGAATATTTACTGTAATAAAGGAATTTTGTTTGTAAGGGTGTGATTCAGTTCAAGCTTTTCTTAAAGGTACATGTTTCTATCAAAACTTCTATCCACAGGAATAGAAAAATGGTGAAGCCTTGTTTTTTGTTTTTATCTTTTAACTCTTATCTCTGATAAGCATAGTAGTCTAGGAAAAAATTTGATGTTTCAGTGGTAAAATAATTGATATTTTCACATAACATTCTGTGCAGTCCTTCAACTTTTTCAGGTTTCTTTATAGGAGACTGGGAGTGATTCAGCTGGAATTTCTATGAAAGTAATGGACACTTTGGTTAGCCACAAAGGAAATTTTGAAATTGTTTTGTAATCAGGTACTAACAATTCACTGTCTAGCATTCCACAGCAGATTCAAGTTTTTTCTTTTACGCAGGAAGTTGCTTTAAAGAAGAAACAGGAGTTGTGTCCACCACCTCCTCCTCCCCAGTTCTACTCAAGCCTTATTGAAGAGATAGGAATTCTTGGTTGGGACAAGTAGGTCTATTTTAAAATACTTCAGAAGTTTTTTTTTTTTTTTCCACATTTCAGTCAATGTATTTTCAGTTTTAGCAATTTATACCCTTTTTAGTCAAAGTATTTGATTATAATTAGGGCAACCGATCATTACTGTGGCTATGAATTAAAGGGATATCATGTTTAACAAACTGATCTACAAGGTAAAATACTAAATATGATTTGGAAAAAAAATAACATTTTTATATACAAAATAAGATGTTACCATATTTTTATTGAATATAAATGTGTTACTGTTTTAGTTTTGTTGAGGTATAGACAAAGATTATAATATTTTTAATGTGTACAATATGATCATTTTGATTTATATGCATATTGTGGAAGAATTCCTATAAACTCGTTAACATCTCCATCACCGCACATATTTGCTTTTTTTCCTGATATTTTTTGGGCCATTGTTCTTGTGGCTGTTATGGAAGAGAGACTTTTAGGAACTTCTCACTGCCATTGTCCCTGACATCACTCAATATATTTACTGCCATTTTCACTGATAGCTTGCTGTATGTTTTCTGTTTGTCTCACCCATTTTGTGTTTTTCTCTCCCATCTGCTTTCATCTGCCTTTATTTGAAATAATGAAGAATTTTATTAGTTTTTATTCTATTAAATTTTTATACATTCTTTTACTGTTCTTCTAGAATTACCTTAGAAATTACAACATACATATAGCAAAATATACATTGTTACTGTTACCAATTTTCTTATAAATCTCCTTAATGTGTTTTCTCATTTCTTTACATGTTGTATTATTGTTATCATACATTTTAATTCTCTATTTAAAATTGGCAAGCTTTAAAAAAAATTTTTTTTTTGAGGGAGTATGTGCATGAGCTGGGGAGGAATAGATGGGGGCGTGGTGGTAGGGGGAGGAAGGAAGGGAGAGACTTTTAAGCAGGCTCTAATCCCAGCGTGGAGCCTAATGTGGGGCTCTAACTCACAATTGTGAGATCATGACTTGAACTAAAATCAAGAGTCAGATGCTTAACTGACTGAGCCACCCAAGCGTCCCCCCCACCCCCCAAGTTGGCAAGCTTTGTGATTCTATTTAAAGTCAGTATACATATATTTGTGTGTATATATGTGTCCCAGAAACAATGATTTCTCCCAGTGTTCTTCACTCTTTCCTGCATTTCTGTCCTTCTGTCTGGAATCTTTTTCTTCCTGACACAAGACTTTTTTTAATATTTTTTTTGAGATATAATTGACACATAATACTAGTTTTAAGTAGACAACATAGTGATTTGATAGATGTATATATCATGAAATGATCACAACAATAAGGCTAGCCAACATCCACCATCACACATACTTACACAATTTTTTTCTTGTGAGGAGAGCTTTCAAGACTTACTTTCGGGGCACCTGGGTGGCTCAGTCAGTTGAGCATCTCTTAATTTTGTCTTAGGTCATGATCTTAGGGTTCATGAGATGGGGTCCCATGCTATTAGTGCGGAGCTTGCCTGGGATTCTCTCTCTCCTCCCTCTGCCCCTACCCCGCTCATGTTCACTCTCTCTCTTTCTCTTTCTCAAAATAAAATAAACATTAAAAAAAATTTAGTCTCTTAGCAACTTCCAAATATATAATACAGTATTAATTATAGTCACTGTGCTTTACATAATTGGAACTTTGTATCATTTTACCACCTTCACTCATTTCACCTCTGCCTCTGGCAACCACCAGTGCATTCTCTGTATTTGAGTTCTGTTTTTTTCTTTTATTTTGCTTTTTCTTTTTTTAAAGATTCCATGTACAAGTGAGGTCATGTAGTATTTCTTTCCTCTGTCTGACTTGTTTTACTTAGCATAATGCCCTGAAGGTCCATCTGTGGTGTCACAATAGCAAGATGTCCTTTTTTGTGGCCGAATAGTATTTCATTGTATATTTGGTGTATATAATTATACCAAATTTTCTTTCTCCATTCATGATGTTAGTGGATACTTAGGTTGTTTCCATGTCATGGCTACGGTAAGTATTGCTGCAGTGAACTTGGGGATGCAGCTATCTCTTCAACATTGTGATTTTGTTTTCTTTGGATGTATACCCAGAAATGGAATTGCTGGACCATATGGCAGTTCTATTTTTAATTTTAGAATGTGTACAGATTTATAATTGCTGTATCTTCCTGTGGTTTTTCGTTTTTATCATTAAATGTTTCTTTTAGTTTCTGGTAATACTTATTCCCTTAATGTCTACTTTGTTAGATATTAATATAAGATTTCAGTGCTTTATTAAAACTCTTTTTCCCTGTTTTCTTACATAGTTGTTTAAAAATACTTTTCTACTAACTCTCATAATCTAGATCCACCAGAGTTTGTTTTTAATTTTTTTTTTCTTACAGTTTTCAGTCATATAGTTAGTCCTGGGTCTTGGCATTCCTAGTACTTTTTTTTTTTTTTCCTTCTCTTTTTTCCAAATTGTCTGTCTGCTTTCTTCCTTTTTAGAGCAGTTTAGGTTCACAGCAAAACTGAGAAGAAGGTACAGGGATTCTTCTTGTACTTTTTGCCCCTATGTATGTGTAGACTGCCCTGTTATTCCCCACACCAAGGTGCTACATTTGTGATAATGGATCAGCTTCTATCCACACATTGTTGTCACCCCAAAACCATACTTTACATTGGGGTTTACTCTTAGGCATGTACATCTTATGGTTTTGGACAAATGTTTAATGACCTGTATTTCCTCTGTGCTCCAAGTATCCATCCCTGCCTTCTTATCCCCTAACCTCTAGCAGCCACTGATCTTTTTACTGTCTCCACAGCTTTGGATTTTCCAGAATGCCTATAGTTGGAATCCTACAGTATGTAGCCTTTTCAGATTGGCTTCTTTTAGTTAGTAATATGTGTTTAAATTTCTTCTTAGTCTTTTCATGGCCTGTTAGTTCATTTGTTTTTACCACTGAATATAATTCCATTATCTGGATATACCAATTTTATTGATCCATTAAGTTAGTAAAGGACATCTTGGTTGCATCCAAGTTTTGGCATTACTAATAAAGCTGCTATAGACATCTGCATGTAGGTTTTCATGTTTGTTTTTTTTTTCTTTTTTCATCTATATTGGTAAATACCTGGACCTGCTACTTTTTTTTCTTAAGTTTTTATTTAAATTCCAGTTAACATACAGTAGTATGTTAGTTATGTTAGTTAGTATGTTAATTAGTTTCAGGTGTACAATATAATGATTCAGTACTTCCATACACCATGGGGTGCTTATCACAATCAGTGCACTCCTTAATCCCACCCACCTCCCCTCTGGTAACCATCAGTTTGTTCTCTGTAGTTAAGAGCCTGTTTCTTGGTTTGCTTCTTTTTTTTATTTTTAATGTTTTTGCTCATTTTTTTAATTCCACATGAGTGAAATCATATGGAATTGGTCTTTCTCTGATTCTTCTATTTCACTTAGCTAATACTGTCTAGTTCCATCCATGTCATTGCAAATGGTAAGATTTTATTCTTTTTTATGGCTGGATAATATTCCATTGTATATATACCACATCTTCCTTAACCATTCATCAGTCAGTAGACACTTGGGCTGTTTCCATAATCTGGCTATTGATGACAATGGTGCTATAAACATTGGGGTGCATGTATCCCTTTGAATCAGTATTTTTGTATCCTTTGGGTAAATACCTAGTAGTGTAATTGCTGGGTGTAGGGTAGTTCTATTTTTAACTTTTTGAGGAACCTCCATACTGTTTTCCAGAGTGACTGCACTAGTTTGTCTTCCCACCAACAATGTAAGAGGGCTCCCCTTTCTCCCCCCTCCTCCCCAATACCTGTTGTTTCTTGTGTTGTTGATTGTAGTCATTTTGACAGGGGTGAGGCGGTATGCCATTGTGGTTTTGATTTGTATTTTTCCCTGATGATGAGTCATGTTGAGAATCTTTTCATGTGGGCCCAATACTTTTTTTTTTTTTTAACAATAAAGAGTAAAGGGTTTTTCTTTATTTTCACAATAGAATGGCTTGAATACTCTATAACAACAACAAAAATGTAAAACCTGAAATTTCCTGGTCTCTACTCAATAAGATGACTACTTTTTCTTAAAAAAACAAAAAACAAAAAACAAAAACTGGTAAAAGGGGAGAAGTGAAGAAATGAACTTAATTTGCACATATTTTAGTTAATGCACCTTTTCTCACTGACTGTTGCTGGCTGTTCTTCAGTATTTGCCCTTGTTCATTAAGGCTAAGTGCTATGCCTGATAATCTTTTGCTGAGTGTTAGAAGTTGTGTATAAAAAAGTTGAGAGGCTCTAGATGAGGATATTTTCTTTGACGAAGTGTTTACTTTTATTTGCTAAGAAATAGAGTGGGGGCAGGTTACTGTAATCCTGCTAGAGACTGAACTGGTTCAGGTTGGGTTATATAGTCTTTGTAAGATTCACTGTAGTACGTACTGTTCCCCTCTCTCTCCTAAGCTAGAAGTCTTCAGAACTTTCCAGCGGGAGCTAGGTGTGTTCATTGGAATTTCTCCCTTGGTAGATCCTAAACTCTTATGTGTGTCCTTTTTTTTTTTTTTTTTTTCCACTCATTTTTGAAAGACAGAATCCAAAGTAGGCTCCAGGCTCTAGGCACAGAGCCCAATGCAGAACTTGGACCCATGAACCACGAGATCATGATCTGAGCCGAAGTCGGGTGCTTAACCGACTGAATCACCCAGGCACCCTTTATATGTGTCTTTTCACAAGTCCAGTTTACCTCCCAGTTGGAGTCAGGGGTCTGCTTTTGACAATGCTTCATCTACCTCTTGTTTGTTTTGCTTTTAGGGGTAGCCATACAAGAGTTCCCACTGAGAGCCTGGGGATATTCACTGGGGCTTTTTCCCACTAGTGGGAAATGTTAATTAATTTTTTCTTATATTATGAGAGATCTAATTATTCTCCTTTGGTTTTCATTGGATTTCTGCTTATTTTTTTCTTTTATCCTCTTATCCCTTGCAGTTTAAGGATTTATCAAAAGTTTTGATGGAAAAATGGCCTGAATATTAGGATAAGATCTCTGGCCCTACCATTCACTAGATTCTGGCCCTTTATGTCTGTTATTTTTATTTCTCTAACCTTAAGAGATGGCCAGAAATGCTGCTAGGTGGTTTTGTTGTTTTATGTTTTGGTGCCACTTAATGGCAGCTATCTGTGCCCTTCACCCAAATCCTACTTCTCTTGCCCTGTGCCCAGAGTTGGCAAATTAGCTGAGGGAAAAATGGCTGCAGTATTGGCTTGCCTGTCCGTTGTTTCTCTTACTTCAGGACGTTGGTTCTTCAAGTTTTGTTGCCTTCAAACTTACTTTCCCCTTGCATCAGGCTGGTCTAAGTAGTTCTCAGTGGGAGTGTAGTTCTGTGGCAGGCTACTCCATTTTCGCCAGAAATGGATGCTACGTGTAACTTTAAATGTACTGTTGGTGGTTTTAGTGGGGACTGGCTAATGTTTATTCATATGATTAGGCATGATTTGATAAGGTGCCATTCATGAATAAGATTTGAGAAAAGCTAGAACTTTTAAATAAAATTTAGCATAACGATGGAGAGGAGAGACAGAAGACAAATAATGAATTGAGATGAACTAATAGTAATTTGGCTGAAATCATGGAGGCTTGTCTGGAGGCATTGACACCATGGACCTGATCATTCTTTGGATTTAAGGTGATGGAGAAAAATCATGTTGACTTATTTAAAGATGCTTAAATGTTAAGATCTTAGGTGTTTAGAGGATAGTTAGGAATATAGGAAGGACTTGGGAAGGGAAACCCTTTTTTAAGTGGATGTGACCTGTTTGGAGGAACTCCAGTAATAAGTAGTTCAAGAATTGAGAATGCAAATATGAGATTTTTGAATCATTCTTCCCCCCCCCCCCCCCCCCCACCTAACTATTGAATGCCTATAATGTAAGGCAGTGGAGATCTATAGGCAAGACTTGGGATTCCTCAAGGAACTTAAATCTAGTGGGAGAGTCAGCATTTAAGTAGATGATCACAGTAGTACTTAATTATAGCTGTGACAAGTACTACAGAATATAATTGTAAGATTTCTTGAACGCCATTAGCAACAAAGGTATATGAGAAATAGTGCAAGTATTAAAATATTTTATGGAATAAATATCTTTTAGGGACAAATAGAAAGTATTTACTTTTACTTTGCATTATATACATTTTTCTGATGTGGGAGAAAAAGAAATGTCTATCTTGGATAACAGAGGATGCCAAAAAGAAGGTTATGAATACCTCTATGATAGCACTGCTTACAACATGAATGCTTGTCTCCCCCTGGAACTAAGATTATTATATACAGGAACTTCCACTTTCGAAGTTTCTGTCATATGCTACTTACTGCTAACCATTTTACATAATTCTTAGTTAATTCTCAGAATAAATTTCAAGATACATATTTTTATGCTGAACTTTATATATAAAATGAGCGTATGTAGCCAAGACTGGCTGCATAACAGTCCTCAGGCGTTCTGTGTGAACGATGCTGCCTGGAATTGTGCTGTGGGGGAGCTCTGAGATGGAGCCTTTATTGAAGTTACCTCAAGTACTTGGAGAGATAGTTTTTATTAGTTTCATCCTCAGTGTGTGACTATCTCATCATGGATAAAATTGGCCATATGCAAAATTAACCCATCCTGAGAGAGAGTTTTGAAATCTGTTGCTTAGATTTGTGAAAGATCAAAGTTTAATTATAGTGACTAGTGTGCATGATTGAATTAGAATATAGCTCCTGTTTCTGAATCATTTGTTTCATAGTCTTTACAAATGAGGAATGCGTTAGCAAGAAGAGAAGTTGTTTGCATGGATTGTCCGAAGCCAAAGAAGATGTCAGTATTTATTCACTCTCTGGAATAAGAAAATCTATCGATATTATTTTTGTGATTTGATTCTTAAATTAGGTCTGGTATAGTTGGCACACTGATAGTTCTGAGGGTCCTGAAACCTAATATTAACACCAAGAGTTCAATTGGGCTGTTCACATACTAGAATTGCTACCTTTTGAGATCCTGGCTGGCCAGGTGGCCAGCTTCTTAATGTAAAATATCCCTTAGAATGACGCAGATAGTGATTTGTACAAGTAATTGATTTGAATGGATTGTCAGAATCTTAATGACTCCCAGACCATGTCAGTATGTCTATATTTTCCCTACACTCTAAATAATAATCGTGTAGAGTTTTTGGGGTAATGGTAAAATCTGATAATAAAAAACAAATATTTTTTTAAGGTAATGAAGACCTTGCTGTGTTTTTAAATTAGATATTTGACATATCTAGTCAGTTCTGTTGGATCAGACATTATAAAAAAAATAGGAAAAATAAATAAATACTTAGAATATGACTGAAATCTTTTTTTTCTATATTCACATACCTTTTTTATAGAAATGACATTGAGAATTAGTAACTGACCTTAAGTTTGATTGCTATTGTTATAATTTCTCAATTTGTTTCAACTTCTATAACTACTCACTAAAAACATCTAGGAGTCCAAAGGGTAAAAAGATGATAAGGCAGCTATGGGTGATTTTAGGTGTTACACAGTTCGCAAAGGTGAGTGATGCAGAAGGAGGTTTTGATGGGTTTCTATTCACTTCTGCTTGTGTTGTTTTGTAGAATGGCTCATGAAAATGATAAGAATTAAGTAGAGTCCTTGGGGTTTAGCAAGATTTTCTGTTTGTTATTAAGAATGTCCTGACTGAATACTTTTCATTATAAGTGGGTTGACATAAATTAGGATTTTTATCCTTTTATCCTGGCCTCTTTCAGTCTCAGAAGTGTCTCAATTTGGAAGAAATGCACGTCTTAGTGATAAAATACCTTATGTTTGTTTTAGTAATCACATGGCCCAGGTAATTCAGAGATTAGATAGTTCCAACTGGGGGAAGTGTGATCTGATGGTTGTTTTTTGTCAACTAGAGTGAGTAGAATTCCAACTATTTAGCCTTTTAAATTTGTCTTGTAAAAGAGCTGAGTTTTATTAAATTTATTGTGCTGTTAAGAGATTGTAGACATATATTAAGTTGGATTTTTAATGAAGTACCTTATTTTGGTAATGGACTTAATCCATTGACGGCAATATTTTCTATAATTCTCAGTACATTTCAAAGAACTGTATACCTTATTGGGAGAAATGGAGATACTTGTCTAGTTATTGGAATTCATTTTGTCTTAACAAGAGCTTTAATTCTGGCTTATCAGCTGTGTGAACTTGGGCAAGTAATGTAACCTCTTTGAGCCACATTTTCATAGTTTTTCAAATGAAACTAATACTTAATAAGGATTGAAAAGAAACACATGTCATTCGATTTCAAATAATGCCTTGTGTAAAGTAGGTATAAAGTTGTTGAGCCACCAGTTCACCTAAAAGTGTCAGACTACGTAGGAGTTTTACAGCTTTTAATTAGTATTATGATTTAATTACAACCAGTAATGATAATTTCCATTGCATAATGCATGAGAACATAGATGTTAATAAGTATGATTCTCATTCTAAATTACCTATATATTAGAGTGCTTTTTCCTCGTATATATTCAAATCACTGAATAACTGGAAATTATCTAATAGTGAAAAAATTGCATTTTTCTAAATTGGTAAAAAGTTTGTAGTATATATTACAATTTAAACAATATGCGTTCAGTTGTTTAAAACTTGCATATGAATCAATAAATATGAACCAGTCTGATAGCAGCATCTCCATGGTCGTATAATACATACATGCATAGAAGTTTAAAACTTTCACATTCCTGGGGCACTTGGGTGGCTTAGTGGATTAAGCGTCTGGCTCTTGATTTCGGCTCCACATTGGGTTCCTCGCTGACAGCACGGAGCCTGCTCGAGATTCTCTCTCTCCCCTCTCTCTTTGCTTCCCCCCCTGCTATGCATGCATGCTCTCTCTCTCTCTCTCAAACTTAAAAAAAACCCTTTCATATTCCTTAAAAAAAAGGTTATTTGGGAAGCAAAAATTTACACGAAGAGGAACAGTGTGACAGTTGTGAGAAAGGTGAAATCCTTTAGGGCTGCAGATGATCTAGGAAGGTTCTTAGAGGAGGTGGATATTGGGATAAGCTTGGAAGGAATATAGAGAGCCTTACAAGGGAGGCAGTGGTAGAAACAAGTTTGTACTGCTGGAAATGTGCTGTTCATCTTTGGACTTTGGAGATCAGTTGTTGACTTAAGAGGATTAATATCAGGGCCAGGCTGAAAGGTCTTGACTGTTAGCCTAAGGATTGTTTATATGCAAGTGATGGGGACTCCTTGACTGTTTTTGAGCAAGAGGTTGGTACAATTTAAAAAATACTTAGGGAGATTAATTTAGCCATGGGAGGACAGGGTAGATTGATGTATACAGAAGATACAAGAAAAAAACACCAATTAGGGAGGTTTTTTGAAGTAGTTAATGCTTAAACTTGAGGGTGGTGGTAAACACGGAATTGATGCTTTATTAAAATATGAAGGTCTGTAACCTGCCTTTTGATGTTATTGCTGCATAAATGCAACTATTTTATATTATTTTAATTTTGTTTGTTTGTTTGAGAGCAATACAGGGAGAGTGCGACGGAGGTAGAGGGGCAGAGGCAGAGAGAGAGAAAATACCAAGCAGGCTCCGCGCTCAGCATGGAGCCTGACACAGGGCTGGATCCCACAACCCTAGGGTCATGACCTGAGCTGAAATCAAGAGTCAGACACTCAACCTCAACCTGTTGAGCCACTCAGGCACCCATGCATCTTAGATGTTTAAAGAAAAACTATGTAACTTAAGCTGTTGGTCAAACTAAGGATAGTGTTACAAAGCAATTTTCTTCTGTTTTTCTCTATTGATAACATTCACCTATTAATGTGAGTAGCAAAAACCTCTGGTAAGCTTAAGAATTAGTGTCCTTTTCAAATGTTTAAAAAACTTAACTGTCAAGTTTAGTGCCATTTTATTGTAAGCAGTAACTTGTAAAGAAATGTAGCAAATGATAAATACAAAGTAAAGTGCCAAAAATAGAGTTTTTTCTTTAGGTTTTATATTTGTATGTTTACACTTTCTTAGTCAATTTTGGATTATGCCTAGCTAAGTAAGAACACCTAAATATAAATAAGTAATAACTTCTAAATATAAATTTTAAATGTGATTTTATAACTTTTCAAAAATGTGAGCTTTTCAAAAGTGACGACTTTCCTGTTTTACTTATATGAATTTAGATGTTACTTGAATGAGTGAAAACTACTACAGTTATTCCATATTGTCTAAATTGAGATACCCAACTTTACAATAAAGCAGAACATTTGAAATAGGCTTTTTTTAGAAAAATTGATTTTAATATTACTTGTTAACAGTTTATTACTTTTTTCCCCTCCCTTAATATCTCTTCCATACACCAAACAGTAAGATACTATTCTTATTGTGGATAGAAATACATTCTGTTGGTAAGGGTACAAGCTAAGGTGCAATTAACAAAGAGAACACCAAATTCTCAATTTTCAAACAAGATAGAATTTTATTCATCTCTCATTTAACAGTTGAGAGGTAGGCAAGCTGGTCAGGAGGGAGTTCGTGGCTCTGTTTGGTCCATAAGGTCATCCAGGAACTCAAGTTTCTTTGTTTCTCAACCATCCACCCTGGGTGCATTTTTTTGTTTGCTTGGTTTTAAGTTTATTGATTGTGTGTGTGTGTGTGTGTGTGTGTGTGTGTGTGTGTGTGTGAGAGAGAGAGAGAGAGAGAGAGAGAGAGAGAGATGGGGGGGCGGGGAGAGAGAATCCCAGGCGGGCTTTGTGCCATTAGCACAGAGCCCGATGTGGGGCTTGAACCCTTGAACCATGAGGTCATGACCTGAGTCAAAATCAAGAGTCCGATGCTTAACCGACTGAGCCACCCAGGCGCCCCACCCTAGCTGCATTGTTAAGTACAGTAGTTATTAGCCATATGTGGCTATTGATATTTATATTTAAATTACATTAAAAATTCAGTTTTAATGTATTTTAAGTTCTTCATAGCTACATGTGGCTGTTGCTGCTGTGTTGGACAGTGCAGGTATAGACTACTTCCATCCTAGCAGAGGTTCTGTTGGTCAGAGCTGCTCTAAGAGCGTTGTTCTTGTCTGCATGGTCTTTGCTGGCTTATGTTGGCTTAAGTTCTAGTGTACAGGCAGGGAGAATGAGAGGAGTAGGGAGAGGAGAAGGCGTGGTTTTGTTACAAATGATTCAAGAGATGCACAAATCACTGCTTACAGTTCATCGGCCAGATTTAGTGATATGCTGACATCCAAGTGCAGCTGGAAGGACTGCTAGCTGTCGGATGTACCCTGCTAAAATTTGGTTTAGCAAATGTGTACCCAAGATGTTAATAATTTAGAATAAGGTTTCTTCCTGTCCCTTACACAAAGTAGACAGGCATCAGCATGGGTAAAATGCTTAATTTTAAATGACTATGCTGAGATTAACCTGCAATTACAAACATTGTTTTGATACTTTATTTGAATTACTTCTTAAAGTTCAGCAGAATTAACGTTATGATCATTTTGACAGCAAGGCCATATCTAATGTAGTTCCTCTGTCTTAAACTTTGTGGGAAGATAATTTTTTGTGTAATTGCATAAAGACCAGAACTTTTATTTCTATCTTATTTTATAGATGTTCAGTAACTTTTAATATTTTGATGCTGAGCAGCAGTGTGAAAAGTACTGGTTAATGATTTAGTCTTTCCTTTTCTCTCCCCACCCCTCTTGTTCTCTCTGTGTCTATATATTTATCATGATTGTAAACTACTTAGGGCTTATGATAAAGAGCAGCAGTCTTTTTTTTTTTTTTCCTCCACACCATTTTTGTATCCCTGCTCTTAGTCTTTAAGGTAGACACTGAAACGTTCACGTTCATTGAAATGTTCATTGTTCACAACTTCCGTATTTCTAAATAATGTGCCTTATTCAATATAACTTGATTTATCAGTTTTGGAAATTACATACCGATTATTATAGTAGAAAAGGATTTGGCTCTCATACTACCTTTTCTCTCCCTTCCTCACTCTTCTTTTATTCCTCTGTTAGCTTTAATATTTCTTAAACTTCTTTCATGTCCCTTCAATTAAAGATGGTATCTCTTACTCTCAAATTAGCAATTACAAATTTTAGTGTCCCTGATCTTCCTTCCTCATATCTTTTCCTTCTATCTCTCAAGTTTTGTCCTCTCTTCCTTTTAAATTGCCGTGGTCAAATATATTTACATTAGTTTCTATAACTATAATTAAGTCTCTTAGTTTTGTCTGTTGCTGGATTCTAAAAATCATAATTAGTAAGCAGCTAAATTTTTAATGACTACATAAATGCTTTTCACTGAAAAACTAATGGTGGAGCAATTACAGTTTTTGTCATAGCTTTATTGTTTATAACTTCACTTAAAATTCCCTCATTCCTTTTTGGTTTCTTGCATTTTTAAAAAATTTTTCTTAATTTCATCTTGTATTTAAGTCATACTTTCTATTCTCCATATTATACAAACTTTCCTTTTTTTGCCCACTGTCTACCCTCTGGAGCCTTCTTTTCTTCCTGTTCTAATCTGTTTTGTCACCCAGTGCTTTTCTAACCACTCTTCATTTTTATAATAGCTGTTGGAAATTTGTTTTGTTAATGTTTGTTCCTTCTTGTTCTTTTTGTTAACTGTTTATTTGTAACTTTTTAAAATTCCTTGGTTCTGTTTTGATTAGAGAGAATATGAATGCATGTCTCAACGTCTTGAATCTGAAGTGTCAGCGTTTTTAGAGTCAGAGCCTTAGAGTCGTCTTGATGAAACGTGTGACGAAGTCTCATGTTCTAAACTGTTGGGGGTAGGGGATTGGGGAGATGTTTACAGATATATAACCATTATTTTCTTTTACTTACAGTCATTAATATTTTAATGTAAATAGTTTTTTTCTAGAATAATTTTGCTTTCATTTATTTTCTAGGACCCTAGGCTTTGCATAGTTTAGGATACATATTTCTTCTGTTGATAAAGACTGTTTTGTTTTACTTCTTATTCTATTTTTGAGGATCCAGATCTTCAGACTTAGATCTATTTTTCATTACAAGCAGTGTTCCACAACTATTGCCCAGCATTTCTTGAAATTGACCCATTTTACCATTACATCTGGCTAGTGACTAGATGGCATATAGTGATGTTAAAAGAAATGTTTCCTAGGTGAGGAGGCTAATGTTAGTTCTGAACTCTAATGGGTCTCACCATCAGTCTGGGTGATAAGTTGTGCAATACTCTTAGGCTACTTTTTATCTTTACAAGAGAATAGTATTGTAAAAATGTCAAAAAATATCCACATGCCCAGTTCACTAGTAAATATACTGCTAAATTTGAACCTTTTTGGCAGTAGCTTATACTACTCAAGGGACCATATTTTTACACAATGATGTATTTCAAAGGGTATTGGTTTCCGTTGTAGAAAATTCATGCATTTAGAGCAACTTAAAGCCAGAAACAATTGTGCTTGTGCTATGGGTTTAAAATATTAGTCATCTTGAATGCATGTCCAGGTTAAATGTCAGAAGCTATATACTTCACAAAAAGAAAATTTATTGTTACCAGATTGGACTGTACCTGTGCTTATATAACCTTTTCCTTAGAGCATCAATTGAGTATATGAACTAATATCAGCCAGATTTTTGTACACTAACATTATTGATAATAAAGGAGAAGTTCATTGAAGAGAAAAACAAATAAAGGAAGCACAAAAGTCTCATACTGTATGAAACTACAGAAATGGATCAAAGAGTTTGACAGGAAGTTTAATGTGTACATAAGTAGAAGCTGACAGCAACATGCTGTGTGTGCCAAAGGTTCCAGTGATGGAAAACCGAAACATAGTGCTCACTGACCACAGCATGAGCCTTGACACACATTGTAAATAATCCAGAGATCTATGACTGCATTAAGCACCAGGCTGGTGTATTAACGGCAGTAAATCTATAGCTGCATAAAGGGCTGGCATGCAGAAATTCCTCGGATTAATTTTTGTAATGGATTAATAGGAATACAGCAGATATTTTCATTTTGAATTCTACCATCCTTTACCTCCCCCTCCCCCCCCCAACTTTGCCCTCCCTAGCATGATCATTTTTTATTTCCTTCTACTCACCAGACTTGTATTTGTGGATACTTGTCTCAGTACCATCAAGTTAAAAGCTGAAGATGCTTCTGGTAGAAAGCATTTAATTACTCTCAAGTTGAAGGCAAAGGTATGTGCTTCATTAAACTGTTATGGTTAGGAAATACTTTGTGAAATGAACTCTGAATGTTTTCAATGTAAAGAGGTGCTAGTTGCTTCCAAAAAAAAAATATATTTGGTACTTTAAGTAATTTATTTTGGAAAGCTCCTAAAACTTACCCCTCAAATTTCCAAAAGCATAGACATAATTTCATGTCACTGTTCAGTGCAAATTGGATCAAAACTTAGGCTTCATAATAAATATTACGGATAAGTCTCCACGTGCCATTTGTAATGCTGTACAAAGAAAAAACTTGAGTTTCCACTGTCCCAAGTAAAGTTTCACTGAAGTCTGTTGTCTTCAGATCTATGAATTACATTTGTAGTTCTTATTTCTGAACATCACTCAGACTCTGAAAACACATCCATATGCATTGCTTTTTATTGCTTGCTTGTTTTGTCTGAAATTTTACTCCTGTATTTTAAGAATTTGCAAAGGTTATGCCTTCATTTGTAGACTCTTCACAGGTTGGTGATCTGTGATTACTTACTAACTTTATTGGCACAAAACATAGCTGTTTCATCCTTATTTTTTAGTTCTAGATTTTGAACTTTGAGAAATAAGTAGAATAAGCAAGTTCAGCATATTAATCATTTACTTGGTAATCACTAGGGAAACATTAGAATTTGGGAAAACTAGGACATCTAACTTTTTTTGTTTCTAGGAATCATCAATCAACTCTATTTCAGAAGATTGTAGTGATGAAAAGATCAATTGTGTTTGTCCTTTTTAAAAATGTATCTGGCATTTAAGCTTTCCATGAGAGAAAATATATAAAGCTGTACTGGGTGACACAGAAAAGTTGGTATCTTATAATGCCTCTTTATCAGACAAATTGAGAAATGACTTTCTCTTTTTCCTCACACACAGAATATTCAGGTATAATTTTAAGATTCATGACTGTTATGTGTTGAAAAAATTAGTGGGATAGAAATCTTGTTTGTAAAAGAAGATATTATGGATAGTTTTGTTAAGGTGAACATTTTTTATTTTCTTTTTAAAGGTGTGCTTGCTTTCTTTTCTCTTTCTTTCTTTCTTTCTTTCTTTCTTTCTTTCTTTCTTTCTTTCTCTCTCTCTCTCTCTCTCTCTCTCTTTCTCTCTTTCTCTCTTTCTCTCTTTCTTTCTTTTTTTAGATCAGGGAGAAATCTTATTTTATTCTACCACCAAAGGTCACATACCACTAGTGGCAAGGGTTCTGTCATTTACTTCAAAGTTTTATTTGTTTATACTTTGTACATTGATAAAAGTTCCTTTGCCACTGTGAAGACCAAAATGAAAAATTTTAAATGCATCTCATCCTTATTCTGGGTGCTGGTGGGGTAATGTTTTTTTAATAGCCTGATTTTTATAAAAAATAATTTTTTTTTTTACTAAGGAGACGATGCTTTACATCAGCTCTGCCTGTAACTACAAGATTTTGTTATTAACTCTAATTAATGACATTATTAGTAGTATTGAGAGTGAGGATGTAGCCACTAGTATGTTCCATCCTGTTTGCTTTTTATTACATCTTTTTTTGGGTAGGTAAGGTGACACTTAATATAATTTCTGTGAAGAATGTTTTCAAGTGTCCATATTTGCAGCATCGATAGCTGTGAAGCATTGTTATGGATGTCCTGGCAAGAGAGACTAGAAAGTTTTATTTAAATTAAGGAAGGAATTAAGAAAAAAACTATATCAAAAAAAACCAAAAAAAGCCAAGGTGGAAATGAATGAATCTTATGTTGGTATGATTTCATTAGAGTCCTTAATTGTCCATTTAGTTCAGTTTTCATAGACCAAAGATGTATTTTAGATGTGGTAATTTCTTCTTCTTCTTCTTCTTCTTCTTCTTCTTCTTCTTCTTCTTCTTTTTTTTTTTTTTTAGGAGTATTTGGGATTTTCAGTTAAAAACTGGTAACTGAAGCTATACGTTGAGAGTATATAAGACAAATATCATAGCTCAAACTAAATTTTAAAGAGTCAAGCTGATTAAAAAAAAAAGTAAACCATAAAGCACGCTTATCTTTGCAAATATACAAACCTTTATTTCTCATATCTGGTACTTTTTGATATGTAGTAAAAGAACACATTTATTTTTTTGCTTAAATACATATTCTTCCAATTCTGCCATTCCCCCTCACTGTCTCCAACCCTCAAAGAAAATATTAATTTTAAATAATCACTCTATTAAGTACGTAAATCAAAAAAGGGAAACAGTTGAATTTTGTCACTTTTCTAGGTGTATTTCTATGCAGTATTTACAATACCTGGTGGACCAGAGCTTCCTCGGCTTTGGCCAAGGGCAGAACTACTTGAAAACCAAATCACATGTTTCAGAGGCTGGGCACTCTGTCTCTGATGGCTGTTTCTGTAATTTGCTACAGTTTGTATGTATTTACTTGGCGGTAACCTTGCTGCTTAGATGGTCCAATCACAGAACATTTGGGTTAAAATTTTCCTTAGAACAATATGCTACAGAGTCTAAAAAATACCATATATGATAAAAATATTTACTTAATATGCTATGATAATTCTTTTATAGTTACTGATTTGATTGAATTGTTTCAAGTGGGATTTGAAAAACTGTTAATAAAAATGATTGACCACTTATTTTTTAATTAATGCCCCTTTATGTGGAGCTTTTGTTGTCATTTAGACTGGTAAAGAAAAACTTGGCAATTAGTCTCTGGTTTTATATATACCTATCTATACAGCTTCCTATCAAAAACTATCTGAATTTTGATAAAGCTGTTTCACAATATTGCATTAGTCATCTGTGTTGTAGTTAGTGCTACCACACAAATGATTCTGAAATATCTAGGATCCTACTTCATAATTCATGTTAAGTCTTCCAGAAGTATATCAGTTTGCTTTTTAGGTTCTATAAAAAATTATGTATAGTTTCTTATATAAACAAAATCGATGTTGAACATGAATATAACATACAGTATATTTGCATTTAACTTCTACAATAAAGTCACCTACAGATAGATCAATCTAATTTATTATATTTGTATGTCTGCATAATTATACATAAAAATATATTTGAAAGATGTTCTTATCTCAAATTCTAAAATTCTATGGAGACTCATTTATGGATATGGGATCATATCAAATTTATTCTAACTTCTTTTTTAACTATCTGTAGGTCTCTTTCTGTATCTGTCTGTATATACTTATTTACTGAGTCCTATTTGGATTAGGATCATATTTTCTTTTAAAATAATGTTGCTGTATGTACTAAATGACTTCCACATTAACAGCTATTTTCCTTTGTTCATCTACTCTCAATACAGTAAACATTTCATTAACTTTGTACTCTTCCCTAGATTGATGAATTAAGTTAAAGAGTTGATATTGTTCATTGTCGGCATGAGTAGGAGATAAAAAGCAGCGATTTAAATTGAACTAGATACTCCATTTTTGGCCCATGGAGGTTTCAAGTGTGCATTATTATTTTTACAGAATCTTAACATGTTAGAGGGAAGAGATGTTATAAGACTTTTAGTTGCGTCTCATCAATTTTACATATCAAACAGCCAGGGAGGTCAAATGACTTGTCCAAGATCATACAAGTTAGCAGAACTAGAAATCAGAAAGTTAAGGTCTCTGCCTGCACTTACTTTGAGATAATCACAGGACTTGTAAAAATGGCTTACAGATCGTTTTTGTAGTGATTATAACAGTTATAATCTGAAGTACTTAGAATCTGATATTTAGAATTGTACTAGAGCTCCCTCAGTCTCAGCCTGACCTTCTTCTTTTTTCCTTTTCTCCAAATTAAATCATTATTTTATTTTTATATGATTTCCTGTATACTTTCCTTTGTGTTACCAGTTCTGTGTAGTCAGGTACCATCAGAATATGTCGATAAGCTTCTTTTTAGCAAACCACATATTATAACTAAATGTTAATTCTTTTCAAAACATTGACTTCGGATGGGCTTGCGTGTGCTAAATACTGTAGTGCTAATTCTTGGAACCCATTTGCTTATTCAGCGAAGTAGTGAAAAAAGTGAAAGTCTAAAACTTCTTTTAAACATTTTCTCAAATGAGAAACAGAGGTTTTCCCCAAACTCATTTTCTCTTAGTAAGTTTTGCTTTTTAATGAAAAAAGAAATGAGTATTTTATAATTACATGTGACTTTCAAGAATCCAGAATTGGATTTTACAGAAATCATGTAGTACAATTCTATAATAATGAAATTGATTTTAGGAAAAATTGCCTTTGTCTTTCTTAACTTGGACATCTGATTTGTCCTTAATGACTGTCACTTTTTGTGTGAAGGTATTGAATTAATTTTCTCTTTATCAACCATGAAAAGGTTTTTCTTAAAGCTGTTACTTCTATTTTTCCTTAATAACCAGAAAGCATTTCATTGCTTCTTTTTATTTATGTTCTTGCTAGGAGTAATTGCTTTGTTGTGGAAAATACTTCTTTTAATTGATAGCTTACATTTTTTGTACATTTCATGATTCTTTTAACAGATACAGCATTTTTAAATAGTGACTGAGACTGAGATTAAATTTTAGGTTGAAAGGATATTAAATACCAATCAGTTTTAAAGATGAAAAATCTCTCTTTTTAAAGATAAAGAAACTGAGATCCTGTGTGGTTCTCCCCTCAACTTACATTAACAGGTGACCTGACACTGAATTAATTCATTATTCTTTACTCAAAACCCAGTGCTTTGGCATCCCAGTCACCAAACTTTGAACCTCCTGAGCATAACTTGACTATTAATTAGCTCTTGACATTTTCTATAAGAATAGAATCAAAATATTTATATATAATGCGTTTGAATTTATAATAAAACTTTTCCTATTCAGTTTTTCTAAGATACTTTGTGTGAAATTACCACACAGAAGCAAAAATCACCTGATTTTATGCTTTTTTGTAGTACCCTGCAGAATCACCAGATTGTTTTGTGGATTTTCCTGTTCCATTTTCTGTTTCTTGGACACCACAGGTAAGTTGTTAAATTTATTTTAAGTAGCTAAAAAGCATAAGTGGCCTTTATAGGTTATAGAGTGTTTTTTTTTTCTTTTTAGGTTTTTTTCCTAAGCATTTATTTATAAACAGAACTTTTAGAGTGCTTTTTTTCCATTTTTCTAGTAGTTAATATCTACTTTCTCCCTCACCTCACATGTAAACACACCATCCAGTATTGACATGTTTATGCCTCATAGTAGATAAATATGAAGGTCTAATAACAGGAATTTTCCTTTAAATTTAAATCATAAAGAACTCTATAAAGCCGTGAGCAGTAAGTGGAAAGTTGAGTGGATTTTTCAGATTGCTAAAACTGTTAATATTGATGGCATAATATCAGAGAATCATTTTTCATAGGAGAATGAGTTATGACTGAAAATACAAATCATTTCCACTCAGTTTTTATTGTTATAAAGGAGTTCCCATAATTCATCCCTGAACTTAGATTATATTTTTGTGTGGGCTTTGGAACATTCATACTTCATGTAAAGAATGTAGGAAATTCTTGCTCCTGCTTTTGTCAATTTAATTTCTTAAAAAGTTGCTGATAATTTAACAAGAGGATGAAATTAGAAGTGCAGTGTAAACAGCAGCATTATGTAGATACAAGGTGGTATGGGTATTAGTAGCACCATCATCAACATGACGTGTGTGTGATTTTTAAAGATCTGACAGAGTGGTGGTTAGACTCCAAGAGCAATCTAATGATGACAGGCAGGGTCCTTCTTTCACCAAGTAAATTGTGGCAGTTGATAGCAAGATGGAGAGAGCATTTCTATTCTTACGCAAAGAGGGGGAAAAACATTCCTGTGGACATTCTACAGATACTCTCTAGGCTGCCCATATTTGTGTTAGGAAATTTTGATAGGGCCAAGTGAAAATTTATGCTTAATGTTTTCAATAAAAACAGAGTCAAGTGATTGTATATGTAGTTAGTTTTTTAAAAAACCTAACAGAATTTAAATAGTGTTGTGTAAGTTCAAATATCCTTTTAATCACATACATGTTAAAAATTATTTTTCTAATTTTTTTCTTTAAAAACAAAAGTCTCCCTCCTTTCGATGGAAATTGAGAAAACACAGCAAAATAAAGGAGAGGAAATCCCCTGTGATTTGCTTTTGGTATTTTGATATATGTTATAAATATCTAAGAAATGCTGTGTTGATTTTTTTTTTTTTTTAAAGAAACTTTTCCTCTTTTCCAAATGTACATTTTCTGTTTGGCCTTCCTCTTTTTAAAATATATATTTTCCTTTTTTTTAAATACACGTGTCCTCTTGGCTCTGTAAATTTCGTTATGTGTGAGATTATGAGATAACACTGTGCTTGTATTATTCTTTCCAGATCTGCTATCTCTAGATTATATTTTAATATATATCAAAATCCCAAGACTATAATTTTGATGAGTTTCTAGTGTTTTTGAATGTAGATAACTCAGGTTTTTCCCATACTTAAATCTGTGAAAAAGTTTGTATCTCCACAAAAAGAGTGTTAGCACTTACCTTATTCTGTCATTTAGCAAAATTTGTGATTTCAATACACTGGGAAGTCTCTGAGGGTAATTTCTTTCAAAGTTTCTGTCGCTCCTTAACACCAGCTCAATGCCTTGCACATTTAAGCATGGGATGAATTTTAGATTTAATTAGGTCATACAGCAAGTTTTCTGTTTTGTACTAGCTCTAAGAAGACAGAACTAATTAGTGACTGGAATGTCCTATTTATTTTTTAATTAAAGAAGATACTAAAATTCTTGGTAAAGCACAGATGAAAATTTGGCTACCTTCCTTTTTATCCACAGACTCTGATTTGACAGATGTTAACTTTTTGTCATGTTTGTTTCACTTACATCTTTTATTTCTGTCTCTCTCTTAGGAATAAAATGTTCTAGGAACAAGTAAGACTTTATTTCCCTCTTTTTCCTTTTTCTTTTCTTCTCTCCCTTTCTAGAGGTAACTACCTTCCTGAAATTGATACATGGTCTATCCATGCATATTTTTTTGCCACATTTGCTCAAGCCATATTCTATAATACAGGCTGGCTGAAGTTTTTAAACAGCATTGTTTCTGAGATTTACCCATGGTCTTTGTATGTTTAGTACATTTACTTTAAATGCTTAATATAGTTCCATTATATGAATCCACCAGTTAACTTCTTCATTGCCATACTGATAGGGTTGTTCACAATTTCTTAGGTAGTGCTCTAGTGAACATCCTTATGTTTCCTTGTACACATGGGAGACTTTTAGGGTGGCTTATGCCTAGAAGTGAAAATGTTGGATTGAAAGGAATGTGCCTCTTTGAGATTACCAAATGTTGCCAGATTGCCTTCCCAAATTGGCTGTCTAAGTTTACACTCGTACCCAGGATTGCATAGTAATACCTACTTTTCCAAATCCTTTCCAAGTCTTAGTCCGACTGTAGTCTGAGCTTAATTTTTAACAAGAATTGATAATCATCATTATGGTACTTAAAATCTTTGTATATTTAAAATTTTGTCTTTTATTGTAAGTGTCCCTTTTTTATTTGGATACCAGTTGTTGGTTACATGGAATGTATCTTCTTTCTGTGGCATACTTGTTAACTTTGTGTATGATCTTTTCTGTCAGTCAGAAGTTTAACTTTCAGTGTGGTCCCATGTATCATCTCTTTCTTGTGATTTCTGCTTTTTGTGTCTTGAATGAGAAAATCTTTCATATCTTGTTCTGAAAAGATAGTTTCCTAATATTCTAAAAGTTATATGTTTTCTTCACATTTAATTAGGAGCTGGGACTCTTATTTACACTTGGCTATTTAGTATATGCTCATAAAATTTGGATTTGTCTTCATTGTGTAGGTCTAGGGGTGATTTCAGTTTTTCTTTTACATTTGCCATTAAAATTTAGAAAATTTTCAAAATATACTATTTACCTGTTTTAGCATCGAGCATAGCAATACATCATAAGCATTTTGGTGATTCTACCAGTGGTATGAACTCTTGAGTCTTTTAGACATGATAAGAGTATTGGCAAGGTTTATTTTAAGCGTAAGAAGCAGTACCAGACCACTTTGTATGGTCTTTTTCCATTGCCTTTTTGGAAACAATTTTGCTTGTGCGAGTTATTTTCTCTTAACAATCTTTAAACAGTTGTAGTTCTTAAGCAAAATAAACGTAGTCTAACAACAAACTTCTGTTTACGAGATTGTAAATAGGTCCCAGATAATTGATTTAAAAAATCCTTGTCTGTTTTTGTACATTTCCTCTTTGGATTCAGTGTTTCTGGACTTTAAACTTGGAAGATCTTTATTTTCCTTTCTTTTTGTGAAATAATAGGCATGGCTTTGTGGCATCCATATTAAAAATGGGTAATTTTCCTTATGGTCCCTGTCTTCCTGCTGGGTTGATAATGTTTTGATGTATTTTTCTTTTGCTCTGATGAGAGGTCTGCTGCTGCTGCTCTGACATATTCATTTGGATGAATAATTATAACTTGCACAATGTCAAGCTGAAGATGGTAGGGTTTTGTGCGTCATGACAAGCCTAGTAGCCAGTGCAGGTGTCTCACAGCATGATCAGCAACAGCCAGTGTATTCTGGCTCAGAGGAGACATTTAGAGTAGTAAGAAATCAGCACCAAGGGCAAGGCTGCTGCTACTACTGCTGCCGTGATCTGTGCCAAAGAAACACAAAGTGCTTCTCAAAGACAAGTGACTGCATACGTCTTTTCAGCAATTTACTTTGTTTACCCAATAAATTTTCTTTTATAGATTTTAGCGTATAATGTAAGAATATCTCATGATTTTTATCTTAGTCTAGTTCCCAGCATCACAGATGCTCCAAAATGTATCTTTAACAATCTGCTACCTTTGGGACTTTTACTTCCAGGTTGTATTTGCAGATTTTGTTGACTAATGAGACCATAGAATGCTGTAATGTAAGATTTTAAGTGCACTGAAATTGGGATCTAAAAGAACACAATTCATTCTCTCCAGGTCACTGATCAACCCCAAATAGGTGTTAGAATTGCAGTTCTACCTATAACTGTGCCATTAAGTGCAGGTTTGGTGATGTATCCTTGCCATTGCAGTTGGAATTTTCAGATTTGGTATGATACAGTAAGTAGCGGTCTTTATGTTTTTTATCACGGAAGTCTCATATACTTAGAGTAATGCCATGAATGCAAGAATAGCAAAACCAATGATGAAACCTCTGGCTGATAAGCTGATGGTGAATGAAGAACTCATAATTAAAGGAAACAGTCCTATTACATAGCAGGGAGCATGATCCATTAGTTAGAGCAGCCGACTAGCAGTTGGGAATCGTTGGTTTTGTTTACAGTTCAGCCATTGACTTAATTGTATAATTTCAAACAAGTCATGTGACTGCCCCTTGCCTCAGTTCATATGTGTATGCAGATAATGAACTTTTTCTTTTTCACAGAGATATTGAGAAAAATAAATTTGATTTAAAATAAACAATGTCTGGGGAAAAACCCTCCATACCCCATCTAAGGATCCTGTGCAACTACTCCTTTTTTGCCCTCCTAGATTATCTTTCTTTCCATTTTTTTCTTTGCTCTCTTTATTGGAGAACACCAAGTACTGGATTCTTGTTCACTCTTAAATTGATTAATTAAATGTGCTTTTGCCAAGGCAGTTTTGTTGCCATAGTGGTATGCTTAAAAAGACATCAAAAGGACCAAAACAAAGAAACTTAACTCAATGTTGAGATCATGTGATATGGTAAAAGTATCAATGTGATATTGGCCTCAGTAATCTAGTAGCCATCTTTCATTTTTTTCTTTTTTAATAACTGTTGTTGTTGTTGTTGATTTATTTTGAGAGAGAGTGAGAGAAAGAGAGCATGAGCAGGTGAGGGGCAGAGATGGGTAGGGGGGAGAGAGAATCCCAAGGAGGCTCCATGCTCAGTGCAGAGCCTAACACAGGGCTTGATCTCATGACCCAGATCATAACTTGACCTGAAATCAAGAGTTGGATGCTTAACTGACTGAGCCACCCAGGTGCCCAGTAACTTATTTTAAAAGTACCCTGCATTAATTCTAAAAAACAGAGAGAAAATACAAATAAGCAAGCTTAAGAAAATATAAAATCACCTGTAATGCCTTCATTTAGAATGGGGTTCTCACCAGATAATAGCTTTGAAACTATGCTTGTCACTTGACAAAATATTTTAGTTTTTAAAACATCACTGATAATGCTGTGCATTTATCCTAGGAACTCCTTAGAATAATTTAGTTTTTAGTTAGGTTTATGTTTATCCATCAAATTAAGAACTGTCATGTCCATAAACTAGGAACTGGTTATGCTTACATTTATTTAGGTCCCTCACTTAAGGGACAGTGGTTTCTTAATCCATATTTTGCATATTTTTGTTGAATTTACACCTAAGCATTTAAAAAATGTGTTGCTACTGTGAATACTTGTTTAAGAAATCATATTTTCTAGGGGCACCTGGGTGTCTCCGTTGGTTAAGCATCCAGCTCTTGGTTTTGGCTCAGGTCACGATCTCATGGTTCATGGGTTCGAGCCCCATGTCAGGTTCTGCACTGACAGCTCAGAGCCTGCTTGGAATTCTCTCTCTCGCCCTCACTCCCTGCCTCTCTCTCTCTCTCTCTCTCTCTCTCTCTCTCTCTTTCAAAATAAATAAACTTAAAAAAATAATATTTCCTAGTTTACCATGACAGTATGGGCAAGCTATTTGTTTTTAAGTTTTTACTTTTTACTATAGTTACATGAGAACATAGTTTGAAGAGTTAGGTTACAGGGTTTTTGTTGATGTTGTTTGCTTTTTAGAACAAATAGTACTTCCTAGCCACCTTCCCACCTTTTTCTCCTTCTGCAGAGTCAGTGACTTTTAATTTTTAGCTGATCCTTTTGGTCTTATAATATTATTTGTATTATTACGTGCTCTTGTAATTATACTGCATTTTGTTTTTGTGTTAGTCCTTATCTGTTAACTTTCCACTATAGATGAGGTTGCTGTTTCTTCTCCCACTCCACACACATGCATACTTCGTATCTTCCTGTTTTCCCCAAATAGCTATCTTTTATTTATTTACTTTTTTTTTATATGGAATGTTTCACGAATTTGTGTGTCCTCCTTATGCAGGGACCATGCTAATCTTCTCTGTATTATTCCAATGTTAGTAGATGTGCTGCTGAGGTGAGTGTCCAAATAGTTATCTTTTAATTTTGATTATATTAATATTCAGGGTTTACATTATTATGAACACGTATGTGTATTATGCAGAGATGAGCCTTGTAGTTAACCCTCATTTTTCCTTTGTCACCCTGGCTGTTGCTATTCCTAGAGTTAACAGTTACCTTACTTTGTCACTTCTGTAGTTTTCTCTGTACTTAACACTCATTCCGCCCCCAATTTCCATCACTTGTCTACATCTCCTCTTAGCCATCTATATTAAGTTTTCTGTTAGCTTTATTTTCTGGGAAATTTCATCAACTTTACCTCATAACCTTCCTGTTGAGGTGTTTTGTTTGTTTGTTTTTTTTCTTTTTACTTCTGTCATGTTCATCTCTAAGAGTTCACTTCATAGGTATATATTCTTTTTTCCCCAGAGATAGTAATATTTTTCTTTTTTTTTTTTTCCCTCCGCCTCTGAGTCGTTTCTATTTCCTTGAGTTGCTTTTTTGTCTAGGCTTATAATCTTTGCTTATCTGCTTGTGATGAAAAGTCAGCTATAAAAAGCTCTTTGGAAGCTTTGAGTGCGTATGTGGGGCCTGTCAACTGTGAACCTTCGTGTAGAGTCATCTGAGTAGATCGCGTAGTGAGGAATGCCAAATGTCAGTACCTTTTAGGTCTTTTTGAATGATTGATTGGTTGGTTAGATTTCTTGGAGAAGACTCTCCCAACCTTCTGCCTGGTAGTCCCTGAGCAAGCAGAAAACACTCCTGTGAGGTATAAGTTGACCAAGGCTGGTGGACAGGACACCACACCCTGAATTGGTAAGCAGTTAACCTTATGGCATCTTCTTCTGATAAGGCGGAACATCATGTAGCTGTTAAAGAGACATGCTTACAGGGTAAACTTCTATTACCATAGAGCAGATAAATAATGAGGGTGGATTTGGAGCTAAGAGGCAAAAAATGATATCCAAGTTATCACTTGGTATTTTCAGAGTTTTTAATTTGGCCATTCTTGGTTGTGTATAGTAGTCATTTTTTCCCCCTTTTTTTCCTTCCGTTTTGTTTATTGCTGATGTATTTAAATCTGTTTTCTTTAATGATTTTCTATCCACTAGCCTTGTTAAAGTCTTATCTAATAATTTATCAATAAATTCATTGGATTTACTGTGAACATAATCATATCATTTGTAACAATCATTTGTAACAACAGTTTTATTTCCTCCATTCCCATCTTTATACCTCCCCCACCCTGCCCTTTACTGCTCTGGCTAAGCTCTCCAATACAATGTGAACTATAAATAGTAAACACAAGTGTTCTTGTATTGTTCTAGATCTCAAAGGAAAAACTTCTGAGTTTTTAATATTAGGTAGATTTTTGTCTATGCATTTCTTGTACTGAAATCCTTTAACAATAATTAATGGAATTTATTTCTATTTCTAGTTTGCTAAGAGTTTTGTTATGACTGGGAAGTTGAAATTATTAAATGTATTCTCTTTAAACACAAAGAGATAATCAAATTGTTTTTCTCCTTTAATCTGTTAATGTGGTGAATTATTGGATTTCCTAATATTAAACCAGTCCTGTGTTCTTGAAATAGACCCTGTTAGGTCATGGTGTATGTTATAACTGTTTATGTGTTGATCACACACCTATGATCTTCGATGTATATTGTATATCGCCAGATTTCATTTCTTATATTTTTAGGAATTTGCGTCTGTGAGCAATCACTTTGTTTTTTCTGCTTCCAAAATTTTGCTTTTGTTGCCTGTCTAGTTCTCCCTGTTTTTTTGTGAGATTA
The DNA here is from genome assembly GCF_027475565.1 of Acinonyx jubatus. NCBI lineage: Eukaryota > Metazoa > Chordata > Mammalia > Carnivora > Felidae > Acinonyx > Acinonyx jubatus. Next base: position 74,958,452 of record NC_069388.1, on the reverse strand, counting down.
TGCCATGAAGAAAAAACAGCGATAACATAGTTTTAGTGCATTTTGGGGAGGGACTGAAATTAGATGTGTGTATTTAATACACCTTCCTTACCTAGTAGCTTTTACCCCCCCCCTTTTTTTATAGAATATTAAATATTAGATGTGTAGTTACTACTTTATTTGAATTCTGATGTATAAACTAGTTGTGAACATGGGATGTTAAAATTCATCTTTGCTTTTGCCAGTGGGCTGCTAGTTAAAGAGAAATACTGAAATTTCTGAATAAGTGTGCTGAATACGAATGGAGTCCCACATTTCCAACTACAGGCAAGTGACAAAAGAGATAAATCCTCTTATTTTCCCACCCACTTGTGTTATACGGAGGGGATTAGTGTGGAAAGTTCAGGGTTCTTTGGACTTTCATAGAACTTAGGAAGATAAGTAAGAGGAACTAACTTATCAAAGGTCTACTAGGGAAGTTCTATCTTATTTTTAGTGCTTTATTAGATGAAATTGTATAGCTGTCATGGTCAAGTCTTTCTTTATAGTTAACCTTGAAAAAGGACATAAACAGAAAAGCAAGAAGCAACATTTTTCAGTAGGGAACAATTTAAATGTCGCATACATTTATTTCCACTAGTAATATGTGGAGCACTGAGTCGGATCTGGACATTGTTGTGGTGAATTAGACAGGTTCTAATACCTAGGGTAGGCTTTCAGGATTAACTTTCAGTCTGATAAGGAGAGAGTTATTAAAAAGATGATTTTAGTAAAATATGTTGAGTGTCATGATGAGCGGTTGTGATAAGGTGGAGAAGAAGCACATAATCTAACCTGATGTGACTAAGCACGTTTTCTGGATAGGATGTTACTTGAGCTCAGTGCGTCTTGAGGCATGAGAAGTTTGGTTTGGGAAGGGAGATGATACTTCAGGAGACAACTGCATTAGCCAAAGAACAAAGGCATGAAATTAGGAGATAGTACATGAATTGCACAGCTTTTGGTGTTCTGTGGGCAGTCTTAGAACACTGGAGCTTTTGCTAGACTGAGGCAGCATCTACTGTACTCGCACAACGTGTTTTACTGTGTTTTGCTTTATTGCACTTCACAGATATTTTCTTTTGTGCTTTTGTTTTTGTCTTTTACAAATTGAAGGTTTGTGGACTCTTGCCTTGAGGAAGTCTCTTGGCTCCGTTTTCCAATAGCATTTGCTCCTTTCTGGTCCCCGTCCACTGTGGTAATTCTTACGGCATTTCAGGGTTTTTCATTATTATTTGTTATGATGATCTGTGACCAGTGAACCTTGATGTGACTATTGTGATTGTTTTGAGTCCCCGTGAATTGCACCCATTTAAGATGGTGAACTTAATCGATAAATGTTGTGTGTGTTCTGACTGCTGCATATACTGGCTTTCCCCGTCTTGCTCCCTTTCCCATGGCTGTCCTGTTCTCCGAGGCACAAAAATCTTGAAATTAAGCCAATTAATAACCCTAAATGGCATCTAAGTATTCAGGTGAGAAGAAGAGTTGAAGGTCTCTCACTTTAAATCAGAAGCTAGAAATGATTAAACTTAGTGAGGAAGGCATGGTAAAAACCAGGATAGGCTGAAAGCTGGGCCTCTTGAGCCAAACACTAAACCAGGTTATGAATGCAAAGAAGTTCTTGAAAGAGATTAAAAGTGTTACTCCAGTGAACACATAAGTGAACACACAAATGATAAGAAAGCAAAACTGTTTAGTGGTTCGAGTGGTCTGGATAGAAAGGCAAACCAGTCACAGCATTCTTCTAAGCCAAAGCCTAATGCAGAGAAAAGCCTTAACTCTCATCAATTCTGTGAAGGCAGGGAAGAGGTGAGGAAGTACCAGAAGGAAGGTTTGAGGCTGCAGAGGTTGGTTCATGAGGTTCAAGGAAAGAAGTCCTCTCTAAAGCATAAAAGGGCAAGGTGAAGCAGCAAGTGCCCATCTAGGAGCTGCAGTAACTTTATTCAAAAGATCTAGCTAAGATAGTGAATGAAGGTGGCTACACTAAAGAAGAGATTTTCTGTGTAGACAAAGCAGCATTCTTTGCAAGGTGCTGCCATCTGGGACTTGCATAGCGAGAGAGAAGTCAATGCCTGGCCTCATAAGCTTCAAATGACAAGTTGACTGCCCTTTTAAGGCCTAATGCAGCTGGTGACTTTAAGTTGAAGCCGGTGCTCATTTACCATTCGGAAGATCCTAGAGCTCTTAAGAATGATGCTATATCAGCTCTGACCGTGCTCTATAAATGGAACAACAAAGCCTGGGAGACATCACATCTGTTTACAACATGGTAAGAAAAAAAAACATTACTTTTAAAAATGTCACTACTCATTGACAACGTACCTGGTCACTCAAGAGCTCTGATGGAGATCTACAAGGAGATTCATGTTTTCATGCCTGTTAGTGCAACATCCATTCTGCAGCCTGTGGGTCAAGGGATGATTTTGACTTTCACGTCTTAATATTTAAGAAATGCATTTTGTAAGGCCATAGCCCTATAGCCTCCAGATCTGGGAAAAAAATTGAAAACCTTCTGGAAGGGATTCACAGTTGTAGATGCCGTAAGAACATTCGTGATTGATGGGAAGAGGTCAAAATACCTACATGAACAGGAGTCTGGAAGAAGTTGTTGCAAACCCTCATGGAAGACTTTAAGGGTTCAAGACTTCAGTGGAAATGTGGTGCAGATGTGGGGGAAACATCAAGAGAACTAGACTTGGAATTGGAACCTGAAGGTGAGACTGACTTGCTTCAATCTCCTGATCAAACTTTAACGGATAAGGAATTACTTCTTATGAATGAGCAAAGAAATTGTTTTTTTTTTTGAGATAGAGTCTACACCAGGCAAAGATGCTGTGAAGACTGTCGAAATGACGGCAAGGGATTAGATATTACAGAAACTTAGTTGATAAAGCAGTGGTGGAGTTTGAGAGAATTGACTGCAGTGTGGGTCAGATGCTGTCAACCAGCATTGCATGCCACAGAGAAATTGTTTGTGAAGGGGAGGAAGTCCCTCAGTGACTCAAACTTCATTGTTGTCGTATCTTAAGAAATTAGTGCAGCCACTCTAACCTCCAGCAGCCACTACCCTTGTCAGTTTGCTGCCATCAACGTCGAGACAAGACCCTCTTCAGGCAGAAAGATAGGACTCTGAAAGCTCGGGGGATAGTTAGCACTTACTGGCAGTAATGCATTTTTTTTTTTAATAAAAGAACATTATTTTACACATACGTTATTGTGCACTTAGTAGGTCACAGTGCAGTATCAACGTAACTTTTACATGCACCGGGAAACCAAAAAATTCATTTGACTTGCTTTAATGCAACATTTGCTTTATCGTGATAACCACTTCAGTGCAGTGGTCTGGAATCAAACCCACAGCATATGGAAGATGAGCCTGTAATGTCCTTGTCTTTTGTAACCTATTTTAATTTAAAGTCTGCTTTGATAATTAGTATTGCCACCCCTGCTCTCTTTTGGCTGTTATTTGCACAGAATGTCTTTTTTTATCCTTTCACTTTTAACCTTTTTGTCTCTGTGGATTTAAAGTGAGACTCTTACAGACAGCATATAGTTGGAACATGTGTTTTTATCCATTAGCCAATCTGTGTGTCTTTTGTTTTTTTTTTTTTTTTTTTGGTTCTTGCATATACATTTCTTACTGAAAAACTCATTCATAAGTTAACGTACAAAAATGTACAAACACATGATTAAATAATGATGAAGGACTGTTTTTGCGGCAGATATTTTTGAAGGTACCTTTAGATTTCCGTGTAAAAATGCACACCTGGTACCTCTTAAAACATAAGAACAAACTCAAGAAAAACATAGTGACAAAAGTAAGCTAGCTTACATTTGATGCCGTTGTCCATTGTGAATAGATACAATCAGTACATGTGGCTGTTACTCACCTGTTAATGTCTGTGGTAGAGGAGCTCTAACAAAAGGGCTCCTGTAATGTTAAAATGAATATTTTTGCAATAACCCCCGTCCCCCAAGAAAGAAATGAAAGGAGAAACCTTTCCCTGCATGCAGCAATCAGACAAGACTGATTTAAGGGGTCACCCATCAGTAGCCTTAAAGAATTTTAGCTGCCAAAATATGTACAAGGTCACATTTGGTTCTTATTGAAATCTGTCTTTTGATTGGAGAGTTTAATCCATTAATAGTTAAAGTAATTACTGATAAGGGGGGACATTTCTGTCATGTTGCTGCTGTTTTCCATATGTCTTATTTTGTCCCTTAGTTTTTGCATTACTGTTTTATTTAGACTTAGTTAAATTTTTCTAGTTAAACATTTAAATTTCTCCTTTTTGTGTATATGTAATAGATATTTTCTCTGTGATTACCAGGGGGATTACATTTAATATCTTGAAGGTATAACCTTCTAACTTGAATTTATACCAGCTTGACTTCGAAAACATATACAACCTTTGGTCCTTTGCAACTCTGTACCTGTGCTTTTCAGTTGTTATCACAAAGTTACATTTTTATACATTGTGTGCCCCCAAACCACAAACTAATAATTTTTTAAATGCATTTGTCTCATAAATTATGTAGAAAGCAAAATGCAGAGTTACAGACCAAAGTTACAAATAATGCTAGCTTTTAGACTAATTGTTATAAAAATGTGTTAGTCTCTTAAATCTTAGAGGAAATAAAGTAGTGTTAAGCCATTGTTTACGATAATACTAGCTTTTATAATTGCCCATGTAATTACCTTTACTGAGATCTTTATTTCTTCAAAGAGCTTCATGTTACTGTCTACTGTCCTTTGATTTCAACCTGTGAGACTCCCTTGAGCATTTCCTGCAGCGTAGGTCTAATGATAGAACTACTTCAGCTTTTATTCAGTTGGGAATGTCTTAATTTCTTCTTCTCTTATGAAGGACAGTTTTGCCAAGATTTTTGGTTGTAAGTTGTTTTTGTTTTTGTTTTTGTTTTAAGCACTTTGAATATATCAGCCCACAACCTTCTGGCTTTCAAAATTTCTTGGAAATCTGATTGTTTTTGAGGATCCCTTGTCTGTGATGGGTCACGTCTTGCTTTTTACAAGATTCTGTCTTTGGCTTTTGAAAGTTTGTTTATAATGTGTCCTGGTGTGGATCTCTTTGATTTCATCTTACTTAGACTTCACTGATCTCTTGGATGTTTATATTCATGTCTTTCATCAAAATTGGGATTTTTAAGGTATTATTTCTTCAAATGTTCTCTGTTACTTTCTGTCTTCTTTTGGGTCCTCACAGTGCTTGCATTGTTGATGTGCCACCTTTCCCTTAGGTTCTGTTCTCTTCATTCCTTTTTGTCTCTTGCTCAGATTTGATCATTTACACTGTCTCGTCTTTAAGGTCCCTACTCTTTTGCACGCTCAAATCTGCGTTTAGATTGCTTTTATGAATGTTCCATTTCAGTCATTGTACTTTCAGCTCCAAAATTTCTTTCTGGTTTCTTTTTAGGTTTTCTTTCTCTTTATTGGTATTTCCATTTTGCTCATACATCATTTTCTTGACTTTCTCCACATCTCTCTTTAATTTTTAAAGCATCCTTAAGACCATTTTTTCAGATTCTTTGTCTAGTAGGTCTACTATCAGGTCTCTTTAAGGGACCGTTTCTTTAATGTTTTTTCTTTGGATCAAGGCCACATTTTCCTGTTACTTTATGCCTTGTAACTTTGTTGTTGTTGAAAACTGGATACTTTTAGTAGTGAGGTAAGTCTAGAAGTTGGATTTTCCCTTCTCCCTAGAAAGGAAAGATCATAATCTCCCGTTTTTTTTATTTTATTCTTTTGGTTTTGTTTTTTTTTTTTTTTTTTTTTTTGATTCTCATAGGTTGTCTCTGTGCCAAGGATCAGATTAAGGTATAAGCTTATTAGGGCCTTTTCTGGTCAGTTTTGAGCCTGCATCTTTCCCTGCACTTGTATATTGACTTCCACATTCCCCCTTTATATGCAGTTACTTTTAAATGCTTGCATCTTTAATGTCTGACTCCTAAACAGGGGATAAAAAGAAAAATGATGAGGGAAGAGGGCACTGGCTCTTAAAATACTCTGCAGGAGGAGGAGAGGCTTGCAACAATCGGAGGAGATATAACAACAATGTCCAACTGCCTGCCTCTTTGCCCCTCTGAGATTAGAAGCCACATTCACATCAGAGCACAGATTGCTGCTAATTGCAAGACAAGATCCCTTTTGCCTACTCTTCCTCCTATAAGCTGTGCAAGTTGCTCCTGGAGTACCTGCGGGGCTGCTGGTCATGGGGCTGGGTGATGGAGAGCCTCTGTCAAGTGAAGAGCTGAAATAGAATTTGCAAGCCTTCAGTAGACTTCCAGGGTTCCAAAATAGATGTATCACACAGGTTCTATCAGTGTAAATGCTGTCTAGGTGGGAGACAGATTCCTGGTGTTTTCTACTCAGCTGTCTACTCAGAATCATCTCCTAATTAACTTGATGTTGAGTTTTTATTTTTTTTAATGGTCTACATTTTGAGAGTGCCTACTAATTGTCAGCATGCACTTGACAGATGTTTCTTTCTCTCCTCTCCTCTCCTCTCCTCTCCTCTCCTCTCCTCTCCTCTCCTCTCCTCTCCTCTCTTTTCTTTTCTTTTCTTTTCTTTTCTTTTCTTTTCTTTTCTTTTCTTTTCTCTTTTCTTTCTTGGCTGCTGTAGTCATTCTGTAATGGCTGTTTATGAAGTGACTGTATTTCATTTGACTTTGTGGGTAGATACCCTCTTCTTAGGACTTATAAATAGTAGCAAATCTTTTTTTTTTTTTCTTTTTGAGCAAGAGACGGGGTGGGGGGGAGAGGGAGCTGGAAAGGGCAGAAGGAAAGGGAGAGAGAGAACCTTAATGTGGCTTCACGCCCAGTGGAGCCTTCCAGCGGGGCTTGACCTCACAACTGTGAGATCATGACCTTAGCCGAAGTCAAGAGTCAGACACTTAACCATCTGACCCACCCAGATGCCCCTAGTAGCACATCTTTTAAGTCATCATCAGCAGTGGTCAGTTACAGTCAAAATAAGGTTAAGTATTGGAAGAGTTGATACATTCCGTGTGGATTGCTTGACAGAGAATAGCATTTGATTAAATAGGTGTAGTTATAGGGCTATCTACAGAAAATGTGGAGAACATCAATGAAGCTTGCAAATAAGATCAAATGAACTGAATATTTAAGAGATTTACTATCTCTTTAAAGATATATGATTAGAAATACTGCAATTAATATTAAAATTAAGTTTCTTAAAAAAGTTTAATCTTGATATTTCCTTATTCTATTGAAGCTTTTTGAATCCCCTAGAGATAAAGACAAAAATGATTATTAGAGGATTTATCTGCACATATTATAGGAAAGTATAAAAAAAAAATCAGAATGGAAAGCAACTGTTGCAAGTACCAGAAAATTATGCTATTAATTTAAGTGTCATCAGAGCACAAAAGATCACATTCCGGGACTGTGAGAAAATTATTAAAATACTGGAAATAATAGTACTTAAGATGAAGATATTATACTCTAAGATCTGGTTAAGTGACTGACATTATTATATCACTTAAGGTATTATAAAAGTAACAAAATGCTTTTAAAGATAATAAGCATTACATTTTGAGATTGGCAGTGTTCACACTTTTCTGCTTAAGTGCTTTCCTAGTTTAACATAATTTAATAACAGTTATGGGAGAATAGCTAACATCTGAGTTCTCCTATATATCTTTTCTCCTTCCTTCTCCAGTATATACACATTTTATATAACTATATATGTATAAAATATAAAATTTCATTCTCCAAGTGATGAGTTTATGGACAGTTATTTTTTGCCTTTGTCCTTGGCATTAGAAATACTGCTACTTTATAATTTTTTTAGCTCCTCATTATTGATTAATCTGCAAAAATAATCCTGCTTTGTAGATAACATTACTACCCAGAAGTCATAACAAGTGGTTTTTTTTAACAGCTTTATTAAGGTATAATTGATGTACAATAAACTGAATATAAAGTGTACAATTTGAGTTTTGACAAATGTTTACACCTGTGAAATCAACCCCGCAATCAAGATAATAAACATTTCCATTATGTCCAAGTTTCCCCACTTCCCTTTGTCAGGTGAACATGGTAGCTCCCCACTCCCCTTTGTAATCTCTCTGTCCTTCTTGTTCCTCCCGCTGGTCCCCAGGCAACTACTGATATGCTTTCTAGAATTTTGTATAATTCTGTGTGTTCTTTTCTGTCAGATTTCTTTCCTCAGCATAGAGATTCTTCTATATGTGGCATATAATAACAGTTCATTCTTTTTAGGCCAAGTAGTACTCCATTATATGGATTTGCTATATATTGTCCATTTACTTGTTGATGGACATAGGAATAGATTTTAAGATTTGGCTATTATAGATAGAGCTGCTGTTAATATTATGCGATGTCATTATATGAACATATGCTTTCATTTCCCTATAGCAAACACCTAGGGGTGGAATGAATGGTGGATCATATAAAAGGTGTATGTTTAATTTAAGAAACTGCTAACATCTAAAATTTTTTTAACTAATTTAATTGAAAAAAAAAAACTGTAGAAACTGTTTTAAAACTTTAAACTGTTTCAAAACCAGTTGCTTAAGAAAGTGGTTGTTGGGGCACCTGGGTGGCTCAGTCAGTTAAGCACCCAACTCTCGATTTTGGCTCAGGTCAGGATATCACAGTTGTGACATTGAGCCCCACATTGAGCTCTGAGCTGAGCATGGAGCCTGCTTAAGATATATTCATTCATTCATTCATTCATTCATTTTTCTCTCATATATATATATATACGTATATATATATATACGTATATATATATATATATATACACACACACACGTATATACACATATATGTATACACATATATACGTATATATACGTACATATACACCTATATACGTATATATATGTATATATACACATATATACATATATATACACAATATACGTATATAGGTGTACACATGTACGTATATATGTGTGTATATATATACATGTATATGTATATACATATATATACACACATATATACACGTATATATATAATCTGTCTCTTACCCTCTCCCCTGCTTGTTCTCTTTCTCTACAATTTTGTTCACACTTGGTTTGGCCAGTCTTTCTCATTTTAGCCATCCTAATAGTGTGTAGTGAAAAGTCATTGTGATTTTAATTGCATTCCTTTAATGACCAATAATGTTGAACATATGTTTTATGTGTTTGTCACCTATATATCTCCTCTGGTGAAGTATCTGCAAATTTTTTGCCCAAACGACCTAATTAGATGGAGAGATAGTCTACATTAATGCATTAGACTACTCAGTATTGTTAAGATGTCATTTCTCTTCAAATTGATCTATAGATTCAATATAATCCCAGTCAGAATTCCAACAGATTTAGTTTAGAAGTTGACAATATAATTCTAAACTACATAAGGAAAATGCAAAGGATCTAAAATAGAGAAACTGAAAAAGACAAAGTTAAAGAACTAATGTGACCTGATTTCAGGACACAGATTACATTTATCAAGATAATGTGGCATTATCATAGAAATACTCCTTGACTGGAGATGGGGTTATGTCCTGATAAACACATTGTAAGTTAAAAATACTGTAAGTTGAAAATGCAATTAATAACACACGTAACCTACCAAGCATCATAGCTTAGCCCAGCCTGCCTTAAACATGCTCAGAACACTTACGTTAGCCCAGAGTTGGGCAAGATCATCTAACAAAGGCTATTTTATAATAATGGGTTGAAAATCTCATATAATTTATTGAATCCTGTACTGAAAGTGAAAAGCAGAATGGTTGTATGGGTGCAGCATGGTTGTTTACCTTCGTGATTGCATGGCTCACTGGGAGCTGTGGCTTGCTGCCACTGCCCGGCATCACAAGAATATCCTACTGCATATTATTAGCCTGGAAAGATCAGGATTCAACATCTGAAGTACACATTCTACTGAATGCATACCAGTTTTCATGCTGTTGTAAAGTTGGAATATCCAAAGTTAGACCATTGAAGTTGGGGACTGCATGTATACCTATACAACTGTTTGTGTATACAAAGAACTATTGTTAGTAAAGGTGGAAAGATAATTCAGTGTGGAGGAAAGCCTGTCTTTTCAATAAATGGGGCTGAAACAATTTGCTGTATGCAAAAGATGAACTTCAATCTGTATACAAAAATTAACTCCAAGTGGATTATGAACTTAATGTAAAACCTAAGGCAGTGAAACTTCTGGAACCACAAAGAACAGCTTTGGAACTTCTGGATTTCTTATTTTTTTAATGTCTGTTTATTTTTGAGAGAGACAGAGCACAAATGGGAGAGGGGCAGATGGATGGAGACATAGAATCTGAGGCAGGTTCCAGGCTCTGAGCTGTCAGCACAGAGCCCAATGAGGGGCTCGAACTCACGAACTGCGAGATCGTGACCTGAGCCGAAGTCAGACACTTAACGAACTAAGCCACCCAGGCACCCCTGGGATTTCTTAATATAACACCCAAAGCGAGATCCATATAAGAACAAATTGATAAATTGGATTTAATCAAAGTTAAAATTTTCTTTTCTTGAAAAATACTGTTAAAAGACTGAAAAGACAGGCCACAGACTAAGAATATTTGCAAATTACTTACCTGATAATGGACTTCTATTTAGAATATGTAATGAGTTTTCAAAGCTCAATAATAAGACAACAACCCAAAATGAGCTGACTTTTTTTATAGACATGTATTTTGGATACTTCAGAGATCTCCCTTTTGTTATCATTAAAATTTTATATAAATTGATTTTGTGAGGAAAAATTTTTTAAAATATATTTATTTACCTTTTAGGGAATTGCCCACGTGTCCCTTCCTTTGTTGGCAAATGGCTAGGAATCCGGTAATTCTTGCTCCCTCTTTCACTTCCACTGCATTCACTTTTTACTTGGCCACATCCCTTCAGTCAGCTGCAGACAAAACCCCTCACCTCAACTCTACCACTGCTTTGTTCTTTGTCCCAGGGCTTTTCTAATGCCAGGACCAAGGGTGCCTAGAGGAGCATCCATGTATACATGCAAATCTGGAAGTGTGAGAATTATCCCTTTTAGGGCAACTTGACCATTCGAGAACAGAGGCCAGTGAATAAATGTTTTGAGCTCCCATTTTGGGGCACTGATTCTGAGCTTTCTCTACAACTCACAGGGCCAACCGTTGACCACAGTGACCAGCTTGACAGTACACCCTTATTTTGGCTTTCTGTCCTATTTCACTTTTCCCAGCACCCCCTCTCTCTCCCTAAGATTATTGCCAATAGCCTATGTACACATAAGCTCTTGTCTCAGAGTTTGCTTTTCTGGGGAGACCCCAAGCTCAAATTATCCTTGCATGTATCACTTACTGTTACAGCTACAGATAAAGATGATGTAGAATAAGGGTCCAAATGTACCAATCATCCTTATGGCCCAGGAATTTGCCTTCTTAAAAATCATTGCTTTTAGCTTATTTGATTTTCCTTTTTTTCAAAGATTGAACAAAACCTATGCAACTATGTATGACCTTCTAAGCAATATAACTTGACAGGCCTTCTTTAAAATCAATTTATAAATCAAAGACTACACTAGTTTGTTTTCAGGTGATGTCCTTGCTCCTACAAAATTTCCAGGAGCAATCCCAGTTGCTATCAGCTTCCTTGACTTGTCACCACCACTTGGAAAATTTTATGTGACTTGTGTATAGCAGTGGGCCATAGGCACTAACTTCTTAGCTTGTACTTGTACTTAATTTCGTAGAATGTAAAAAAAAAAAAATCCTCAGTATATAAGTAATAGGTACTAGCATGCCTTGAAAAGGGTTTAGACTTAAGCATACAGACAATTCATGAGTGGACAATAACACTGTGGAAAACAGATCATTGATTTCTTTCTCTAAAAGTACATTGTCTAGTCCTGGAGCTAATTAGAACATTTTCATCTACCTCCCTGTTCATTGGCTATGCTTCATAAGAAAATATGGGACCATTTAAGGTTTTTAGAATGATATAATCTAGTCTTCTGATGGTTTATTTTATTTATTAAACATGAACTATATATAATAACCAAGTTGACCTTTCTGTGCTCAAATATCAAGGCACTTGATTCATGCACATCCTCTAGCAATAAAAGTGGGCAAGCATTGCTAACTGTGTTTTAGCGTAAAACTAGTCAGGAAATAGAATAAGCCTTTTAGGTTTTTGTTGTGTTTTGTTTTTCTAATTATTTTAATGTTTATTTTTGAGAGAGAGAGAGAGAGAAACAGAGCATGACTGGGGGAGGAGCAGAAAGAGAGCCACAGAATCTGAAGCAGGCTCCAGGCTCTGAGCTGTCAACACAGAGCCTGACACCGGGCTCGAACCCACGAACCATGAGATTATGACCTGAGCCAAAGTTGGACGCTCAACTGACTGAACTACCCATGTGCCCCATCTTTTAGCTTTTTTGTAAGGCATCTGTAGACCTTTGACCAGACAAACTTTCTATTGGTTCATGATCTCAAGGTTTAAATACCAAATCTATCACACTGAACAGACTGCTTGCTTAGTGCAGTGCAGGGATCCCACATATAGATCTTCCCACTGAGAAGTCCACACACAGAACAGTCTAGGTATTCTGATTTCAGTGCAGAAAATTTCATTAAGTGACTGAGGTGAACTTAATATTAGATTGATCTCTTATTATCTTTATGCCTGCTCTTTTCAAATTTTGTCAAGATGCCTATTTTTTCCTACTTTTTTCTTGAGATTAATACATTCTTGTTATTTTCTGACCTTTGGTTTTCACACAGGAAGATTGGACTCCATACCAGAGAATATCTCCCCTGTTAACTTAACTCTTGTGTTCCCTGTGCATGTAATGTTATAAATGTAGTTTTCCAATTTCCAGTGTTGGGTATGTGCCTTTTTTTCTGTTAAAGTTTTACCCCACATGAAAATAAACAGACTGCAAGATAGTGTGGTTGGTATGCCTCAACATGGGCCCTTGCTGCCAATCTTTGGAGCAAGTAGAGTATAGAATGTACTCTTCCCACCTTGTTTTATATTTTCTAGCTTTCTCAGGATTTCTTTTTTTTTTTCTTTTTTTCTTTTTAACGTTTTAAGGACAAGAGGTTGTTTAGCATCCTGTCTTCTCCTTTCTCCTACCACAGCAAGGTTAAAGCGTTGGGTTTCTGCATCATTATTTTTGTTACTGGGAACTTAAGGCTCTTGCGTGTATGTGTTCATGGGGTTTTTGTTGTTTGTGCTTTTGCTTTTGTTTTTTGCTGCTTATTTCTGTTGTCTTTCTTCCCTAGTTTTTTCCCATCTTATGTCTTTGTTCCTCTATTTCATTTCCTTTTAATCATGGTATTATATATGTGTTCAAAAAAAAAAGGGCATTTTCCTTTGATTAGTAAATTAATCCCTTGCGGTATTCTGGGTATAATTTTCGGATCTTTGCCATGTTATAGTTATGTAATTGCTTTCTATTCCTGCTAGAAATTTGTGGTTCTTAACCTATTCCAAAACCTTTGAGTTTTTGGAAGACTGATTTTTTTTCTTTTATATTAGAAAATAATAGTGTTATGTAATGCATCATGGACTTCTCTTCTTGAATACATGGGAATAAAAGATATATTGTAGTCCAAATAGTTTGATTCTGGTATGAAAGTTCTTTTGATTAAAAAGGAAATGATTATGTTCAGGCATATAAGTTGTTCATATTTAATGGTTATATTTCTATATAATTTGAGTGAGAAAATCTGTTTGTAAACACGAGTTGGAAATAATGGGTGTATGTTGTAGTAATTGGCATCTTGAAAGATAGGTACTTTTTAATTTTTTTTTTTAATTTAATGTTTATTCTTAGAGAGAGCATGAGTGAGGAAGGGGCAGAGTCAGAGAAGGACACAGAATCTGAGGCAGGCTCCAGGCTCTGAACTGTCAGCACAGAGCCCAACATGGAGCTCGAACTCACTAGCTGTCAGATCATGACCTGAGCCGAAGTCAGACACTTAACTGACTGAGCCACCCAGGAGCCCCGGGAGAGATAGGTACTTTTAAGTGGACAGAATTACCTATGGATTTTCAAATAGTTATTGAGTTCTTGGCTACTAGAGCTGGAAGTCACCTTAGAAGTTATCTACTGCACACCCATATTTATAGATGCAGTGTTAAGGCTTTAAGTTGCTGAGTATGTCTTGATCAAATACTTTGTTACCATCAAGATGATAGCTGAGACCTCATTGTGTACTGGATGCTCTTATCTTTGTATCAGAGATCCCAACAGAGATCTGACACATAGTTGAAATATAAGTTTCATTAAATTAAGGGTTATGTATCTTTTCACTATACTGTGCACATCATGAAATGAAAGGATGGCTAACAGACCGTTTATTTTTATTTTTACATACGCTTTTTTATGATTGTAAAAGTAATACATATTATAGGTAATATGGAGAAGTACAAGAAGAAAATAAAAATTGTTGTAAAAAGGATTAAAACTACATTAGAGACTGTTGAAACATGGGAACAAAGTCATTGGAGCCAAATCAGAATAAAACCACTGTGGATAATTCTGGAATAGATTAAAGGCATGCATGATGGTCTTGTATGATCTACAAGATGCTCACCTCTTCAGTGAGGTTTTAAAATAAAACAGTAACTAATAACAGGAGTGTTGTAAGAGAGAAGCTAACCTGTGGAACTGAGCTATCTCAGCTTTGAAGGAAGAATTGCTCTGGTAAAAGCAGACCCCCGTCTAGTACACCTCATTTTTCTCATCGTCTCTAATTCATCTCTTCTCTTTCTCTTACCTGAAGTGTTGCACTTAGAGAAGTTATGTGTAAACTTACGAGGTTGAGTATTTTTTATTTGATCATGTGTATTCTTTTCTTTGGGGAATTATCTCTTCATCCCCCCTTTTTTTAAAATTCCTATATACTTTTTTTTTTTTACTGATTTTTCCATAACCTTTTTATATCAAGAGTATTGATACTTTAATACAATAGGTATTTTTCAGTTTACTGTTTTTGTTCATGAGCTGTGAACTTCTCCAGATCAAGGACTATATGACTGTAATAATGTCTATCAATTTTTAAACATATATGCTAATCAGTTAAGCATTTTACACACATTATCTCACTCAAGTTTTGTAAGGATTAACACTATTTCCATGCTGTAGAAGCTAAGTGAGATTAATTTGCTGAGAAAGATGCAGCTAGCATTAAGAGGACGGAGCTAGGAATGAGACTCAAGATTTGACTACCAAGTCCGTCATCTTAACATGTTGTGTTGTATCTCATATTTCTTTAGATCAACCCATGTCTACGATAGACCATAACTCTTAGTAGACATGTTTTGTACATTGGCTGGATTGAATTATTAACACATAACTCATTTTGTATATTATTTGCTTATTTAATTTTGTATAATTCGGTGTGCTGTAAATGAGAACATACATTCTTTTGCTTCTTTTATTTACTGAAGTGTAGTTGACACACACATTAGTTTCACCTGTACAACATGGTGCTTCAAAAGGCTATACTTGATGCTGTGCTTACCACGGGTGTAGTACCAGCTGTCACCATAAAGTGTCATTACGGTACCATTGACTGTACTTCCTGTGCTGTACCTTGATCACCATGACTTATTCATTCCATAACTGGAAGCCTGTGTCTCCTACTCTTCTTCCCTGTTTGCCCTTCCCGCAAACTTCCCTTCCCTCTGGCAACCATCAGTTCTCTGTATTTATGGATCTGTTTCTGCTTTTTGTTTATGTGTTTGTTTTGCTTTTTAGATTCCACATTTAAGTGAAATCATATAATATTTGTCTCTCTCTGCATTCAGTTCTTAACCCAGATACCTTATGAAATATGGTTACAAATTGATTGTTCTAAGTTGAAGTTAAAACTTTTTTCCATAGTTCTAATTTTATAAAACGTGTTCATTTTTACAAATTTATTGTATACCTTCCTAAATCCCAAAATTATGATTAAAATGTTATTTAAAAACAGCAAATTAAAATTATGATGTAAATGTTCTTAAGGATGCTATTTTCCTCATAAATTGGGCCACTTGAATTTTTTTTAAGTTTTATTTATTTTGGGAGAGAGACAGCATGAGCATGGAAGGGGCAGACAGAGAGGAGATAGAATCTCAAGCAGACTCCGTGCTTTTAGCCCAGAGCCCGAGGTGGGTTTGATCTCATAAACTGTGAGATCATGACCTGAGCTGAAATCAAGAGTCACATGCTTAACCAGGTGCCCCAAATCTTTTGTTAATTGAACTGTACCATACAGTGTTATATTAGTTTCAGGTGTAGAACATACTGATTTGACAATTCTATGTATTACTCAATGTTTACCATGATAAATGTGGTCCATCTGTCTTCATACAATGTTATTACGGTATTATTGACTGCATTCCCTATGCTGTACTTTTCATCTTCGTGACCTATTTTTTAACAGGAAGTTTGGGCTTCTTAATCCCCTTTATCTGTTTCACCTGTCACCACCCCCCACACCAGTTTATTCTCTATATTTGAGTTTTTTGTTTGTTTTTTAGATTCTACATAAAATGAGATCATAAGGTATTTGTTTTGGATTCATTTCACTTAGCTTAATACCCTCTAGGTTCATCCATATTGTTACAAAGGTCAAGATCTTACCCTTTTTATGGCTGCATAATATTCCATTGTGTGTTATGTATGCACATAGAAACCCCACATCTCCTGTATCCATTCATTTATCAGTGGACACTTGGGTTGCTTTCATATTTTGCCTGCCATAAGTAATGCTGCAACCAACAGAGGGGTGCATATATCTTTTTGAATTAATTTTTTTCTATTCTTTGGGTAGTGGAATTCAGTGGAATTCAGTAGTGGAATTACTGAATCATATGTTTTTATTTTTAATTTTTTTGAGGAGCTGATACACTGATTTCCACAGGGGCTGCACCAGTTTACATTCTCACCAACAGTATACAGGGATTCATTTTTTCCATATCCTCACCAACATTGTGATTTCTTTTTTTGATTCTAGTCATTCTGATAGATGTAGGCTGATTAATCACTGTGGTTTTGATTTGCATTTCACGGATATGACTAACGATGTCAAATATCTTTTCATGTGTTTGGTGGCCATCTGTAGGTCTTCTTTGGAAACATGTCTATTCAGGTCCTCTGCCCATTTTCTAATTGTTTTTTGTTTGTGTTTTGGTGTTTAGGAGTGTAAGTTCTTTATATATTTTGGATATTAACCTCTTATTGGATGTATTATTGCCAGTATATTTTCCCATTCATCAGGTTTCCTTTTTGTTTTGTTGATAGTTTCCTTCACTGTGCAAAACCTTTTCCTTTTGGTATAGTCCTAGAAATTTTTTTGCTTTCATTTTTCTTGCCTGGGGAGTCACATTTAGAAAAATGCTGCTAAGGCTGATATTAGAGATTTCTTCCTATTGTTTCTTCCAGGATTTTTGTAGTTTCAGGTTTCACATTTAGGTCTTTAATCAATTTTTTTTTAATTTTATTTTTGAGAGAGAGAGAGACAGAGTGCTAGTGGGGAAGGGGCAGAGAGAGAGGGAGACAGAGAATCTAAAGCAGGCTCCAAGCTGTCAGCACTCTATGCTGACATGGGACTAACTCATGAACTTCAGGATCATGACCTGAGCCGAAGTTTGAGGCTTCACTGACTGAGCCATCCAGGCGTCTCAGGTCTTTAATCCATTTTGAGTTTTCTTTTGTGTGTGGTATAAGAAAGTGGTTCAGTTTCATTTTTTTGCATGTAGCTGTCCAGTTTTCCCAGCACCATTGATTGAAGATACAGTCTTCTTTCCATTGTATATTCTTGCCTCCTTTGCCATAGGTTGACCACATAGGCATGGGCTTAATTTGGGCTCTTTATTCTGTTCCATTGATCTGTGTGTCTATTTTTGTGCCAGTACCATACTGTTTTAATTACCACATATGATTGTAGCGTATCTTGGGATTATGACACCTTCAGTTTTGTTCATTTTTCTCAAAATTTCTTTGGCTGTTACAGGTCCTCTGTCCTTCCACACAAATTTTAGTATTTGTTCTAATTCTGTGAAAAATGCTGTTGGTATTTTGATGGGATTGTATTGAATCTATAGATTGCTTTGGGTAGTATGGACATTTCAACAGTATTAATTCTAATCCATGAGCATGGAACATCTATTTGTTTTTGTCATCTTCAGTTTCTTTCATTAGTGTTTTATAGTTTTCAGGGTACAGCAGCAGGTCTTTCACCTTCTCGATTAAGTTTATCCCTGGGTTTTTAATTTTTTTGGTGTAATTGTAAATGATATTGTTTTCTTAATTTCTGTATATTGATTTTGTATCCTGTAATTTATCAGTTCTAATAGTTTTTTGGTGGAGTCTTTGGGGTTTTCTATGTGTAGGATCATGTCATCTGCAAAGAGTGACAGTTTTACTTCATCCTTACCAATTTTATATGGCTTTTAATTCTTTTCCTTTTCTGATTGCTGCAGCTAGGACTTCCAGTACTATATTAACTAAAAGTGGTAAGAGTGGACACTCTTGTCGTGTTTCTGATCTTAGGAGAAAAGCTCTCTTTTTCACCATTGAGTATGATGCTGTCTGTGAGTTTGTGACATATGGCCATTATTATGTTGAGATATGTTTCCTTTAAATTCACTTTGTTGAGAATTTTTATCATAAATGGATGTCAGAAGCCTTTGTCACATGCTTTTCTGCATCTTATTGAGATGATCATATGATTTTTACCCTTTCTCTTATTAATGTGATGTATCACATTGATTTTTGAGTTTTGAACTACCTTGCATCCTAAAATAATTCCTACTTAATCACGGTGAATGATTTTTTTTAATGTTTTGTTGAATTTGGTTTAATATTTTTTGAGGACTTTTAGTCTGTGTTCATCTGAGATATTGGCCTGCAGTTTCCTCTTTTTGTAGTGTTTTTGTCTGGTGTTGGTATCAGGGTAATGCTGGCCTTATAGAATGAATTTGGAAGCTTCTCTTTCTCTTCTGTTTTTTGAGATAGTTTGAGAAGATTAGGATATTAACTCTTCTTTAAATGTTTGGTAGTGTTTAACAGTGAATCTGTCTTGTCCTGAACCTTTGTTTGTTAGGAGTTTTGTGAATGCCAATTCAATTTTATTAGTAATAACTGGTATGTTCAAATTTTGTATTTCTTTATGACTCAGTCTTGGAAGATTATGTGTTTCTAGGAATTTATCCATTTCTTTTTTAAAAATTTATTTGGGGAGAGTGCAAGTGGGGGAGGGGCAGAAAGACAGCTTGACAGCTCTGTGCTGACAGGCTGGCAGCAGGGAGCCTGATGTGGGGTCAGACTCAACAACCATGAGATCATGACCTGAGCTGAAGTCTGACGCTTATCCTACTGAGCCACTCAGGTGCCCTGGAATTTATTCATTTCTTCCAGGTTATCCCATTTGTTGGCATTTAGTTTTACATAATATTCTTTTAATCCTTTGTATTTTTGTAGTGTCAGTTGTTATTTCTTCTCCTTCATTTCTCATTTTAATTGTATGAGTCCTCTCTTTTTCTTGATTAGTCTGGCTAAAGGTTTATCAATTTTGTTTATATTTTCAAAGAATAAGTTCCTGGTCCTATTGCTCTTTTCTGTTTTTTTAATCTCGATTTCATTTATTTCTGCTCCAACCTTTATCCTTCTCTTTTTTCTAGCTTTGGGCATTATTTTTCCGTGTCTAGCTATTTTAGGTGTAAAGTTGTTTGAGATTTTTCTTGATTTCTTGAGGTAGACCCGTATTGCTATAAATTTCCCTCTTAGAACAGCTTTTGCTGCATCCCAAAGATTTTGAATCATTGTGTTTTCATTTTTCTCCATATGTTTTTTTTAATTTCCTCTTTGATTTTTGGTTGACTCATTTACTGTTTAGTGGCATGTTTTTTAGCCTTGATGCATATTACGTTCATTTCGGACTTTTTCTTGTAATTGATTTCTAGTTTCACACTATAGTGGTTGGAAAAGATGCTTGATATGGTTTCAGTTTTCTTAAATTTATTGAGACTTGTGTTGTGGCCTAATATGTGATCTGTTCTTTAGGAATTTCTATATGCACTTGAAAAAGAATGTGTACTTTGCTGTTTCTGAATGGAATGTTTTGTATATAAATGTGAGGTCCATCTGGTTGAATGTGTCATTTAAAGTCACTGTTTCCTTGTTGAATTTTTTTTTCTCTTGATGACCTATCCTTTGATGCTAGTGAGGTGTTCAAGTCCTCTACTTGTATTACCATTAGTTTCTCCTTTCTTGTATGTTAATATTTGCTTTATATTTTTAAGTGTTCCAATGTTGGGTGCATAGACACTTCCAGTTGGACTGTTCCTTTTGTCATTATGCCCTTCTTTGTCTCTTGCTACATGAATTGTTTAAATCTTTTAGAAATATGATTCTGTAAGTGTCGGACTATGACAAGGATGGCTATTCTTCATTGTTCTATCATTGTTTCTTAACTTTGTACATTAGAATCATTTGGGGATCTTTTAGAAGTCCAAATGCCAAGGCTGCATTGAACCAAGATTAATTAAAAAGTAATGACTGACAATGGACTGTAGATATTAGTGTTCAATTTCCCTAGGTGATTACAATATAATGTTAGTTGTATAGAAAGTTACAGGTATTGATACTATTTCTATTCTTTGTTTTTTGTATCTGTAGTTGAAATAAGTGCTAAATTTTACTTAAAGAAAATAAAGATGTATTTTTTTTAACCCAAACTTCTGATTCTCTGGTTAAGAATATCTCTTACAGACTTTTCAAAGATTATAACTTGCCTTATACAGTGAGCTTCTTGTCTAGGAAGACCTATTCTTATTTTGTTTTGGAGAGGGTCTGAATATGTTATCTAAATATGTAGCTGTAAAGAATTAAATGTTACTGAATATTTGAAAAAAATGAAAATTTAGTCTAACCTAATTCAACAAACTTAACTTTCTCAGTTACAATGAATAATTTACACATTATGTAATTATCCCTCCCCACCCCCCCCCCATTATTTTACTATAAATTTTAAAACCCACAAAACATTGAAAGAGTTTATGGTGAATATACTCCTATATCCACCACTTAGATTCTACAGTTAATATTCACTATTCTGGCTTTGTCACTTACCTTTCCATTTGTGCATCTCTCCATTCATCAGTGTATCTGAGTTTTGGTGCCTTTCAAAATATTTTGCAGGTGTCTGAGATCTTTCTCCAAAATACTTCAGTATGTCTGCATTAACTAGAATTTAGGTCTTGGTAAAATTTGGAAACAATGAAATGAATAATCCTAAGTGTAGCATAAGTTTCTGTGAATGAATATACTCATGCAGTCCATTTTCAAGATGCAGAACATTACCATTATCTTGGCTCTTTTATCTCTTCCCAGTAAATACTATTGTATTGATTTTTCTGAACCATGCCTTATTTATGTCTGTACCAGATTTAATATAAATAGAAGTGGACACTGTTCTCTTTGTAGATAGCCTCATTTCACCTGGCATATTTTTGAAATTCATCCATGTTGTGACATGTGTCACAATTTTTATTTTGTTTATTCCCGAGTAGTAGTCCATTACATGAATATACTGGAGTTAATTCTATCTCTTATTAATGGACATTTGGACTTGTACTGATTTTTTGCTCTTTGAATAAAACTGTTCTGAATGTTCTTGTAGAAGTCTTACTATGGGCATATCTTTTCACTTCTGTTGGAGTGGAATTGCTAGGTCTTAAGATAGGAATAGATTTAGTTTTTACAGAAGGTGTCTGATCTTTTCAAAAGTGGTTATGCCATTTTACATGCTCAGCAGCATATGAGAGTTTAGGTTGTTTACATCTTCACTGACATTTGATATTTTATTTAAATGTTACCTCTTAATATTCGTATTCTTACTTTTTCCTGAGTTTTTCTTTGATTCAATTTTAAATTTATTTTGCACATTGCAAATTTGCCTACCCCCCACCTCAAAAAGTCCCCCAAAACCTTAAAATGGTAGCTTTGGTGAGATGGGAAACTACCTTGGTAGTTCGTTCGGTTGAGCATGTGACTCGATTTTGGCTCAGGTCTTGGCCCTGAGGTCGTGGGATTGAGGCCCACCTCAGGCTCTGTGCTGAGCCTGGAGCCTCCTTGGAATTCTCTCTGTCTTTGTCTCCGTCTGTCCCTTCCCCCCACTCACACGCTCTAAAATAAAATAAAAAAAGAACTTGGCAATTTTTATTTTTGAACATTTTTTAGAAAACTTGCAAAATATTTAACTTTGTTACTAATTTAGGTCATATTATAGTGCACTCTTTTGGCATTTATGATGTATATAGAATATTTAATGACATTGTTAGAAATAGGATTTATAAATGTTTCTTTTTCAATTTCAGTAGGGAAATCAATTCGGAGTAAGAGTTTGTGAATGATAAGCAGTTAGAGAAAAATCTGTTAGTTTTTCAGATAGCTTACTGATGTAATAGTTTTAATGTCTACCTCTTAAGTTCATTGAAATTTCTAAGATTAATGTTTGTGTCCCACTTTTCACCTTTTTTGGCTTTTTTTAATCTACCTCATGTGACTAGCAAAATCTGATGATGACTTTTAGGATTTAAAATTTAGTACTTCTGTAATTACCAACTGACTTCTAGTTTCAGGGTTATTGTTGTATTTTTTCTTACTGCCATTTTCTCTGGATCTTTCATTTTCTGTTCAAAATGCAGAATTAGTTTTAAGTAGAACTGTGTTAAGTAGAACCCCGTTTACAGTCAGGCATGCCAGAAGTGGACATTGCTCCTTTCAAATGGAGGATGTCACTGTGAAAATACTGTGTGGCTATTTTGGTTTTTGGTTAACTTTTCTTGGGTTTACAGTGAAATAGGTAATTATAGATTTTAAAAATATAGATCTGTTACAAATGGAGAGAAAGGAAAGAGACATTATGGTACTGACTTTGGAAAAGAAGAGTCTTTTGAACAAATGGTATTGAGAAATAGGATATCCACATGAAAAAGGGAAATTGGACCCTTACCTTGCATTTGTACACAAAAACTAACTCAAAATAAAGACTTAAATATAAGACCTGAAAGTATAAAACTCCTAGTAGAAACAAAGGGGGAATACTTCTTGACATTAGTCTTGATAATGATCTGTTGATTATGACACCAATAGCAATGACAACAAAGCAAAAAGAGACACGTGGGACTGTATCAAACTAAGGGACTTCCTGCACAATAAAGGAAACAATTGGCAGGATGAAAAGGCATCCTATAGAGTTGACGAAAATACTTGAAAACAATGTATCTGATAAGGGGTTAACATCCAAAATACATAAGAAACCTCTCAGCAGCAAAAAACCAAATAACCTGGTTAGAAAATGGGCAAAGGACTTGAACAGATACTTTTCAAAGATGACCTACACATTGCCAACAGAGATACAAAAAGATGTTCAACTTCATTAATTATCAAGGAAATGCAAATCAAAACTAAAATGAGATACCACCGTACAACTGTTAGGATGGCTATTGAAAACAAAGCAAAAAAACGGGGTGCCTGAGTGCCTCATTCAGTTAAGCATCTGACTTCAGCTCAGGTTATGATCTCACGGTTCATGAGTTTGGGCCCCACGTCGGGCTCTGTACCGACAGCTGAGTCTGGAGCCTGCTTCAGATTCTGTGTCTCCCTCTCTCTCTGCCTGTCCCCAGTTCGCACTCTGTCTCTGTCTCTCTCTCCCTCAAAAATAAACAAATGTTAAAATTAAAAAAAAAAAAAAAGTGAAATAAATGCCAAGTGTTACAGGATGTGGAGAAATTGGAACCCTGTATGTACACTATTGGTGGGAGTATAAAATGGTATGGCAACAATGGAAAACAGTGTGGATGTTCCTCCAAAAAGTAAGTAATATAACTGCTGTATGACCTAGGAATCCCACTTCTGAGTATATATCCAGAAGGGCTAAAATCAGAATCTCAAAGAGCTACCTGTACCTCCATGTTCATTATAGTGTTATCACAATAGCAAAGAGACAGGAAAAATCCCAGTGTCTATCAACAAATGAATGTGATATGTAAGAAAAGATAGTATATACAGACAGCCTGAAAGGAGAAAATCCTGCCAGTTGCAAAAATACAGATGAATCTAGAGGACATTATGCCAACTGAAATAAACCAGTCACAGCAGGACAAATATTGCATGTTTCTAACATGAAGTATCTAACTTAGTCAAACTCACACATACAGAGACTACAGTAGTGGTTGCCAGGGGTCTGGAAGGTGGAGGAAGGGTGGAGTTGTTCAGTGCGTGTAAAGTTTCAGCTCTGGTAGATGAACAAATTCTAGAGATGTACTGTACAACATAATGCTTATACTTAACAATACAGTATTGTGCATTTCAAAACTTGAGAGGGTAGACAGAGCTTATGTTAAGTCCCCGCTGAAAACCCCCTGAAAAAGACACGAGGAACCTTTGGGGAAGTGTTGGGTAGGTTTATTACTTTGATTGTGATGATGGTATCAGGTTGTACCGCACATGCTCATATTCATCAACTTGTACACATTAAATATGTGCAGTTCTTTGTATATCCCTTACATCTGAGTAAAGCTATTAAAAAATCACCGTACTGTCCAGCAATTGGATTATTGTATATGTATCTGATGATCAATATCTTATTATAAACAAAGAAACTATAGTATCACATCTGCAGAATACAAAAATCAATTTAATTGCAGTGTAAATAATGAGTTTTAGGAGACTGTGACTAAAGGAAGAAAATTTAGTTGCAAGGTTGTTTTAGTGATCTAGTTAACTAGTAATCTGTGCTTAGATTTCTGGTTTGCACAATAGGGCAGGTAGTATCCCCTGTCACCTGGGGGGTGGGGGGCGTGGACCTAGGAGGGTTGGATTTCTCTGGGAAGATCATGAGATCAGGGTGGAGCATTAAGTCTGTTAGCAGTGTGGAGATTATCTATATAGTGATGGTTGAGCAGTTCTGGAGTTGTCTGTTTGGCCTAAAGAAATTTGGGAATGATCATGTATAGAGAGGGTGCTTACTGAAGCTTGGAGTAGTAAATATACCCATGGAAAGTATTTCAATTTACTCTGTGTAAACATATCTATGTATACATGTTAAACAATGTTAATTGCAAGCCACGATAAAGAACTGTGGTTTTAATCAGTAACATAAAACATAATTTGCAAACTACTTGTAAATAACGGTAGCCTTAATAAATAGAATGATGAAGGTCATAAATGATTATTTTTATATCAAGTAGTTGACTTCAATTTACTTAAACAAATATTTATTGAATAGCTTTTGGAGTTTGTGTTGCTGTCATAAGTGGTGGTATTACAAAGAAAAAATACCACTGAGAACTGCACTTAAGTTGTTTTGTTATAAACCAGGAAGTGGTAGTATCAGGTTTACAGAATACAAATACCAACTTAATTGCAATATAAATAATGGGAGTTAGGGGAATATGACTAGAGGGGGAAAAACCAGTTAGAAGGTTGTTTTAAATGGTTTTATGAGGCACACTGATATGTTCAGTGTTACATTTTAGATAGGGTACTCCGCAGTAGGGTATTAGAAGATAGTGATGACATGTCTGGATATGGAAACAAGAAAAAGGGGGTTATTTTATATACTTTTTACTGTCCTCTGCAAGGACTTGTTTATTTTTTTAAGGGGGTTATCCTAATAGTACATAAAAATATTAGGGTAAATAGCGTTATCAAGAAATTTGCTAAAAATAGAATCAGGTCTTTAGTTAATGAATTTATTAGGTGTAAAAAACAATCTGCAGGGATCCCAGCTGGTTTCTTGTTTGCATAGCTAAAGAATTGTGGCACATTTAATGAAAGAGGAGATAAAGTGCAGCCCATAGTAAAGTCAAAACAAAACTTGGAAGTTTGGTTTCTGATTTCCGGATTCTGGCATCTAAATTTATAGATAAGTATGGCACATTGGAAGAGAACAGGTATGCTAAAAGGGATCCTAAAAGGTTATTTGCAGGTATTAAGCTCTCGTTACTACTCTTACTTTTTTCCCCTGTGTATAGAAGGTTAGAAGAGTTGAAACGAGCTTTGTGAAACTGAGCCATGATATCATCTAAGTGTGAACCCTGACTGAAGTGATGGGATGAAATGGGTTTTCCTTAAGTACATATGAGTACAAAATATACCTTTAAGGAAGTGAGTACTTCCTTTTCATCTCACTCATGGTATACTGTATTCTTGCATTGTTGTCTTGTATCTGTTTTTGGATAAATAATGTTGGTAGAATTTCCAGTAATTTTTTTAAAATGTGTTTTGCTTATTTGAAACAATAAGATCCTTAATTCTTAAACTTTTAGTTTTGATGGCTTTTTATATAAAATATTCAGTAAGTATTGGTATCATTTAAACATACTACTTTGTGAGAAACTCTTTACTTCAGTTGAAAGTAATTATAAATTGAGTTTTAAAATCAGTAATGGCTTTAGTTCTTATCATTAGTGAAAATGTATTTAAGTTAATTCCCATAGAATATTGTCTGAAATAACTGAATTCAGACGTTGGCTAAAAGTTTAGCCTCAGAAGAAATTTTAAACCTAGTCTATAATATTGTATTCCATATTTGAAAATAGAATCTTAAAAGAAATAATAAATCTTAAAAGTTCTCATCACAAGGGAAGAAAAAAATTCTCAAAACTTTATAGTGTGACAGACTTATTGTGATTGTTTTACGGTGTATACAAATGAATTATGCTGTACACCTGAAACTAATATGATATATGTTGATTTTTTACCTCAAAAAAAAAAAAAAAAAGAACCTCATAGAATTCACAGATGCCTTCCTAGTAATGAATAGTCTCTATTAAATCCAGTGCTTCTGGATTTATATCAGTATTTGGCAGTGCTTAGGTGCTCCACACAGTACCTGTGTGTGAGAAAAGACATTTCTAGGGATGACATATGTAAAGTTTCATTACAAGCATTAACAGGTAAACATTTGCAATTGATTATGATAATAGGGAACACTACTTTCAGCCCCAATTAAACATTATTCCCCTCCTACCGAAAGATGCATTATTCTCATTAATAGATCTATATTACAAAAAAAATGTACTCCATTATTATTTGAATTTAATCAATAAAAACCTTGTAGAGAAAATATATGTAGAACCTTTTTATACTCTTTGCCTAATTAAGTCTGTAAAGTTAATAATGTGTAATCAAATTACAAGTGGTGCTGCATTTAACTTGATAACTGCACAAACTAGATAACTTGACAACTTTCATACTAAAATTGTATAGACTCTATGCTCAATATGTATATAGTATATTCATTAAGAAAGTACACACATGTCATCTTGTATTAGTAGTTACTATTCTGTAAATACAGTACAGAATACATCATAATAAAAATAAATATGGTCTTTAAAAAACAATTCCTGGGGCACCTGGGTGGCTCAGTCGGTTAAGCATCTGACTTTGGCTCAGGTCATGATCTCACGGTTCATGAGTTCGAGCCCCACATTGGGCTCTGTGCTGACAGCTCAGAGCCTGATGCCTCCTTCAGATTCTGTGTCTCTCTCTTTATCTGCCCCTCTCCTGCTTGTGATCTCTCTCAAAAATAAACAAACATTAAAAAATTAAAAAAAAAATAAACTATTCCTGGTAAGATGCACAGTCCCAATGACAGGCAAAAAATTCTATTAATGCTAATGGACGTGAAGAGCTATGAAGCAGGGACAGTTAGTTGACTCTTGTTTACTAGGGTAGTTTTAGCTGAAGTGAAACAGAGCTTAAAATTTCTAAATTGAATGATATTTTAAGTGAAAAATTATCTGTTGTTGATACGAGTGTCATGCAACTTACTCTGCTTTTATCTGTCTTTCACAGAGCTCTTTAATAAGCATTTACGGTCAGTTTTTGGCAGCCTTAGAATCACTGAAAGCATTCTGGGATGTTACAGATGAAATCGATGAGAAGACTTGGGTACTGGAGCCAGAAAAACCTACACGGAGTGCAACAGCACGCAGGATTGCACTGGGTAGGGAAAAGGGATTAAGGAGGCTTTTTGTTTGTTTAGATGTTGGATTATACTTTGTATTACTAAGGAAAATGGAGCTCAAGAGGACATTGGACCCTTAGGTGAGACTTTTTTTGCATGAAGTCAACTATTTAAGCTCTGATTTAGCCCTGTGTATTTGAATGTAAATATTTCAGGAGAAAGGGCAAGTACTAAGGTGTTTCATTATAAAAGGTGATGATCCAATGGCAGTATCATTCAGAGATCCTGTATAATCAGCTGTTAAGTAGCTCAGAAGTAGTGGAACCGGTTTTTCAGAACTTCCATTATTTGGGAAAAGAAACTTAGAAATAGGGGCACCTGGGTGGCTCAAGTCGGTTAAGTGTTGGACGTCAGCTTAGGTCATGATTGTACAGTTTGTGAGTGCAAGCCTCTGTGCTGACCGCTCAGAGCCTGGAGCCTACTTTGGGTTCTGTCCCCCTCTCTCTCTCTGCCCCTCCCTCACTCATGCTCTGTCTTTCTCCTTCAAAATTAAATAAACATTAAGAACAAAAAAAATTTTTTTTTTTAAAAAGAAACTGTTAGAAATAATGAAATCTTCATCCATGAAACTAGACAAGATTA
Source organism: Acinonyx jubatus (assembly GCF_027475565.1). NCBI lineage: Eukaryota > Metazoa > Chordata > Mammalia > Carnivora > Felidae > Acinonyx > Acinonyx jubatus. The sequence goes on along the minus strand of NC_069388.1, from coordinate 74,929,812 downwards.
ATATCAACAGATCTGGGAATATTTTCTGATGAACTTTAGAGGATGAAAGGATCTGAAGTGGGCCATACATGCCATTGAAGAGTAAACAGGAAGCACAAAATAATAATTAAATATATTTTAAGTATTTACTATAAATGTATGTGACATTAATGAATAAGATGTGGTACAACTGTGAATACCCCTGCAACATTACCATATTCTTTATTATAAAATTACTGTTTTATGTATTTTCATTATGAGCAAGCCATATATGAAGTCAGTTTTGAGTTCAGCCTCTCCAGATATTAGATGTTTTAAACTATGTTTCAGTTCACAGTAAATAGTGTAGTTAGGTGATTATATGATATCTATTTGTGTCTTCCCTTCTTTTTTTTTTTAGCCTAAATAAATATATTGTTAAAAGACATATGTTCTGAAAGATATTATGAAATTCTGTTGTGAGTCCTATCCACATTAGCAATTTTTATGGTTTCTCCCCAGGCATAATAGATTATCTGGGAGAAAATAAGTAACATGTAATTATGAGAAAAGGAAGATACCGTTGTGTAGCAGTTGTACAAATAGTATTGTTACTTAGTCTAAAAAGTTTAATCCATATTTAATTTTGAATAGTTGACCAAATAATGGTACATTTGTGAACAAATGGATATTAAGAATGAAAATAGTTTCTTCAAAATAGTGTAGTAATTTATTTTCTTCATAGCCCCATGTAAATAATTATTTTAATTAGGTAATGATTAAATATACTTTTATTATATATCTCATTGTTCAGCATAAACAACCTGCTTTTTAGTCACTTTCTCTGTATTTACCTATAGCTCTTTTTTATCCCCTTTCAGGCACTGATATGCCTTTTGAAGACCAAGTTTTCAGCAAACTAATTGAGATATATTAAATAATATACTCATTATTAAGTGGAGCCATTAGTATATGACATAGCTAAAGGCTAATATGGGATTTGTGTTCATGGTAAAGAATGTATAAGCAAATGAGATTATAGCACTTTTATGTTTTATATATCATTTTTACTTGATTACCTTTTTGTCAGATCTGTAATAATTGTGTTCATATTGTTGTCAACCTTAACCAAAAGTTAATGTTATGGTGTGTAGAATTTATTAAGTCCTTTTTACTGTAAAAATAAAATCCAAATACCCTTATACAATTATACTATGTGCCTTTAAAAGTAAAACTTCTGAAATCCATACAATATTCCAGTATAGATAGAACTTATGAAAGAATCTAGTGCCAAGTAGAAATAGATTTTTCTTAGATCCTATAAACTAGGTTAGTTGTTTGTTATTAAACGAACAGTTTCAGTTTAATGTGAATTGAGTCCGTTGTTGAAGTGGAAAGCTTCACAATGAGCAAAAGAATTCAGAAAATGTTTTTTAAAAATATTTAAATTCCAGTTGACATAAAATGTAATTTTGGTTTCAGGGGTACAATATAGTGATTCAACAGTTCCATGTTACTCAGTGATCATCAAGATAAGTTTTGATTTGTATTTTCCTGATGAAGAGTGATGTTGACCATGTGTCCATTGGCTATCTGCATGTCTTCTTGGGAAAAATGTCTGTTCGTGTCCTCTGTCCATTTCTTAACTGCATTATTCATTTTTGCGATGTTGAGTTTTATAAGTTCTTTATAGATTTTGGATACTAACCCTTTCTCAGATATGTCATTTGCAAATATCTTCTCCCAGTTTGTAGGTTGCCTTTTAGTTTTGTTGACCATTTCCTTTGCTGTGCAGAAGCTTTTTATTTTGCTGAAGTCCCAATAGTTTATTTTTGCTTTTGTGTCCCTTACCTCAGGAGACATCTCTAGAAAGAAGTTGCTACAGCCACCGTCAAAGGGATGTTCTCCTCTAGGATTTTTATGGTTTTAGTTCTCACATTTATTTAGGTCTTTCATCCATTTGGAATTTACTTTTATGTTTGGTGTAAGAAATAGTCCAGTTTTTCCAACACCATTTGTTGAAGAGATTGTCTTTTTCCCAATGGATATTATTTCCTGCTTTGTCGAAGATTAATTGACCATATAGTTATGGGTTTATTTCTGAGTATTCTGTTTTGTTCCATTGATGTATATTTTGTGCCAGTACTACACTGTTTCGATCACTACAACTTTGTAATATAACTTGAAGTCTGGAATAGTGATACCTCCAGCTTTGCTTTTCTTTTTCAAGGTTGCTTTGGCTATTCAGGGTCTTTTCTGGCTCCATACAAATATCAGGGTTGTTTTTCTAACTCTGTGTAAAATGCTAATGGTAGTTTGACAGGGATTGCATATTACATGTGTAGATTGCTTTAGGTAATAAAGACATTTTAGCAATATTCATTTTTCTAACCTATGAGCATGGAATGTTTTTCCATTTTTTTGTATCACTGTTTCCCTTCATCAGTGTTGTATAGTTTTCAGAGCAAAGGTCTTTCACCTCTTTGGTTGGGTTTATTCCTAGGTATCTTTTTTTTTTTTTGGTGTAGTTGTAAGTGGGATTGATTTCTTAATTTCTCTTTCTGCTGTTTCATTTTTAGTGTATAGAAATGCAACAGATTTCTGTATGTTGATTTTGTATCCTGTGACTTTACTGAATTCATATATAAGTTCTAGCAGTTTTTTAGAGGAGTCTTTTGGGTTTTCTCTATAGAGTATCAGAAAGTTTTACTTCCTTGATGATTTGGATACCTGATATAAGTGAGATGTTAAAATTCCCTGCTATTACTATGTTATTACCAATTAGTTCCTTTATGTTTGTTATTGTTTTATATATTTGGGTGCTTTCATGTTGGGTGCATAGATATTTACAATTGTTAGATATTCTTGTTGGATTGTCCCCTTTATTATGATATATTGCCCTTCTTCATCTCTTGTTATGGTCTTTGGCTTAAAGTCTACTTTGTCCAGTATAAGTATTGCTACTCTGGCTTTCTTTTGACATCCATTTGTGTAGTAAATATTTCTCTTTAAGTCTAAAATGAGTCTCTTGTAGGCAGAATATAGATAGGTCTTAACTTTTGTTTATCCATTCTGACAACCTCTGTCTTTTGATTGGAGCGTTTAGTCCACTTCATTGGAAGTGATTATTGATAGAAAATGTTTCGATAAAACTCCATAGAACTCAAATCATAATTTATTGTATGCTGGTCTTTTTACGTCTGACCATAATTGTGCTTTCCAAGAAAGTTATGGAAGTCACTTTGATAATTATTTCTTGAACTTGTGATTTCTTTTAATATTAAAGATCTATCACTCTATAAAAAATTTTTATTTAAGCTAAAATAGAATTCTGACCAGAATTTCACTAGAAATCAATTAACTTAATGGATTGACTCTGTATTTTAAAACTTTAGATGGATCCCCCCAAATCTTTATTCATAATCATAATTTCAAAGTGCATTTCTTTTAGACTATAAAATTATATTTATAAATATATTTTATAAATAAATACATTTATATATTTATTGAAACCCATAACACATTGGCTAATCTTTCCTGTGGTACAGTAAGTACCCAGACAGATACTGCTTTATTATTTATTTGATGAACTTCTACTTCTATAAACTTTAATGTTCTTTTATTCTAGGGAATAATGCTTCAATACATATAGAGGTTGACCCCAAGCATCCTACTATGCTTCCTGAGTGCTGCTTTCTTGGAGCTGACCATGGTATGAGATCTCCTATTTAAATGTTTTTAACAGTCATAAAATTCTTGTCTTTCACTGTTAAAATATTCTAAAATATTAACATATGGTAATTATTTTAAATGAAAATGTTTCATCATTCTGAACTGTGTAGTTTTGTGTTTTTTTAAGTAGATGATTTAGATTTTCCAGTCAAATAATTAGCAAATTCTGTGTTTTAACAAGAGAGTATATTACAGAGTTGCTAAGAGATCTTAGAAGTTTTCATCAGAAAATAATTTGTAACTACATGTGGTAATAGGTATTAACTGAATTTGTAGTGATCATTTTGCAATACACACACATACCAAATCATGATGTTGTACACCTAAAAGTAATACAATATTATATACCAATTATATCTCAGTTAAAAAAAAATTCTGTGCTAAATGTGGCTTTACAAAGCGAGAGCTGCAGACACTACATTTTTAAACTTTTTTTTTTTTTTTTTTAATCTCTGAAGTGGTAAAACCTCTTGGAATTAAGCTGAGCAGGAACATACATTTGTGGTAGGTATTTTTTGTAACACAATGTTTATTTTTCTATTATTTTGCAAATTTAATAACAATTTTTTTTCATGCTTTTAGGGATCCAGAAAATAGTCTGTTACAAAATTTGAAAGATGTTTTAGAAATAGATTTTCCAGCTCGCACTAACCTGGAAAAATCTGTAAGTTTTATGAGTGCTTTGATATTCCAAACAGCATAGCATAATGAAAGTTAAATGTTCTTCTTTTAGACACCAGAGAAAAATGAGGCTGAAAGGGAGGGAATTGGAAGAATATTGTAACAGACTTCTGAACTGCAAGCAACAGTAGCATCAAAGAATTTGTTAACCTTTGATTAGTGGTTTAAGTATACTTTTGTCATGGTCTTTGTAGCAATGAAGTGATTAATGACAGACATCTTTATTATTAAAAATAGGGGGAAAGGTCCAAAGTAGCTAATGAGATGTTTGGATATTCTAATACTATCTGCTTATGGATGATTGAAATAAAGTTTTAATTAGCTTGATGTATTTTGTGAAGGATGGCAGTACAGTTTTTGAAAATGAATAGATGTTACTGTGTTGCAAAAATGATAAACTTGGAATTGAGTTTTGATAAAGTTGCAGAGGTTGTAGACTATTAAAGTGGTGGGAATGTTTTTGTCTTCTTCCTTTAGTTAAAGAATTTTGAAGTTTAGTAATCATTAGCTAATGTCAGTTAGTATCTTTATATATTACATTGGCATAATATTGATGTACAATGTGGGAAATTTACTTAAGCCCCAAACAGAATCTGTTTTTAGTATATCTATGTGTATTACTTACTGGATGAAAAAGGAAGCACTCTTACAAATCGCTTTTCTGAAGTGTTAAGCAGTGATGTAACTGTATTTTCTGTAAAGAATGCTATAGTTACCTTTATGAAAACTTTGAATGAAAATTTGATCTTGTCTATCCCATATTATTCTTACATTACCTTGTGTGTTTTAAACACTTGTGCTTATAAATATTTCTTCTTTTGAAGGATTTTTCTATGGATTGTGGCATTTGTTATTCATATCAACTTGATGGTGCCATTCCTGATCAAGTGTGTGATAATCCTCAATGTGCACAGCCTTTCCATCAAATATGCTTATATGAGGTAAAAAATAAAAATAACGCTGTTAAGACTATTTTGGCTACCATGACCTAGCAAGTCTGCATGTTGAAATATACAGAATCCAAAATCTGTTTAAGTGAATAGCAATCTCTTTTTTCCATTAGCTTCTTTACCAGTCCATTTCCAGATGCCCGTGTGCTTTCATTTCTTCATCCTGGTTACTAATGAGTGAATAAATGTCCTAAAGTAGTATCCTAGGAAGGGAGAAAATGTATCCAGAATATATTCATGGGCTGCTTACTGATGCATAACAGATCAAATTGATGCTACATTGGAATCTTTCAGTGAAAATCTCATGTGACCACAATGCAAACTGTCACTCATCCAAGTGGGAATAGTAGTGGTAGCAATAAGGTGAAAGGGAACTGGCACTAATGAGTGTCTGTTACTTTTCAAAGTATATTTAAGTATAGAATAAATGTAATAATCTTACTTTTGATATTGAGAAAAATGCGTTTTGTGATCTGGATATGTCACAGCACTCTCAGTGACATTTTATTTATTATTTACTATCTGTGAAGTCTGCTTTCATTCCTGTGTATAGTCATTTGATCTCTACAGCATTCATCTTAGGGCACAATTGACATGATTATATATGCATGTATATATGAAACACCTTGCAGTTGTATAGTGCGTTCAGTCTTCTTGAATATCACCTCTTGTTTTTGTGATTAGAGGTAGCAAGCAGTTGGTGTTACCTGCACTTTAAGAATGGAGAACTTAGAGATGTCAATTCACCTTCTATAAACTCACAAAATACCAGGTCTAATTATAGAGATACTCTTAAGGGAACATGTGCTTTCTTTTATAATAATGAATATTCATTTAATTTTTAAAAATGGACTGCCTCGTGCTTATAATTAGTGGATTGAGAATTAACCCACTATTGGTGATTAAGACCAGAATTGAGACCTAAATTTTCACGAGCTTACAGTATCTTTTACAGCAAGAGTTCTTAATTTGTAATTAATGACTTCAGGTCAGGTCTGTGAACCCCATTGACTTGTGTACATTATTTTTGTGTCTATTTTGGATGTTGAGAAAATGCATAAAGGGGCCCATAATTTGGCTATAAACCAGTGGTATAGATCTCGAATTCGTGGTAGTCTCCCCTTATTATTCAGCATACTACTAGTCTGGTATTGGCCAGGAAATGTTCCCCTTACTTTTTGTAAAAGAAAATTAAGAAGGTAAATCTTTTGGAATAAAAATATATGTAATCATAAAGGAAATGAATTTAGAGTATCTGTAATGTGTAATCATGCTGACATTGCTCCCTTTTTCTTCTCTTTTTAAAATCTTCAGTGGTTGAGAGGACTGTTGACTAGTAGACAGAGTTTTAACATCATATTTGGTGAATGCCCATATTGTAGTAAGGTAAGGAAATCATTAATCAAATTTCATAAAATATGCCTAGCTTTTAATAGTGTGCTTTGGAAGATAGATAAGTATATAGTTTATCAGCTTATGCAAAACTTTTTGTTACTTCTGTTATTCTGTGTGGTAAGAAAAAAAAAGGGTAAAATTGTCTCTGTCAATGACATTTTGTTCTTTAAATTGCTCCTTTAATCAAAAAAAGTTATTTTTCAAACTGTATCATGACACTGTGTTCTACAATAAAGCAATCTTATTTTTTAGAATGTCCACAAACTTACTTTGTTAAATTGTATTCTCTTTTTACAAGCCAATTACCTTGAAAATGTCTGGGAGGAAATCCTAAAATAAGAATGTAACATTTCTGTGAAGAACTGGCAGCCTTAAGAATTATCAAAAGGATTTTATTTGATATCTTCAGAGAAAGTATAAAGTAAGACCTACTAGAATCAAAAGAAAAAGAACGATAAAGCCATAATAATACACGTCAGTAACTGTCTCTTCACTGAGAGTAGAGTCTCTGACCTCCATTTCGGTTGGAGAAGTATATGTATACCAAGATGAAGATCTTGAATTGTCGAGTATATACGGACTGATAAAATCTTGATATGGTTTGTAAAGTGAATTTGGGAACTGTATAGAGCTCGGTTTTTGTGGAGAACTGTTTCTTTCATTCAGAATTTGAGACTCACAGTACTTTTGTCTTCTCTTTGTGCTTTCCTATGGAAAAGTATATATATTGTGTTAGGTCTGAGTTATCCTTATACTGTGTACTCTAAGAGTTCTAAATAAAACATGTTACACAAAACGAACAAATTTTTTGCATATTCTTCCTGAGAAGTTTTTTATAAAGTACTTATCCCATTAACCAACCCAAATCTAGTTAAACTGATTGGTTCTTTTAAATCAGGCAATAGGCCATCTTATAAATAATTTGTCCTCTAAAAATACAACGAACTATGAAACCTGAATTTTCTTGGCAAGACAAATCTTATGTGGGCAAGATAGTCACGATTAGAAAGCTTTTTGGTTATTAATAATGAGTGATTCTGAGGCAGCCGTGGCAGCAGAGCGAGATGTTGGTGGCAGTGCTGCACGTCCACAGAGCAGCCTCGGTCCAGCAGCCTTCTGCCTGGATTCCAGAGAATGACATCTCCCCATAACAGACCTTAAGAAGAAAGTTGGTTAAAATCCTTATTTGTCCTGAACGTTGATCCAAGAAAAGATGCTCATTTCCTAGCCAAAAAGGAAAAAGTCTCCACAGATTACAGTTTTGCAATGTTAAACTGGAATGCCTAGAAGCATACGACAAAATTTGTCAGAGGATGTTGCCAAAGACTCAAGAAGATCAACATGACCCTTGTTCTTTGGTGGGGACTTAGAACACACTGTTTGGAAAGCAGCGTCAAGCTGTCCACCCGTGGAGGTATGAAGGAGGATATCATTATAAATAAACCTCCGAATACCCTCAGAGAAAATCAGGTATTTGTGAAATTCCATAAAGCAAGAAGCAAAATACCTATTTCTAAGAAGAATCAGCTGTTACTAGAATTCAGTTTCTGGAGTGAGCCTGTCTCACGGAGGGCCTGATATATGTGAATTCAGAGCCTAGAACTCCCACAAGGAGCGGTGATTACATAGGGCAGTTATTGTTTAGCCAAACAAAAAAACAATTTTCCCCCAAACTGATCTATAGATTCAACACTGTCCCAGTCAAAATCCAATCAGGCTTTGGAAATGCAGTGGACCCAGAATAGCTAAAACAACCTTGACAGTCAAGAACAAAGTGGAAAAACATACTTTACAATTTGAAAACTAATCACAAAGCTAGACTAATCAAGACAGTATGGTCCTGGCACAGGGACAGGCATACAGATCAGTGGAATAGAATTGAAAGTCCAGAAGAAAACTCTCACATACATGAGGAATTGGTTTCCAACAAATGTACGAAGGCAATTCAGTGGGGACAGGTAATCTTCAACAAAGGTGCAGAGACAACTGGACATCCTTGTAAAAATATAAATTTAGACCTACTTCATTTTGTACAAAAATTGACCAGAACCAAATTGTAAATGTAAATATAGCTGGAATTTAAAACTTTAAGGAAAAAAAAAAAAAAAAACAGAAAATCTGTGATCTAGGGTCAGGTAAAGTGTTCTCTATAATATCAAACGTACAAAAGCAAATAAAAGTTTACATAATTGAAGGACATCATTTAAAAAATTCAAAGACAACTCACAGACTGGGAGAAAATTCTGCAAATCATTTATCTGATAAAGGATTTGTATCCAGAATACATAAAGACTTGAATAGACAGTTCTCTGAAAGCATATGAAAAGATGGTCAACATCACCAATTGCAAGAGAAATGCAAATCAAACTATAATGAGATATCATCTTACCCTTTAAGGCCATTATCAAAAGAACAGAAAATAACAAATGATGAAGATACAGAGAAATTGGAACCCTTGTGTACTGTTGAGAGGACTGTAAAATGGTGTAGCCATTATGGGAAACAGCACAGAAGTTCCTCAAAACATTAGAAGTAGAATTACCATATAATCCAGCAATCCTACTTCTGGGTATATATTGAGAACTCAAGTGTCTTGAAGAGATACATGTACACCCATGTTCGTCATAGCATTATTCACAGTAGCCAAGAGGCAGAAGCAACCCAGATTCCTATGGGCAGATGAATAAAGAATATATACATATAATGGATTATGCAGCCTTAAAAAAGGAAATCCTGCCACATGCTACAATATGGATCAATCCTTGAGGACATTCTGAAGAGCAAATTAAGCCAGTCACAAAAGGACATCTATGATTCCACTAACACGAAATATCTAAAGAAGTCAAAATAACAGAAACAAAAAGGTAGTTGCCAAGGTAGAGGGTAGTTGGTCTAAAGTTTCAATTTTGCAAGATGTAAAAGTTCTAGAGATCTTTTGCACAACAGTGTGAATATACTTGGCACTACTAAACTACACGGTTAAGTTTAATGTTACTTGCTTTTTACTACAATAAAAAATAAAAATAGTCATTCCCAACCTTTATCATGACATGGAACCCTTTACCTGACCTACATGCCATATATTGGATAAAGGAATTGGCTGTTCACAACCAGAGGAAATTGCCTCAGGGTGGATATTGTGGCATGTCTCATAGAAAGCTCTGGGAACAGACCAACCACTGTAGACTGAATATTATTGATATATGCAAGTTCCAGGAATTTCTTACACCATTCCTATTAGCCAGAGCTCTTAATCAGTTTCTTGCTTTAATCTTAACTGGTTACGAGTTGTTCTGTTTCTGCTTCACTTTGGTGACCTGCCCTGCCCTGTCCTTGTACTATTTATCAAGTAACTTAGAAGGAAAAAATTAAAAAACAAGGCAAAATATTTCAATCTTCAACCATCTGATGTAATACCATCATTCTTCACAATAGCTACTTTCTTGACCTCTTCAAAGAGCCTTTTTTACCCCCCTGAAAGTCACTTTCAGGATGCAGTTTTAGAAGGCAAGAAGTAATTACCTTCTACATAAGGTATACAAAACCAAATAGAGGTCTTGAAGGAAGGCCCTTTAACTTTTGTACTTAGAAGAAATCATTGGAAGCCAAATAACTAACTTTAAGCTACTCTTTACTGCCTGAGAGCTAATAAAGACACACTATCCCAATTGTCCTAAAGTTTTCTCAGCTTTAGAGGTGCCTAGCTGGCCCAGGGTGTACAGCACATGACTTTTGATCTCAGGGGCATGAGTTCATGCCCCACATGGGTGTGGAGCCTACTTTAAAAAAAAAAAATTGTCAGTTTTATTTGCTAAAGGCAAAATAATTACTCCTGTGGCCCCCTAAAGCATTGTTCTCCCACAAAGAAAAAGAAATATGCCATCAAATTTTATATTTTTAAAGACGGAGAGCCACTAGTTAGCTAACAAGTAGCATTTACATGTAATAACTTACATGTAGAAGTAGACGATATCCCCATCCAGGTAAGAACAGAAGTCAAGCTACTAAAATTTCAAGGTTGGTTACACACTAGAGAAGTCTGTGTACCTAATCTCTCTTTAAGCAACAACTGATATCAAATGGGAAGGCCCTCATCTAAGGATTTAACCACCAGTTGTCTTCAGCTTACTGAGAGATCTGCTTGGGAAAGATAGTCTATGGCATAGGTTGTAAAATGTTGTGAGTTGCCTGTTTTGTGAATAAAGATTGATTGGAACACAGCCACACTCATTTGTATTTTACTGTGTATGGCTGCTTTTATACTGCAATGGCAGAGTTGAATTGTTTCTGACAAAGGCTAGGCTGTAAACCCAAAATATTTACCATCTGGCTCTTTACGAAAAGCTTTCTGGTCTATGGCATAGTATTTCAAACATTAGAAAAAGTGTACAAATCATTTTGGGATCCTGTTAAAATACAGATTTCAGGGGAGCCTGGGTGGCTCAGGTGGTTAAGCCTCGACTTTGGTTCAGGTCATGATCTTGCGATTTGTGAGTTTGAACCCCACACTGGCCTCTTCTGTCAGTGCAGAGTCGGCTTTGGATCCTCTTTCTCTCAAAAATAACAAACATGAAAAATACACGTTTCATTCAGAAGGTCTAAGATAAGACTTAGATTCTGTGTTTCTAAGAAGCTCCAGGTGATGCCAGTGCAGCTGGTTGGCACAGCAGACTTTTAGTAGCAGAGGCTTAAGGCATACAATAATCCTAGTCAGTATAGTGTTTCTGAACCTGGGACACTTGTGCTCCATAGGACATTTAACAATTTCTGGAGACATTCTGGGTACTACAACTGGGAGGAAGTACTATTGGCATCTACTAGATAAAGGCCAGAGATGGCTTACAGTGTACAGAACAGCCAGCTCAGTAAGCCCAGAGTGGTGCTGCTGAGAAACTTTGAATTCTGAGCAAGTTATTAACCTTGAATGCACGTCAGAGTCAATTAGGAAGCTATGAAAAATACCAATACCCTTTTTAGTTCTAGCCATGAATAATGGGCATCAGATCTCCCCTCCTGCTGTGAAAAGCCCATGAAATGAATACAAACCAGAGTTGGACAAAATATATGAAGGAACTTATCACACAGAGAAAACAAGGCTGTGGTTCTTGAGGAAAGGAAAACACCCAGACTGATAAAGGCTACGGTTTCAGATGATCTTTACCTTAGCCCAGCCTTCAAAAAGCCTAAATGAAGTGAAGACATGACTAATCAAGTTGAACCACCAATAAATTATTTGTCTGCCAGAACAAAAGTCAGTACTCTTTAAAGGAATACAATAAAATGTGGAGTTTAAAGAACTGACTAGCAGCCACGATATTCAGCGTATAATAAAACTTTTACGACACACAAGGAACAGGAAACTGTGACCCATAACTAGGAGAAGAAGAGAAATAGATGTGACCCAGATGGTAAAATTATCAAACAGGGACAATAAAACCACTACATAAGTATGTTCAAGGAATTAAATATAAAGTTAAACATAATTAGTGAACAGATCGAGACTCAGCAGAGAAATGGGAAATATAAAATGCTTCTAGAATGGAAAAATACAATAAATGAAGTTAAACATCCACTGGTTAAATAGGTAGAGACCAGGCAAAGGACCAGAATGAAGCACAGCAAGATAAAAGACTAATCTGAAAAACGAACAGAGCCTCTGAAAAGGCCTGAGAGAAGGTAGACAATTCTAACTGCATGTATTTGGATCTCTGAGAAGAGGGATTGAGGCATGAAACAAATCCTAGCTGAAACTTTTCCAGTGATGACAATTATGAACCCACAGATGAAAAAAGCTCAATGAGCCCAAAGCAGAATAAACATAAAGACAACTATCTCTAGAAAACCAAAGATAAAAAGCAAATATTAAAAGCCGAAGGGACACATTATATATATAGGGTCAATGATAAGAATAACTGCTAACTTCTCATCGGAAAAAAACACAAGACGACAAGAAACATTTTTAAATTCAGAACGAAAAATCTCATGTCAGGTGAGGCCTTCACAATGAAGGTGAGGGGCATCTAGTTCCAGCCAAGACAGTAAGTACATTCTACTTTATTCCTTCTAATTACTACTAAAGATTTTAGACAAAAATTAATACAACATTCTGAAAGTTGTAGAATAGAAGGCAGACTGGATAAGGACCTTAGAACACACAGAATGACCCAGCCCCAAGTCTCATCCCAACCACCTTTTTTTTTGATGCCTATTTATCCCAGCCTGGGCCACAATGCAATCTACAATTGGAAAACAACACTGTGCACACAAAAAAGTCCAGGAAAAGCCTGTTGTCTTTAAACAGTGGATCAGCAGGAAGGCAAGTGTACAGTTCAGAACACTTGTCTCCTATACCTGCTGTGCTTTAGGTGAACACATGAAAGAAACTGTACCCTTCCCACTTCCCACTAGGGGTTGTGGAAACTGGGGTAGAGTCCTGTCAGGTGTCACCACCATGCGTTAACCAGGAAGCACACCTACCCTTCCCCACCAAGCACTGAGGAGACTAAAGTGGAGCCCTGTCAAAAGACCAACCCCCACACTAACAAAGCAGTACTCTCTCCACTGGCGTTATGGAAATTATGAGACAGAGCCCTGTCAATGCCCAGCCTGTACTACTGAGCACTGACTTCTCCTTCCCTCTCTCCCAGACACTCTGGAGACCAAAGGGTAGAGCCTTGTAAACTGTCCTTCCCTGCACTCACACAACATAAGTAGTGCCTCTCTTCCTCTGCAACAGACACTGTGGACACTGTGCAGTAGAGCCCTAAGGACCATGCCCAGCCTGCATTAAGCAAACATTAGCAAAAAGCAGCAACCCTCTATTTCTCTTTGGCCTCAAATGTGGATAGGAGCCCAACTGACCCATCACTGTCATGCATTAAAAAAAAAAAAAAAAAAAGTATACCTCACATCCTTCTAGTTAGAAAACCTTGTTCTCAGGAATAGAACTACAAGAGAGCTAACTAGCCAAGCTATAGAAAAAAAAAAATAATACCACAAACCAATGGGATCTGATAATATTTATAGAGCACTACACCTCAAAACAGTAGAATGCATGGTCTCTTTAATCTCTCATTAAGACAATACCCTGTGTCAAAAAATAAACCTTAACAAATTTGAAATGATACAAAATATGTTCTCAGACAATAATATAAATTAGAAATCAGTAACAAAGAAAATGGAAAAAATCTTCACTTAGAAATTAACACACTCCTAATAGCCAAGGCATCAAAAGAAGTCTCATGAAAAAGTACAAAATTAAAAATACTGGGGTGCCTGGTTGGCTCAGTTGGTTAAGCATCCAACTTCAGCCCAAGTCATGATCTTGCAGCTCGTGGGTTCGAGCCCCACATCAGCCTCTCTGCTCTCAGATCCTCTATCTCCCCCTCTCTCTGCCCCTCCCCAACTTGCTCTCTCTCTCTGAAAAACAAATCAACGTTAAAAAATAAGTAAAATTAGGGGCACCTGGGTGGCGCAGTCAGTTAAGCAACCAACTTCTGCTCAGATCATGATCTCACAGTTCCTGAGTTTGAGCCCTGCTGACAGCTCAGAGCCTGGAGCCTGCTTCTGATTGTGTCTCCCTCTCTTACTGCCCCTACCCTGCTCATGCTCTGTCTCTCAGAAATAAATGTAAATAAATAATAAATAAAATTATAGGTACAAGAAAAGTACATTACATAAGGATTTATGGGATACAGTTAAACCAATACTTAATAGGACATCGATAGCATTAAATACCTACATTAGAAAAAATTAAAGGGCTCAAACAATAGTCTAACCTTCTACCTAAACTAGAAAAAGGAAAATAAACTAAAAATCAAGTTGAAACAAAGAATAGGAAAATCTGCCCAGTCTAAATCCAGCCTGTTTTGTAGAGTTACCAACTAAGAATTTTAAATATTTAAATGGTTGGAACAAACATTTTCTGATTGGAAAATTTTATGGAATTCAAACTTCAGTGCCATAAAATTTTGTTGGAACTCAGACTCATTTGTTTACATATTGTATATGATACTTTTGTACTATGGTATACAGCTGAATAGTTGTAACAGAGAGCATGTGACCTATTAAACCTAAATATTTAACTATTTGGCTGCTTGCAGAGAACTTTGACTACTCTTGAAATTGAATCCATAGTGAAAAGGAGAAATCTCTAGGCCCAGATGGTTTCACTGGAGAATTCTCTAAAATACTTTATTTACTTTAAAAATTTTTTAAATGTTTATTATTGAGAGAGTGTGAGCACAGGAGGAGCAGAGAAAGCAAGAGACAGAACCTGAAACAGGCTCCAGGCTCTGAACTGTCAGCACAGAGCCCCATGCGGGGCTTGAACTCATGAGCGGTGAGATCATGTCCTGAGCCAAAGCCGGAAGCTTAACTGAGCCACCCAGGCTCCCCTCTAAAACATTTTAAAAAGAAACAACACGAATTCTACTAATTCTGTTCCAGAAATTAAAAGGAGGAAGACTTGTCAACTCATTTTATGAGGCCAGCACTGCCGTGATACAAACACTGGATAAAGACAGTAGAATAAAAAGAAAGCTACACACCAGTAGTCCTCATTAACGGATGTAAAAGTTCTCAACAAAATACTAGGAAATTGAACCTAGCAACATATGAAAAGAATTCTACACCATGTAAGACTAGAGGGGTGCCTGGATGGCTCAGTCAGTTGAGCATCCGGCTTTGGCTCAGGTCATGATCTCACAGTTTGTGAGTTCAAGCCCCACGTTGGGCTCTGTGCTGACAACGCGGAAGCCTGGAACCCGCTTCAGATTCTGTGTCTCCCTCTCTCTCTGCCCCTTCCCTGCTCGTGCTCTGTCTCTGTCTCTCTCTCTCTCAAAAATAAACAAACATTAAAGAAATGTAAGACTAGTTCAATATTCAAACACTAATCAATGTCATCCACCATGGCAACAGTGTAAAGCTGAAAAATCATATGATATTAATTGATACAGAAAAAGCACTTGATAAAATTTAATACCCACTCATGATAACTCTTAGTACACTAGAAATAGAGGTGAGCCTCATCAACCTGATAACACCTACCAAAAATATACAGCTAACATCACACTAAATGGTGAAGAATAAACAACTCACATGTTCTTCAACACTACGTCCATACTTCAGAACATTCCTTATCAGTAAAAAGGAATGAACTATACTGAGACATGCAAACTCAGATGGATCTCTATCTAGGGCATTATGGTGAATGAAATAAAGCCCATGTCAACAAGTTACATAGTAAAGAATTTGATTTGTACAACATGCTCAAGATAATCTATTATAGTGATATGGAACAAATCAGTGCTTTCCAGGGTTTAGGATAAAGGGGAGGGTGTCCATATAAAGCAATACACGGAAGTTTCTATGTGAGGGAGTTTCTTCCTAGAACAGTTCTGTACAGTAATTTTTGTGATTAGTCTATACATGTAATACAATTTAACAGCAACATACACATATGAGTGCATGTAAAAACTGATGACCAAATAAGGTATGTATTTTATAGTAGTATGCCAAAGTTAGTTCCTGGTTTTGAAAATTATACTATTGTTATAAGATGATGTCATTGGAGGAAGCTGGGTAAAGGGTACACGGGAGCTGAAGGAAGGGTACATGGGAGCTCTCTATTGCAATTTCTGAGTGTGCAATTATTTTAAAATGAAATGTTAAAAAAATAAATTCAGAGGTAAAATATAGTTCCAGCTCTCCCACACCAAAAAACAAAATACAAACAAACAAACAAAAAAAGTAAAGGTGAAATAAAGATATTTTCAGACAAGAAGTGAGAGAATTAGTCTCCAGGAACTTTCCACTACAATGTTAAAGGAAATTCTCTGCGAAGACGGGAAATGAACCAACTGTAAACTCAGATCTATGGGAGGGCTGAAGAATTCCAACAGCAATAAATATGAGACTTTTTTTTTCCTCTCAATTTCTTTGAAATACAAGTGATTTAAAAAAAAAATAATTTAACGTTTATTCATTTTTGAGAGACAGAGACAGAGCATGAGCAGGGAAGGAGCAGAGAGAGAGGGAGACACAGGATCTGAAGCAGACTCCAGGCTCTGAGCTGTCAGCACAGAGCCCAACGTGGAGCTCGAACCCATGAACTGTGAGTTCACAACCTGAACCAAAGTTGGATGCTTAACTGACTGGGCCACCCAGGTGCCCCAAAACTGATTTTTTAAAGCACAATAGTAACCGCATCATGGAATTAATTATATATGTTAAAAAAAAGTATGACAACAGTAGCACAAAGGATGGAAATGTATTTTTGCAAGATTCTTATATATGAAGTCGTTTATTAAATCAAGGTAGATTATTATACAAGTGAAAGATGTATATTATAATTTCTAGAGCTATGTTAATATGGTAGCCACCGACCACATATGACTTGAATACTTGGAATATGGCTAGTCTAAATTGAGGTGTGCTGTTAGTGTAAAACACACCAGATTTTGAAGACTTAATATGAAAAAAAGAATGTAATATGTCTCCATTTTTATTATAGTTACAATATTTGGGGTATTGGTTTAATTAGAGTTGTTTTTATATTATTAAAGTAAACTTTAATTAGAGTGGTTTTAGAGCAGGGGTTTGCAAACTTTTTCTTTCAAGGGCAGATAGTAAATATTTTAGGATTTGGGGGCCACACAGTCTGTGTTCTAAATACTCAGCTCTGCCACTGTAGCATGGAAATACCCATAGACAACATGTAAGAGACTATGTAAACGAATGAGTATGGCTATGTTGCAATATAACTATTTAACTTTAACTATTAACAATACAACCATATAAGTATATTTAAATATAACTACTTAAAATAGGTGACCTGCTGACTTTGGCCCATAGGCCATATCTTGCTGTACTAAAGTAACCACTACAACAAAAACAAAACAGCCCAGAGAAGCACAGTTTACAAATTGAAGATATGAGAGACAAATTCCCACTTACTCCAAAAGAAAGCAGGAGGGAGGTAAAAAGTGACAAAGAATAAACGGAGCAAAAAGAAACCAAATAGTGAGATTGTAGATTAAATTGAACTACAATAATTACATTAAATGGAAATGGGACAGATTGAAAGGAAGGTTTGTGAGGTCGTGCAAAAAAAGCAAGACTTAAACTGTTATTTACAAAAGCACTCACAGACACAAAGACACAAAACACAAACATTAAACAGAAGGATGGAAAAGGACACACCATGCAAACTAATCATAGGAAGGCTGGAATTGTTAAAGTAAAATTCAAGACAAAAGAATATTGACACATGTAAGAAAGATGTTTAACAATGATAAACAATATTTCACCAAGAAGATGTAACAGTTCTGTATCTGTATGTCCCTATTAACAGCATGAAAATTCATGAAGAACTTACAAAACTAAAGGAAATATAGACAACTCCACAATTACAGTTGAAGATTTAACATACCTTGTCATTGACTGATTAAACAGGAGGACAAAATAAACCAAAGCAGTAAGGATACAGAAGGACTGAACAACACTATCAATTTAACCTAATCAACATTTATAGAATAGTAAATTCCAAATTCAGAATATATATTTGTTACAAGCACATGAGGAACATTCATCAAACTAAGTCTTCTTCTTGACCATAAAACAAGTTTCAGTGTATTTTAAAGGATTGCAAGAATATGCTCTGATAAATTAGAAGTCAATAACAAAAACATAGCAATAAAATCTCAAAAATATTTAGGAATTAAAAAATCATGCTTCTAAAATCCATGGGGTCAAAGACTAAGTGAAGGGAAATTAGAAAATATGTTTAACTGAACAACAATGAAACACAATATATCAAGATTTGTGGAATACATCTAAAGCACTGCTTAAAATTCTTTGTAGCTTTATATATTTTAGAAAGAAAGGCTTAAAAGTAATGATTTAAGCATTTACCTTATGAAACTTAAAAAAAAGAGTACCCAAAATAAGTATAAGGAAATGAAAAAGAACGGTAATTAGTAAAAAAGAAAAAAAAACCTCAGCAGTAGCTAATTCAACAATTGGTTCTTTGAAAAGATCAATAAAAGTGATAAGCTAGACTGTAAAAAAAAAAAAAAAGAAAGAAAAAAATTCCTTGGAAGATACATATTACCAAAGCTGACACAAGAAGAAAAAGAAAATCTAATGATCATTATAGAGAGTAAATTCATAATTAAAGATTTTCCTACAATAAAATTCTAGGCCCAGATGATTTTCTTGCTAAATTGTAGGAAACATTTATGAAAGATAAATCTCACTAAAACAGTTTCTGAAAATAGACATGTCCAATTTGCATAATGACCTGAAAACAAAACCACACAAGGATATTATAAGAAAAAAAATTACAGATCAATATCCCTCATCAATGTAGATATAAAAACCCTTAATGGAATAATAGCAAATTGAATTCAGTATGACAACACATTGTGACTAAATGTGGTTTACCCCAGAGAAAAAGGTTGATTTAACACTCAAAAATCAATGCAATTCATTGCACTAGTAAAGGAGAAAAATCATATGATCATTTCAGTAGATCCCAAAAAAGGACTTAAAATACACTCATGACTTAATTTTTTTCAACAACTACAATGAAATTTCCTCAGCCTGATAAGAGGACATTTAGGAAAAACCTACAGCTAACATCATACTTAATGTATAAAGAATGAATGTTTTCCACCAAAGAACAGGAACAAAGAAAGGATGCCCATGCTCAGTGTAGTATTAGAGGTCATAGAAGGTATAACAAAGCATGAAAAAAAGCTATGAAAGGCATACATGTTGGAAAAGAAGTAAAACTCTATTCACAAACATTACTGACTATGTATAAAATCCTAAGAATCTGCCAAAAAACGAGAATTAAAAAGTGACTTTAGAAAGATCTCAAGACACAAGGTCAATATACAAAATGATATTTACAATAGAATTAAAAAACAAGAGATTTAGAGACAATTTTAATGGAAGATGTATACGATACCTACACCAAAAACTACAAAACACTTAGAGAAATTAAAAATCCACACAAATGGAGACAAGTATCGGGTTCATGCATTGGAAGACTCAAATGTGTTGTTGGGATTTCAGTTGCCCCTAAACTGATCTTTAGATTTAGTGGAATCACAATCAAAATTCCATTTTGCTTTTTAGTGGAAATTGACAAACTGGTTCTTAAATTTTATGGAGAGGAAGAGGACCCAAAGCATTCTTGAAGAAAAGGGTTGAAGGACTTGTACTACCTAATTTCAGAACTAGTTGTAAAGCTGCAGTAATTGATGTACTGTGGTTTTGGTGTAAGGACAGATAGACTGATTAGAAGACAAGAGAGAGTTCAGAAATAGACCACAATTTACACTGTCAGCTGACTTTTGAAAAAGACTCCAAGGAAATTTAATTAGGAAAAGGAAATCTTTTTAACTAATGATGCTGTGACAGCTGGCTCTGATGGAAAACAAGAACCTCAACCCCTTATACACACAAGAATGATTTGAGCTCATGGACTCAAAATGAAAGCCAAAACTAGAAGGCTTTTAAAAAAATATTTAGCAAACTGTGACCCTAAGATAGGCAAAGTTTTCCCAGGTTTCTTTACAGAAAACATTGATAAATTGAACTTCAAATAAAAATAACAAACAGTTTTTGCTCATTAAAGACAAATAAATGAATAGGGAGGCTGCACACTAGGAGAACATATCCACAATACAGATGTATAAAGAATTCCTACAACTCAGTAATAAAGAGACTATCATCCAAATAAAAATGGATCAAGACATTTTACAAAAGAAGACATGAATGGGGAGTCAGCACATGAAAATGGTACCCACAGTTATTAATTATCAGGTCAATGATAATCGGACTCAACAGAAATACTAATACATAAATGTTGGAATGCCCAAAATTAAAAAGACCAACACCACCAAATGCTGGGGAGGATCTGGGATTACTGGTGGGAGTATAAAATGGAAGTACTTGTCAGCTTTTTATAGAGGTGAACGTACATCTGCCCTGTGAACCAGCAATTCCACTTCTCAGGACAAACGAAATGTAACCATAGAAGGACTTGTGTCACAATGTTCATAGCAACTATTAATTATGATGGCTAGAGCCAGGGGCAGCCCAGGTGTCCTGGGAGAATGGATATATGGCTTATGGTGTACTACACAATGGAGTTCTGCTCAACAAGAATTAGTGATACGTGTAACAATATGGATGAGTTTCAAAAACAAACTAACAAACAAACAAACATGCTGAGTGAAAGAAGCCAGACACAAAAGAGTGCATTCTGTATGACTAACATGGTACGTGACATTCTAGAAGAGGCAAAACTAACCTAGTGTGAAAATCAGAATATCAGAACAGTGGTTGTTTGGGGGAAAGGGACTGACTGAGAAAAGGAACAAAGAGCTTTCTGGAGTGATAAGATCTGCACACACATATCACAAATGCCCACACCAGTTACAATGAATCAATTTCTTGGCTTGGAACCTGGGCATCAGGTTTTTTTTTATAGTCCCTTCCTATCTCCATACACAAAGTGATTCTGGTGCATAGTACCGGTTGAAAAAGAACACACAAGAATCTCAAAATTTTGTCACCAAGCAATATTTGTAATTTTACAAATGGGAACTACAAGTTCAAAGGATTCTTATTAGTACTGTAAAAACATTCTCTGGATAAACGTGTATACTTGTTGGTTGAATGCCCAACTTGTATGTGTCTAATTTTCACCTTGGCTGCCAAGAGGTTCAGAGCCAAATTCAGTGCTCAGTTTAGTGATTAACATCTCAGTGCCTGATAAACCAATTTTGAGGGGCGAGGGTTTGGGAGATAGAAGATGGGGGCATTAAAATATCCTGTTTCACATTTTAAACTACCTCAAATTATTTGAGGAAAATGATGGTGTATAAAGCATATAAAACGTTGGTCATTTTGGAAAAAAAATATTTTTTCATTGAGGATATAAATACATTGATTGTATGGTTCTCCTTCTTCTCAGAAAAAGGTTCGATTAGGAAAGACTTTTGCTGTTGCTTGAATGAGTCCTCTGCTAAAGGTAAGTCACGACTCAACCAAATGATCGAATAACGTAAAAAATGCATCATTTTACAGTACAACCGTATCAACAGGGAAACTCTTCACTCACATTTGATTATAAGGGCGAGAGTGGAGGAACCCATGTAAGAGTATGGAACATGCTAAGAGTCCCTAATGGATCGTAGATGGCATAAAAAATTTAAGTGCACTTCATTACGTTCTCAGGGTAAAGAAATCAGATCTGTACGCAAATGTGCTCACTGTCATTCTGTTTCTGTGATGATTGGTGTGGGCTGCTTTGATTTTATCCACTGGATAGGATATTTTCTGCCCCTTCTCATTTAACAAAACCATACAACCTTGGCCCCCAGGAGAAAATGAAAGGTCTTTATTCCCAAACGGCATATTCTAATATAACATTAAGGAAAAAAAAAAAAAAAACACAACACAACAAAAAGCCTCTCACCTGAGCTGTTTCACTGTTAAGCAATCTAGTCAGCGGCTCCTCTGTTTGCACTTTTCTCCCGGTTGAACAGGACTCAGCACTTCTCTCACCACGGATGTTTTTTTCTATTAACCTATTTTGCATCTGATTGACTTGCTTTGTTGCAGCCTTTTGAGAAACAACCTGTTGATTGAGAGTAGTAATGTATAATGAAAACTTTTGACACTTGTACAACAAAAATGCTTCTATGTCCAGATTCTTGAAAATTCTAAACTTGCCAAGCTTTGAAAAAAAAAAAGGAAGAATTAAAGAGGAAACCAACAAATGGATGTTATAGAAAGAATATAGCAGTTGGCAAGATCCAGACCCTTTCTCATCAATAGTACAAGACCAATTAAAATTAGTGTCACTGTTATACGCTCTTTAGAAATTATCTCTACAGATAGCTTGCTTATTGAAAACGGCATTTTTACAGAAAACTGTCACATTCTAAAACTGCACATGAATTCATTATTAACCTTTGCTGGGAGTGGATCCAGTACATCTTTTTAGTTTAAATTCTTATTAATTAGAATCTTCGTTTTCTATCATTGAAGTGAGCCTAATGAATGTGAACGTATAAAAGGAGCTTATAATGTTGCTTACTTTCTTATACAGGTAATTTAACCTTTGAGTAGATGAGTAACAGTTCGTGCCACCTGGTACTGTGCACCAGTATCAAAGGTTAAGTTCTACAACAAGCCTGCTGTCTCTCAGGTTCTTTTTCACACTGTGGTGTTATCTGGGGGATGACTGACTCTTAATAACCTTGAAGTAGACACGGAAATCGAAGGGCAGATCCCACAATTCAGCTGGAAGATTAAAAGCCACAGTGAAGATCCTTATGTGAAGTATTTGGTCAGCAGCTTCATGTTTACAGCAGCTGAAAGTGCCATCACCTTTCTTCATGGGTTAAAGAGGGGCCAGAAGATAGGAACAGCACAAGGGGAAATAATGGAGTAGCCAGTGCCAAAACAGAGAATGAATTACGTTGGCTAGGCGAGCAGAGCCTTAATTTGTAGTCTCTCAATTTTTAGCTTCTATTGCCAAGTGTGTTCACTCCTTCCCTTTAAAATATGCTGGTGTTTTGTGGGGAGGTTTAAGCTGTCACAACACCATTCTTTATTCGCCCCTCCTCCCGGATCCTGGCTTCTCAAAGGGTAGCAAAGCCATTGCTTTTCAGTACCCTGACAATTGGCATTGTTCCCTAATCACTCAGGGTTTCTTTATTTTCACCACTCAAGTCTCCCAAACTACTGGGAAAATTCATGGGTAACCACCTTCTGAGTCACACTCCCACTGAAGTCATCTTAGTGATAAATGCTCACCATACCACTGGTGCGAAACAAAGGGTTTCCCAAAGCTGTTGTACACCGGTTCGTTCTGATGAAAGACTGGCTTGCCAATCACTGTGAAAATGTGTTTTATGATAGAAGGGATTAGTTGAGATACTGAGGTTTTTAATGCCTCACTTTAGGTATAAGAGTTTCTGGCCTGGGAGCCTCTGATGTACAAACAAAATCTGATCTAATATATTCAGTCCTCTGTGAGGCTTTCTGGAAGAGATGGTGCCTCCTGGATCTGCCGTCAGTTGGCTGGATGGGCAGGTTGCGCTGCCATAAGCATTTCTAGCTAATAAACAAGATGATACCCAGTTTATGGAAATTTTCTATTTCTAGGGGAACTTTTAAAATGGTAAGAGTGAAGTGGGATAAGTTTTACTCTTAATTGTGAACAGAGGTAAAACGTTTTCTCAAAGATGTAAGAGTGAATATAGAAAACACTCTGGGCATCGCACGAAATCAAATAAAATACTACCCAAATAGGTGTCATCTTCAAGAGAGAGGCTATTCAGATCAGGTATTTTTTATTTAATTTTCCATTGGCACTTCAGTGTTCCAAGAAATCAGGAATACTTTTGGCCTCCTGAAATCTAGTGAGCCAAAAATGTGCTCACAAATGAGAATTTATATTCTACTTTTCTCACACAGTATAAATATAAATAGAATTATTTTGAGAATTAAAGCTCAAGAAAGAATTTTATGAACTTTCAAGGTCAACACAAAGATTACTACCATGAATAATAATATATATATTCATCCCTGGATTTGCTGCTAACCTCAGATTTAGAGTAAATGAAGGGACAAACTCTTACTTGTCTGAAACGTAAGACAGCTTGAACATTTTCATTCTGCCCTACAGTTACTCCTCTGCCTAGGGAGAGCACTTAGGAAGGATGGGTGTCTGTAGTATTACAATATGGATTCAAGCATCATAACAAGGAGAGAGATATGATAAGCTGGTAAAAGGATCCTCTACTGGCTGTGGAAGAAACAGCTTATTCAGAGGGTTGAACGGGGGCCTTCAATAATGCTGGTTTTCCAACGTGGCTTTAACATTCTCATCTGGGAATTCTAGAGCTTTAGCTCACCTCAATAAGCATTCTTACTGAAATATGGTTTCCTTCAGTGAATTTTGGACATTAAATCCCAGTGGATGGTATAAATAGACTGTGGTAGCCTGATGATAGATTCTTCTAATTTGACAGTGTTACCTCAGGAGCCATCGGAGCTACTAAAGAGTGATTTCAGCTATACAGAACATCATTTTGATTGAGGCAAATGCCCCAAAAGATTTGCCTTTCAGAAAAAAAAAAATATCAATGTCTCTACTGTCTTGACAAAAATTCATTTCCAATTTAACTCCAGTAACAGTATTGGAGGACTTGTGTAAGAAGGCGGCTCTGTTTACAGGGAACAGTTTATGATGCCTTGTAAAAACCTAGTATTGGAAAAATACCTCCTTTTTCTTTTGCAAAAAGATGCTGTAAGTTTGCCAAGATTCTTAACGGTGATGTGCTATTTTCTAATACCTAACCAAAGCATATTTTTGTTAGGAATACTAAATTTAAAAGGTACAACCATTTTTGCTGAGGGAAATAACATTTTAAAAAAATGAGCATTCATAACTTTCCTTTGAATACTGAATGATAGAAATATTTTATTTACCTAACGGTATATGTTTTCTGGTACTGACTTCTTTTTTAGTATCTTTGTCCAAAGAGTGTAAGTTCAGGATTCATTCAATATTCTGTTAAATAACTAGAGTAATCCATGTATGAAGTAACAGAAAACGTTTTTAGTTACTAATAAGGAGATTCTGTCTGGGACTAAAAAGAGAAATCTGGGGCCATGTGGTTGATACTCATTCTGGACCTAAAATGATTTTTGTTATGGAAGCAATCAATTGTGGAAACTAGCCTATACTTTTGTCATTCAGGGAAACTGAGTACAGCACAGTTTATATAGTCA
Source organism: Acinonyx jubatus (assembly GCF_027475565.1). Lineage (NCBI taxonomy): Eukaryota > Metazoa > Chordata > Mammalia > Carnivora > Felidae > Acinonyx > Acinonyx jubatus. The sequence goes on along the minus strand of NC_069388.1, from coordinate 74,904,274 downwards.
TATTTTGCTTTTCAACATTTTCAAGTTTAGTATTTGCAACATTACAAAATCTGTAAACTTTAAAAATACTTATTCACCACATGGTGAACCTATTTTTATATTAAGATTATAACATATTTATGTGCACTTAAAATACTACAGAAATAAAGTCTTTATTCAATAACTATTGATCGGCTGTGAACTACATCCCCAAAACCTCTTACTGTCTTTATATCGGGGTGGTCATATTGTTAGAAATTAACTAAGGTCTTAAGAATGCATATTATTCTTAGTGTTTGCTTTTTACTCATAATCAAAGCGCTCTAATCAAAAGGGAAGAATAAAATATTTTTGATTGAGGCTCATTGGAAAAAATGTTTTATGTTCTATTCTCTGCATATAAAAGTGGTTTCACAACAAACATCTTTTGAATTTGATGAAACTGAAAAATTCTGGTGGATAATAATTAGAATTTTACATCAGAGGATATAACTATCAGTTTTTAAAATGGCTTCTTTTATATTTCAATTAAGTTTATGAAACTGAAAAACTACAGAAAAGGAAAAAAATCTACTTAAATTAGTGTAGATTAAGTGGTGACCATTATTGTAAGGGAGATACTACGTTAAGGAAATGGCTCTTTGTTTTGTTGCAAAAGTGATAAAAACACAAAAGTCAATAAAACTGTTAAAATAAGTCTCAGTAATTACCAAGATCAAAATCCACTGGCTTTTTATTAAACATGAACTTTTGTTCTGCCTTCTGCAATACGTAAATAGTGCTGACAATTGGTTTGTGAGGCATTTGCTACAATAAAATGTAATTGTATCATGAGAGAAAGGTGACAATCAGGAGATCATGAAAAAATTACATATTCTCACTGGTAGTTAATTAGCCATGCAAAACCTCCTCAAACAGATATTCTCTTCTATTAGGAATGATTACTATGCAGGCCTACAGATGTCAATACCACAGTCATTCAAATACTTCTTTCCCTACTAATTGAAGGTTGTAAAGCTCTGGTGCCAAGGTTTTGCTTCCAAAGAGCTAATTTATGACTAGAAGGATATTTTATGTCTTCAGTTGCAGCAGCTACAAAATTCAGCAAATCAGAACCATCTGTGCACTGATACTTGACTCACCATCCATCTAGCGGCCTATCAGTCACGTTAGTTTGCATCCTGCATTCTTGGCTCATGAACACTTGTGATGATCCAAAGTTCATAAGAAATATTAAAAATGAATGGCATCCTGACCCTACCTTATTGCACATGCATCGGGGAGAAAAAGCCCTCCCTACAGGTTTTGCATGTGGATCGTGTCCAGGAAGGGCTGGACATTTAGTTGCCTGTCCAGTAGCACTGCTCACAGGAATCTCAGGTTTCCCCCACCCTGTAAAAAATGTTTTAAATCCTAATTCTTGTGTATTGTTTCAAGTTCTCTCTCTCTTTTTTTAAGTCAGTGGGAAGATAACAGAGTATAGGAGAAAAGGGTAACTTAAAACTTTTTAAAAGGTTATTTTTGTAGATTGATGTATCAGTGCATACAAGTAGTCTGGTTAAACCTAAGAATATCATCATTATCACCCCCAAATTGTGGAATTATGGCCAAACTGGCAAACAAAAGCAGAGGGCAATAACCAAAGAAATCTGAAGAAAAGCAACGAATAAAGGTTGTCCTGAATAAAGTCAGATTAGCCTTTAATCTTACCCTGGTCATGTCTCTGTGACCTCAGCGACTGCTTTATTTCTTTAATAGTACCCTAAATAGGCCATGGATCCTACTGTTTTTCTCTAAGAGACAATAGGTCAAAAGAACTTGCAACAAAATTTCCTGGAGCTCAGTTAGGAGAAATAGGAATTAAATGTAATAAGCAAGAAAGTGGGTTGTCAGACTCCCTCTGAGACCCAAAACAACTTCATTTGGTAGAAAAGCCTCACAGAAGGTAATCGTAGGATCCCAGGGACTATGTTACTTACTTTTTGATTGTTTGGAGTATCCACATTCACACTGTCTCCTTTAGTGGAAAATTCCAGTGGTCCTAAAGGTGTTCCACCTGGGTTCAGAATTTTCTTGAGCATTTGATAGTTTGGCTTTTCATCATATGCTAAATTATGAGCACATACCAAATACTGGGCTATTTCACCTGTGAGGTGTAAATTTTTTTTTACATGTTATTCGTAATTGTCAAGAATTGTCAAGACTCCAATATCATCAAAATCTCTCTATTCTGTCTTACACGTGCACACAACACACATCCTGAAGAAACTAAGAATAAACAATTCGATGTAAAGCACTTTTCAAATGATATCCCAAAATGACTGAAATATAGTGACTTAGAGATTTGACAAGATGGGAGAAACTGGTAATTTTTTTACACATCTTTGTTGATATGTTTACATTTCACTAATCTTATCAAAGGAAGCAAATTTTAAAATTATAGTTAGTGAGTTTGATTTATGAAGTGCAACTACTAAGAACTACATGAATAATATAATAGACCAGACATGCTTCATACTTTATGTTGAAGTTTTAAAAATTCAGTTAAAAACAAGTGTTACTTATTATAAACCTCCTTACTTCAACGGAAAAAAAAAAATCACTGCAAGTTTTAATTCAGGCTTTGATTTTGAGATTATAAAAGTACATTTAGAGGGATGCCTGGGTGGCTCAGTCAGTTGAGCGTCCGACTTCGGCTCAGGTCATGATCTCACAGTTTGTGAGTTCAAGCGCGGAGTCGGGCTCTGTGCTGACAGCTCAGAGCCTGGAGCCTGACAGCTCAGATTCTGTGTCTCCCCCTCTCTCTGCCCCTCCCCTGCTCATGCTCTACGTCCCTCTGTCTCTCAATAATAAATAAACGTAAAAAAATTTTTTAAAGTACATTTAGAAATGAGCTTGAATTCTAGGTTTTTAGCCATGACTAATTTTAGAATTCATCGAACCTTCCTGGAGTCCTCCACACCTAGCTAGCCTAGTGCATTCACTAGTGCATTCATTATATAGCCTTTCTGATTTAGAGCAGAAGGGTAAAATGTTGCTACTTTTTCAAGTTTGTTTGTTTATTTTGAGAAAGAGAGAGTGCAAGTGGGAAAGGGGCAGAGAGAGGGGGACAGAGGGAATCCCAAGCAGACTCCCTGCTGTCAGTGTGGAACCCAGTGTGGGGCTCGAACTCACAAACTGTGAGATCATGACTGAAGCCAAAACCCAGAGTCAGATGCTGAACGGACTGAGCCACCCAGGCATCCCTAATCTTTTTCTAATGTAATCTCTTCCCTAGAACTATAGTAACCCCCTTCCCCCTGCCAGAAACTATGAACTACAAACTTCTAAATAAAAGCAGAATTAGTAACCCAAAGTTACAAATATAGCTGCCTTAAAACAAATGTAGTTTGCATTTTTGTTTCAGATGGAGATTCAATCTAAAATCCAGACACAAGTTAAGTGATCATACCATATACTGTTTAAAATCTGGCATGTTTTCATTTGTTCACAGAGATGTTTAGATACTCCACTTTTTACAAGCTTTTCCCCTTCAAAAACTTATTACTGACACAGACACAAGTACCTCTTACTAAGTTGTTTATATTCCCATGGCAGGGAAAATCTGGGAAGCTTTGTGGGTTGGCAGGAGTGACTTCCTAATCCTTCCTTTTCCCTCCAGGCCCACCTCCATTCCAGTGGGGAACCGCGGACCCTGGGTTTATCTCCCTATGGGGAAGAATTCCAAAAGGAACAGTCACCATCCTGTTCCTCTACAAAAGTCGGAGTGACCATTTTATACCATATTGTCCATAGCCATTTTCTAGGAATATAAGGCTACTGTGGCGAAAATGAGAACTCTTAGCTCCAGGTTTTTTTGGTTTTGTTTTTTGGGTTTTCCTTTCCTTTCCTTTCCTTTCCTTCCTTCCTTCCTTCCTTCCTTCCTTCCTTCCTTCCTTCCTTCCTTCCTTTCTTTCCTTTCCTTTCCTTTCCTTTCCTTTCCTTTCCTTTCCTTTCCTTTCCTTTCCCTTCCTTTCCTTTCTTTTCTTTTCTTCCTTCCCTTTCTTTTGATACTTAGGCAATTATAATGCAACCTACTTTTTCCCCTAATGTCTAAGATATACCAAATTCTGTTCTCTAACATTTGATCAAACAGATCTCTATTAGCTGGCAAGTAGTTATAACTCATGTTTCCAGAAGCCCATTGGGGAGGTTTGATTGCTGAAGGGATGATTAAAAAGAAAATGAGATTAAATTACATTCACTGTTATTTTAATGTAAATATTCTGTTGTTCTTTGGCCCTTTCAAGATTGGTAAGCCAGGTTTGGCATATATTATTATAATTCTATTAACCAAAATATCCCAAATGGAGGAGAGAGCTGAATAATCGGGGAGAAGTTTTCACAGGTCACCGTTAGAAGGCAATGGAAGATCCTGGCACTGCACCAATGGACAGCAGCTGTGCGGCAAAGCCTTCATGGGTCTGGGGCTTGGAAAAATGAGGCATCGGTGAGGTAGGAAAAGGAGAGAAAGAACCGCCCTCTTATAAATTCATTGTTATCAACCTGAAGCTTAGACTATTGTGATGTATTACTGCTTTAAATGTGAGCCTTCCAAGATCTAGATTTATTATATTAAGTATACTTTTTAATTTACTAGCATATTTCTGGAGCTATAAAACAAAATGCTTTGGGTAGTATGAAATGGTGATATTCTTGAATCATCTGCTTTTAAGCTAATGAAATATTAAGTATCATTACTATCATTTCAAGAAATACAAACTTTTCAAACTATTATTATTACACTGAACTAGACATGCGTGTTTCAACCTCTGTGGTGGTTTTATTTCATAAGCTGCCTTAGTAATAAACCTTTTATAAATCGGATTGTCATGCTTGCAATACCCACTCCTCAGCACGACCAACTAAGGGATCTTCAGTTAATAGTAAAGTTTCAAAGTTTTATGCTTTAGAAACAGAAATCTGCATTTTTTTTTTAATTTTTTTTTTAACGTTTACTTATTTTTGAGAGAGAGAGAGGCAGAGCATGAACGGGGGAGGGTCAGAGAGAGAGGGAGACACAGAATCGGAAGCAGGCTCCAGGCTCTGGGCCATCATCAGCCCAGAGCCTGACGCAGGGCTCGAACTCCCGGACCGCGAGATCGTGACCTGGCTGAAGTCGGACGCTTAACCGACTGAGCCACCCAGGCGCCCCCAGCAATCTGCATTTTATAAAATAATAGGATGGTCTCAAATAAATGGTTTGTACTGAAAATGGGGGACCAGGCACTCCTGTCATTTCTCATTATCATCCAAATCTTCTGATCTCCAGTAATAGAAGTGTCCTGAGTATACACAGGTTTCACAGGCATTTATCTTGTGGGACCCAGGGCATCTGGGCTTTCTTTTCTATTCCAGAACAGTTAGTTGCCTTTTGTGCAGGAGGGGCAGAAAAGGTAAAGGAGATACACAGTGAAAAAAAATTTTTTTGACATCTCCCATCTCTCTTTTTTGCTGTCTTATTGAGTAAAACATAAACAGTATAACTTGGTCAAAATGTCAATAAGCATATTAGCCAAGAAAGAATATTGGCATTTGAACCACATCACTCAGTGCAGTTACAGAAAGGAAAAGCCTTCAGTCCATCCCCTGACCCCCAGGAGAATACTCCCCCTATGGCGCCTCCATCAGAAGAGGGACCACAGAAAGTGGGAAGCAGGAGGCACAACACTGGGGCAGGCTTAGGACTTGGGGAATAGAGGTGGAAAAGCAGAACTGCTTTGTTCTTCTTTCGTTTCCCATGGAAATGAACATTTTCGTTTCTTGTCAAAGAAGGGCTATAAATATAAGTTTAAGATGATTTAACTCTACTTTTAAACTCTCAGATGGAAACTGATGCTATTTGACCTTATCTAGAGGGTCAGCGTACACATTTACTTTCATAAGTCAGCTAAAAGCTAACGTTGAGATTGCCCAATATATAGAGAGAACAAGGTTCTTTCTGCTTATCTGTCTCTGAGAAAAAGTGAGGCTGACAATAGAAGGGACTCTTTTCTCTAAGACAATCGAACTCATTTGCTAAATTGGTGAACTACGTGCCATGCATGCATATGCAAATGACAGGCACTTGGGTAATTCTGAATTGACTATTTTTACTGATAATACTGTCAATTTAAAGAATTCCAAAACAATCCATACTAACTCAAAAGAGAAAACCATTTAATGAAATGTACCTTCAAATCCCAAGGTTATATGCCTTTGCTAATCCAAAATTTTTTTGCAGGCTGTTCAGAGCACAAACCCTGAAGGGTTCGGCGATGCAAGTGTTCAATGATTTGGTTATTTTATTTTTATTTTATTTTTTTAAGTTTATTTATTTTGAGAGAGAGAAAGCGAGAGAGTACAAGCGGAGGAGGGGCAGAGAGAAGGAGAGGCAGAATCCCAAGCAGGCTCTGCACCATCAGCACAGAGCCCCGTGTGGAGCTCAAACTCAGCAAGATCATGACCTGAGCCGAGATCCAATCAGATGCTTAACCAACTGTGCCACCTAGGCACCCCAATGATTTGTTTTTTTTAAATTAATGATTGAAGGTGCTCTTTCCTTAGATCAACTTTATCTTCTTTGAACAATATGAAGAGGAACAAAAACAGAACGTCAACTCTAAAAATACTAGATACAGTTGACTATTAAACCTGTATATGATACCCCCTCCCCTGCCAAAAAAAAAAAAAAAAAATCAGTCAACAAAGCCTAGAACACTGCCTAAATATTTTCTTGTAGCATTCTTGTAGCATTGTAGTGTTCTAATGTCAAAGAAGATGTAAACATTCTCTTCCGTAGCAACTTATCTGTAACCCTGTGTAGGGTTTTCTCCGACCCATGTGGCAGTGGGAGAGTGTGGGTTAAGCAAAAGCTGTAAAACAAGAGTGACAAATGTGGTGACGTGTAAATCACATAGGAGAAGGTAGAAGTTATCATTTGACTTACAGCAACTGCTTCCGGAAGGAGCCCATTTAAGCACTGACTCAGGAAGCTCATCCAACAGACTAAAATGAAGTAGAGTAATACACAATGAATTTGTAATCCTGCGATTTGTTGTTTTGATTAGAAAACAAAATTCAAATTCTGTGTTGGTGGGTCACCCATATTGTGACTTTCAATATTTTTTTCACCCACCTGCTATGGATAAGAGGGTAAGTGGAGGTGGAGGGGATCCCTCCATTCTCACTGAGCAATTTTATATCAATCACCTAGAAACTAAATGTAGATTTATACTATAAATGCTTGCATTCGAAGTTTGTAATACAAAAGTAGGGATATCCATCATGATTTTTTCTTAAAAACAAGAAAAAATACATAGGAAAATTCGATCTGGATTTTCAGGAGATTTTTCCTCAGGTACTTACCACTGGGGAGGGGCAAATTAATTATTTATGTATACCGTTCCCCAGTGGGAGCAGTATATGCTATCCTTTGATTCGAGAGGTTAACATTAAATAACCAAACAACAAAACAACAACCAAGAAAAGTCATTTTTCTAACTCTTTCCAGTGTTTTAGACTGAACAAGTACAATTCTTTTAAGTTGCTTCATCCACCAGTAATATAAACATGCAACTAAAATTACTGACATGAACGTCTGATTGACAAACTCAGGCCCAGGCAGAATTGCAACAATAAATTCACTGATCTAATATTACCCTATGTCAGGTAGATAAAAGGCATAGGGAGATAAAGTATTATGACTGTATATGCAAGCATGCCCTTACAAGGAAATTCAGAGTATGCCTTCTTAGCAGTTGAATGAATTATGATTATATAATATCAGAAGTTTAAAAATGTCTGTAGTTTATCTTAATTATAAACTTCATTATGTATCAGCTTCACTGGCTTATAGATTTATATTAGTAATTAAATAAAAATGAAGATATTAATATACATAAGGATCCCCAAAATGGAAATAGAGGTTATGTTTATTAACATTATATTTTATTATTTTACATGATACACTATTTTTGTATTTGAATATACACACATAGGCATATTCTTTAGATATCCACAATGAATTCAACTACATATGTATATTCTTAAAAGATTACAACAAATCATATTCATAAGTTTTCTTAAAAGAAAAAATACACATAATCACTAAAATTAAAATGTGAGCCTTTTAAATATAGTACATTATTCAAATCAGGTAAACTGAGGCTAAAAACTGGATATCCAGATTGCTTATACATGCCCATTACTGTGCTTTGACTTGACCCATACATTGAAGAGTGTTGGTTAATATGGACACATTAATCACTGCAGTAAAAAACTGATTAGATAGTTCTAATATTGACTTATATGAATGTGTTCGTTTGGGGTAAGGGACTAGGATGGTCAAGATTCCAGGCAGAGAAATATTTCATATAATATATCCGTACTTACAAATGTAACCTGCATTACTTTGCATCTGCAGGCTATATCCTCTCTATCAGGCACTGACACCACGCTGAATTTGAAGACTGATTTTAAATCAGACTGATTTACCCCTTCTGTAAACTTCTGTTGGGACTCACCCTACTTAAAACATAGCTGCCTTTTCCAATCACAATATTACACGTGTGGATAACTACTGTTGAGCATATCCTAGTATATGATGAAAAACTGGCTATTCTGTGCTGCATGCAATTGCTTTCTGTTAAGCCTTATCAGTGAGAAATTAGTAAAATAGTAACATACTCTGTTCTCAGTCTGACCTAGTTCTCTGCTAACAGATTCTAGATGAGAAGAATTGAATGAGGAATATTAAAAGTGTTTATGTGGTTGCAAGATTATCTCTTATATAAATACCTTATATAAAAGTTTTGTTTGTTTCTTCCTTAAGAAACAAAACTTCCCTCCAAGATACAGAATTAAGAAAGAGGTATATTGCTCTCACTTGAAAAATACAAGCCCAATTTGTCCCATTTCTTGTTGTTGCTTTGCCCAGTTAATATCAACCCCACCGAACTCAGACTGCCTCCTTATACATGTACAATGCTAATTTGAAAATACTCTTCCTTGAAAAGACTACCACCTAGAATCTAAGCTTTGGAAAACACCATGTAAAAGAACAAACACTTCACTTTATGTTTTGCATGACAACTCACATACATGCGATTTCATAGGTGTCTTCTTAATTGATTTTATGTCTGTAAAGTGTTTGGTTTTTCAAAAAATAGTTTTCAAATTTCAGAAATTTGCCTTGGTTCTCAGACTAGGAGAATGGCAATCTTCTCTGGGATATTTACTCCCTTTAATGTATCCCTTCAGACCTGCCGCTGTACGTGATGGAATACTTGAAAATGTGTACTTTGTTTTAGCAGTCTGAACAGCCACAGGGTCCCGCAGGCTCCGCTCCCAGGGCAGTCTCCCACATAACCACCGCAGCAGGCAGTAGCCGAGGGTTTCGAGGTCACTTCGTCTGGACAGGGCTAGAGGAGGAAGCATTGAGAAAGAAACATGAGGGACAAGCAAGTTTTGAGACAGAGAGAAATTGTCGAATGAACTACCACTGATGAAATACGAAAAAGCCAAATGGGCAAATGTGTTTTGTTTGTTCAGCTGGACTAAAACTTAAACGCCCAGGCTTTTGGCCCCAGTCCACAGACAGGCAGTGACTTGTTGCTGTTGAAAGTAAGGGTCAGTTTCCTCACCTCCTCCAACTTCATCCTTCCTTAGTCTGGCCTGTCACATGAACTTGATCTCCATGGCCTCTGACATGATCCAGACAACCCATAACCTGGCACCAACACTTTCTCAAAGAGCCAAGCAGTAAAACAAAGAAATAAATGTCTGCAGCTAAATTGCTAACATATGTTCCAGGAAGTCCATGGGGTCTGCGTTGGTCATGCAGAGACCCTTTGAGTGCAGACTAAACACTGATGGCCTTTCCTGTTCCACTCACACTGGGAGCATTTGATGTTGGAAGAATATGACAAAACTGCCATCTAGTGTGCAGTATTAAAAAACAGGTCTGTCGTAAGATTTTTCAATTAAATGAAAGTACAGGGTAAAAAATGCCTCCTGCTTTTAGGTATCCGGTTCTAAAATTTTACAAATATTTTTAGATATATAAGCAGTGCCAAGCTACAATTCTGGCCAAATATCCTGAACAGAAATATAAAGGTGAGGCAATGATGTGCATGGGGTAGAGGCAGAGGTGGTTGGATACAGATTTTTGAAGTCAAACAGAGGCTTTCAGAATTTACAGTAAGATGGCTTTTCATCAAAAAATACAGAAGAACATTTCAGGCCACTGTAAGTATCATTTATATCAAACTATTAAATGCTGTAAACTGATTTTATCATAATTTTATATATTTTTTAAAATACCTATTTCAAAAGATGGACAATGAAATCTAATATAAGTAAAAATATATATAACAAATACTACTGAAATAATGATTAACACATTAATGAGATCCCACAAAATGATCTCATTTTTTTTTTATAACCATTTCAAATTGTCATAAAACAATGGGCTGGTATTTACATTTCTGCCATTACTTGAATGTTCATCTGTGTAGGGAAATAAAACCTCCTAAGTGCAGTATGTGGCTGTTAAACCTGCTGTAAACAGGTATCCTATTTTATGATCTTTCATTAAATAAACTCTGAAAAGTCACTCAGGAAACTTAGTTTTTAATTTAAAAAGTCACCTACTAAGAAGAATGCTGCTAGCACATCATAACTACTTTTGGTTACCATACACAAGTTATAATAAAAGCAAAAGACAAGATTAACTCTTACACTTACTCGATCTTAACTGCTATTAGAGTATTGGATTATTAAAGGCCCTCCAATTGAGCAGAATGCCACAGTCCCATGGGTACTGTTTACTTTCTTCACAAGCTTCAACAATGTCCTAATGCAAGACTTGGCTCTCCTATTCAAAGAAAAACACAATCTCTACCACGCTGGTTGGTACTGATTTCTTCAGTAATAAATCTCCCACTAATTATGGAATGGCTCCATTTATACAGATGTGTTCACAAGTCCCTTTTCCATTATGGCAATTCCCGATTACCACCACTTTAAATTCACATCCTCTAATTTTCAAAAAATAATTTTCAAAGAAAATATATATTCTGGCACCTGTTTGGACAACATAGGCTACACACAAAAGGCCCCTGGAGGAAAAATGATTAGAATTAAAATGGAATGAACCTTCCCATCACTTTCCCACCCTTCAACTGAGGGATGAATTGATATGAAGTTGTAAGTAATGACAAATCATTTAGATTTCTGAAGTCAATTTTTCATAAACTGGTCTTCCATTGAAATAGCCCTGTGAGAGTTAACTTTTACTTCACTATTATAATTAAAATACATGATCAAATTTTTCAACCTTTATTTTGTTTTATTGCACATATGCATTGATAATTTTAGTTAGGTAAATGTTTTACTACTATTGCCACTAAAATACATGTAATGTTAAAAAAAATCCTATAGTCACTCTTTCGCACCATTAAAAAGAGAACTCTCCCTGAAATTCCCTCCCAGAGAAACAAATTACAAAGTTCTATGTGTTTTAATGAAGTTCACCTCTAAGACCTAATGATTAGGTCTTCTTCCATCTACTATACAGAAAAATCATGTTAAATTAATTAAAAATAAATATTCTAGATGACATTATTAGCATATGTGTGGGTATAATTAACAGAATGATCATATAGCTTTAATTGACGTTAAAATGCATCATCAAAATAGAGATGATATTACAAAAGTATAATAATTCTAGATAACAATAATAATATTAATAATCCAATCCAATCCCAGGAAATGGAGTTTTGTATATGTACCATACAATATAATTGGATAGTTGGATAGTCTATTTCCTGTTTATCTGGAAAAAATTAAAATGCATAAAATAAAAAAATAAGAATTTATTATATCTAAAAATAAATATTAATATCTAACTATAAAAATATTTTTATAATTTGAAAGTTAAAATATATTATGAACTATTTTGTTTCTGTAGAATTTGTATCTCTGTATAATTTATTATAATAAAGTTCCTCAGTTGAATTCGATAATTAATGTAATCATTAACAGTATATTTTCACGTAGATTTCCTAAAAAATCAAACTTTTACTTATTCTGAGCTACTGCTCAGAAATGTGGCAAGATTCAGTTACTAATATTTTTCTTCTATACTCTCTTAGTTTTATTTTATAATTTTTTTAAACATTTATTTGTTTTTGAAAGAGAGAGAGAGAGGGAGGGAGAGAGAGGGAGAGAGGGTGTGAGTGGGGTAGGGGCAGAAAGAGGGAGACAGAGGGTCCGAAGCAGGCGCCACACTGTGAGTGCAAAAGCCCCATGTGGACCTTGAACTCATGACCAACAGTGAGAGCACGACCTGAGCCAAAATCAAGAGTCACTTGATCAAATCAAGGCTGCCCAACCAACTGAGCCACCCAGGGGCCCCTCTCTTAGTTTTAAAATAAAATTTAGCATCTAGTTTTTATTTAGCTTATTACTATGGAGCAATGCAAATGACTCTTTATTGAAAGCCTGTTGTATTCTCAATTGTTTAACATTTCTAAATTATGAAGTACTGCCAAGAGTAACAGCAATTTAAAAAAAGCACAACGGGGCGCCTGGGTGGTGCAGTCGGTTAAGCTTCCGACTTCAGCCAGGTCACGATCTCGCGGTCCGGGAGTTCCAGCCCCGCGTCGGGCTCTGGGCTGATGGCTCAGAGCCTGGAGCCTGTTTCCGATTCTGTGTCTCCCTCTCTCTCTGCCCCTCCCCCGTTCGTGCTCTGTCTCTCTCTGTCCCAAAAAATAAATAAACGTTGAAAAAAAAAATTAGAAAAAAAAAAAGCACAGGTGTGGCTTGAATGCCATTTCATGAAAAAGCAGATTCCAGAAAGAGTGGACACTAGAATGCATAATGAAAATAAAAATAGTTAATATGATTTATGGATCTGCTAATGTGCCAGCCTGGGAGGGGTAGAGATAGAGAGAGACAGAGAATCCCAAGCAGGCTCCGTGGTATCCAGGCAGAGCCTGAGACGGGGCTTGATCTCAAGAACCTCGAGATCCTGACCTCAGCAGAAAACCAAGAATCTCGACGTTCTTGAGATCAAGCCCCATCTCGGGGTCTGCGTGAACACTATGGAGCCTGCCTGGGATATTCTCTCTCTCTCTCTGTCTCATGCTCCTGCGCTCCCATGCTTCACCCCTCTGTCTCACGCAATAAATAAACTTTTTTTTTTTTTAAAGAAAATAGATGCTCAGAGAGGTTAAATAACTTTTCTTGTATCACAAAGCAAAAACTGAGAGAGCTCTGCATTGAAATCCAAATCTTTCCGAACCCAAAACCCACACTCAATCTAACAATTACATCTATCATTTAACACCATTCAGACCACATTACCTTAACTACTTCTATAGTTGGCGGATTATTTGAAGCAGGCATTTTAACTTAAAATACCAAAGGACATATTGAGGCAAAGACAGCTGTTTGTCAAGGAATAAACAAACAGCAGGTTCTGAGGTCTAAGCTGCCACACTAAAAAAAGTTTCCATGCAACTATCCCTTCGTGAAACAATTCCTTTCAAACTACTTCATTCTGATGAAGAAGGGTGTCTAGTTAAAACATTACTTTCTAAAAGCGTTTCGATGGTCCTGGTCCTCCGAGCTGGTATGAGAATGAGAGAAGTTCACTTAGAGAACTGGTCCTTATTCTAAAGACAAACTGGAGTAAAATTATCTAGGGTCAACTCACCAAACAGGATGAAACAGGAACTGAGGGCAAAAGAAAGTTTAAGTGTTCATCCCAAAATATATTGATTATTTGATGAAAGTATTTTCTGTTTAGTTTTATTTTTTTATACAGAGTAACATGAAGTATGAAGTATGAAGAAAAACAAGATTTGGTAGGAAATAATAAAGTGAACTTGAAAACTTCTGCCTTAAGCAGACAGGGTTTACATGCCCAAAACACTAGTTTCTATGCTCAGAGATGACATAAAAAAGGAGAAAATATCTGAATGAGATGTTCACCAGAGGTATCAAATGGTGCCTATCTGCAGAACAAATTTAGAGCTTTCTTTTTTTCCCCCAGCTAGTTGCCTATGTTATTATACTTTGTCAATTTAGATGCATAAAGAGCTAAAAAATTTTATGGTGGCCACAATTTATTTTAATTTATTTTAATTTCAAAAAAGGGTATTAGGAAAGCAGAATGCAATGTGTCACATTTCAAATAAAATATTCAGCTCAGGTCTCTCTTATTTTTCATTATCTTTAAAAAAGTTTTTAATGAAGGGGCGTATGGGCGGCTCAGTTGGTTAGCGCCTGACTTCGGCTCAGGTCGTGACCTTGTGGTTCCTGAGTTCCAGCGCCTCGTATCTGGCTCTCTGCTGTCAGCTCAGAGCCTGGAGCCTGATTGGGATTCTGTGTCTTCCTCTCTCTCTGCCCCTCCCCCATTCGCGCTCGGTCTCTCTCTCTCTCTCTCTCTTTCTCTCTCCCTCCCTCCAAAAAATAAAACCATCAAAAAAAAATATTTTTTTTAAAGTTGTCCATGAAACACTACTCTGTGAGGCATAGGAAACGTTATTCAACAGAGCAAAGCTTTTTTACTTTTATTTTTATTTTTTATTTTTATTTTACCCATCCCACCACCCACCTCCCCTCTGGTAACATTCATCAGTATGTTCTCTGTAGTTAAGAGTTGTTTTCTTGGTTTGCTTCCCTTTCTGTTTCTTCCCCCCTCTTCTTTACTTGTTTGTTTTGTTTCTTAAATTCCTCAAAGGTATCTTACATTTGGCCAATGTGTACTATTAACCCCCAAAAAATAGATTAAGACCTATGTTAAGACTTTAAAAGTCATGTCTAAATGTTAAAATTGGGGTATGCCATGTAGAAGGAATAGTGTCTTATTTTTTATTTATATATCAACCAAATACTATTTATAGCAGTCACATTTACCTAAAAATCGAAATCAATGGTATGTTTTTCTGACTACTAACAGGATCCAAGCTTGATGGTTTACCTTAATATCATAATTGAAAAATTATGATAATAATTGAATCATTGTTTAAGGAGATAAATATTGTATAAACCGTATCATTTCCTCAAGTTTGGTAACATGAAAATACACTCTCAGTTTATTTCACATACATTTTGTAAGCTGGAGTGCTAGATTAGGGTGAAAGGAAACTGTGCAAGAAATAACACAAGACTTGGATTTCATACACCGTAGCAACTGGCAAAAATAAAAAAAGTCTGTATCTCTTTCCTTGATACTGAATATATTACACAAACAAATGGACATTTAAAATGCAATTTAGATATCATATTTTATGGTCACCAATGATGTCAAATTAAAACAGGTATTATACACTCAATGTAGAGGTCTGAAGTATTTAAAAAAACTCAATATGTTAAATGCAGTATATCTCTGGAGAAATTAGGTATTGACTGCATGCCTCAGTGAGTAGAAAAATCTACAAAAATCCATACCACACATTGATCCAAATATTGCTTTTTAACATTACTAAGAATGTAAGAAATTTTAAAACACTATATTTGACACAGATATAATTCTCTTTAATTATCAGGCAACAAGCCCAAAATATGTCAATGTTTATACATGTTAGTGTTTATGAAGAATAAAAAATTAATAATAGAAGAGACAGATAAACCCAATGTATATTACTCTAATTTTACACTAAATGAAGCATTTCAGCCACTCAGAAAATACCTTTAGGCCATATAAGAGAACCGAGTTTAGAAGAGTAACTCCAATTTTTAAAAAGCATACGGATATACAGAGATGTAGGACAGTCCCGGAAATGCTCATCCATCTATCCATCCATCCCTGTATCCTCTATTCATAGCTTTTGGTTTGTAATAATACAAGCTGCCTTTCTTTTTACATAAAGTTGAACTAGAAAATGCTTAGGCGAAACTGCTGATTGGCACCTTATACAAACGCTTGCATTAGAAAAACCCAACTAATCCACAGAAAAATGAGAGTTAGCTCTGGTTTCCAAGTATCCACTAGAAAAAGTAGGTGAGACCAGATAGTCTGATCACGTTAACAGACTGTTAAGTGGCTAATTCAGAAGCCAGTTTTACACGGAAGCGTGTATATTTCCCTGGGCCTGACCAGACACAGATACACCTGACATACAGTAAATGCTTTGACAACCAGAGGTTCTACTTCCTAGAGATAACTTGTTTTGCTCTTTACGTTTTCCTTTGCATTATCTTTCTCAGTATTTATTTGATCTCACGGCTGGACTGGTAGAGAAAAGATTTTTTTCTGAGATTAAACTACATAGTGACTGTACTGAAAAGTAAACACATGAATATTTATGAATCTGACCTTTCGCATTTACCTACAGGATTTACGGCCCTGTTTATTCTGGTTTCTACGTATGACTAAATGATTATTTCATTCCTAATAAAATCCTAAAGTAAAATGTTTTATTTTGGAAAATTAAATGCAAAACATTAGGAATGAATAGCTTTCAAACATTTGAGGATATCAAACCCTTCACTTCTTATACCAGACTAAAAACTGCACACTAAAACTTCAGCAAAAATGCATACTTATATGTATCTATGTATATATGTGGGTACACGTGCATGTATGTATGTATATATGTGTATATAGTGGACATCACAGATTTGAATTGTACGGGTCTACTTAAATGCAGATTTTTTTACAGTATAGCACTGTAAATACATTTTCTCTTCCTTACAATTTTCTTAGTAACGTTTTCTTTCTCTAGCTTACTTTATTGTAAGAATGCAGTATGCAATACATATAACATAAAAAACATATTAATCAACTATGTTATCCGGTAAGGCTTCTGGTTATTCAGTAGGCTATTAGTGGTTACGTTATGGGGGGTCAAAATTTATGCGTGGATTTTTGACCACATGGGGCATTGGCACCCCTAATCCTCATGTTGTTTAAGGGTTAACTGTATCTATACGTCTACCTGTGCAGATATAGATATTCCTAGAAGTTTAGTGTAAATTCTATTTTAAATGCATTAAGGGAATCTATTTTTTATATGAATCTGGTGAAACCCATGATAAAAATGAATTATTCACCCTAGCATCTAACTTTTTAGCAAATACCAAAAACATGTTGTATAGGCACTTCCCTGACTATCCTCCTAGGAAGGTAATACCACCTTTCTACCATCCTTCTCAGTTCAGTCTTCTCCCCAGAGACATAGCATGCGGAAATCTGCCCAATTCATCAACACGTTTTATTATTTAGGGACGAAAAACTTAAATGGACTGCAGAATAAAAAAAAAGTTATTTGAGTCATTCATGAAGATGGCACAATGCAAACACTGCCCTAAACTAGGGGATGACTGTTGAGGACGTTCAGAATTACCACAGTCCAAACACTAACTAAACCAACATGTAACAACTCTACTTCCCCTTCTGCCATCACTATGGTTTCTTAGTGATTTTGATAGCCAAAATCAGGCAGGATCAGTATTAGAGCAGTCAGTTTTAGAAGCAAGTGGCCCAACCATAAGTTAATATCATTAACATCACTAGACCAAGGCTTAAGAATCTGTATGATGAATTTCCAGTTACACCACTATGAAAAAAGTACCTCCAGGTTTCTGCAAATTCTTTCATACCAATACATCTGGCAAAAGTAAGGAACAAAATTCATTCAGAGTGCAAGAACTTTAAATTGAAAAAAATATATATCAATAAGCATTTGACTCTTACATTTCTTAATTTAATTAAAGCCATGTCCCATTTACGTCTTTAAATGCTCATTGATTCATTAACAATGTAAACGGTGAAAAATTATACAATATTACTGTTTCCGAGTGATCACTACTTTTCTAACTACCCTATTATTGGGGAAAAATGTAGTGATTTCTGTTACTCTGATCAGGAATATAAAAACGCTAATTTCCATTTCAGAAAATTTAACCTATGATGCTTCTCGGAAAGAAGGTATACAACTGACACACTTGTTTCACTTTTTTCATTGGCCTACCTCACACTAGTGTGGGTTTTAACTGCTCTGGAAAATGATCAAGACCTTCTACATTACATGGTCAATGGTCCTTTTAATAGAAAAGGCAATAATATACAGTTGTTTGCGCCAACTAAAACTCGTCAGAAAGTATCAGTTTAGGGTAACAGTTCAACAGCCATTAACAAGTGCAAATGTCTAATTGCCTCTGAGTGAAATGTGGTCCTTTCAAAGCTGCTTGTAAATTTTTTGTATGGTTTAGCATATTTTAAAATACTTTTATAAATAAAGTTTACAAAGAATATAATTTTGAAAGCCAAACTTTTTCAATATTCACCATTTTTTTTACTAGCATAACATTAGAATTGACTTTTTGTCTTGCTGACAGAGCAACTAAGAAAGTACAGTTGCATTGACCATATTGATTGTGAACAAAGCAACCATCGGTGGGACTCTGCACCATATATTTTCAATATTGACCTCCTACTTCCTTTTCCATGGCTCTCTGGGTCGGCTATTGGATTTGGACTGCAGTGTAATAAACAGCTAAGGTTTAATTAATGGTAAATGAATACAAGACATAGGTTATGACTTTAACTAATTAGGGAATTGTTGAATTAAGTCTGCCTTGGAATGCAAGGCAGTACAATCAATATCCAATAAAAGGACTATGTATGTAATTTACCTGCAAATGTGTTTCCAATACCATCAAAGTGAGTTTAAATAAGTAAGATATATGAAAGGCGACTAGGAGAGATTTCCACAAGTTAACACTTTATAGTTTCAGAAAAGATTTCCTTATTGTGGAAAGATGATATCTTCTAAAGCTCTGATAAGGGCATGGTGAAAAACAAGAATAATTCTTCCCATGTGCACCTTTACCAAATCTGTGATATTAACGACAGCATACAGATTCAGTTGCCGACCTACAAGTTTAACCCATACAAACTAGTAATTTCCTGCCCCAAATCCATCAAGTTTTGCTTACTTGACACTCTGTTGTGCCCTTCTCACTTGTCACGATCTCCACCTCCTCCCCTTGTTAGAAGAAATACTCACTGGCATACAGAATTCACTACTTTTGATAAAAATCTTGTCAGTGTTCTCACTCTTCAAACTGACTATGCAAAGGTCATTTCATAGGCCTTATGACTCTTTAATCATTCTCCTGAAATAAAATTAAGAAAAAGAGAAAAAAAGAAACCTACCTACTCCCTTGTGGGCATCCACACTGGTAAACTCTATTGTCCCATTATGGCCTTTTCTAGGATTTTCTTGATACTGTTTGTGGTTCCCATTGGGACAATATCTGTAGCAAAGTCCATAATCTGCAAGATAAACCTGGAAGACATGAACAGAGAAATGAATAATGCTTTTGTCCTCTGAAAATATAACCTTTATAATTAAGTCTTAAGAAACTGATAGGTTAAGAACAGCCTCAGATCTACATTTTATTAAACCAAATGGTGCCTGAGGATAAAATATATACAACTGGGGGCCATAACAACTAACTTTCCAGCTTAAATCCTTACTTCATCATAGACATATCTTGTTTCTGAGTTGACTTAAATTTTAGTCCTTTTTATTTTACTCCTAAATTCCCTTCCCTCCAGGTGAGCATCTAGATATCAAACTACAATTTTTTTAAAATCTGTATTCATACAGCTTATGGGATCTGCCTTTTCTTACAACCCCTCCCTGAATCATAAAAGTGGTTCAAGCAGGGAGAGGAGAGGAGAGCTAACAATCTAAAAATATAAACCTAATGTTATCGGAATCTCCATTACCAGGAAGTATGGAAACAGTGAACAGACTATAAGAGGTAATGACTCTTAAAGAAAAAAAAAAAAACAACAAACCCACCATGTTATCTGTATTTAAGGGAACATCAATGCAGTACTTTTGGCCTTTCAGACCGATCCATATCATCACTGTTATCTTTGTAAGTTAGTCAGAATTGCAAGCAAGTTCTCCAAACAGAATATAGATTGTTAAAAGTCAGATGGCAATTCAAGTGAATTTTTCTCAGATTACTTTTGGAGAGAGAAAGAAGGGGGAGAAGTAGTTTTCCAGATATAACATGCACTGAATAGGAAACTGAAATGACTAGACATTTATCCTGATATGTAGTCAGAATATAGGAGTTCCCAACTATGTCACCATGCTCCCCCCACAAAAAGAAGGTAGTTTAAAAAAATTTTTTAAAGTTTTTATTTTGTTTTGAGAGAGAGAGTGTGTGTGTGTGACCTGGGAAGGGCAGAGAGAGAGGAAGAGAGAGAATCCCAACCAGGCTCCATGCTGTCTGTACAGAGCCTGACACGGGGCTTTGAACCCATGAACCATGAAATCATGACCTGAGCCAAAATCAAGAGTCCAACACTCAACCAACTGAGCCACCTAGGTGCCCAAAAGCAGTTTAAAAGTTTTAAATGTACTGTTTCACATGTATTTCTTTAAAATTTAGGGACTGAGGCAACATTTCATGATAGAGCTTTAAGACAACAGAGTACTGCAATACAACTTGCATTTTTAAAATATAATACCCATTAAAAGAAAATTTAGTATTAAATTTTAGTCTAAGTTTTTGGTTTTATGATAGCCTAAGAAGGAGATAATTTGACCTTAAAAATATAAGCAGCACAGAGTTTTCTTCATTTGTTGGAGAATATAGCTTGCTAGAGTGTCTGAAAACATGATATTTCAGTTTTGTCTCTCTCGCCCACAGACACCATTTCTCAACATGGCCTCAGAAGTAACCCTATCCCTCTGCCCTAAATAACTAGACTCCAGGATTAGATATATAACTGCTTTCACTATTTATGATGCACTCATTTTAGTTCAAGAACTAAACAGACTTCACTTTGCAAAGTAGATACCCTGAAAATATACATACTGGTAATTCAGCTAAAGGAAACCTTTTAAATACACTAGAGTAATTTACTATGTGTGCATATATATAATATATTATATTATATATAATATATATGTATATATTATATATATACACACTATACTATATATATATACTATGCTATATATATATAGTATATATATATATATATACTATATATATATAAAAGACATATCAAGAGGCTTTTCATATAGTCATTAGTCAAAAAAAACAAAACAAAACATCAGACCTAAAATTCATTGTGCCTAATATGCACCAGGCAGCATGCTAAGAGCTTTATACTCACTGACCCATGCCATCCTCACAGAAATCCTGTAGGTAGGTACCATTATCTCCATTTTTTTTTTCAAATAAAAACTGAAGCCTGGTGAGATTATGTGATTTGTGTAGTAAAATGGAGTCAGAGTCTGACCCCAGAGTTTTCACTCTCAATCACTGTCAAAGGGAAGTTGTACTGATCAAGTCAAACAGACAAAGAAGGCTACTGAATAAGGGAGAGAGACTGCAGCAGTTGGGTAGGGCTTGAATTCAACTCCACTGAAACAAAACGTGGGCAAGTTTTTAAGTCCTGAGGGTGAGGTAGTGAAATAACTGGAGGAGGTTAAGAGAGAAGGCTGGTCAGCGTGAGTAGGTTTGTTAACTGGTGTGTAGGCTCCGCCCCTTCATCAGAGACAAGGGGATAAGGGCACATCCTTCTTAATGACTACATTTTAAAGGGATGGCTCCCAGGTCCTTGAGAAAGACATTCCCTGGTTGCAACACTGGCAAGAGGCTGGGAGGAGATTTATATCTCAAAGATGCAGAGAAAGAACTTACAATTTTAAGTGTTCTTAGGTAAATGCTTTAAGAAGAGGGAGGACAGGGGCCTATAATCCAGAAGAAAATGGTCTAAAATTTAGTCAAGCTGAGGGGGAACACTAAGGCCTTCTCGATCATCACTGAGCTATGGGTCTCAAGACTGTGTTGGCTTACTCAAAGTCTAAAGGGCAGTGTGGGGTCTACGTTTAATATAAAGACAAGAAGCGAACAATATAGTAAAGAAAACATATGCTAACCATTTGGCTCAGAATACAGTAATTCTTTAGATAATGCTGCAGTGAACATGACAGTAAAGGTAAGTCTCAGAGACAATGATTTCACTTCCTTTGGATACATACCCAGAAGTGGATTGCTGGATGATATGGTAGTTCTATTTTTAATTTCTTGAGGAATCTCTGTACTATTTTCCACAGTGGCTGTGGTAGTTTACATTCCCACCAACAGTGCACAAGGGTTCCCTTTTTTCCATATCCTTGCCAGTATTTGTTATCTGGTATTTTTGATAATAGCCTAACAAGTGTGAGTTGATATCACATTGTGGTTTTGATTTGCATTTGTCTGATGATTTAGCGATGCTGAGTACAATTTTATATACCCGGTGGCCATTTGGATGTCTTCTTTGGAAAATGCCTATACATATCTTTTGCTCACTTTTCAACTGGGTTGCTTTGTTTTTGCTATTGAGTTATATGAGTTCATTTGCATATTTTGGATATATCCTCACTGGACATGTGGTTTGTACATGTTTTCTCCCATTCCATAATTGCCTATTCATCGTGTTGATGGTTTCCTTTAATATGAAGAGGCTTTTTAGTTTGATGCAGTCTCACTTGTTTATTTTTGCATTAGTTGCCTTTGCTTTTGGCGTTAAATCCAAAAATCACTGGCAAGACCAATGTCAAGTTTTCCTTACGTTTTCTTCTAGAAGTTTTATGGTTTCAAGTCTTATGTTCAAGTCTTAATCCATTTGGAGTTAATTTTTGTGTGTGGTGTAAGATATGGGTCCAGTTTCATTCTTTTCCATGTAGCTGTTAAATTTTCCCAGCACCATTAAAAAAAATATCCTTTTCCTATGTATATTCTTGGCTCCTTGTCAAAGATTAATTGACCGTATATGCATGAGTTTATTTCTGGGATCTCTATTCTGTTGCATTGATCTATGTTTCTGTTCTCATGCTAACACCATATTGTTTTGATTACTAGAACACTGTAATCCAGTTTGAGATCAGGAAGTGTGATGCCTCCAACACCATTCTTCCTTCTCAGGATTGCTATGGCAACTCAGGGTCTTTTGTGGTTCCAAACAATTTTTAGAATTGTTTTTCTATTTCTGTGAAAAAAGCCATTGGAACTTTGATAGAGACTAAGTTGAATCTGTTGACTGTTCTGGACAGTATGTACATTTTTACAATTTTAATTCTTTTAACCCATCAGCATGGAATGTCTATTTATTTGTGCCTTCTTCAATTTCTTTCATCAGTATTTTATGGTTTTCAGTATATAGATCTTTCATGTTCTTGGTTAAATTTATTCCTAAATATTTTATTCTTTTTGATGTGATTTTAAATGGGATTATTTTCTCTTTTCAATAGCTCATCGTTAGTATATAGAAATGCAACTGACTTTTCTATACTGATTTTGTATCCTGCAACTTTACTGAAATTCTTTATTACTTCATTATTACCATTATTACTTCTAATGGTTTTTTGGTGGAATCTTTAGGGTTTTCTGTATATAAGATCATGTCATCCCCAGAGACAATTTTACTTCCTTTCCTATTTGGATGACTTTATTTCTTTTTCTTGACAAATTGCTCTGAGTAGGACTTCCAGTACTATATTGAATAAAAATGGTGAGAGTGGGCATTCTTGTCATTTTCCTGATCTTAGAGGAAGTGCTTTCAGCTTTTCACCATCAATTATGATGTTGTCTATGGGCTTGTCATAACTGGCCTTTTTTATGTTGAGGTACGTTCCTTCTATGCCTAATTTTTAGAGACTTTTTAATCATGAAAAGATGTTGAATTTGTCAAATGTTTTTTTTTCTGCATCTATTTACATGATCATATGATTCTTAGCACTCATTTTGTTAATGTGATGTATCACACTGATTGATTTGTTTATATGAACCATCCTTGCATCCCAGGAATAAGTCTCACTTGATCGTGGTGTATTAACCCTTTAACATACTGTTGAAATTGGATTGCTAGTATTTTGCTTAGTATTTTTGCATCTACGGTCATCAGGGATATTGGACTGTAATTTTCTTTTCCTATAGCATCCTTACCTGGCCTTGGTACCACGGCAATGCTGGCTTCTTAAAATGAGTTTGGAAGTGTGTCCTTCTTCTATTTTGGGGGAAGAGTTTGAAAACAATTCATATGAATTCTTCTTTAAATGTTTGGTAGAATTCACCAGGGAAGCCATCTGGTCCTGGACGTTTCCTTGTTCCTTACTAGTAATAGGTCTGTTCAGATTTTCTATTTTTCTGTGATTCGATCTTGGTAGGTTGCATGTTTCTAGAAATATATCCATTTCTTCTAACTTATCTAGTGTGTTGCTATATAATTGTCCATAGTAGTTTCTTAAGATTCTTAGAGGTTTTTTTTTTTTAATAAAAAAATGTTTATTTATTTTGAGAGAGAGAGAGAGCAGGGGAGGGGCAGAAAGAGAGAAAGAGAGAGAGAGAGAATCCCAAGCAGGATTTGTGCTGCCAGTGCAGAGCCCAATGAGGGCTCAAACTCATGAATCTTTAAATCATGACCTGAGCTGAAATCAAGAGTCAAACACTTAACCAACTAAGCCACCCAGGAGCCCCTAAAGTTTATCAGTTATAATCTCTCCTCTTTCATCCCTGACTTCATTGATATGGGTCTTTTTTTTTTTTTTAGTCTAGCTAAAAGTTTGCCAATATTTTCTATCTTTTCAAAAGCCAGCTGTTTCCTTGATCTTTTCTATTCTTTTTGATCTCTATTTCATGAATTTTGGCTCTGGAGTTTATTATTTTCTTCTTTCTACTAACTTCATGCTTACAAACTTTGTGTTTGTTCTTCTTTTTCTCGTTCCTTTAGATGTAAAGCTAGGTTGTTTAAGATCTTTCTTTTTTTCTTAATGTAGGCATTTATCACTATAAAGTTACTTTTTGGAACTTCTTTTCTTGCATCCTATAAGTTTTGGTATGTGTCTTTCCGTTTTCATTTGTCTGGAGATATTCTTTGATGTGCCTTTTTAAAAAATATTTACTTATTTAAGTAATCTCTATACCCGATGTGGGGCTCAAACTCACAACCCTGAGATCAAGAGTGACATGCTCTACCAACTGAGCCAGCCAGGTGCCCTTGTTGTCCCTTTTGATTTGGTAGTTCCTTTGATGTCTGTCCCTTTCACTAATGG
This sequence comes from Acinonyx jubatus, assembly GCF_027475565.1. Classification (NCBI taxonomy): domain Eukaryota; kingdom Metazoa; phylum Chordata; class Mammalia; order Carnivora; family Felidae; genus Acinonyx; species Acinonyx jubatus. The sequence goes on along the minus strand of NC_069388.1, from coordinate 74,879,192 downwards.
TAGTTCAGGAACATGTTGTTTAATCTCCACACATACAGGAAGTTTCCAGTTTTCCTCTTATAATTGATTTCAAGTTTCATAATGTTGTGGTTGGAAACGATGCTTGATATTTCAATCTTCTTAAATTTATTAACTTGTCCTGTGGCCTAACAAATGATCTGCTCTAGAAAATGTTCCATGTGTGTTTGAGAAGAATGTATATTCTGCTGCAGTTGGTTGGAATGATTTGTATATGTCTGTTAGTCCATCTGATCTAACATGCAGTTTAAGCCCAATGTTTCCTCATTGATTTTCATCTGGATGATGTATCCGTTGTTGAGAATGTATTGGAACCCCATATCACTGTATTGTATATAGGTGGAGTCTTTAATTTGTTAACTTATGCTTTATATACTTGGTACTCCAATTGTGGGTGCATAACCAGTGGTCTTAATAGAGAGTTGTGGGCAGGATTCAAATAATCATAGAAGACTATTGAACAAAATGGTAAAACAAACAACTAACAATCTTCACCAGCCTATATAACCCCCGTTTTTTTAGTTTGTTTTTTTATCTAATCATGTAGCATATGGCTTAAAATATTTATATTCTATGAGTATTGGATAAATTCTCTAAAATTCCCATATGGGGCGCCTGGGTGGCTCAGTCGGTTAAGCGTCCGACTTTGGCTCAGGTCATGATCTTACGGTCTGTGAGTTCGAGCCCCGCGTCGGGCTCTGTGCTGACAGCTCAGAGCCTGGAGCCTGCTTCTGATTCTGTGTCTCCCTCTCTCTCTGCCCCTCCCCTGCTCATGCCCTGTCTCTCTGTGTCTCAAAAATAAATAAACACTAAACAAAAATTAAAAATAAATAAATAAATAAAATTCTCATAAAAGTTTTATCACTACTATCTATCAACATTATAGATCTTGATACAGTACTGAAGAAATTTAGGAGTGACTGCATTTAGTGGGTATAGATTTTGGTGTAAATAAAGTCAATAATTTGTCCCAAGTAATAAAAATGTTGATAAATTAATTTTATACAAATTAGGTCAAAGTGAGAGTTTCTATGAAGATATTATATTAGAAATACACAGTCTAGAATTCTGTTAAAGCAATTCAAGAAAGAAAGGACTGGGAAATATTGTCAAAGAAGATAAGAAAGGGAGGGAAGGAAGAAAATTTGTTGAGGTTCTAATTATGTGATGATCATTGGGCAAAGTATCTTTCACAAATTATCTCATTAAATCAAGGCCACCTCCCAGCCAGGAAGCTAAGCACCCCAGCAAGTAACCTGCCCAAGTCAGAACTAGTAATGGACAAACGCAGGATTCAATCCCATGCCTCTATGACATCAAAGTCCATTCTCCTTTTTTAATATAGTTTAGAATTTGAGGTTCTATCTATTTCTGAAATTTTGCTGAAGTTAAAAATAAGTTTGAGCAAAACTTAATCCGCAATAAGGTTTGCAGTCTAAGTCCTATTTTTATGTGTCCTTGAGCTAAGAATGATTTTTACATTTTTATAGGATTATAAAAAAAAAAGAAAAGAAAGAAAAAGAATATGCAACAGAGACCCATATGTGGCCCACAGAGCTCATAAAAGCCTAAAATATTTACTATCTGGTTCTTTACAGAAAGAGTTTGCCAACCCCTAATCTAAAATAAAACTTGCTTTCCAGTTAACTTTTTAAATATTATCTCTTCTTTTTTTCTATGAAGTAAAAAATAACAACTAGTTAATATTTTCACTTTAAGTATGTACAATATCCCTAGTTTTAGACAAGCCTGTAGTAGGAAACTCAAGAGTACTAAGATCAGGTAGGAAATGATTATTTGCATTGTAATCATACTAGGCATAGAAAAATGTAAATATCTAGCTCCCTAATGCATTTTAAATGATTTTCTTTTTATGTGATTTTTCTGAATTTAGTAATCGTTTTTCTTTTCTCCACGAATAAAAGGAGAGCCCTGCCTGCTTCCCCTTTATTCTAATTCCATAGATCTTTCTATTACATTGTACTTTATTTCCACATGGTAGTCATTTTCTTCTCACCTTTCATAGATACGTATTATGGGTTGTTGTTGTTGTTGTTTTCAACTTCATGAGGTGGTAAGGAAAATGTGTCATTATGTGCACATTTAACAGATAAAAAAAATAATGTGTTACACCCAGATAATGCAAATTACCCACACCAAATCCAGCTTCTACAAAAGTTTTATTGTTTTAGTGAGTTTTTCAGGCTCCCTAATCTCCCCACCTCCAAAAAACAAAACAAAACAAAACAAAAAAAACAAAAAACAAAACCCACCTAATCTGAACTAAGGTTTACCTGGACTTTTGACTTTAATATTTTACTACTGGAAAGGTAGCGTGGTAGCCACTGAGGTCCAGTCCCACCCAGAAAGAAGGGACCTTTCGCCTGTGAAGAAGGCAATAAGCGGACAACCTCAACTGGCAGGTCCACTGGGAACTGTTACAGCGCGTGAGCCAAGGGCACGCTCTCCCTAGGCAGCACCCGCCACACAAGGAGCACAGTGGGGATACCATGTGGCCATTTCTACCCAGGGGTTCTTCTAATGGGTACTCTCTGGTCTGGTGCTGCCTGTCAGAGCTGTATCACAGTCTGAGCTCTCCCGGCCCAATCCTTCCTGCCCCCCTTTCCTCTTGTGGGGGTCACATGAGCATCCCACTCTCAAAGCTTTCTTTGTCCAATCTTGCTTTTTCTCTTTTTCCCTCGCATGGATAATATACTTGCTTCTCCAATAAAGACCTTGCAATCCTAATTCTGTCTCAGTAGCAGCCCCTCTGAAAACTGGATTTGGCACAGGTGGTAAGGCATAGCTTTCATTAAAAGCACTAGGCAAATAAAGATGAAAAGCAAGTTAGACTTCGATGTCCATAAAAAATGCAACTTTCCTGTACTAACCAAGACTGTCTCAAACATCATCTTCCCCTTTAACCTAACCAGATCTGCACCCATACCACATTCTCAAGTTCTGCACTTAGTCAATCCTTTACGTCCCATCTCCTTTGTTTCCTGATGTGGTGAGGGTCTTATACCACTTTAAGTCTCCAAATGGATAGGTAGAACTGATGATTACAGAGCACCCTGCCATAACTCTTCTTCGCAGTGAATTGCATGGGAAGGGCCTTCATCTTCAATCAGGCACCCCTCTAGGGTGCCCAAAGGGCTCTTCTCTGCCTCCTACCACACCCCTGGCTCCACACTTCACAATTCCTGAGTTCGCCACTCACACCTGAATCCTGGTATGTACATTCCTTTAACCACAAAGCAACTTACTGGGTTTTCATTTGTGTCCACATGGATTTACTATTTAAAAATGTACAGAATTATTTAGCTTTTCTTGTATTTAAGCCTTGGTGCCACATTTACCGTTGTAAGCTCCAAGGGGAGAAGTGGCCAGGACGATGTTGCATACATATACTTTTGCATCTGTGACAGTACCTACTCTTAAGGCCTTCTGCACAGGCTGAAATAATTTTTTATTAATTTTTCTTGATGTTAATAATTGGAAAAATTGGAGTAAATTCTTTTCAATAGACATCTGAGTGCCAAGCATGATAAACTATTGAGAATCATATGTTTACAAAAAACAAAGAAAAACAAAAATGAGTGCATATGTATTGAATGCATATTTACTGAGTGCTTTAGAGAAGTCAAATCATTTAACCCTTATGACCCTAAAAGGAGATTATTTTAAGATGTCTTGAAGATGTGAAAACAGAATGAGTAAAGGTAGGTATTCTGTGCACAACAAACTTACAGTAACTGGCAAAGTTGAAAATGAACCTAAATCAGTCTGATCAGAAGTAGAGTTTTTTCCATATATCTCATACAAAGGAGAGATGACAGAAGTCTACCTACAGGTCTAAAGAAAGCATTGAGAAAAAGTGTAACAGATTTAAATTTAGTAGCACTTTATTATTTTTTTAATGTTTATTTTTGAGAGAGAGCACGCGCACGTGCGCATGTGCGAGTTGCGAAGGGGCAGAGAGACAGGGAGATACAGAATCCAAAGTAGGCTCTAGGCTCTGAGCTGTCAGCACAGAATCTGATGTGGGGCTCAAACTCATGAACCATGAGATCATGACCTGAGCTGAAGCTGGACGCCTGACTGAGCCACCCAGGTACCCCAAAGTTAGCAACACTTTGGAGCAAGGGGAAGTTATTTCTAATTGAAAGACTCAGAGAAAGAAACATTTGTGTTGGGTCTTGACAAATATCTAAGCTTTCCACAAATGGAGATAGGGAAAAGACGTAACACGAGAAGGAAAACCAGAGTATGGGTCAATGCATGTTGGGAGTGCAGAGGCTACTGGAAATACAACAAAAGCCAGAAAAAAACTGGTTATCATCAGTTAGCACAGTTTCCAAAACCGTGCTAAGAAGCTAGAACACAATTTTAGTATGCAAATACAAGTCACCAAAGGCTTTTGGCAAGGAATAATATTATCAGTACTGGCAGCACCATGATGAGGAAAGGGAAGCAGAGAATTCATTTGGGAGAATATAACAATAGTCCGGGCAAAGGGTGATGGGAGGGTGGACTAGGACACTGGTGAACAAAAGAAGGGAGACCACGGAGAACCACAGTTACTGGATAAGTGGATCAATGACAACTCTAAGAATGGTATGGTTGGCTGGTAAGGGAGGATTCGATGAATAAAGAATGCAGAGGAGAAAGAAGAAGTTTGGAAAGAAAATGATTTATTCATTTTTGTACCAAAAATAAACTGGTTGATTGGTGGCTAACAACCTCACCCAACCAGTTCCTGATTCTTTCAGTTTATGCAAATTTGAGGGACACGCTCATAGTCGATGAAAAAAGTAAAGAACCTCTTTCCCATCAAGAGTCAAATCTGGCACCTTTCTGCTGCCCAAGCAACTGGGAATCCTAAGCAGCCACACTGCCTCAAATGGAAGCATTTCTCAACACTTGATGTGATGGACAGGAAAGATGTCAGCTGGAGAAGGGGTGCAAAAGATTATGGAGCTGAGAGAGAAGCGAGAAGCAAGACACAATTGTGAGCAAATATCACTGCTCAGTGGCATGTGACCACCCATTAAACCACGTTACTACTCTACCTCCACTTTGCATTTTCAGTATACATTAGAGATATATATTTAGCCCCCAAGATGCAATTCACTTTTCAAGAACTTAAATTTTTGTTATACAATCTCGTGTCTTATCATTTTTCATGCTATTTTATACAATTAAATCTTTTTAACTGGCACACCTTGCCGTATCAAGAAATGTGTCTCTTAAGCTCTCGTTGGAAATTACACTATGGAGAGAGATAGTTACTATTCATGACTTTTTAAAGTGGAAACTTAAAAAAAAAACACTCTTAAAACTCTAGCAAGAACATAGTCTTAGTCAGCAACTTTAAACACATTTTTTAAAAAGCCAGCATTTATCTTATTTGAATAGGGTATAATATTTCCCTATTCTATCAACAAGATACAATAGTGTGAAAATCTTCACAGTAAACTAAGTGCTTATGAACTAATGAAAATCTCTGCATGCCAAAGCAGGAATGAAGCATGCAATGTGTAAGCAACATGGCTCTGTTCACAAACATCACTCATGTCTGTTAAAAACCGACGTGTAACCTCATAGATGCTACTATGTTTTGATATAAACCCGTGCTTTTTATTCTCTTATTGTCCAGTACTTTGTTTTTCAGCTTCTCTTTTTTTCTTTTTCTTCTTGTTTTTGCCAGTAATGTTGCATCACCACTACAGTCTAGACGAAATAATGCAACTTTTAAAAGGTTCCCACTTACTTTTCAAATGTGATGCTTATTAGAATCAGCATGAAATGTATTTTTCAAAACTATAGTCTGACCTTATCTGAGCTGTAAAAAGTCTGAAGCTTCTGTTTTCTGATGGCTGCAACCTGCGATTATTCTTAAAAAAAAAATGTGCCTTCTATGTTGGAGGTTTTTCCCTCTTAGATCTCATAACTACCTACTCTACTTCAAATCTGGAATTTTATCCTGTTTTCTTTATATGTAACATTCACTGAGAGTGAGAGACTTAAAGACACATCCATGAGGTTAACATATGAAGAGATGGCAGACGAGCTATACCTCTTATCATGATCTCTTTACGGCATCTACTGCTCCGTCAGGCTCAAGTCCATGGCTCCTTTAAATGGAACTATAAATTCAAGCATCATAACAAAATCCTGAGAGGCACTTAGCAGTATTCTAAATGATATTAGCATTTTGAACCCATGACCTGTTTTTCTATTCCAGCTTAGTTTTTTTTTTTCCCCTAAGCATTATGTGAAAGCCTATTTGATCAAATAGGGCTGTGACTTAATATGCTTTCCAGACTTTGGGGGAAATTCCCTCAATAGTTCACATGCTAGCAATTGCTTCTTTACTAAAAATGCCTTTCACCCACAAAAGAAAACCTTTCCAATTACAGTCTCTTTCCAATTTGTCCTTCTGACACAAGTTCTCAAGAATTGTATGAAAGAACCTACAATACCCTTTCTTTCTAATTTCCAACGTGCTATCAAAGCACATAATTTGTGTCTGTCCTTTAACAAAATAAATAGGCAATGGAAGAGGAGAATATGAATTGCATCCAATTTATGGTTTTCCTTTTTGTCTAAATCAAGTCTGAACTTAAGAGTTTTCAGCATGTCAGTAAGCATTCTCAGTGCTTGGTATATCTGTAAATAGTAGATACTCCAAAACGTTAGCTGATATAATTTAACTGTCATTGCTATAATATTATAAACAGGTTCACCACATGGAAGCTGTATCTACATAAAACACAGCTATCCAACATTCAAAATAGCCACCTGTTCTACTTTAACTGTAAATTCCAATGATTTCAAAGACAGTATTTGAGGTTGCCGACACCAACGCCATTCTTACATGCACAGTCCCTTGGGGTGCCAGTTTTTTAATAGCCTCTAAACAGGGGTACATCTTAACCCATCCAACTTATGCAGCTTAATGAGTTGATTCAGAATTCAAAAAGGCCATCTTCCCATAATAACTAAAAACAAAACAAAACAAAATAAAACCCCTATATATAGCCTTTTGTGAATCAGGATGCTCAAATATTCTTTGGTCAAGTATGCATCTGGCCTTCAGAAATAGAAATAATATGACCAATGGGACTCAGTAGGCACTCGATAAGCTTGTATTGATTATAGGAAAACACTAATTTTTCAACAGCATTAACTCTCTTGGGAACCATATTCTTGGGGATAGGTAATTTGTTAAATGGGCCATCCTATATTTACAGTGCATACACACTCATAAATGTAAAATCTTTTCCCTTACATAGAAAATAGACCCTGGGTATTCTGTTCCATACAACTTGAGGGACATCTATCATTAAACTGCACACCCGGGGAGAACTACACTTATTACATCCAATTCATTACCATCTTCTTAATATTTAACCAGAACATCATTACATTTTTTTTCATAAATTGAAAGAATTCTTGGAGAGCAAAATAAGATACGGTATTCTTTCAGCGTAAGTATAAAAATAATAAAATTATTTTCTAGCTATTATATACTGAGTGCTTACTATGTGCCTGATATTTGCCTAAGCCTTTCACATTTTAAATCATTTGATTATTAAAATACCTCTTTGAGGGAAGTTCTCTTATTAGCTTTAGATGTGGAAACAGCACAGGCAGGTAAAATAATATGGCAAAGAAAACAGAGCTAGTAAGAGGCAGGGCCAGAACTCAAAGCCAGAGAATCTGATTCTAGAGCTCATATGCTCAAACCCTCAACTATTTCTACACTGAATCCGTATTGAAAGTTATGCAAATAGTTGCCATCTTTTTCTAATAAAACCTTTTTGCCTGGGATTAGGAAAAGGTAAACCACCCTTTTTTAGTATCTTCTGAACAAGGACATTTATTTATTTTTCTAAAGGTTCTTTTTTTTTTTTAAGAAGCAGGGGAGATGGGAGCAGGAGAGAGAGAGAAAAAGAGAGAGAGAAAGAGAAAATCTTAAGCAGACTCCATGCTCAGTGTGGGAGCCCCGTGTAGGGCTTGAACCCATGACCCTGGGATCATGACCTGAGTTGAAATCAAGAGTCGGACGCTCAACTGACTGAGCCACCCAGGTGCCTCTAAACAAAGACATTTAGTTCCAGAATAAACAAGCAGTCTATTATCATGAAGATTCCACCACACATGGTCAAGAATGAACTGCCTGAGATCCCATGTGTAAGAATAAATTATGTTAGAAACACTAAGTGATTTGGCCCAGCCTGGAGTGGCCCTAGGCAAAACAAAAGTACCCTAGGGTACTTCTCTTTCCCCTCAGTTCTTAACTTTTTCCTCTTTCCGTTTTTCCCCCCTATCCTGGTGCCTGAATTTTTTATTAAAATTGTTTGGAAATGTTCTTATATCAACTTCCACCCAAAGATTTGTCTATGTTCCTGTATTAGTTTTGCAGGGCTACTGCTATAACAAGGTACCACAAACTGAGTGGCTTAAACAATAACAGAAATATATCATCTCATAGTCTTTGAGGCTACATGTCTGCCATCAAGGCGTTTGCAGGGTTGATCCCTTCTGAGGGATGTGAGGGATAATCTGCTCTATGCCTCTCACCTAGCTTCAAGTGATCTCAGGTGCTCCAAGGTTTAGAGGAGGCATTCTTCCTATTTCTTCACACTGTCTTTCATCTCTTCATGTCTGGTTTCTCTCTGTGTCCAAGTTTCCCCATTTGTAATATCAACCATACTGGATTAAGGCCTTCTCTAATGACCTCTTGGTAACTCAAAAAGACCCTATTTCCAAATAAAGTCACATGCACAGATGCTGGGGGTTGGGACTTCAACATCTTTTGAGAGGACACAATTTAATCCAGAGCAGCCCCTATTTCTCAGTTTCTCTTCATGGATATGCTGGCAGAGCTCTATCTCTAAGAAAACACTGATAATGGCAATATAAAGTACTAATGATCTCTTGACACTGGATAGATTTCTCCCAGTAGGAATTTAGTTGCTATATGTTACTGTACTCTATCCAGCTCTACTTGATTGGCTTTGCCTGTTACTCCTGAACATCGAATGACTAATTAATCAATTCATTTATGCATTAACCTATTCAATTACTCACTGTTCAGTCATCATTTATTTATTGAGTGCTTATTATATGCCATGCTCTGTGCCAGCTGCTGGATACACATCAGTGAATAAAACATAATCTGTTTTCTTGTATACAAGACTAGAAACTTGGTCTCCTGATGGACATTTAACTGAGAGAAATACGCTCACGTGGTTCTGTACCAGTAGTTTCCTAAGTGAGATTTGTAGCTTACAACCAGTCCTGTCCAGGAAGTAAGAGGCTATGAGAGCTAAAAGGGGTCCAAGAGATCTCATGATCTACGTCACCTAATTTATAGAAAGGAAAATTAGAGCACAGAAGTCTACTACAATAAGTAATTTTGTAAAAAGGAAAAAGTGTTTAAGTACAATTAGAATAAAAATTGCTTATATTCCCATTTTCTAATGAATTTTAGGAGAAAGGAGAAAGAAAATAGAACGTATAAAATCATACCTGACATGAAGGAATGATGTTAATTTTGTTAAGTAATAGCATGGTGATAATACAGTGAATTGTCCTCGTTTTTTGAAAATGCATACATAAGTATTTAGAGATAAGATGACATGATATCTGTAATTGCTTTAAAACCTTTCAGCCAAAAAATAGATAAAATAAAATTTCAGAATGTTAATTTTTAAATCAAAGTGATGGGTATCTGGAGTTCTCTATTATTCAGTATGTTTCAAATTTTTCAAAACAAAAGGTTAAAAAAACTGTGTCCTCCTAAAGGCACAATTATCTACTTAACAGGTTCTCACTTGTCTCAGAGTCCCAGCACTGGGAAATAAGCTTCACAAAATATTAATTTTAAATATGGAGACCATGGCTTCTAAATTATAATTATTATGCTGTTTTCTTCAATATTTTCCACTCATCACCACCTTTCAATAACACTCCAGTATATATTCATATTACTGTCATTTGCATAGTATTTTGAGTATGAATTATTTCTTTTTATATGGATCTAATCTGATTTAAAATCAGACATCTTAATATACACGTTAAGAATAAATTTTGATAATAGGAACACTATTCAGTATCAGATAACAGAGCTAAAATACATTTGATTACTTCAATGATTTTAAAGTAATTTAATCAGAATGTAGTAAAACATAGCAGCATTAAACATTAAAGAATGCTATATTGAAATAAAATTTGGAACTGACTTTATTTTTATTTGACAAATCATACTGAAAAAATCTCCAAATAGTAAGTTTGTAAAACTAATCCATGAGTAGAGATACACACACGGTATTAAATCTTAAAAACATATTCAGATGACAAATTATGTTGAGACAAAAAAATTCAGTGAAAGTGTGTATTTTACAAACAATTCCATTAACATAAAACTCATAAAATTTTAAAAGTTCAAGTAACTAAAATCATAGGAATAAATTTCAAAGTCCCTTTGCTCAACTAAAAATGTAGAGCAGAACCTCACTAGGAAGAAAGAAAATGACGTGCATGCTATTGCACGTTACAAGTGACTATAAACACCACCATGTTATTTAATCTACAGTATAATCCTATCCACGTGATACCAAAATACTTTAAAGTAGCCTTACCAGCTGTACCATCTGGTAATATTATGGTATCATCAAGCTAAGACATACAATACCACTCCAAAGATAATGAAATACAGAAGTATATCACCAGGACTAAATTTTATAAATGTTCAACAAAGGAAATGCTGCCTCTAAAAATGGTACCATATTATGTGCATATACCATGAAAAATTCTTACAAACACACATTTGCACTCCATCTTACAAGAAACTGTAACTGATAAATGGATTATGTTAGAATTCCCTCTAGCAAACAGCGAACAAGCAACTTTAATGAGGCTTATGACCCTACCCTATGGATGAAAGTGAGCATTTTGCCACCAGATACAGGTCAGGTACTACAATTCCCGCTCCCAGATCATTAAGGTTTTTTTGTTTTGTTTTGTTTTGTTTTTCTAAATTTGAGCTTTTTAACTTCCTTAGCTATGTAACAATAAGTGGACGCTTTGGAAACATTATAAGAAACATTACCTTCTGCAATGAGCATTAAGCATTTGGAAACATGTTTTCAGAGAATCACAGAATTTTAGAGCTAGAAGGAAATTTTAATATCACTCAGTCAAAGGCTTACATTTTATAGATTGGAGAGCTAACATCCTCACAGGTTAAATCATTTGCCGAAGGCTGCAAGCCTGCTCAATGTTAGGGCTGAGTCTGAAACCTCATCTCCTGACTTTCAGTCCAACACAACTCCCAGTAGTCAAGCAAGTGTTTTTAAAAATCACAGGTTTCCTAAGCCATACTCCAGATGCTGACACGCAGAACTGTTTTCTCTACCTGTGAGGGCCTTTCTCTTTCACTTACCAGGCAGCTTTGGGACAGAGACACATGGAGTGTGGTGGGGTGGAGGCCCTGAAGAGTCAGGGTGCTCTGGGCACTAAGAGAGATGACAGGCATTGCATCAAGACTATCCTTTCATCCTGAGAGGTCAATAAAGTATTTCCTGAGGGGTAATTACAAAAGCAACACTAACCTAGATGCTGTGAGAAATACAAAAGAAGGGAAGTATACATATCTACATGTCTCAAGGAGTCCATTCTAGTTCATAAGACAATATGAAACAACTAAGACTTGAGGGCTCATGTGTTTAAAAAAAACATTAGAAGCTAAAGGAAATTGGGAATCAGTATAAACCAGAATCATCAAGAAAGACTTCATGTAAAAGCAGGGTTATAAGTTGGTGCATGAAAAAATGATGTGCTTCCATTAAAAGATGCTCAACATCACTGATCATCAGGGAAATGCGGAAATGCAAATCAAAATGACAGTGAGATATCCCCTCACACCTAAAATCAACAACACAAGAATGACTAAAATCAACAACACAAGAAACAACAGGTGTTAGTAAGGATATAGAGAAAGGGGAACACTTTTGCACTATTGGTGGGAATACAAACTGGTGCAGCCACTCTGGAAAACAGTATGGAAGTTCCTCAAAAAGATACAAATAGAACTACCCTACGATCCAGGAATCGCACTATTAGGTATTTACCCAAAGAATACAAATATGCCAATTCAATGGGATACATGCACCCCAATGTTTATAGCAGCAGCATCTACAATAGTCAAATTATGGAAACAAGGCAAGTGTCCACTGACTGATGAATGGATAAAGATGTGGTAAAGAGTGCCTGGATAGCTCAGTTGGTTAAGTGTCTGACTTTGGCTCAGGTCATGATCCTGCATGTGGGTCTGAGCCCCACGTGGGGCTCTGTGCTGACAGCTCAAAGCCTGGAGCCTGCTTTGGATTCTGTGTCTCCCTCGCTCTCTGTCTCTGTCTCTCTCTCTCTCTCTCTCTCTCAAAAATAAATAAACATTAAAAATGTTTTAAAGATACACACATACACACACACACACACACACACACACACACAAATGGAGTATTACTCAGCCATAAAAAAGAATGAAATTTTACAACTTACAATGACATGGATGGAGCTAGAGAATATTATCTAAGTGAATTAAGTCAGTCAGAGAAAGAAAAATACCATATGATTTCACTCATATGTGGAATTTAAGACACAAAACAAATGAACAAAGGTAAAAATAGAGAGAGAGAGAAAACAAGAAACAGACTCTTAAGTCTAGAAAACAAACTGATGGTTACCAGAGGGGAGGTGGGGGGGGGGTCATAAGGGTGATGGGGATTGAGGAAGGCATTTGTCATGATGAGCACGGTGTATTGCATATTAAGTGTTTATACCTGAAACTAATATTGCACTGCATTTTAACTAACTGGAGTTGAAATAAAAACTTTAAAAAAATGATGTCCTTCTAATCAACAAAGTGGCCTTTTACAGGTGGGACAGCAACTGTACCTCTGAAATAGAAAGATATAAAAAGATGTGCACAAACCCTGGTTTTAACTAATGTGCCTCACCTTTTTTCACTAATGACACTGTCAGATACAGCCAAGTGGGTGGTACTCCATGGCAAAACCACCACTTGATGTCATTTCTGGTAATGCCATTTTAAGCAATGAAATAAGAAAGGCACATTTGTTCTCTAAATATCATAATGGCACCCATAAGCCTCATTGCCAGTAATCAGTTGTACAATGCCATATCATACTTCAAAGTCAGTGAGCTTTCTAAACAGAAGTTAGGAAACTTAAGTAGACTAAGAGGATGTTGCCTACTTATCTATCAGGGAAGTATAGATTTAGAAACATAATGTTATTTAAAGAATGTAACAGGGGCTGCTGGGTGGCTCAGTTGGTTAAAAGTCCAACTTCGGCTCAGGTCATGATCTCATGGTTTGTCAGTTCGAGCCCTGTGTCGGGCTCTTTGCTGACAGCTCAGAGCCTGGAGCCTGCTTCAGATTCTGTGTCTCCTTCTCTCTCTGCCCCTCCCCAACTTGTGCTCTGTCTCTGTCTCTCAAAAATAAATAAATGCAAAAAATAAAAAAAAAAACCAATATAACATAATTTTCAACAAAAAATGATAAAGATGACAAAAGAAAGAAGGTAAATGGTGTACACTTTGGGAGTCTTCATAATACCAAATTTGGAAAGTATCAGATGAGTTAAGAAGAAATGGACAATATGCAATGAAGACATAGGGAAAAAGAAGAATAAAATAATCTACAATGAGCTAATTCAACTCTCAGTGAGGTTACCTGTCTGAATTTAAGGAAAAACACTGTTTGATCCATGTCTGAATAGTATTTGAAGAGATTTTTTTTTTAAAAACACAGTAAAATGAAAACAGCTCAGAACATCAAGTGTGCCCCCAATGGACTACCCAGAACTTTATTTTGACTATCATCCCTATCAGGACCCTTTCTTTCCATCTTAACTAAAATGGTTGTTTCTACTCAACACCTCTTTGGGTCTATTTCCTAAGTTTATCTCAATCTTTACAACTCTACTGCTTTGACAAAGGTTGTATAAATGTCAACATTTTTGGCTTTTACTGTTGCCAAATCATTCAACCATGTCTTCCCTCTCTGCTGTTGAATCTCTTTTTCCAGTAGTTTTTTCTCTCCATTAAACAGCTTATTGCTCAAAGTTCTTTTTGCCATAATTTTAACTCAAAATATACATGAAGGGTGAATTAATATTTAAAACTATAATCCAAGAAAACTTTCTGAAAATAAAAGAATCTATATATCAAAAGGGCCCACCAGACATCTGGGAAAACCGATACAAGATGATCTACACTAAACATATCCTGGTAACACCATTAGACATTATTAGTAAAGAAATAAAAATCCTAAAGGTAGCAAGGGAAAAAGAACAAATAACATATACTGGTAAGAGAATTAAACTAGCAGCAGATTCTTAAAAGCAACATGCAAAACAAGGCAGCAACAGTTTAGCATTTTCAAGAGATTCAAGGAAAAACATGTGAACTAAATATTTTAAACCCATTCAAGCTATCCCTCAGGGATCAATGTTATTGAAAAAGTGTAATACACGCAAGGGTATTTTGTACCCTTGGGCACTTCTTGAGCAATCAAGTTACTAAAGCATTAGTTTCATCCAATCTAAAGATGAGCAGGTAACTCTGGTAAAAGGACAGAGAGATGAGCATTTAATGTACTTAATTATATCTAAGACCAAAACAAGGCTGGTGGTAAATGAAGAATATACAAGTGACCCATGTTCTGACAAGGTAAAGTAGTAGGACTAAAAACTAAGAAAACAACATTAAGGGAAAGAGGAAAGTAAAATAAACAATAGTGAATTAGTAGTAAGTGAAGTAAAACTACCATAAAAGACTATCATAGTAGCAACAAAAGGTTAAATATGGATAAAGTGAGCCAAAAGCATCTTTAAAAGGTATAGATACCAAGGCCAATCACTACAACAAAAATATGAGCTTTCATAAATAGTCCTCCCACCCAAAGAAACCTTAAAGAATAAGATCAAAGAAAACACATATGAAACAGAGCAAATATAAATAATGAATATTTACCAAGTAGCACAGCAATGATCTTTATGAAATAAAAACTACAGAACTTGATTCTGGCCCTTGAGGCCACATAGAAACACACTAATAACAGAAGATTTTTAAATACCACTCTTGGTCAAAACAAATCAAGTGAACAAAAACTAAGTAAAGGTGTAGATTACATAAATAATATAGTCAATAAGATAGAACTTTTGGACAGATATTAAACTATACACTATAAGAATACAGATATTCTTTTGGACAGATATTAAACTGTACACTATAAGAATACAGACTACCTTTTTCTCAAACAGACGTGGAATACTGACAAAAGCTGACCTTCTTCTAAGTCACCAATAAAGGCTTCAGGGCATTCCAAAGAGTAAAATTAGCAGAGTAAACAATATCCTGATCATCTTGTTACAAGTCTAGAATTTAATAACAAAAGTTTTAAAAAGGTCCTTCTACATGAAAATTTAAAAACCTGCTGCTGCACAACTTTTTGGTGAAGAAGAACTACAAATCTTCTAAAAGATAAAGATAATAAAAAACATATTAAAATTGATGAGTACAACATAAAGCTGTGACCAGAGGAAAAATCATGGCTTCAAACACATAGAGAAATAAAATAATTTTTAATGAAAAAAAATGAAATAGATCTGAAACTGAAGACCAAGTAAAAAAAGAAAAGGGTGAAATAAAAAGATGATAAGAAATGACATAATAAAGGTAAAATCAGAAATTAATGAGATAGAAAAAGAAAAATATTTCTCAGTAATCAAATCAGAATCCAAGTGAGTTGAAAAAGAAACACCTTTATTAAGGCAGAAAAAAGGAAGAAAAAAATAATAAAAAATAACCAGAGGGAAACAACCATTGAAGTAGAATAAATTTAAAATTCAGAAGAGACTAACTACAATGTGTAACACCATAGAAATACATTTGGAAAACTAGACAAAATGGATAACTATCACAATTGACCCATGTAGAGATAAAAAGCTTAAACAGTTCCATAGGAAGAGGTAGCTACATTACAAGGAACTGCCTCATAGAAAAACAGCAGAACCAGATGATTTCATATTCAAAAACCAACTGGTGCCAATTTAATAGAAATGGTTCTAGAATATAGGAAATGAAGTAAAACTTACAAATTCTTTTTATGAAGTATAATGTTGATACCTAAATCTGATAAAAAAAATAGTACAAAAATAGAAAATTACAGATCAACATCACTTACAAATACCTATATGAAAATACTACATAAAATATTAGTGAACATACCTCAACACCATATTAAATAAATAATGTACTATAACAAAGTGGGATTTATTCCTGGAAAGTAAGGTTGATTCAATATTAGAAGCACAGTGATATATCACACCATATTAACTGATCTGAGAAAAATGTGTAATTATTTCCATACACACTAAGTAAATCTTTGATGAAATTCAATACCCATCCCATAAAATCAAAAAATCCACTCGAGAACATAGGAATTGATGGTGATTTCCTTGATATGACTATAAGGACACACACATGCACACACCCACATACATATACGTAGGCAAACCTTAGTCCTAAAGCCAGCATCATATTTAATGGGGTAAACTTCAGGCATTTCCATTAAGATCAGGAAGAAGCAAGGATAATCACTACTTTCACTACTATTTACTACATACTGGATATACTAGCAATACAATTAATTAGACAAAAGAAATCAGAGATACAAGAACCGAAAGACAACTATATCTACTTGTGTCTGAAATGCTTCCTAAGAAAACCCTAGATAATCACTACTAAAACTACCTCAAAGTCAATAAATTAATAGGATATAAAATGAATATATAGAAATCAACAATGCACATATATACACAAACAATAATCACTTAGAAGATAAAATAGTAGAGTAAAATAGCAGTGACAATACCAACAAAAGTGGTTTAATCTTTAAGAATAAGGGTAGCAAGAAATATAAAAAACTTAATATGAGGAAAATTAAAATACTCAAGGGGGGCACCTGGGTGGCTCAGTCGGTTAAGCTTCCAACTTCGGCTCAGGTCATGATCTCGCAGTTTGTGAGTTTGAGCCCCACATCGGGCTCTGTGCTGGAAGCTTGGAGCCTGGAGCCTGCTTCGGATTCTGTGTCTCCCTCTCTCTCTGCGCCTCCCCCACTCACACTGTCTCTCTCTCTCTCTCTCTCTCAAAAATAAATAAACATTAAAAAATTTTTTTTAAAATACTCAAGAGATAATAAATGTAATACTGATGAAATACAAAATCATTCCTTGCTGTTGAAAAGCATCTATACTTCATAAAAATGTCAGGTCTTCCCCAAGTTAATTTAAAAATTTAACAAAATGCCAATAAAAATGCCAACATGTTTTTTTTTTAACGTTTATTTATTTTTGAGACAATGCAAGAGACAGAGTGCAAGCCGCAGGCACTCTGAAGAGAATCTGAAGCAGGTTCCAGGCTCCGAGCGTCAGCCCAGAACCTGACGCAGGGCTCGAACTCACGAACCACGAGATCATGACCTGAGCCAAAGTCAGACGGTTAACCGACTGAGCCACTCAGGCACCCCAGCCAACATGTATTTTTTAAATGAAGCTAAACAAAATAATATAGAAGCTATAAATATCTAGAGTAATACTGAAAAAGAAAGCTACAAGGCACAAAGCTTCATCAGATATTAAATTATGTTATAAAGCCTCAGATATTAATGCACTAGTATTATAATAAACATAATTAGACAAACCAGAAGGATTCAGTACAGAAACGAAAGTACAGAAACGAACTCAAGTACATATGGAAGTTTAGTATATGATAAAGGTGGCATCTAATATCACTGAAGGCAAAAAAAATTTTTTTCAAGTTTGTTTTGAGAGCAAGAGACAGCGCAAGCAGGAGAGAGGCAGAGAGAGAGGGAGAAAGAGAGAATCCCAAGCAGGACCCACACTGCCAGCACAGAGCCCAATGCGGGGCACAAACTCAAGAACCGTGAGATCATGACCCGAGTCGAAATCAAGTCAGACACTCAACCATCTGAGCCACCCAGGTGCCCTGAAGCAAAAAAAAAAAAAAAAAATAGCATTGGAAAAACTAGAAAATCATTTAGAAAATGACAACACTGAGTCAACACTTCTTCTCATGTAAAAGAATAAACTCTAAATTAATAAGAGATTTAAATGTAAAAAATGAAAATATACAATTAAATTCATATAAAATCTCTCTGTGGAGCAAGGTTTTTAATCATGCTTGAATACCCATAGTAAATAAAAAATTAATAATTTGACCGCATTAAAAATAAAGTTTCACCTTCTATGTGGCAATAAAACATCACAAATATAATCAAAGGACAGAAGGCAAATTGAAAGAACATATTTGTAAAATCTGTAATAGATGATGGGCTTATATATTTAAAGAACTCTTCAAAAGAGAGGGAATAAAAAAACAAAAAAAAAGAGAAACAGGCAAAAGACATGAGCAGACATTTCACGTACACACACACAAATTATTTAAAACTAGCCCTTTTTCTAGTATCCAAAATCTATAAAGAACTCACCAAATTCCACACCCAAAAAACAAATAATCCAGTGAAGAAATGGGCAGAAAACATGAGTAGAAGAACTTCTATTAACATGAATAGAACTTCTCTAAAGAAGACATCCAGATGGCCAACAGGCACATGAAAAGATGCTCAACGTCACTCCTCATCAGGGAAATACAAACCAAAACCACACTCAGATATCACCTCATGCCAGTCAGAATGGCTAAAATGAACAAATTAGGAGACTATAGATGCTGGAGAAGATGTGGAGAAATGGGAACCCTCTTGCATTGTTGATGAGAATGCAAACTGGTGCAGCCACTCTGGAAAACAGTGTGGAAGTTCCTCAAAAAATTAAAAATAGATCTACCCTATCACCTAGCAATAGCACTGCTAGGAATTTACCCAAGGGATACAGGAGTGCTGATGCATAGGGGCACCTGTACCCCAGTGTTTATAGCAGTACTTTCAACAATAGCCAAATTATGCAAAGAGCCTAAATGTCCATCAACTGATGAATGGATAAGAAATTGTGGTTTATATACACAATGGAATACTACTTGGCAATGAGAAAGAATGAAATATGGCCTTTTGTAGCAATGTGGATGGAACTGGAGCATGTTATGCTAAGTGAAATAAGTCATACAGAGAAAGACAGATACCATATGTTGTCACTCTTATGTGGATCCTGAGAAACTTAACAGAAGACCATGGGGGAGGGGAAGGAAAAAAAAAGTTAGAAAGGGAGAGAGCCAAACCATAAGAGACTCTTAAAAACTGAGAATAAACTGAGGGTTGATGGAGGGGGTGGGAGGGAGGGGGGGGTGGGTGATGGGCATTGAGGAGGGCACCTGTTGGGATGAGCACTGGGTGTTGTATGGAAACCAATTTGATAACAAATTTCATATTGAAAAAATAATAAAAAAATAAAACTAGCCCTTTTTGCTTTTGGCAAAAAAGGAATACAGTGACTGGATTTACACTGTCACTGCCTGGGGGAAACTGCATAAAATGAAAGATACAAATGTTTTGGATATTAAATAGGCAGCATATGACTGAGATCCTTGAGAAAATGAGGGAAAAAAAGATTAGTTGAGTCCCACAGATGCCCCAGCTTTCTGCCTGATGACAATTCCAAACTCAAGAACAGGAAGGGAAATCCTAACAGCAGTACAGCAATCCTGACGACACAGTCATTGAATTCAGCGAGGCTCCCAAAGAGCCTGAAATTGCAAAGAGGAGTTTAGAAGAAGAGAAGAGGGAGCTACATGGGGGTGGGGGTAGGGGTAGGGGCAGGGGCAGGAGGGGAGGAAGTTCCAGAAAAATCTGCCTAAGTATCTCCTTACCTGTAGTATAAAAGGTGGAGCCAACGACCAATAGGAGTAGGGAGAAGAATAACTCCCAGGGTTCACAAAGAGCTGGGAGTTGAGTTCTGACCAACCAGAGTTAAGTCCTCACACGGAATTCCATTAGAAATCACAGAACTTCACAGCATAGAACCAGGAATAAACTATCCACAGAAGTAAAGGCTACTATAGACTCATTTTAGCAAAGCTTAAAAAATAGCCTCAAAATGAACATACTGTCTCGAAGAAATTAGAGATTGATTAGATTAAAAGAAGGGAGAAGCTATATAATGTAAACATTAATCAAAAGAAAGGGGTGTGGTTATATTAATATCAGACAAAGTTGAACAAGTAATATTACTAGCTATAAAAGCAAGAAATGAACTAGCTATAAAAACTCACAATCTCAATCAAAATCCTTGCAGGTTTTGGGACAGAAACTGACAAACTGATTCTAAAACATTACAAAAGGAATTGCAAAGTAGCCAGAAAAGTCAAAATAATTTTGAAGAAAAGAACAGAGTTGGAAGACTCCTCCTACTTTCCAGACCATGAACTGTGATAATGACTCTATGATACTGTAACAGAGAATCCAGAAATAGACCCATTCATAGATGGTCAATAATTTTGACAGAGGAGCTGATAGCAATTCACTGGGGTTCACTTCAACATCATATGTACGTATGTATACATACATATGTATGTCCCATATGTATGTCCACCCTCCCCCTAGAAAAGAGCCTTGATCCTTACCTGGCACCAAATACAAACTTGAAACAGATCAGGAATCTAAATATGAGTTGTATAAAACCCCTTGAAGAAAACTTAAGAGAAAACATTTTATGATCCTAGCTTAGGACAGAAGTAGCACAAATCATAAAAAGAAAAAAAAATCATAAACTGGGCCTCATTATAATTAAAAACAACTGCTTTCTGAAAGACACTGATAAGAAAATGAAAAGATAAGCTACAGATGTAGAAAGCATCTGCAAACAAGTATCTGACAAAATGTTCCTATCCTTAAAAAATAAAGCTCTCTTAAGACAAATCTGATTTAAAAATGGGAGCATATAATTCACCAAAGAAGATAAAAGAGTGGCAAATATATACATGAAAGATGCTCCATATCATCAGTCATTACATAACTGATGCACATTAAGACTACTAGATATGACACCACATTTACCATAATGGCTAAAATTTTAGAAACTAATGAAACCAAGTGGTGGCAAGATGTGGAGAACTACACATCACTGGTGGGAATGTATAACAATGGTACAACCGCTCTGGAAGACAGTTTGGCTGCTTCTTTTAAATTAAACATATACTTCCATATAATCCAGAAATCCCACTCCTAGTTATTTACCCAGAAGTTGTTAAAACATATACCTACATAACTTTATGTGAATGCTTATAGCAACTTTACTAATAATTGCCCCCAAACTGGAAAAGACACAAATCTCCAACAGGTAAACAGATACCCTGTGGTAGTTTTCCATGGAATACTACCTATCATTAAAGAAGAATCAACTACTAACAACTACAGCCCAGGTAAATCTCCCAAACATCATGCTCGGTGAAGGAAGCCAGACACAAGGGTATATATCCTATAATTCCATTTTTATATGACATTCCTTAAACATGCAAAAACTATGGGGGCAGAAATCATCACCAGCGGTTAGGGGAGTGAGAGAAGGGAACTAAGCAGGCGTGGGGGAAGGACAGAAAGTGTGAGGATGATAGGAACATTCTGTATCATGATTGCAGTGGTGGTTATATGATATACATGTGTCAAAACACATCAAGCTGTACAGTTAAAAGGGTGAATTTTACTGTTTGTAAATTATACTTCACAAAACCTAACCTTAAAAAAGTATGCAGACGTTTACAGGATTTTAATATACATTGCCAAATTGCCCTTCCATTAACTTAATTTCTTCTTCTACTCCCATTTAATTTACATTCCCACTGGCGGTCTACAAGTGCCTGCACTTCATCAGCTCGATATCATCAGATTATTATTTCAGGCTTTTCCAATCTGATACGTTCTTTGAAAATGTTACCTCTGCATCTCTCTTCTTCTTAGTGATGGTGAACTATTGTTTATCCATTTCTGACAGCTGTATTTCTTCTCTGTTCTGTTAATTCATTTTAGTCATTGTTTTAAGAAAATATTTAGTGTTTTTCTTATTAATTTTTTTGAGTTTGATACATCTCCTCAAATATCTGTCATAATTCTACTTTCCATTTTGTCATTTCTTTCATTTTTTCAACTTTTTAAACGTAGACATCTTAAAGTTGGAAATTTCTCAATATTTTCTAGGATTTGTTCTTTAGTACCATTATTTAAAAAATTTTTTACTCCTCCTCAGAGTTCAGGTAAATATTCAACTGTGACTTTTTAAATATTTTATAGTCAATTTAAAAAATGTTAAATCTCTTTTGTCTGATACAGTGGCTACCAGCCACACGTAGTTATTGAAATTTAAATTAATTTAAGCTATCTTCCTGTGTTTTCTTCTGGTTTTATGGTTTCAGGCCTTACATTTAAGTCTTTAATCCATTCTGAGTTAATTTTTATGTGTGGTATAAGATAAGAGTCCAGTTTCATTCTTTTGCATGTAGCTATCCAGTTGCCCACCATTATTTATTAAAGAGACTATCCCTTCCCCATTGTATATTACTGGTACCCTTGTCAAAGACTAGTTCATTGTATCTGTGTGAGTTTATTTCTGAGCTCTCTGTTTTGGTCCACTGTTTTTATGCCAATAGTATACTGTTTTTATACTATAACATTGTCATATATTCGAAATCAGGAAGTATGATGCTTCCAACTTTGTTCTCAAGATTGCTTTGGCTATTCACGGTCTTTTGTGGTCCCATACGAACCTTAGGATTCTCTTTTCTGTTTCTATGAAAAATGCCATTGGGATTTTGATAGGGATTGCAGTGAATCTGTAGATTGTGTTGGGTAGTATGGACATTTTAACAATATTAGTTCTTGCGATCCATGAACATGGGTCACGGCAATGATTCTTTCAACTGACACTAAAAGCATAGGCAATGAAGACAAAAATAAACAAGTAGAACTACCTCAAACCAAAAAGATCCCACACAGCAAAGGAAGTCACCAACAAAATAAAAAGGCAAACTACCAAACTGGAGAAAATATTTGCAAACCATAGATATGATAAAGGGTTAATATCCAAAATATAGAAGAACTCATACAACTCACTAGCAAGAAAATAAGCCAACTGAAAAATATACAAAGGACCTGCACAGACATTTTTCCAAAGAAGGCATACACATGCCCAACAGGTATAAGAAAAGGTGCTCAATATTATCATCAGGGAAGTGAACACCAAAACCACAATGAGACATCACTCAATACCTGTTAAGATGGCTGTTATGAAAAAGACAAGAGATAACCAGTGTTATCCAGTGATAACCAGTGATAACCAGTGGGGAGGGTGTGAAGAAAAGGGAACCCTTGTGTACTGTATCGTCTTTATGCAAAATAGTTAAGCAGTTCCTCTGAATGCAACTATCATATGATCCAGCAATCCAACTTCTGGGTATATACCAAAAGGAAAATAAATCATTATCTTAAGGAGATATGTGCACTCTCGTGTTACTGCAGCATTTTTCACAACAGCCAAAATAAATAAATAACCTTAGTGTTCACTGATGGATGGATGAATGAATAAAGAAAATGCGGTATACACATGCAACAGAATTATTCAGCCATAAAAGGAAATATGGCATTTGTGACACCATGAATGAACCTGGAGGACATTAAGTCAGACACAGAAAGACTGTATTATCTCACTTATACGTGGCATGTAAAACAGTAAAACTTACTGAACCAGCAAGTAGAAAAGTGGTTGCCAGGGGCTGGGGGTGGTGGGGGGGGGCGGTGTGTGGAGGAAATAGGGAGATGTTGGTCAAAAAGATGAATAAGTTCTAGGGCTCTAACATACAGCATGGAGACAACAGCTAATAATGCTATGTACTTCAAATTTGCCAAGAGTAGATCTTAAGTGGTCTTACCACAAAAGCAAACAAAACAGTAGCTATATGAAACAAATGCATTAATTAAATTGATGATGGCAATCACTTCACAACATATACATCATCACTTTGTACACCTTTAAAAAATCATGTTGTACAACCTAAACATATGCATTTTTTTGACAATCCTACCTCAAGAAAGCTGGGGGTGGGGGAGAGAAAGCAAGGTAAAATAAAAAATTAATTAATAATTAAGTTAAATTTAAAATTCAGTTCCTCAGTCACACTAGCCACATTTTTTAGAGATTCTTTTTTTTAAAGCAGTTAATTTATACTCAATTTTGGCAAATTTAGAGCAATTCAGGTACAACTGTGTGGAAAGTACAGTGAGTTCTCATATACCCACTGCCCCTCCCCCCCGACAGTCTCCATCCCATACCAGAGTATTACATCTGTTACAATGGATGAACTTACATTCCTTACACAGCAACACATCATTATAACTAAAAGTCTATAGTTTGCAATAGGGCTCACTTTTGGTGTTGAACATTCTATGAGTTTTGACAAATGTGTAGCAACATATATCCACCATTGCAGTATCTTACAGAACAGTTTCACTTCCCTAAAAATCTTCTGTGCTCTGCCTATTCATCACTCCCTTCCCTCTAAGCCCTAGCAATCACTGATCTTTTTAGTGTCTCCATAGCTTCTCCTTGTCCAAAACCTTGTAAAGTTGGAATTATATAGACTTTCACTTAGTAAAATGCATTTAAGGTTCCTCCATGTCTTTTCATGTCTTGACTGCTCACTTCTTTTAACATTAATATTGCCTTATTTGGATATACCACAGTTGATTTATCCATTCACCTATTAAAGGACATCTTCATTGCTTCAAGTTTTGGCAACTATGAATAAAGCTGCTATAAACATGTGTGTGTAGGTTTTTGTGTGGATATAAGTTTTCAACTCCTTTGGGTAAATACCAAGCAGTGTAATTGCAGATCATATGTTACGAATATGTTCAGCTTTTAAAGAAAACGCCAAACTGTCTGCCACAGTGGCCATATCATTTTGCATTTCCAGCAGCAATGAATGGGAGTTCCTGACATTCTCCATCCTCATCAGCATTTGATGATACACTACCCATGTTTCAGGTGCTGGATAGCCACACGTGGCTCATGGCTACCATACTGGACAGTATCATATAGAATATTTCCATCATTAGAGAAAGTTTCACTGGAAAAGCTGCTCTGTTTAAGACTTAAGTGTTTATACAGTGAAAGGGGAGCTAATATGACTTTTAATTTTTTTTTTTCTCTGCACAAATCCATCCCTTCTCCCACTGAATTTTGATAGTTCTTTATATTCACTCTGAAGGTCAAATTTCAGCCATTTTACTATATGTCCATTAACAAATTAACCCCTCTGAGTCTCAGTGTCCTCATCCTAATTACTTATCAGTTTAGTGCATTAAATGAGATAAGCAAGGTAAGATAAATCACAACATTCATCATGTTAATCCTCATTTATAAACTCTCCTGGGTTAGGAGTTTGATTTTTGAATGTCTCAGTATGATACTTTGAGGATCCTTACTGAAAGCAAAAGCTTAATACTGTACTTACCCGATCTGGATTTCTATAACCTAATAGTAGATTTGCTGCTTTTATATCACCATGAACATATTCATTTTCATGTATATATTCCAGAACATCCAACTATGAAAAGAAATATATAAGGTTATACTAATGTCTATTTCAAACTCATGGTCAACTTGAACATTTTGAATATAGAGTAACATGTATTTTTTCTCACTAACAATAACAAAGTGACATATTATACAATTATGTGTTTGCCTATTCTCAAATATCACATGAACTGGTCACTTATCCTGGAAAAAAAGTTGAACAACACGATCCTCAAATATCAAGTGTTTTAATTAAACTTCTGATGAAAGGGGACTGAGATTCAACAATGCCGATACCTATGTTCCCGACAGCCTGGTGGCCAAATCACACTGTGCAAGGAGGAAAAAATCCGAGATACACTGTACAATAATCATGAAGCCCACTCAGGAATTCCTCATCCAAGCAATGATTATAAATCAAGTTTTGGAGACCCCAGAACAAAACACCGTGTCCATGAGCTCAGAGAAAGGCATTCTCCCTCTGGACAGTAATAGGAAAAAAACCCGAGCTTCAAGGGCTTTAAAGCCCTTGAGCCTTGCATATTACCTTCACCCAGTGCTCAATAAACATTTGCTGGCTGGCTAAACGGATGAATGGATGAACGGGAAAATTAGCGAGTTCTATTTGCCACATCCCAACCTGGCATGAGTAGTTTCATTCTATTTAAAATGGAAAAAATAAAATGGAGCTTGGGCAAACCCAACACAAACAAGATAAGACAAATATGTGATATAAACAAAATGTGTGCATGGGTGCTATTAAGATTTCATTGCTTCTTATTTGGCAAAGTATATATTATTCATTGCCATACTAATTACTGCCACCATCCCAAACTCGTAATAAAAACTGCACAGCGCCCCATACTGTCACATGTTTAGTATGGAAAATAATATATTTTGCCATAGTTTGCATTGTTATAAATACAACTGACAAAAGAGAGGTTATTCTTATAGCAATGCAAGCTTGTTCTGATATGTAAAACAAAGCTGTGAGGGGAAAAAAAAAATCAGACTGTAGAACCAATGCCTAATTGAGTTTGTAGTGCCAAACACAGCACATTCTGTCACTTACAGAGCCCACTGTTATCAATTTCACCAAAATAGCCTCTACTCTAAATAACTGACATTTCTAGGGCAATAATCCTTCATTCTCTGATAATTCCACAAAGGGCAACGATTTGTGTATTGTAACAAGTAAATAATCTGAAAATGAGGCATGTGAAATAAGTCATTCCTTCTTACCATTCGGATACCTAGCTGCAGGACAGTTGACTTTTTAAAAGTACCATTCTGGTCTGAGATCTTCTGTAAATCTATTCCTAGTCTTTCCATTACCATAAATCTGTAACTATAAGAAGGAGACGTCAAAAAGAGATCTTAAGATAGCAATGCTTGAAACTGCCTATTTATGAATTTGAAACAAGGAAAAATACCCTCAACCTAACAACGAAGAATACTGCAACCTGAACCATTAAAGAATGAGTGTACGTTAATAATCTTGTTGTTCTTTTACAGAAAAATACTAGTCAGTATTTACTTTGCAGTTAGTTTTCTAGAAGAAGAGAATGTTGTGCTGAAACATTCATACTCACTCTTAGACCATGAAAAGAGAATACTCTTTCTAAATTAAAGAGTCCTGAGTTTGATTCATTTTGACTCCATCACCTTCTCACTGTGTGACCTTGAACAAATTATTTGTTTGGACAGAAATTTTTATTTATATTTGCTTCTTGAGCTTATAAATCATAATTACTTTCTCCATACACATACAAATATGACTTTTTAAAAAAATGTACTTCCTTTCCGTTTGGCACCTCCACCCCTTCTTGTCTTCCCTTAACAGATCCACACCAGCCCCTATTCTTTATTGATCTATGTATACACACATGAACACAGACATAGAGGAATTTTTGTCCTTGTTTTACAAAAATGTGATCTTATTATATGCACTTTTCTGCATCATACTTTTTTTCATTAATAGCTCACTGAAATCCTTCCAAATCAACTGCATTAGCTCTCTTTTTAATGTCTGTTTATTCGGGGTGGGAAGGGATGGGGAGAGGCAGAGAGAGAGAATCCCAAGTGGGCTCTGCGTGCTCACAGCATGAAGCCCAACACAGTGCTCGATCCCATGAACTCAGGTCATGACCTGAGCCAAAATCAAGAGTCGGACGCTTCATCACCAAGCCACCTATGCACCCCTCAACTGGTATAGCTGTAATTGATTCCCTTTAATGGGCTGCATAATAGTACATGATATGGATATACCATGATCTACTCACTCAGTCCTCTATTAACAGCCCTTTACTTTGTTTCCAGATTACTGTTTGTTCATTTTTTAGTGATAGCATTTGAAGACCATTTGAGCAAAGCACTGAACACTGAGCCTATTTTCTCACTTAGGAAAGAAAACATCACTATTTTAAAAGCTATTGAAAGGACCAAATGGGATACCTAACAAATAGAATTTTTTTTCTTTTTTAATTTTTTTTAATGTTTATTTTTGAGAGATAGAGACAGAATGTGAACAAGGGAGGGGCAGAGAAAGAGAAGAAGACACAGAATCTGAAGCAGGCTCCGTGTTCTGAGCTGTCAGCACAGAGCCGGATACAGGGCTCCAACTCACAAACCGCGAGATCATGACCTGAGCTAAAGTCGGATGCTTAATCAATTGAGCCACCCAGGTGCCCCGAATTTTTTTCTTTTTTAAAAACCACTACTCAGTTATTTATATGTGATGACTAGCCATATGTGGTGATTTTAAAAATATTTCCACAAATTTTTTCTTGTGCCTCTTCTCAAGAGATGAAGTTTAATTGAATCTCCTCTTACATATGGAGTAGACTTAGTGACTTGCCTCTAGCAAAGAGACTACAGTGGAAATGATGTGATATTACTATAAGATTTGAAATAAGTCAGTCAAAGAAAGACAAATACCATATGTGGAATTTAAGAGACAAAACAGATGAACATAGGGGAAGGGGGAAAAAAAGAGAAGGGAGCAAACCAGAAGACTCTTAACTATAAGGAACAAACTGAGGGTTGTTGGAGAGGCATGGGTGAGGGATGGACTAAATGGGTGATGGAGATTAAGGAGGGCACTTGTTACGATTTGCACTGGGTATTGTATGTAAGTGATGAATCCCTACATTCTACTCCTGAAACTAATATTACCCTCTATATTAACTAACTAGAAGTTAAATAAAATTTTGATAAAACAGTTTCAATTATAAAAAGGCTTTGGCTTTCTTCTTGGATGCATGCTCGTGTGTGTGTGTGTGTGTGTGTGTGTGTGTGTGTGTGCGCGCGCGCGCACGCGCACACATATGCTCTCTTTCTCCCTCTCTCTCTCTCTCTCTCTCTGTTCCTATTACTTCCTCTAGGGAAAGCCAGCCACCATGTCTTTATAACATTGAGGCAGCCTATGGAGAGACCTACATGATGGGAAAGTGAGGCTTGCCAATAGCTACAGCAGTGACCTTGAAAAGAGATCCTTCCCCAGTCAAGTACGGAGATGACTGTAACCCAGCAGGCAGCTAACTACATCCTCACAAGTCCCGAGCTGGTAACCCAGTTATAGAAACTGATCATGGAAACTAAGATGATATTAGTCTGTTGTTATAAATCACTATGAATTAGGTAATTAGTTACATAGCAACAGGTATTAGACCACGTAAGAAACAGTCATAGAACAACACTTGATTATAATAATTGCATTTTACCTTCTTCCCTTGAATTCAGTAATACCGGATCCATAAAACATAGGAATTCCTAAATAATCAAGTTGTTTGAGTTCTATCCAGTTTTTGACTACAAAGACAAATTTAACAGGAAAAAAGTTATTTAATTTTAGAAATGTTATTTCTCACTTTTTTTCCTAAAACTTATCTAGCTAACCTAAGTAGAAATTAGACTTCCTGGAAAATGTTTTAAAGAATCTAATATCTATCTATCCAGTGGCTTTTAAATTCTGTCACCATAATTAACATAAAAACATATACAGAAATTTTAAATTAAATCAATTATAACCAAAACAGAAGTAGTCATGGTCATAAAATGCACTGCTATCATATACTCAAATCTTTCTATTCATGAAAAAAAAATTCATTCCCTTATATGTTAAATTCCAAAACATAACATATGCTCAAAAATTAAAATAAAATAAAATATAACATATGTTAACTACCAAAGAATCAGTAGAGAGATGGCTTTTTCTTTTCCATTACTTAAAAATCTAAAGCCATGGTGGTTGAAAAAATAGAAATTGGGCAGAAAAATCATTTACTATGAAATTGTTATACAGAAACTTTTTTGACTAAATTTAGTCTAAAAAAGTCAAATCCACTGAAATCATCAGGTAGTTTATTTTCCACTTTTCTACCATATATGTTTAATGTGTAAGACAGCTCTACGATAGATAATCAATGTTTAATGGATTCTATTTGTCACCCTGACATAGTTTAAGCAGTCAGTAAAGACTACTTTCATAACATTTAGGTTTTATTAAGGAAAACAAAGCTAATTATTGAGTCTAGACTCATTATTCTTTTTCTTAAGCATAATGTAGAGGATCTTGACTATATCACTTTTATTCATATCAACTTCCGTTAAGTTTTACTTTGTCCATCTATATTCTACTGTATTTATAAAATGTTTCACTTATTCCTCAGCTCTGCTCACATTCATTTCTCATTAAATTCCTCTAACTGGTGGTTCTCACATGTGATTTCCAGCTCCAATTGATTTTCCAACATTCAAGTTTCTAACACTTTTAGCTTCTAAAAGTTCTAAAAGTTTTAGCTTCTAAATGTTCTAAATCATTTCAATGTTAATCATTTCCATACACCTTACACTAATCCATTCTATGGCCATTCTTTTTGTTTATATATCTGCTGCCCATTTTAATATATTTTCTTTATTACCTTTGACTCCACATGGTTTTCTATTAAAAATTATGATTTCATTCTACTATCTTTTACACTTAAAGAACACTTAGTAGCTTAGACCAACAACCTAATATTGTATGTAAAGTAGTGGAAACAACTTTGATTTGAAATATATAACTCATTATGTATGTAATATCAACATTTATATACCATCTATCTTATTTTTATATAATAACTAATTGTATCATTTTACAATAAAATTCGTGATTGAAAAGAATTTTCCAGAAGGCCAGAAAAGAGAAATATATTAACACTCACTTCAGCAAACTATACAGAAGTAGCTTGCTTTGCTAAATTTACTTACTATAGTCTTTTTTTGCAGCTCTTTGATAAAATTTAAGTTCTGAAAATAATGGGCCATTTTCCTGATATTCCTATAAAAGATAAGAACAATTAATTTTATTAGGAAAAAAATCTTAAAGATAGATTTGGTATTTCAACTGTGAAAATATGAGTACACATTGGTAATATATAATAGTGCTTGAATAATTTACTATAAAATAGAGGCATCAAATTTCCATTAAAAAGCTCAGAAAGCACTAAACTTGGAGAATCTCATGTTTAAATTTAACACCTGTAATGCTGTCTATGCAATCTTACACATGAAAGTAGTCTTCTTATGGAAAGAACCTGCTAAAAATACTGACAACTGGATATACACACATACAAAGATATTCAGCATCTACCAACATGGACATCAGGGTAGATATACTGTAAACTACCCTGGGGTTCATTCATACATGATACCTTTATTAAGTGTCTACTACATTTCATCCATTGTGTTAGGCATAGGGGATACAAACAGAAATAAAACCTCATCCTCGCCTTTAAGGACCTTACCATCTAGAGTAGAAAGGAAGGAAGGGAAGAAATAAGAGGAGAGATAGCTAGATAGGATACAAAGATGATAAATGTCAACACAGAAGAACAAAGTTCTCCAATCTTTACATTTTAAGAATGTGAAAATATACCATAATACTATATTTATCGATAAGTAAAATTAGAAAAGCTAAGAAACAGTTTTACAAAGATACCAGGAAAAAAGCAGAAAAGAAAAAAGTGAAATACAAATTTAAGAGCAATACTCACCACTTTTATTACATGTCTTGCATCTTTATCTGGTTTATTTGTGGGGAAAGCTGCAGAACAAAACACAAGGGGGGTGGTGAGAATTGGCTGTTCACAATTACCGAACACCTACTATATAGCAGACACGGAGCTAAGCACTTCACATATATTCACTTATTGCATCCTCCCAAGAACTTCTTATGGTAGGTATTATCTCCATGTTACACAAGATCCGACTAAGGTTCAAAAGTTGAATAATTTGCTGAGAAGTATCAGATTGGGGATTGAAACTCAAATCTATCTGATGCCAGAGCCCACACTTTGCCATAAACCATATTCAAATATTCAATCATGGAAAACAACAGATATTAATCACACAGATCCAAATGTAGGGGAAAATATTTTCTAGATGTACAGCATTAAACCCAATAAATGATACATATTAAAATCCACTGATTCAATGTTACTAAATTAAAATCTACGATAATTCAGAAAGAAAAACATATGCATCTTAACTAAAAAGTTCAGAACAATTTCTATGTGGCAAAATTCTAAAATAAATCAAGTGATAATAAGAATAAACTCTTTTAAAAATCATCTTCTGACCCTGGCAATCCATCATTCCTACATTAAAGAATGTGTGTCTCATAATTATGTGCATTTCAATTTCATTTTATCTTATTATTTGCCATTTGTATTTTAGATATAGCAATTCAACTTCTGAAAATTCCACTGTTCAAATTTTTAGATCCAATCGATCCTTTCATCTCCATTATCTAAATTATTTAAAAAATTATGTTTTTCAAATCTTGGTATGTTGACTTATATATTTATTTGTGCTATAAAAGTCTAGAAACTTGCCATTCATCCATTCATTCTTCATCCATGCATTCCTTCATTCATTCAACCAGTACTTCTTTACCATGAGGCTAGGATTTGCAAGGCATTGTGTTAAGTGTCAGTATTATGTTTAAAGGAAAGTGAAAGGAAAGATGGTGAAGCTAGTATTCAATATGATTAAATATCAGCACCTAACAAATGGAGAACAAGATAAAATTCTTCAGGTAAATTTTCAGTATGTTTATCAAACACTGTCCTCTTATGACTACTTCTAAAATTTCTCCTACTCCATGGAGTTTCTTTTATTTCACATGATAGATGCAAAAAAAACAAACAAAACACAAATTTACTAAAATATGTCAATTCTACTTTACAGTAGAGTCAACTTATGCACATTTTTTTAACCACTCTCCAAAATTTTTAACATCAGAAACGTTACCAACCATTTGAAGAAACTATTACTTCAATGTTAGTTGATACTGGATACAAATTATGAACCCAGACCTCTTTACAGTAGCAAAAAAAAATTAAACTTGTCTAGATCAAGTAAAACTCTCTTTTCGCCTTGATGTATGTAAATTCATTCCACTTTCATCCATGCAAGAGGAATGGATTATCCATATCTAAAGCAAGAAAAAACAAAAGAGAGTATGTACAGAAGAAGGGGTCCAGTCCTGTTATAGAAGAAATAAGAAAAGCCTTTCTTCCCACCCTACAGCAGACTATTTTTACTAGTGCGGTGCCCAAGCCTGGGGAGAAACAGCCCTGTCCTAATCCCGGTCCACTTAGTACAACACTGGCTCTGGGAAAGCTGCAATGGGCTACTCCTTGCTGATTTCAGTCAGTATAGCCCTACCACTTAAAGTCTGCATCTCCCTTTCACATTATTCACAGGAACATAACTATATGTTGACCTGTATTCGAAACATCCCACACTTGTCATCTGATAGCTACATAATATTCTCCATAAACCTCCAAGTCAGATTATATTGGAAGGCCTAAATCCAAAATCAATGGACTAGGAAGCTCTTGGAGATGGATGTTGAACAAATAAATTGTCCTACTTACCATGGAGGTCTCTTTTTGGTAATCCATCAATTAATGAATGAAACAAATATTTATTTTCTACTGTAAGCTAAACCGCATTCTAGCTGGTATTAAAAGATTAAACATTTGTAATTAAAAAATTAAAAGATAATGGAAAACAGACATGGTATGTGCTTTTATAGTCTAATGGAGAAATGGGACATTCATCAAATACTCAAGCACAAGTGCAAAACTTTAAGTATAATAAATGTAAAAAGGGGGAGGTAGATAGTAATAAGAGGATGCATAATTGAATCTATACAAAAGGGAATTATTGAGCCAGGACAGTTTGAGAAGTGATGTTGGGCCAGATGCAAATCTGGTTAATAACTTCTGCCTAATGAAAGGTTTTAAAAACTTGAGGTATAGGTGGAGGATAGAAAACACATAATTAGACATGCATTCTGAGCATATCACTACACTACAGCGTGGAGAACAGACTGAAGGGGCACCAGAGTAGACACTGGACCCATCAGTAAGGATTTAATTTTGATTGATCACAGAAAAGAGGACTACAGCTTGGACTAGACTATCAATGGTACATAGATTTCAGAGATTTCAGAAAGCGAAATTGGTAGGACTTGATGATGGAGGAAAAGGGCTCTTGCTTGTTAGATTACTGCTGATTAATCTATTAGGGTTTGAAAAGAATGCTCAATCATCGACAGTGACAGTGTTGACAGTAGAGCAGTCTCACACCTCCATTTAAATTTCTGTTGAGATAAATGAATAAACTTAAAAATATTTTTTAAAGGGGCACCTAGGTGGCTCAGTCAGTTAAGCGCCCAACACTTGGTTTTTGGCTCAGGTCATGATCTCAGGGTTCATGGGTTCGAGCCCTGCATGGGGCTCTGCACTGACAGTGAGGAGCCTGGTTGGGCTTTTCTCTCTCCCCATCTCTTTGCCCTTCCCCTGCTTTTGCTCTTTTTCCCCCCTCTCTTTCAAAATAAATAAACAAACAAAAATAAATTTCTGATGAGAGCTCTGATGAGCTGCTAAAAATGCATCTTGCACATATAGAATATCTGCCCTCCTAGCACTTTTTTCTATTCACTAGGAAGTCTATCTGGTTTTTCCCTTGAGGAACCAAACCTCCCACTACCCACGTGGATCTAGTAGGATTGCTTCACACAGTACTCCCGCCCTTACGTCTCAGAGTTGGGCACATGGCCAAGCCTGGCTAATTGGGATATACAAACCCACTGGCCACAGCAACCAGTTCAGAAAGAGCAACATGCCCCAACTAGGTAAAAAGTTACTCCCTAAGATTTGACAAGTAGACCATCAGATGTAAGGATACCAAACCCTAGAAATTACCTTCCTCAGTTAAACTGAAAATAAAGTCTGAAAAGTCAAATCCAACACTGATAAAAGTGAGGTTAAGGTAGGAAGCGAGAAAGGGCTCTGTGGACATTGCTTAAGCCCTATACCATCCATACCTGAAGCCAGAAAAAGCCCTATACTTCTCAGTGATAAGAGTTAAAAAAAATCCCCTTTGTTTAATACATTTGAGCTTCTGACATTGGCAACCAGGTTTACACAGAAGGCAACTAGAAAAACTAAAATATGATGAAGTCTGATAAAAAATGTCAATAAAGTAGCACACTAGATAAACCAAAAACCTTGTATAAAATAAATAGGATGCTGAATATAATAATCAAACTTTCTTATAAATGAAGAGTTCATCTGGTGAAATAAATAAACAATAAGGAAGTCAAAAATAAAGAGAAATCTAAAAACCACAGGGAGCCTTAATGTTCTAGGCTAGGTAGAAAGGCTGCCCACTCTGGATAAACAAGGACATTAGTGTTAAAGCTCTCTTGGGAAAAAGACAAGTCCCTGGGTCTGCAAGAGGCAGACATTTGAAGTTAAGATGGCCACATAAAGTCAGAATTTTTAAAGTGCTATGTCTTGTATTAGTGTGAAACATTAAAAAAAGAGAGCGAAAGAAATAGGGAGATGGGGGAAGGGGAGAAAGTGGGGAGAAAGGAAGGGAGGGAAGGAGGTAGAGGAAGGAGAGGGAAAGAATAAAAGAAGAAAGGGAATTCACCAACGACAAACACAGAAAGAAAAACAAAAAACCCCACCTTATTTTGGCCTAGACCATGAGTGTGAGGCAAAGTATAGTCTTTCCTGATAATTTATTCTGCCAAAGTTGCCTTCAGGAATTTGAGGCTCAAATTCACACAATTGTATGGTACAGGGGACTTGAAGTCAAATGGTAACCCAGAGCACCTTGCAGAAGCAAAAGAAACAAATCTTCAAGGGACACACTGGACTCCCATGACCTCCAGCGATAAAGCATGGCCACAGATGAGGAAATGATCCAACACTACAAAATAGTAAAGAAAATAAACAAAAGGCGTAGATCCCAAGAAACTCAGACCTCCCATATAGCTCAATTATCTGCTTGAAATGATAACAGACACAAAGTATCAGTAGCATAAGAAACAATGCAAAATATTTTATGAAAAAATGAACAAATTGATTGTAATTCAGAAAGCATCAGAGAGCTATAAGAGCCAGTGACCAAGAACAAGGAATACATTTGAACTCCAAGATGAAATCTGGGAGTAAGTTTGAATTTGGAATAGTCAAATACTGGAAACTACCTGCACATCTATCTTCATTAGAATGTGTAACACACTGTACTATAGTCATAGCATGAAACACATCGTAGAAAAAAAATGAGTGAAATACATATACTGAAGTAATATAAATATATCTTAGACATAATGGTAAGTAGAAAAAAAAACATAAAACAATGCATACTTATGATTATATTTATATAAATTTAAAACCCACAAATTATATTTGTGTAGGGATACACACGTACACTGTAATAAAAAACAGTATAATTAAAACCATAAATAGTGTAGACTAGTGTTGTTACTAATACAAGGGAGGGAAGAGATGTTAGAGGTTCTAGAGTGCTGGTTATTTTATGATATATTAGTTTTATGATATATAATTATATAATCATATATATAATATATATTATATATGATTATATAATTATATAATCATATAATATGATAAATAATTTTATGATATAAGAATTTCCCACACAGGAAATAGAGATATAAGATATGAAGAAGAGATCATGAAACATCAAGGAAATATGTGACAGTAACACAATTTTCTAAAAAGCTCCAGAAATAGAGAATAGAGAGAACAGAGGCCAGGCACTTCTGAATAAATAATATCTGATAACTTTCAAATACCGATAAAAGTCATGAATCCTCTGATTTAAGAATTGCAAGTCCACAAGATAATAAATCTGCACTCCAGCCCACCATAGTCAAAACCGCAGAACATTAAAGACAAAGTTCTAACAAACAACTCAATAGAAAAGATTAGATTACATACAAAAGACAGATGAAGTGACAGCAGACCTAACAGCAACAAGGCAGTAGGAAGACATCGAATAATATCATTATTCGTATAATATCATATATTCATATGCTGGGAGAAAATAATTATCAATCTAGAATAAGGTGCACTAAAAACATGAACAAAAATAACGAACAAAACAGGAACATGATGACTAGAGTTACAGGGTCGTAATGCCATGTATTTATTCAAGAGAAACAAGGAGACAATGATTAGCTTCATAGTTTATTAAATCAAGAGAGTGTACTGAAAGTTTACAGGCAACCTCTACAATAATAGAAATAAAATTGATAACTTCAAAATCTATAAGGGAAAAAAGAATTTTAAAAAGACCTAAAAATAGGAAGACAGGCAAAAATAGAAAAAAAAGAAGATAGGAAAAGAACAGTTTTTTTAAAAGGCAGAGAAAATATAAAATCTGATGAAAGAAATAAATACCAATTTTATATCAATTTTTAACCACACATTTTTTCATATTATATTATCTCTGAAATTTGAATGCATCTTATAACTGAAGACATCTTACAGTTGCTGTTGACCACACAGCAGTGGAGAGTTGTCACTGCCTATACAGGTACAAACCGAGCCCCGATGTCTGTCTTCACTTCCGTTGAGTCTTCTACATTGCTGGCAACGTTACATGTTACAGTTAATTGTCATTTACAATGATTTGTGCATGTAGAAAAACTAATTAACCAGTCCAAAACAGAAAAGTGGTACCTAAACTTGATAGTAGTCAAAAAAATGTTAAGACAGGACTGTACCAATTGAGTACTCTATGAGTTCCACATGTAAGACTATTTTAAAGGTACTGTGTTCTAGTTTAAAGGGAAGTATTAGGCATTAGATATAAAGCAGGTCTTATATAAACACAAAAAGAATGATTGAAGAGACAGATAATTATGAACTTTTAAGCATCTAATGGAGACTCAACATATGTACATAAAATAATGATGTATCTTATAATCACAGACATCTTAGATGTGAAAAAACATGCCATAATCATAATAAATTTGAGTAGACTAACTTCACCAGTAAGAAAAGAAACTGTAAGATTGTCAGAAAAATAGATAAATGCATACTATATATGAGACATAACTAAAACCTAGCGATGCAGAGAAAATGAAAAGATAAATAAACTAGCTAAAACAGGCTGAAAAAAAGGCCGGAATATGTATTTTCAAAATTATAGAAATCTGAGGACAAAAGAATTACTAGATATAAAGTTAGTACCACTTAATCATTAAAAAAAAAATGATTCAATAGAAAAAAATTAATTCAATGGAACGACTAAATTCATGAATTTGAAAACATCTGATAATGTACCTTCATAATAGAGAAATCAAAACCACCAGAATTATAAGAAAAAAAACGAGAAAGTGTAAAAATCATGGAATATTTTAAAACAATCCATAATGTATAGGCAAACAGACAAAAATAAATTAGAATAATACAATTAACAGTTTTTATCTAAAGGCCACATAAAATAACAAAACAATTAAATAACATACATTCTTTTCAAAAACAAAACATTTTTTAATTGCCCATAATTTTACCCAGAAAGGTTTCCTTGAATATCAAAGAATAAGAATTATTAAGGCTACATTATGTGACCATAATGGCTAGATCCTAGGCCAAAGAAGAAATCACAAGGGAATTTAGAAAATACATAGCACTTGTTTACGCCCCAGTGGCTCAGTCAGTTAAGTATCCGACTCTTGATTTTAGCTCAGGTCATGATCTCAGGGTCATGAGTTTGAGCCCCTCATTGAGCTCCGTGCTGACAGCTCAGAGCCTGGAGCCTGCTTCAGATTCTGTGTCTCCCTCTCTCTCTGCCCCTCCCCCACTCACGCTCTGTCTCTCTCTCTCAAAAAATTAATAAACATTAATTTTTTTTTTTTTAATGGGAAGGGGAGGACAACTGGGTGGCTTAGTCAGTTAAAGCCTAACTTTAGTTCAGGTCATGATCTCATGGCTCGTGAGTTCAAGTCCTGCATTGGGCTGTCTGTTGTCAGCACAGAGCCACTTCAGATCTTCTGTCTCCCTCTCTCTCTGCCCCTCTCCTGCTCTCTTTCTCAAATAAATTTTGAAAATGGGCAGAGGATCTAAACAGACATTTTTCCAAGAAGACATACAGTTGTCCAGCAGACACATGAAAAGATGCTCAACATCACTAATCATGAAATAACAAGAAATAACAAACAAGAAATAACAAATGTTGGTGAGGATGTAGAGGAAAAGGAACTTTCACACGCTGTTGGTGGGAATGTAAATTGGTACAGCCACTGTGGAAAATAGTATGGGGGTTCTTCAAACAATTAAAGATGGAAATACCACATGATCCAATAATTCCACTACCGGGTATTTACCCAAAGAAAATGAAAACACTAATTCAAAAAGATATACTCACCTCTATGTTTACTATAGCATTATTTACAATAGCCAAGATATGGCAGCAGTCTAAGTGCCCATCAATAGTTGAATGGATAAGGAAGATATGATGTATACACACACACATACACACACACACATATGAATGTTACATAGCCGTAAAAAAGGATAAGATTGTGCCATTTGCAACTACATGGATGGACCTAGAGGGTATTATGCTAAGTGAAATAACTCAGACTGAGAAAGACAAATACCATATAATTTCACTCATACGTGGAATAAAACAAACAAGCAAGCAAAAATAAGGTAGAATCAGACCTATAAATACAGAGAACAGAGTGATGGTTGCCAGAGGGAATGGGGGTGGAAGGATGGGCAAAATGGGTGAAGGGGAGTGGGAAATACAGGCTTCCAGTTATGGAATGAATAAGTCATGAGAATAAAAGGCACAGCATAGTGAATATAGTCAACGGTATTGTAATAGTATTGTATGCTGACAGATGGTAGCTACACTCGTGGTGAGTATAGAATATCCTATAAAGAAGCTGAATCACTGCGTTGTACACCTGAAATTAACCTCACTTTGTGTGTCAACTATAAAAATTTCAAAAAATAAATGAGTAAAGTACACTTTCCAATGAAAAAATACTTGAAACAAATGAAAATGAAAATACCACATATCAATACTTATGGAATGCAGCAAAAGCAGTTCTAAGAGGAAAGTATGTAACAATAAACTTCTACACTAAGAAAAAAGAAAAACCTAAAATAACAATGTAACTTTACACACTAAG
This sequence comes from Acinonyx jubatus, assembly GCF_027475565.1. Classification (NCBI taxonomy): domain Eukaryota; kingdom Metazoa; phylum Chordata; class Mammalia; order Carnivora; family Felidae; genus Acinonyx; species Acinonyx jubatus. Next base: position 74,839,022 of record NC_069388.1, on the reverse strand, counting down.
ACCCCAGAAAAAGAACAAATCTCAAAGTTAGTAGAAAGAAGGAAATAACAAAGATCAGAGTGGAAATAAATGAAATAGAGACTAGGAAGCCAATAGTAAAGATCAAGCCAGACAAGGACACTCCAAGAAAAAAAATTATAGGCCAATATCCCTGATGAACATATACACAAAAGTACTCAACAAAATATTGGCAAAATGAATTCAGCAGTACATTAAAGGTTCATATATCATGATGAAGTAGGATTTATTTTTGAAATGCAAGGATGGTTCAACATATGCAAATCAATCAATGAAATCCACCCACCACATTAACAAAATGAAGGATAAAAGTCATAAGATCATGTCAGTAGATTTAAAAAAAAAAAGCATCTGACAAATTCAACATCCTTTCACCATGAAAGCCTCTCAAAAATTCAGGTATAGAAAGAACATACCTCAACATAATTAAGGCCAATGAAGAGAAGCTGATACTGAACATCATACTGAACTGTGAAAAGCTTAAAAGCTTTTCCTTTAAGATCAGGAACAAGACAAGGATACTCACTCTCACCAATTTTACTCAACATAGTACTGGAAATCTACCCAGAGCAACTAGCAAGAAAAAGATAAAAATTATCTATATCAGGAATGAAACAGGGAACATCACTATAGAACCTGCTGACATTCAAAGTATAATAAATATGGGGGCACCTGGGTGATTTAGTCAGTTGAACGTCTGACTCTTGATTTCAGCTCAACCATGATCCCAGGTTTTGGGATCAAGCTCCACATTGGGCTCTATACTGAGCATGGAGTATGCTTAAGATTCTCTCTCTCTCCCTCTGCCCTTCTCCCCTACTTGCACGCTTCTCTCTCAAAATAAGTACAATTATGAACAACTTTATACATACAAATTTGAACAATTTAGATACAATGGACCAATTCCTTAAAAGTCACAAATTACTAAAAATTATCTAAGATGAAACAACCAAATTAGTCCTAAAACTACTAATGAAAGTAAAATGAAGTTAAAAAAAAAAAAGCTCCTGGTAAAAAGTATCTCTAGGCCCAGTGACTTCACTGTAGAATTCTACAAAACATTTACAAAAGAAATAATACCAACTGTACCTACTCATTTCCAGGAAGCAGAAAAGGAGAGATTAACTCACAACTCATTTTATGAAGCCAGCATTACCCTGATATCAAAACTAGACTAAATTAGTAGGAAAAAAGAGAAGAAAAAGGAAACTATAGACCAACAGCCCATATGACTCTGATGAAAAACAAAACAAAACTACTGTCATCCACCATATGAAGTCTAAATGAGAAAAACCACACAATCATAACAATTGAAGCAGAAAAAGCATTTGACAAATACCTATTCCTGATAAAAAAAAACTTTCAGTATACTAGGAGAGAGCTCCCTCAACTTTATAAAGACTATTTACAAAATACCTATCTTATTGTTAACATGATACTAAATGATGAGAGGCTGAAAGCTTTCTCCCTAAAATTTGGATCAAGTCAACGATATCCATTATCACTAATCCTATTCAATAAAGTACTAGAAGTCATGGCCAGTGCAAGGAGTCAAGGAAAAAAATAAAAGACATACAGATTGGAAAAGAAGAAATAAAGTGGTCCCTTTTTACAGAAGACAGGATTATCCATATAGAAAATCCCAAAGAATCAGAAAAAAAATCCTAGAATAAATAAGTTTTCCAAGATCATGGAACATAAGGTCAACATGCAAAAATCAAATATATTTCTATATGCTAATAATGTACAATTTGAAACCAAAATTACAAAAGCAATGAAATTTTCAATAGCACCAAAAATATAAAAACCTTCATGTATACTTAAGTAACAGTACATGTACAAGGCCAATTATGCTAAAAACTATAAAATGCTGATGAAAGAAATCAAACACCTAAAGAAATGGAGAAACATAATGTATTTGTGGATTGAAAGACTCCACATAGTAAAAAATGACAATTCTCTCCAAATTTAACGATGGATTTAATCCAATACCAACCAAAATCTCAGGAAAGTTTCTTTCTTTTGCCTTTTTTTTTTTTTTTTGTAAATACAGGCAACTTGATTTAAAAATCTATACAGAAAGGTAGGAACTAGAAGAGATAAAATAATTTTGAAAGAGAACAAAGTCGAAGGGATCACACTATCCATATGTCCTTCAATAGCAGAATAAACAAATTGCGGTGCATCCATACAATATAATACTACTCGGCAATAAAAAGAAATGAACTATGGCTATGTACAACTTGGATGAACTTTGAAGGTACTATGCTATGTGAAACAAATCCAGTCTCAAAAGGTACATGCTGTATGATCCCACGGATAGGAATTCTGTACATTCTTAAAAAGACAAACTTGGGGGCGTCTGGGTGGCTCAGTCGGTTAAGCATCCAACTTCGGCTCAGGTCATGACCTCACAGTCCGTCAGTTAGAGCCCCGCATCAGGCTCTGTGCTGACAGCTCAGAGCCTGGAGCCTGTTTCAGATTCTGTGTCTCCCTCTCTCTCTGACCCTCCCCCGTTCATGCTATCTCTCCCTGTCTCAAAAATAAATAAACGTTAAAAAAAAAATTTAAAAAAAAAAGACAAAATTGTAGTGACAGAGAACAAATCAGTGGTTGCCACCACCTAGAACTAAGGAAAGGGTGTAACTACACAGCGATAATATGAGGAAGATTTTAGGGATGATGAATCTCTTTCGTACCCTAACTGTTGTGGTATGATAAAATCCACAGAGATACACACAGACAAAAAGTCAATTTTTCTCTATGTGAATTTAAAAATAATATTAACAAAAAGATAAAATATAGGGGTGCCTGGGTGGCTCAGTTGGTTAAGTGTCCAACTCTTGATTTCAGCTCAGGTCACGATCTCACAGTTCATGGGTTCGAACCCCACATCAGGCTCTGTGCTGATAGCATGGAGCCTGCTTGGGATTCTTTCTCACCCTCTCTCTCTGCACCACCCCCAACTCATGCATGCACATGCACTTCTCTAATACACTCAAAAAATTTTTAAAAAGATATATACAATTGTAATATAAAGTAAAATATGCTTAATGATAAAAAGGCAAAAATAATTTTGAAAACAAATATACAATGTATAACTTTGGCAGAAAATGCAGAAAGGATAGCAATAGTAGGCCTCAAGGGGAAGGTAGCTTCAAATAAACACAATTGGAATATGTAGAAACTGGAGACAGAATGTTAGGGCTAAAGACAAAAACAGAACAAGCAAGTTGATCTTAGTATTTACTTCCAGCAGTGAATTCCAAGACTATAACATTAAAAATTCTGGGTTTTTTTGTTTTTTCCTTTTTTTTTTATTTGTTTGTTTTCTTTTTTTGAGAGAATAAAGAGAACAAAAGCAGAGAAGGGGCAGAGAGAGAGGGAGACAGAAGATCCGAAGCAAGCTCTGCGCTGACAAGTGGCAACAGTGAGCCCAATATGGGACTTGAACTCATGAACCATGAGATCACGAGCTGAGCTGAAGTTGGAAACTCAACCGACTGAGCCACCCAGGTGCCCCCAAATTGTTTGTTTGTTTTTTTTTTAATATTTACTAAATCACCACATACTTAATTTTTAAAATGAGTTCCTGTACAGTTGGTAAACAAAAGCATATTCTCTCTAAAGGTGTTAAATCCCCTCCAAATAAAATTAATTGCATATTCAACTTTGTAGCTTATTAAATGTTATAGCACAGTTATCTTCAAACTCTTTTAGTGATAGAATGTTCCTCAAAAGCTCGATACACAGGGGGCGCCTGGATGGCTCAGTTGGTCAAGCGTCCAACTCCGGCTCAGGTCATGATCTCATGACTCGTGAATTTGAGCCCTACATTGGGCCATGTGCTGACAGCCCAGAGACTGGAGCCTGCTTCAGATTCTGGGTCTCTGGCTGTTTCTGCCCCTCCCCCAGTCGTGTTCTGTCTGTCTGTCTGTCTCTCTCTCTCTGGCTCTCAAAAATAAATAAACATTAAAACAATTGCTTTAAATAAAAACAAAGCTTGATACGTGGAAGATCAAAGTGAAAATGCGCAAGTTGAAACATGACTGGAGGGACCAGAGCCCCTACCCATTTCACCTGTATGCCAGGTTCCATTAGAAAACTGTGAAGACCTATTGGTAACAGATTTGTCCCGTTCTGAGTTTGCTTATAACACCTCCAGTCGTAACTACATTTGTAATAATTTCTTATTAAGTATCTGCTAGATTTTCTTTTCTCTAAGCATAAAAATCAACAGTAGCATTCTGGTCATATTACATTCTATCATTACATTTTCACTTGGCTTTATTAAATTTCTGCCATTCTGTAATGTCTTTGTTTAGCTCTTTTAATGGTTTTACTATAGAATGTAAAATATAACAACAAAATACCCTGCTTTATTTTACTCTTTATTTACGTGCGCATGGAAAACCTTGATCTTTTCATTGTTTTAAGTACTTCTCTTTTGACAACTGATAAGGGATTTTTGTCAATGATACTCCACAAAGGATTTCAGACTATTTTTATCAAATATAATAATTGGCAATTGTATTACGATCCAACACTCAGTAAATTTATATTATTGTTATTCTTCTTTGTGCTTCTTTGCCCATTCCTTAGCGGTAGTGATACATACTTCATATTTAACTTCATTTTATAATAGGCTATTTTTCAATCCATTTACCTGTTTCTCAAACACCCAACACTGCTACATTCTAATTCAGATATTTTCATCATTATTAACTAAGTACATTTTAAGCTTGCTTGAAGGATTAACATATAATTTAACTTTCTTTAACTTTCAACTCTATAATTCCTAACCATGGTTTATAAATCTACCTTAGAAATATGGATTGCAATACAAAATTCTATGTTCATAATGATTTTTACTGAACTGGTTGTACATTGTTATCATCAAATCTTCTCTTAATTTTTTAATTCATTTATCTCTTATAAGTCTCTTTCAATTATATATATTTTAAGTGTCCTTTATCTTTGTGGTAATCTGTTATAAAATGATTTCAGATTGCCTAAGACCTCAAATGTTCCCTCCTATCTCTTAAGAGACATTTAATTTGGCTGGATAGTATACTGGAATGATAGTCATATTTCTTTTAGCTATCATGAAGTCTTTGTATTTTCAGCCTATGAATTAAGGGCTAATATAGTTCTTGACCTCATTTCCTAAAATGGTATTGTAAATTTTGTATTTTGTTTAAAAACCTACTATGTAAGAGCTTTAGCCTCGCCCTCACTTTTTAAAACACTTTCTAAAATTCATGCTGAAATTAGGTTTCAAAGGGAAAACTTTCTCTTTAATAATGGTCTCTATTTTGAAAAGGTCTTTACCTTCTTGTGTGATATTCTTATTATCCAGAGATATATTACACACACAGGTAAGAGAACTATTATTTTTTTCTTCTTGATGATCTCTTTTAGGTCACTGTTCTCTGACACAGATTTGCTTTGCTCGTTCATTAATAGTACAACTAATTTTTGCTCAGTTGTATCAATTCTCTCCATAAAACCTCTATGTTTCAGTATGTCTTACCATCTTTTTGGATCTCACAGATTTTCGGGGTCAGAAAGAACTTAAATGACCTTCTTCCAATAAAAACCTCTATTTTTACAATGATTCCATAATTCATTCAATTTATATTACACTAAATTTCACAACAGTTACACTTGTTCAAAAGTTTTTTGCTGGAGTAGAAATTCTGATACTATAGAGTCTATACAATTTTTTTCTTCTCTTTTTCGTCACATGGCAATATTTGCTCATTAGATATGCAGCTTTCTTTTGCTTTTTTCTCACTTATCTTGAAATGCATTATTTGGGGATGTTTTTTAATGGGTCTTACTATTTCTTCTCTGCCATCTTCCTAACACTTTGTAAGAAGTGTACATAATATCCACTCTCAACTGTAATACTCACATTTGACACTGGAGATCTATGCTAGAATTGGAACACATGATCTTTTAATAGAAACAAGATCAAGTATAATGAATAGCTTTTCTTCACACTTTCCAGAAATTGAAATTAATAATCCTATATCACTATAAGTGCTCAAAAATAAATATTCTAATGTAATATTATATTTTGTTCATTCTTTCCCTTGCTATGTATATACTCCAAAGAAAAAAGTAACCTAGCATAAAAACTAGCATTGCAATACCTATTAAATATCTCTTCTCCGCTAAAAACACCTAAGCATTTGCCTCTGCATGAAATGTTACAATTTTTTTTCATAAAATCATTTATAAATTTGTAATAAATCACTACTATTATGTAAAAATATCTTGAAGGTATTGAATAATCTTGCACAAATTATACTTCTATTAAAGATTAAGTATTTGGGTACTTGAACAAATTCTGTATGACAATATACTCTTTATCAAGATTCTACTAATCTAAGTATTTTTTGTTTTGTTTTACTCTCAAAAGACCTAGTTTTCTAAATATTAGTGTATCTTTACTACCCAATGAATAAAAAGACATGGTCAAGAACAATCCAATATTTGCTAAATTATCTGTTTTTACAGGATGCCTATTCAAATTGTATCATAGGGTTTTAAAGAGGCTTCTTTTGATCTTCCTGCTGCTGTTTAGAATCAAAACAACTGCAAAAATTATTCATTTTTCAAAAAGCAAAAAATCCACCAACTCTTTCTTACCAGTTTGTATGCGCTATTGGTTGACTGCTCTCACTTTTTTTTTTCATAAAAATATTGTTTGACCCAAGTATAGTACTTTTTTAATGCATTTTTCCAGTTCTTAGCATTAGATTTACTATAAATATCAGATGTTCCTCCACAGATTTTGTGAACTTAATATTAAAAACATATCACTGATGCTTGACACACGAGGTTCTCAATCTGAAGGAAAATGACACCGCTATCAGCATTATCACTAACAGATTTCTTAAATGAGCTGCCAATACTATCAATTACATATTTCACAGTTATTTTAGAAATGAGCATGTCACGAGCATGTCATTTGCAACTATCTTCCCTGGCTAGCGTTAAATTCAAAGTGTTCTTTGACAAAGGACATCAATCAGTAGAGCCAAGAGACCTGAGTTCAACTCTAGATTGGGACAATTATACAAACTGCGGCACACAAGCAAATTCCTTCACCGCCCTAAGCCTCCACATCTTCCTTATTAGTTTATTGAGAGAACGAAATGAAATAATGCACATAAAGCATTCAACACAGAGCGAGGCACGCACTTAAGTGGAAGATTTTAGTAGAAGTTGATGTTGATAATGATTTCCTAACAAATATTTCAACAACTATCCATAGCAGTTACTGGATGCCACGGACACGTATGACTCATCTGCTACTCTTTAGTGTAGATTCGCTCTTTCATTCTTTTCTGCTTTTCTGTGTTCTGTGTTCACGGCCTCCTGGGTGAGGCTTTGGGAGCATCACCTCTAAGAATTTCATCAGGTGGCACTCAGAACATATACAATGGAAGCTATGATCTCCATGAGCCTCTTTTTCATACATGTTGTAGCTTCCAATTGCTCTTGCTTGAAATAAATTTGGGGAAAGCTGCTGTTACTCCATGTTGAGCCTAGATGAGAAAAATGGCCAGTGTCTCTGGGGAATAATTAACAAAAGACAGTTTGTTTCATCTTCATGATAAAATACGGCATCCCTATTAAAAGGCAAATTCATCATTCCCAAAAGTTAAATAGGATGACACTTTAAAAGTAATTCCAGCTGATTAAATTTAGGGTTCTGAAAAAAAAAATTAATTCATGAATATAGTCTGAATCCTTCATTTGATTTTAAAATGTATAAATGTTCATTTAACTTTGAGCCCTTGCCTCTCAGTGTTCTATTCTGAGCTAGTCAAACAAGTGGTAGCAGGCATGCTGGGCTCAATAATACTGCCTCTCATATTTAAATACTCTTTTTCACTTGGATTGCAAATTAAAGACAGTCTCCTGAACACTGACACATTTTCAATGATTGATTTTGCAAAACGTGTTGATTTTTCTTACACTGTTTTGCCTCTGTGTGTGTCAACTTTGGCCTTCTTTTCTTGCTCCTTTGCAGCATTGCTGTCTCTTTGAAGCCATTGTCTGCCTGATATGAAAAATGTACATTAAACCTCATGACTAATTACACAGACAGAAAATTCCTGAGCTCAAATATAAAACTCCCAATGCCCAGAAACCATAACAAAAGCTTCTGACTATGTACAAAACTCTTAATCAAACCTTTCATTCACTTGAGTTAAAAGAAATTCCAATAATTTATTTTCTGTTAAAGTTGTTTATATTCTTTGAAAAGCAGATTTCTTATGCATGTTACATGCCTACAAATCAATCCATTTAACAACAAACAACATCCATGCATTCCCTCCACAAAAGTTTATACTTGCTGTTAGGTCTGCTATTAGGTACTCCTGGATGAATTCAATCAAGTGCTACGCATAATTGTTTTCTGCTAGATACAAAACTGTTTAGGCTTAATGTGGTGTCCAGTTTTTTTTTTAATTCCCTGCACAATGCATTAGCAAAGTAGACTTTTCCCAATAAATCCTAAGATCTATGAAGTACATAGTTTCTTATAGTTTAAAAATATACTTGAAAAGAAAATGAACAGATACTTGTCTCCCCTAGAATACACAGAATAACATCCCTAAAAGTACAGAGCCATACACACACACACACACACACACACACACACACACACCACATGATACAGTACACAGAGCACAAAATTTCATCTCAGATAACCTAGCAGTTGGGAAAATTATTTTTCCGTAACAGACTAGCTCTGGAGTTCATCTAGCCTATCGTTTTTGAAACACTGTCTGTCATAGGCAAGGCCTTGCTTAAGCACCCTGAGAGAATGCCCGCAAGGAGTTTCTGACGTAGCGTTGTGGGGGAGGTGAATGAAAGAGTACACGCATAGTCATCGTAGGAAGACATGAGATAAACACTGAAAGAACACACCATGGAAACAAAGACGGGAAAGTTGTGGGTGCTCCCCTGCTCGCTTGCCTCTTCCTCATGTTCGGATTTTCGCTAAGGGCCACCGGCCGCCATTGGTTTTCATGACCCAAGCTACGACAGACTCCCCTAGCTGCCGGTCCACCAAATCGAGGTACTCTGCTCTGTGTAAGCTGTTGCTTGCCTTTCTGTTAGACCAGCTCTCCTCTGCCTCTAGCTGTTCTTCTCATGCACTTACAGAGTGCAGTCAAGGCATCACATGCCATCACACTACTCTTTGGGGAAACCTTGCACCAACTACCAGCGCACCAATTGGCTGGTCCAACCTTGGAGATAAAATTTTAGTTGCCTGAAAACAATGTTCCAGAACAGGGAGGTGAGAGGAGGAAGGGGGGAAAGTGGCCACATGACTCCAGAAATGGCCACAATACCTAAGCAGAGTAAGTTGGAATAAGGTCTGCACATGAGCCAAAGCTTAGAATTTCATTGCCTTTGTTGGCTCATGTCACTTCTTTAATTAATGTCACTTTCTCTGTTTTAATATCAGAGCAAGTGACAAGAGTGCTTCTGGATGAATTGTGTTTTCTGAGGGCTGTATGGCATACTCTCCCGCAGTCTGACAGAGGGACGTGCCAGCTTTACTTGGCAGTTACAATGCACCAGCTTTAGTTTTAGTAGTTTAATTTGTGGCAGTTATATGTTTTGAATACGTTGAAGTATTCACAACGGTCTCATGGAATCTGTTCCATAGATAAAGTTTACACAGTGGAAAAGAAAAAGCAATGGCTATAAGGCGATTAGGAAAAGCTTCTCTTGGCCACAGCTGGCCTTATAGGCATTCCTGTAAATTTAAGAGCATTTAGAGGGATACGATTAAAGTGGTCATAAGGAATGATGCCCTCCCCTTTTTCTGCCCAGTTCTGTAGTTGGTGTGAGACGATCATAAGGAATATGATATTTAGAACTCAATTTTATGCAAAATCCATTATTCAAGAAGTGAAGTTTATATACATGATAGACATGCAATGAAATAAATGTTAGAATAGAAAACTTTGTTACTTATGCATTAAGTTGATTCTAACATTTTGGTAAACTAAGTTTTTATTGATATAAAATTCAGAACAATTCCTGCATTGAGGCTAAAGGACTAAACTTTTTCTTTCGGTTTGGAGGGTGAAGTATCCTGAAGGGTTTTTGTTTGTGGAGTTTTTCCTTCATCTCCTTTATACGCTTTCGTGAAGCTCCATCAGCTCACGGTGAGAGCTGCCACCAAGGAGTTCTTCCAAACTTTGCCTGCCCTTTCTAAATGTAGGGTTCTTTACTGCAGCAGGTTGAAGATCTGGCTTTGATTGCACCTGGCTCTGCTGGAGAATGGAAATATTCATCTCCACTGAATGCATGCTGCTTAAGTGCTGGAGGCACTTGCAGGAGAGTAACTCTCATTGGAAACTTCATTACAATACTTTCTCTTCCCTACATGAAGTAGTAATTCTCATTCACCAAAGATAGAATTTTGCCTGACACAGCCACGGGAGCTCCTGTTTGACTTTCAAAATTAATCAACCTCTAAGCTGGAGTAGAAATGGCATGTCCTTTAACCTTAAGCACAAAAAGCTCTCAACAGACTGCAGTTTTTATATCCCTGGATGAGAGTTTGGGCCCCTAATACTTAAACTTGATGCACATACTGGGTTTCTGGCATGCTTTTGCCCATACCCATCTGCTAGCCTGGCACCGGGCCCATTCAGAAGGTGTGATGCCAGTTTCAATAGGGCATAGGTGCCAATCAAAGATGGGTTTGGAGGGGCAGCACGCAGAACGCAGCAAAAGTCAGCTCTTCTGCCAGAAGATCCTCCTGTTCTCATATAATGCCAATGAAGGGCCACATGCTTCATTGCTTGGGATCACACTGCATCTGTAGATGTTTCTGGCCTTCAATGGATGTCTTTCCACAGAATCATTTTCCTCAAGTATTACTTGATTGGAGACGTTAAAGAAAAGTCTACCTGACTGAAGTTCATCCTTTTAAAAGGAACGGTGGAAGCATTCAACAATTGTCTTGACATACTTACTGAGTTTTCTGCCTTTTCTCCTACAATACTCTTCCGTGTAGAATACAGTATAGTGTATAAAGTCCACGCATTGGACTTTTAAGGGACAAACATTCTGAAGAAGCACTAATTGCAAAACCAAGTATGGGAGCAGTATAAGATCCATAAACCCCTCTGTACCATTAAATGTGAATGGTGGACAAGTTTTCATCCTCCAAAAAACTATTTTCAAGTGAATTCTCATATTTAGAGCTTCAGAGTTTAATTTTCCTCTCCTTTATTTCATAAACATGGATATTCCTGTGTCTGAAAAGAAAGACCATACCTACTCTTTATTCCTCTTCTTCCATATCGAAAGGAAAAAGAAAAAAAAAAAACCAAAACACTTCAGAAGCAAAGTTTATCCATATTTCATAAGGAAGCCAGAAGCTCTCAAAAGCTGAGAATTCTTTTATTGTGTGGCAATAGAGGTGAGCTCATTTCATGAAGAAGAAATTTCCCTATAGCAATAGGTTTCAAATTTTAAAACCTTGACCACTGTAAACAGTTACAAGACAGTAACAGGTGCAGTGGAAGAAACATAATATATAAATCAATGAAGAATGGAGTAGTTTGTAAATCTTCCCTGAAGGCAAAAAAAAATTTGACAGTAAAAATGTTGAAAATGAAGAACCATAATATATGTTAAAAAGAAGATCAGACACTCAACAAAATGAAAAAGACAAGCAAAGGCTAAGCCTTAGAAGAACTCTCCCTTTTTATACAAAGAACCCAAACTTCTGTAAATACTTAGATTTCTTAAGCTGATAGGTACACGAACACTCCTCTTTCTATAAAAACTCAAAATTAATAGCCTATGGACAACAAACACAAAATTAAAATATATCTTCTATAGACTTTTATTTCTGGTGTATAGGTCTAACAAATGCATTAAAATCACAGAATCCCAAGTGATCCCTTCCTCTTGTCTCTCTCTCCACACCTTCATCTGGGAACTAATTTACTATATATACTAGTTTCTAGTACTAGTTTTCCCGATTTCATGTTTATTTCCTTCTTCTCACTCCCACAGTATCATTTTCAAAATTTCCTAGTTACAGTCACAGTGGCACTGTAATGTGCATTGTGTCAGATAAGAGTAACTGCTTACCCCAAAGCCTTCTCTATAAGACACTGCCAAAATGGCATTTAATACAGCAATACATAATGAAGCCATATGTGTTCCAATAATGCCACTCTGTTGCCAGAATTATCATTGGCTCTTCTGAACGTTATTCTATATACCTTAAAAATTAACCCATTACCGTGGACAAAAAAGTAAAGTAAGTAAAAATGACACATGCATAAATCATCTTTTCTATTCCTTCAAAAATAGAAGTCTGTTTCCTTATCAGTAAGTGAGGTAAGCTTTGATAATTTCTAAGAATCCTACTTAGGCTACCCTCTTCCTCATTCCCCTGAAAAAACATTTCTTCTATGTTTCTAAAGCAAAGTAGAGCTACTCTGAAAGCATGTCCTAAAAAAGGTACGACCATCACTTAGATGAAATCTACACATTTATTCATGGACAAGTGATTCAATCTTAAGGCTTCACCAGAGTTTAATTTTAGTTATAATAATATGTTCTTCTTCCTAAAACATAATGCTTTTGATTTTTCAATAAAATATACATAGATTCTGCTAGATGATGTTGTGATAATCAACTTGTCTCAGGTTTTCTTGTGACTAAGAGTACTTCTGTCAGATTACAGACTGGAATTAAGGGTGATATCTGTAATTATGGAACAGAATAAAGAAGACTGGCTTGTGTAGGTTGCGTATCCCAACCTCAGCCTCATTCTCTTAGGAAAATACCTGTTGAACGTCTATTCTGTGCTTGGTACTCCCAAGATGCTAAATGGTCATCACTATGCCCAACTTCAAAAAAACTAAAACTTCTACAGATAAACCATTGCTATTTTTACTCATATAAGCCTTCAAAGGAATTGGGCTTAAGTTTACTACATATAACTCTGTTTTTCTGGATAGTTGGCCTAATTTCTGAAACCCAGTATCCTCCATATCTGAGGTACACGAGATACAGCTTATGAGAACTTTTTACTATGTCATCATGGCTACTATTGTAAATTTTAGGGGTAAAAAATATTCAGGTCAGTAAAACGTCAGTCTTCCAATGGCATTCTCTATATTCTTAGTTTTACCACATCAGTAGCTAAGTCTATCATAATCCATGGCAAGATAAATGGAATATCAGTCCAATGGATGTCTCTGTCACCATCCCAATCCCCTGTGGTACCAGACACTGAACCTGAGATTCAGCTAATCACTGAGGATGGGAGTTTCTAAATAAATAAACAAACAAACAAATAAGAAACATTTAAGTGCTCACCAAGTTCCAAAGTTTTTAAAAACATTACTCCAATTAATCCTCATAATTACTATTATCTCAACGATGCAGAATAGGAAGAAAGTCTTGTGACTAAGGAGGAGTCATTCAGTTTCTAAATGACTCATTCAGGTCAGAATTCTACCCAGATTTGCCTAACACCAAAACCCATGCCTTTACTTATGCAATTCTCCCTTAGTTTGCTTGGTTCTGTGTTGCACCTAGCATTAAATCAGAATTCAAACTCTCAGTTCTCTCTCCTCCCCTCGATTTTCAGAAACTTTTTCACGTATTTGATACTAAAATTATAGCAATTTTTCCCATTCCGTAAAACAGCTTTCTTTGTTCCTTTTCCTCCTCCTCTTTTCATACACAAAGAACCTTGTCTTTGTTCTTGTATTCAGACTTTTCTTTTCCCTCTTATAACTATTTCTATTAATGCTACAGGCACAGTATTTCTTCAAGTCAAGAGTAAATACCAAACTTCTCTGCTCCTTCCCCTTTACTCTAGGTTGATAATTACTGAAAGGCCTTGGCTATTGATCTCAAAGCTAGAGGACAGCCGTACATGCACAAGGAGTTAGACACAGCGGCTAGTTTCTTCTCAGCCTTAGGCAACAAATGCTGATGAAGCGTCTGCGGAAACAGTGTATCTGGAAGGAGTACTACCTGAAAAGAATGTAGCTGGACATAAAGGTGTTATTAAGGAAAATCTGAATTTCTTCATTTATATACAGGAAATGATGAAAAACATGGCAAAATGCAAAATATGATACAATTTGATATGAATTTGCTTAGACAGCTTTGAAATGATTCAGTACAAACTAACCTGAACAAAGTGATTGCTGATGGCATCTCATTAAAGAGCTGATCCTACATTTACAAGTACCACTTTTGATGGAACAATGACAACATTGGGAACACACAGCTCTGTTATATTTTCTGAAGTATGAGCCTCTTCCTCAAAATAGCTACATATTTCTTCAAAGTCCTTCCTCAGTGCTGTGCACTTGCTAATGTTCCCAGGATCCGGGTTCTAACATTCAGATAGTAGAGGGTACTGCGTAACATATGAAACCTTAAAAATTGTTGTAAAACAAGTATTGGTTTGGTAATGAGAAAAACTAAAACATGTGACACAGCAAGTTTCTTTTTCACAACAGGAACCACACAAGTAGTGAATGTGCGTGTATATGTGTATACTTAGTTTTTAAAATGCACTTACAATTAAATACATATTAACGTATATATTTACATTAAAAAAAAGAAAAGGAATAAGATCATTACAATCAAAGTATTTCAAAGTATTTCTTTGAAGTTACTCAAATAATCCAAATATCAGAAAGCTAACAGTATAACTGATAAGCCATGGAATCCAGGGCTATATAGCTCAGTGACATCAGAAATGTATTCAACTCCCTCTCTCTGACTTTGAGTCAAGACACTATATTAGAGATCTTCGTTAGCTCTTTGCTATACAAGAGAATTCGCTAATTCAAAGTCTCAATCAACACTTCTACAGGGAATTCTACTCTGCTGACTCTAAGTATACTCTAATGGTCTTTACCAGTACCATTCAATATGGTAGCCACTAGCTGTATGTAGCTACTGAGCTCCTGAAATGTGACTCAATACATCATGGATTTTAAAGACTTTAACTAAAAATAATTTTCTTTAATTTGATAACATGTTGGAATAATAACATTTTAGATATACTGGATTAAATAATATATATCATTGAAATAAATTTCACCTGTTTCTTTACTTTTTTTAATGTGGCTTTTAGAAAATTTTAAATTACCTAAACAGCTTGCCTTATCTTTCTATTTAACAGAGCTGCCTATGTCACTCAACCTATTACTTAGAATCATAGCATTTTTCAAGAAAGTTCAAACCCTTTAAATGAGGAAAATGTTCTCTATTTAACCCATGCTTTATTTATTTATTTATCTATTTGTATTTTAGAGAGAAAGAGAGAGAGAAAGAGAGAGAGAACGAGTGGGGGAGAGGGGCAGAGGGAGAAAGAATCTTAAGCAGTCTCCATGCTCAGTGCAAAGCCCCACCTGGGCTTGATCCTAAAACCCTGGGATCATGACCTGAGCCGAATCAAGAGTTGACGCTCAACCAACTGGGCCACCCAGGTGCCCCTAACCCATGCATTTTTGTGTATTGGTCTTATGTTTCCAACTAGAGTAGGCACTAAGATGATTAATAAGCAGGGGTTTTTTGTTTTGGGTTTTTTTTTTTTTATTGAATAACATTCACTTGTTCAAAATTATAATCTTAATTCTATCAGAAAAAGAGCTTTATCCATCATGATCCACGAAACATGTTTGTGAAGGATAGCAAAATATGTGACCCTAAAATATGCCTCTTTGACAGAAGGATTATTTTGGGCTAACAGCACCTGATAAAAGAGCAAAGGCAGGGAGAGGCTTTCTCTGAATTCTCTTTATTTGCATAAAGACTGAGCCTCCAAAAAAGACTCAATTGTTATAAATTCCCTCCAGGGAAGTTTCATCAACCAGAGAAGACTGATTCTTACCACAGGAGATTAGAAATTGATGCCAATCTCAGACAAACTTTGTCACAAACTATCATATCCCCCATCTATTCTCCTAAGGGCCCATTCATCTTTCCTAAAAATCATTTACTCTCCTTTAAGTGAGCTCCATCCCCTTTCCCTTTCTCCTATTAAGACAGTTTATAAGCTCTCAGGGCACCTGGGTGGCTCAGTCCGTTAAGCGTCAAACTCTGGCTCAGGCCATAATCTCATGGTTTGTGGGTCTGAGCCCCACCGTTGGGCTCTGTGCTGACAGCTCAAAGCCTGGAGGCTGCTTCAGATTCTGTGTTTCCCTCTCTCTCTGTCCCGCCCCCCCACTTGTGCACTCTCTCTGTCTCAGCTCTCAAAAATAAAAAATAAACATTAAAAAAAAAGACACTATATAAGTTCTCAAATATCACTGCTTTGTGGGGTATTCACTTTTTTACTGTGATATCCTCATGTACATAACATTAAAAATTAGTAAATTTGTATACCTTTTCTCCTGTTGTCAGTTTATTTCATAACCCAGCTCTCGAACCTAGGAGAGTAGAGGAAAAGTTTTTCCTTCCCTACTGTCTGAAATGTTTAATAAGGAATCCAAGATTCCCCAGTGTAGGTCTTTTACCAGTTTCTTAAACTCCTATAAAAACAGATGTAATGAGTCAATCCATTTAGGATTGAGAGTAATTTTTTTTAATCACTAATATTTATGTTATTCATTAAATCCAGTCATGTAATGGATAGTCCTGATCATTAAACTACAGATTTAAGGTAGCCCTGAATGATCCTTTTAAGCTCAGCATAATTTAAAATTTTTAAATGTAGTGTAAAGATATACTCAACTAGGATTCCTTATCTGTACCAAAGAACAAAAACATAGATTTGAGGGTCTATTTTCTCATTTATCAAGGATGGCAAATAACAAGTACCATCTAGATGCACGGGACAGAAGTTAATTGATTCCACACAACAGATGCCGTGAGGTAGTAAGACTCAATTCTCTAGTGAAGCCTAGTTAAGAAATGACCACAACCCTGTATTACTTAAATATTAATGATTAAGATTCACAGTTTGGATTTATACAGCTGTGGTTTCTGAGCTACAAAATGCAAAATTTCCAGGAAAACACACTCTCAAAAAAGAACATTAACAATTGCCTGGTGGACTTTGTAATTATGCTCTGAAAGGACTTCTAAGATTATCAGAACACGAATGGCAAGTAGTGGGGTCAGCCGTATCTTAAACCAGACATGCTAGTAAATGTTAATGATCCTCATTTACTTAATAAGGTATATTTATGAATTCTATTGTATTTCAAAGTTTCAATGTTCAAAACAGTAAGTAATCACAGTTCCAGTCACATATGTAGGAATATTTGGTAACTTATAGTTATACTTTACCTAAATATATCAATCCAAATCCTCCAGAGCCAATCATCTTGCCCAGCACCCATTGTTTTCCTTCCATATCATCCAGAATGGTGCCTTCTGGAAGTGGAACAGGAAGTCTGTATTTCTCATTTCTTCTTGGAGGCATCACTTCTGTTGGCAGAAAGGTTGAGATAAGTAATTAAAAATAAAAACAACAAAAAGTCCAGGTAAAATTCATTTCTCAAAATACCTTCTATGGGGCACTTTCCCAGGTTCCTCAGAATTAGGATTCTGAAGTCAACTGGACTTGGGAAGGCCCACATACTACATTCAAGTCGGAATTTCACATACAATATTGAAATCTAAGAAGTACTGACATTAAAAAACAAGCAAACAAACAAACCTGTTGAACTTCACTTAACATTTCCAAAATTCATTTAGGGAAGTCTATTATACGGGGCAGAGTATACCTTAAGACGTGAGTTTATAATTCCCAATGACAAACAGAAAATAAATTTCATATACATGTAAATACTCCTTCCTTTAAGAATGTAAGTATGAAAGACAACGTCTTGGGTCACTAGGAAAGAATACAGTTTCAGATTAGGAAAAAGTGACAACAGCAACATATATCATCACCAAGCACAGCAAGTGACATCACGGACACAGAATAGGTACTCAGGAAATATTTGTAAAATAAGTCTAGAATTTTCACGGACATATAACTTCTCAGAGCACAAAGTCACAGGGCAGTTTCATTGCTGGCACACTACACTTTCAGCTTGTTTCCCTCTACCCTGTGTCTTCCCCACCCTCACCAAAGTGAAAATTGCTCTGCCTTAGAGATTAATCAATTACATTTGTACACAGGTTTGTGATTTTCACAATGAAAGATTTTTAGTTGGAAGAAAAAAATTGCATAAGGAGATAAAAAACCCACAGCATATCTGCCAGAAACTAATTTAAATGTGAAGGTAATTGCAATCCTCTAAGTATTTCCAAAAAAAATTTGAAGAGTGGTGAGTACTTTGAAATGAAAGTTAAAGTTTTCGTTGTATAATCTTTCCATGTTTTGAATGAGAAAGTTTGTTCCTTTTAATAAGGTTTCCCTTCTTCACTTTAATCCAATGCCCTGCTATCTTTTACTTAGCATCAAGGTCTCAGCGCCAAGGAACACAGGAGAAACCTTTAAGGACAGTCTTCACCTGTCCTCCTTACAGGAACACAAGGGAAGCGGGGAATTTAGATGGTGAACTATGCCTAAAGCAGCTTTGTGGGGGTTCCCCTTGACCGATACTTTATACATACTGGTGTCCAATACATGTTTGCTGAGTTAAAACCTAAAGTGTTCAAAGAACAACTTTTCAGCCGGACCTAAATTCTAAATACGTATAAACAGGATAAACACATTTTGGGGGCGGGAGGGAAGTCCGTGGCATCAGAACTTGAGACCTGAAATGTGACAGTGAAATGCACATCCTGGGCGCGGTTACAGCGAGCAAGCGGCGGCCTCCTCTCCAGGCCAGTTCCACCCCCACCCCCGACCCCACAAGGGTGTCCCTCTGCTCGGGGGCTCCTTACAGGGCTACGATGAAAAGCGCTCAACACGAGTTGCTGGGGACAAACCGGTGCCCAGAGGCCTGAACACGCGCCAGGACTGGGGGGAAGGGGGGGCGCCGGCACAGCGCGGCCCACCACCCGCCTGCCTAGACCCTCGGCGGGGCCCTTTGCGGGCCCCGAACCGCCGCGAAGCCCGCGGGCGTCTGGAGACTCCCTTCCTGCCCCCAGGCTCTCTCCGCACCGCCGAAAAGCGAACCCGACCCCCTCCCGGGTCTAGCTCCTCCGGCCCAAGCTCTGGGCAAGGGCGAGATGAAGGGGGCGCCGGTTCTCGCTCCAAGTTAGGGGAAAGTGAGCAACCAACCGCGGCAGCAGGGACCCGCCCGAGCCCAGAGGCCCCGGCGCTCGCTCCGACAGCAGCTCCTTCCGAGGCCCGCGGGGCGGCAGGACTGGCGGAGAGCCCGACGCTGAAGTACCGCTCCGCCCGACGCCAGTACCGGGAGAGAGAGAGCGCTCGCCCGGCCCCAGGCTTCCCCCGCCGCCAGGCCGCGCGCGGCCCCTCCCGCGTGCTTTTGGGGCCGGGCGGGGCCGCGGGCCACCAATCCCGCGGGGAGGCGGGCCGGGCCGGAGCCGGCCCTCGGAAGGGCCCAGGCTAACGTCCCGCACCTGGGCCGGCTGCGCGGGACGAGCCCGGCGCCTTCTGGCTCCGGGCCGGACTCAGGCCTAGGGGCCCGCGAAGCTTCCGACGCCCGCAGCCTGCGCCTGCGTACCAGCGGCCTGCCCTCGCTCCATGGAAGACCAGGGGAAGAGCGAGCGGTGGGTCTAAATCGGAAAAGGGGGCTGTTACTGCCACACCCTGGCCCGCCAGTCTGGAGGATGAGCCATCAGATCACTTTGGTGCATTTGTGTAGGAGGAATTTTACGTCTCGCATACCACGATCTCTGTACCTAGAGCTTCCAGACCAGTTGGCGAGCCTTTCCTGAGCTCTTACCCGGTAACTGGTCACACTAGCCAGGCCCTCTGGAGCAAGAAGCGTGGTGTGAGTCAGAAGGCCTATGACAGTGTTTCGGTTCTCAGAGGCATACTGTCTCAAGACCTATTTAGTGGTTGGATAGACTTTACCAAACTTTCTTTTGCCAAACTTTCTTTTCTTCTCTTTCTTTCTTTCTTTCTTTCTTTCTTTCTTTCTGCCTGTAAACTGGAAATAACCAAATTTAGGTCATAAGGTATGTTAAATAAAAATTTATAATGACACATGTTAAAATGATAAAGAAAACTTTATTCCAAACTATTACAATAGGAGAAAGAGGTGCATTCAATGTCAAAGACAACAAAGGAAAGTGGGAATTCATAGTTGGGGGGGGTTCAGTGGATGGAAAATTATTAAGAGGAAATGTCAGGGATAAAAGGAGTATTCTGGCTAAACTGAGCTAACAGGATTCTTGCTGAAGATAGACAGGCCTGGGTGATCAGAACTGATCTGGGGGATGGTGAAGGATTGAGGAACTGCGTTAGACGTGGAGGGTGTTCCATTGTGGTAGATGGGGGATTGGCCTAAACTGACTTAGTGGGGTTCTCACTAAAATTGGACAATGTAGACAGAACATGGCAGTCAAAAGCCATACCCAGTTGAAAAAGAGTTTGGGGGAGCCTGAGTAGAGTTGGGTCTAAGAAAGGATGTTCAGCAGGTTATTAGCTATAAGATTATTATGATAATTTAGTGAGAGAAACGTATTAAGTGGTTTCCTAACACATAATAATGACTCATAGTGAGCTTCGAATATTTTAGGGTGAGCTTCTAATATTTTAGGGTAGACAAAAGAAATGCTCCAAAAGCCATTATTAAACAATATATCAACATCCTATTTAGGAAATCAGTACTAACTTGGAATGTAAACTGAAAGAAAAACCAAAGTCCTTGAATGACTTTGATGGAATGAGATTTTAGGGCTTCCTACATCTGTCACCAAATGAAAGATGGCATGAGAAAACATTTCTTAAAAAGCACTTGGTGCTGTGGATAAAAAGCCTTTTTAAAGAAATTCAGTAGTCTATATGTAGAATAATTGCATCCTTTAAGGTCGTCATTCACTAACCCAACAGTGTCCATTCTTATTTCCATAAGGTAACTGATGCTCTTGGTTGCCTATCCAAACATATGGGCATTCTTTCTCCCATTCCAAATTTGTTCAGGCTTCTACCCACTTCCCCGGGTTAATTTCTTTGGGAAGATGCAGCTCCAGCACCAGGCACAACCAATTACTCCTGAGGAGTGATACATGGCTCTTCTCTTCACACCTATATATTTGTGTATTTGTGTCTTTGTCTGCTCAGGCCACTATAACAAAATACCACAGGCTGGGGGGCTCATAAACAACAAATTTATTTCTCATAGTTCTGAAGGCTGGGGAGGTTATGACCTAATGACCCCCCCATAGGCCGCATCTCCACCATCACATTGGGAATTAGGTTTCAACATATGAATTTTAGGGGGACACAAACATTTAGTCTATGGTAGTTGGCAAATCCTGTTAGCTCAACCTCCAAAACATATCCAGAATCCATCACTTCTCACCACCCCTACTGCCACCATCCTGGTCCAAACCATCATGTCTTTCTTAGGTAATTGTGGTACCCTCCTAAATGCTGTCCTATTTTCTACCCATCAACCCCTTCAGTCTATTCACAACAAACAACTAAGTGATCTTTTTAAGAAATTAAATTAGATCATTCTTTGGTAAAAACACTTTAGTTTCATTCTAAGTCATTCAGGAAAAGCCAGTCCTTACTATGACCTTACTTCAACCTTGGCAGTATTGACATTTGAGCCAGATAATTCCTTGCTGAGAGGGGGAGGAGGGCCCAGAGGAAGTCTATCTCCTATAGATACTTAGGATATTTAGCACTGTAGGATATATAGCAGCATCCCTAGCCCCCCTAGCAATTCCTTCCCACCAAGTTATGATGACCAAAACTGTCAACCAAATTTTATAAATGTTGTCAAAATTGCCTCTGGGTGAGAATGACTTGTCTGCAAGGATCTACATTTTTTGTAACGACCCCATTTCCTACTACTCCCTCCAACCACTGTGGCCTCCTTGACCTTCTCAGGACCTTTGCACTTTCCCTTTCTCCTGGACTACTCTTCAATCTGTATCTGTATCGCCTACTCTACCACTTTATTCAGGACTTTATCCAAAAGTCAACTCAGGGAGTCCTTTTTTAAACCACCCTATCTCAAATTTCAACGTACCCATGATACTTCATAGCCCCTTTTCCTTTTTTCCTCCTAGTAGTTACTACTGTACAACAACATATTATACAGGTAACTTATTTTGAAAATAAACAAAGAGTATTCCTTGGTACATTGTATGCTCCATGAGAACAGGCAACATTTTTGACTATTTGAGTCACTACTATATTCCAAGTCCCTAGAATGCAAATAGAAAACACACTATTTTCTTGTTAAATAATAAATGAATCATGATATTACCATTCCCCTTTCCAGTGATTGGTTTAGATAGTATGTATATATGAAGTGTAGGTGGAGACAAAAGTTTTCTGGGCACTTCTATAAAGAGATGCTCTCTTCTGGATATCATTCTGAATGTGATGCCTAGAATTTCTGCAGTCATCTTGTGAACATGAGGGTAAAAGTATAAATCAAACACCAGAAACTGCAGAACTTTCAACAAATGAGGTTAAAATACTTATTTATATACCCAAAAAAAGAAAGGAAGAATAAAAGAAAGAAAAGAAATTCAACCCTAAACTCACTCCTCATATAAACCTTGACTTAAAATTTATCATAGATCTAAATCTAAATGCAGGAACTAAAACTATAAAACTTTTGGGAGAAAACCTAAGAGAAATTCCTTATGATTTTGGATTCCATAAATCTTTGTGATCTTTGAGTTTGTATAATTAGAATGTACCCCAAAAGCTGAAAGCCTAAAAAAGAACTTGATAAATTAACTTCATCAAAATTAAAAAATTTGCTCTTCAAAAAGCCCTGTTAAAATATCAAGTTTTGGTAGGTATGTGGAGTAACAGGAATTCTCTTTCTTTGCTGGTGGGGATCCAAAGTGGTACAGCCACTTCAGAAAATAGTTTGTCAGTTTCTTATAATATTAAATGTATAATTAGCATATGACCCAGCATGCACGTTCCTGGTTATTTACCTAAGAGGAATGTCAACCTATATCTACACAAAGACTTTTATGTAGATGCTTACAGAGCTTCTTATGTAATAGCCAAAAACTGAAAACAGCTCAAATTCACATCAAGTAGATTGTGGAATATATCTTCTACACATCGGAATATCACTCAGCAATAAAGAAGAACAAATGACTGATATACGCAACAACCTGGCTGGATCTCAAAAGCATGATGCTATGTAAAGAAAAAAAGACACAAAAGAGTACATATTGTATAATTCCACTGAAATGCCCAGGGATTAGTTTGAAGGGGTGGATTGATTGCAAAGGGGCTAGTGGAATTTTTGGAATGATAGAAATGCTTAATTTCTTGATTGTAGTAGTGATTACATGAGTATACATTTGTCACAACTCATCTAATTGTACATGTAAGATTTATGAATTTTATTATATGTAAATTTTGCCTCAATAAAACTGACTTACAAGAAAACAATGGCTGAGGGGAAAGATGAGAAGAACCTGAGTCCTTGAGACCTTCCTTGAATCACTCATTCAACTAACCTTGAAGCCACCATACTTTCCATATTCCTCAATAAAGTGTTTAAGTGTCCATATTTCTGAAGCTTCTTAGCATTGGTTTTTATGTTTCTTGCAGCCAAAATCTTCCTAACAGATGAAATAGTTTCAAGTGACAATATATTTAAAATGTTGATAAATTTGTGGTTAAAAAAAATGGGAACAGAAGTGCAGGTAAACCTGTATGGAGAATATGTGGGGTTTTCTTAAGTGTTGGGTTTTAATGCAGAATTTTATGATTCAGAGCATATTGCTGTGTGTATGTTTCAAGATGAAAACTGACAGAATATAGAAATACAAATTTTGGAACTAGTGAAAGAGCGTCTTCTGAATGAACATGATGAGAAACAAGAAAGAAAAGAGAATCTAGACATGAAGCACAAAGTATGAGTCATCAGAAGAAGAAAAAATAGGGAAAACAAGGTTTTCAAACAAGGCTATTTTGATAGATCTTACAGACTATGAGTGATTCATCACACACACACGTGCACGCGTACTCTCTCTCTCGCTCTCTCTCACACACACACATACACACACACACACACACACACACACACACACACACACAAGGACTTTCTTGGCAGTGTGCCAACATTGTAGGTACTGCTTGGGTTCTGTTTTTCAAAGAACCAGGTGCTGTGAAATGCTTGTACTGGTTCATAGAAAAAAGAAAAACCTAGCCATTCAGTGAGCATACTTTACAAGGCCAAGATCATTTCATATCAATTAAAGTGTTAAAGATGTTGCATAGACAAAACATTTAGAAAAATCCAATCTTTGTTATTTAATGTGAGAAAAGGAGATCACTTCACTGGAAACATTTTGCCTGCCAAAGAAGAGCTAGTTTTTGTTTTGTAAAAATCAGGAGGCCATTTGCACTCATAAACGCAAAATCCCTGGAGAGCTAAGCAGTTACTGACATAGAAATTTTGAAAATGATAGTATTCAGATAAATGGAATCTCAAAGCTCTCAGATATACAATCAGACCAAATATCTATGTCCTTTGTATTCTTTACATATAAGACCATTACAAAGCATGAATGTATTGTCCCCAAAACATAATTCTTGATTGTCCATATAAATGAAAGACAAGGATAGAAAAAATTAATTTAAAATGTCATCTGTC
This sequence comes from Acinonyx jubatus, assembly GCF_027475565.1. Classification (NCBI taxonomy): domain Eukaryota; kingdom Metazoa; phylum Chordata; class Mammalia; order Carnivora; family Felidae; genus Acinonyx; species Acinonyx jubatus. The sequence continues at coordinate 74,814,285 of NC_069388.1, read as the reverse complement.
GGTATGTCAACAGGCTTCATAAAATTGTGTCCAGAGATATTAATTAGCAGAGCCCTACTGCCAAACAATTGGAAGTAAATATGTATCAAATTATCTCCCAAACAATTGAATATGGTAGAACCTAGTATGGCTAGCCAAAATGACATTAGTCCTACCCTGTCCATTCGTCTAATGCAAGCATCATAAAAGGTTAATTAATCATAAGACTATATCCACACTTCACATCCTCTTTCTTTACAACTAACATGCCTGCAATAATCAAAAACATGAGCTGGAAAAGGAGGAAGGGCAACTGGCTGACTGGTTTTCAAGAAAAAGCTGTGCTTTCAATAAGAATAGAGTTGATGATGTATTCAATGGAGAGATGAGGACAGTTTTCCCACGTGTGATGTAAGCCATGCTCTTAGGCTTGCCTTTCACACACTTGCAGCACTGCCATCTTTCAGTTTTTATTCTTAAACCCTATAGGCTTTGAACTCAGGTTGACTTTAAGCACAATTCAAGCACAATTAAAAACTCAGGACCTCAGTTTAATGAGCCAGGTTTCAAGTGCTCAATGGCCACAGGTAGCAGCTAGTGGCTACCCTACTGGACAGAACAAGTTACAGAATATTTCCACTGTCATTGAAAGTTTGGCGGGGTGAACCTGAGTGGACCTGAGTGGCTCAGTTGGCTAAACATCTGACTTTGGCTCAAGTCATGATCTCAAGGTTAGTGAGTTCAAAGTTCAAGCCCTGCATGGAGCTCTACGCTGACAGCTCAGAACCTGGAGCCTGCCTCAGATTCTGTATCTCCCTCTCTCTCTGCCCCTTGTCTCTCTCTCTCTCTCTCTCTCTCTCTTTCTCTCTCTCAGTCTCTTTCAAAAATAAACATCAAAAAAAATTTAAAAAAGAAAAAGAAAGTTCTGCTGAACAGCACTGCTATAGACAATGGAGAATCCTTGGCAACTGAAGCTGTGGTAGTGTCCCCTCCCTAGGAGAGAAAATAAAACAAACTTCAATGCAACCTGGCTATATGCATACGTGATAACATCCCTCACGACCTTGTAACATGAGACCACTTAATCAGACTGCATGCTTGTGTGTTTCCATATATGGGAGACAAAGAAATAGAAAATATATAAAAAACTACACCATGTGGTGATTGGGGCTCAGTTCTTCCGGTACAGAATCCAACTGAGCCATGCCGGCATGAATAAAGTTGCTTCCTGGAAAGAAAAGCCTCATTGTTACGACTCTCCATGCAAGAATCCTGCACAAAGCAGGAGGCTAACCCTAAACGCTTATTATGTTAGTCCGCCCAGAGTATAGACAAGTGTGTCTGGAAAAGGTCTGTTCCTCAGCCCATACTATATTCTTTTGATTATAGTAATTTTATAATAGATTTAGTTCATTTTGTACATTATCTTAGATATTTTGACACATTTCACATATATTTTCACATATATATGTATATAAAGTTTGTATTAATTTTATTGGCATGAACATAGAAAGGATATGGAGGATAGACACTATCCTGATGCTGAGAGCTTTGCGTTATATCCAGATGTGAAATTGAAATGGTAGGAGTAGATTAATATTTTATTTTAGACTTATGACATGTTTTACCTACTGTAACAAAGAAAAATCTATGCATGTTATCTCTATAAGATGAAATTAATGATATACTGACTCCCTTATCACATTTGTTTTTTTAAAAAATTTCTAAGGGAAGATAATTAGGTACCCAGTAGAAAATAGGCAGTTCATATTTTAAAGGGATATAAATTCTCATTTTCAATATGAAGGGTCCAAAATAATATTATTATATCAAATATACTCCCTTGATGGAAAATGAAACGTAATCTTACTTATACTCTACTTTTTGTTTATGATCTGTATTAGGTGAGAAAAAAATCATAACTGGAACCACTTCAGGAGGCAATTGGAATACATTAATGATATGTCATGTGAGTCTCATTTCTGGAAAAGACCATGCTTTATTTAGCTGTCTCTGGCACATAGTAGAAAAAGTGAAGGATGTTTAAGAGGATATTCTTCTAATGAAGTCATTCTAATGGATAACAGCCATAACTACTGTTGGAAGTTCTTCTTTCCAAGATTATCCTCCAATGATTCAGTTCAAAAGAACAGATGTATTTTTAGGATAGTGTTTCTTATGCAGTAATCTCATTTTACACCTGAGTGTTATCTATACCTTAGTGTTTCCTATTTTCACACATATGTGGTTGGGTTTCATCTGATGCTACTTGAATGCACTTATAAAAATGGAGGAATTCTAGTACTCTTTTATACCTCATGGAGCTTTCTCTCTTCTCTTCTGCCGAATTATGGAGAAGAAGCCTACAAAAATCCCATTCCCTAGAAGTGAAGTTAGTAATGCTGAATTGATTTGATAGGGGTGATGAACATTCAAATCCCAATATATTGGAGTGAATCAACAGTGTGAAGTACTCATGACACTGCTCGTTCATTTCACAAGGGTATTTGATCAACTATGAAATGCAAATGTTACTAGCATCATGAAATCTTCCTCTGAAGCTATCTGGACAATCTATTACAGGATATTTCACGCTATATGGATACTCTTGAGTTTTTTAATACACATAATAATTTCCTGGGATTCAGTTCCTACTCACAACAAAAATAAACGGGTAAATAGCAGATGAGAGAGTATATGGAGACCATAGTCTGGTGAAGAAATCATTGGAAGCTTCTGGGCAAGATAATAACAAAAGCAGACTTTTATCTCTCTGCTCTCAAATTCTGATTGCAATGCCTAACATAATATTTTTAAAGGGGAAAGAGGAAAAAAACAATTCCACATTAGCACCAGAAAGTAAAAATGAATGCCGGCCATATGCAAGGAACTTGGAGGCATTTCTGTTAAAAGTTATACAGGTAGAGGGGCACGTGGGTGGCTCAGTCAGTTAAGTGTCCTACTCTTGATTTTGGCTCAGGTTGTGATGTCACAGTTCATGAGATCCAGCCCTGTGTTGGGCTCTGTGCTGACAGTGTGGAGCCTGCTTAGGATTCTCTCTCTCCCTCTCTCTCTGCCCCTCCCCCATTTTTGCTAACTCACTTTCTCTGTCTCTCACTAAATAAATAAATAAATAGACATTTTTAAACAAGTTATGCAGGTGGAATTATATTGAAGGACAGCATGGAGTATCAATGTCAAACATCCTCTGTTAAAGGAGCCATGTACCAAAATGCGATAGACAAAACGCTGACCAATTAATACAACCAGCTTCTGAAATGTGAAGGTATTAGGGTTAAGAGTGAAATCCATGCATTGAATCATCAGGAGCCCAACCTCTCCTATGTGGACCATAACATTTTGACCATACCACTGGTACTGCAAGACCTCATGAGCAGTGAGCTGGCAACATTGCAGCTTGCTCCCCACACCCAGGGAGAGTCACCAAACATTTATAATAGTGCTTGGAGTATAACTGCTTGGTCAATATTTTGAATGAATAAATGAAGTTTATATATGTATATAAACTTCATTTATATATATAAACTTTGCTGTATCTATATATACAGCAAAGTTTATATATATATATATATATATATATATATATATATATATATATATATACACAGCAAACCTGCAACCTGTTGTCAGCTTTCCTTTAGCACTGACCTGGGGAATAAAAAACAAAGATGAGAGATGGTGTTCATGCTCTAAGACGAAGACAAATTCACAGAACAAAACAGAGGGTGAAATGAAATGCCCAGAAACCCCCATGGAGAAACCAGAAACAGCAATGCAGATTCATTCACTTACTCGAATATTACTTCAGCTTGGCTCTGGAGACAGATTGTACCAAAAGACAGAGTCATTGCCTTCTTAAAAGTCATAGACAGGGAGCCTGGGTGGCTCAGTCGGTTAAGCATCCAACCTCAGATCAGCTCATGATCTCATGGCTCATGTGTTCGAGCCACATGTCAGGCTCTGTCCTGACAGCTCAGAGCCTGGAGCCGGCCTTGGATTCTGCATCCTCCTCTTTTTCTGCCCCTCCCCTGCTTGTGCTCTCTCTCTCTCTCTCTCTCTCTCTTTCTCTGTCTCTCAAAAATAAATAAACATTAAAAACAGTTTTTAAAAAGTCATACCCCTTTGGAGGGGACAGGAATTAAATAATCGCTGAGAAAACGTATAGGATTCTGTTAGAAGCTGTAACAGGAGGAGTTCATTCCAACTGGCAGACAGGGTCATGGAAAACCTGTGAGGGAATGACACTTAAAATAAGACCTGAGTGGGGTGCCTGGGTGGCTCAGTTGCTTAAGTGTCCGACTCTTGATTTTGGCTCATGGTTTGTGATATCCAGCCTCACATCGAGTTCTGGGTTGACAGCACAGAGCCTGCTTAGGATTCTCTTTCTCCTCTCTCTCTCTGCCCCTCCCCTGCTCACTCTCTCTCACTCTCTCTAGTTCTCTCTCTCTCTCTCTCAAAATAAATAAATAAACTAAAAAAAAAAAAGAGAGACTTGAGGGGTGAAGGTCATTAGGAGTCAGAAAAGGGAAGGAAGAACACTTTGTGGAGAAAAGGATATCTGCAAAGTCCTGAGGTAGGAAGGAACTTGGTGTTTTTAAGGCCCCAAAAGGACACCTGTGAGAGATGATAGCAAAGGATGATCCTGGAGATTAAATAATACTACAATTGGTGAGTCTAAAGGTTTGTCTTTTTCCTAAGTGAAATGAGGAGCTATTGAAGATTTTAAACAAGGGAATGGGAATGACATGATCCTGTCTACATGTTAAGATCACAGTAGCTACCGAGCAATTATTCTCTAAATGATCCATAGTGATAGATAGCAAGTGATTATTAAAATTTGTAAACACTTACCTGGAATCCTCAGAAGTTATTTGGGAAACAACTACGTTATCTGCACTCGCAAAGGATCAGAGCTTGAATCACTTTATTTCTAGGATAGAGGAAAGAATTTTTCGAGAAACCTTGAGATTTGTGAAGACATCAGAGTTACACTGTTATATTGTAAGTTTTTCTGTTTATCACTAGAGCCATACAGGAAAGATTCTAGTAGGAAATCATATCAGTTTAACAGAAACTATATCCATTTCTATTTGTCCATAAAACAAGATGAGAAAAGCATAGATAGCCCTCTGTAGATGACCAAATTGAGAAAAAATACTGTACTTAAGGAAAGATCCTACAATTTAGACTCCATTCCTTCTTTGAAAAATCAAAACTACCTTCTTTTGAAAATAAAATTATTACAGGAGCGCCTGAGTGGCTCAGTTGATTAAGCATCCAACTTCGGCTCAGGTCATGATCTCCCCATCAGGCTATGTGCTGACATCTCAGAGCCTGGAGCCTGTTGTGGATTCTGTGACTCCCTCTGTCTGTTCTTCCCCTGCTCACACTCTTTCTCTCTCTTTCAAAAATAAATAAACACTAAACATTTTTTTTAAATAAAATTACTACAATAAACAGAAAACCATTCTAATTTTTTTATTCATAAATACAATACAATCAAAGAAGAGATTTTACCTATGGAACTAAAGATAATATGTAATAATAATGTAGAAGATAAACATAAAATTTCTTTAAAATTCAAAAGAAATGATAGATAATAAACTTCAATGATGAGGGAAAACATTCAAAATTTATCCGAACAAAAATCTACTTACTTGCAAAATGAGATCCGCCTCAAAGATTTTTCTCTGTGACACTAAGTGAAAGAAGGAAAGGAGTGTCAACCACAGAGTTGTAAATAAAATGACTGTGACTTCAGAATGCTAAAACAGTCAAGTTATCCTTATGCGTGAAGGCAAAAATAGCGATATTTTCAAATATGCAGAAGTCAGAACATACACCAGAAAAACTTGCTAAGTAAAGTAACTAAAAACCTGGGGGGAGGGGGGATACTAAAAATGAGGCAAAAGTAAAAGCAGAGTTTCTATCTATTCATAACTACACCACATCCTATGAAAGGGAATTTCATTTGCTGAACACCTAAAAGGGAAAATCGCTCTGTAGAATTGGGAAATAATGCGGAATTCTTAGGGTTTTCCAGGAGTAAAGAAAAGGAAACAAGACAAAGGTGGAAGAGAGGTCAACCAGAGACATAGCATGAAACTGGAGGCTGGGTGGGGTAAAAGGTCATTGCTGAGACCTTGGTTGTAGGATAGACAAAGGACTAATCAAGACTGATGTCTACTGTTCCACTCAAAGTTGTTTGGGTTGCTATGATCTTAACTCGTCTTCAATGTTCCTTCCATTTTTTTTAAATGTGTATGAATGAGTGTATAAATTAAAGAGTCCATGTTCCATATCTGAGCAGGTGTGACTCAAATTAGAGATGGCACATGAAGAAACAACAGTCCGACGTAGCCATGAGAATATAACATAAAGTGTTTTTATGGAGAAAACCTATTCAAATTTTAGGAAAGGGACTTGAGTTCATTTCTTCTAGATCTTGAGAAATTTGGAAGCACCTGGCTATCATTTAGATTGCACATTAGTTATGGAAGTTACGTTAGAAGAAAAATACTGGTGGTGAGCTTTAATGATCTGAAGTCTAAGTAATTATTTCAAATATTTCAAAATGTATTTAAAGTTTTCTTTATTTGGCCTCTCAACTTTAATGATTTTTTTTTCCTCTACTCTGCTGAAGCCAGTCACGCTGAGGGAAGGGAAGAAACTGACAGTCATATTCTTGGTCTCATTACCAAAAAATGCATCACTTCCAATCCCAATTATCTTCTTTGGTCTCCTGGTGCTCTTTTAGTCCAGTAGCTATTCCTTCTAAATTTACTTTGGTCAGTCTGTCTCTGCTCAGTCTCTACTCAGGGCACAGACATAGATCTTTTTTCATTCCAAGGCTTTAAATGCAATATATGGGTTATGAACTCCAAAATTTATATCCCTAGTTGTTTTAGTCACCATTTGGAGTCACCATTTGGACAAACACTCCAAACTTAGTGGCATAAAACCACAGCTACGTTATCATGCTCGTACATTCTGTGTGTCAGGAGCTTGGAAGGGGCACAGAGAGAATGGCTTTTTCCTGCTGGGATGATTTGCAAGCTGTGGATGACTCTCAGCTTAAGTACTAGAATCATTTGAAGATTTGACCACTCACATGTTTGGACTAGAAGACCAGAGCAATGACTCTAGAACTCATAAACTCAGGAAAACTCATAAACTCAGGCAAACAACAATCATAAATGCTGTGTGAGATGATTCTTTCAGAACTCAAAAAGCAGTGTTAGAGGCCAGATAAGGATGGGCCTTCTTTATCCTGATACTCAAGGAAAAGTCAGATGACTGTAAAAGAGAACAGTCAACAGTTAAAGATAACTGTAGACCAGGAGCTCAACAGAACCCAGAACCAAAGTGACCATTGTGATACAAAATCAACAAACAAATAAAAATTCCTAAGAACCTCAATATTATAAGGGAATAGCCTATGTGTGCCTTAGCCTAGCAATCCAAATAATTTAATCTGGTCATGAGAAAAGATTGTGAAAGACAAGAAAATAGGGCAAGATCTCACAAGCTCTGCCAGCCATACTACCTGCTTTTAATCAAGTCTACATTTGGTCAATGTAAAAACCCTTTCCTCTTGGGGCACTGGGTGGCTCAGTCAGTTAAGCATCCAACTTTGGCTCAGGTCATGATCTCATGGTTCATGGGTTCGAGCCCCGTGTCAGGCTCTGTGCTGGTTAACTTAGAGCCTGGAGCCTGCTTCCAATTTTGTGTCTCCTTCTCTCTCTGCCCCTCCCCAGCTAGCTCTCTGTCTCTGCCTCTCAAAAATAAATTTAAAAATATTTTAAAAAAACACCACTTTCCTCTTAAATTTTACAAAGTTCCTTTGTAAAAGTCAGTTTCTACTTGAATTGATACAAAGTAAAAAATGGTCCCATCTAACAATGTTAGAGTAGATAATCAGAGACCTCTGAGAGGTTAAGCCCAATGGGAACTGTGAGGAAAATGGCCTAAGACAGAGAAGAATGGTGTAAGTGGACCAGACAGGTAAGAGATATTGAAGTGGAAGAAAATTGGAGATGCAAATTCTGGTGATCACTTCATGCCTGGAGGTTTGCCTTATATTTTTCTCCTGTATTTTGTTTTTAACAGGAATAGAAAATAGCTCATCAGCTTCCATAGAGCTCTTTAGGATTTTAAGGGAATTTTTGAATAGACTTCTCAGCTGGCTCTTTTGGAATTACTGGATGACTAAACTGCAATGAGGTATCTCATCTTCCAGAAGATGTACAAGTATTTTTCAAGAGAGATCAAGTTGTTAAGTGTTTTAATATAACTATCAAGAATTTCAAAAACCCAGAACCTATTGTATTGGATTACTCTTTGGAAAAAACTGCTTCCCTTTTTAGATCTATATAGATAGATGTAGATATAGATGATACAGATATAGATATAGATATAAATATAAATATAGATATAGATATAGATGATAGAGATATAGATATTTCTAACTGCTGATATAGTGTTGTAGTAAATAGGAACTATGGACGAGACCAGGAAATGATGTTATTACTTGTCATTCTTAAGTGTCACCTCTTTCTGGGAGCCCTGGTGTACAAAGCACTAAATCAGGATGAATAAAATTTCAAGATGAAAAACAATTTCCCCTGCTCTGAATTCTAAAAATAGTTGGTGAGTCCAGGCTCAGTATTCAGGTATCTCCCATCTAGATTAAAGACCTAGAATATGGAATTGTATGAGCTCTATTTAACAACAGTAACTGTCATTCTTACCAGGCAGTTCTTCATTTGAAAGCCTTGGCCATGGTATGTCCCTCTTCCACCACGTGGACAAATACTGTAGTGTTGGTCACATTTTGCTAAAATTTAGCCATACTCAATTCCTCTTCTTAAAACTTCTATTTAAAAACATTGGCCATATTCATGGAAATACACACAAATTTCTGTTCAGAGGAGAGACTTTTTTCCCTCTTTATCAGTGTAGCGGTTCCTATTATCCTCTCTTTCGGTCACCCTCCTGTGTTGGATACTTACACTTCTATAAATCTCAGAGAAGGAGCCAGTAGTCTTTTTCTACCTGAAACACTTGTAACAAAGTTCTGTCAATATTTCTGTCTGTACCGGGGTCAATATTTATACACATTGACTCAGATGTACAAAAAGTAATTTTTTATTTATATAGCTGACTAGCTCTATAATTGACTGTTTTCCTTTACTCTGAAGCCTCCATTGTGTTGTTTAAAACACTGTTTTGGATTTATATTCAGGCATTTTAGAGGTTTTACTATTAGTCATAGCTGTTGCTCTCCCTCCATAGAAGCCTTCTCACCACCACTGCCTATTTCTGTTGTCTTTCCTTGGATGTAATTTGAATACCATGGGATCTTATTTAAGTTCATGGGATTGGATAGAGAGGCATTTTATCTTTATATCATACCTTGGATTTTCACTGGACTCCAATGAAGATTTTTCTCATCCTGCTGAGTCACTGGGCATCTCGGATTGGTGCCCTTAAGTTTTTAGTATTAAAGGATTAAGGTGATAAACAATTAGAAAGGCAAAAAGAAAGGTAAAGCCACCCTTAATTTGCACAAAATGGTACAATTATTTAACTGATTATTACTTTGTTCAAAAAAGTTTACAACTATAGGCTACCTAAACAACCCATAGGCTACCTAAAACCGACTAAAGTTTGCAAATTCGTGTTTCTTCAGCAGTCAACAAAATTTTCTCTTTTGCCATCAGCCTATAAGAAAAATAATTAAATAGTCTTTTATTGCGTTAAAGTCAGTACATTCTAAAAATAAGACAGAGCATTACTCATTTCTCTAAAATGCTACATATGCCAGTACCGACAAGCTTCACTCATGACCTCCACGTTATTTATGGAACCTGCTATTTGTCATGGTTTTATATTCATAGGAAGAGTATTGTGGATCCCCAGCCTTCAGGACTCATATCAACATTCCTTAGCTAAATATATAGGATTATTTTATGCTATAGAAATTAATTACATAAATCAGATACTAACCCGTCCCACTCTCCCCTCCCTTTCTCGCTCACACACAAACCACTGGTCTCACTGACAACACCTGCCCTTAGGTAATAGACATTCCAATAATCTCAGCAATTCAAAGATTTTCCATTACTCTTTCAGAAGGGAAAATGTACCAGGCAATTTTCACTTTGCACATCTCCATGATATAATGGAACAAGTGAGACAGAGTACACTGGAAAAGGGAAGACTTGCAATAGTTGAAGTATTAAAATCCCCCAGTAGAGTCACATTTTATTCCATTTACACATAGTTTTATAGAGCACTATTTAATGCATGAGGAGTAGCCATCTATATTGAAATCACAGGGACCATTACAAACTGATGAATGCTTTGTACAACTTATAAATTAGATGAAAAGAGATTAAGATATGGGAACAAAAGTTAGATAAAGGAGGCACAACTTGCAAAGGCTAATGCTGGAGCCAGTGATCTGCAAAGGTCAGGTAAAAGGTTTTTGAGTGTCCCTGAGCAAAAGTTTACCTTTTCTATAAAAGCCACCCAGTTGGCATCCTTTCTCTGGTAAACTGAAAAACACTAGGATAAAACAATCCAAAATAGAAGGGCATCTTTAATCCAGCCAGAGGATTCATTCTATCCTTGAAAAAAAAAGTTCATGCCACAGTTCTTGGCTGTCCATCAGGTCTAAGTTAGGCAGTAAGAGAAACCATGACTTACAGGGAAGCAGAATTCACAGAATAACCCTGAGCGATGAACACAAAGGTAGATACAAGACATTTACGTTAGAAATGGTTGAAATATAGCAAGTATTTAATTTTAAAAAATTAGACTATGATTTTCCCCTTTTGTCTGGTTCTTTAGTTTAGGCTTTCTCTAAAATTGGCCTTCAAATTCTTATTCAAATGAAAGAAGCAAACCCCAGTGCTAGAAATAGTAATGGCTCACCACATATTGAGCTATCGATTTGCTCTAAATACTTTTAAGGTATTAACTCACTTAATAGTTAAAAAAGGAGGGGCACCTGGGTGACTCGTCAGTTTAGTGTCCCACTTCAGCTCAGGTCATGATCTCATGGCTCCTGAGTTTGAGCTCCACGACAGGCTCTGTGCTGACAGCTCAGTCTGGAGCCTGCTTCAGGTTCTGTGTCTCCCTCTCTCTGCTCCTTCCCCACTCACTTACTTTCTCTCTCTCTCTCAAAAATAAATACACATTTAAAAAAATAGTTAAAAACGAAATGATACATGTATCTTATTGTCCTTTTTTACAGCGGATGAACTGAGGCTCTGAGCAGTTTAGTTACTTGCCTAAACTCACACAGTTTGGAAGCAGGAGTGACAAAATTTGAATCCAGAAGTCTAGCTGCAGATCTCACACTCTCAACCATTCTGCTGTAGGGCATACAATGTTCAGTGTAACATGGGATTAAGGGCAAGAATGGCTTAACTAAAGAGTGGCCATATGAGGTATCCTTTGCCCATAAGGAAGCCTTACCAATGCAAGGACCATCACCCACATTTACATTTGGTTTCTAGCAAAAGGTTTTTCCTTTATATGTGAATCTTTAGATAACCCTTAGCTCCAAAAATTATTGATCTTTTTCAATGTGATCCTTTTCAATACTGATCCTTTTCAATTGTTGTCTCATTAACCAACTAAATTCAGCACCCTCACCATGCATTATTACTTGAATACTGTGTGAGACCTTAAGAGCTTAGTATTCTAGGAGTCAGGTCTTTATGAAAGCATCAACACCTTGAAATCAAATGTCTTTAGGGTATTTGGCTTATACCAGAGGTAACAGATTTGCTGCAGTGGGATCTGTGGATAGATTGGCTAGGAATAAAGTTGGATGGGCCCAAGTTTAGAAGGCCAAACAATTCAAAAACAAAATATCAAGAAAGCCATTATTCCCTTTCCCACCAAAAATAAACTTAAAAGTGTTAAAGCCACTGGGAGTGTCTTCCCATTTGACTCATTGTTGAACATCATAAATCCACTGAATTTAGACTCCCACTACCAACTGAGATTATACTCTCTATCAAGTGCTTTAACTTAATTCTTCTAACAGAATGACAACACACACACACACACACACGCGCGCGTGCGCGTGCACACACATGCACTTCTATTAATTCCTGATATATCCTACTTCTAAGCCTATTATTTCAAACTTTAAATTGGAAAATGTCTGTCCTGAACCCTTAAGCTGTTCTTAAGTGTGAATGGTTCTTCACAAACCTGAGATCCATTGACAAAGACAGTAATTCCAGCCTAAAATGGAAAATTCCAGTTTATTTCAGAAGCTGTTTTTCTGTCTACCCATCTCTAAACTTTTCCTGAAAGATGAAAGTATTTCTTACCAGATAGGTATCTTTCCATCATTAGTATTCAATTCTGAGATTACTGACTTCTTTCCTTTTTCTAGTAAATCTCCATATTTCAACCGTTTGGTTGTTTATATCAACCTGTGCATGACCCTCTCCTCCAAAGCTTCTATACTGATTTTGTAATGGGGTCCAGATATTGTCCCCAGCTGACTCACCCTGGCAGCTCTGATTGTATTTTCTTATGTATTTTAGAGTTCTAGAAACAAAAAGGTTTTACTTCTAATGTTTACCTTTGGCCATTACGTAAGAAGCCAGAAAAATAGAAGGAAGTGGCACACTTTGGGGATTTCATCTGTTTCATTTTCAAATGGATCCTTTTAATTGCAGACATTTTAATTTTAATTTGTAGTCGGTAACTTCTAGGTGTCTGTGCAGAGGTCAGCTTCAAAAATACACATTTACTATTTTGCTCTTTTTAAAAAAAACTTTTGTAATACTTTTTTTTTTTTTAGAGAGAGAGAGAGAGACAGAGTGCAAGCAGGAGAGGGGCAGAGAGAGAGGGAGACACAGAATCCAAAGCAGGCTCCAGGCTCTGAGCTGTCAGCACAGAGCCCCACATGGGGCTCAAACTCACGAACCTCAAGATTATAACCTGAGCCGAAGTCAGACACTCAACCAACAGAGCCACCAAGCTGCCCCACTATTTTGCTTTTTAAAAATAACCTTTCAGGGGCGCCTGGGTGGCGCAGTCGGTTAAGCGTCCGACTTCAGCCAGGTCACGATCTCGCGGCCCGTGAGTTCAAGCCCCGCGTCGGGCTCTGGGCTGATGGCTCAGAGCCTGGAGCCTGTTTCCGATTCTGTGTCTCCCTCTCTCTCTGCCCCTCCTTCGTTCATGCTCTGTCTCTCTCTGTCCCAAAAATAAATAAACGTTGAAAAAAATATATAAAAATAACCTTTCAGAGTCGAAAGTATAGACTTGAAAAGATATCTGTACACCCATGCTCATAGCAGCATTATTTACAAGAGCTACAAAGAGGGAGAAACTCATGTGCCCATTGACAGATAAATGGATAGACAAACTATCATTCAGAACATGAAAGAAACTTGTTATCAACCTTGTGTTGATAAGCTGATCACAAAAGGACAAATATTGTAGGATTCCACTTATATGAGGTACCTAGAGGAGTCAAAGTCATAGAGACAGAAAGTACAATGGCAGTTGCTAGGGGGTGGGGAGGAGGAAATGGGGAGTTGCTATGTAATGCGTATAGACTTTCAGTTTTGCCAACTGAAAAAAAATCCAGAGACGATGGCAGTGATGGGTGCATAACAATGTGAATGCATTTAATGGCACAAAACTGTATGCTTTAAAATGGTTAAAATGCTAATTATGATGTATATTTACCACAATAAAAGAAACTTTAAGTTATGTTTAAAAAAATCTCTTTCTATGCCTGCCACCTCCAGTATGTGAACTTCTGACTTGTATTTGCTTTGTGATAGATACCAACCCAAAGTTTCTCACAGACACCACAATTTTTACACTAGCTCTTTTCTCACTCCTCTCACTCCTTCCCCATTGCCCTCCCCCGCCCCCCACTTTTAATTGTTGCTTAAAATACTACAAAGGATTTACATTGGAAACATAATGTTGGAACATCAGTACTGAGGCATTAACGTTTTCTGACTTTCAACGTTGAACAATCTACTCATGATTGTCAAGCACTGCAACATTCCAGGCTTACTCAGTTCTCAGGCTGTTTCTGACATTTTCTCAGAACTTTTCAAGTAATTACTTTTTGGGTATCAGGGGACTTAGAACAACCAAAGAGCATGTTGCTCATCTCAGTCACTGTCTGGGTGCACTGACACTCATTCTAAAGGCACTGACACTATTTCATGAGCCTGGCCTCATGATTGAGATCACATAATTGCAATAATTAGGAAACTCACCTCAGGATATTATCAAAATGACCCACCCAAACCTAAGTCCATATGGTTTGAAATAGCTAATGAGTCAGTTAATGTGCTATGTCCAGGAGTAATGGGTACTCAATATGGATAGCATGAAGGTATAATTTACCAACTTTCTGACTGATTAAGATTTTCAAGTGGACATTTTGCAACTTAAAGAGGGTTCAAAGTATTAACAGCTTTATGGTAGATACAAAAGGAAGAAACAATGATTGTTTAAAAGTCAGGGGCATTAGATTTTGAGCAATTTCTTCCAATCAGATACCTCAGGATAAAAAACGTGATGCTCTAGAGAGTCAAATGAGATATGGGTTTCAGTGGCTATTTGTTATATTGTGGCCGGACTTAGGTGTGGGAGATGCTACTGGCTGAGTCTTGGGCATAAGGAAAAGTAAAGAAAATGTTAAAAACTATAACTCATTGATTTTTGGGTGGGGTGAAGAAAAGAGAGGAAATTCAATTACAAAAAAAAAAAGAGGCTTGAATCAGTATTAGCAGATGTCTACATGGAAGAGATTCACTGGTAACTGATGGATATATTTTTCGCTTCATAAGTTAGTACAAACTGAAACAAAATTGTCATAATATCTCTAACTTGTTGACTGTGGTATCTTACAGAAAATTAATATCCCAAGCATATTTACAAGCTAGCATTAAGAAAAATTCTACAGTAACATATTAGCTATTCATCTGAAACCCATGTGACAAACATCTATATTAATTTTTTTTTATTTTGACTATGAAAGAATTTAAGTCTAGGGGATTTTTTTAAAGAAAAGTTTCTTAATTTGGAGCCCATACACTCTCTGTGAATTTCTGGATAGACTTTAGGAATGGTTTGTGAACCTGGAAAAAAGGGGAAGATATCACATCTTTATTTTCACCACTTTTAACTGGAATTAGCATTTTCTGCAGTTACATAACAAACCATGTAATATTTGCATTACCTATGATTTTTCCACCCCCCCAAAATGGAGGAGTTCTCATATCATAATACAGCTGTTTTAGATACCTCAAAGTATCATTTATGTTCATCACTATTAGAAAAGTCTGGCCCTCTGACAGGTCTGGTTTTTAAAACTATTCTGATCACTAATTTTAACAGATTTTATTTTCTTTATGATCCTATGTATTTTGTTTTATTTATTAAAAAAAGAAAAAATTATGCAAAATGGGTCCAAAGGCTCTCTTTGACTGTCAAAGGAATCCATGCATCGCACTAAGTTTGAGAACCTCTGCTATACAGTGCCTTAGGTAAAATCTTGGAAGCCATTCTGATACTGAGAGTTAAGAGCCATTGGTCTAGTATAAACCACTTAGATCTGATACTTGCAGTATCAGAATGGCTTCCAAGATTTTAACTTATTTATTACTTTTAAAAACTTAAAAGATAATTCATGTACATTGAAAAAATGTTCAGTTATACAAAAAATTATACAATAAAAAGTGGTCTTTCTCTTACCCTCAACTCTACTCCCCAGAAGCAACCACTATTTCTTATGCACCTTTCCAGAGACATCTTTCACATTAAGCATACAATATATACAATCTACTTACAATGTTTTGTACATACATATATATATATATATTTACATAGAACACTTATATACATATAATACATATATACAATACATACATATATTTACATATACATATGTGTGTGTATATATATATATATATATATATGTATATGTTTACCTATACTTACATTTACTTTTCTGCTTTTTACATAAATAGTAGCATCCTTTACACATAATATGTACCTCAGTTTTGTCATTCAACTGTATATTTTGGCAATTGTTCCATATCAGTACAAATTAAAAAGCACCTTTCTAATTTTTAATGGTTAGATAGCATTTAATGATATGGAAATATCAGACTTTATTTGGTCAGATCTCTGTGATTGCCACTTAACTGGCATACAGTCTTTTACTATTTCAAACAATCTCCCTAAGTAGTGTTTTAATATTTTCTCCAAATAGATCTTCAACATATTTCAATATGTTGCCTCTTGGTTGTGTCACCTTATTTATGCTTTTTGAAAAAATTTGAATTTTTTAAATCCATCTCTAATGGTCTGTGTTTCCTTGTTTTGTGTGTATATTTTCCTTCTTTTCCTTTTAGAAGTTTGAATTGTTTGAAAAGTTGCAAGTGCATGGTTTTTCTAGTTCTTTTAGTTGTTCTGTAACTGTAATTTTGTATAATGTAGTCGATTCCCCATTTCTTGAAATAATATCTGTTTATTCTTTTTTTTTTTAACTTTTATGTATTTAAGTAATCTCAATATCCCACGTAGGGCTCGAACTCATGATCCCAAGACCAAGAGTCTCCCACTCCTCCGATTGAGCCAGCCAAGCACCCCTCTATTTAAGCAATCAGGGAATTAGTATACTTCTGAGGAATAGTTAGATGCCCTGGTCCTCCTCAGAAATTCGGCTTCATGAACAAATTCACACAGGTTATGCTGCTCTGCTGTCAAGATTGAGAAGCCTCTGTTTAAAGGTTGAGTCTACACTAGAACCACAGGGCAGGAAGCCTGAATGATTCCCAAATAACTGGAATATACTTCTTTTTCTGTGGTATTTGAAAATCAATACAGACTAAATTATACACTCAATGCCATTTAGGTCAAAGCTTTCTATTTCCACACACACCCCAATTTCCTGGATAATTGTCTCATTTCTCTATGTCACATTAGCTATGAAAACCTAGTACGAATAGGAGTCATGGCTAAGTTTTAACTAATGTCAACATTACATAATGTTGACATTTGCAAGATTGCTGTGAAATTCCTAAAAAACAAACTCAGAGATATTTAGTAATTACTCTTAAAGCGTGTATTACCTCCACACTTAAAGTACTAAGCCTTACTGATATTCTTAGCATTGCCAGTTTTGTGAAGCAGCATTAACATTTTCTCTTCATTGTTCTAACGTTTCACATAGTCATGGTATTCAGTAATTAATTTAACACATTTTATTTTATTTTATTTTATTTTATTTGGGGGTAGGCAGAGGAAGAGGGAGAGAGAGGCTCCATGCTCAGCATGGAGCCTGACTCAGGGCTCAATCCCATGACCCTGGGATCATGACCTGAGCCAAAATCAAATTAGATGCTCAACTGACTGAGCCACCCAGGTGCCCTTCCACACAGATTTTTGAGGGCTGATATTGTGCTTGGCGTTATAGATACCAATTTCATAAAGATGGTTTTTGCCTGCCGATCATTTAGTTTATTTATCTGGTAGGAAAGGTATTTAAAGATGCATTTCCAATACTGTGTGAAAGCACTGTAATAGCAATGGTATGGACCGAATATAATGATTTTAAAATTCCTTTTTTAAAACTGCATTTTGTAATACTCAAGTGACATTATCTTCTACATATTTGCTGTCTCTATCTGTTATGATGCAGCACATACTATGGACATTTTCATATAATTATCAAGGGGAAGTTTAAAAAATTCATGTGATCTAGCTTATTTATTTGTTTAACAGAAATTCAACAACAAATCCAAGAGAATGACTTTACTATAATTAACAAAGATTAAGGTAACTGGCTTCTCTTTCAAGGAGATGTATTGCATATTTAATCACATACTTCAAATCTGGATTCATTATATACTAATAGCAGTGCTTTGAGAAAGCAAGGATCTCCCATAAAAAAAGGAAAAATATGAACTTTGCATTTCAGGATACTAATATGAACACATATATGTAACAAACTCTTTCCCTAAGTTTCAAAGAATTGATTAAAGCAATGTAAATAGTGGGAGAAATGAAAAAAGAATATTAAGTATTGTATAACAAGAAAAAAAGGCCATTAAGAGGCCCCAATGTAGAGGATTGTCTACAAAATCCAGTGCACATGGGATCAGATTGAGAGCCATAATCATTAGTCCATGATTAGGCACTTATGACAAAAAAAAAGAGCCCATGTCTGTAATAAGAAAAGAGAATTGCCTAATACCTCCTCTTTATAATCCAGGTTCAGAATAGAAGCTGGGAATTGGGACCTGGGAGTCAGGGGAGGGCAAATAACAGGGCATCAACTGGCGGAGCGGGCAATGTAAGAAGTGAGATTCGTCATGCCCAGGTGGAGAAGGCAGGGATGGGTGCCCAGCTAAACTGGTTTGTTTACCAACTGTGGAAAAGAAAACCTGTTATCAGGCAGAGAATTAAATAAAAAAAATTTTTAACGCTGATTTATTTTTGAGAGGCGGAGAGACAGAGCGTGAGTGGGGGAGGGGCAGAGAGAGAGGGAGACACAGAATCTGAAGCAGGCTCCAGACTCTGAGCTGTTAGCACAGATGCAGGGCTTGAACCCATGAACTGTGAGATCATGACCTTAGCCGAAGTAGGATGCTTAGCCAACTGAGCCACCCAGGTGCCCCAAGCAGAGAATTTTCTATCATGTGACTGCTTCCTCAGAAGCTCTGGCACTTCCCACAACAGTCACTCGGGACTCCCAGATCTAGCAAAATAAAGCTACAAGAAATGAAAATATTTCCTTGTCCCCCTTGACTGGATTTAAAAGGTAGTAATGAAACCTATATACCAGCTGATTTCATATTAACTCCTCCAACTGAACATAGTATCTTACTCTGTAATTTAAACAAACAAAAATCACTAGGCAAATGGAAATATTTTGCAGTTGTGGGGAGAAAAACTACCATGAGGAGGTACAGCTAATATCCTCTGAGGGGAAAGAAAACAGTCATTCCAAGAAACAGGAGCAAAATTTTCAAAGCTCTCTAGTTCATATTCTCCATTAGTGTCGAGAAAATATGGCATCTATACAAATGCAGCAATTTAGAACTTTTTAAAAGATTGCATTTTAGATACAAATCTTTATTTCAAAATTAAAACACAATGGAGAATTTGTAAATTATAAACTCTATAAAATATGATTAAAATACTATCAACAATAACTGATGTTTGTTGAACACCTATTATGTTCTAGAGCTTTTATCATTCACGTGCAATAACATATTTTATCCTTACAAAGCTACAAGGCAAATACCACTATGCTTTCAATTTTGCAGATGAGGAGACTGAGAGGCACAGAAAGTTTAAGCAACTTGCCCAAAGATCAAAGACTTTTAAGTGGTAGAGTTAGACAATGTAACTCAAGATCTCACAAAATTAATACTAGAAAAAGCAAAGGAAGTAGACAAAGGACCCATAATCAAAGAAAAGCTTACAATAGGATTTGAGCAAGGTATTTAAATGTAGCAGTAAGGACATTGTGTTGGTTGAAATTATCCTTGACTGTGTAGTATTGATAATTAAAATATTGTTGTCTAATGCACATTGTATAGATTGGATGGTTTATCTCCTTTTAAAAAGATTGTTTTTAAGTTTACTTATCTATTTTGAGAGAAAGAAAGCAAGCAGAGGAGGGACAGAGAGAATCTCAAGCAGGCTCCACACTGTCAGCACAGAGCCTGATGCGGGGCTCAAACTCACACACTGTGAGATCATGACCTGAGCAGAAACCGAGAGTTGGGTACTTAACCGACTGAGCCACCCAGGTGCCACTGGATGGTTTATCTCTTTAAGTAAGGGATACTACATAGAACAAATTACAACATAGTATGTTCCCAAGTTTGTGCACCAACTTATGGTATATGTAGCAATTTAAAAACTGATAAAATGAACTAATTAGAAAGGAATTATCTGTGCTAAGAATAGCTGATATTAAATCACTGCTGGAAAATAGAAAAACTGTCATGATTGTCTAGGTGATATTGTCTGAAAGTATTGTAAAAGATTAACCTATAGCATGTATAAAAATAGAATAGAATGAAAAAACATTACAGTCTAATATAAAAATATGAAAAATTTAATCAGTTTGTACCACACCTGTCTCTTTTTACAAAACTCTTCACAACTTTTACTTATTTTAAAAATGTAAGAAGAGAATTATATATTCAACATTTTTAGGTAATTGGGTAATTAAAAAATTAAATTATTGGGTTTACCATTGAAATACCTTTTTATTATACATTATTTTCATATTTCACCATTAAAATATTTTGGCATTTAAAGAACAGAAATGCCAGTAGTTTTTGTTTTTGTTTTTGTTTTTTTCTTTGCTTCGTGATTTTTTTGGTTTAACTTTATTCATCTAAAGCTGGAATTGAAAGGATTTATTTAAAAAAATAGAAAATAGGGGTGTCAGACTAGCTCAGTCAGTTAAGTGTCCAACTCTTGATTCTGGTTCAGGTCATGATCTCACAGTTTCGTGAGTTCAAGCCCCATGTCAGGCTCTGTGCTGACCCTGCAGAGCTTGCTTGGGATTCGCTCTCTCTTTCTCTCTGCCCCTCCTCTGCTTGCTCTCTGAATAAATAAACTTAAAAAAAAATAAAAAAAATAAAATAAAAATAAATAAAAAATAGGATACATCTAACACTAAAATTTTTCACTTTTTTGAAAGGTTATTCTTCTCTATAAACTGATTTCCTCTTAGTTATAATTTATAAGACATTACATAGTTTGAATTTTCAGATACCAGAATGTTTAACAAAGTTTTTACAACTTTAAAACACACTGGAAGATTAGTTGTTTTTGTTTTTTTAATTATAAATACCTGGCTACACAATGGTAGCGAAAATATTTAGTATTACATGTATATAATATGCAAGATGTCTTTGTCTATTAAATATGATTTACCCAGGCTTGAATAGTAAAAAAATATATTTGGTTTTTGTCTGTGGCTCCTGGCACAGAGCTCCCCCAAACCCTCAGAATCTCCTGAGTGACAGGAATGTCTTTTGTTATTCATATAATGAGCCCTTTTCTACTATGAGTTTATACCAATGGGGTGACTCAGGGTAGCTTCTTAGATAGTTTCAAGGGAGAGACTAGCTATACGTGTTAGAGGGTTGGTTTTTCAATCCCTTCCCCCAACCTCTGGAGAGGGGAAGGTGGATGGAAATGAGTTCATCCACTGGGGCACCAGGCTGTCTCAGTTGGTTGAGCCTCCAACTGCTGCTCAGTTGTGATCTTATGGTTTGTGGGTTCGAGCCCTATATCAGGTTCTCTGCTGTCAGTGCAGAGCCCACTTTGGATCCTGTCTCCCTCTCTCTTTACTCCTCCCCTGCTCGTGCTGTCTCAAAAATAAATAAGCATTAAAGAAAAACCAAAAAAAAAAAAAAAAAGTTCATTCACTGACAATCTGATCTATGATTTAATTTAGCATGTCTAAAGAATAAACTGTTATAGCAAATACTCAGCACCCAGGAAGAGACAAGCCACACAAGTATTTGCTGTAACATTAGGTGCATTGGCCAGGAAAGTCGGTCGACCACCCGCACTGGCCCCTTGAACCACCGTTGTCAGAGACCAGTGGAGAGGCCACTCTTCACAGGCCCTCGCGACAGAAAAGAAGGCACGCCACTGCTGGTGATTTCCCTGGACCCCAACCCTCCCTGGACCAGGCAATAGTTGGTCCCCGCTGTGCTCAGAGGGACTCC
The DNA here is from genome assembly GCF_027475565.1 of Acinonyx jubatus. Classification (NCBI taxonomy): domain Eukaryota; kingdom Metazoa; phylum Chordata; class Mammalia; order Carnivora; family Felidae; genus Acinonyx; species Acinonyx jubatus. Next base: position 74,792,515 of record NC_069388.1, on the reverse strand, counting down.
AGGGGGAATCAGAAAATTCTACCAGGATGGGACATCCGATGGGCTAAGTGTCCCCAGGGACCCAGGAGAGAGTTCAGGCCCACCCTAGAGGCAGAGATGGAGCTTGATCACCTCTTGGGCGACACAGTCACCACATAAGACAGGGAAGTCCTGGGTAGAAGTCTGCAATCTGTCTGAATGTGTGTGTGAGTGCCCATGCTCCATTGTCTCTGCTGAGGAGCCTGAGTGGGCCCTACCCTGGGATTCCATGATGACCTCATAGGGCTCAAGGCATAATCAGGTCGGCAGAGGCCTGATCCAAGTCAGGGGTTTATACTGACCTGCCAATGCTAAGAGGCATTTAAATCCCTGAGAGGGGAACAGCCAGTTGGTTGAAGCAAACTCTTCCCTCGTGTTTGTCCTGTGATATCGTACATTGGGAGGGATCTGTCTAGGATATCAGGATGGGGGGAAATTCCTCAAAACCAGCTATTTTGGAATACATGATTAAGAATTTTAAAAAGAGATTTTCAGGTGACTCTGCGGTCAAATTGATCCCCGGGAAGTTATGCATCCTCTGTGAATTAGAATGGCCCATGTTTGGTGTAGACTGGCCCCCTAAGGGCACCCAAGGTGTCCCCATAGTCCAAGCTGTTTATAAAGTAGTTAGTGGAGACCCTAGCCACCCAGATCAATTCCCATACACTGATCCATGTCTGGAAGGAGCCTGAGTCAAGCCTCCTTGGGTGTGGCTCTGTGTTAATAATAAGGGACAATGCAGAGTGTTAGTGGCTCAGGCCAAGAAGAAGACTTCACAGCAGAAAAAATTGCCCCCCATCCTCCAAGAAAATTCAAAAGAAGTCCCTCCATTTCTGCCACCATATGCCCCCAGCAACCCATCAATTGAGAGAGGCCTTAACTGCCTGATAGTCCACCTCCATTGGTCTCACCTCTGCCAACAGCCAGCCTGCCCCAACCAGGGACACATGAACCAGTTGGAAGATGCCTTAGGTCCACAGCTAGAGGTCTGAGGTCCCTAATGGCAATGCAGATGCCACTATGGGAGACTAGGGATCCCCAGAGAATAGGCCTCGATGGGACTGTACAAGAGAGTGGATCAGTTTCCTACTACCAACCATTCTCCACTACTGACCTCCTCAACTGGAAACACCACACACCGCCCTACTCTGAGAAGTCACAGGCAATGATAGATCTCCTAGAATCCATAATTCAGACTCACCATCCTGCCTGGGTCGACTGTAAGCAACTTCTTCTTACCCTTTTCAACATGGAAGAGCACTGAAAAATTGTCACCGAAGACAGAAAATGGCTCCAGACACAGGCACCAGATGGGAATCTAGACATTGAGGCTCGAGTATGGGAAATTATGTCTGAAGAGGATCCCCACTGGGACCCCAACATAGAGGTGGGAAGGGCCAGATTACAAAGATGTTGACTCATTTTCCTCTAGGGGGTGAAAGCAGGGGCCAAAAAGCCCACCAACATGGCAAAGGTATCTGAGGTCCTACAAAAGTCAGAAGAGAGTCCAGCTGATTTCTATGAAAGATTGTGAAGCCTTCAGAATTTATACTCCATTTAAGCCCCCAAAAATCAGCACATGGTCCATGCTGCCTTTGTGGGACAGGCCCAAAGTGACATTAGACAAGCTCCAAAAATTGGAAGGATTCGCTGGAAAAAATGCCACCGAATTATTGGAAATCATCAACAAGGTTTTTGTAAACCAGGATCCAGTTGCCAGGAAGGAGGCAGACCAAAAAATGAAACAAAAGGCAGCTCTCCTGGCCATGGTCTTGGGGCGAACACCACCTCCAGAAAGGCCCCCCATGGAAACCACAAGGGATGCAAGAACAAAAAAAGAAGGGCACCACTAGGATGGGATCAATGTGCCTACTGCAAGGAATTTGGACACTGGAAAAATGAACACCCCAACCGCCAAAAAGGGAAAACCAAAAACTTCTACTCCACCCAGCTGCTACCAACCAGAACCACCTGAGGCTGACCTGATCGAACTGGCAGGAGCAGACTCTGCTTAGGGAAGTCTGTGCTCCATCCGGCTAGGCCCCCATGAGCCCATGGTCAAACTGAAGATGAGGGGCCAAACAAAAGATTGCATGGTCAGCATTGGGACCGAACACTCTGTCGTGATACACGAAGTGGCACCTCTGTCAGGTCAAGAAGTCACCATTGCAGGATCCACAGGGGTGCAAACCCAAAGGCCATTTTGGGGTCCCCGACAGTGCTGGCAGGGTGGGGCGTCGCCAAGTAGTTCATGAATTCCTGTATCTCCCCAACTGCCCAGTCTCTCTGTTAGGTAGAGACCTCCGAGCCAAGTTGAGCACAGAAATAGCCTTTGCCTCAGATGGACAGATGCAATTATGCCTAAACAAAAAGGCCCAACCCACGATTTTGTTCCTGACGATTCCACGGGAAGAGGAATAGAGATTATATACTTCCCCTCCTGGTGAGCCAACTGTTGTCCCCCCAAGATAGAAGCTGAATTCCCTTCAGTTTGGGTGGAAGGAAGGAAACCGCCCCCCCCACCCTGGCCTGGCAAAAAAACACCCCAATACTAATTGACCTAAAGTATGGATCCCAACCTGTCAAAATACACCAATATATGGTCCCACGGGAGGCACACCTAGGGATCCAGACACACTTGGACTGTCTACTCAAATGGGGACTTCTAAAATGATGCCAGTCCCCAAGGAATACTCCCCAGTCATCACACTGCATTCAGCATTCCCTAACCTATACACTCTACTAGGGCTCATACCTTTGGAAGCAGGATGGTTCACATTCCTAGTATTTAAAAGACACCTTCTTCTATCTCCAGCTAGTGCCTAATAGCCAACCCCTATTTGCTTTTGAATGGGACAAACCTTCCACAGAGGAACAATTCACTTGGACTAGACTCCCGCAAGGATTAAAACAATTCACCAACCTTATTTAGTGGGGCACGCTGGCATCTGATTTATCCAGGTTTCCGAGATGGGACCCAGGATGTATCCTCCTTCAATATATGGATGAGCTTCTGCTAGCCATTCCCATGTGGACCCAGTTTTGGGAGGGAACCAGGGCCCTACTCAGGCTACTAGCAGAGGCAGGATACCAGGTGTCAAAGAAAAAGGCACAGATTTGCCAACAGGAAGTTAAATATTTGGGCTTCAAACTTACCCGAGGCAAATGATGCTGGGAGCCAAAAGGAAACAGGCAGTCTGTGCCATTCTGGTTTCCACTACCCGCTGCCAGGTCCAAGAGTTCTGGGAGCAGCAGAATTCTCTCAAATATGGATCCCAGGGTTCTCAGAGTTGGCCAGACCTCAATACAAGGCACCCCTTTCCTGGGTGAAGAGAGAACACCCCTTTCCTGGGGTCCTAATCAAGAAACGGCATTTGAAATTATGAAAACAAAATTCATGGAGGCACCAGCCTTGGGACTCCTGGATGTATCACGAGATGTCAACCTGTTCATACTTGAGAAGAATGGGGTGACCCTGGGTGTTCTCACCCAGGAATTTGGAGCTTGGCAAAGACCAGTGGCATAGCTTTCAAAGCAGACTGATTCAGTTGCGGCAGGATGGTCACCCTGTCTGAGGGCCCTAGCACTATGACACTTTTTTTTTTTAATGTTTGTTTTTATTTTCGAGACAATGCAAGAGACAGAGTGCAAGCGGCCGAGAGGTAGACAGAGGGAGACACAGAATCTGAAGTGGGCTCCAGGCTCTGAGCTGTCAGCACAAAACCCGACATGGGGCTCAAACTCACGAACCCTGAGATCATGACCTGAGCCGAAGTCAGACGCTTAACCGATTGAGCCACTCAGGTGCCCCAGCAACTACCACACTTTTAATCAAGGAATCAGACAAACTCACATTGGGGCAAAATCTAAATATTAAGGTTCCCCATTCTGTTATTACCTTGATGGATGCCAGAGGGCAACACTGGCTAATGCATGCTCAGATGATACAATATCAGGGACTGCTATGTGAGAACCCATGAATAGATTGGAAGCTGTAAAAACTCTAAACCCCGCCACCTTCTTGCCTGCAGTGGTGGGGCCCCCAGAGCATGACTGTCTAGAGGTACTTGATGAAGTCTTTTCTAGCCGACCCAACCTATCAGACAAAATCCTGACCTCGTCCTGTACACCCAAGGCAGCAGCTTCTTGAACAAAGGCAAAAGATACGCTGGTTATGCAGCAGTCTCTGATTTTGAGGTCATAGAAGCAAAATCCCTTCCACAAGGATGGCCAGCCCAAAGAGCAGAACTGTGGGCCCTAATAAGAACACTAGAACTCAGTAAAGACAAACGGGCCAACATATACACTGATTCTGGCTATGCCTTTGCCACTCTACATGTACATGGGACTCTCTCTATACAAGGAGAGAGGACTTTTGACCACAGGAGGAAAAGAAATAAAAAATCGGGAAGAAATCCTAAAACTATTAACAGCAGTCTGGGAACTGAGGGAGGTAGCAGTCATCCACTGCAAGGGACACCAAAGAGGAAAGGACTCAGTGTCAGAAGGTAACCGATGAGCTACCGTTGCAGCTAAACAAGCAGTGGGAAAACAAACAACACCCTCAAAAATCACGCTGGTCCTGGAACTGCCAACTTCCCCAAAGTACACAATCCAAGAAACAAAATGGGCACAACAGGAAAAAGGAGGCCAGACAAAAGAAGAATGGTGAGTACTTACAGACCAAAAAGTCTACACATCTGAGCAGCTAGCCCACCAGGTGGTCCTCCAACAGCAGGAGTTCACCCACCTAGGAAAAACTGCCCTTGATATCTTATTAAGCCATTACTATGTAATTGCTCGACTACCCTCCCTCTGTGCCTCCATCTCTCAACGCTGCCTCCTCTGTGCTCAAAATAATGCCAAACAAGGCCCCATTGGGCCCATGGAAATCCAACGCTGTGGTTAGCCACCCTTTGATGATTTAGAGGTCGATTTTACCAAAATAAGACCCAGTAAAAGATACAAATATCTTCTGGTATTCATCTGCATGTTTTCAGGCTGGATTGAAGCCTATCCCACATGCACCGAAAAGGCAGGAGAAGTAACCAAGGATTTGCTAAGGGATACCATTCCCAGACATGAAATGCTGTTAATCATAGGCTCAGACAACTGCCCACCTTTTGTGGCTGAGGTGGTGCAATAAGTAGCCAAAGCCCTAGGTATCCAATGGAACTTACATGCAGTCTACTGGCCCCAGAGTTCAGGGAAAGTGGTGTTTGAACAGGACCCTTAAATCAGCCATGGCAAACTATGTTAGGAAACTAACTTGTCCTGGCCAGATATACTACCCCTAGCTCTTCTCCAAATATGCTGTACACCCCAGGCAAAAATAGGATTCTCCCCATTCGAGATCCTGTACAGAAGGCCCCCTCCACTAGTCAAATTCAAGGGGGACCTGACAGAGCTAGGTAATTTAGAAATACAAAAACAACTACAAGGTCTAGGGAAAACTGTATTTGAGATACTTAGATGGGTGACAGGATACCTGTTTCCCTAGGAGTAACTGTGCACCCCCACAAACCTGGGGACCAGGTTTGGATAAAAGATTGGAAAAAGGAACCGCTTACACCTACCTGGAAGGGTCCTTATTTAGTTGTGCTAGCCACGCCCACAGCTCTCAAGGTTGCAGGACTAACCACCTGGGTCCACCATTCTCGAGTAAAGGCAACCCACCTGTCACCTGACAACCATTTAAAATGGAAAGTAACCGCTAATGGAATAATCCTCTCCAGACCACCCTTAAGAAGGTAGCAGACAATAAGCAGCCTGAAGCCAACACTTGAGAACTCTCTGTAACCAGAAGCTTGAGGAAAGTCACCAAGGAACTTAAATGAATTATAAAAAATTGTTCTCTCTCAGATTTTATTGTCATCCCCTACTTATTTCTCTTTCCATACTTGTTGCTATACTCTTTGCAGTAGCGCTGACCCAAGTTACTCCCACAGACTGGCACCTCACTCACAAACTCTTGTTAGCCTTCTTCTACTTACTGGTGTCAGGATGTCTTATTCTCTTTAGATATATATGATCTCAGTTATGATTGATGTCCTTCTCTGCATGTTGTTCTCTGCCTTTATAACCGTCTCCTACCTTAGGATGGGATTGCCCTATCTCCTTTCCTGCTACACATATTCCTGTTCCTAACCTGTTCAAGAGGAGTTTTCTCATTCCTGCCATGCAAATGTGTGACTTGTCACTCTCCCCTTTGTCCCCCAAGGCACAAAGAGCCACTCTATGCTCCCAACCATTGGACCCCATCTACCATCTTCATGAGGGACAAACTCATGTTACAGGTGCACGGGTTGCACTGCCTGCTACCTCACTCGGCCTCCTAAAGAGGCCATTCCTCCCCCTGTGTCCTTCCCGACTCTTGCTCCAGCTCCTCCCCCTGTGCCAATTCCTGCTTCTCCGGCCCGTAGAGGTAAAACGACACTACCACCATGTCCTTGTGCCACCATGTACCCCCACATGCTGAACAGATGTTATGATACCAGGAGGATCACCCTCTGTACCAGAAATGGGAAAACTTATTGGATAGGAAAAATAAAAATAAAACACTATTGGGGGCTGCCTGATCCAACCTCCCCTGAGGTTCCCCATGCCTGTTGGGTCACCTCTGACCTAGCCCTTCAACCTCCGACTAAATATAAATCAATAGACCACTCATCTTAGATCCCCATCTGGACCAAATGTTAAACACAACACATCCTCCTCAATGATGCCATTTCCAGCCTGGACAGAGCCTGCTGGCTCTGCTTGTCCACAGGATCCCCCAGTTACACAGCTACTCCAATAACACAGGCAACTGCAAATGTGACCCTGTTAACTAAAGACCCCAATGCCCACATGGTGAGACCTGTACTAACTGGAGTCAACTTGTCCCAAACAGCTCCCTAGTGTCTGACAAACAAAATGGGAATGGGGCCAGTTGGCAATCTGACCATTGGCAAATGCAACTAGACTCTTGACAGTTAGAAACTCAGTTATCTTCCTATAACCCAACTATGGTCTACCAGCCAATTAGACAGGCATCTGCACCCTGGCCATCCTCATTCCTCAGCTAAACATTGTACCCAACAATCAGTCTCTTATAGTATTCTTGGCAGCATATACTCCATCAAAAAGAGCCATTCAAGTTATATCCCTGGCTGATTGCCTTAGAAATAATGGCAGGGGTGGGCACTGGAATAGGAGGAATAGTCTCCTCAACCACTTATTATCATGAATTATCCAAGACCTAACAAATGACATAGAACAGGTTACCAAATCGCTGATGGTTTTACAAGACCAAGGACACTCTCTAGTAGCAGTAGTCTTATAAAACAGAAAAGGGTTGGACCTGCTAACTGCTGAAAGGAGAGGACTATGTCTCTTCCTAAATGAAAAATGTTGCTTCTATGTCAACCAATCAGGGATAGTCCGAGATATGGTCCAACAGTTAAGGGAGTGAATCAACAAACAAAGACAGGAACTAGCAGATTCATGGAGCAACATATGGAATTGGGCATCTTGGTCCTCCTTTTAGCTGGTCCTCTCCTAAGGCTTTTCATAGCCCTCTGGTTTGGTCCATGTATTCTTAATAGGCTAGCCAGGTTTGTTTCCTCTCCTCTAGAAGCTATAAAACTCCAGATGACGCTCCAGTTGGACTATTCTAACTGTTGCTACTCTCCTTTGGATGACGAAGAATCCTAGCTGCCTCATCCCTCCCTTCCATGTCCCTGTCCAGCAGGAAGAAGCCAGAACGGTTTTTGCCCCTCCTTCCATGGCAGCAAAGTGTTCCCTGGCTCCCACAAACTGATTTTCTCTAAGTCTGCTACAGCAGCTTGAGAATCAAGAGGGGGAAATGGCAAGAAAAGCTAGTAAAAACAATATAAAAGGGGCCAGCCAGATGTCCGAGTCTGGATACTCCCCTGGCATGCTTTTGGCTTCTGTAATCTTGTTTGCCTCCTGTGTCCAGCAACTGCCTGTATAGCACCACTGATAAGTGCCCCCTCCCCTTTTTCTTTTGTCTCTCAACCCCTTACCATCCCAACCATAAAAGGAGGCCAATGCCAAGGTTTGGGGCTCAGCATTTGGAGGTGACTCTGCTGGGCCGGCACCGGTGCACAATAAACAGTCTTTTCCTGATTCCCCGAGTGCATGTGGCTTGTCTCTTTGTGGGCGAGTATTTGCTGTAACAAAACCATAAAACACTCATGAACAGCAAGATTCCAGGAGTCTGGGGTGGGTGAATGCAGTGATGTACTGGGAGGATGGCGCTCTTGGAGAAGACATGATAGCTCTGCCCCTTCCTCCTCTTAGCTTGCCTTTTGCACCTCATCCATTTGGCTGTGCCTGAGTTGTATCCTTTGTAATAAACGTAATACTAAGTGCAGTGATTGCCTAAGTTCCAGGAGTCATTCTAGTGATTATCGAACCTGAAGGGAGTAGATTGTGGGAACCCCTGATTTTTAGCCAAGCTGGATACAGTAGGGCAGTTAGCTGTGGACCCAGGAATTCAGTGAGGGCAGTCTTTTTTTTTTTTTTTTAATGTTTATTTTTGAGAGGGAGACAAAGACAGAGCACCAGAGGAGGAGGGGGAGAGAGAGAGGGAGACACAGAATCCAAAGTAGTCTCCAGGGTTTGAGCTGTCAGCACAAAGCCCGACATGGGGCTCAACCCACGAACCCCGAGATCATGACCTGAGCCAAGTTGGAGGCTTGACTGACCGAGCCAGCCAGGTGCCCCTGAAGTGAGGACAGTCTTGTAGGACTGAGCTCTTAAACTTATGAAGTCTGATGCTAACATTGGGTAGCTAGTGTCAGAATAGGATCGAATTGTAGGACACCCATTTGTAGGCCACATTAGAGAGTCAGAACTGTTGTTGGAAAATGACAGACCCAGATATTGTTCTTCATATAGTAAGTGATATTTAGCTCAGATAATAGCACGTATGTAACAGCAAATGATACTCTGAATTTGTACCTGTGGCATAACAATGAGAACCCCTGGGTTTCAACTACTACAACGCATTTTACTGAACTGGTTTTGCTCTCCTTGTGTATAACAAGACCCAAAAAATGGAACGTCAGGAGGAGAAATTCCAGGAATACATCTCTTACCATCTTAGCAATTCAAGTGCTATTGTTAGGAAGAAGCAAATTCATCAAGAGGAAAGTACACCAGGTACAACTGTGTATTTCTTCCATGATTTAATATGATTTATTAGAGGAGTGACGCTAAATCACTGTTTAGAAAACTTATTAATAGCAATTCTGGTTCAAGTATCTTCTCAGCCAGCAGCTTTGGAAAGAAGCTTTTTGACTGGCACTTAGAACCATCATAGAGGCAAAACTTTACAACTGAAAAGAATTGGAAGAAACCCAAAGAAGGAATGCCATTAATATTACTGACTAAAACCAATTTCATTGGATTATATATGTAGAGCATCGTCTGTGGCCAATCAGGTTTTTCATCCCTGTCAAACAAACATGGCTGAAGTTTTGCCCTTGCCCTAGGGCAGCTATTGTCTCAGGAAAAGTTGCAGCTCTTAATGCAAATTTAGTGACTTCAATTGTCTTCTCTGACATTACCAAAAAAAAAAAAAAAAAAAAAAAAAGATGCCCCGGGCTTTTAGGTATCTATATATTTCTTAAAATTGATATGTATTGGATAAAGTCCACATGATTAACTCCTAAAACAGTACACTTGACACTTGACCTCCAAGTCATGGTGGCCAGCTAGCTTTGCCTGATGGAGTTATCCATTGAAGTGCCTCTGAAAACACAGGAAGACTTATAGAGTTACATCACAATTGTACTAAAAAGTAAGGTTATTAATGTATGAAAATATTTGAGGGCGTATTCTGGGGCAGGCATTGTTTTAGGTAAACATTCAGAGAAAATTGCCTGCCTTTGTAGAGTAGCTGAGGTGGATGGGGTGAGGGTAGGGGCAGACAATACACAATTAACATAACATTTTAGAAGGTAAGGGTTGCTATGAGTGCAAAAGATGCGTGGAATTGCTAGCCTGGAAGTATTAACTATGCAGAAGGATCAGATCAGGAAACCATGGTCCTCATGCCTGGGCCTTGGAAACTACTGCATGGACAGGCAGATAGATGGCAGAAAGCCCCTGCACACCCCTCCTCCCTATTCCTATGGTAGAAACAGAGACCTGTGTTACAGCCAAAATGAGTGGCAATCATTCTTCCTCTGGGGCAAGCAAAATTGACCAATAGACTAACTACCTTTATCCATTGAGTATTTGAAAGTCAGAGTATGTGAACTAATCAAGGGTCAATAGGGACTAACTCTTTATTTTATACTAACTAAAGCAACTAACCAGTTGTACTGGTTTTCTAGAAACCACAAATTCGGGGGTGCTCTGCACACATCTATTGTTAACCAGCTTAAGGTAGGACAGAAGAATTTTGGCAGCATCCCAGTGGACATCAGGTAGAAACATTAAGGAGAAAATTTGGAATACACATTCACACTGTCCGTTTACAACTTGTAGGCCTGGGTATATTGATTGCTCCCCATTAAAGGATGAGTAAGCTGAAAAAATATCAACATGAGGAATCAACGAAAGTATTCTCTCACATAAATAAAACATCAATCTACAGGCAATGAGCAAAGCATATCTAAATACTTCAGGAAACAAGGAAGTCTATGAAGTATCCACAATAAAGTCTTTACAATTTCAATAAAATATGGGCTGTATGAACAAGATGAAAATGGAATAGTCTAAAATGTCCGATGACATTAAAAAGTAGTAATGATTCAAATTGACACTGCAGAAAATCAAAGTAGGAATTAAATAAAATGGGCATATAAGGGAAGGTGTGAACAATATGGGTGAAAATGAAATGATCAATTAAACTGTAAGAAGACATAGTAGATCTACTAATTATATTAGTTTTAAACTAAAAATAAGAAGGAAATGACCCTTTACTAATTTTATTAGTAAACAGGTTGCACTGGTGGCTGTCCTTTGTTACTATATCACATGGTCACAGATGACATTCAATGCCAGTGGTACATAGAGAAAAAAATAGAGAAAGCTCCATGGTACAAATGGAGAGACTGACAGTGGTCCTCTCAGGTATGTATGTATGTATGTATTTATTTATTTACGCGTATAACGATGTGTGGATGTGCCTACACAATGTATTATGTGTCTTGTTAAACAGATCCACTGATGGTATTTTCCTAAATCATAGAATCATACTTCTTTCAGTACAAGAGATGAAAAGTGACTATAAAAACAAACAAACAAACAAACACTTGTCCTGGTTATCTCATGACAAAGTACTTAAGAGAATTGTTAAACTTGCATATGGGCTATAGGTTTTCTCTATTAAAAAGACAAGCATTCAGATTTTTATAAAGAGAAACGGTTCATTGATATATATTCTAGAAAAAATAAACACCGTAACCAGTTTCTTCATGGAAGTGATTTTTTATCAAAAAGTGAGAAAGTAACAGTTTTCAACAGAAATTCATGATAAGCAGAAAAGATTTTGAAAATAAATATATGGAAATATTTACATCATAATGTGGAATGTGTGTGTGTGTGTGTGTCTGATATTGACGTATATGTGTTGATAAATCTCACATATCTACATACTTTAAAAACTTGGATACAAAATTTTCTAACCTAATTACAAATCTTCCATACGAGGGGTTTCAGTGAATATTGAAACCAAACCACTTGTTAAAAATGTAAAATTACACTACATTTTGATTATTTTGCAAGGACTGATCGACAAGGAGGAAGGTAAAAATTTAATAAAAAGAACCTGTGCATAATTAGTTAATAAGAATTTTAAAGTGATTATCCTAATTTAGTAAGCACAATTAATTCAGCACCTATCCCACTGGATCTGCGTATCTTTTCAGTTATAATAGTCACTAACATTATATATCCAAAACTAAGATCTTAGAGACATGATATCAGAAAATATTAGGGGCGCCTGGGTGGCTCAGTCAGTTAAGCTTCTGACTTTGGCTCAGGTCATGATCTCGCCTGTCAGAGTTCAAGCCCTGTGTCAGGCTCTGTGCTGACAGCTTAGAGCCTGGGGCCTGTTTCAGATTCTGTGTCTCCTTCTCGCTCTCTGCCCCTGCCCCACTTGCTCTCTCTCTCTCTCTCTCTCTCTCTCAAAAATAAATAAACATTAAAAAAAAAAAAACAAGCTAACTGCTTACCTACTCAGAGACATTGATCAATTTGGCCAGCCTTCATTATAAAACCCATTGATGATGTTTATTAGGGGAAAGATACTGGAAAATGCCTATCTGAAAAAAATACTATACCTGGTCTGTCTAGAGTGCTTATTATAAATCAACCTGTATGTACTTTGGCTGCTGGAGAATGGGATATAGTAACATAAACATTTTCCCTCTGAGTATAAAACTGGGGAACCACAAAACTGAAATGGCTTCTTTTTAATTTTTTTTAACATTTATTTTATTTTTGAGACAGAGAGAGATAGAGCATGAATGGGGGAGGGCCAGAGAGAGAGGGAGACACAGAATCTGAAGCAGGCTCCAGGCTCCGAGCTGTCAGCACAGAGCCCGACATGGGGCTCCAACTCACAGACCGCGAGATCATGACCTGAGCCGAAGTCGGACACCTAACCGACTGAGCCACCCAGGCGTTCCTGAGATGGCTTCTTTAAGAAAGATGTTTCACCTCCTCAATCAGAATGTGTTTGTTATCTATGCAGGAGAAAGGGATGTTTTTGAAAACTGTGTCTAAAGGATTTGTGCTTTTCTAGAAAGAAATGCTACCTCTGTGCCAGTTCCTGTGTCCTTTGAATCTATGTAAAGTTTTGTTATATCTTGGGTAATAGCCATGATTAGCCAGAGTCTACTTTGACGGTTCAACCTGCGTGGTAAGCTGTTTAAGTTCAAATACTTTTACTGATAGGGTATTATATAAGAAGTGTGGATAACACCACTGCAGAGAACACTACAAAGGAAAAATATGAAATATTTGACTCTATAGACGTTTAGACGAACAGGCTAAAAAAATTATTTATGCAGAAAGAAATGGTCACGCTTTAATAGAAATACTACCAACACACAGGAATAGATGTCTGCATGGCAGATGTCTCAGTACCCTTTACTTTACAAGTGACCAAAAAACCCCCAAACAGTTCAAACTGACTTCAACAGTGTAAGAACTTTTTAGCTCACATATGTGCAGAAATAGTCTTCACAGAGAGAGTCTTCAGGATTGCTTTCATCCAGTAGTCCAATGGTGCCACAGACCCTGCTTTTTTCCACATCTTTGCTTCTTTCTGAGGTGTCAGCTTCATCCTGACCCCAGATCCCCTACTGCTAACTAACTAAAGCCTGTGTATCCTAGTGTCTGCATCCAATGCCTAGTTTCCCCAGTCAAAAACAACAGGAAGAAAAAAACCCCACACAACAGCTGCCAGCAGCACAGAGGGGATACATGTTTCCTTATTTATATGGAGAGAGAGAGAGAGAGAGAGAGAGAGAGAGATTGAAACTCAGTTTTGGTCTTTGCTCTGATTCAAACATCCGTGGTGACTTTGGGAGCCTCAAATAAACTATCATGGTCAGGTAATTGTATTTACTGATGTGCCCATCCTTGAACTAAATATGGTAGCAAAGAAGTAGGTTGGGATTCTGTTGACAGGTTTAGGCCAATTACAAGCCATCCTGGGAACTAGAGGTCATCTGAGGTCAATTTCATACAAACCTCATGTCTAAAATTCCAGGAGATCAGTTTCACCAAAGGAAAATTTGGGAACTGGGTGTAGTGGATGCTGTGGTACATTGTCTGTATCTTTCTTTGAGGACAGAGGGACTTCATCAGTTTCTCGACTTTGGTTGAAGCTGGCTCACAACTGAGGCCCTCTCCAGGAATTTCTCAGTCAAAGGATGCTGTGTTCCCCCAAGATCATGCTCCCTACTTGGGACAGCCCTCATCAAATAGCTAGTTTATGTGGGAATACAAAGGTCTGGCCCCTTTGTCTCAATGAGGGCAACTTCCATGGGCAATTCCATTTCTTGGCCCATACCTACTTCCTTTACTCCCCTTATTGGTGTTGCTTCCAAGTAACCCTCACAACACCTTACTGGTGTTGCTTCCAAGTTGGTTAGTTTTATGTATCAACTTGGCTGGGACACAAGGTGCCCAGGTTAAACATTATTTTTGAATTTGTGAGGGTGTTTCCAGATATGATTAGCTTTTGAATCAGTGGACTGAGTAAAGTAGATTGACCTCCCCAGTGTGTCCTATTAAGAGCCTGAAGAGAACAAAAAAGTGGAGGAAGGGAGAATTTTACTAATTCTGCTTGACTATTTGGGAACACTGTTAGTCTTCCACCCTTGACATGGACATACTATCAGCCCTTCTGGTCTCACAATGATACTACCAGTTTTCCTGGGGTCTGTAGCTTGCAGACGGCGGATCATGAAATTTCTCAGCCTCCATCATCATATAGGCTAATCCCTTATAATATAATAATAATATGTATGATATGTAATAAACATATAAAAGATATATATCATATATAAGGGCACCTGGGTGGCTCAGTTGGTTGAGCATCCAACTTCAGCCCGAGTCATTATCTCACGGTTCATGAGCTCGAGCCCCGCATTGGGCTCTGTGCTGATGGCTCAGAGCCTGGAGCATGCTTTGGATTCTGTGTCTCCCTCTCTCTCTGTCCCTCTGCCACTCACACTCTGACTCTCTCTCTCAAAAATAAATAAACATTAAAAAAATTTTTTAAAAAGTATATATCATATATAAATATATTTTTTTATATTTCATGCAGGTTCTGCTTCTCTGGAGAACCCTGACATTCACCCTAAAAGAACTTCCTGCGAAACAATTTCTATCACAGTGACTGTTTTCCATGGAAACTGACCAAAGATGAGAAGAGGGAGAAACACACAATCAGAACTTCACCCCCCAAATTACAAATTAGTAATATAATAAATAATATTTACCACTAGAATCAAATATTAAAAATTAAAACAACTGAGGGTGCCTGAGTGGTTCAGTTGGTTGAGCATCTGACTCTTGATTTTGGCCCAGGTCATGATCTCACCGTTTGTGGGATCGAGTCCCACATCGGGCTCTGTACTGACAGTGCAGAGCCTGGTTTGGATTCTCTCTCTCCCACTCTCTGTCCCTCCCCTACCTCCTTTCACTCTCTTTCTCTCAAAATAATAAATAAAAATTTTAATAAAGAGATTAAAAATTAAAAACAATGGTATACAATTTTCCTTTATCTGATATGTAATGATTAAAAAGAATGATAATATAACTGGTAAAAGGTAGGAAGATAGGCACACTCACATGTGATTGTGGACATCAAAATTGGTACAAATTTCTGAAAGACAGTTTGACAATGTCATACCCTGTGTCCCAGATGTTCCATTTCTCTAAGGAAATAATAATATAAACTCACACACTTGTAAAAATAACTATATTTATCACATAATTTTCTATAAATTTGAAAAATTTAGAATGCCTTCCATTTAAGAATGGTAGGCTAAGTCTTTCTGCTCCACTCTGTTCTCAAAAATCTACTAAAATCAATAAAGAGAACAAAGAAAAGAAATTGCTATTATTTTGCATAGAAACTATGAAATAATACCAAATACCTAACCAAAAATGATGAATAGATGAAAAATTCAGTGAATTTTGGCAAAAATTAATGGAGGATTCAGGATGTAGTATGTAAAGTTCTGGTAGTATGTAAAGTTCTCCTGAGAAGATGACATCATTGATTTGGAATGGCAGGATCCAAGAGTGGGGTTGGCTGGACAAGCTGACTACTCCCCCCACCCCAAGTTTCTCACCCCCATTCTATTCTATAGTAAAAACTGTCTCAAGGAAAATGGCAATAATAAAAACGTGAGGTCAGAATGGAATAAGCTGGAGGCCTATATAGAGTATAATTTTGATGATTTGTCTTTCTCTGCTTAATTCTTGTTATTTTTTTTCTTACCTGGATTCCAGTTCACAAATTATCCCTTTATCAGTGTTTACCCTTGTTTTCTTGCTATGCATTGCATTCCCAATATCAGTGGGGATTTATTTTAGAGTTGTAATCTATAGTTGATTCTCTACCATTATCACTTTCACTATTCTTTGTTTTATTTTTTCTATTTCGAAAGCTCTATTATGCTGATTCCTAGTACAACTAGTTTACTCTCATCGTTTCTCTTGGTTTAAATCTGTTTATTTTGTTTCTTCATATATCTGCTTTGTATCGTTGAGTGATGGATATTAAGATAACTTGAGATCTAGGACAATATTATCATTTCCCCAGATGTTTCATAATTGCCTCTGTTAGGAAGCTAGCAGAAACAACAATCCTGGATTACCTGAAATCAAGCAAAAATCAATATTATTCAAAACTGAGCATTAGTCTCTATAAGAGATGGTCTATCTGATTCACTTACCCTTTGTTTGTAGCTCAGTAAAGTTTCCAGGCCCCGTTTCCCCTCCACTCCCATATTTTGGTAGATATACATACCTATTTTTTCCTATGTCCTAACAAGTTTGATGAAAGCTCTGCTCAGTTTCTCAGCTGTATCAGTTTTTCTAGAAAAAAACCTCTTAGTATAAGGCAGTTCCAAATGCCTGGGTCAACACTCTGAGTTTCTTTTTCATTCTGTATTTTTGTCCCATAATTTTCCATTGTTTGTTGCCTTTTAATGATTTGCAACAAGATTTTTCTTTTTGTCCAACTTTTCTTTTTTTTTTCTTTTCTTTTTTTTTAAAGAAATTTTTTTTAATGTTTATTTATTTTTGAGACAGAGAGAGACAGAGCATGAATGGGGGAGGGTCAGAGAGAGGGAGACACAGAATCTGAAACAGGCTCCAGGCTCTGAGCTGTCAGCACAGAGCCTGACGCGGGACTTGAACTCATGTTGTCCAACTTTTCTAGTTGTTCTCAGAAAAAGATTGGTCAAAATTTCCACATTTCTAGTTATTGGAAGTGGAACTCCACAATCAATTTTTTAAAGACCACCCACTGCCAGATAATTTTGAAATCTTTCTTTCCACACATTGTTCTTTGGTTTATTATGACCTATATAGTTGTTACTAAGAATTTTTATTTTACCTAAGATTGATTGGGATTCATAATCTAAGTTTTGGTGTTTCCAACACCTCTACAAAAATGTTGACCCCTTATCTTTTTTAATGTTATTACTGACCTTTTCAGTTATTCTTCCATGTCTTTTATTTTATGTGTTTTATATTTTTCTTCTTACTATATTTTTGTATCATTTCACCAGATTCATTTTGCATCTTAACCTTTCTTTACTTAGTTCTAACTTAGTCTTTACTTCACCAACTGAGTTTTTACATTTAATTATTCTATTGTAAAAAACTACATCCAATATAATCCCAATTTTGTAAAACTATTAAGATTTAGAAGACTAGAAACAAATATATCAAAAAGCACAAGCTTTCTAGATACTGTTGGAGTAAGAAATTATTTTCATTTTAATCTGTACACTTTCTGTATTTTCCAAATTTTCTTCTATGAGCTTATATTATTTTTGTGACAAAAATCCATAGTTTTAAAATAAAGTTATCCATTTTGATAATTTTTAAGTAAGTTATTATCTTCTTAGATGTTATTTCTTTTATTAACTTAATCCCTGTGTAAGCATGGTTTCCTGGAAAATAGTTTTACATCTGAATCCCTACAGACTGACCTGGCTAATTATAAAGTCATATCAAATAGAATGTAATGTATGAGATAATCCTTGATGAATATTTTCTAGATGACCTGTAAAATTGCAAGCCTCTTCTTCACTGCATGAGTGTTAATGCCTGAATGTTTATGCATTTCTTTGCCTTTCAATTGTGAAATTAGACTAAATGGACAACTAATTGGTTTCTGGAATTAGAATACTAGCTACTTAACTAGTCTTTAAATCTCAAAATTAACTGTAATTGCTGAGAATTTTATAGGCTCTTATTTAATACAGTTATAAAATAGTCTTCCACTAGATTCAAAGAACTAGTATATGGCTCAACAATCCCTGATCAACTTGGGAATTTCTGATATTTCACAAAGCAACATGTTTATTTTATTTGCCTGATTCAATGAAAGAACCAGATAAATGTTTAGGTAGAAAAAATTTCATTTATATATTCTATTAAAATTAAACCTAATACAACTACATCTATAAAAGAGCTAGAAACATCTATATTATTTGCTTCAACTATTGCTTTACCTTGGCAGAAGACAAAATTAAAGAAAATCAACTATTACTGAAGCATTTTAAAGGAATAAAAGATTTCTATTTGGTAATAAAATCCAAAACAAATGACACATGACTGTCCAACAATATATTTTTTGGCTATTTGCGAAACTCAGGCTCAAAAATCTTCATTTCAAATGTCACTCACTATTTCAAAATAATGCATCGATTTGTTTCACTGGACAAAATCATTACGATTGCAGTTTGGAGAACAGTCAATTATCATTCTAATAAAAAACTTTTGGTAAAGGATTTACTTAAAAAACTTGAGCAAAACAAATTCACTCATTTTTCCATTGAAACATTAAATAATACTTTTTAAAAATCATACAAGTCATAAAAATTATATCACATCTTCAGATAATACACAGTAACTTAATATTTTTATGGCTTCAAGAATTAGTGTGGTTTGAACTGCAACAAATTTATAATAATCTCCTCGGTACATGGTGGATCAGGAATTGTGAGAGCGTGTGTGTGTGTGTGTGTGTAAGAAAAAAAGAAAAAGGGAAAGAGAGAGACAAAGAGAAAGAAAGAGATTGAAAATTAACAGGAAGAAAAGAGCAGAGATGTTTCTTTGACTATTAAACATAGACTTCTGAATAAGGATCAAAAGTTATTAATCTTTAAAGTAATATGAAAAGAGAATGCCTTTCACACGTATGAAAGATGGTCGTCTAGAATTAGGAATGTTATATATCTGGTCTAAATAGGGCAAAGATAAATAGCCCTAAGAATCCAATCTACCAAAAAGGATCAGTAACATGATCTAACCAGTTAAAGTAAACAATTTATTATGTAATATAACTTTGCGCAAATAAAAAGGTATAAATCCAAACTGCCTTGATTCAGCTTGGATTAGAATTATAGCTGAATCATAGGCCACAAGTCAATATTTGGGACATATTTATACTATAATATGATTGTTATATTTACAGTAAATTATACTTTTGTTAAACATTATTTGTTGTTTATCTGAAATTCACATTCATCTAGCACCCTGTATTTTTATTTGCAAAATCTGTAAACTCTGTATTAGACATTAGCTGATATTATAAAGAATAATAGAAAGTATTGTAAGATATTTATGAATAAAAAAAAAGATTTAGCCAGGTGGTATGAAGTATTTTTACTCAAAAATAAGTAAAAATGTTGAAATATGGTTTCAAATTAGTTACTATAAAGATGCAAGGTATAAATAGTATTAGAAATTCAGGTGACATAACATATTTATACACAGTCTGTACTTTGTCATGATGAAATTGAATTTATGGGTAGCTTTTGTTTGGTTTGTTTTTTTTATAGAGAAGGGCAGGAAAATCTGCTTTTTATTATAAAACAATTATATCATAGGAGTAATATTTTCTTAAGGCTTTGATTATCATAAAATTTGTTTTATACATATTTGTTATGGAAAATTCCAACATTGCTTAAATATATTCTCAGATAATATACTAGTTGGAATTTGAGTTCATTTACCTAAATAATATTGTACATACTAATACCATGAGTATTTTCTATACTCTACTTAATATTTAAATGCTGTTGTATTTAATTTTTTTTTTAACGTTTTATTTATTTTTGAGACGGGGAGAGACAGAGCATGAATGGGGGAGGGTCAGAGAGAGAGGGAGACACAGAATCTGAAACAGGCTCCAGGCTCTGAGCTGTCAGCACAGAGCCCGACGCGGGGCTCGAACTCACGGACTGTGAGATCATGACCTGAGCAGAAGTCGGCCACTTAACCAACTGAGCCACCCAGGCGCCCCTAAATGCTGTTGTATTTAAATGGAATGAGTTTACTTGCTGGGCAGAAAGCATCATGACTCTGACTTGGCTTTCTTCCTACAGGTGTGTTTGAAAGCCATCTATTTTGTGATTCTAGTAGCTTTGTTTCAGGATACAAAATGAAGTATGCTTCCACAATTGAAACAACAAAATTCTGATGTCTGAAAAGAGGCACTGCATATGCAAAAATGTCTATTTACAAACTTTAAGTGTACTATAAAAAATATATGGTAAGCACTATCAATATTTCCTATGCTCATTTCTACCTCTATATCTAGGGCAATTCTTTTCCCTGGCCTAGTATGTTTGCTTTCCAGCTTCCACTGATCCAAATTCAGCTTGTCTTTCACAGCTTGGAAGAAGATATAACCGTCTAACAAAAAAATTCCCTTGCAATTTCAACCTATATTGATTTCTGTATTCCCAAAGTGTGGTCTCCACCACCCATTCTCATACATTATAAACTACTCATTATATTAAAACCAAACCAAAACAAAACAAAGCAAAAAAACTCTTGAGACTTATTTCTTCAGCAGAATTATAACCAATCAAGGGACAGATATTGTTGCCCTCTGTTATATTTCTCATAACGCTCATTCATTCATTCATTCATTCATTCAAAAAATATTTAATGAGTTCCCACCATGTTCTAGGCCTATGCAATGTGGTAAGAATTTAATCATTATTGTGATTCTCTGGAGCTTATGGTCTAATGGAAACGGTAAAGCGTTGTTAAATTCTAGTTGCGAAAAGTGTGACTATCATGGCCTTATAATCCCTGGAATATTGAGGATACCTTAAAAAATGGTTGTGGGATGGAACAAAAAAAAAAGGTCTCTCATGCTCTATTTTTACGAATTGGTTAACATTGTTTTTCTTTATTTTCTATGGCTATATGACAGAAGGTTAACAATTGACTCTCTTACCTGAAGCAAAGCACATTAGATTTCCCTTCTAAAACATTTCTGATAAGCAGGAGCAGTCATTTCATTTTGAATTTGTGTGTTGCATTTAGATGATTTAGGTGACATGAATCTAAACCAAAGAATAATAGCTGAAAGTCTCTTCTTTTATTATATGCAGTGACATGTGGCATCAGCCACAAGGAGTTCAAGTAAACAAACATAATTGAATATCAGAAGTAATGATTAGGTACACTTTGAAACCTGATTCTTCCCCGTGGACTAAGACATACATATATGAAAATATATATATATATATAAAATGTATGAAAAAATAATGTAGTTTATCCTATGGTTTAAAAAGTTATGTTAGGCTTCTTATTTGTTCAGTATGGTTCTTTCAATTTATATTTCACTCATCTGCATAGTGAGAAGTGCTTCATTATTTTGGAAATTATGCCACTCATTAAAATATAACATTGTGCATATAGAACATTGGTGTAGATAGAAAAACAGAGACTTTGGTATTTGAAACCTTGGGCATCTGTTGTGCATATTTATTTGTCTTATTCTAGTCTAGGTGATTTCAGAGGCCTTTTCCTGTACAGAGTCATCATAGAGGCAAATACAAGTCCAGCTTCTGAATTTCTATTTGTATTATTACTATCTAATGAATTCCATTGTACAGCAGGTGTCAAATCATATCAGTTGTTTTGCAATCGAGTATGAATAGAAGATGTATTGCTATTGCAAATGAATCTAATATGAAACTAATGAGCAATAATGAGCAACTGTTTTGTCATTATTGAGGCAACCACTGAGATGCTAATAAACTCTCATTTTTGCTCTTTAGAAAAAGCAGTGGCCAGGATTTATAACATGGCCTTAATGTCCCCAAAGCCTGAGGCAAAAAATAAAAAAAAAATAGTGAAATCCTAAACTGAGGATAATTTAGTCATTTTCTGTCTGATTGTTCTCTCTCTTATTAAAATGAACCTGTCTAATGCCTTTCAAGAATTTCTATAACTGAAGAGAAAAGATGAAGAATGGGTGTCCATTAAATGAATATAAAGTTAAGAAGATAGGCATCTTGCCTAATTTTCCTTAATGTAAATATAATAATTCTAGAGTTTTCCACTTGCTAGTTCTTTTGTAGTATAATGAAGCCTAATGTAGGCAACTTTTTATTTTTAAACCCCGTTACTTCAGAAGTAACATTATTGAAAGACTTTTTGTAATTAACTTATTTGTTCCTGTGAGTGGACTAACTTGGTAAATAACCCAGAGCACTTATCACAGAGTATTATGGCCGTATATTTCATGTCTCTGCTTTCTCTTCAGTAGTGTAAGAGCAGGGAGCTCAATAAATATTTATAAGATGAATGGTGGAGAAATAATTGAACGAATGGGGGAGAAGCTAGTGCATTAAATTTGCTTTCTTAGGTAGAAATAATGTGGTTTTAAACAGTTTTTAATACATGTTCATTTGATGTGTTGTAAGACCCTTAAGAACTCTGCTTTGAATACTTTATACTCCAGGACAAAAAGAAATGTTTTAGTATATATGATATATGTGACCTTGTTACTGCAACTAATAAATGTATATGAGCTCTGAAGACAGATTTTGGTATCTTCCTATAGATGTTTGCTGGAATTCATGATTTTAACATATGACGCAAGATTTAATCAGCGCTTTATATAACATGCAGGTCTCTAGCAATATTCTTTCTGACATTTTATATATTTATATTCCTTATATGTTTATATATATGTGACTTTCATAGCCTCAAAATTCTACCTGTTTGATTAAAGATAATCAAAGATTTGAGTTATTAACTTCTTATCTTTGTTGTGATTAGGCTGTTGTAGACATGTGTGCTCAAACGCAAAGCTACTGCATTTGAATAATCCAATACTTTAAGATTTCCTTTTCATTTCCAACAGGGTTATGTTATACACATACATGTGGCAATTCTGCTATTTTTCTAATATGTATATTACCAAACTATGTTTAAATATTACAGTTTATTTATATTCTCAAGGACCTATCAAAATTGAATAAAAAAGTATGAGTAAAGAAGGAATTACAACTTGAATGTTTGAAACATACAAAATAATAAAGCCATATAGCCTGAAATACTAAGTTATTTGACTCAGTGCTCGCTTCGGCAGCACATATACTAAGTTATTTGACTCTGGAGGTCCAAAATACTACACAAAGATATCGTTATATTACAGAATGAGGAATTCGATTTAAGATGTAAGTGTTGGTAAAATGGATACTACCTGCAAAACCGTTCTGTGTCGGGCCTCCTTCAAATGAACTCAAGTGTTCATTTACCCTGACTTTCCATCAACTACACCTCTATACCTTGTAATGTAACAACTGTCCAATAATATAGCCATTTTCTCATATGTATAAATGTACACACAATTCTACAAAATTCTAGGGTTTGAAGTGTATGAAAATTGCAAGTAATTACATTTTGATAACTTTTTTCTTACATAATTTCCTTTACTGACTTCATAGACCTTCAGAATGAATTAGTCCAACATTCAAATAATTCTTGGTACAGGCATCTATGTTATTTGGGAGACTATTATTCATGGACTTATTTCTTGCAGCCAACAATATCTGTGACTAATTGTACTACTCATAAATTCAAGTAAAGCAATGTCCTCGAAATACATCTTCTAGTAATTATCGTAGGCCCCCTGTTCTCTGTGGTGATCTAAAGAATAGAAAGGAGAGTTAATTGTGCCATATAGATATAAGTTATGGTTCATTGGGGCCCATTCATTAAAGTAAAATAAAATTCCCAACATCATCTTTAATTTTGGTAAGGAGAATCTCCTACTATTTAAAAGCATTGATAACTTAAAAAAAATGTGCCCTAGAGATAATGATATTTTCCACTGCTTCTCTGTTCTCATGAGAAAGAAGTAAAAAGATGAATTATCTCCTAAATTAAAACTTGAAGTAATTCCTTTATACATCCTTGAGAGTATGATATAAGAACACATTAGAATTTTTTTCAAATCTGCTACTAAACCAAGGAAATGTTTACAGTTGCATTTTATTAAACTTATTTCTGCTGAACATAAATTGCTTATAGACTTTAAAGAGAATGGCAGCACAATTTTTAAATGGTCCTAATTACTGATAAAAATAAAATATTCTTTTTATATATTAATATTATTTTTCATCAAAGTAATATAATAAAAATAAAAATAGCACAGCAAAGTTTTTAATAAAAAGCAACAGTTTCCTACTTCAGCTTTGCCCACCTTTTGGCTTACTCCTATCTTTATTTCTTCTGGCTGTTACTTCCTTAATTCTTTTTTAAAAACTGATGATAATGTAGCCAGTGTGTCCCAGTCAGCCTCTATCTTGAATATATAGACTCTTGGTCTGATCATTAAGTGTTTGTGCCATAATAGTTACCAGATACTTTTTTCAGATATTTTTAATATTAGGGCTGTCTAAATAATAAAATTTACATACTAATTTCTTGATTTATCACATTTAAACATTATTTTTTGAGTCAGCACTATCAAAGAAAATATATTTCATTTGCAATACCTATCTCTCCTACAAGTCCCAACTTGTGATCGTTGTAAGATTTTCTAAGTCTCTTAACTTGAACTTTGTAATGTTGAATAATACCTGACTTAAATACTTAAAGTTTCCCTATACTTTTAATTGCATCTCTTGACTCCCCATTACTGAAGATATATGTTCCTTCTACATCACTTCTGTTTTTCATCCCCATTATCGATGGTATTTACATAGTGTGTTACAACCAAGCTAAAATATAAATAACATATACATCTATGTGTAATTATATATATAATTAACTGAAAGACAAATGTATATAGTTACATATACATTAAAAATACAGTAAACAGTATTTATATTACTATAGTTTATATTTATATATATATTATATATATTTATATTACTATAGTTATGTAAATATTTTCTTCTCCACAAAACCAATGTAAAAATTTCTGAGCAACTCAAAAGAGAAATTTCCTAACATCAAATTAAATAGATTCTCCCTTCTTTCCTTCCATTGATTGCTCAAAATCATACCACACTCTGTTTGCTTCTTATATGGATCAGACTTTCTTGTATAATTTTTGTTTTTCTTTTAAGCCTGGGGTCATCTTTCTCTTCTTGAGATAAGGAGCATGTGAGCCATCTTTATCATATCACTAGCTTTTCCTCATCCTATTTCTTGGAATCTCACTCTTTTTTGGAAGACATTCTTTTTCCGACCAAGAGTCCAGAGATTTCTTGTTCCAATTTGGCCTGAAATTCTTCCTTGTGAATATAGTTATATCCAAATAGTTTTAGTCACTTCCCCCTCTTTGTACTCAAGACATGGGTTTAAAAGGGGTTGACTTCATATGTTTGCCTTCCTTCTGGCTATGACCAACATTAATAGTCCCAAAGATTCCCTCCTTGATGGATCAGCATAAAAGCAGAGTCAGGAGCCTTCCCCTCTGCTCCTTAACACAGCCTCACAGTACTTGCTCATTCCGTGGGCTTTAGCCAACTTTTCTCTATTTCATCAGTTTTCAAAGTATTATATGTGGTCCTCTGGGGGTCCACAAGACCCTCTCAGGTGGTTTGTGAGGTAAAAAAAAATATTTCATAGTAACACTCAGACATTACTTTGTTTGTTTCTTTGCTTTGACATTTGCCCTGCTGTGCAAAAGTGAAGGCAGTGGATAAAACTTTTGCATCTTTGCGTGAATCCAGGCAGTAGTACCAAACTGGACTCACAGTTTTTAAAAAAAAGCCAATTTCACATAGAACGTTCTTAATGAAGAAGCAAAACGTATTACTGTATTAAATCTTGACCCTTGAGTGCATGTCTTTTTAATATTGTGTGACATGACAGGAAGTATGCATAAAGTACTTTTGCTGCATATGGAAATACAGTAACTGTCTTGAGCAAAAGCACTGGTGCGATTATTTGAGAAGTGAGCTGAACTACTTTTTTTCATGAAATACTATTTTTATTAGAAAAAAATGACTGACAGAAAACCTATAATTATGTAGATGTGGGTATTTGGCAATATTTTCTTGATAATGAATGGAGTGAAACTATCACTTCATGGAAACCACTTACAATATTTGTTGCCAATAATAAAATTTAAGATTTCAAGCAATAATTAAGTTTTTGGAAGACTCCTAGCCACTTCTGTGAGCTTGACAGCTTCCTAATAAAGTATTTTTTCCTGAGATTGGTGGTGATGTTGATGAATGTGATTTACTAAAAATGTATTTTGTAATGAAAGATCTATATAACTCAGCAAAAAATTATTTTCCAAAAGACAATTGCATGATGTTGCAAATCATACATGGATTAATGATTCATTCAAAGTTTCATAATGACCAATGGATTTTAATGTAATCAAGTATAGAACATCTGTTGATATGGTCTCAGATTCTACTTTGCAGCTAACCTTTGAGAAATTATCACTTGTCAGATATTAGTGTAGCATCAGAGAAGAGTACTCACACTTATCTGAAAAGGCTATTAAAATGCTTCTTCCTTTGCCTAGTACATTTCTGTGTGAGACCAGATTTTCTTGATATTTTTAATCAAAATTAAGATATCACAACAGATGGAATACAGAAGCAGAGAGAATTCAGCTGTCTTTATTAAGCCAGATATTAAAAGAGATTTGCAAAAGTGTAGATTTGCAAAAGTCATTCTTCTCAATAATTTTTTTGTTTGGAAAAATATAGAAATTAAGGTTAAAATACATGTTACTTATGCTAACATAGAATCAGCTTATTGTTATTCTGTTTAAATGAACTAATAAATGAGTACATAAATATTTTCAGGTTTAATTTCTAAAATAGCAAGTATTGACATATATAATTCACAGATAAAATGGTCTTTGGGGTTTTCAATAAATTTTAAGGAAGCAAAGTAGTCCTGAGACCAAAACTACTGCTCTTGACTTCTTGCCTGCAAAGCTCTCAAGTGTTTGCCATATTCTCCCTTCTTATCTGAGTTTTTGTTTCTGTATCTTTTTGAGGATTTTCATCCTTCTATCACTCATCCCAGTGGGACAGCAGTGGAAAACAGAGACTGGTCGGTTATTTTTATTCCTCCAAACCATATAAACAGCAGGTGTCTCAGGCTCCCCCTAAACCTTCACTTTGTGAAAATAATGGGAAAATAACTATCTAGTTTATTCAGATTCATAGATTTACTAGATTATTGACACTGACTCATGCCTCTATCTCTTTGAACTAATGCAGTTTATGTCATCATATTATGTCAACTTAACCGTTTCCCCCTCAATTAGTAAAGGCTATTCTCCTGGGAAGGTTACAGATTTTATTTTCTTCCCAGAAAGCTTACCATGACCTTATCACCTTTCTGATTTAAAGAGGTGGGATCTCTTTCAAATTTCATTGCCTGCAAAGTTTTCCTTAAGAAACTCAAACGGAATCATCTACCGACATTTCTGATAATTTTCTGAAGTAATAAGAAGGGGACAAAGACGGGTACATCTTTTTAAAAGGGAACTTTTATCATGGTTGCATTGCTTCATCTCTTTCTATAGAACCTGAAAGCCTGTGTTCAGTAATTTATGTTAATGCTTTATTTTCGAAGTTTTCTTTCTTCCATAAGCTCTTCATACTTTGACCAAGAGCTGACCTTTCCCCTCTTTGAAATTTACCCTCCAACCAACCCCCCCACCTCCAGGCTAGCTTTTCATTAGGGAAGACATACCCTCATATGGGAGACATGCCTTCACGTTGCTGCGCATTGCGCTCTGGTGGCAGGCCTCCCTAGCAAAGATCAAAGAGCTACGAGTGCCAGAGGGATGAACTCTGTGATCTCAGCCCCATAAAGAGAAGCATCCCCAGAGAGAGGTTCAATTCATGTCAGAGTTAAATCTTAATTCATCTGAGAGCTGAGAAGCTGTCAGGCTTTTGAATATTTTTATTGAGAAACATTTTCCAAATCACAGATCAGATTAATATTTCAGTTACTTCTTTGAATGAATCCTGTCCGAGGCAACAAACAAAATCAATGGATCATGTGCAGTATGATTTAGAAAGAAGTTTTTAGGGTGTTTAAACAGTTTCTGATACATTTTTTCAAGTGGGGTAGGGAGGGACATGGTCTAAACTCCCCTTTCCTTTTCTTTTTGCTTTTCTTGTAATTCTTTCCTCCCTTCCTCCTTGCCTGCTTTCCTCCCTTCCCTCCTTTTCTTTTCTCTTTTCTTTTCTTTTTTTTCTTTCCTTTTCTTTTCTTTTCTTTCCTTTTCTTTTCTTCCTCTCTACCTTCCTTCCTTTCTTCCTTCCTTCCTTCTTTCCTTTCTTCCTTCTTTTCACTTTTTCCAGAGATACATTGCTTATAAGAAAAACTCATTGCTTAACACAATCAAATTTAAGGCAACTGTACTTAGGACTTTTGAATGCATCAATGAGAACAAACAGGTATTCTCAGA
Source organism: Acinonyx jubatus (assembly GCF_027475565.1). Lineage (NCBI taxonomy): Eukaryota > Metazoa > Chordata > Mammalia > Carnivora > Felidae > Acinonyx > Acinonyx jubatus. The sequence goes on along the minus strand of NC_069388.1, from coordinate 74,764,065 downwards.
GGGAATAGTCTTCTTTTGATTTTTATGATGTTAAGTACCATGCTACCCTAAATAAGATTGTGTTGTTACTGCTACAACCTGTCTTAAAGTGGCAGTGAGTCAATGTAATTCTGGGTTAGAAAGGACTGTGTTCAATTATGCTAAATGTTGAAAGACATACAACTAACCTTCATGGGAAATAGCATGTGGCCTCAAATTAAATAATATTTATTGAGCCCTTAAATGTGCTAGTCACTATTCTAAGTGATTTGCATGCATTAAATTATTTAACCATTAGAACTACTTTATAAGGTCAATACTTTCATTGTATCCATTTTATAGATCAGGAAATCAAGGCACTGAGAGTTTCAAAACTTTGTCCAAGTGTATTAATCAGTGTCAGAATTGAGATTAGGATGCAGGCAGACTGGCTGCAGAAAATGTGAACTCAACCATTACACTATGATTCCTCTCCAGGTAGTCAAAATATAGCACAATCATAAGAAAATAATAGTGAATTCTGTTAGCAATGTATGGAATTTTCATTGATTTTTGTATTTAGTTTTACTGAGTTATTTTCCTTTCACTGTAAGTAAGACAACTGAAATATTCATGTCATGGTACATGTTGTTCCCTAATCTGGAATGACCTTTCTTACCATTCAAATTCAACCCATTCTTTAATGTTAATATCAAATTTCACTTTCTCCATACAACTATATCTGTTAAAAAGCAGAGGCTCCCAAAATTTAAGTGTTGGAATGGAATAGAGAGGATTTCTAGTGCAATTTCTACCCAAATCAGGGAATTACCAAGACATTAGCTTCTGGCTGAAAACGTTCTGTCACAAGGTGCCCAATATCTTCTCTTCCCAAAACTCTGTTTAGCTAGTGATTCTTACCATCTTAAGCTAGACTAACACCTTCACTTTCTGACTGAAATTTAGCATTATGCAGCTGTTTTTATTAATCTCCTCATTTATTCATATATTTGCACTTTCAATAGATACTTACTAGAGTCTTTTACACACCACTCTTTTTGATTCTAGAAGATAAAATAATAAAGACATGGCTTTCATTTTAAAAACTCAGATGCTTTTGAGATGTCTAACGTCGTCGATTAGGAGACTAGGGAATGACAGCAAACCTTGGGTTGAGAATTGAAGAAATAATGGAATTTAGCTCTTTGAAAAAGAGGAGGAAAAACTCTAATAGCAGATGAAGTACCTGAGGCACAGAAAAACTAAATAAGTTTTCCAAAAATCATAAGGCTAGTAACTGGGAGAATTGAAATTCAAGTTGGCATTTTCACTCCACAGTTGATGCTCTCAAATTAGGGTAATGGAAACGTAGCATCATATTCAGGGAGTTGTAAGTAATTATTTAAGGCTGAAGTGTGGGATGTGTTAAGTGGAAGGGTTGAGATGGTGGTAAAATGAGTCAGAAGATTTAGGCAGGGGCCAGATTGTGACGAGTTTTGGAAGCTCTGCCAATAGGTTTTGGATTGTATTCTCGTTATCTGTTTCTTCTAACGCGGCACGAGCCATTTGAGTTTGTCCTCATGTTACTGATTTGGCTTTCTCTAAGGTCAACTTTGTTCTCTCCTGATGCAAACACTAATTTTTATTCTGTTGTTGCTTTTATGAGTTGTTTGATTCTTTGTCTGTTTTGTAAAGAATTTTCCAGCTTCATTTGCTTGTCCAACTTCACCTCAGAATATTGCCCTCTCATGACTCCCTGCTTCTACTTTATAGAACTCATCTATTTAGAATATCTGGCATACCAAATAAATGCTTTACACAGTAATCTTATGTTTTGTGTAGGAAGAGATTTCAGTTATGCTGTTATTTCCCAGCTTTTAGGGGATTGTGCTTTTCTCTTGTGATTCGGTACTTTTTGTGTGTTTATATAATACATATTTATAATAAATAAATAAATAAACACACACATATATGCATATACATATATGTACATGTATATGTACACATGTGTGTGTGTATTTTTTAATCTGTTTTTGAATTCAGGGACATCTAGACAGGTGGTTCACGACTATACAGGTCTGTATCTTTAGTACTCTTAACTATATATTTTAGCTGTGAAAAAATTTGCACCTATATTTGTCCGTGATTTGAAAGTCAAGATCTATAGTCTCCAGCCCAGTCTCTGTTGCACAGGAGATCATTATTTAGTGTGGATTTTCTTCTAATTTTAATTTCAGGGTGTCTAACTATTCTGGAGGGTCAAATTAGTCTCTGGTTGCCATTTGTTTGCCATTTTACAGGTCTTAGGAGAAAAATGTTGAGTGGTGAAATGATTTTGGGAAATACAATGTGCTGCTTTCCCTTGTTGGAAATGCACTATAAAGCACGTGGAGAAAAATCCTATAGCAAAGAAGCTTGTTAGTCATTCTTTTTAAAACCAGTATCTGTTCAACTTACTTTAAAGAAACATGCATGCTTTGTAAATATGTTGAGGAACATTGTTTGGACTACTCTACTCTGGTAAATGCTACAGGATGAATTAAGCCTGCTTCCCATAGACTATTAGCTTGTCAGCATTTGTCTGTTTCAATACTTATTTGCAATGTTTTCCTTAGATATCTATATCCATGTTCTACACAACACTGTCTCCACCTCCCATCACTTCTTATATGGTATATATTTTACCTTTTTTGGTTAACATATAATTTACAGTAAAATTCACTCGTTTTGAAAAGTTTAGTTCTATGTGTTTGGCAAATGCATACAGTCATATAACTACCACTACTATCAAGATATAGAACCATAACAAATATTAAAAACTTTCGTGCCTAAATGGATCTGTAAACAGGGGTACTGATGGTTGAACTCAGAAGGTATGCCTCTTACAGTTGAAGCATGTTCGCTGATATTTTGGTAATAATGGACTCTATATCTTCATGTTAGAGTCAGAGAATAGGAGGTAGATCAAAGTCTTTTATTGAAATGATCCATGCCATTCAGTTTTAGAGGTATATTTGGAGATATTCAAAGATGTATTTTTTTCCATCCATCACTATGGACAGAGGCGTTCTGAACATTCCTCTTCCTAACTCTTCCCTCTTCACGGATTTAACATAGGGTTTGTGTTCTCTACCTCCTGTTTGTTTAACCTGTGTGTGTCTGTGTGTGTGTGTGTGTGTGTGTGTGTCTATTATAATGAGAAAGGTATATTAGATATTGTGTTTTCCCATGCTAACAGCAATCAAAATATTTTTTAAATATGAAAATATTAGTGAAATGTATTCTTCCACTTCTCTTCACGATAGCATCCAGTAAAATTTGGATACTTATTTATATTTAATGAGTGCTTTTTCATTGATTGAGTGACTGGTTGATTTGTGAACTATTGTGCAACACTAGACAGTAATATTGGAGTGATGTTTACTTTTAGACTTGGTGATGTTTTTGATGATGAGTATAAAAAAGTTGCTATGCAATTTTTAGAGGCAAATTTTACTGTATTTTTGCCTATAATATGATCGTATCATCTGCACCATATTTACCCTATATAATTCTTTTCTTTCAGCTCAGTATGACATACTCGGTTTTAGTACAAGATAGGTCATGTTTATCTGTTGCACTGTCTATGGTCCAGTGATCTCTTTTGTAGTCCAAAGGGAACTGAATGAAAACTGAACTGTGTCAAGGAGACTAAGAGTGTTAAAGTTCACCAAGAAATCAAGATGAGCCTTTGCAGAAACAAGAGGGAGTTAAAATTAGTATGAATTGATTTCCTACCCCCTTTTCAGAAATTGTTCTCACATGTTGAGAGCCCCTTGGCCATTTATGTTATGCTCTGTGTTATGGCTGTGACATGACTATGCCAGAGGATGGCCAAGGTCAACAATGTGACCTATTTTTATTTTTTCTTAATAGGAAAAAGTTGCCATTCTTTTCCCACACTGGCAGAGTCTTTCTGTGTGTGTGGCTTTGCAGACTCCTTTTTGTGAACATTTCACATCTTTTCCTTTGATTAAGCTTGTTAGATTTCAGACCTCCTTGAACTTTAAACTTCTCATTTCCAGCTTTTCCAGTCAGATGTTCTAAATCTAGTGATCTATTATACAGTATTATTAACTTATCTATCCTTTGGCAGCTTTATAAATTAATTCGGAAATACATTTTTCTTAAAGCAGGAAAACAAACAGGAGGTAAACATTGTTTTTAAACTACTGTCTAGTTAAAACTAGAAATTTTATTTACAAATCTGAATCCTCTGAAAAAATGAAGAATGCATTTATTATGTGGATACTTTACACATCTCTACTTTCAGGTTTTCTTGAACTCCAAGGCTGTGTTACAAAGAAGCCTTAGTTGTTTGCTGATTAAATCAGTGACACTTACTGGTGTCAGCGTGCATCTGCCTGAATGGATTGCTGATGTGTCAAAAAAAACATACAGGCACTATGAAAACAACAACAACAAAATTTTTGATAAAACATGAAGCACTTAGTTGAAAATTGATGCCATATAACAGGTAATTAAAATACAAATTATCTAAAATCCGTATGAAAATTTCCTTTTTAAAATGCCCAAATAATTAACTCAATGTTCCAACTCATATTTTGTGTGTGAGCAAAACCAAATAATATTAGAATGGTATGTTAGGAAATAATGCTGTGAAACTTTCAGTCAAGATGGCAGCCTTAAGTGATATGAAATGCCACCAATTACTTTCTGGAGCCAAGCCCAGAGGCCATCTCCAGACACTGATGCCTGGGTTTAATATCTACGTGGACAGGAGATGAAGAAATGGAACCATGCAATTGGGGTACTGGAACTGGGCTATGAAGGGGTTGCTGTGCTCAGGACACTGAAATAGGAAAAAAAAAAAAAAGTCTGCTAACTTGGAAGCAATAAGAAACTGGCAGTATCTGGTGCCCTGGGAGGAAAAAGTCAAGAGCTAGCATACATAACCCCAAACTGTGCTTTGAAAAACTGTGGAGTCCAAATGTGCACTGACTACATTAGGTGGTAGACCCAAAGGTAACATCATTACACAAAACACTGAGCCACTGCTGAAGATAAAATGTCTCACGAAGTAGAAATCATAAACTATATGAAGAGATTTTAATGTAAGTATGCCTAAGAATGTAGAAGAGATAACATAAAGAAGAGGAAAACATAAAGCTTGAATAGGATTGTACTTTAGAAGAGTATTCAAAAAAATTTTTAATGAAATTATAATTTATGTACAGTAAAATCACCCTTTGTGGTGCCTAGTTCTGCAAGTTTTGGCAAATATATACAGTTGTGTAACCAACATCACTAAAATCAAGATATAAAATATAATATATCTATAAAATATCTTGATTTTATATATAGCATATATGTAATATATATACACAGTTGTGTAATCACTACCACTATCGCTATACTATATTTTATATTTTGATTTTATTTATATATGTATATATAAATACACACATGCACATTTGGGGTTATTTATAAAATAAGCCCCAAATATTTTCCCATGCCCCCTTTTTGTAGCCAACCCCTTCTTCCAACCCCAGGCCATAATAACAGCTATTCTGTTTTCTGTCCCAGTAGTTTTGGCTCTTCCAGAATGTCATGTAAATGAAGTTATATAGTATATATAGCCTTTTAAATGTAGCTTCTTTCACTTAGCATCATGTATCTGAGATTCAACCATATTATTACATGTATGAGGGGTTCATTTCTTCTTTTTATTACTGAATATTATTACATTGTATGGAGTTGCCACAGTATTTTTGTCCATTCTCCAGTTTTTAGCAACGATGAATAAAGATGCTATAAACATTTACATATACATTTTGGTGTGAACATAAATTGCCATTTCACTCAGATAAATACCTAGGAGTTAGAAGTCGTCTTAGTGCACTTTATAAGAAACTTCCAAACACCTTGAAAGAGGTTGTAAATAATTTGCATTTCTACCAGTAAAATATGAGGGATTCTAGTTGTTCTGTATCCTACCAGCAATTTGTAATGTCAGCTAGGACCTTCAGTATGATTTCGAATAGGAAAATTGAAGGTGGACCATCCTCACTGTATTTCTGATCTTAGGGGAAAATCATTCACTGTTTTATCAGTACTTATATTAGCTATAGATTCTTTGGAGATGTTTTCTATCAGATTAAGGAAGCAAGGAAAAATCCCTTCAATTCTGAGCTTGGTGAAAGCACTTTGCTTGCTTGTTGGTTTAATCAATCACGTCTGAATGTTGAATTTGATAATTTTTTCCCACATCTATCGACATATTAATATCTGTTTTTCATGTTTTAGTCTGTTAATATGCTGAATTACATTGATTCATTTACAAATGTTTAACCAATCTTGAACTCTTGGGATGAGTCTTGTTAGTTAGGTCATGGTGTACTGTCCTTTCAGTACATTGATAGATTTAATTTGGTAGTATTTTGTTAAGGATATCTGAGTCTCTGTTCACAAGGAACATTGGTTTACAATTTTCCCATCATCTATTTGTATGACTTTGCTGGCCTCATAAAGTAAGTCAGCAAGTGTTTTCCTCCTCCCCCATAATATGGAAGGGTTTTATACAAAAAAAATTTATACAAAAAATTGATATTATTTATTCATTAGTTATTTTGTAGAAGTTGCCAGAGGAGCATCTGAGCCTGGAGTTTTCTTGGTTAGAACATTTGTAACAGCAAATTTAAAGTCTTTAACAGACATGGTAGATTTCAGCTTGTCTATTTCTTCTTGAGTGAGCTTTGGCAATTTATGTCTTTAAAATAATTTATCCATCTGAAGTATATTGTCAAATTTATGGGAAGAGTGGGTCATAATATTCCCTTATTATCTTTTTATGTTTGTGGTGGTGTCCCTTGATTCCAAATGGATAATCTTAATCAGCCAAACAGAAATTCCAGAAAATAAAAATCTAGTAATTGAAAGTCAAAGGTTAAACAGCAAATTAAATGCACCTGAAAAGAAACTTAGTGAATTAGAAAATATGACATATGACAAAAACCACTCACAGCATAACAAATAAAAACCAAACATGGGGGATATGAAATAGAAGTTGACACATAGAGGACAAAATGGTAAGCTTAAATATATGTCTAGTAATCATTCCAGAAAAGGAAAAGAGGATGGAGAAAATTTGAATATTTGAATAGCTAATATTCAATAATTTCCTAGAGAGTAAAAAACTGAATCTTCTGTTTTGAAGCCCAATGAGTCCTAAGAAGGAAAAATAAAAACAAAATATATACCTAGACAAATTGATACAAAATGTCAATACATCAAAGTACCCAGAAAAATAAAACAACTTTCATTTAGAACCTGCAACTCTGAAAAACTGTCATTCAGGATTAAGTATGAAATAAAGACATTTCCATATATTATTAATACATGTAATACATATATTTTCTTGAAGAAAGAACATTTACGAGAAGGAAATTGACTCCAGAACAAAAACATGTCATGTGTGAGAAAATAATAAGCAAAGAAACTTATAAGCAGGCTTGGTTAGAATAAGTATACATTTTAAAAGAGGGGAAGGTGACAACTAAAGAATAGAAATAGAAGGTAAACTTTCCAGACCAGTGGAGGAAAATTAAAGGAAAAAATAGTATTTGATGAATGTAATAGGAGGTAGAAAGACAAAATAAAGTTAGGTGTATTAAAGTTATGGTAAATAAGAAAAATAAGTTTAAAAAGTATTGAACATACATCAGCAATAACATTAAACATTAATAAAATAAACTTCACGACTAAAAGAGAAATGGTACAAACTATAAAAGCAAAGCGGATGACATAAAAAATTCTTAAACAACGATAAAGTTATTAGCAAGTCTTAGAAGATAGCTTATGTTCTAATTTTAATATTGGAAGAAACAGATTTGAAAGAAAGCACTAATGGTATGCCAGTTATTTTCCTAACGTCTCTCACTACCAAATCTGCTCTTAACGTGTGACACTCTCTGTGTCACTGGTACTGGGATTCTGCAAACTATTTCCTAGATGCTGTTCCAACTGGTTTCCATTAAGCTCTGCCAATAGGTGGCACCAGAGAGAGTGAAGGGGATAAGGGATGTTCCATTCTTTCTTCTGTCATTGTTGCTTCATCAATGTCACTTCGCTTCTGCTTCTGTCTTCTTTCATTTCACCCAGTCTTGTCATATTTGTTTTATTAGCAGTCTACGTATCACTTCCACGGGGCAGCTGTTCTGAGCTTATTGGTTCTATAAAACCCATTCCTTCCCTGAGTTCTAGAGATAGTAACTGCTTCTCACAGTAATTAGCTCTAAGCTACCTCAAAATTTTCAGCTCTCTACCCTTTATGCAACAGATTCTCTGTATAGTGTGGTTTTCTTTCCTGATGGGATCTCGACTACCATAGATCAGAATAGAAAAGAAATAAAGAAACCTATGCGGTGATTATATATATCATATCTATATAACATATAGATAACATAATATATAAATATATATAAATATATAAACATATATATTATATTTATTTTATATTTTATATTTATATATATTATATTTATATTTATATATAAATATAAATATATAATATATAAAAAATAATTTGAGTATGGAAGAATTTGAAAGTATTACTGAAAATTCAACCTTTCATGGGGCGCCTGGGTGGCTAAGTTGGTTAAGCGTCCAACTTCGGCTCAGGTCATGATCTTGCGGTTTATGAATTGAGCCCCACGTGGGCTCTGTGCTGACAGCTCAGAGCCTAGAGCCTGCTTCGGATTCTGTGTCTCCTTCTCTCTCTGCCCCTCCCCCACTTGTGCTCTCTCTCTATCAAAAATAAATAAATGTAAAAAAAAATTAAAAATATAAATGAATAAAAAATAAAAATTCAACCTTGTAGACATAATATAGACCCTGCCCCCTAAAAAAATGTACATTCTACTTAAATGCACATTAAAAAGTACAAAAATTGGCAATATATTAAGCTACTAAAAAGTCTCTGCAACTTCCAAAATGTGATATTGTATAAATCATATGACCTGATCTTAATGTAATGTAATCAGAGGGGCGCCGGGGTGGCTCAGTCGGTTGAGTGTCTGACTTCGGCTCAGCTCATGATCTCACGGCCTGAGTTTGAACCCCGCATTGGGCTCTGTGCTGACAGCTCAGAGTGCGGAGCCTTCTTCAGATTCTGTGTCTCTCTCTCTGCCCTCCCCCATTTTCTCTCTCTGTCTCTCTCTCTCCCTCTCTCTCAAAAATGAGTAAACATTAAAAAACCATTTCAAAACAAAACAAAAACTTGTGTGATGTACCGGGAGGGTAATTTATCACCTTAAATAGATATTTTAGATATTATTAGATATTAGATATTATCTAACATATACAGATATGTTAGATATCTTAGAAAATAAAGAAAATTGAAAGACTGAGTTAATTGGGTTATTTTTTAAGAAGCTACACAAGAATTAAATTTTCTTCTTCCCAAATAAAGAGTAAAAAAAAAATGGAAAAATTAGAAACAACCAGGAATTAATCACATAGAAAACAAAGAAACAACATAAATTATCAGTAAAGGCAAAAAATGGATTTTTGGGGAACAACAAATACATATCGATAAAATTGAACAAAAAAGATAGAAGGTGCAAATAAATTGCATAGAGTGGAAAAGCAACGTCAGCACAGTTTTTGTAGAATTGAAAACAGAAAAAGCATAAGGAAATACTGGAAAAACTAGTATTCTAAATTTAAAAATTTTAAATTTTAAAACCTAGAATAAATGGAGAATATTTTTGGAAAAGATATAGATTCCAATATTCTTTAACACATAACAGAAAACAAGACATTAAATTGGTAAAAACGTTCTCCCTTCTTACCACCTAGCTCAAAAAGGAACCAAGATGAAATTGTTCTATGAATTTTACTAAATTATCAAGGAATCATAATGCATATCTCAGAGTTTCAGAGAACAAATTAAAAGCACCAAAGCTACCCAACCTAATTTTGATATTAGTATAAGCTGACACCAAAACCAGCCAAGGGCAATACACAAAATATGATTAATGATGAATACACTCAAGAAAATAGAAGGTAAATTGTAAACAAAGTGCATGCAAATCAAATCCAGTAATAACTTTAAATAATTTACTTTGGCTAAGTATGGCTTACTATAGGAATGCAAGAAATATTTAGCATTATATTTATTAATGAAATATCCCACAGTAGCAAGTTGTAAAAAATGTGGTCATCTCAATAGGTGTAGTAGAAACATTCATTCACGATAAAAAGGCTAAAATAACTAGTTCTAGTTGTAGCAGGTAACTTCTTCAAATGGGTACAGTGCTAGAAGCAGTCTCTTTGAAACCCCTAACAAGGATTCCTTCAATGTCTGTTCTCTCTTTCTGCAGTAATATAACTATTGGTTTTTAGAGTGGGCCCATGGCTGCCTGTATGGCCCAGCCTCTCTGGCAAATGGATATAACTGTGTTCATTTTGGAACACATTTTGGGAAATGATGTGTGTAACTTTTAAGATGCATCTTTAAAGGGAAGGAGCACATCTCATTTTTTGACTCTTAGGCTTTTATGCCTACTGAACTAGACGTGTAGCTATGATCATCCTGGAACGTGTGGATGTGAGCAATATCCTAAAAATGGCAGAACAACTCGATAAAACCAGTGTGGTCTCTGACACCATGGAGTCATTATACCAGTCCTTGTAGGTATCCTATTCTATTTAAACCACTGATTTTTCTTTAAGTCCCTGGGATAGCTGTTGAACTTTAATTCTTACTAATGTGCCTATTTTTACTACTTCCATTCACTGTTCTACTGGAGGTTGTGGATAGTGAAATAGAAGAAAAAGTAATAACTGGTATAATTTCTAGTAAAACACAAAATCTAAGACAATCTCAGGCAAACCAGTTAAACTAGTAAGAAAGCTCATCCAAGTAACTGCTTATAAAACCAATATGAAAACATTAAAACTACACCATAAACCCATAACAAGCCAACTGGAAGATGTTGTTAAGAAAAAGCTGTTTCATATTAAGAGGAAACCCCAAAAGTGATCTAACATTAAATGTAATAAGCAATCAATAATTATTACAGTGAAAATTATAAAAGAATACCAAATTATCTTAAAGTACATAGCAGGAGACCAATAAATGTATCAATAGATTATATTCATGAATGAAAATCAGATTACAAATGGAAAAAAATGTTAATTCTTCTTCAATCAAGCAATAAATTCAAATATAACTTAAACAAAACCTCTAAAAGCATATTTAATGGAGTTTGATTAGCCAAATCTTAAAACCTTTTGGAAGTTCATGGCTATATGATATACTAGATATGGAGGAAAGTATTGAAACATGTTTGGAAAGAAACCCCAACAACATAAGGATAATAGTTGATTCTAAGGAGGCGGAGGAATGGAATTGAAATGTAGTAAGGGATTCCAACTGTGTCTATAACATTTTCTTTTAAAAATATCTGCGGAAAATGTGTCAAAATATGTTTATAGGTATTGAGTTTATACATGTTTGTAATATTATTCTCTCTCCTTTTCTAGACATTTGGAACATATCATAAAAACAAGAAATCCTGGCTACAATGGTAAAAATTCTATTAACTTCAAAATTTCTGGGTAGCATAATTGAATTGTGGAAGACCAAATATTAATGCAATAAAAATTTAACTCTTAAATATGACCATTTGGGGTCCATTGTTCATCAACTAAATTGGTCTTTCTACCAATTCTTCTGGGATTTAGATGGGAACCCAAGAACATGTGAATGAGGGCAACACCCAAAAAATGGCAGGACAACCAGATACAACTGCTTTGGTCTCTAACACCATGGAGTCATAAGTTCTCGTAGGACTAGTCCTCATAGGTATTCTATTTTATTTAAACCGCTGATTCTGGAAACATTTGAGAAAAAGAATTCCCAGTTTAATTTTCAAAATTACCTTTAAAAATAAATAACTTGACTATTTAACATATATTTGTTGTTCTATAATTGCATTTATTGCCTGTACTACAAAATATAAGATTTTAACATCTGTTATCTAATTATTTTGAGTGTTACAGTCACATCTTCAGCAATAACAGTGTGTTTTCTTTGGAGCAGGAATCATATTTTACAGTTTTTTTGTATCCCTGAAACCTGTACCGTAGTGTTACATATATATATCTGTAAAAGCTCCCTTGATAAATCTGTGTTTATATCATAAAAACAAAACAAAACAAAACAAAACAAAAAAACACTGATATTTTTAATCCGCTATAACTATTGAACTTAAATTCTTACTAATGTGCCCATTTTTACCATCTCTATTCACTGTTTCCCCTTCCTTATTTGCTATGTATATATGCTATCATTTCAGCATAAATCCTTGTCAATACATGCTTCTTTATTAAAATTGAAAAAAATTATAAATGGAATTTAGATAAGAGGCAACACTGTGTTTTGATCTATGTTTTCAAGTGCTTTTTTTTTTTCTGATTGGTTTACATTTCAAGTCATGATGATTTTTCTGGTATTGTGATGTTAGTTAACATTTAGGTTGCTTCTAGTGTCCTGTGAATAACTTTGAACTAAACATATGTTCTTTATGTGTTTTTTGCATTTAGGAATATAGCCTTAGATATATCTCAAAAGTAGATTTATTGACTCAAAGCTTTGAATATTCTTAAAACTCTATTGGTACATCTAAATAGCTTTTTAATTGAAAAATTCTAATTTACATGGCTATCTCAAGTGATTGATTTTATCGATTTCATTACACAATTGCTGACATAGTATATTAGTGATTGAGAAAATATTTGATAATTTAATATAATATACCTTTATTATTCAAATTTTCACTTAATAGCAAGTTGATCATTTTCATGTATTTGTAAAATAGCTGACTCAACTTTTGTGCATTTTCTCCTTTACTTTTAACAAGGACTAATTTTCTACTTGTTGCTTACTGTTTAAAGTGATGTGTGAAGTAAAATTTTGAAATTAACTTTTTAAGAATAGTCAAGCAATTGTTCTAGTGCCACTTCCTGACTAAATCTTCCTTTTTCCGTCAGGACATTGTCTAATGAAAATGTATTGTTTTTTCTGATCATATAAGTAAAAAGATATTACTTCATTTTTCCATATTATTTCTGTATTATTAAATGCTATTTCATCGTGTGGATTTGATTTTCTTTATACTATTTTATTGGATAGGTATAGAATATTATTAAGTGATTTCCTCTATCAGATACCAGTTTCATCCAATCTTTGTTTGTATAACTAGCTGGCTGTTCATCAAACTCCAGCGAGAGAGTTCTTTTTTTATGATAAGCTTTAAATATCCAGAAAAATGAGAGCATAAGAAAACAAACATGCATAATGACTTAATGATGACTTTCATAAGTTAACTGTTTGATTCATTTTGTTAAAAATTTTAATAAAAATGTTTAGTTTTCTTTATAGAAGTCCTGTGTATTAAAAAAAAAAAGTTTGCTCCTGAGTGTTACATCATTTTGCTACATTTAAAATAGAATATTTGGGGCGCCTGGGTGGCTCAGTCGGTTGAGCTTCCGACTTCAGCTCAGGTCATGATCTCAAGGTTCGTGGGTTCGAGCCCCGCGTCGGGCTCTGTGCTGACAGCTCAGAGCCTGGAGCTTGTTTCTGATTCTGTGTCTTCCTCTCTCTCTGACCCTCCCCCACTCATGCTCTGTCTCTCTCTGTCTCAAAAATAAACATTAAAAAAAATTTTTTTAAATAAAATACAATATTTAATTTTTTTTTAATGTTTACTTAATTTTGAGAGAGACAGAGTGGGAACAGGGGAGGGGCAGAGAAAGAGGGAGACACAGAATCTGAAGCCAGCGCCAGGCTCTGAGGTGTCAGCACAGAGCCTGACACGGGACTTGAACTCACAAACAGGGCAATCATGATCTGAGCCAAAGTTGGATGATTAATGGACTGAGCCACCCAGTGCCCCCTAAAATAGAATCTTTTAATGACAGCCTCCAGTTTTCTTTTGCTGATAGGTAGGAAAGCTATTGAATTTTAAGTGCTTATTTTATAATGATCTCTTTTAATAATATTAATATTTTTTGTTATTTTTCTTGGCATTTTTTTGGTAAAGAGTAATGTTAACTAAAAAAATATCTCTTTTTCAAAATGTATGTCTCATTACTGTCCTTATCTAATTGGATTGACTGTAACTTCAAGGACAACATTAAACATTGTCCTTAGCCATTTGTTTTTTTCCCTGACATTCAAGAGATTTAATTCAATGTGTTACTCCTGAAGTATATTGGGGTAGATAGTCTTTATTATGTTAAACAAGGATCCTTCCTTTTCTAGTTTGGTAAGAAGGATTCATTTTATCAAACTTTTAAAAATGCTCAGCAGAGTTAACTGTTAATATAATGCCTTTTAGCACTTAAGACAATTACATGGTTTTTATTCTCTTACCAGAGATAAATTACATTGACATATTTCCCACTCTTGCATTCTAGAAATGACCTACTTGGTCACTGAGTATTTTTCTCTTAATACACTTAAAATACTTTGTTAGCATTTTATTTAGGAAGGCTTTTTGGTTTTTGCATTTCTAGTGATACAGGAGGTTGTACTGCAAATATGTTTAATTGTTTTGTTAGGTTGTAATATCAAGTTTTTCTTGCATTTATGTATTAATTTATGTCTTGATTTATTTATTTAGCATAGAGAGTCCACCCTACTGTTTTAACTATTCAAATGCAACAATTATTCATTTGCACATTTAACATTAGGGTCTAAAAAATACATTTAGAGAATACATTGACACTTTGTCTATGGCTGCTTTGGTGCTAAGAATGAGTAGGTGTGACAGAGGCAGTATGAACAGTATGGACGATATTTACTATATGGCCATTTATTATCCCCTTCTCTCTCTCTCTCTCTCCTGCTATCATTTTTGAGAGACAGTGCATGCACAAGCAAGGTGGGGAAGGGCAGAGGGAGAGAGAAAAAGCGTCTTAAGTAGGTCCATGCTCAGTGCAGAGCCCATCATGGGACTCCATTTGATGGCAGTAAGATCATGACCTGAGCTGAAATCAAGAGTCGGACACTTAACCAGTTGAGCCATCCAGGTGCCCCTATCTGGCCCTTTAAAGAAAAAGTTTGCCAGCCACTGCCTTACAATATCATCCAAACACCAATCTCGCGACAACCCCAGTGATCTTTTCTGATATTTCCTGTTAAATTAATTAAATAAGAAGGCTGTTAGTTGGGATGGCTCTAATGCCCTTGTGCTATACTAACCAAATCAAGCCCTAAGCCTATGACTATCTCAAGGGTAGGAATTTAAATGTTAAGGACAACCAGTTACAAATAGCCAGTTAGGCTTTAAGCTATAGCCAATACAATAATTTCCTTTCTTTGCTTCTGCACCTTCTTTAGACGTCTTTCCCCTGATTCCTGTCTGTAGAAGCCTCCTAAAACCGCTTCCAGTTTGGCACTGCCCCATTTGAACAGAGTATTGCTCAAGTAAATTCTGAAAACCTTTAATATTCCTCAAGTTATCCTTTCACATACCTCATCTCCCCATTTCCTAACTAATCCAACTCCATCAATCCAGCGAGTTATATCAAAACTGATGACTTTATTTTGTGTAAAGTCATGATCAGAGAAGGGGCTAATGATTGTTACCTCAACTACTGTGTGGCTCAGAAAGACAGGACTTCACATATTCTAGAACACTGGAACACTAACTTTTTCTATAAACGTCACTTTCTCTTCTTTAATATTGATACGGTTGGTGTCACAATGTTCAACCTTCCAAATTTCCATTGTGATGTTTGTTATTATAATAATTATTATTTCAGTGAAGACTTTTTTTATCGATCAACATGTGTTTCTAGAGCATTGCATATACTCTCCTTCACAGGTTCTACTTCCCTTTTATTGGTAGTATACTTTTCAGTAGCAGCAATAAATACCAAAGCACCGTGTTAAAGGGGGATAAATACTGTCCAGTTAGAATCCTACATTATGAGTAGTTTCCTTCTATGCCTTTTATTTCATTTCCTTTCTGCTCATGTGATAGTTTGGCAGGGCATGTGGTAGTCAGAACAATGGCTTCCCAAAGATGTCCATGTCCCAATCCCTGAGACTCATGAGTATAAATTACATGGAAAAAGGAATGTTGCAGAGATGACTTAGGCTGACGACCCTGAGATGGGAAAATTATCCTGGATTATCCAGGTGGGCTCAGTCTAATCAAACGAGTCCTTACAAGCAGAGAACCTTTCCTGGCTGAGGTCAGAGGAAGAAGTGAATGTGAAAGAAGGGCAGAGATACGGTATTGCTGGGTCTAGAGATGGAGGAAGGGCCGAGAACTGTAAGATAATAAATTTATAGTGGTTTAAGCCACAAAATTTGTGGCAACTTGTTATGGCAGCAATAGAAAAATAATATACAGAGTATATTAAAATCTAGGTTGACTTTTTAAAAAACAAATCACATCACAAAAAGGCAGTACTTCATTATCTTTCTGTGCTTATTTTTGCTCCTAAAAAGTTTACTGTCAGTCTAATTTTGTGTAGCACTTTTATATGTTTGAAGCATGATTATTTTGGGGGGATGAGTCAAAGTTTCAGCTCAGCCATTGATCTTATCTAGAATGCCTTGGTTTAAAATATGTAACTTTGTTATTAATTTCCTGGTAGCAGTGTGTTTTTCTAGTGATTAGAGAATATTGCTTGCCCAAGTTCTACTTTTTAAATTTTAGACTTTTTTAAGCCAAAAATATGATGACATACTTTTGCAATAACTTGTAGAATATAATATATAAATAACATCTATTCTCTATAATTTATGACATTTTGTATATCTCAGTTACACAAATTTTATAAGTTGTATTATTTAAGTTGTTTTTATTGGTTTCTTGGTCTACCTGATTCTTAAATCTGATAGATGTTCAATTCTTCTGCTGTAAGTATATGTATATATATATATATATATATATATTATATATTATATATACTTCTGCTGTAAGTATATATATATTAATATATATATAATATATATTAATTATATAATATATAATATATATAATATATATTAATATAATTAATATATATTAATATATATAATAAATATATTAATATAATTAATATATATAATATATATAATATATATATATCTTTAGTTTCTTAGTGTGAGTGGAATAGTTTTTGCTTTATGTATTTTGATGCCATTGCCCATCGGGTAAGGGTTGAGTATTATACTTTCTATGTAGATTTCAATTAATTATTTTCTGCCTTTATTAAGTCTTCTACCTCCTTGTTAATTAATTTAGCTGTTTGTTTTTTAGTTTAATAGGTAGCTGGTTCCTTAAAAAATTTCAGTGTTTCTTATTTAATAATAATGGATATACAGCTATGAATTTTGTCTTATATGCCTCTGCCTTTAACCCAGAGGATTTCATATCACATGCTCAAATTCTCATTGAGTTGCAAAGAGCCTGTACTTTTAGCTGACTTCTTAGAAGAAACTCTTTTCTATTTCCAAGGGATTAGATTGATATTTCATATTTAATTCCTTGTTCTTTGAAACATAAGAAAATATGGCCCACCTACTTTCTTCAATTTAATGCAATTTTGCTATAGGTCTTAGCATATAGACAATTTATAAAAAATATCCCATGGACATTTGAAAAGAATGTGAATTCTATATTAGTTGGTTATAGATTTATAATATATTAATAAATGAAGGCAGAATTTTATGATTAATTATAACTTGTATATCTACTTGATCTGATCATTTCTGAGAGAAAGGTATTATAAAATATTTCTTTATGACTAAAGCTCTGTTCCTCCTTGGATCCTATTTTCTTCACAGCAGAAAGAATACTTTTGAATAATTATAGAATCCTTATATGTATTTTTTGCCGTACTTAGAATAAAATATAAACTTTTGCTGTTACCTTACCAAATCTTCTTTTACTCTAGAGACTACACTTAGTTACTTCATTGCCCAGAGACCATGCACATGATACTCTAATTTTCTGGAATGCTTCCACCTCCTCACCTCCCACCCATTTACCTTGTTCTTGGCATCTTTGCTTGTCTGTCTCCTTCTCATCATACAGTTTCAGGTACTTGAATGTTCCTTCCTTATATAAGCACCTCCCCTCCTAAGCTAAAATGGGTTGTTCCTTAAGGAAGAACAATTTTCATAATGAATTTCTGTTTTTGCTGCTAGCTATTGGCCTCAGCTACTGTGAACATAAAGATTGCTCTGTGACTTTAGGGAATATATGTATCTGTCAAGAAATGGAACCTCTCAGAGAGTTATCCTTTCTTTCTTTATCTTTAAATTTCAGCATTAAAAACAATATGTTCCTTGGCAATTTTTATCAGATCTGTATCATATCTCCAGGAAATCCAAACATTTACTACTTCTTTGATGGCCCACGTTATAGTTTTACAGTGCTGCTAGACAATTATTATTTTGAATTTTTTCCTTTTAATTTATTAAGAGATGAGGAGGTAAGGGAGGTAAATATGTAAGCAGAATTCATTATATAGAAATTCAAATTTTAGGGTCACCTAAGTAGCTCAGTCAGCTAAACATCTGACTCTTGCTTTTGGCTCAGGTCATGATCTCACAGTTTGTGGGTTCAACCCCCACATTGTCGGGCTCTACGCTGACAGAGCGAGTCGGCTTGGGATTCTCTGTCTCCCGCTCTGTCTCTGCCCCTCCCCTCCTTGCGCACGTGCTCTCTCTCAAAAATAAAGAAATAAACATTAAAAAAAAGAAATTCAAATTTTAAAAGCTATAAAACCTCCGAGGAATGGATATTGGATGACATATGGGCAAGTGCTTTTCAGCCTATTTTGAGTAAATACATTTAAATTTAACATACTTGTATTTTATATTATATTACTTTGTTTTTAGTTAATCAACACTCTTGTTTATTTGGAATACATTTACTTGTTAATAGGAGATCATACTTTTTAATATATTTTGTAGTTAAATTTGCTTGGCCCTTAAAGATATGAAAAGATGTTCAAATTTATTCATATTAAGAAAAATGCCTATTAAAATTACACTGAATTATTATTTCTCCCCTATCAGGTTGGCAAAAATTCAGAAATTTGACAACTGTTGGCAAGGCTGTGAGGAAATAGGCACTCATATATTGTTTATGGTAATACAAAATGGTACAACCCCCATGGAAAAAAATTGGCAATATCTAATAAAACTATATAAGTATTTACCCTTTGCCCCAGAAAGCTCATTTCTAGTAATATATCCCAAAGATATTCTGGAGAAACATGAAAAGACATGCATAAGGCTATTTACTAGGGCATTATTAATAGTAGCAAAAACTGGAAAGAACCCAAATGCTCATCAATTGGTGTCTGATTGAATATGAACTATTGTACATTCATGCAATGGAAATATGTAGCTACAAAAACAAATGAAGAATATTTTTATATACACATATGGAATAATTCCTAGTATGAGTTTTTAAATGAAAAGGAAAAATAAACTGGAGAAAACTGTATGATTATCTATAGGTCAGATAAAAGAAACAATATAGACATTGAAGGTAAAAAATTTATATACCTTGTTCCATAAGATTTCACTTTGTACTAATGGATGTATTTTACATAAATGTAAAAAATGAAATCTAAATTAAAAAATACAAGCAGCCAAAAACAAAATTTAAATGAAACAAATAAATCTAACTGTATTGAATTCATGGCATAACTACCTAGAAAATAATTAATGTAAGAGACTTGAAAATATAGTAAATTGACTGACTTTTCTTAGCGATTTATATCCTGAAGACCAAAATAACACACACACACACACACACACACACACACACACAAAATAAACTGTTTTTGGTAAGCTACTCTTGCTTTGTTATTCTGTAATTATTATGTGTATAGTAGGATAAAGCAAGTACATCAGTGTCATTAGGAACTAAAGTTTTTTGTATAAGTGAGAAGAGATGTAGATATTAAGGAAGTTAAAAATTCTGAAAGTTGACACTTGAATTAGAAATATCGACATGATGTCATATGTATTTATCTTAAAACGAACCAAGAGCAAACATATTTTCTAGATTTGTCTACTGAAAAGCCTAGAAACAATAAGTAACCCGATAGTAATGAGCACCCACAATGTCCAAAGTGTGGTCCCTCAGTACCAATTCCCAATAAATAAACCAAGCCTCTTTGTAGAAATGGGTGAATCCACAGTTCAGTCAGGAAAAATATAAGATAACCAGGTAGCAGGTACCCCCATGACCAGCTTCCTATAAAAACCTTGAACACTGAGTTTCTAATGAGCTTCTTATGTGTGTTGTCACTTGTTAAGTGAGTCATATCTCAATCCACTCAGAGATTGTTCTTTCAAGCTTGTATCTGGTTTCCTCTACACTTCACCCCATGCTGAGTTCTGCGAGTTTGTGTAGTGAATCATTGAACCTGAGGGTGGTTTTGGGGACCCCAACACAAATACTCTATACCTTACCACCAGTCTACAAAAATATATGGAATAAAGGAGCATGTAAATGATACCACAGGAATGCTATCAGCAAGGTACAGAATGTGGAAAGCTCTATGGATTCTTTAACAAATAAACTTCTGAAAAAGCAAAAAAAGAGGAAGAAAAACTCTATTAATTAAGAGATTTTTGAAACATTTAGAGATGCAATGAACCAATGTTTGGGATTGGTTTTAAAGAAATTCAACAGGGGTTGTAAAGAGATAGCACAGTGGGATTATAGGGGACCAGATTGCTTATAATTGATATTTGCTAAAATTTAGTAATGGGTTTAAATATACTTATTATATTTTATAATAAAATTTACAAAACATTTATTATATAATAAAATATTAAACTTAAATTTTACAATAATTTGAAAACTAAACGTTTGAAATTGTATGTGCTAATATTTTAAATATTTTTGCATATATGTTTATATGTGAGATTCTCTCCAATTTTCCCTTTTTTATCATTTTAACTGCTTTTAATATTAAATTTACATCTGCTTCATATTTTCTCTATGCTTTAAGAAAAATATGTATTAAAAGAAAATGCTGTTCCTTGAAGATTAAAACATTAATTCATAAATCATTTGAGCCAGGGTTCTTTTTCATAAGAAATTCTTTAGTATCTATACATAGTTTTCACTGTTTATTTTTATTTTATATTGGTACTTCTTTTGCTACTATGCAATATTTTAAATTTTAGCAAAAAACTCATTTCAAAATTTCTCATTGTAAAGAAATACTCACATTTTCATAAAGAAACATACTTTGGTATGAAAATATATACATATACACATATGTATGCATATAGATACATTTTGTGTAGATGTATATAAGTGCATATATGCATTGCATATGCCCTTTTCCATTTGGAATTGTTCCATCTTCTATCCCACACTCAAATAAACCTGAGATTCTGGACTTTGACTACAGAGTATACAGAAAATAGGTAAGGAATAAACTGAAATTGTAACATATTCAGACCTATGGGTCAGTAAGATTCTTTTAAAGTGCTTTTGTTTTGGTAACTTCCTCAGTTTTCCTGTTTCACATTTCATGTATCTTTTACTTAATATTTATTATTTCCTTTGTCTTGATTTCCTTAGGACTCCTAGAAGTGTTCTTTCTAATTTCTTGACATATAAGTTTAATTGAATGTTTTTCTCTTTAGTAAGAGATATAATATAATTTTTAAATATATTTTTAAATAATTTTTATAATTTTTATATAATTTATTGTCAAATTTTAATAATTTTTTTATAATTTTTTAAATATAATTTATTGTCAAATTGGCTAACATGCAACGTGTACAGTGTGCTCTTCGTTTTGGGGGTAGATTCCCGTGGCAAGTTTGCTTTTGATGTAGCCCTAGCTCTATCCCCAAAATTTGAATATATAAATAACATTCAGTTTCATGATTTCTTAAACTGGTCTTATTTTTTAAGTCAATAATGTGTATGCAATAATAACTCCCAATTTATTTCCTACTTGATCTGTAATTCGGAAAATGCACTTAAATTTTCAAGTGTTTGACTTTCACAACACTTCTTAAACATATATTTATTTATTTGTAAATAAAAAACAAAGTAACATTGACTTCATCAAATAGAAGATAAGACTGTGTATGTGTTTCTCTCTCTACTTTGTTTTTCATCATCTTGATTTTGTCATCTTGACCCCTCTTTTCCTTCATAAAGGGCAACCCTGTAAATTTTGTCCTTTTTGTCTATTTTAGGTACACTTATCTCAATTATTTAGGCAAGCATTTTCCAATTTGTGACTCTCAAAACACTTTGTTTCTCACTTTTGTTTCAAAACACTCAGTGCTCTCTCACAGCCACTCCTCCTCATTATTCAGTTTTTAATCTCCTGGTAACCTGGAGCAAATCTTCAATGTGTGTGTGTGTGTGTGTGTGTGTGTGTGTGTGTGTGTGTGTGTGAAAAGTGCAAAGTGGGGTATATTTTCTGAAACACTGCTTATCTTAAAATGACGTTCCCATGATAACAACAACTTGATTAGGTATAAAATTCTTGAATCATAACTGTTTCTTCTCAAAGCACCACAAATTTTATCTTCTTCTGAGACCAGTTTGGCTGTCTTCCTCTTTAACGAGTCTAGCTTCATACCTAAGAATCAAACATTTTGTCAAAAACACGTCTAGGCAAGTAACTCTTTCATTAATTTTTCCTGAGTCATGGTAAACCTCCTCAATTTCTAGATTCAAAACGTTTTAAATGAGAAATGCTTTCTTCTCCTGCACCTTAATTAATTCACTAAATTTGGATTTCCTCTTGTTCCTCCTATTTATTTATAATTTGTATATTTGTTCTTTTCTTTAAATTTTTTCTCACATGATTGACATTGTATTCTCCCTTCCTTCAGCATACTAGGAGTACTTTTCCTATCTGTACACTGGTGATTCAAATTTTCTGCAGGTTTACATGGGCTCCTTTAGTGCCTCTGAGACTTGGCTATTGCAGTTTTATTTGGGGGTAATTTCTTCCTATAATTTTCTTCCTTCTCAATATGCATTTATTATTTAATCTCTATTTAATCTATAATTTATCCCATCATGGTAGGCTCTACTGTGTAGAGATAATGTTCTCTTACATACTGGAAACGTTCCTTCTCTTCTTGTGTGTTGCATCTTAAGCCCTGTATTTGTTGTTTTGGGCTCACTCTTGAATGAAGAAATGTCTTCTTAGGGAACATTCAGAATGGGGGAATTTTTCCTATCCCCTTTTAATCCATTATTGGTCAAATCCTTAGTTTCCTCTTATTTTTCAACATGTTTACTAAAGGCTGTTTGCTAAAGAAATGCTAAGAGGCCCTCTAAGGTAGTAGCTGGGGAAAACAAAAGAAAAGAAAACAAACTCGAATTCATGAAGCCATCAGTACAAAATGTTATTGTGGAGAGACAAGATTTGTATTCAGTCAGCTTTTATTTTTTGAAAGGGAGAAGGAGATAAAGTTGCTGGGCATCTCATTCCTTATCTTAGTTTTGCCCTCAACTTTCTATTTCGACTTTCAGTTTTCCTGAAGTGAGATAGGATTTCTTTACTGTCCTCACAGCTCAACTTACTATTTTTGAAGAGGAACCAATTCTTGGGAAAATGATGTAATCCATTGCCTTTTATGATAAATAAAAGACCAAACTACGGAGTATGCTCCATTACTAAAGCCTTTCCAGTCCTAGGGAATATTTTTTCTGGGAGAAATGGAAACATCTTTCTGGAACCAATGTTCAGTTACCTGCAACTTCCTAGACCACTTCCTTCCAGGGAACGAATACCTAGCAGTTACACTGATCTATTTGCTGCTTTGAAGAAGGATTCCTCCTCCTTACTCTGCATAAAACCGGTAGTTGGGCACCATGCAGGTCTGCAGAAAGATTGCTTAAATTGGGTAACCCTTCTGATTCTTTTTTTTTAAAGCAAATTCTAACACCCTACATAGGGCTCAAACTCATGCCCCCAAGATCAAGAGTTGCGGGCTCCACCGACTGAGCCAGCCAGGCACCCCTCAGATTCTTGATATATCATACTCATAATAAATGAAAAACACAGTTAGTTATGGGAAAGATAATGCTACCATCTCAGAATGCTGCTATGTGTACGAAAGGAGTAACTTCTTAATATCCAAAAGATGTGATTTTCCTTGTAAAATAAATCCTCTAATTATTTAAAACTATGTTGATATTGACATCTTAAAGTAAATTCAGAAGGTGGGTTTTCTGGTACTTTCACTTAATCATTTCCTGTATTTAAAATTGATACTTTTCTCTTAATAAGGGGGGTATGTATATGATGTCCAAATATATGCACTTTCAATTGGTAACTATTTGAGATTGGTTTACATTTTTAAAAATATATTAATAAATAAAGAAGTAAAAACTCAGTTATTCCAACTTGGAATATGTTCTATTTTTCACATTTGCTATCCTGGTATTCCTCAGTTATATTAAAACATTTCAAATGTTTAATTCTGATATCTAAGTGAGTTTTCCATTTTGTATATATTATAAATAATGAGTTAGGGAACATTTATTCTGAATATCCTAAACGTCAATCCTGTTCCTAACTAGAATAAGTATTTCTATTTGTTTAATATAAAGTTTACATTAGGGGCGCCTGGGTGGCTCAGTCGGTTGAGCGTCCAACTTTGGCCCAGGTCATGATCTCACGGTTCGTGGGTTCGAGCCCCGCGTTTGGCTCTGTGCTGACAGTTCAGAGCCTGGAGCCTGCTTCGGATTCTGTGTCTCCTTCTCTCTCTGCCCCTCCCCTGCTCATGCTCTGTCCCTCAAAAATAAATAAATGTCAAAATTTTTTTTAGGTTTATAATAGGAAATCCTCATAAACTAGTAACTTTGTCTTATAATAATTCAAAATGATTCCATAAATTGTACGGTGACAGATGGTTGCTACACATGGTGAGCAGAGCATAATGTATAGACTCATCGAATCACTGTGCTGCACACCTGAAACTAATAAAACGTTGTGTGTCAACTATACTTCAATAAAAAAATTCCACAGAATTGATAACTATTGTTCTTGTGTTATTATTTTATCTCTTTTTGTCTCAAGAACTATTCAACCTTGATTACTTTTCTTTATTTTCTCTGACAAACTTTTGTATATTTCCTTTCTATAGTTATTTGATTAGATAATCGAGAAAGTAACTTCCAGAATTCTGTGGAATTTGTCACCATGAAAAACCCATAGGTAATGATATTGTTTAGATGAGAACATTTTAATTTTAGAACTGGACTTACGCCAAGTGAACCAAATCAGAAGGCAGTCATTAGAAGGTGCAACCGCTTTCCATACAATTTGTTACCTGTATACTTACTACTCCTTATCTCTGTGTCACAATACTGAACAAATGATATAGAGGGGTATGTAGGGAAAGTAAGTTGGTCAAGGTGACCACTGTCACCACTAGCTTATTTGCTGCTTGCTATAAAATGTGTTGAGCTGTTGGCCTTATAGTCCTTGGCTGCAACCCAACCCATCTGGTCCGCCATTAATGCCCACAACACTTGACGGATAAAGGGAACCCATGGTACCATGATGATACACTTTTTGTTTGCTGAGTAATAAAGCATCTTGTGATGCAGTAAGTTTTGTTGTATATTTTTGGTGTCTATGGAGTGGTAACAGGTTTATTCCTTGCTCTCCTCTGTGAGGCTGGAGTTGCTCTCTGATGGAGTTTTTGAAGATGCTGAATGTATGTCCATTGCCTTAACTCAAAATAACTTGGAAGTAGGTAAAAAGGAATGAAAAATCAAAGGCCTTGGTAGGGATATAAAGTATTGCGTAACTACAGTGCATATATTAAAATGTAATTTACATTAATGAAATTAATGAATCTGTTCATAATTGTTAGTAGGGGTATGGCCAGCTGAAGTCCAGCTGTCACAGTTTTGACACTATGTTGGATCAACTCAATTCAAAGTCTGGATCTCAGCCTTAGAATCTCGTGAAATGGATGTTGTCATATACTGAGAGTGGCTTAGTCTGGGTGAATTACACCATTAAAGGTCATGTCTAAACCAGAGACATTAATTTATTATCAGAGATATTCTTTCTGGAGAGAGTAATGCTAGTATTTGCTAAGCAAGGAAGACCCCTGCCCCTTCATCGAGAAGCCAATTCTAAATCAAAGGACTGCTCTATAAGGTTAGAATCAGAGCAAAGGAGGACGGTAGTGAGGGAGCTTGGAAGAAACATCTTACTCATATTACTTCTTATTGCCCCCAAATGTTCTGGTTCCATGCATTGTTGACTGGTACATTGCCAACTTTGAAATATCCTATTTTTCTATACTTCTAGTGCCTTCCACTCCTGTTCTCTTCATATATCATTTTCTTTGGCTGTGTTATTATTAAAAGATTTAGCTATTTATTTCCCCATTAAAGTATTTTTGGAATGAGGCTGAGAAAATGAGTATCTTCAGGTCTCTCTCTTAGCTGTGGAGGTCTCCAATCTCTTTAAGATGACTTTTCAAATATCAGATCTCATCCTTGTGTAGTTATTATATTAGTATAATTATCAGCTTTAGAGATATCTTACTGTTGAAAATATATTATATGCCAATAATCGGGGATATGCATTATGTATCAACTTAGTATTTAGTTTATGTGTTTACAAGCACATATAAATAGTTCAAAATTCATTTTTTATTAAATAAATATGTACTTTGCACCTACTATGTGCTCAGCACTTTTGTAGGTACTGGAGATACAGTGAGTAGACAGTCAAGCTTTCCACATTCACGGAATTCCCATTCTGTGATAGTTAACGAGGATAAATATATATTTACAGCTTAATTTTAGGTAGTAATAAGCTTCTGAAGAAAAATGAAGGCAGGTAAAACCTGAAGAAAGACAGGGGTGGCTATTTTAAATGGTATCATGATATTTTAAAAAGTTCTCAGGGTACAAAAGCTATATTGGGAATGTCATTAAACAAACAGATGTATTTGCTAATTTTGTTATTTCCAGTTTGATCGTAAAAACATTGCAATAACTATAATGTGAATATGCAACATCTGTCAATAAATCTGACATTCTCTCATCTTTGTGATTCAGACATATTAGCATTGATTGGTTGTAAAATGAAAATATAAAAAAATCTTGTTCAAATGCAGTCAACATATAAATACTTTGAGGACGCTGTTAACGGGACTGACATTTGAATGTGTGATGAAATGGAATAGATACCATAGAAATTCAGATAATGTTGAGAAATTCTCAAACTTTAGCTAGTATATTAGTCTTCTGTTCTTTCATAATCCATAAAAAGCATGCAGCATACGGTAATGTGTCAAGAATTTTTTAAAATCCTATTTATGTGTGTAAGTTCAAATAAGATGCATCTTCCTTGCTGTATTATATAATGATGCTAAAATGTGAGGTCATTTAAGGATTTGCCAAACATGGAAAAAGAAATATATTTGCAGTTTTTACATTAGGATACAATTATGCTTTGAGAAAGCACTATCGCCTAAATGCATCTTGAAAATACGCTTTTGAGAGAGAATGAATAGCACACAAATTCTGATTTCTTTTAAGTCATCTTGAAAAATGGACTACAGACACATGAGCTGAGCTTTAATAAAGTGCTAATTGGGACTGCATGCCATAATTTGAATGGTGGCTGTATGAAATGTATAGAAATCTCGACAGTAAAGGAATGGTATGTGGCTTTTGGGGACAAGTTTTGACAGCTAGGTGCTGGTCCTTTGATGACATGAATCTAAAACCTCTAATGCTGACAGAGACTTTGAAATTATCTGTTCAAACTCTCAATTTGCACACGAGGAATCTGAGGCTTAGCATGGGTAAGTGACTTGCTCAAAATCATTTGGCAAACAGGTCACCTGATTAGTGCTGTGCCTCCAACCCCACACTGCCTCACCTTCCCTCCCATTGGCTTTCCAGCCATTTTGTTGAACGTCACAGCACAAGGCTTAAAAGTCAAGTGGAATTCTCACGTGCAAATTATCCTTTTGTTTGCTACCTGCTCCAGTGAAATAGTTGCAGAAGACAAGAATGACAGTAGAATGAAGATAAGGTTTAGGGGTTTCATTGCTCCTTTTTCTTACATCCAGCCTTCAGAATTTGTAAAAACTCATAATGTGCCTAACAGGATACCAGAAATGGAGGTTGGAGGAGGGGAACGGGGCAGAGCTGGTCAGGAAGAGAATAAGTGAAAGGGGGCCATGCTGGACACTGAGGTAGAATACTGTAGTTCCTCCATTCCTGACCATCTCCCTGGCAATTGACTTCTCTGATTTTGAACAGGAAACTGTTAACAACTCCTGACCTTCCTTTTTTTTGCCTATAAAATGAAGAGAGTTGACTGGTTAATCTCTGTTGTCCTTCCTATGTCACTAGTCAAAAATTGGGTATGTACTCAGCCTTTTGGAAGTCTCATACATGTAATTCACAGTAAAGCCTCTGTCACCCCTCTCTACATGCAACTCGAGAGCACTGGTGTTTGTTTTCAGAAAGAGATAAAGCCATCCTTGCTGATCAGTTAATAAGTCTGGTAATTTGGAATTGAAGTCAATTCTTGACTAATCAGAGTAAGTGGGGCAGAGAATGATACCGAAGGGAGAGAACAAAGATGACCATAAATCATGTGTGAAAATAAAAACTCTAGTTTAAAGGGATCAGTACAGTATGGTGGTTAGGAACAAGCAGTTATTCTTGTGTACAAATCCTTACTCAATGCTTACTCA
This sequence comes from Acinonyx jubatus, assembly GCF_027475565.1. Classification (NCBI taxonomy): domain Eukaryota; kingdom Metazoa; phylum Chordata; class Mammalia; order Carnivora; family Felidae; genus Acinonyx; species Acinonyx jubatus. The sequence goes on along the minus strand of NC_069388.1, from coordinate 74,735,342 downwards.
CTATGTGACCTTTGGAAAGACCTATAAGGCCTTACATGATCTGCCCCGTGACTATGGCTATGACTTAATATCATGTCTTATTCTTCCCCACAAAATTTGCTGTGACTACAAAGCCCTCCTTGCTTATCTGTTGTTTGGGACAGGCATGCTCCGACCCCAGGGCCTTTGTACATGCTGCTTTTGCTCTTTCTCCATATATCTACATGGAAAACTACTGTTTTCTTTCCAATTTCACTCAAATGTCACCTTTTTAGAGCAACTTTCCCTGGCTATGCTAGGAGGAATAATGATAGAAACTCAACTCTATATTTTTACCCTGCTCGGTGTTTCTTTATAGATACTTCCCAAGCTATTATATATATGTTTTTGTTTGGTTGTCTTTAATCTACTTATATTAGTAAGTAAATTCTTTGACATAGTTTTTGGGATTTTTTTGTTGTGATTTTGTTTTGTTTTGTCTGGCTTTTTCATCTAAAATGCTACCTGCAACATAGGGACAGCTTAGTATGCATTTATTGAATAAATGCATGCCAATATCCAAAAGTAGAGCCAGTAACAGAAATGGTTACATGTTGCACCTCTCCAGAGAAAGGCTGGTGATGAGTGAGGAGGACAGGACCTTCACGTGTCAACTAACTGATGTGATTATTTTTATTCTGTGTCTATTACATTTGTTGTATATTCTTTTAAAGAGATGGTGGCCTGGTCTAAAATATACTATCAGTCTATGCACATTTAATCTGTATTTAATTTTATTTCTTCCACTTCAATCTACGTTGCTTCTGATCATAAATGGAAATGAGCCAGCAGAAAGGAGACGGTATCTATCCAGTCGGCATCCATGCGAGAGTTCACTGTTCTGGAACCAGAATGCCGTGAACTCTCACTAATGACCATAGATATGAACCTAGGAAAATACTTTTATATGAATTAACTGAAATGATACAAATTAAAAATGTGGCTAATGTGAATGTGAATGCAAATACAAGTAGATACAATCAGTTTGCGTGAGCGCACCAGACCATTCATGTGGCCACAATTCCTCAAGCCCCACTAACTTTAAATATTTTCTGTGTCTGGCTAGCTGCGTTTACGTCTCTTCAGCAGCTTGCCTTAAGATGGAAATAGTAGGAGACAAGGCCCATAGCACGATGGGCAACAGTAGAGATGAGAGTTTGGGCAGAACATGGCAAAACAACTTCTTCCTGATTTTTACCCCTAGCAGGTGTTTTGTCTTCCCAAAAGAAGTGTTTGGGGGATGTAAAAAAATTCAGATCTGCGCTTTTCTTGGTTGTGTGATATTACAGACATGAAAAATAGACAACTAACAAGGGGATGGATATTTTTAAATGAGGATACAGAAGCATTTACATCAGGGAAAAAGTGAAAAAATGCCTTTGCTTTTTTTCTCCCCCCCGTCCCCGCCACTACACTCACACACATATGCACACATACACGCACCGTCCTAACTCACATACACACACACACATATCCAATTCACATGCGCACACACACACACCCCAATTCCTCACCCCAGGACTCGGATGATCAATGCCCAGGCTCGGCCTTGCTCCTGCTGAAGTCACATGTGAGTTCTAACGAACCCCCCTCTAAAGCTGCCTCCTATCACATGCTCTTCAGGACGGGATGAACACATCCACCAAAAATCATGTTTTCTTTGCATCCTAACTGAAACAGCATTAAAGGGGGAAATGGGAATTCAGCGCTGCCAGCTATAGTATCTCTGCTATCAGTTCACCAATAAGGCCTGGTAGGGACCTGCCGAGCCTCTGGATAAATTGTATTTTCCAAGGGTTAATTAAGCTGTCTTGAGCTTCTGCATGAAGAGGAACAAACTGGCACTTGCAGCGCTTTCTGAAACCTGCTGTCGACATTACAGTCCCTGCTGCTTTTAGCTGTATCGATCCGATGCCTGACCTGTGAAATCCTTGATGGCTGCTAACACTAGAAGCTTACTGGAGCTTTCCAAGGGAGCTTCGGGACAGCTTGTGTAGTCAGGTACAATTACCTATCCCTCCAGGAGAGCCAATTAGTTCACAAAGAGCTGGAGCAGAACAAATGTTTTGTATGTGATTTAGAATCCTAAAAAAGAAAGGAGAAAAAAGAAAAAAAAAAGGCTTTGTTCTGTCTGATTCTTTTGTTCCTAATTTTATGATTATTGTTCAATTCACAGTGGTCCTCACGTTTCCTCACATGTTTCTGAAAGAATTATAAGAACATGATAAACTGTATTTACAGTCTTCTCTTTTAAACCATGAAAATTGTCTTCTGCCATTTGAGATCCAGTTTCTGGACTAATTGTATGAACTCAAAGGTAGGAAACCCAAGTTTGTTCTACTTTCTGTGTTTCAGAAACTTTTCCCCTAAATGGTACAATAAATTTTATCATAATGAATTGCTCCTTTTAAAACAATAAAAAAAGGGTGGATGGATGGCAACCAGTTCCGAAACTTGGCTCTGCAGACAGCATGTAAGAATAAGAGATTCCTAGGCAGAAATTTGCGTACATATCCAGCTATATATCAACATTAGCATGATTGATTCTGAAGCTACAGCTAATGTTGTAGATTGTCAACTAATGAAGTGTGGTGTACTTTGAATACAAAGGTGGTGCAACTGATCTATCATCTGTATGCCCTGAGCTTAAGACTGGCTTCCCAGTAATAGGTATTAGTATTACTGAGATATTTATACTCCTGTGCCCATTTTCCATTGTGACCAGTCATATTAATTTATGATCTAGCTGCAGGATGTGGTCTGTCCATCATTAAATACATTTCTTCTTTACTTTTGTCTTTGAATATTATCTTAATCATGCAGGGATCGATAATTAGTCCTCAAAGCATAATGTACCAGTAGAATGAAATGCAAGTAGAATTTAATTTTTTTTAATTTATTTATTTTGAGAGACAGAGAAAGCACGAGTCGGAGAGGGACAGAGAGAGGCAGAGAGAGAGAATCCCAAGCAAGCTCTGCACTGTCAACGTGGAGTTCAATGTGGAACTCGAACCCACAAACCGCGAGATCACGACCTGAGCTGAAGTCCGATGCTTAACTGACTGAGCCACCCAGGTGCCCCAGCTGCAAATAGAACTTAATGCACTCTAGGACCAGATAGGCGCCAGAATAAGGAGAAATGGCAATCAGCATTTTCAATAATGGAGACAAAATTTAAAAATCTGGTTTCAAATCTTCTTTCAATAAAATAAAATAAAATAAAATAAAATAAAATAAAATAAAATAAAATATATGTATCTATGACTGTGCGGTAGCTATAAAATTAACTGGGACCAGAAGTTCAATGTATAAAAATGTTGCCAGGTATTCATCACAGAAGCCTTTGGTCCCAGCTTAGAATAAGATAATATAAATATTTGGTTCCTATTTCTGAAATGTAGTAACGTAAAGTTAACAAAAAGATCTCATCACAGTTTAGAAATAAGTGATCTGAAGTGAAGTCAGTTTCTGGACATAAACTAGGGTTAGTAAAGACAGTAAAACTAAAAATTAAAAAAAAAAAAGATCAGTCAGTCGGGTTTTACCTTAGCTCCTCTTAGTAAAATCTGGTTGTAGTAATTTGCAGTAAAGGGATAATTGCACAAAGAAAAGTAAGGGCCTAATATGGACCTGAGGTATGTACAACTGGAAGCCAGCTTACGTGGAGGGGTGAGGCAGAAACTTGGGTGGACGTCAGTGTCTGTGTGCCTGAGAACTTCCTGATGTTTGTCCCACTGATGCGGGCGATGTCAATGAGAGTAGATTCATGTTGCCTCAACTTCTCCATTTGTAGCATAATTGCATGGAGTGGGAGATACAAGAGCTCAATCTTTTGTTGGTCTGTTTGCAAAATTCATTGAAAATTTGGCATTGATGGCATTCTACTGCTTCAGATGCTTCCCTCTCTCCTTTATTAATGTCAAGTGGTGTTGAGACCACTCCATTTGGTTGCTGGAAAGGAGCTGATAGCAGTTTCCAGTACTGGAGAGTCTCAGCATAAATAATTTGGTAACTGGAAAAAAAGACCTTGCACGATTCAGGGCTAAATTCACTATTTCAACTGGTAAGAGGCAAGCAGATGGTCCATTCCAATGGTGATCAACAGTTTGGGTCAAGAATAAATGTGGAGATGAGATCAAAACCATAGGTTCAATTCCTCTAGAGTCCTCTATTTTGTTGCATGATCCCTAATCACAGCCTTTCATGCTGTCTAGGTGATGTTCACATGTTACAAGTTGTATCCTGAGAAAGCACTGGGTGGGTCATGCTTATCTTTCACTTTCACTGAAAAAGCAATCTAAAGTTGGTGTCCATGGTATAATACTGAAATGTGATGATTATTTTTTTGTTAATATCTGGTACCTACACATTACTTATTGATTCTTCAGAATATCTTTTACAAGATAAAAAGAACTTTCAAAGTACCAGTGAAAACTCTAAAGACAATTTTTCTTCACAATCATTCTTTGAAAGAGATAGCAAGAGTTTAGTAAACTCTTTCTCAATGTCTATATAGGCCTTCTTAATAGGATATGATTTTAGTTATACTCCAGTTATAAGGGGCTATCATCAAAACTTAACCTGGAACCTACAGGTATGAATTAAAGACCATCAATAGAGCTGACAGTTTTCCCATACTTCTCGCCTCCTTCTATTAAGTCTCCTATTAGGAAGGAGAATAACTTCCTAAGGTTTCAACTTGAAGGCTTTCAATCTATTTAACAGAATAAAGTACACAATGATCTGATTTTTCTAAATCATAAGAGGCCATAGAGCTACATGCTGAAGATAGCAAAGTACAAACAAGATCGCAAGCGGCATTTTAATGTTTGAAATATCAGTGTTCATAATACATAACACAATAGCAAAGATCTTAAAACTCTGTTTTTATAAAGGAGTAGCAAGTTGGTGAAACCTAGAGAATCAGCTTCTGAAAGCTTCATTTCTAAAGTATCAAGAATATTATTCTCATTGGAAAATTGCTGCTGATATCCATCAAGTGCCTGCTTTCTTCTCCAACCGGAGCATAAAGAGTCCATGTTTTTACCCTCTGAGCGTGCCTGTAAGTAGAACTAAGTGTGATTCTTCATATAAAGTCCTCAAGGAAGAGAAAGAATGGGTTCCCCAAACTTGATGGATGGAGGTGTTCAAATGAGAAAGTGAATAAAGTGTCAGACTCAAGCACAGAAAAGGATAAAGGAATTAAAGAGTCAGATAGAGGGGAGAGCGCTTATTCAAGTCTAAATGTTTACTGCTTCATGGTCCATTAGGGCATCCTGGAAGGAGGCTTAGTGCAAAATAAATGAATACTGTTCTTAACAAATAATGCCATTAATGCTGCAGGATGTTCATTTCTTTTTAAAATCTATTGTTATATGTTGAATGATATATTTATTATTAACTGTGAAAACACGACACTCTTCATCTTAAGTTTATTTCTACATTAATTCAAATTCATCTCCCTAGAAAAATTTCCCTGTTTGTAACCCTTATTTATAACATCTAATAAAATCTTCCCAAAGGTAAGAAACTCACCAAAAGGATATCTGTCCTTGTATCCAAATACCATTTTTACTTTTTTCCCTTAATATTCTCTTTTGTCTTTAAGTGTTTCATTGCAGATATAGAGGCCAAAATCATGCTTGATCTATAAAAGCTAATAAAAACCATAGTTTCTCATTACAGCTCAATTGCTCTTTCATTTAGTAATCATTTTGTGCAGGCCCTCTATTTACTAGACACTGTGCTAGGTGCTGGGTTGGTCATGGCGAACAAAATAGACACATTCCTTATGTCCCAGTGCTTACAGGCTAATGGGAGAGATTATTAAATTCGAAGTATAGTAAGTGCTCTCACAGATGTGTGAAGGCAAATAATGGGGTATCAGTATGGGAGTATCAAGGAAGAGTTTTCTGAGGAATGATGTTTGAGCTATGAGCTAAATGATAAATGGGTGTTAACTGGGCGGGGGGGGATGAGTGTTAGAGGGATAGGGTGGCAATTAGAAGATGCTTCTAAGTATAATATTATGTGGAAGGGAGAAAATATCTGGTAAACCAGAAGGAGCCAGTGAGGTTGAACACACTAAACTAGACATAGCAAGGTCAGAGATGAGGCCAGGTCAGTAAGCAGAGTGTGGACCATAAAAACCATGGGTTTTGCTAACAGTGTTGGTCTTTGCTCCTATGGTAGTAGGAAACCATTGCAAGCTTATAGATAGGAGTGACTTAGTGAAATTTGAGTTTTCAAAATACTACTCTGTCAGTCGTGGAGAATGAGAGGGAATAAAGTAACAGTCAAGCAGGTTAACTACTTAAAAGTTTATTGCAGTGACCCTTCTATCCTGAATTCTCTGTACTAATTGTCAGCTCATGCCTGTGATTGCCTGGAGATAAACATGTCTATCTATATACCCAGAACTGCCAGGTTTCAAACTGGCAGCCTATAGGCTCAATCTAGACCCTGTGCACTTTTTTCCTTGAATAGCATTTGAAAAATTGTATCAATTTTTTTACCACATTAATTTTACATAGAAATTCTGACTTCCAGCTTCTCTTGGTATATTAGAAAATGTGGCCACATGGGCCTGATTTTTACATGGTGACAATTGGCTGGAGCTGAGAAATGGTCACCCTTCCCTCTAAGACTAGATGCCCGCATTCAGTTTTCCAGAGTCCTTACCACTGTACTGTCTTAGAGCTGACCTGCGTCACTCACCTGTCTTGTCCTGTAGGCATTTTTATTTTTGGCCTTGTCAGTTCATTTTTGACATACCTTGAGCAGTGAACTTAGATTTTAAAACAAAAGTTGTAATTTAGAAAATAATGTGATGGTGATAATTATCTGGAATTCTGTGTCTTCTGAATATAGTAAAACTAATTGACTAGTAAAATAATGAAAATACATCTACATATAAAAGCTAGTGGACTTGTTAATTGGTATCTCCCAAATAAGAGTAATACATTAATAATGTTTTAAAAACCCTCATATAGATTAAACAAGAATTGTCCCCAAATATTCAATATTTTAAAAATTACAATGAGAATATGCAAATACATGGAGTTGGGATGTCAATCTCATGTCAATCTCATGTCAATCTATTTGATTGACAGAATGGAGGTTAAGACACATCATAAAAAGCTTAGTGCCACCTTTAACATTATTCCTAGCTTCCATTTCTTTGGACATGGGAAGTTACTGAAATTTCTCTAATAGTATGGCTTTTTTTCCTTTTTAATTATTTTGCCCTTCCTAGAAGGAAAATAGTGAAGTCTATACACTTTCCTGAGTATTAACATGAAACATTATATGCATCCACTCAGACATATGCACATCAGGCATTCTGTCACCCAAATCCTCTATATTATTACTATATGTGTGTCCTTGAGTTCTGTTTGGTTTTAATCATGCCAAATTCTACTTGGTTTGCTTCATATGGTTTGATTATTTGCTTTATGGTGTATTAAAAATTCTAACTCCTTATAGAGTCTTGCTGGATTCTTTCCTCTAATCAGTGTGAATCCTCTCTGCTCCCTTTAGTTTGTTCTGCCATGCATTTCAAATTGTCTGGTGTCAAATATTACCATGCCTGCTCTCTCTTCCTTTTCCTCCTCCTCTTCCTCTATCTATTTTAGCATACTTCTATTATTTTTCTCATCAGTTCATTTTCAACTTTTGGTGTCGTTTTACCTGGACCTCTCAGGAAGAAAATGCGACTGACTCTTCTTTAATTATTCAGTAACCAATCAGTATTTTTCTCTTCATTTCGTATGATCATTGATATATTGGGCATTATTTCTAACAACAGACTACATATTTTCTGTGTTGTTGTTCTTTCTCTTTCTCTTTCCAGATTTTTACTAGATTCATGACATTTTTGCATTATATTTTGCATAGAGTTTGGAAGGTTCCATCCTTAATTTCTAGTCTATTATGGTAGACATTATTAGTGGTTACCAATACAGGTAGGAGTACACCTCCTCACCTTTTTGAGGGTGAGCAGAGCTATGTGACTTACGCACTGTAACATTTAGAGCCAGTACTTGGTTTCCCACGCTTTCCCTCTCTCCTTTCTCCCTCCATGTTCTCTTTCTCTGCAGAGTGAACCCTCAGTATCTCATCTTGAGGTGATGGCTTCGGGGATGATGCAGGCTTGGTCAGCCTGGGTTCTTGAGTGACTATTATCACGCTTAAGCCACTGACATTGGGTTTTATTACCACAGCACTGTCTAGGCTCTTTCTCAACTGACACAACTAATTGCAATAAAAATTTTAATGTTTAAGCAGACTTTTCCATTAAAGTTCAGAAAATGACCAGCGTTAGTAGTCTTTTCTTTTAGCCACATAGGATCTGTGTTGTAAGTCAATATTTTCCTCTCATATTTTCCATCATCAAACCATTTTGTTGAAATCAGACTGAATTTTCTTTCAGTGGCTTTTCTTACTATTATACCTCATCTGTTCTATGCATCTTTGTCTAATAAATCATATCCACCACCATATTATCAATAGTCAGTTTACTACAAGTTTCAGTATCTTTGCTCATTATATGTTTTATATCTTAGATTTCTACTTTCTAGAATTTAATTTTCACTTAGCTGAAGGACATTCTTGAGAATTACAGATGGTGCCTGAGATTTATTATCCCTTAAAATGCTTTTTTGACCTTATATTTGAATGATAGTTTTTTTTGAATACAGAAATTTGGATTTGACAACTGTCCTCTCAGGACTTTAAGCAGTGCTCTATTATTTTCCATACATAACTGAGAAGACACATAAAAGTCTTTTTTTATTCCTTGCAGGTAACTTCTCTTTTTTCCTTTGAAATTCATGACATTTTCTCTTTACTATTGGTGTTGATAGATTTTTAAATGGTTCCATCTTTATTCCTCTAAAACATTCAAAGCCTCTTTTCTAATTGATAAATCATCTTTTTTAAGTTCAGGGAAATATGCTTCTATCATTTCCTTGACTATATTTTTTACTCTACCTTTTCATGTTTCTGATTCTGAAAATAAATTATTTTTGGTTAGTATTTTCCCTTACTTTTCTTCCATAAATTTATTTTAGTCTTTTTGTCCTACATTGTGGAAATATCCAGATTGATATTCCAGATTGCTAACATTTTCCTAGTGGAAAAAAGTCAGCCCTTTTATTGTTTTGTTTACAAGTTGTGATATGCACATTTCTAATGTTCAAGAATAATTCTAATTGCATCTTTCTAATGTTCAAGAATAATTCTAATTGCATCTTTCTGATTGTAACCTTTTTTCTTTTTAATACAGGAGATACCTTTTATGGTTTGGAATCTTGGGTTCTGTGGGAAAATTAACTTTTTATTCTGTGTTTATCTCTGGTTCTTCAGCATTGTTTGGTTTTACCATCAGTTCGATTTCATCTGCATTATAATTTCCAGAAGTTCATCGAATCTGATGATAGCATTTTTCTTAGTTTCCTAGTATGATTATTGATTCACTCGTATTTTTATATTTTTCTGTCATTTCAATGAATCTTGAGAATTGCTAGAGATAAATTCATTAGTTTGCAGATATTTTGATCTAACCCAGAGGTTCACATTCATAATATCTTCACATTCTGAAATTACCCGGATATACAGGCCTCTTATACCTCATTATCATACATGGTGTCAGAGATCGTGTTGCAAGGTACTTAAGACCATAAGATGGTTAGGAAGTACAATCTTGTTTGAATGGTATAAGTGAAGTTTACTCTGCACATGCCACAATGTTGAGGCAATTGCTTTTCGCTTCAATTATAGACTTTTTTTTTTTATATCATTCTAGGCCATGAGATGTTCTTCACCAATCCTTATAGACCATATCCTTCAGCTCATGATCCAGTCTTGGTAAATATATTCTAAAACACCTTTTTTATAGTTTACCATCTTTATGCTTTTACTTAGTTGGGAGAAAGGATAAGGTTCATTTAATATTTCCAATAATCTATGTAAGTTACAAACATAGGCAATGCACAATTTTTCTATGTGAGATTCAACCTTTACATATGATGCCCTTTGTGCAGAATTTTAATGGCACTTTCAGCAAACAGTACCTTGCCTTTTCTCATCCACTGGTGATGATAACTTATCTTTACTTGTACACTGAGAGTCACAAGCCAACTTCCATCAAGCTTGTGATTTTAAGATGTACAGGTGGGCTTGGGGATATGCAGACTATGATGAGGAAATTGGACCTACAATCTAGTTATCATCATCATACTGTAACACTCTCAACTCAATAGCACTAGTGGGAAGACAAGAGATACAACTTGAGGGCATTACGATAAGTGAGATAAGTCAGACGGAGAAAGACAAATATTGCATGGTTATCACTTATATGTGGAGTCTAAAACAATTAAACTTGTAGAGACCGAGAGTAGAATGGTGGTTGGCAGGGACTAGGGGTTAGGGGAACTGAGGTTTCAAACTTGCTGTGAGAAGATGAATAAGTTCTTGAGATCTAATGTACTGTCTTGTGATTATATTTAACAATATTGAATTGTACACTGCAAAGTTGCTTAGAGACTAAATAAATGTTCTCACCACAAAAAAAAAACCTGATAATTATATAATGTAATGGAGATGTTAGCTAGAGTACAGTGGTAATCATATCACAATATATAAAGGTATCACATCAGCACATTGTACATCTTAAACTTACACAATATTATATTTCAATTTTATCTCAATTTTTTAAAAATTGCATAAACTCATTAAAGAAATACCATTTAAAAATTGAATGCTTTTGAACAGGTTATTTAACCTATCTGGACCTTCATTCCCTCATCTTTAAACTGAAAGGATTGGATGAAGTGATATTTACCTCTCCTTCCATGTTAAAGAATCTTTTCACTAATAAAATTCATGGCAAAGGGAGTGGAATCACTAAGGAGGTCATATTAGTTACTTTCTTCAATGGCTCAAGGTTTCTAGAAGATTGGGCAAAAATATGTATTGCATAATGATTTCCTCTCTAGTGTTAAAAATCCCACTAACAGGCTGGCCAGGGGAATTCAGGTCCATGACCTGAAGCTCTCAAGTTAGTAGGTAGTAAACAGAAAATGGCAGGAAAATAAATGCAGTCAAGCAGTTGAATTTTGCTGAGGAGCCACTGTGTTCTAAACATTGAAACAAATGTTGAAGTGATGGAATAGCATGGAGTGTGGACTGGGGAAAGGTATGAAAGATATTACAGTGGAAAGGTCCTGCCATGGAAAGACCTGAATTGAAGTTATCTTATGTAGTATTATCTTCCTTTATAAAAAAAAATTAATTTTGTCTTTTTAAAATATTTTAGTTAACACAGAGGGCAATATTGGTTTCAGAAGTAGAATTTAGTGATTTATCACTTACATAAACACTCAGTGCTCATCACAATAAATTTTTGCCTTAAAACCTATCACCCAACTAGCCCATTTCCTACCCACCTTCATCCATCAACCCTCAGTTTGTTCTCTATCATTAAGAATCTCTTGTAGTTTGTTAACCTTTCTTCTCTTTTACCCCTTTTTCCATATGTTCATCTTTTTTGTTTCTTGGATGGAAATTTATTATCATAAGAAAGATATGATAATCTCATATCATATATACTGGTATATACTGGATATATACATTTATATGGGGTAATTCCATCCAGTCTCTTTGAAGAATACTTTACTTAAACAAATTTGGATCGTGGCTGCGATATCAATCCACTGTATTTTTTTGTGATGTAAAAAATAATAGAATTTGTAGTCAGAAGACCTTTTTTTTCCTCTGCTTTTTTTTCCTCCTTCTACTTGGTCTGGGACTCTTGGTGGAAATTTCTTCCTCTGTTAGTATGGCTATCAACAAATCACTCCTCCTATCTTGCTTTCTTTATCTATAAATGAAGATCACATTCAACCTTTCTACATCACAGAAAGAGTGTGAGAATAAAAATAAATATGTGGGAAAGATGAACTGCAGGAACTACAATAACTTCCATATGATGTAAGAAGGTATCTTTTTAGTATACAACTATTGTTCTAATATTTCTTTCATAATGTAATACAATTGCCATATTTCATGGTATAGATCCAAAATAATTTCTGTTTTTTTTTTTCATTGATAGAACTGTCCAGTTCATTCCTGGACGAATGAATGAAAAGGAAAATGCCCTATCAATAGTTAGAGTCCATATATATAGATATGAGACAATAAGGCAAGAAGAGGCAAATCCATCATAGAGAAATGTGACAAACTCTCAAAATGAGCCTAAATAGAGAAAAAAGTGGTATGTACAACCAAGACAAAAGAAGGCAGGATCAATTTCAGCAAATCAGATAAGAGATGAACTGAACTCCCTTTTCTCTTTTATAAGTAGGTCAAAGCTGGCAATAGAGATGGTAAAAAAAACAAAAACAAAAACAAAAACAAAATGTAACATTCATAATATCTGGATTATCCACTTAATAGATTTTTTACAAGATATTCTGCTCACCCCTTTCCCATACCTTTTTGTATGTAAAGTTTCAAAACTGTGAGTTGCTTGGGTGGAATTTGCATAAAGGTGTTATGGCCACAAATCCCCTTTTCCTTGGGAAATGTAATAGTCATGTATCATCCAACTACATGTTCAGAAAATGGAATTGGTGAAGGTACCATTGACTTTTTTTTTTTAATTTTTTTTTAACGTTTATTTATTTTTGAGACAGAGAGAGACAGAGCATGAACGGGGAGGGTCAGAGAGAGGGAGACACATAATCCGAAACAGGCTCCAGGCTCTGAGCCACCAGCACAGAGCCCGACGCGGGGCCTGAACTCACGAACCTTGAGATCATGACCTGAGCCGAAGTTGGACGCTTAACCGACTGCGCCACCCAGGCGCCACGGTACCATTTACTTCTAAGTCAAGGCCCAAGCTGCCAGAGAACAAGTGAAGAAAGCACATCCACAGACAAATCTACTACAGACTTTTAGCTTTCAGGGAGATGGCCCCAGCTAACACCCAGAAGTCTGGGGTCTGGGTCTCGATTAACTATGCAGTTTTGACACTTATTCTATTTCTTTCATTTTCAGTTTCTTCATCTGAAGTTATCTTCTCTATCTCCTAAAGTTATTTTGAGATTCAAATGAAATCATATAGATGAGAATACTCACATAAATGTTATTTTTACTTTGTTTTCCTCTGTGTACTTTTGCCTTCTAAGCAATGGTTCTTCCAGGCAAGGATATGCATGTTCAGGACATGTATGTAGGGAAACGTCTGATGCATGGTGTTTGTGAAAAATTTGTGAGATATTTGTTGAATATTTGTTAACCCTGAAAGTAACAACTTTGGGAAACCTTAATTTGGGAGCGATAACAAAATATATCAAAATGTGATTTCCTTTTTCATTATGGCCATCTCCTTTCTTTTTCCTCGCATCTGTATTGCCATTACTGAAAATGTTGAAAACTTTCACTTGCATTCTCCTTTCTTCCCTTCTGAGGGAGGAGCTAAAGCTTCCCCCTCCCTTACTGGTGCCACCAACTTCTCCCTTCCTGTATAATGCTTTCTCTCCAGCTTTGTAAGCTTCAGCACAGCCTTGCTGTTTCCATAGGAAACTGTTCACCATATTTTTTCAACTATCATTTAATCCCTGTTCCTCCCTAATAAAGCATAACTTGTTACTGTATTGTTTAAACAAATATTTGTATTTCCTCCCCACTAACGCCTTCTTAGTGCATTGCAGTTTTGCTGCCATGATGACTCTCTACCTCAACTGTCCCCAGTAAGCTGCCGGTCAATTCCTTCGGGACAAATTCACAGCCCCCTCGGCGGCCTCGTTCTACTCGCTTTTTCTACTGCACTTTATTTCGTCAGCCTCCCTTTCTACTCATTACTCCTTTTTCACTTAATTTTAATGACATTGTAATTTCTTGCTTCTCATACCTTTCAAAATACCATACTCATTGCATATCTCTTCTTCAGGATCTACCTGCCCTCTTTTCCCACTAATGGTGATTCATTTGGGCTTAACTGGTGTTTCTCCTATTTGTCTCCGACCCTCACCTCACCAAGAAAATTGATGTACGCTTCATTATTTCCAGTACACAGAAACATGATATCCAAATATCCCTTCCCTTTAAACATGTTTCCTGTTCTGATCAATGTGTCATTTCTTTAAAATCCTGCTAGTAAAGTCCAATAAGCTAAAATAATTTATTTCCTGGAAAGGTATAATTAGAGGCTTCCCCAAAGTGAGAAACAGGTAAAGCTTCTTTGCATTAACTGCCGTATTATCAAGTACTGGGTGAACATGTCTGCAAAGCTGGATACAACTGAGTGGTTTCCTGGAGGCCATGGTGAAGCTCTGGGGAGGAAAGCAAAGGGGAAGTCTAATTGCACTGGTCTTCTTATTATTGCACCAGAATGTGTTAAATGTTCTGCAGAGAAGAATGCATGAGCATATCCATGTGGAATTCAAAAACCGGTGAGATAAACCATAGAGATACTAGTTAGAATTGTGGGAGTATCAACGGGCATGGATACAAGAAAGCCTTCTGAGATGCCGGAAATATTCTATATCTTGATAAAGTGATGGTTACACAGGTTATGTATACAAGTATAAAAAGTCACCAAACTTTATACTAAAGATAAGTGTACTATACAGTATATAATAACCGAACTCTAAAATAACTTTAAGAATTAAAAAAAGGGTTCTATGCATAGTATACACTGATATGGTTGGCTAAACAAATATGGCACCAGTTAATGAGGACAGAAAGAAAATGTTATTTAAAAGTACTAGATAGTGAAAAGGAGATTTTTCTTAATACCAGATCTTCACTTACATATATTTTGGCATCAGAGTAAGTGATTGTGGGATTGTCTAAGTGCTAATAGGATCAAGTTAGATAAACTCAGCTTGGTGAGTTAATAATTTTTTTTGAGTATAGAGCTTTGCATATGGAATATATTTACATAAGTGATATTGTTTTCAATCTAGTTCTCAATCTATGAGTTCCTTTGAGTATACCCTTAGACACTGGGATTATGAGTTTGTGATGAGTCTCTGGGAATATATTCTTCAGGAAGGAGTAACAAGAGGCTCACTGATGTTGAAGATCTAGTTTAATAGAACAAGAAAATATGCCAAATGTGGTGAAACCTGTGAAGAGAAAAGGAAGGAAAAAGTAAATGATATGAGAATATCAGGAGAATGACGTAATTGGGGGACCACATTGTTTGAATATACAGAATGGGCTGACTTGACTGCCAATGCCAGGGAAAAGTTGTATCACATCACCAATGCAATGTACAAAAAAAAAAGTGTGAATTATGGAACAGGAACACATTTGCATCTTGAGGTATATTTGTTGCCTGCTTTGGCATGATCTGCACTGAACTAAAAGTTACTAAATAATATAGTATATGTAGGAAGAATATCAAAATTTCTCTCTCAATACTCTCTGAGTAGCTTTGTAACCCAGGAGATAAGTAATTAATAAATGAAAGCATTTTTCCCTCCTAGTGGTCTACCAGTTGTAAATATCAGGGTTGAACATTACCCATAAGTTTGTGTGGTTGAGTCCGTGAAATGTGTCTTAGGGTATCTATGTTATTGATTTATACATATTATTAACATAATATTATAGTATTAAATTATTAGTATACAACACATATATACTGGCAATTTTATTTAAAAAAAATTAATGTTTATTTATTTTTGAGAGAGAGGCAGAGCACAAGTAGGGGAAGGGCAGAGAGAGAGGGAGACACAGAATCTGAAGCAGGCTCCAGGCTCTGAGCTGTCAGCACAGAGCCAACGTGGAGCTTGAACCCATGAACTGCGAGATCATGACCTGAGCAGACGTTGGCCACTTAACTGACTGAGCCACCCAGGCACCCCAGCAATTTTATATTCCTTGGTGCCCTTTGACAGCTTATTGCATAACCATTAATGTGTTTCAGAAGGGAATTATTCCATACAGTTATGTTTTTGAGATTTCTAGACCCACTTCTACTTGGTTCCACAGAAAATCTGATTGATTTGGATGATATTTACATATTATGGCCATCTCTTTTTATTTATTTAATCATTCCAGTTTTCTAGCTTTGATGCAATAGCTAGCTTTAGAAAGTACTGATACATGCTAAATTTTTGAAAATTTTACTTTAAAGACCTGAAATTCTTTACTATGGTAACTTTTCCTTTTATTATTGTGCAGATTGGTTTTCTTCAGTGGGGTAAGATTAAATAGGACCAAAAGAAGCTTTTTTTTGGCATATCTAGTGCTGCACATGAGATCTTCATCATGAAGACCAAACAATATTAATTGCAAATTTTCTTCTACTAACAGATCAGGATAGCCAGACTATAGTAAATTAGAAGGGACTGAATCTCTCAGGCATCTCTAGTTCTATTAGATACATGTGAATCTTGCCATTGGTATTGTTATTGTAGAAAATTGCTACAGAAAGTTATACAGAATCCAAAAGTTTCATAAATTAGGTTAAACAGAAAGTATTAATATTATATTTTAGAATATGATTTGAATTCCTTGGTTTTTATCAAATCTACTGTAATTATAATTATTTGATGTTTTCTTGAATATTCTGATTCTCAAAACGTGGCCTAAGAAATACCAATTGGCTAATAATCAGGATTCTTTTAATGGGAAAGAAACCAAATCAATACATACAATTCCTTTCTCTGGTTCATGTGGGTAAATGAAAATACAATGCAATTTCAAAGATTTTTTAAAAAATATACTAACTCTTATCTGCTATTCAGTAAACTAAAAAGTTACTAAAATTTGTACAATAATAGTGTTAATTGAAGGCTTGAATCAAAATTACATTAAGAAATCTTTTTGCTGCATAATTTGTGTAATGTTGCAAATTACTGCACATTATCATATGTGCATACTCATAAAAAGTTGGAATTTTTTTGCAAATAGGAGAGGATAGTTAGATAGTTGTCTTGAGTTGTTCATGGCTTCTAATAGCTGTTCTTTTTTTTCTTTTTAATTACTTACTTAGGGGAGCCTGGGTGGCACAGTCAGTTAAGCGTCTTAATCTCGGCTCACCCCGTGATCAAATAGTTTGTGAGTTTGAGCCCCACATCAGTCCATGTGCTGATGGCACAGAGCCTGCTTGGGATTCTATCTCTCCTCCTCTCTGCCCCTCCTCCAGTTGTGCTCTCTCTCACTCTCTCAAAATAAATAAATACACTTAAAACAATTTTTAAATTACTTAATTATAAAATATAGCTTTATTATAATCTGTGTTTTGGTGGGAGTTATCCAGTTATCACTAATGTGTGTGGTGATGCGTATTTTAATCAATAATATTTTATACCTATATCTGGATTTTAAAATATGTGTGTATTGTAAACAAAAAGAAAGACATACCATCCTCATGGGTTAAGAATTAATATTGTTAAAATGTCCATACTACCCACAATTTTTAGATCAATGCAATCCCTACCAAAGTAGAAAGAGTATTTTTTGCATGACTAGAATAAACGATCCTAAAATTTGTATGGCACCACAAAAGACCCCAAATAGCCAAATCAGTCTTGAGAAAGAAGAACAAAACTGGAGGTATCACAATCCTAGATTTAAAGAGATCCTACAAAGCTATAAGAATCAAAACAATATGGCACTGGCACCAAAGCAGATACATAGATCAATGGAACAGAATAGAGAGCCCAGAAATAAACCCACACTGACATGGTCAATTAATCTATGTCAAAGGAGCCAACAATATACAACAGGGAAAAGACAGTCTCTTCAGTAAAAGGCCTGAGAAAACAGCTATATGCAAAATAAAAGGAAACTAGACCACTTTCTTACAACATATACAAAAATAAACTCAAAATGGATGAGAGACCCAAATGTGAGACCTGAAACCATAAAACTTCTAGAAGAAAACATAGGCAGTAATCCCTTTGACATTAGCCTTCACAACTTTTTTCTAGATATGTCTCCTCAGGCAAGGGAAACAAAAGCAAAAATAAACTGTTGGAACTACATCAAAATAAAAAGCTTTTACACAGCCAAAGGAACCATCAACAAAACAAAAAAAGCAACCTACTGAATGGGAGAAGATATTTGCAAATGATATATCCAATAAGAGGTTAATATCGAAAATGCACAAAGAACTTACACAACCCAACACCAAAAAACCCCAATCTGATTAAACATGGGCAGACAACCCACATAAACATTTTTCCAAAGAAGACATACAAATCACTAACAGACACATGAAAAGATGCTCACCATCACAAATCATCAGGGAAATGCAAATCAAAACTGCAATGACATATCATCTTACACCTGTCAGAACGGCTAGAATACAAAAGACAAGAAATAACAAGTGTTGGCAAGGACTTGGAGGAAAGGGAAACTTCATGCACTGTTAATGGGAATATAAATTGGTACAGACATTGTAGAAAACAACAAGGAGTTCCCTCAAAAAATTAAAAATAGAAATACCATGCAATCCAGTAATTCCACTGCTGGGTATTTACCCAAAGAAAACAAAAGCAATAATTCAGGAAGATACATGCACCCCTATGTTTATTTCAGCAGTATTCATAATAATCAATATATGGAAGCAACTCAAGTGTCCATCAATGGATGAATGAATATATAATAAACATAACTAAGTATTATTTAGGCATAAAAAGGGTGAGATTGTGCCATTTGCTACAACATGGATGGATGTAGAGGGTATTATGCTAAGTGAAATAAGTCAAACAGAGAAAGACAAATACCTTATGATTTCACTAATGTGTGGAATCTAAAAAACAATATAAACAAACAAAACAAAAAGCTGAAACAGACTTATAAATACAGAGAATAAATTAATGGTTGCCAGAGGGGAAAAGATGAGGGTATGGGCAAAATGGATTAAGGGGGTAGGAGGTAAAGGCTTGCAGTTATGGAATGAAAAGTCACAGGGATGAAAGGTACAGAATAGGGAATACAGTCAATGGTATTATAATAACATCATATGGTGACAGATGATAGCTACACTTATGGTGATCATTGTATAGATTTGTTGATTCACTGTGTTGTACACCTGAAGCTAATGTAATGTTATGTGTCTAGTATGTTTTCATTTTAAAAAAAGACATGTATGTGTCGGAGTTCTGATATGAGTAAATAATACCCCTCTTGCTAATAAAGACACGTGCATAATCTCCTGCCTCCCATACTCAATTGTAAAGTGACACTTCTTTGTTAATATCAAATCCTACTTACCCGGATATTTGTCCCTCTTAAATTGATCTAAACGTATTAAGAACTGCTCCAAATCATTTACTATGGTAACTTGCATTTCCATGTCAAATCATTATTTATACCTGCTCTACTTTACCTGCCTTTTTCCATTTTATACTAACCTTCTTTCTCCCATACCGCAGATGGACAGTTATAGCTATGGTTGCAACCACACAATAGTTTTGGTGCCACGAAGCCTACATATTCCTGGGTTTTTATTTAATAACGCATTAAAACAAAATCTGCTACAATTTGTAGTCCAGGAGCATAATGTGTACCTTGGTTACATTATTGCCATTGTATCTTGCATTAAATAATATTCCCAGTTTGACTTGGCTGGGTCTGGGTATAATTCAGATCAGATAATCTGGAGAAATACAGCTTCCATGTAGCTAAGATACTCGGCAGAGCTAAACATTGCTTGCAAGTGGGCCATAAATGTAAATTCCTTTGTTATTTGGCCACTTATCCTGAAATTATAGTGTCCCATGTCCTGCTCTCTGTTGTAAATAAACCATATCGTATTTATACGTGTCCTTCAACTTATACCTATTTTAATATTAGTTTCATACAATTACATTAAAATAATAGCACCGTGAGAGACTTTGAAGGCCACCTGATTGTTTATTTCTCAAACTGGAATTTGTCGTCCTATCTAGTACAGTGAGGTGCCTGGGTTACTCTAAGGTACAGAATTTTTGAAACTTTAAGTTTGAAAATTTAAGTGATGATATACAACAAATATGTTCTGTTTTAATCAGTGGGAATTTGAAACATTATTGTGGGGCTAAACCACACTGTTTTATATTATGCTTTATGCAACATTCACATGGTTTGTCTTGGATAGTGCATGAGATTTCAAAAACATTCCTGTGTGCAGTGATTGCTTTTGGATACTGTGTTAGCTTTCTGTCGTCATCATAGCAAATAGCCACAAATACGGTGACTTACCACAACGACCCTTACAGATTATCACACAATCCTGTAGGTCAGAAGCTCTGAGCTTCGTAAGACAGAAACCAAGGTGTTGGGCAACTGGGCTTTTATCAGAAGGTTCTGAGAAGAATCTGCTTTCAGACTCATTCAAGTCCGTGCTGGAATAACCCTCTCTTCATGTGTGGAACTGGGGTCCTTCTTCCCTCGTCAAATGTCAGGCAAGGGCTTGTTTTACTTCCACAAGCCGTTCTGCATTCTTTGCCATGGTTTTCCACGAAGCCCTGACCTCACTCCAGTCAAGGTAGGCCAAGCTCTTCTCTGAGTTGGAATCTTGCTGGCTTCTTTTTCTGTGACATCCCACTTGTCTCTGCGGCTCTAGCTAAAAGAGCTTTTGAGGGCTCAGGCGACTGATTTGGCCCACCTGGATAATGCAGGCTCCTCCCTTTACATTCCGGTTCCTAACCTTAACTACATATGTAAAGTCCTTTTGTTATGTCATGTGACATGCGCATAGTTTCCAGGAATTAGGACATGGGCATGTTTGGAAGACCAATATTCAGCCTACCACAAAGACGCTCCTAGAACCTTCGGGGAAAGCTTGAAAGGCACTGATACTTTCATCTTAAAGATGAGAAAAATCAGGACCAGAGAAAGTGAAGTGACCTGCAGGAGTTTATGCAACCAGATTGACGGTTCTGCGGTTAAAACGCTGTGATCCTGAATTCTAGTCTAATGATCTTTTCTACTGAAGCGTGCCCTCATTCAATTTAATAAAATGCTTGTAGTCTGTGTGGTTATAGCGTCTACGCTTTGTGTAATGCAATGGAGAACCAAAAAAGTCAGCAAAAGAGCTGCAATTTATAAATCTTTAAACATTTACATTTCATTGTTTAAAGACAATAATATTAGGATGTTTAATGAAATTTTCTCACTTGTTCCTCCAGGTTTTTTGTCCTTGTTTTGATTTAAACTGAGCCTGGGAGTTTACTGAAGTGAGCCACTCTCTTAAAATGAGAGCTCCAGTTGGTATTATCCAAAGAGAAATGTTCAATATAAAGCTTTGTGATTTGCTGAAAGTTCAATGTGATACTTATGATAACTACGCTTGTGTAAAAAAAAATCTCTAGCAGTTATTTATATTATCTTATAAATGCTACTGTGCAGCTGTGTCATGCGATATCATCCTTCACAAGTATAGCAGGTACACTTAGGTGAATCTATAAAACTTTATACTGGTACATCTAATTAACCTTGCACCACTGTGCTTAAGTGAAGCACGATTTGAATTTTTCAATAATTCTTCAGCACGTGGAAGAAAAGCAGGTAACTGCAAGGACTCTTTGGAGACAAGAAGATGTTCCGTTCCTGAAAGAAACGCATTCGCCCCAGAAGGGCTTTAACAAAATATGGATAAGCTGATTCATTACTTTTCTCCTTTTTCCCTTCTTCATTTAGAATTTCCTCCTTCTTTTCTGCTTATACCCTGGTTCTGCTCTGCTTGCTTCTTGATTCTTTTTTCTGAAACCCCTGCTTTCCCTCCCTAATACTTATATGGAATCAACAGTGAAACTGATAAACTAGAAAAGTATACATGACATGTTTCAACTCTCCTATGGCAGAGACTAGGATCACCAAATATTCCGATTGCTCTCTTACTTCCCTGTTGTGTTTAATTTGGAATGGAGCCATGTGACTAGGTCTATCTGATGGATTGTGAGTAGAAGTGAAATGTGTCACTTTCGGGTCCAGGCAGTTAAGAGCCAATGTGTCTCTCGCACTTCTCTCCACCTCTGCTATGTGATCCTAATGTCCGTAAATTCTCAACGGGGAGCTACAAGACGGAAGATGGTTGCTCAGCCCTACTGGATTTTAATTGGGCAAAAACCTCACCAAACTTTTTTTGTATTAAGCCTCTGAAATTTTTGGAGTTAGTCTAGCCCATCAGGACCTATTCAGAAATTCATAGCAGAAGTGGGGGATGGCCATCATCCAAATCCAGAATATGCTAACTACCTCTCAAGTATAATACTTGAGAGAAGGCAATAAGGAAATAGATATTGGAGGGTAGGGGGGAAAAGGCGAATCTTGTTCTACAGTGACAAATCATTACAGAAAACTGTCGGCAGTAATTTGGGAAGCAGACCATGTAAATGAACACCGAGCCAGGAGCTCCATGTCACGGTATTGGAAAAGAAAACATCAGTAGTGTATCTTAGTATCTGTTGACTCTGTGTGGTGAGGTATTATAATAATGAGATTTGCTTAGGGAAGCGTTGTCTGGTTTGTAGCAGGAATGAAAGGAAATACGTGGTTCAGAGATGTGGCCTTTTAGGGTTGGAAAAGCCTACTGCTTCTAGAACTCACTCGGTAAGAAATAGTATTAATAAAGGCTTTGAGGATCAAATGTCTAATAAAAGTTACCACCTCAGGAAAATGATGAGGGCCAAAACTCAAAATAACTTTGAGTCTTCCCATTTAGTTATAAAAGCCTTAAAAGAACTGTCATTTTCTTGAAAGAGAATGTATTCTTTTTCCATTGCTATGTAACAACTTACACAAATGTACTGGGTTAGAGCTACGTTCATAGCTTCATGGTATATAAATTATATCTCAATAAAGCTGTTAAGAAAACAAAAATATCCATTTAGTTGTCTCATAGCTTCCATGGCTCAGGAGTCTGGGCATGGGTTAATTGGATCCTTTTTCTCACAAAGATGCAATCGAGGTATCAGCTGGGGTTGTGGTCCCATCTGATGTCGGGGTTCTCTTTTAGTTCACATAGTGTTGGTAGAATTCATTTCATTGCATCTGTAGAACTCATAGCAATTTTCTTGTTCAGGGCCAGGAGAAGAGAGACAGCTTCTGCTGATTCATTTGCCTGATCTATAGACCCTCTTTTAAAGGTTCAACTGATTAGGCCAGGCCCACCCAGGGTAATGTCCCTTTTGATTAACTCAAAGCCACAAGATTAGGAACCATAATTACATCTATAAAAATTCTTCCACCTTTATCATATAACATAACTTTATTTCAGAAGTGACATCTATCATTTTTAGATGCCTCATTCACACTCAAGGAGAGTACATATCCAGGACATGTACTTCAGGGGCTGGTAATCTTGGGGGCCATTTTAGAATCCTGCCTAGTACAGAAAGAGACAGAGAGAGATGTGGGCAGTGGGAGAGAGAACGGCAGTTATAGGGATTACAAAGTTAGGAAATAAAGTAGATCTGAGAACAATATCTTGAAAATAACTTTGGATGCACATACTATTGGAACAAAGAGATTATAAGCCTGGTATGTTTTTAAGGAAAATGTGCTGCCAATAAAAATCTTGACTGTCTTTGACTATTTGAAATTTCCAAACCACCTTTGGTCCCATATCTTCCCAAAGAAAGATGTGGGCTGCAGAGCTGTATGGTTACCAAGGAGGGCCTCTTTTCCTATGGCTATTAAAGATGTACCCAGCAGGACAATGATAAAGGAAGAATATTTTGCAGATGGCTTCAGGAGCCATAGAGAACAATGGACAAAGAATTTTCTTCCACAGTAGAATCAGGTTCTTATCAACGAACCTCCCCACCCCAGAGTAAAAGGCCTATAGTTTACAAGTGCTGTGTGTTTCCCATTTATTATGGGCTGAATCCTGTCTCCCATCAAGTTCACACTTGAAATGTTAACTCCCAGTATGTGAAATGTGACTGTATTCAAAGGTGGAAACTTTAAGAGGTGATTATTTAAAAAAAAACTTTTTAACATTTATTCATTTTTGAGAGACACAGAGAGACAGAGCATAGGCAGGGGAGGGGCAGAGAGAGAGGGAGACACAGAATCAGAAGCAGGCTCCAGGTGCTGAGCTGTCAGCACAGAGTCCCATGCGGGGCTTGAACTAACCAACCGTGAGATCATGACCTGAGGCCATGTAGCATGCTTAATCTACTGAGCCACCCAGGTGCCCCTGAAGAGGTGATTACTTTAAAATGGGGCAGTTAGGGTGGGCTCTATTCCTAGCTGACTGGTGTCCTTTTAAGAAGAGGAAATTTGAACCCACCGATACCACGGATGTATGTGCACAGTGTTAAGGCCACGTGAAGACACAGCAAGAAGGTGGCTATCTGCAAGTCAAGGACAGAAGAAGCCACACTGTTAGCACTTTGATTTGGAACTTGTAGCTTCCATAACTGTGAGAAAATTAATGTACGCTGTTTAAGCCCCCCAGTCTGTGGTATTTTGTTATGACAGCCCTAGCAAAATACCATATCATCCTTCCATTTTTAAAGTGTCTATCTTGTTCCTGTTCCTGTTCTTATGTGTGGTAGTAGGGTGGTGTGGAGAGGTTTTTGACTTTTCTTTTTCCTTTTAGTGTGGGTGTCCAGAACAAGAGAAACCACATCTGAACCGGATGGAGAATCCTGGCACTCCTGGCCTTTGAGTTGGATGCAATGATTTCATGGGACTTCAGAATGTCTCCCCTGGAGAGAGATCAAGTGTATTCTATGTGTAGGAAGAAGAAATAAAATGGATTTGAGTGACAAGTGTAGGTTGTGGCAGTGACAGTAAGACTCACCAGATTGTCCATGTCACCCTGGCACATTTCCTAGCCACAATTTCTTTGTTCTATTAGGTTTTGATTTTATCACTCTCAAATATTCATTCTCTCCTTCTATATGAAAATATTAGACCTTCCTGCCTATTGCTATGGGGCTTACAGTGTTTCCTTCCAGAGCAGTATGCAGTACCCCTGTCGATATGGCTAGTTTTCGACAATGCAATATGAGTAGAAATGATGGTGCCAATTTTGAGCAGAAGCTTAAAGAGCCATTTATTATTTCTACTCATTGATTTGAATCCACAAAGAGGACTGGGATGGAGGAAAGGTATTTCAAGTAGGGTGAATAGCATTAATAGAATCTAAAATATCGTACTGAGCATACTTTACAGGTATGGTGAACAGAACCAAGTGGTAGGGTAGAGTTGGGTTAGGGTAGTTTACACACACACACACACACACACACACACACACACACACGTTAACACAGAAAAGTGGAAGTTAGGTATCAGACCTTATATTGAGACATATGGTAACAGTTCATAGGCTCCAGTCTAGGTAAAAGGTCACTGTCATGTCAGGGGAGTCTGAAAAGGGTCATCCAGTGAAGCTACCTACCCATGGGACATCTTGCAGCAGGAATTCTGAGAAGTAATGTGTATTTTTCTGGGTATGATTATAACTTAGGATATAAATAGTATCCAAGAGAAATTATAGTCAACTTAATATGAGATCTTTTTCAAATTAGAAATTATGGGTCTTCTATTGCTTCATTTGATATTTTCTGGTTTTTAAATTTGATATACGAATTGGTGACTTCAGAAATACTTTTCCATGTAAATACTGATCGAGCATTCCAGAACACTCCTGCTCTGTCATTTACTAGCTGGGTAGCCCTGAACAAGTTACTGAACCCTTGATCAGCTTCAGTTTCCTCGTATATAAACTGGCTTTTAGTACTAGAGCCAAATTCACAGTTTTGCTAGAAATAAATCTGCTAGAATTAGTGCACAAAAAACACGTAGCACAATGCTTGGTACATGTTAGGTGTTGTTACCTCTCCTCCTCCTTCCCTTTTCTTCCTTCTCCTTCTTCATATTTGAAGAAAAGGAATAAAGAAGAGGTGACTTTTTTTTTGCTGTTTTACCTGTTTATCTAACACACAAATTAATGAATTAAATGAATTAATGTTTTTCTTCTTTTCAAATACTTTTCTACAAAAATATTTCTAAGAGGAGTGCCTGGGTGGCTCAGTCAGTTGAGCTCCCGACTCTCGATTTCAGTTCAGGTCATGATCGAGGGTTGTAGGATCGAGCCCTGCATCAGGCTCTGCACTGAGTATGGAGCCTGCTTGGGATTCTCCCTCTCTTTTCCTCTACCCCTACCCCACTTGTGTGTGTGAGCGCGCTCTCTCTCTCTCTCTCTCAAATTAAAAATAGAATTTTTTTTCTAAGAACATTCACGGTTTTTTTGTGTGTTGTTCTGTATTCTTTGTGTACAAGTAGCTAAAGTGTTGTGCCTATTATATGACTACCCCCATCCACCCAAACACATACACACAAAATTAACCACTGTTTATCTGGTGTTAACAATTGGAATAAAGGATATGATGTTGAAAAGGAAAAAAAAAAAAGGAAACCTGAGTTAGGGACCCCACACTTGACTGTAGCTGTAAACACACCCACAAGATGGGTGTTCCTTAAGAGGGAAGATGTGAATATTGATATTGGCAAACATTTCCTGTTGCCTTTATAGACATTGGTTTTGTTCAAACCCATAAGATTTTTTGTTTGTTTTCGTTTTTCATTTAGAGCAGGTGTAGGCAAACTACAGCCTACAAACTAAATCTGGCCCACTGCCTGTTTTTATAAATAAAATTTTATTGAACACAGCCACCCCCCCCTTTTCATTCTGTATTGTCTATGGCTGGTTTTTGCTACAATGGAAGAGCTGAGTTGTTAACAATGACACCATATGGCCCCCAAAACCTACAATGTTTACTGTGCCTCTTTATAAAAAGAAATTGATGACACCTAGTTTAAAAGAATGGCTTTGTACATGTAGAAAATTATTATTTCTTTAATTTCTAGGGTAAACTATTTCAAATCCTTTTCTCTTGGCCAAAAATAGTCTGGAGAGAGGAAAGAACCCTCCTTTTCTTACTTCCCTTTTGTTATCTGGTGGTCTCAGGCTTATCATTCCTCCTTCTGGTAGCCAGCTTCTAAATCACAGTAGTATATTCTTTTTTCTCACTATAACCTAACATATTACAATATATCTGTGGCAAATCTTGTCTTATAAAAGGGCCGGAAGTTCTGTGGTCATTAGGCCATCATGTCACAACTGCTAGAGAGCCTCAAGAGAGAAGCAAGACTTTCCCTTCCCTGCTTTTGAAACAGACCTCCTCACTCATAGGTCTGAAATCTATCCTCATGATCATAAACTTTCCCCATACAATTGGCTAGATGAAGATCGACAAATACAGTATGCTATTTGCCATAAAGCTGGCAAGTAATGAAATACAATTGGATACTCTTGCTTGAAATTTTGCTTCCTGGACCTGTGTCTAGTGGTGTGGTCTGCTGAGTTGATCATGTCTTGTGCACCCTCTTGGATATTTAATGATAAATAATAGGCCAGTAAGAAGTACTCAGGCATTCAGTTTGATAGCTTCAGAATGACTCGCTACTATATGCGGTGGGATTATAAAAATGGATTCGGGGTTTGCTTCAGTTTATCAAAAAGCTGTGAACTGTCCTTGAAACCCTGTGGATTTTAATTGCTTATAATGCCTATCTAAAATGATCCTATGAAAAGTGAATTTGATATTTTCCCTTCTTCATGCAAGTAACAGTTTTTTTATATATAGATAAG
Organism: Acinonyx jubatus; assembly: GCF_027475565.1. Lineage (NCBI taxonomy): Eukaryota > Metazoa > Chordata > Mammalia > Carnivora > Felidae > Acinonyx > Acinonyx jubatus. Next base: position 74,707,711 of record NC_069388.1, on the reverse strand, counting down.
GGGGAAAACCCTGCAGAATTGTCAGAAATGCTGCATCTCACTTTATGGACCCTGGAGTAATGGCTTTACAAGAGGTACATGCAGGAGCCTGTTATTGACTGTGAAGACATTCTGTATCGGTTGACTGTGAACTGAAGTATCGTTTTCCCTCTCATCCTGGCACCTGGATAATATTAAATTTGAACCTTTGATTTGATTGATACATCTCAGCAGCAGGACATTTAGACATTTATGTCATAAAACCAAAATGAAATATTTTATATCACTGAACACGGCCCTGCAAGGTACAGTAGTTAAAATCAAATGAAGTTAGCATCAATTTTACAGTTATTTAAAAAGCATACACACAGGCACACACGTGCACATCTACACATAAACCCACTATAGAAATGCCCCCCTCTTTTTGTTTCAGAGTGACATTTAGTAAAAACATAAAGTTTACCTAAAGAAGCTGAGGTGGCAGCTTTAAATGCAATAAACGGGGACCTACTTACACATGCAAAATAGGCACTCACAGGTGCAAGAAAGGTAATTGCTGGTGCAAAATATGCCATTACCTGTTTTACAGGCACAACTGCCTGATTTGTAAGGGCAACTAGCTGATTTTGTCTTCCTCTGCATAATTTTTATGTACAAATTAGTTGCTTTGGAAAACTTGGCACCAATCTTTCTCTGTTCATAGGCCTAAAATATATTATGGATAAAGACAATAGAAGCTTTGCCGTCCGTCAGTAAAATGCGTTTGTTGTCTGTTTTTATTTGTAAAAGCTAAAACACAGAAAGGCTCTCTGGAATCTTATTTTTCTTCCTCTGATAACAAGATTTTTTTGTTTAGTACAGTGTGTTTCATTAGCGCTTTAAAATCTGCTGAAGCCAGGCGGCAACTTGCCTGCCTATTAGTTTAACGGAAGGCCCATCACAGCACTGCATTAGGCATTGTCTTGGGAACAATTAAGACATGCCATCCCCACAAAGCAGTTTTTAAGTGGGCAAAACATATTTAATGGTAGGGTTTGTAGCACCCAGAATGGAAATACAATGAAAACTGTAGGGAATATGTACTTACCCTAACACTAAACAGGTTCCTTATAATTCACATATACTCTCTGGGGGATATGGTATCTCGCATGTACATTCTAAGTGTTGCTAATGAAATGTTTATCATCTGTGGCAGCCTCAACAGAAAAGCATAATCTGTGGCCAGCTAAAGGGCACTGTTAACAACAGCAATAATGCATATTTAATATGCACATAATTATTGATCTGTTTAGTAAAAAAGCTTATGAATAATATTCATATTTAGGGCTAGGTGCTAAAGTATCCTGGGAATCAGGCATCAACAGCTTAGCAATTGATAGATGTAGACAGGTCAGACAATGTCAGTCTAATGGCATCTAATCGATAGAGACAAATATGTCAGAAAGGTGGTTTGAGAAATACCTTTATAATGTATAAAAAAGACCTGGTTCAGTATCCCCTTTCCTTTCTTAATATGATACACGTATGTTTCTAAAGCAAGAGTGTTTTTTATTATGTCTATCCCAAGCGCTCATGGCAGGCCAAATTAAAATACAACATATGTGCAGTTCAGCCATCCTGCTCCCAATATCATATGATATATAAAAAAGCAGTGTCAACAACAGTACAAAACTTGTATGCCACTCTTGATATGTTTTTCGGCATTAAAATTTGGGAGTACTCTGAGAACAAACATTCAAGAAAAATCGTTTGAATGGTTTTACTGTCAATAAAGGCAAATTTTCTGATAAAAAGTTGGGGAGCAGACCCTATGTGAGGCCACTGACAGTTCCTTTTAATACATTTACCTGATTTCTGTTTGGAGGACACATTTGTTGTGAAAGACAGGGTTATAGTTTTGTGGCACTTTAGAAATCTGTGATCAGATTTCTTATAATGGCATGAGTTGAAGTTTCTCTCTAGTTGACTGAAGGGAGAAGTTTTGTATTAAACCTGAATTTCCTCTTTCTTTCTTTCTTTCTTTCTTTCTTTCTTTCTTTCTTTCTTTCTCTAATGTTGGTTCATTTTGGAGAGAGTGAGTGTGAGTGGGGGAGGGGCAGAGTGGGGGTTAGGGCAGAGAATCCAAAGATGCCTCCAGGCTGACAGCGGCGAGCCTGATACAGGGCTTGAACTCATGAAATGTGAGATGATGAACTGAGCAGAAGTCAGATGCTCAACCAACTGAGCCACCGGGTCCCTAATTTCCACTTTAATAGTCACTGTAGAGGGAATCAGAATCAGTGCTTCATCTCAGAAGGCATTTAGATCCAGATGGCATTGTTATGTTTCTCTCTAAGATCTATGCAATAAATTGTATGAAATGTTATCAATGACTTTCTTGCTGGTAATTTTTATTTTTAAGAGCAGGTCACAGATGAGGTCCAGGGGACAAATTTAATTTCTGTGTGAAATAGTTGAGTTAGCTTTATTCTGTTTCATTGTCTCCTGTGAAACTTCATGAGAACAGAAATTTGGTCTTGTTTCTTTAGTAACTAGCAAGTATACTCAATCATGTTCTTTCAAAGGAACTAACATTAATAAATGCATGTAAAATAATATAGAAAGGAAGGTAAAGAAAAAGACTCTGTGGAAAGTTTTGGACAATATTTTTTCCATTTTGTTTGGGAATATTTTTCAGTATGGACAGTGATCTAAATTGAATGTGTTTCTGAAAGTAAGATATTCAAATACACTGTAAGATACTCGAGATATATTGAGAACAATTAGTAGTTCAAATATAAAGAAAAGGTATAAGCTAAACATCTCATTGTCAACTACAAAGGAGGCAATGGGCATCTTTACTGATGAACAACTTCACAGGTCAAAAAAGTTACCAATGGCCAACGAAAGAATAAGATTTTTCTTGATAATCCAAATCAATTATTCTGACATTTTCCCAGAAATGTTCATGGACATTTAAGAAGAATTAAGTATTTCTAATTTATCCAATGTCAAGCAAATGTGAACATAAAAATATGCCATCAAGTTCAATAGTTGATGAAGGACAAAATAAAATGCACTATTATTGTAACTGATACACATTTTCTTTCTGAAATACATATTTACTTTATGTACATACAAAAAATATATACATATATATGTATACATATACATACATATATACACATATACATATATATGTGTATATACATATATATACACATATACATATATATGTATATACACATATACATATATATGTATATATACATGTACATAATATATATTTTTATTTTTTTAATAAAGGCAACTCTGCATTTATAAAGAAATGTTATTTAATTTTTACAGCCCAATATGACACATTATGAAAAAAATTTTACAAACCAAAGAAATTTTCTCTTTGGATCTATGTACCTATTTTTTATTTGGAACACATGAACATCCTATGTATATATTTTTTACAAAATATATATCTGGTATAGATAGTAATGAGTCTGTTTTACTACACAAAAAGACAACTGGAGATGATAGAGGAATAATAATAGCACCGAAGGAAAAACAGAAGTGAAGCCTTCTACAAAACAAGAATTGATTCTGAGACGGATCAATACATGTTTGCATATAAAAATTACACCTACTTTGGAAAATATAATGAAAGTGCTGAAATCTGGAAGTCATTCATGAAAAATGAACCATCGAGAATAAAAGGGACAAAATGGGGACTTGGATAAAGTTGTGCAAAGTTCTTCCTGAAAATACTGATTACGAGCCAATGAAACAGAAAATTGGCTCCAAATCTACACACTCCCGGTTAGGACCTAGTTTGCTTTCTCTTCTACTATTCCTTTCTCTACACTTGTCTCCTCTTCCAAATTCTACTTCAAGTGCAGTTTTGGCCCTCTCTCTTCTATGCTCCCTGGGCTTGTACTGCCTGTTGGCCTCCAGGCTCTGAAGGTTCTGAGTCACTGTATCTTTGAATAAACAATCATTATTAGTGAGGAAAATTAGCCTAAGCAGAGAGCCATCTTCAAAAGAAGAAGAAAGCTGGTTCTTTTGTCAAGGTCATAAGGAAATTTGAAAGGAAGATAAAATACTAGCCTTAAAAAAAACCCAACAAACAAACAAACAAACAAACAAAACCCCACCACCTACAAATACATGATTTTCAGGTTGGTATGCATGCACCTTTCATCTTGCCTGCTTTGATTCAGCATTTTTGGTAGCGGGGGTATATAGGCATGTGGTAATTTCTTTTTATTAGAGCTAAGGACTCTCATAGAGATAGGGGTAATCCAAAAGAAAAATAGTAGAAACCACAGAAGTTGATAGTATAAGTTAGTTTTTAGAGAAAGTGAGAATAAGCTTTTACTGTGATCATGATCAACCTGATGCATTATATGCAACTTGTAGTCTGGAAAAGAGCGGTTTCAACTACAAAATTACCCTGGATTTCTTCCTTTTAAGTCTCTTATCACCTTGTATAATGGTTTCTATGTGTTTAGTTTTTCATCATTAGGTAACTTTAACTTAAGGAGTTCAAAGACCATGTCTTGCTCAGGCTCCTCCCCAAAGTACGTAGTTTAGCATCTCAGTAAATATTTGTTGAAATAAAATGAACATACTTTTAAAATAAACATTTACTGAACATCTATTATGGAGAAGGCAGTGTGTGTCAGTGGCTGGGAAAAGAAAAAGAATAACATTTAGGGGTTTAAAGTCTAGTTGAGTTGGTAGGTGTGCAGGAAAGAAAGATAAACAGTAAAGAAGATAGGGTCTGATAAATGCCAAGTGGGATTAGTAGGAAGCAAACAAACTACCAAAGTTTGTCACCCCTCAGGGCTGGGAAGGGTAAAGAAAGTATGGATGGATCTCTTATATATCTCTGCTATTGCTCCTGAAGAAGAAACCTCCATCCTACATGCCGCTGTGTGCATCTTTGAGTGGGATTCAGGGCCCCTAGCCCTATTTACCCCTTGGCTTTCCAAATACCAAAATTGGAGCGTGCAGAATTTTGAAAACAATGAAGCATTCGAGGCTTTCTGTTCTATTAAAAGATTCAGCAGAGCGTGTTCAGTTTTGCCGCTTCTGAATTGGTCTAGGCTACTTCTCCTGATGCTAACTCAGAAGCCACCTCTACCTGAGCTGCATTGAAATGAAAGCATGGTGTGCCTAAAGATGGGGGTGGGTGGGCGGGGTTTATCACAGCAGGGGGCACTGCCTGGAAGGAGAAGAATTGGAAACCAGGATCCTACCTGGATGGGGCAGATGCTTCAGCTAGAACTGTGATCAGAGTGGAGGGAGAGGAGGCTGTGGCATCTAAAGAACAGAATGGCAGAAAGCCGTAATCCCATTAGCGCTAGTTTCAGTAAGACCTAAGTCTCCATAGTTGAAGGCAGAGCTGGGTAACTAACATTTCAATTTTTATAAACTTTTAATTGAGTGCTTAATATTCATTCATTCAATCATTCATTCATCCAATCTATATTTAATGATCCCTTTGGGGATCTAAGGAAGGAACAATATAAAATGTATCATGTGCTACAATAGAAATTAATAAGTACAATGGGAATAGAAATAAAGGAGTGCATACTTTTGCCTCCGGGAGGGGGCCAGGGAATGTTCTATAAAGGAAGTGACCTTTGAACTAGATATTAAAAGATGATGGGCTTTCACAGGAGGAGGAGAAAGGGCATTTCAAAGAGCAATGAGTGAAAGTTGAATTATTTAGCTTTGCACGCACTACTGAAACATGGACTTCTCGACTGCTTATTAATCGTGTGGCTTCAGAGGATTTTTGTAAGGAAAATGAAACATGTGACCAAGGTTTGAGCCCTACACTGTTCCTAAATTTACCATTATTTGCTAGGTAACATGCTTGAAAAATCAGCCTATAAAGTTCAGGAGAAATTATGTTGAGGTATTGAATAAAAATGACAGATTTGGTTGAAAAAACATAATTTACTGAAACAGATGTAAATGAGGCATAAAGTAGGCAGTTAAAGCTTTTACTTTGTCCTGTTGGTATAGCCTCAATCTAGTCTTTGGGTAGATACACTATTTTACATAGAGATGGTCTCACAATGGGAACTTAATAAACATTTGATAAGATAATAGTGATTGGTAACAATAATAAAGATGATGATGGCCACAATGATAATATTGTTATTACACAGAGTATCATTTTATAATATGTATCTCTCCTGCTTTTCAGTTCCTTCCCATTTAAAGAGGATGGCTCAATTCCTGATGGATCAGCTGTCCTTAGATGAGTGAATTGTCAGGGCTTTCTTAGGATCCAAATCCACTCAACTAATCTAAATCCCCTCAGACACAAGTAGCCTTAGGAAAACCTAAAGTTTGAGCTAATTGGGTTGTATTGTATATAAGTAATTCAGATGAGGTATTGAAAACAAGATTTTAGAGTTTACAGAGGATACTAAAACTGGAGGCTGAGCAAATAATGAGGAACAAAACAATCAGACTCAAAAGGATTTGGATTGTATAAGTAATTGGATCAGCAGATGGCAAACGCAGTTCAGTACAGGAAAATGTAAAATAGACTTGAAGCAAAAGAAACAAACTAGAGAATATGCGCTAAATGGAACAATCATCCAGAACGCTGACCAGGAAATGGAAAGGAGGGGCTATTAAAAAACATAAATCATGGCAACTCTGAGCTTACGGCTAATTCAGATCCTATCAGAAAGAATGTGCATGCATATTATCTATCGTGGGAGTTTACCGGACCCTATGGGAACCAGCAGTATGCTTCAAATTTCAATCACGTCACCACTCCGTTTTGTCGAGGCACCTTTCAAAAATTCTTAAGGTGCTACTTTTTTGAAGGCAAATTTTTTCTCCTTTTTGTTTAGGCTTATGCTCATTATTCTATAATTATCCTTCTCAGACATTGCTGGAAAAATTCAGAACAATGTTTTCAGGATAGTTTGCTAATTACCCTATATTTCACTATGTCAGAAAATCCCCAGGAGGATCCACAGAAGGGTATCACACTCCCCATTCGCCCCATTCCCTGATTGTATAACGTATACTTTGCAGGGGTGGGACCTCAACTGTTTAGTGCGGCAGAGGTATAGGCAGTGCATTTAAAATTCTCTGCGTGTGCATAAGAATTACCTGGGCAGCGAGTTTAAAAATGGAAATACCTAGACTCCTTCTCCAGAGGCTGACATAGACCAACTGAGAGGGGGCCTGGAGATCGGCATCTTGATGAAGCCCCTTGGTGATGTTCGTGGAAGATTTGGGAGACATTTAAAACAAACAAACAAACAAAAAACACTAGGTAGCTGGGGAAAACTGTGGAAAGAACACCAGTCCTGGTCCCTCCTCATCTAACTGAATGATTAACTTGTTGACAGACAAACTGCTCAGGCCCCATGTTCTTTACCTAGAAAATGAGTATATTATCTGTCCAGCATACCTGGCAAAGGAGCAAGTGAAATAATGTCTGAAATCTTATTGCATACAAATATAAACCTAAGGTAAAATGCTTGCCAAAATGTAATGTGTACTATTGTGATCCCACAATAACATGCTGTTAAATGGATGATTGAGGCAGCCATCTATACCCAGCCGGAGTTAGATTTTTCTTTTTATCTGTTGCCACAGGAATTCTCACCCATAGTTGATCCCTGCAACCAAATAGGTACTGAAAGTAGTAGGTGTTTTCCTTTGTGTACTCTTTAAAAGTGCTAACAGAAGGTCACTGTGTCCCCATGGTTTTGTTACTCCCAGGGAGCAACGTTTTGAATAGCTGTCTTCAGGGTTTAGATTCAGATGCATACCCTATGGTCACTGGTACTCAACTCCAGCTTTTGTTGTTGAAAATGAAAATGACTTCCACTGGCCTGACATGCACATGATAATCACCCTTTCATCTCTACTACTGAGGTCAGTGTCTCATCTACAGAAAGCAAAACGAACCGGTCTGTTGACAAATCAGACTGAGTACACTGAGCAAAGTATCCTGTGAAATCAATTGATCTTGCAAATATGTAAAGATCTCTATACTTCTTTACGTATAGAAATTTTTGTATTATCCAGGCACTCTCCTCCAGAGTGTTGTCTGTTGGTTGAATTAAATGATGAACCCAGAAGCCATATGAATCGGCTAAACTGAGGCACCCAAAGACACTGTACTCTAGGCTGAGAGTCACAATAAACACACAGGAGCGTGTATGTACAGCTTCTTCACGCTGGTTTTGGTTCCATAAGCCTCTCTTTGGAATAGTCTGTGAACACAGCTACCATGTAATTAGCTGAGCAACATAAGTAAGGTGTTTAAAAATATTTTTTCAGGTGCTTTTTTGTATTCATGATAGATTCTCAACACCAAAAATCAATCTCAATCAAAGCAGCAACTGAGTTTATCATAAATTAACATGAAAAGGTTTTCTACTGAGTAGATGGTTAATTACTATCTAATTTGAATATTTTTGCATATTAATGAGAAACGAATGAAAATCATTTTTAGATTTTTAACTTCAGCTGAGAAACCCATGGAGATAATGGATCCTTTTTAAGAGGCATGTGATCTCTGTTACTAAAGGAGATACCGATTTTGTGTTTTGTTTTTTTTTTTTAGTTTACTGGCTTGTTTTAAGTTGATTAATGGATTAGTGTTTTGCCATTAATAAACTATATCCAAATGAAAGACAACTTCATTATTTGACTTTGTAGCCCCTAGCTGCCTGCCAGGTAAGAAAAATGGAAAATAGATGAAGAGTTTGCTAAGGAAAAATATAACCTTGCATAGTCCTTCAAAATGTCTGTAGGCAGACATTTGTATGTTTCTGACTGTAGATGAATTTTTATTGTAACTTGTAATTTTTTTATCACTTAAAGTTCTATATATATTGTTTACAAATGATATTGAGATTTAGAATATACATATTGAGCTGAAGTAGGGATACACTCTTGAAACTAATACTGTATTCTCCAGTTTGAAAAAGTGACTGACAATTGCCTCGGGCCTCAGAAATTATACCCGGCCAGAAGTCGAAAGTCACTTTTATAAAGTCTCCTTGAAACCTTCTTTAGCATTGCAAACAAAGAATAATGTTTCTTATCTTTTTATACCCAGTTAAGAGAAAATTATTTAAAGAACTAACTACTCACCTCCTTCCAGTTTTCTCTTAACTTTTCCCTTTTATTTCATACTCAGTACTTCCTTATTGGAGACACACTTTTAGGCTAACTTCCTTTCCCTCCTGGGGCGGGATCTGCCTTATCCAATAATTCCAGTGTATTTAATTGGGTCTAGTCAGTTTGTTTTGCAGACTAATGCAGACCAGTCATGATGAATGGAATTGGATAAGTATTTTTATACTTTCGAACTTCATCCAGGATGAGTGGTATAACAAGCTATTATTTTTTATAGTCCACATTCAACGTTAAGGACTTGGCTATTTTAATTATGTCATTACCACTTCAGCCCAACAGTGATTTTGAAAGGCCTCAGATAAACAGGAACGTTCTTGCAGATAAGCTACTTGGCACTGCATTTTATCAAGAAGAGTCAGTTTTGGATTGGACTCATACGACTTCAGTTGGGCACATAGGCCTCTGCGCATGATATAGAGTTCAAGAGATGTTTTGGATTGTTTAACTCAACAAAAGAGGAAAAAGTAGGGAAGAGTTTTCTCTCTGCGTCGAGAGAACATATCTTTTACATTACAAAAAAGTCCAAGTACATGAGATGGGTCATACCTGAAAAAGCGGTGGACGCTTCCACAGTCACTTCCAGAGTTGTTCCATTCACTACTCACCTACCATCATGGTCAGGACCTTCTCGGCCAGCAAGTGAATTGGATTTTACTAATACATGGGTGATAGACTCTAAAAGTGGCATTGACAATACATCTGAAGAAAAGTCTGGAAAAGAGGCAAGCCATTTAAAAAAGAACTAAAAACCTTGATGTTTCCAATTGAGCCATATGCCAGGGTAACTCTCAGGATAAGAAATGAACTATATTTTATATGCACAAAGTAGGATTTTTTAACAAAAATATGAAATCAAGAGTGGCATTAGCATGAGCTGTCCACTCCCCCTCTCCTCCTTCTGGTCTCTTCCAGTCTCTTTTGCCAAAGAACTGAGAATGAATTTTTGAGAGCCAAGGATATGGAAAGGAAGACAAAATAAAGCTGGGAGAATTTTGGCGGAATTACATGCTTAACATACTGCACCATTTCTTTAATATATTTAAATAGTCCTGTGTCATCAGTTGGTGGCTTTCCTTTTCGACAATTTGCAATATATTTTGTTTTTCCTTAATTAAGCTTCACATGCTGGAATTAATTACTGCTGGGTAGTTGAAATCTGGTGGTCTCATTTTCAACTTCAGTTAATAGAGCTCAAAGTTTACATTCACCTCTGAAATTACCAACCTTACCAAATTATATTTGTCTACTTACATCTTCTAGATCATGAATATAGAGGGCAGCTGCAAGTGGCTTTTCATGTGTGACTCATGAGTCCATCTGTATTTATAGGGAAACTGTTTATCATATGCAAGGACTCTATATTTCAGGATTACATGTAAAATATAAAGGGTGCATGTGTACCCCCCAAACATTAAAAAATTCCTTTCCCCAGTCATTGAAATAAAGCTATATCAAAATTCCATTTGTCAAAAAGATAATGTGAAAATACTCAAGATAAGAAACTCAGTATACTAGCCTGGAATAGCTTTGAACTCTCTAGATACCATTATCTAAAATTAAACATTCATGGATTTTGAAAACTTTAGTAATTGGTCCAAAGGAGGAAACCAGCCAGAAGTCCACAGTTTGCATCAAACGGCCAGTGTTAAATAACAAAATTCACATGTGCATACACCTATATAATAAATTGCTTTCACATGCCTGCTGAGGCAAATAGGCAGGTATTATTATTTTTGTTTTGCAGATGAATAAATAAGGCTCAGTGACATTAATTAGGGTTACTCTATGAATAACTGGTCTTCAACTTTGGTTATCTGAAATCACAGCCTGAGTTACTTTTCGCTTATACCGCAAGTACCTATCATAAAAGTAGGAGAGGAAGAAATGGAGGCAAGAGAGTGGAGGCTGGTCAAAAGAAAGAGGGAGTGGGATCCATACTAACATCTCTGCCTTTCTCTCTTCTACACATTGTTTCTTGTATTTTAACCAATTCTCTATGTCATCGGTATTTTCTTTCTCTAGTCTATCTAGGTAGCTGGATTATTAATCAATGCTAAGGCATAACTGATGTTCAACTTAAATGTAGTCGATAGCAGTTATATACCTAATTAGGGCTTAGATCTACCAACTAGTTGAATGTGCTCTGGAGATTCTATATTCTACATCATTGCCTATGTTTGTTTCACCTCCTCATTTATTTAGCCTTCTATAATAATATTTACATATGTTAGTTCACTTGACTTTACAGCAGCCTTTATGAAGTAGGCACGACTCTGATCTTTATTTTACAAATGAGGAAATAGAGACTCAGAGAACTCAAGTGACTTCCCCAAGTGACAGAGCTAGGATTTGAATTGACATCTGTTCAACTTCAGAGCCAGAGAGTTACTCCCCACCTTGACAAATGGTTCTAATCTACCCACATGAGCTGAGCCATGTTGGGCAGGATATTTAATTGGCTGAGCGCCTTAATTTCCTCCTTATTTGTCAAACAGGAATAGTGACCACAAAGAGAGAGTTTTTTTTTTTTTTTGACCATTAAATGATACCACATATGCAAAAGTTTTTTTGATGTAGTACCTTTATTATCAACATTGGGTTAAGGAAGGTGAATTGATACATGGAATATTCAATACTTATAGACTAACCTGGAGTTAAAATCAGGTAGCCACAAGACTGTGGCTTTTGGAGGGTGGTCTTATAATTGAAACTTTGCAGTGGAGGTATTTCCCCATTTAATGGGAAGTCTTGTTAGTGTTAGGAGTCATCAGTTTTAACTTTCTAAGACAAATAGAGCGTACCACAGATGACTGCATGGTAAAGCCTCAGTCAGAAAGTGGAATTTACTTTTGTTCATCATCAGGAGTTTTGGTCATCATTGTGCCGTTTCTGTCTTGGAGAGGAAGTAGAGTTGGGCACAGTGGAAATCTTTTCAGGCATATTCTTTTTTCTATATTGTTTTGCCATCCTAGTGAATGTATACATGTACACGCATCTATCTACACACACGTGCATATCCATAAATACATTTCTTGTCTCTTTTCTTTATTCTTTTAGTCCATTCACCAGGTTTCTCTAAATATGTGATGATAATATATGCTTGATGAGACTGCCACCGTGAAGTCAAACCTCTTTAGGTAATCCTGAGCCTGATCTTCAGAAACAAAATAATAGAATTATTATTTTATGTTGTTAGGTTATAAATGCTTTATGTTTGCAAAGTGTTCTTAGGTTTATGTAGAATCAAGTATAGTGAGTTACAGCAAAGCTTTATGATAACTGGAACTCAGATTAATGTATTTTGCTTGGTTTTTAATATCATTTTCCACTGGAACATATATTTGGTCTTTTCGGTTTTGAACTGACTATTCCTATTTGGAATTAGAACTTCTAAGGAACCACAATTTTTTATTTTGCTGTCTCCACTTTTGTCCTTTTAATCTAAATATATATTATGCACAGTTCATTTTTAGTGTAGCTATTTGTCAGTGCAACAAAAACTTCTGTAAACTTGTACCTTTTTTGTGTGAAGATCTTAAAATCAAAATAATCAACAGTAAACACCACAACTACAGCTGCAGTTTTAAATATTTTATAATCCAATCAAATTGTTCGAGTAGTAATGCATTTAAATGTTGTTATGGAATCCCCTCCAGACTTTTTAAAATGGTTACTCTGTTCCTGGGTTTACTATTTATGAAATTCATAAGGGATGACATTTTTTAATAATGGAGCATCTGACTTAGAGAGCAGTGTTTCTTTTTGTGTCTCAATATAATCTATAATTTTCCAGCCTAATTTTCAGAGGGACACCTCTACAAATTACACTTTTCTTAATGAACATATATACATCTGTTGTTGCTATTGTAATTAAAATGATCTGAAAGGAGAAGTTTTATCTGAGTCATTTAGCATATTTTCAGATATTTGGATAAAGAAGCAGTTTTACCTAAGAAGACAAGGTATATACATAAGGCCTGTAACCAGGTATGACAAATACATTTATAAAAGACTCAAAGCAGAGGTGACCTACAATTAGGTATCATGTGATATTTTAGGCCAGGCCTAGGTCCTGATATAATTTAAATTACTTTTAAATTGTGTAGACTAGAAAAAATAATGGGGATAGAGATCTATTATTACCACTACAAATAGAACTAAAATTAACTGAAGCCTTGCTATTGTGCTATGTCTTGGGCTAAAGCACTTTATACAATTTATGCCACAATTTAATATGATTATTTCCATTTTTTCAGATGAGGAATCTAAGCCAAATAGAGGTTATGTACCTCAAATAGTGAATGTTGGGATCTGGGCTGACCTTAGAGCCTTATGTTTAGTACATATGTACTTAACTAGTACACATGTATTTAATTGTACATATTTATTTAATGCAGCTAATGGACAGAGGATGTTCATTTTCTGAAGCAAGGATTCTTGAACTTTCAAAACACTTATACGCAATGAAATGGATTTTTTTAATTTACAAAAGTTGGAACCTTTTCTCTTTAATGTATTAAATTGATCTAAATATTTAATTAAGGAATTTTGTGTCTGACTTAAGAATGAGAAAGTAAATTGATATCAACTATTTTTGTTGGCCTTTATATAGGAAACCTAGTAACTGTTTTTGTGGTTATATTTTAACATGACTTATTCAACTAATGCTTTATTACATACTCACATATAAATATTATTGGGCACCATTAAAAAGTACTTTCATTTAAACTGAAATATGATGTAGAAATGATATTTTAAGACAAATGTGTAAGAAGAGAAAATAAAGATTTGCATTCCTTGGTCTTATTAGAGACCAGATCACATAAAAGTGTCCTTTATACTTTTACGGTTTGGCATGAAAAAAATTGAGTTTGGGGTTAACATTCTATGTATCTCTCTGAAGTATCACAAAATTTAAAAAGTAAGCACAACTAGTGAAAATACCTTATCCTAATATTCTAACATCAGAATAAATACATACAGAATAGACAAAAACATTGGATGGCACAGTAAAGTTACAGTGCATCTAAATTTTCAGAAATACTTGGGTGCAATACAATATGGTCAAAGGAGACAGCAACATTTAAAGTCAAGGAGATATCTATTTAGTCCACCGAACTGCTCTTTGTTTAACTTTAACTTTATTTGTTTAACTTTATTTCCTTGTAATTTAGAGGAATAAATTTTCACTGAAAATGGAAAACAAAGATATAGATATGTTGGCCTAGTTCTATCAAATATTATTTGCTGACACTATTGCAAATATACTATTTGCAAATACTATTATTTGCTGATAGTCTTTGAACAAAGCAATATTTGAAAAACTGTTTTAATGCATATTATATGGGGGGCAATGAGTTAAGCACTCTTGTAGACAAATCCTTTAACCTTCACACAATCTCTACAAAATGTCTATTTTCAACCAGTTGAGTTTTTAAAACTCAGTAGGCTGAATGACTTACCTAACAGCATGTAATTGGAAATAAATGGTAGGACCAAGATTGAGTTCCAGGTCTCCCTACCCAAATCCCTTGTGTTCTGGCCACTTTATGATGATCTTAGAATGTCCCGTAGGCAGTAAATGCTTCCCCTTCAAGCCTCATTCAAAGCAATTTCTGTGCCTGAATTATTTCCCATTAATTTTTCAAGATGCCAGAAGCTACTTGGCTGCCATGAAATACCACGGTAACAAAAGCCACTGCTCTTCAGTCAAGTTACAAATATCCAACTGAACAATAAGGAACACTTCATACAAAATTACTTGGCGTACATCAAATGTGCCCTCCGCAATTCTCTGAGTTCTTCTGTGGTTCTAGATGGGGCTTTGCCTCTGAACTTAAGGGATGCTCTTCTCTCCTACACCTGCATGCCTTCCTGAACAGATTCATTACTTCACTCTCTCCTCAAACTTCATTCTTTCTTGTTGAAGAAATTCTTCCTTGTGTAAACTGTCCCTGCTATCCCTTTGATGAATTCTAACCTGGACTCCAGGCAGTAATTGAGACTTCTTTTGCAGATATATTTCCCTAAGACACTTTGGGTTCCGTGTTGAACATGTCTTTTCACTCTAAGTAGGGTCCCAGTTGTCTGACTTCTTTAAGTAAGTTACATGCTTGCTTTCCCTATAGACCTACACCAATTTTCTGTGTTTTTCCCATGGAAAACTTCAACTAGCTCCTTTGCTAGGCCATCCTTAGTTATGTATACAGTTAGAAAATTAGAAAGTGACTTATTGAAAATTTTATCAAAACTATTTGATGTGCATTTAAGTCAATTAATACCAGACATTCATAAGTGATACTGGTATAATCTTATCTTCATTTTGTAATATAAATCTAGGCCTTTTGTAGGACCTAGTAAAACTCCCTGTTCATATATTCAGCAATTATTTGGCAAGGGTCTATTATGTGCAGACACTCTTTTTGGAGAGCATGTATATGTCTTAGGAATCACTGTACATCCAGTGAGTA
Organism: Acinonyx jubatus; assembly: GCF_027475565.1. Classification (NCBI taxonomy): domain Eukaryota; kingdom Metazoa; phylum Chordata; class Mammalia; order Carnivora; family Felidae; genus Acinonyx; species Acinonyx jubatus. The sequence continues at coordinate 74,692,100 of NC_069388.1, read as the reverse complement.
GTACTGTATATTATATGTAATAGGTCAATTTACAAGGCTTGCTGCTTGGCTAGGTGCTAAGAAGTTTAACAGTAACATCCCTTGACCCTCCCTGCCGTAATCAGATTTTGATCTGATTTGTTTTTCAGATTTTGTTCTAGTTTGCCTGTAATTAAATGTTCATAGAATCCCGAATCATATCCATAAGTGTATGTGATTATCAGTGCAAAATATCCATGCTCAGTGATGCATATTAGTTATGCTAATGCCTCCATCAAGTTTCTCTGGGTCTTGCTTGTGTCACTTTCCCTATTCCGAGTATTTACTTCTTTCACTATGACAGGGCAACTTTAAAAGATGAGAACAAAAGTCCAAGTCCACTAAGTAGTTACAAAGTGAATTCACTTTGTGTGGCCAAGGGACCCCTGACAATGGACATGGCTTGGTCAGAGCTGGTTTCTGCAGCCATCAGAATGTATCAGCTCCATCTGTGATGTCTATATCATCTGGCAATTCACGTCTTTTGTATCTAGTAGAAAATTCTAGCTAATCTGAGGACAACAGGGAAATAGATGTTTCCCAATGTGTGTTCTGCTAAACACCCATCCCAAAGGATATTATGAAAAAGAAAGGGGAGGAGGCTATATAGTTAATATTGTGGGGTTTTATTATATATTTAATAATTTGGAAAACACTCACAAGGGATCATCGAGTTGTGTAGGTTTCTTTGTCGAATAATTTCTCAAGGCTTTTAACATGCCAGTATTAACAGGGACTCTTCCAGAAAGGGATATAAGGTTTAGTGTTCCTAAAATACCCCAAATGTATTTTGACTATGGAGCCCTTTATTATTCTTTTTCTCAGAGCATCTCTAAGAACAACTGCTCAAAGAAACTTGGGAACTTTGCTTAGGGAACTCTGAATACAGGACCACAAAAAGCATATCTTAGAGGATCAAGAGGTTCTCTGATAATCTTAATCCAAGCTGTGTTACTAATATTACCATGGCATAATATTTAGTATGAAGTAAGCATTGTGAATTAAGGATAGGTCATTATTTTCATATTTTGCTGATGAAGAAACTGAAATGTAGGCAATTCAACTCGATTTCCCATGGTTTCTCTGTTGGGAAATGTTACAAAACAAAATAAGTGCAAAACAAAAAGAAACCTAGGTCTGTCTGATCCAATCCGACAGTCATTCGCCTATACTGTCCATTTCTCACTGGCTTTCACTGGGCAGTCGGGGCAGAGAAATAATGCTAGTCTGCACCCCTCCTGCTCCTGGGCCATGGCAGATTTACAACCAAATCTGAGTTTTAATCTCAATGCTGAATAAGCTCTTGAGGTATAAGAGGATGACATCCACTGGGGAATTTTCCCATGAGTCTAGTTCATAGCCTCCATTCTTGCCCATGTAAGAGGATTGGCTTTGGAACTGACAGAGGATTTAACCACCACAGCCACCATCACCACTGAAGCTGCTGGTATTTATTATGTGTGGGGTTCGGTAACAAACACTTAAAGTCATGAATGCTTTATCTCATTTAATCTGCCCTCTGAATCCTATATGGTTGGTAAGACTATAAAGACACAGATTTAGAGAAGTTAAGCCAATAATAAAAAGTTAAATAATTAGTAAACAGAGGATCCAGATATCAAATCCAGATCTGATTGACTGCAAAGCCCACAGGCTTTTCAGTAACCATTTTGTCTCCAAAATCTACACGGATAATCCCTGTATAAATTTCTCCCTGGGGCATGAGTGGATTGGGGTATGTAAGTGCCATAAATTTCCTTTCTCTACAAATTTACCTAGTTTCAAAGCTGAGCATTGTGTTTTATTGTCATAATCCAGGAGAGAAGAAAACAAGGGAGTCAGCATCCCAGCAATTCTGATAGAATGCACCTTGACTCTGTCAAACTCCAGAACTGACCTTCCTGTGTGCTAAAAATCAGCATGGAGAAAGGGATTTATTTGGAGTTGTAACAGCCCTGGCATTTAGGCAACCCTGTAGGAATTGTTGCTAGGTGCATATTTTGTGAGGAATAGACCAATGATGGAACCCCCCGGGACTGTTTTCTTTTACCTCAACCCAAGGTTTTAAGCACTATGGGCTTATTTTACTCATCAGGGTAATTATAAGGGATTTGACACTATAATCTGGAAAAAAAAAACGTTTTAATTTTGTGAATTGACTCTGTGGATAAAACATTTTTCTTTTCATTTCTAGAATATTTGCTTTTATGGCTTATAGGATCAATAACTTTTCGTGTTTTAAAAATTTCACAAAGCTTCTAAGAAGATCTGAACACAGATGATGGCAAGCAAAAGATGGACGTTCAAATGAAACTATTCAGGAGGTCAATAATTTAACACTTTCAGCAAGTATGTTATATCAATTCTCACACAGATCTCTAAGATAAATTTCTTCATTAAAAATCTATTAAGAGTTAGAAGGAATTTATTAAACAAATTATTAATATTTCAGGGCACTGCTAAATAGCAAATTAAAACAAAGCTAAAATAGCACAGGAAAAATATATTTCATGATTAAAAATGAATTTCCACTTGACAATGAATTTTACCAAAGGCTAATTATTTCTCAAATATTTCAGTTTGGAATCTTAATCTTTTTTTTTTTTTAAATTCATGAATTAACTAGTAGTCTTTTTCTTTTTTTTTTAAATCCCGTACTATTTTGGGTCATGTGTTTCTCTTTTGAGGAAAGAAAGACACACATATACGCATACTAACCATTTCTACTGCCTGTTTTTCTTTACAAATGCATATCACCACAAATTATAGTACAAGAGTCATGCTCACTTTTCTTCCTGTTGGTCTTTGTGTATGAATGACCTTTGATGACCTTCAGTTTAGCCTTGGCATTTCAGTTTATAATAATAGCTGTGTATTCTATATTTGTAAATAATAAAATGTTGAACAGATGATGGTTTTAATGTTCATAGGATGTTTGTTTTATAGCAAATCAAATGAGTTTAACCAACAAACTTAATCAAGTATGGTTTTTATCAAAAACACTGAAGAACTATTCTTAAATCAGGTCAAATATTTGGTTCAATTAATTAAAAGCTTGTTAAGTACAGTATGATAACACTTGGTTGAATTAGCAACAATATGGTACTGTGAAGGCTTCTCAAGGGTTTACTAAGAGCCAGCTATTTGAATTCAAACGTTTTTGAAGCATTACTTTATCTATGTAGAAACAATGGAACTTGCTTTGTTTTTAATGCTTTAATCCATCTAACCATGTATGCATGCATGAATGATGCATCCATCAAATGTTTCTTGATAGTTTACATTAAAACACCGTACTTAGTGCAACAGCGTTAAGACATTAGAGGAACATTAAGACAAAATTGTGACTATTATCAAATAGCTGATAGATTAGTCAAGAGGATAAGCAAAGTCAGAGCTGCTGATTTCTGAATTTTGTCAGACATGTAAAACAACGTGTGACAAAAGTTGTGTCAATTTTAAGAGATTCTTGAAAGATGAGAAGAATATGAGTATGTTGAGAGTGAGGAGCATATTCTAGAATGGAGGAAATAGCATATTATCCTTAGGAGGACAACCGTAGAAGAAGGATTCTGGATGCAAGTTGTGAATTGAAGAGTATGAATTGCTAGCTTTAGAGGTTGAGAGGGGAGATTACGACAAAAAGCTTTTGGTAACAATTAATCTGGTACAGAGCATAAGTTGAGTTGGAATTGAAAGATAGGAAACTATTAGGATGGTTACTGGAGATGTCCCAACATAGGCTGCAGACAACTTTGCAGGAATGAATGCCAAAGGAAAATGAAGCATCAGATGGGGGGTGGGCTATATTTTTAAAGTCCCTTTCAGCTGTGAGTTAGAGAAGTAGATTAGAACCCTGGGCTCTGGGTTGAACTCTCTAATTTGCATGCTGGTTCCACCACTGTGGACTGTGACCTTGGACAGATTACTTAGTTCTCAAGTCCTCCATAGTTTACTCGTCAGTAAAATAGGAATAAGTTTAGATTCCATTTCATCATGTTAATGTGAGATTTAAACAGGGTAGCATATATGAAGCCCTTAGCACAGGGCTTCAAACAGTTAAGTCCTAATAAATGTTTGCCTGCACCGTTATTCCACTTCCAGACATTAAGGTTCTAAAGTATACTAACAGAAAGGGGAGAAAATGGGTTAGGTAGGGAAAGCAGTGCTGAAGTAGAATTCATGGGATTTGGAAACTCATTTGATCATTAAACGTAGATCAAACTAGGGTAGAGGACCAGGAGAAAGTAGCAAAAACTGAAAGTTTTAAGAATGTATAACTATGAGGATTGGATTGCTTCTCTATTCAAAATTAGAAAGGGAGATCCCCCTCTCCCCAAAAGAGATTTTTTTTCCCTGAATTTTCTTTTCTAAATTGAAGAAGTTTAAACACTTAAATTTATGAATTAAAAAAACTATTTTTGTGAACAGAATTGTTTTTAAATTGTTTGCTTCTAATTTGAGGAAACAATCAGTCATTTGACTTTTTTCCATTTGAGCTAAAAATCTTAGACAAAAGTGATCCTTTCAACATGCCTATGGACACTGAATGAGCATCCCGTACTTAGTGCAACAGCATAGACTAGTGGTGGGAAGGAAGATCGTAGCTAGGAGGTCTGGGACACTATGTGCTTTTCATCATATCCAAAGCCCGTTTTTAAGCTACAATGTGAACAAAATTATTTAGAGCAGTGTAAATAGACTATTTGACAAATGAAACAAAACTAGTTTAAGGGATTTCTATTTTAATAACATAAGGCTTATTTACTAGTGACTAAGAATATTTGAAAAATGCTTTCTTTTTTGGACTGCTTCAATAAGTAGCTTAATATTCAAATGTTGTAAAACGTACTTCTTTTTGCTCTAGTTGAAAATTTCAGCTATTTTAAAGAAGTCAGGGATTAAAATCTTTATTAGCTTTTAATTTATACCATGGAGGAAAATGATGTCATTTCCTTGCATTGAATTTTCTTATCCAGATAGGTGTCGTATATCAATCACTGACCATTTGTGTGCACTACAGAACACAACAGAGGGAACCAAAATTCGCTGAGACCCAGATCTTGAACTGACAGGTTTATGATCAACCATGTACACGACTTACACAATATGGACAAAAGAAGTTAAGTGCTATGTTACTTGTCTAAAAAGCCATGGAAACACAGACGATGAGGGGACTAATTAAACTTCTAGGGGCACAAAAATCTTTGCAGGATTCAGTACTCAGGATATTGCCCAGCACAGAGTAGACATTCAATAGACATCTGTTTAATAAATGATCTATAAATATATTAATATCTCTAAACTTTATGGTTTAAAACAACTGTTGTTTTATTTCTCATGGGTTCTACAGGTGGGAATGTAGAAGGGGTTTGGCTGGGTAGTTGTGGCCCAGGGTCCCTCTTGGGGTTTGCAGTCATACAGTGACCAGAGCTAGAAAAGTGAGTTTCCAGCAGCTGGGGGCTCCTAGACATCTCTCTCTCTTGTGTTCTCACGACCTCCACACAGTCTTCTTTTGGTGGGTTTGGGCTCCTTCACAGCATAGTAGACTCTGTGCAGCTGGGCTTTGAACAAGCTTTTAAGAACAAGTATTTTAGTTAACAAAGCAGAAGCTTCACGGCCTTAAGCAACCTAGCCATATCCGCCACAGTCTGTTAGCCAAAACAGTCCAAAGCCAGTCCATTTTTAAGAGAGGGTACACAGATCTCATCTCTTGTTGGGAGTAGTGTCAAAGTTACATTTAAGATAAGCATGCAGGAGGGAGGTATTGTGGCTACCTATGAAAAATAAAAGCCCTGTAGTGAATTCAATGTAAGATTTTAAGATATGTAATGTAATGTTCTTATGTAACCTTCCTTTCTGCCTTTGTTTTTGTAAGGAACATGTCATAAAATAAGAAAAAAAATTAGAAGTGTGTTTGGAATCAGAAGTCAGTATAGATTATTTATGAATCCAATTTCTACTCAGTTTTATATAGTGTTTCTTCTGAATTTATATCCTTTAATGTGTAAAGCCCTCATTTAGGCTATGTCTATAAGATTATGTGCAAAACATCGGCAAATGAAACAACCTGTCTAATTAAGTCACTATCACGACCAAAAATTAATCTATGAAACCAACTGTTTGGCATCATAGAACAACAACAACAAAGCAAACAAACTGAAACAAAGAAACACACACACACACACACACACACACACACACACATGCACACACACACACACATACACACACACACACACACAAGCAATCCCTGAAAGCAAACCAAGATAAAACTTACCACATGTATAATTTACTTTTCACTTGTCAACAAGTTGCTTTGATATGGCATAGAAGACAAAGTCTTATTTAAAAAGAATACATCTCAGATTTGATTAGCAAAGTGTTGCATGAGGGTTACAACTAAGAGGGTTTTGTTTTAGTTCACATGCAAAGAATCTCTTGATTCCAAGAGCTTTGTGACATACAAGAAATATTTCAGGCCAATACAATACCACTTGGTGCATCAGAGTGGCATAATTCACCTCTTTCACTTGTATGTACCTATCCCAACAGAGAGTAGAAGCACTGAGAGCTGGTAGTATAAACAGTAATACCTCTAGTGACTGAAAGCATGGTGGTAATTTCTTTTGATCATGTGACCATGAAAGCCATTTAGTGGAAAATGTGAACTAACAGATGTTTCAGTAATGTCCTCTGATTTCTGGAACTTATACCTCACAAAGGGAGATGTCAAGCACTATATGTATAGTATTATTTTTTAAATTAGGAAGATAGGAGAGTACGTTTTCAAAGCAGACTCCATGATGCTCTTTGGATTACAAAAAAAATTTGACTACTTAAAAAACACTTTTAATATTTTTATTTTAAAAATTAAGGAGCACACTTAAAACTTAAAAGTTTTTATATATTAGGATTTTGTTAGAGTTCTAGGATAAGGAAGCAGTCTGAAAAGAAAATATTTTGCCCCAAGTTTATCCTTATTATGATAAATATGGGAAAAGAAGCCTATTAAGGGAAATATTCTGAAAATAGCATCTGAATGTAGACACAGCTGATACAGAAAACACAAATTTTTATTCAAGTCGTTATTAAAATATTTAAACATGAACTAGTGTTTAAGGTATAATATTGCTAGTGGAATCTGAAGGTTGTTTGTTGCTGAGAAATTGGGTGCTCATTTTATTTTCGAGAGGTTTTTTTTTGTTGTTATAAATATCTCATAGCATCACGAGAAATAATAGCTCAGCATCTATCTCTTCAGCTGCAAATACCTTTTCAGTTCATTCATCTCCTTCATGTGTTCTGAGCTGCTAGATTCAGACCTGGGGAAAAATATTTTTCTCTTTTTCTGCAGTATTTCTTGCTTTGTTTTAGTTACCTCAATAACTCTTTCCCTTTGTTCTCTTTGGAAGGCACAGCCATTAAAGAAGTTCATGACTTATATTTTCTGTCTGAGGCCCAGAAAAGTTTCTCAGCATTTTCTCAAAGGCACATGGGTAACCTTATCACTTATGAAATTCAGGCACAAACTCCATAATGTTTTAGATAAAAATAAGTATCTGATTCCTTTCCCATGGCTGCGACAACATTCTGGGTAACAATGCTGGGTACAGAGAATCACAGAAAGTAGAAAATCATAATTAAAATATGTATTTGTTCTGGTTCATTCTACTGGTACTCTCTTGCTTTCTTTTCCCCTTTAAGAGTCATTACATGCTTTCATTTTTCTAACCCAATTTTTTAAATATTTATTTTTGAGAGAGAGAGACAGAGAAACAAACAGCATGAGTGGGGGAGGGGCAGAGAGAGGGAGAAGCAGACTCCAGAGCAGGCTCCAGGCTCTGAGCTGTCAGCACAGAGCCTGACACAGGGCTCAAACTCACAAACCACGAGGTCATGACCTGAGCTGAAGCCGATGCTTTACCAATTCAACCACCCAGGAGCCCCTATGCTTTCATTTTCAATATCAAAAAAGCTGTATTTTTAACATTAAAACTCTAATTTTAACAAAATAAGAGGAAAAAAAAAACCAAGGTACAATCTACAGGGAAACCCATCTTGGTGCGCTGCCCCCACCCCCTACGGGGTTCTGGACCTGCATGCCCTGCGGCACTCCCAGTCACATATATGTACACACAAGGGTGCATTCATGCACAGGCTGTGTGTGGGAGGGAGCTGGCTCAGGAGCAAGCATCAAAATAGTTTTAGAAATGACTGTCCTGCCTAGCATAGGCATTAGAGAAATATTCTTTGCAAAGGGAGGTGGGAAGAAGCATGTGTAGAGTAGGAGGTGGCATGGGCTGCCAGCCCCAGCTTTCCTCTCCCCGTGGCACCGGGCCTCCAGGGTACTCACTGCCTGTAAAAGGGGTCAGTCTGAATCTGCCTCAGAGGCTTTGGGCAGTCCTGAGTCCACACCCTGAAGTCAGGGTGGGCAGTTCCCACGGGAGCCCACAGATTAGCAGGTGTAGGTCCATGTGAAGGGCTAGGCAGGAGCCAGGGATGCTGGATCCCAGCTTCCAGCAGTCTCATGGTGGGCCGGTGGTTCTGATCTTCCTCATTCGATCAAGGTGGTTCAGGCTTGAGCCTTGTCTTAACACTAGGTTCCTCAGATTCTTTTCAGATTCCTCTGAGGAGCCCAGAACATTTTTCATGTCTTTCATCTCCTGTTGTGTCCAGTGTGGCGTAGGCACCGTGTGGTGGCGGAGTTCATGGACATGCACAAGAGTATGGCCTCTGATGTTTCTGGGGTGTCAGCTCCCTCCCTGCAGACAGTACCAGGACTCCCATCACAGCTTCATGGGGCCAGCATGATGCTCAGGGTCCCTTTAGCCTGGCTCAGCTTGGGTGAGTCTGGGAACCTGTAGCTGGCATGGGCTGCATTGGGCCGCTTGCTAATGTCCAGAGAGCTGAGCAGCTCTGGGATGTTCTGAGCACTTACGGAGAAGCTTTCAAATTCCAACTGGGAACATCAGGTAAAAGCCCTGACTCTTGCATGTGAACACACAGGAGGAGATGACACTTATGTTCTCCTTCCAGATGCAGGAATAGTGGTTCTGGGGTCACAGGCCATGCATAGAGAAGAACTAGATGTCACTTAGGTTGGTAAGGCAGGCCAGGCAGGTCTTAGCACAGTCCTTATAGGCCACACTGGCAAACAAAGCCAGTGCCATTTTGTGCAGGAGACAGCCTTGTCATCAGTTTGAACTTGATCTTGGCACTCACCGTCGGCATTGTGAACATCCTGAACTGCTCCGCACGTGCAGTGTGTGGGGCGTGATCCCCCTTCAAGTCAGGTGCCTGCGCGGAATCCCGCTAGGCCACTCAGGGCGCAGGCTATGCGCGATCGATCGCGCATGTCAGGCACAGCGAAGCCACCACCAGCGTATGCGTTAGTTGCACCTCCTTCCCTCCTCCTCCCACCTCCCCGGCGGTCCTTGCAGCGCGCACCCGCATTGCGCAGGTAAACATGGAGCCGGAAATCTGTGCCACGCGGAGATCGGTGGTGGGCTGCATATCCAAGGAACGTGTAAGTGAAGTAGAGGCAGCGCATGGTGCCGGAGAGGGAGTGGTCAGCCTGCAGGGCTTGATGGGGACTGCAGCGGCGTCATCACCAAGTCCTGGGGGCAGGCCTGTTCTGCGTGTGGGCCTCCTGCAACTTGCTATTAGCAGTAGCTGCCGTTTCTCGCCTGAGACGCAGCTCTTTTGGATTCATGGAAGCGCAGGAAAGACTGGCGCTATTTCGCTTGGGAGCACAGCCCCTTCATGGCCTGGAGCTTTTTTGGGGTGAAGGGTGCGCGTGGCCAGCACAGGGCTCTTGCACTGGAGGTTGAAGAGACCATAGCCATGACTGGTGCCAAAGGCTACTTGGCTCCCAGGTGGAGCATGACAGACGTGACGGCAACTGGAGGCAGGCACTGAACCAGCACATGGGACCAGAAACGGGAGGGTGAGAGCTCAGCCCCTTGTAACCCTTCCATGTGAAGCCCTGGCGGTCTCAGAGGAGGTCCATGCTGGCCATGCTGACCACCTGTTCCAACGGCACATCGTTAGTTCCAGCATCAGTACCTAGCCTGCAGTGCCCACCACCACCATCTGGGCTGTGTACTTGTAGGGTGCCACTTTTTCCGCACCCAGCCTGGGATAGTGACTGTGGATGTCTAAGAAGCCCATCTTGTAGAATGGTGGCCCGTCGTCTTGTGAAGCCTGTTGGTGTGTATGCTGGGCCAACGGTCCACACTGTTGGCATGCTTGCGATCTGCCTGGAAGAGGCCAGTTGTGCTTAGCTTGTAGAGCAGCCACAGCACCACGGCTGGAGACATCCCAGAACAACACATTGCCGTCCTCACTGCAGGTCGGCAGCAGACCTCACCGTGATGGCTCCTGGGCCAGGTTCTGACCCCTGGTGATGGGCCAGCTGAACGGCGCTGGAGGCCGGCTGCGGGCGTGGCAGCCCACCAGAGCTCAGGATGTGGGCCCACAGTTTGGCGGGGACGTTGGCAACATGGGCCAAGCAGGTAAATAGCCAACGGGTAATCTCTGTCTTAATGCTGAGTGCTTACAGGAGGATAATTTTTCTAGATTTTAACTATACCATTTCTTAATACATGATTAAGTTGCCACAGTTGGCCGTTAGTCTTTATTTGAAAGAGAAGCCAGGTACAAGAAAGGTGGAGTAATCAGAGTATTCAAGATGGAATCTACCTGAACTATTTGTACTATGAGACATGGCTTAGTTCATAACCAACAATACTTTATATCTACCAATTTCTAAGTCATTTTCTCATTAAAATAATGGTTGACCAGGTGTACCTTAAAATGCCTTCAATCACTTCTGTGTTAATTTGAGAGTAGAGTTTTGGAAACCAGTGAGATTTAATTTTCAAATCCCATTCAGTTAAGCCAGGGGGAGAAAAAAGGAGGGCAAATTGGAGTTTTTGGTTTTGCTTTTACATCTTACAATACAGTTAGGGCTTTTATGACTGAAGGGAAGTGATAACTACAGAAGAAAATTATGACAATTCCAACATTTAGTACATTAAAAGGTTTTAAGTACATTAGCAAAGTCTCCTCAGTAAATTTGGAAAGAATGGAGGGAGAAATGTTGCTATTTGTGTTTTATATCATTGTCAGCAGTATTAAATTAGTAAAGAATATATGTGATATATTAAATGCAAAAATACACACACACACGCACACAGTACAAACACAGAATGAGAATAGCTTAGCATTCCCAGTTTTTAAACTTTCTCTTCATCATCAATGGTTCCCTTTAAGGAAGTTTTTCAGGTAAGCATCCTAGAATGTTCTGTTTCCCACCTCATTTATCATTAAGTGATCATGTTTTATTTTTTGTCTCAACTGTGTAATGTTAAGGGGTTGATGGTCTAGTATATACACAAACTGACGAGAAGAGCTAGAGAAGATACCAGGAGGCTCATGATGAAACCTTTCTTAATGACATTTCCCTTATGAACACAGCTTGCCTGCAAGCTGTTACAGAATCGAGAGTGTATCACCAAATGGAAGTTTGAAATTGACCCCCCCACACACACACACGCGTGCGTTCGCGTGCTCACACACACACTCACACACACATACATCACAGGTGCAAAAATTCTGCATAGAGTTGACATTTGTCGTCTACTTTGGTTCCTAGACTGTCACTAACCTCACCGATGAGCAAACATAAGTACATCTGCTTTCTAAGAAAGTTCCCAATGAATTACAAATACTACACTATAATTTCCAAGTTAGTGTGATAATTCATAAACATTAGCATTGCTCCCAAACTATGCTGAGTAGGCAAAATAAATCATGAGTCACAAAATATTTGCTCCAAAGCCAAGCCCATCGTTCACATGAACAATTTTCAGAAATGATGCAGACAGACTTATGAACAACACTTGCTTATTTTTAGAACTTTTCCTGCCCTTTGAGACTCTTCTTCAGCTTTAGGTTAAAGTCCTACAGTGAACTGAACACAAAGCTTAGAGATCAACAAATGTAAATTAAGATAAATGATTATATTTCCAGTTAATATGTCGGAAGAGCATACTGAAGGAAATTTTACATTACTTAATTTTCTGAGCTCCAATTTTTGTTTTCTCATATATCCCAATACAGACACAGACACATGTACACCCACTAGTACACACATGTCTTGACTTCTCTAAAAATGGGTTGACATTCTGGATTCAGTGATTTTCGGTGGTATAACCCAAACTTTCTCAATTAGGAATTTTAAGTGTATCTTCTAGGATCTCCATTCATTCCTATCAGATTTCCTTCTGTATAGGCATAGGTTTCCTCTGATAGTCAGGATCACCGTTAACATATTTGCGATCAGGTAGATGTCAACATGTTTTAACTTTTATTTTTTAACAGCAAAACAGCCCAGATTTTCTTTGTAATTTATTTTTGGTATCAGTATCATTCCATTTTCTCCATGCTGCCCTTTTGAAGTACATTTAAATCTTCCTTAAAATATAGTGAGCACTCTTCTAGAGAATGCCTGACTTTATTTTAGTTCCTTTGATTTGCAATGCATAGCTTTAGCAATACATCTCAACATATTATTTGTTTTCATCACTGAAGCTCTTTGTTGCAAAGAGTTCTCAGAAGTTTGCTTTTTAGGACAACTTCCTAGACTATAAGGTTTCTACTTAGAACTCCTTGCCTTCTGACTGGTGTAATTTACATGCAATTTAAATTTTCTTGATTTTATTACATTAGGGAATGGCCTGACATGATTCTAGGTTTTCAAACTTCTGTATACTTAATTCATTAAGGGAAAAAAATGCAAATTCAAACTAGAGGCTCAGGACCAAATAGGGAGCAGGGCATTGGCGGAATCTTGTGTGGTGTTAGCAGTGGTAGTTGGGGCATGGGGTTAGGCAGTGTTGCCAAAGGACATCTCATATCAAAAAGCAAGTCCGCTGATAATTTTACAGTGACTATTGCATGGATGCTGCTCTAAATGCTTCTTTATTCTTTCCCAATTAAGTTCGTATCCAGTCCAGCGGAAGAGTAGATGTTGATTTTCTTGGGGAGCCCTGAGAATGCCAGAACAGGTGCCAGGTGGTAGTGGAGTTTAGATTCCACTTCTGTAAGGATGACATAACTTGGTTACTTCCTTGCAGGTGATCCATTAGGTAACGTGTCTTATAAATCTCTCATCAGCAGGGATAGTTTTAAAGGAAACAATGGTAGGAGTAAATGTGACGCCCTCACTGACAGGTGTTTTGACCACAAAACCACTTCTTAATTCTCCAGATGATGTATTTCTATGTGTGTGTGTTGTACCGGTATTCAGTTCTGTGCTCCGTGCTAATTTAGTGTAATATACAATCTTGGAAATGATTTCTTTCCTTCCAAGATCCGAGGCATTACTGTGAATAATTAAAAAAGCAGGGCTCTGCCTTATTGGTAGCATCTTTCCAACTTGAACGAATCCCATTTGTTGGCACTGTTGTGGTCATGCCTGACCTTTCACCCAGTTTGAGGGCTTGTTTGCCAGCGTCTGCCTAGTATGGCTGTACACTCTTAGCACCCGCTTTCCTCGTTGAAATGTTTCCTGACAATGTAAATGTAATATTAAATGTGCATGCGGTTCCTCACCATGTTCCTCCTTTGTGCCAATTATGTATCTTGATTTAGTCTTTTGTGTCTATTTTTTCCTAACTTACACAGACTTTTTTCTCTAGCAAAACTGAATATGTACAGCAACAGCTAGTGTCCTGCCCCAAATGTTCTCTCCCCTGTCTATCAAGGTGTGAGTTTAGTGCTAGACTTTTCCTTTTGTATCCTGCTTAGAAATTCTGTGACATCCATTGTTTGTATTATTTCCAGAAAGTGCCCAATAAATATCTGAAGAATTGAAATATGTTTTCTCCCATCAAAATATAAGCCCCCTGGGGACAGGAACGGTGCCTTGGTGTAATTTGCAATGTACATAAGGTATTAGACATTTTTAAAACATATTTTTTGATTCACGGATTGTTTGATAAATTTGATAACTTCTTCCTGAGTTTTCCTTTTTTTAAAAGAAAGGTCAGATTTTTGATTTGTCCAAATCTTGCAGTTCTTCTGTTTCAGATAGTAGTTCCTCAAAGGAACTCAGCTGTTTCCCTACTAGGTCACTCTCCAGTTTCTGGTTCCTATTGGCTTTGCTGTGTATATCTTGTAGGGGAAAAAAAGGCATTTGTCCAGTCTGCTGCTTTGTAGAAAGAACTGAAAGGGCAATAATGTGGCATTTGTTAGATTTTAAAAAATGGAAGGAAGGGGAGGCTTTTAATTGTATGGGAAATTTAATTAGATTTAGACTAATTAAATTCATTTTTTATATTAACATGTTCACAAATATTATTGCATCTCGTTAGATTTCATTCTTCTAGCCTTACTGAACAATATTCAGTAGTAGTTTCAGATTACAATAAGTTCATTATGAAGATAAGGTGGAATTAGTGTAGGAAGCTCAGCTGGTTGAAGGGGTCTGTACTTTAATTACTGCACAGGGCGTGCATATTAATTACAACACAAGTGATATTTACTGTACCTCAGGAACATATGACAGGGTAGAGATACTGACAGCACCAGCTAATAAACTCAGTATGATAATGAGGAGAAAAGACCATAAAAATAGAAGGAAATAAAATTATTCATAAAGTATATTGATCCCAAAGTAAAGACATTAAGCTCTGATGAAGGGCAACAAAAGGGAAGCTCCTCACTTTATCAAACAAATAACCAAAGTAGAGAAATGTTAGCAGGGAGACAGATTGTGATTATACTGGTCACATGATCACACTCCAGAGAGTACACGGGAGCCATAACATGGGAGATTTTTAATAAATCAGCAGAAAGCCATACTGTCACCTGCAGGAACCGAGGTCGCGGTGGCTAAGGACAGCCCTGTAGAGAAGTCAAACATGCTGTGGCATAAACTGGAAGGAACCACACGCATACAAAATCTGGTTCGGGAGCCACTGTCCCCTCTGGAAAAACGAGGGCACACCTAAGAATACTGCAGGAATTACTCTCAATAGCAACTCCGGGGGCCATCACCCACTTTTCCCTGTTATTAGAAATCACCAGCTCTGATTCCGAGATGACAAAAGGGAACAGTTGGGGGCTGGTTAGATAATTTTTCTCAGAAAATGCTCAGTTATGGTGTGATCCTTTCTAAATCTACACAACTCAAAGGAAAGTTCACAAATTTTGGCTTCAAGTGATTACATGTGAGATTTGTTTTGTTTTGATTTTACATGGGCCTTGCAAAGAAATGGTATTTTTTTAAAAAACAATTATTTGGTCAACTTCTAACAGTTACAAACAAGCTTATTTTCGGGGGGAAAAAACCCTGGCTAAAGTGCTAATTCTTAATTTACATCAAATAATTACTGTAGTCAGGTGTTTGCTAAGTATTTGTTTTTAAGCTTATTACCCAAAATCTGCCACAAATTGTGCTCAGAGTTGAGTTATTATGGATAGAAAGTACATCAGTTACGTGTTTATTTTAACACATAGAATAATGATGTTGACCAAACTCTTACAATCGCTTTAATTTTAGGAGGAAAACATGTTGTGGGTTTATATACGAATAGCGATCTTAATATATAGTGCAAATATGTGATATATATATGTACAAATGAACTCTAATCTGTATATAATATCATATGTATTTCTGGTTAAAGTACCTAAAAAATAATAGTAAATCTAGATAGTGCATAATCTGGCCCTGTATTTTGGTAATACAGTTAGAGGTGTCTGGAAACAAAAAACAAAAGGAAAGATTATTCGTTTTGGTTGAAATCTATAAAATCATGAATTGAAAGGGTTAGATGTCAAATTACAGAATGAAATTATGGCAAATCTCACTTTGCAACTTGGGCAAGACAAATAATATGTATAACCAACTCACTCTGAACTGAATTATTTTAATTTACGCATCCTGGAGCCGAAGTGAAGATAGCCCTGGACTCCCTCATGAAATGGGGGTGCCATGCCTGGTTTGCTGTGCGTCCCTCTGCCCTTCTCAGTGCCTTACTCTATGTATCCCAGTATTCCAATGTTTTCATGCTAGCCTTTCTTTCCTCCGGTAGAGGGGTTGTTTCATTCATATTAAGGTGAAATATTTCCAGGGAATATTTTTAAGAGAACAGTGTTTCATGAAAGCTTATGTTGTAACTTGACCATTAATGAAATACTTCTGTATGAGCAGGGGATCTATCTGAAATTACTCAAGTGTATCAAATAGTTATGAACACAACCCACCTGAAAGGCCAGGCATAATCAGAATGTGGGAAAAAGTGGTAATTCAAGTTTTATAATCGGTACTGTTGTGAACTGGGTTATTTTCATCAATACCTGTGTGATATTACAATGTTAAGACTCAAGGCTGTAAGATTGTATAGTGCCAGGAACATGGTGGGTAGATGTTTGATGAATATTTACTGAATGAACGAATAAACAAATGATTCATTTACTGAATGAATGATTGATTGAATGAGTCCTCCTCAGGTGGTGTTTCCTTAATTCTTGAAAGGTACCGGTGGTGTTTCTGTTGTATCTGGTGAACTGGCTACTCTCTGTAACTCTGGCATTTTCCTTTTTGTACTGGCAGTCCCTAACCACGGTGTCTCTCCCACCACCTGAAATGTAAGTGCTGGCCGGAGTGGATGACCACTGTCAAGTGGGTGGGCTCTTGCTCTGTGTTTGGAAGCAGAGGGTATACGTGATAATGGGAGATTGATGCACTTGTGTTGAAATCTGGAGCATGAAGTCATCTGTAGCTTACCCATTGTGAAGCTCAAACAGTTTTATGATAAACATGAATGGCTTTAGCAGACTTTCAGTTATCAAGATGTTGATTGTGGGTTTTTATTTTGTCCAAAATATCCTGATATTTGGGAAGAAAAGAATGGTTTAGGTGTAGACCAATTATATGTATAAATGGGAACTTGCAAGCCTATGACCCCTATCCACTTGGATTAGTGTTAAGGAATTAGAACACAATAGAGACAGAATAGATGGAAAACTTATTTAAAATTTAGAGAATAATTCTGATTCTCTATTAGTGTTTCATGGGTTTCTGTTAGGAGTTTTCTTCTCTTTGTCAGAGTTTTTAATGTTTCCTGTTAGTATTATTTTTCCTTGTTCCTCTTACAAGGTGCCTGCTGTCCTTGTGCCATCATTTGCCCTAAGCTTCTTCCCTTTTCTCATATTCGCTGCTTCAATGATCTATAGTTCATTGTTCACCATTATTTTTCATCCTCCTCCCATCCAATTTGGTTCTGATATTTATTTCTGCAAACATTACTTTCTGTCTTCTGTGTCTCTACTTTAATGGCTAATTTGACATTCAGGAGCTTCTCTTCTTTCTTCAGCAGAGGAAGAGTTGAGTTTGTTGAGAAACTAGTTTGGGGATATCTATTAATGTTGACTTAAGAAAGAAGGGAAGTCCTAAGCTTCCTTTATTTCTGCTTTGAATAATGAGGAGGCAGAGAATATTTGATGTAGATATTAAATAGAGACAAGAATTCTGATGCTCAACATGTTGTAGAAAACAGAGGATTTAGGAATTAAAATATCACTGAGACAAAATAGGTTGTATCATCTAAAGATTGGGGTAACTAGTTCATATCATCAATTAAGAAAATCATTATTTTTACATTTGGAGTAAGTATATGGTCAATCTTGCTGCACTGTGTTGCTTGAAATTAAAATTTTAATGTTAAACAGAATAGATGACCTTTTAAAATATAATACACTTGACCCAATATGCCCAATATGCTTTGTAATCACTACAGTCAGAGGGAGCCACAAAATTCTTGTGTTTCAACCACACAGAAACTCTTGTTAATTGTCACTGCAGTGAAGCAAAACTTCTAGAATGTCCCCAAAGCTTTTGAACCCCAGTGCAGAGTTTAATTTCTTGAAGCAGCTCAAGCTCCAAGTAATTTCATAAAGTTTTAGAAGGTTAAGTTTCTGTCGTAAACAAATTTATGTTTGTGGATGTTGATAATTAGAAAAAAGTATTTTGTGAAAATCTGAGGAAGTAAGATTGAATAGATAATTAAAAATTGCAACATTCTAATCAATAAAAAAGATGGATATGATTGTTCTTGCCATTCTATTTCTTGGACCTTGTAAATCTTCATAAATCCTTTTCCTTTCTTTTTTTTTAAGATCATGTTGTATATTCATCACCACAAAGTGGAAGTCATAGTTAAGGTTTTCTGAAAGTCTTAGATTGTATAGCTCCTATAGTGTGCTAAAATAGTAATTCATTGAGAAACCTCAAAAGTGTGTCATAGAATAGTATTAACAGGAATAAAAGAACAGAAAAGGCAACCTGTGATGGAAAATTCACAGATCTGTTAGAAATTGTCAAATTGATCAGCATCACTAGGAACTATTGAGAGGAGCAAAGGTGATGTGCTTATTATTTGATTTAACAACAACAAATATCAAAACAAAAATGTTTGATTTCTTTTGGGAAGGATCATTTTTCCATTTACCTTTTCTGAAACAATCCCCACCCTCTGTTCCCCTGTTCCTGTTACAATTAGTCATTACCTACTGTTGCTTATGATTTGTTGGCAGTCTCTGACTGCAATCTGTTGCTCTGTGACAGATCAATTCTTTTAGCCTACAGACTCATTCTTGAATTCAGCCAAAATGAAAAAAAAATACATGTACATATATATATATATATATGTAAAAGTCTAAGTCACATTGCTTTGGCTAATGTGGCAGATCATTCTTTTAAAGGGGTGCCCTTAAAGGGAGATCATTAATGAATCCTGCACATATATAAAGGGAGTGAATGACATTGACTCCCTATGCAGAACAGGTTCAGAGTCCATATGTATAGACTGTGGAATTTGAAGTATGTTCATTTACTATCGTCACTTTTAAAGGAGACAATTTCAGAGCAATATTTTAGTTAGAGGAGTTGCTTCTGAGCCTACTGAAGAGAATTTGTAGAAATCCTGTTGTTTATACCCACACACATATAGATGTATACACACACCACTGAGTTTAAATAATCCCAGTAAGATTCATATTGCTCAAGTTTTTCAGCAAAAGAAATTATAGTTTTCTTGCAATCAATTTAACAGTCAGAGCTTTGGTGTAGCAAAATATATGCTTCGTAGCCCTTCAAAATTTACGCAGTTTGTACATATAGATATATGCTGTATATATTTTGAAGTGATACGTATGTTGAAATTTTTCCTCACTTAAAACCATGCTGCATAATTGATTGGAAGAGTTACTCTCATCACAGTCTATTTTTGCAGCAAAGCAGAGGCTATTTGAGATGCTTGTAGTTTTTTTTTTTCTTAAATGCTTTACTTTAATGCAAGGAAGGGAAAAACTAGTCATTATATAGCAAGATATTATTCATTGTTGGTTTGTTCTGAATGATGCTGAATTAAGTAACATTACTGCCTAACAAGAAAAATATGTTAAAAACCATTTTCTCCATTAACTTTTGGTGTCACTGTTGTCGGACTCAGCAAGACCCTCTTCGGTGAGACACACATACACAGACTAGTCACTCACATACTCATTGTCCTTTAAAAAATATGTAATCCCTTAAGTTTGCTACCTTACAGACCCGAGGAACAGCTTGTCCTCAACATTTCTATACGATAAGGTCGCCTCAATCACAAGGCCGGAGCTGCCAAATTAAGAAAATTGGTGGGCTATCAAGGAAAGTAGTATTGAACCAAAAGGCAGATGTTTCACTGTATGTTATACATTGGTGAAACACCTTCGGTCTGTCAGAATGCATTTTCTAAAAGCATACACTAGCCACTGTGTTGGTTCCTGTTTTCATTTTGAGTTTGTAAAGGGCCCTCCTTGTTTGGCTCCTGGAAATCTACCAACTTTTCTTGCTCTAAAAATAAGACAAGGTACTCATTCGCTAGAAATTACTCTAACCACTTGAGAAACACCCTACAATTTTTCCAAGCTCAATTTGGAAGGAGGCTGTAGGTATTAGGGCCGTGATGCAGCTTCACAAATAAATCCATGACGGGTAAAGCAGAATATAAACAGCATATCAATATACACAAGCCACAGGGACATAGTATGGGCAGGATTGGGTTGCAAAATGCTTGCATTTTTAGTCTAATTATTCTTTTCACTAATTCCTTCTATGAAGAAATGGAAGAGTCTTAAACATACAAATGTGGAAATTGAGGACTGAACACGTTACTTCGGGTAAACAAGGGATACAGGAAGGGACAGCTCTTTTATACTTCGTTTTGCACTATTTGGTTGCATTTGACTGTGTTTGTACTCATGTAGGATAATCTTTTTCAAAGATTATAAGAATTATTTTACAATTAAACTTTTTAAATAATTTTTACAGAAAAATGACTTAAGCAAATATACTAATTCATTGAAACATTACCTAAGATTAAAGTTTACTTTTAACATGATATCATTGTACATAGATTCTAAAGACTATCACATTGTTTGGATTTTACTATATTTGAATAAATAGCAGAAAACACACAGAAACTAATTGAAACATATTCCTTTGTTCTGGTAAATTACTACACATGCCTCTAGCTGCCTAGTATCTGAGGTTCTGTAAAAGGAGATTTTTATTTTATTTTTATTTTTTTTGCCCTCCCAGTGTGTTTTATCCACCATTTAAAAACACATTTGAAATATATTGCAATTGCGTGAGAAGTGACATAAATACATTTGGTGATTAATATTTATTTGATCAACTGTGAGTGCAACAATATGACTTCTAATTTGAAACCACACAAGCTTCCTTTTCAGCAATCCTGCCTTTCAAAGTCTTTCATTTGCTATATCCCAGGCTGATCTTGGAAAGAGAATCTGTTCGATGTACTTTTCCCTACTCCTTTTCCAACTTGAAACAGGAGAGTGGGCATTTGGCTGTATTTCCAGGTGTGCCATATTGGAACTTATGTAACACGCGAAAGGATGGGGAATCTCTTAGGTTCTAGACCTGTGGATGATTCCTGAGAGCTTGGCCTGTTGAAACATGCTCCAGGGTGTATGGATTGGAAGGTCTATGCATACATTATCTGCCATATCTAAACATGCTCACACACATTTTGTAAAACGGCAGAGTTGATGTCTGGAAAACTTCTCCCAATGTTAACTAAAGATCCTGTTCTATTTTGTATTATTATTCCTATTGTTTTATTTCCATCCCCTGTGCTCGTGGTGTCTTTTGTGGCACTTCAGCTGTGATGAGATGGGCGCGTGAGCAGCTTCCTCCAGAATTGGCGCCAGCTGGTTTGGAAGACTGGCAAACCTTCAACTTCTCCCTCGATCCACCACGTTAGAGATTGACTTTATTATCTGCTATAGTTCCATGCCATCCATGCCCAGTTTCCAGTGGCCCAGAATGCAGGCATGTAACAGGCCTGTTCACTATCGTACTTACTCTGATTTAGTCATAACCTCAGGAATTGCCTTTTAACAACTCCAAAAAAAAAAAAAAAGTGAGGGTCATCCACTTCTAATGCTGGAAACCCTGTGATAATCTGTTCCATGCATTCAAATGAAAATATGACTTCTTGGCAGAGAATAGCATTATAATGTAAAATCCCATATGCTGTTATACAGTATGTTGCAATCTGTTTTACGGCTGCCTCTATTCTAACGAGTGAATACTGCCAATAAAGCAATTGAAGATAACACTAATTGCTTATTTCTGTGATCCATAACTTTTATGGCTGCCTTATAGCTCTTTAGTCAAATAGATGCTTTTTGGCCTTTAAGATCTAGAACTCGTGTACGGTAGCAATTGAAACTGGAAATGTACATGCTGGCCTGAGAGACTTTTCTGTACTTGATGAATAGGATGCAGCAGAGAAAAAAATGGAAAGTTGTGAAAGAAAATAGACATCTTCAATCGGCTCTAACAGGTAACCACTAGATTTTATCAATATTTAGGTGACTTTAAAGAAATACATAAATACGTGGCTATATTCGGTTGTCAGGTTTTCTTTGGCTTCACGCATTTTGGGGCCTTTTGGACACAAAAGCGACCACAGAAGACATGGTGGTGTGTGAACACAGCTGGTTGGAGACAAGGCTCTGTGCTCCATCCTGGGTTTTCCACACTTTGGCAATAGGACTCGAGACAGTGATTCAACTCTTCTGAGTGTCGGTTCCTCTCAGAAATGCTCTGGTGACTAAAAGGCTGGGAACACACCGCTGCCCATAAAGTACTCTACCCATGTGTGTGGTTGTGCTGGGTCCCTGTTTGGGGCCATCACGACATGCTTTTTCATGAATACTGTCATAGAAACCCCAAATTATGCAGCGTTTGTCCAAGGATTTATCCAGTTCTTTGCTACTCAGAGTGTAGTCTGTGGATCAGGAGTGTTGGCATCACCTAGAAGTTTGGTAGAAATGTAGAATTGCTGGCCCTCCCCCAGGCCTGATGTTAAGACTCTTCCTTTGATCAAAATCCTCAGGTGATTAGTATGCACACTACAGACCAATACAGTCTAACGTACCTTATGGATGAGAAAGTGGAGATTCAAAGGCAAGGTGAAGTGATTCGTAAGAGGCCATGTAGTATGTTCAGAGCTAAACCACGTTGAGAGCCTGGGGCTTCGCCTCTGTGTTTAATCCATGCTGCCTCCACCTTAAAATAGCGAAGGTTTAATTTTATTGTGTGGCAGATTTCAGATTAACTACATAGGCTCAAAAGTGGGCAACATATTTGTAGCTTAAAATAATGTAAGTCGGGAAAGCCATCTGTTTCTGCTTTATTTGGTCAGATAGTGAAAATACAAATCAAAGCAAACAATAGGTTGTATTACTGAGCTTAAGTTACACATGAAAAATGTCTAGAATACCCATAGATTTCTACTCATGGAGCTCTGTAGATATGTTCTCAATTGAAGAATTTAAGAATATGGTCTGAAATTCAGACAAAGTACATGTGCAAAGATCATAAGGTCCTAGTATTCCATTTTTCTATTTTGTATCCAGCCTTCTAGCTACTATAATCTCTTTGATAAGAAAAATACTTATGTTTAAGTCGGCATTTATTTTTCCTATTCCAACAGAAATATATGTGCTATGTTCAAATAGAGGTTGCAGAAAAATCAGCTAATTTTGTAAATAACTGAAAAATGTTTATAATTCCCTGATGAGATATATACATTATATAAGCAGTTCTGAGAAATACCACTATATTAGTTTAACCATTATACATATATATAATAATTATAATAATTTTATATATAACAGTATATATATGTACATATATACTATATGTACATATGTATACTATTATATATGCTACTCTGCACACTGCCAGTATGTTATTGGACACACTGGCAATGTTTTTCACATGTACTAAGAGCTGAGCATTGCAAACCAATATAACTTATTATCCCATTTAATCTTCACTACAAATCTGCAGGGGTACTACTATTATCCTCATTTTATAAATGAAATGACGAACCTCCAGTAAAGAACTTGCCCAAGGACACACAGCCAGCAAGATGAAACTGACTGAGGAATGAGGAGTTTAAATGTATCTTCCAAATTAATGTTGTGACTGGTAAAACTTTTGAGTCCCAGTTCCTTAAATTCTGATTTAATTAGATCTTTTCTCTCCATGTGAATTTCTACCTTAATTTCATGCAGTGAGGCTGGGACGGTGTTAACCTTTTCTGCCTTTTGCACCAAGCACCTGGTTAGGTGAACCAGCTGATGTCCTGTGTCTAAGAAGTCTGGGGCTGGAGTTGTCCGTAGCCAGGGAAGGAAGGAGTCTTAAATACCCTACTGTTATCTCCATGGTCAGAAACTGCTTCCCCCCAAATGCTGAGTCTAGGTTCTTGGTTCTTCAGCTCTTACTCTCTAGTACTGAGATTGACAAATAAAGGTTGTAATAAAAATGCCAACATACTTGCAAATATTCTTAATGAAATCAGTGGCACAGGCTTTCACAGAGAAATGGATACGGAAGAAAGAAGGAGACAGGGCTACCCAAAATGGTTCTCGATACAGCTGTGGGAGCCTTGTGACCGTAGGTTGAAAGCTCAAGAGAAACATGTGAGAGAAAAAGAAGGTGCAAGACGGAGAAAGGATTGATACTAGTAATTGCAGAGATAGTCTAGAATAGCGATTAATAAGCAAATGGCAAAGGGACTGATCTGGAAAAGGAAGAAAACACTCACACACAAGCAAACGTATAAAGCTCACCCTCATTTTATATGACACGTTTGGCTCCATGCTGATAGTCCACGTGTAGAATCTCCAAAAGCTGTACCTTGCCAAATGTTAACTGTTAGTATGTGCCGAAACCTCATTATGTATGAAAGGATATGATCAGAAGGGAGGACTGTTGCAACCAGCTGTAACCTATAGCATTCAAATAACTATCTTGGTGTGAGAGACAAACACTGATTACTTAATTCCAACACTTTATAATGCTTCATGGGGAAAAAAAGACAGTTTTCCTTGCACTTGTTATTTTCTTTTATATTAGATGACTAGGTTCTACATTATCTTAGAGTATCCTGGTTTGACTACCTAATTTTTTTCTTTAAATACTGGATAAAGGATCAATTTAAATATCTCTAGCCTACCAACGTGGTGTCACTTGGATATATTGCAGTATTTATGATACCCTATGATTAATGGGATTTTTCAGAGAACAAGAAAGAGATCATCTCTTGAATGTAAAAAAAAAGTAACATATCACAAAATTCTGATTTCTTAGATGAAAACTCATGCCATGTGCAACCTATCAAGATTATAGAAATAGAATGATCCACTATTATTTCTTCTCTAAATCCTGGTTAATTTTTTTTTTTTTTGAAACTTTCTGCTTTACTTTAGAAGTGGGACTAGCATTGCCTTCTTGGGCTCTGATCAGTTTGATTTTTCAGCTACACCAAGGGGCTTTTATTTCACCTCTTTGTGAAATTGGCTGGTTTCCTAAAGTTATTCTTCTATTATAATTTAACACAGTAAGAAGAGAGTAGGAAAAAAAAGAGAGATCTAATATGGTATTATTTTATTACTACATAAAACTCCATTGTCAGAACGGAAAATACAGGAAAGGCTCTACACACAGATGGCTAAAAAGTTAAAGCCGAGTAAATGATCAGAGAGAGAGAAAAACAGAATCGTATTACAGTCTATGTTCCTCGGTATTATTTTGTATGCATGTCTTTGAATTTGAAATTCAAATAAGGCTTTATATATATATATATATATACATAATTGAAAACAATTTTTTGATAAACAAGCAGACCAGATATCCAAACAAGAAAACGCTGCTCTGCCCTCTTTCCATTTAATCACAGAAGCCCTTGCCTTACCTTATATTATAGGAATGGAATTGTAGGGATTAATATGAACAAACTTAACCCTTTTTAACTTACCCTCATGTAGTGTTTTCAGGTTACATGCCACGGGAAATCTGGGCAGGGCGGGGTAGAGGGGGATAGGAAGGTGCAGAGGGAAGGAGGATGTGAGGGGAGAGGAATAATAGAAACCTTTTTAATATATTGATGCGAAATGAAAAGTAATTCAGAAATGCAATTTAGTGATGACCTCTCCTTTGGGTGGTTATGAAAAACAGCCTTGTTTTCTTTTATAAAGAAATGCTGGCATGCTTGACTTTAGTGAATCAAGAGAATTGTTTGCCAAATAGCAGTGATGGTGTGTGTCCTTGTCAGAACACCTGCTGTATTCTCCCAGCAAACACTGGGGCCATGGCGTCTCTCCTCTAATGACACCTCATCAATCCGCTCCTATCAATGTCCCAGCCATGGAGGTGACTTCGAGTGTTCAGAAGCCTTAGAAAATGTCAACGTTTTGGGAGAAAAGGTCAGTCACAGCTTCCCCCCCACCTCCCCTGCCAAGCCACCGTGGGCCTGGCGTTCATTATCCTAATTAAATCCAGCAGCTGAACATCTTCTTATCTGTAGGGGAGGAGAGCAGGGGCATGATGCAATAGGATTGATTTGCATATCCAAAGTTAATTAGTGCGGAGGAGCAGGTGTACAGTAATAATAATTATCACACATGACAATCACCTGTGACCACTTCCCCGCGCCCCTTCCGGGATTCAGTGCAGTGATTGCTGGCTGGTTTTTTTCCTTGCTTGATACCCATCCTGAGCTGTTTATGTCCTTGTGCCTCTCTTCACAAACCTGCTGTGAGTAGCTCGTCTGTTCCTTAATAGGCGCTGTATTTTTCTCTAAAGGTATATTTTCCCCTGTTTCATTTGGAGGGAGAGACTATTGTAAGGCAGCTATTTTCAATTTTGTTTGCTGAAGTTGTCACATCCTGGTGGAGCCTGGGTATTTATTTTTAGATTACATGTAAGTGGATAAGGAAAAAAAAAGTGCTCAGGATCATAATTTGAAAATCCCACTTTGCATCATTTGAACATTTTATCTTGAGCATATGCTGGCGAATCAGTCTGATCCAAAATAAACTTATTAGACAGCAGACACATGAAACCAAGTGACAGTTTGATGTTTGCCACGAGACTCTCCGTGCCAACGTGAAGTGGAACGGCAAGACTGGATCCACAGCCCTCTGACCTCTCAGGCTGTGGACAGTACGATAGAACCCAGGCTCACTGGACACTGACCTGAAGAAACCAAAGAAGATTTTGGTGGGTTGTTTAGGGCTTGGCAGAGTCTAGGGTAAACAAACAAACATTAGAATGATCTACCAGTAGGAAGACTTCAAATTGTAGCCTCGGAGCAAATTCAGTGCAGCTCACAGGATAGCTCTCATGATGCCTTCATCACAGAAAGCTTAGATAGATTACACTCTTCGGATTTCACTTGCACATAAATGTGTAGGTTATGCGTGTTTAAAAGTGTTTTCTCTGTCAAACGAGGGTAATTTTTTCAAATTAAGCCAAAAAGCATGCCCTGGAAATGGGATGTGCTTTTATAGAAATGAATTATTGCTGTGTGCTATACAGGAATTCAACACTCACAATGGTGGGCTAATGAGTAGGTAAGAACAGAATATTAAATACAAAGAAATTTTTCTGGGTAAAGGGGAGGCATTAATGTTAAATTAGCTATGAAACTGTGACTGTTTTTAATTTTTTTTTTCACTCTGACTTTTGTCTGTTTCACTTTTATTTGTCAGGGTACACTTTTGCCAATCAAGTCAAGTATAACAGGTGGGCCTCCCTTTCACACGGCTTTAATGATAAGTGACAGAGATGGCAAAAGGCACTCAACCGCCTGCAGAATGCATTAAAAATTCAAAACTTTACTTATCAGTCTTTTATTAAAACTTTCTGTAATTGTGCAAAATTATTTCCCCACTGGGTTAGCTTTCAATACGGAGTACAATTACATTTCTGACACAAAAATAATTACAGTTAAAAAAAAAAACGACAAGAAAAAAAGAAGTATTTTTTAAAGTGAAATCCATCCATTTTACATCCATGAAGAGGCATTGCAATGAAAATTTAAGTGATTACTGAACTAAAGCTCCAGTTTTGAATATTTAACTTTCGGGGGCGCCTGAGTGGCTTAGTCGGTTAGGTGTCTGGCTTCGGCTCAGGTCATGATCCCACAGTTTGTGAGTTCGAGCCCCACGTCGGGCTCTGTGCTGACAGCTCGGGAGCCTGGAGCCTGTTTCAGAGTCTGTCTCCCTCACTCTCTGCCCCTCACCAACTCATGCTCTCTCTCTCTCTCTCTGTCTCTCTCAAAAATAAATAAACATTAAAAATTGAAAATTTAACTTTCAATACTAGATAGCTGGGTGGAAGTCTAGTTTGTAGAAATGTAAAGAAATTGTGGTTTAGGGTTAAAGACGTTTTAGTCCTTGTCTGTTTACTAAGGAAATACTTTTGTGTATTGTATCTTTCATCTGTCACTGTTAGCGTAGCTAGAATGGTGGATCTAAATTCTTTCCAAGAGGATAAATATTAACAGTAAGTAGTTGTGTTTCATGGAATTAGCTGTGGTTTTTTTATATGAGTGATGTCTTCTTAGCTTATTTTTTTTTTTAATGTGTTTAGTTTTGAGTGAGAGAGAGCATAGGAGGGGCAGAGAGAGAGGGAGAGATTGAATCCCAAGCAGGCTCCGCACTGTCAGCACAGAGCCTGATGCGAGGCTCAAACTCATGAACCACGAGATCATGCCCTGAGCCAAGACCAAGAGTTGGATGCTTAACAGACTGAGCCACCCAGGCACCCCTAGCTTACGATTTTTAATGTAAGCACTGATAGCTCTGGACAGAGGGCTCTGCTTATATAAAGCAACATTCAAATAATTCCCTGCTTCTACTTTGGTCATCTTTATCTCTTAATCTAAAATCCTACCAGTCAAGTTTGCAGAAAAAGAATTGCCATGTGAACATTCCCCTAAGATGTAGAGATCAACACGTTTTCACATAGGCATCTTTTATGTATAAGACCCTGTAGTTGGAACTCTGGGAAATAGGGAAGCATGAGTTTCTATTTCAACTGGGGCTTTTGGAATCAGCTCAGATTTCCATGAAAGCTGGTGCTACTGCACTTTATTTCATTCCACCCTAATGGCACACTCCTATTGAGGAATATCCATTGTGTATTTATTAATTACTCACATAATGTCAGGCAATGCCACTTAAATCTGAAGTTTTACAAGTCTTACTCAAATCTTTGTTCTTGTCCTTCACTAGGTCACAACCTAAAAGGAATATAAGAGAATATAAGAGATTATATAAGGAATATAAGAGAACTAAACTACAATTGTAGGTGAAAAACACCAGGCATCTCCTCAGTGGGGAGTACAAGATGATCCACTGGCTCTGGGGAAATACCATAACTTCTCTATGTGTGTGTATGTATATATTTATTTAAGCTCATTATTTTTAATTTATTTTTTTTGAACTTAATATACATAGCATAAGGGGCACCTGAGTGGCTCAGTTGGTTAAGTGTCCAACTTCAGCTCAGGTCATGATCTTATGGTTCATGAGTCCAAGCCCTGTGTTCGAGCTCTGTGCTGACAGCTCAGAGCCTGGAGCCTGCTGCTGATTCTGTGTCTCCCTCTTTCTTTCTGCTCCTTCCCCACTCATGCTCTGTTTCTCAAAAATAAATAAACATCAAATATAGATAGATAGCATAAGTATATAAATTGAGAAACTAAAACTTTATTTTCCCATTAGCAAGCCTTTTTATTGTTGTGTGTGTGTGTATGCGTGTGTTTAAATTGAAGGGCCCTTACTGGTCCTGCTTCCATGAGTGGCAGCAGCCAGGGGGAAAAAGGGAGGGGAACCAGGCAGCCCAAGGAAGGAGTCATCTCCACAACATTCCATTTATATACAGAACGAAACAGACAAGCACAGAGCCACTATTGCAGGTAGAAGTTGGCAGCATGGGAAAGGGGAGGAACAAGTGGAGAGTTGGGGTATCATTAAAAAATGTAACCCCCCCCCCAAAAAAAACTGAGGTGCCTGGGGGCAACTGGTCTACTTTAACCCAAGAGGAATCAGAAGATCAAAAGCAGTTTGGGAAGCCCAGAACTGTCAGGGAAGGAGGCAAGAGGTGGGGGCTGTTTGGCAACTGGGGTGAAGGGACTGCTCTCCCCCTGCTGGGATTCCACCAACCCCTCCAGTCTGGCAGGAAGAGGAAGGCTTACAATCCCCCGAAGGTAGGTCTGGGGCTGCCAGATGCTCTAGGCAGGAGGCCAGAGGGGTCTCACAAAGGTGTGCCCTCCAGGGAGATGATGGCACTGCCCCCCTTCCCTTCAGCTACTCTGCCAGGGTACAGTGGTCCTTGACCTCGTTGTAGCAGTTTGGTTGTAATTCGTGCTTGACCCCTGTAAGCTTCTTGATGGTGTCCTTAGAGCTGGCATAGATCACTGTGCTTTTAAGGGGTTCAGACTCAGGTGCCCAGAAGATAAACAGCAGGTCCTCCTTCTTGTTCTCCTTGGTCTCCTAGGTTACATCATAGTGGGCATAGTGGCAGTACTTCTCTGGAGCATCTGCACAAAGGTGACATAGGGTTCGTCTTCTACAGTTTGGCCCAGATCACCTACCAGAATCTCCTTGCCCTTCTTCAGGATGATATTCTTGTCCTCATTCAGGCAGAAGAACATCAGCACCTTGCACTTCTTCACCTCCTCTGGGGTTGATGACTTACGTGCTTTCATGTCATCAAACGCTTTGATGATGCCATCAGAGATGGCCACACCAGAGGCCATATTTCCAGATATGAAAGGTGAGGCAGAGCAAGGAGAGACAGAAAGATGAGAGCTATTGCAGCTGCAGCCTTGATCCAACTGACGAAACCAAATCTTCAAATTCAAATTTTAAGTGGTCTTTAACATGGAATATGTTTATGTCTTTAGCTCATATGTAGATGTTTTTGTATTTCATTTGGGCACTTGCATAATATGGCAGTGGTCATACTGTGAATGAGAGGTTTGGAGACTTTCATGACTGTCTTGGTTATACCACTAGTTGGTGTGTCCTTAAGTGTGTAATTTAATCTTTATCTAAGATTCTTTGTCTTATCTCTTCCTCCTGAATACCTCCTTTTCTTACATAATAAGCAATTATGGAAAGATCACCGTGTGCCAGTAACTTTTGTAAGCAATGTATTAATCCATTAGATACTTACAACAACCTTATGAAGGAGGTACTATAATCACCCTCTCAAAGAGGATGTGCTACTTAAGAAAGCTGGGAGGAGGTTTGACAAAACAAGTTTCATGGGCACTGAGAATAGAGTGGAGAGGAGTAGGTGGCCATGGGAGACATTCTTTGGACCATGTAGATGATTCATGAGACTGATGACTGCTGGTTGCTTGCTCCTAACTTCCTGACCTTTAACCCCAGAGGTTTCCAAAGCAAAACTTCTGCTGAAAGTTTTGATTTGGCATTTGATGGAGGAATGAATGTAATACCACTAACAGCTATGCTTATAGAGGAGACTTCTTGAGAGCAGAACAATTAGACATGGAGGTTTTATACTGTGAGTTTAGATTTGCAGGCCTTACACGAAGCTCAAGTCCTGCCATTGTTTTGCCCAATCACATGTCAGCCCCATCTATTGCAAAATTTAGAGAATAATATGTCAACTTTGTAAATAAAAAGAAATAGCAAGTTTGCATAGAGTTTAAATCACACTAAACACTTTGCAATAAGTCTCAACAAGTAACGATACTACTTTGCCACATGTCGTCTCCTTGACCTGCCAAGGTATATAAAGCTTTGTAGAAATAATAACGAACAAAGACAGGCTGGGTAAGTGGGTGTTTGGAACATCCAACTCTTCAGAGCTCTTTCTAGCCTTGGTGTTGAGTCATTTGAGGCAGACACTGGGTCAGATTCTTGGCTCTTGTGTGCCTGTTTGTCCCTTGGAATAAGGGGAAGAAAGGCCGTACTTGGCATCCAGACAAGGTTCATGAAGTGCTTTAAGAGCCTATTTTGAAAGGCTGTAACGTCAAACAGAAGTGGATAACATTCTATGTTTACTGATGGCATGAATAAGAAGCACAGGTGATTGGACTGAAAACATCTCTGAATAAGAGTGTTTTCAGAATTGGGGAATGATTGACAGAGGCCCAGAAGGCTGAGATGTCGTACACCTTGGCCCTGGCCATTGTCACTTGGCATGTAAGGTTTAGCATTAGAGCTGGCCTTAAATCCTCATGGTCTTGGAGGTGTAGGAGAGGGAGGGCAAGCAGAGAGAGAGAGAGAGCTCCTTCTCCACTTTTGGGACCCTATGACATGCCACTGAAGTAACTGACACCTTGAGACTCTTAATACAAATTTAGATAATGCAGCGCTTTGGGGGAGATGATGAAATGAAAACACCAACGAAATAAAGGGTCTTCGTTTACTTTCACTTTTCCTGGTATATGGCTAAACAGGTTAAACACCTGTGAGAAGAGGGTGCTTCAGGGACACCCTCATACTCAAATTGTTCATGGGTGTCTTGGAGATTGCACTCCTGTCCTTGTGCGGTGATTAGTTGCCTCTTCATCACTGGTGAGGCTGGCAGTGAGGAGCAAGGCCTTCACCTGCAGGTGTTGCCATGGCAAAGGACACTTGGAATAGATTCAGGCAACATTAAAAGGCAAAAGTGAAAATGAGAGTAGAGAGAAAATAGAAGCTTGATTTAAGGAGCATTTGAGTGGATCCAATCGCCTCCCTCACGATAGCCATGGCCAAGCTCCAGATCACCCCTCCTCTTTCCTCCTGACTTCTGAGCTTCTCAGAGTCCTGGTAATCTGGTGCATAAGCTGACTTTGTTTAATACTTACATTTTTTTTAAATACAGCAAGATTTCTTTTTAACACACTGTAAAAATTATTCTGCTCCTAGGAGACATGGTTTGGTTTCTTAATCCAAACAGAATTAAGGAATTATGAAATGGGAATTGGTTTATTGACTCAATAAAACAATTTCTTTTTCCCTATTCAAAAATCAGCTAGCAAAGTAGCTTGTTTTTTCTGCTATTCTGGATTTTTCTCTCATTACTACCTTCTTGACCATCTATGCAGTTTCTCAAGGAAGCCGTGCCACATTTTTCCCATGTCACTCAGACTCTGCCTCACCTTTCACTTGGTTTGAACGTTGAATTCACTTTTCTCTTTTTCTCCACTTCTATATTTTGTTCTATCATTCAGAATAACCTGGTGTCTTTCCTAAGCACCCCCAGATCTTGAAGATATTTATAGTCAGATTTTCTACAAGTTATTATCGTCAAAGTTAGACGACTACATCTCTCTCCGTATATTTTAGAAGTTTTCAGTTAAAGCCAATAACAGACTCCCTTTTTTCACTCTGGTTGGTAAGTTCATTTTATCTACATAGTCATGTTAATAATACTACTAATAACCATAATAATCATAATAATCATAATAATAATAATGTGTTGACTGCATAACAAGTTGCATCGGTATCCTTGGGGGTGAGGCCCTGGGTATAGGTACTGTGTCAGAACTCCCCAGGGGTGAGGAGTCATGTGCTAGAGGTGCATGGGATGACTGGGAAGGCAACGCCTGTTCCAAGGTATATATTTAATACATATTAGTTTCCTAAATTTCTTATGATTTCTTTTTATAAAAATTTTTTAATGTTTATTTATTTTTGAGAGAGACAGAGACAGAATGCGAGTGGGTTAGGGGCAGAGAGAGAGTGAGACACAGAATCCGAAGCAGGCTCCAGGCCCCGAGCTGTCAGCACAGAGCCCGACATGGGGCTCGAACTCACGATCCACGAGTTCATGACCTGAGTCGAAGTCGGACGTTCTCAACCGACTGAGCCACCCAGGCGCCCCCCTTATGAGTTCTTACTAAGAGAGATGCACCATGCCTCTAGCTGCCCTTTCTGTAGCAGGGCAGAGAGAGAAAGGTGAGGCTCATCTAGGCCTTGGGAATGTTTGTGGGGGAGGAGGTTGGGACTGGGGACACCATCTGTGGGACTCTTCTTTGTGTTCCCTTCTGAATAGGTTGAGAAAGATCAACCCACTCTAAGGTACTATTTTTTTTTTAATTTTTTTTTCAACGTTTTTTTTTTTTTTATTTTTGGGACAGAGAGAGACAGAGCATGAACGGGCGAGGGGCAGAGAGAGAGGGAGACACAGAAACGGAAACAGGCTCCAGGCTCTGAGCCATCAGCCCAGAGCCTGACGCGGGGCTCGAACTCACGGACCGCGAGATCGTGACCTGGCTGAAGTCGGACGCTTAACCGACTGCGCCACCCAGGCGCCCCTAAGGTACTATTTCTTCTAGGAAACAGGTTTAAAAATAGGATGATGTTTTTAAAAAAAATGTTTTATTTGAGAGAGGGAGAGAGAGAGAGAGAGAGAGAGAGAGAACATGTGCATATGAGTGGGGCGAGGGGCAGAAAGAAAGGGAGAGAGAATCTCAAGCAGGCTCTGTGCTGTCAGTGCAGAGTCCATTATGGGGCTCAGTCTCATGAACCGTGAGATCATGACCTAAACCAAAATCAAGAGTTGGATACTTAACCCACTGAGCCAGCCAGGCGCCCCTCGGATGATGGTTATTAAAGTGTGAGGGCTTGCAGGTAACTCAGATGTGTACAGCGAGACTGCATTGTCGCTAAGCATCTAGAAATTGGAGTTACCTGATGCTCTCTGGGCATTTTGATTTCATGTTATTTCTGTGTTCCCTGTGAAACTGAAGAGAATGTTTCTTTACAATGTATTTTCTTTTATATGATCTGAAGTGTGATTAACCTTGCTTGGCCTTCATCTTAAAAGTCAGTTCAAGTAAACAAAGGACCTTCCTCAAGAAAGGGTTGTGGGAGGTTGCCCTGTGACATCTGTTCTGAGATAGAACCTGGAGAGGCCTCATAGGCCCCATGACAAGAAAATGTCATTTACATGGACCAGGAGTGGAAAGGGCAGAAAGAGAAGTGAAGAGGGCCTGGCCATGAAATCTGTTTTTCCCACATCCAGAGGTTAACATAGTTCCTAAGTTTGCTATGTGTGAAGGAAACAGTCCCCAAAGTGAGTACTAATATACTACCATTATTTGACATTTGAAGGTCAGCATGGCAAAATTTGCCAACCCATTTTTCTATATATGTTGTCTGCCTAGACAAAGTTGCGTACAAAGATCGTCACAGATTTTCTGAATATTCTAATCAGAGTTTGATCTGGTTGTACTGTCTAACCTACCTTCGATATGTCAACACATAATGGGTGAAGCTGAGGCATGAGAGTGATTCATGTCCACCGAGCATCTCCTTTAGCCTGCATTCACACTGTCTTACAGTAAGGCCCAGAAGTTCTTTGATGGGACGAAAAGAATTAATGCCAAAGTTGAATGAGTTACAGCCGCTACCACCTAATTAAAATGATTTTGTGCCAGTTGCTTTTGTTGGGCTGGATCCACACATAATATAATTTTAATCCTGTTTATATACACTCTTGGGATAGATTTGAGATTAGCATTGCCATTTAAGTGAGGTTAATCAAGCATACTGTATGCAGCTTTTGTTTCTCCATTATATGTGAAAGGTGACCACTGCTGATGGGTTACCCAACTGGCCGCTTACTCTATTAACAAGAAAGAGGTGGTTTTCAGTGTCTGATCATTAACCCAGCCTCAGCCCCAGCGACACTTTCTGTCTAGTCCTTGGAATGGTGCAGCTGTTGTCAGTCACAGAGGAGAACTCTAGTTAGGAACCGCTTTGCTTTGGCTGTGGCTACATGCCTCCACACAAGGGGAGGGGGAGGTGAGGAAAAGAGAGAAAAAAAAAATACAGCTCCCCTCAAAAGCAAACACCATTTTTTGTATGCCTGGCTCTGTTTATGTATATAAAATGGACATTATGGTGGAGTGAAAAAGACCCTCGTAAAAATCCTTCTTGAAAACTATTGTTGCTGACAGCCGTGACCTCTGTGAGTCTGCATGTTTACCCATAATTCATAATTAACAAAGACATTAGAACTGCCACAGGAGAATTCTGGGCTTTATTTCTTTCTAACTGGGCAGTACTAATGCTGGAAGTGCTCCCAAATCAGTGATTTAACATTTCAGGAAATCTTGGAGAGGCAGCAGAAGCCTCCTTATATAGCTCATACGCTGGGACTTTGGTGATACAGATACGGCCGAGATAATTATTCAGCTCTCGTTATTGCTGGAGCTCTGCACCTGATCCCCGAGCCATTAGAGCACTCTGCAGGTTATTACAACTATCAAACATCAAGGTCTCTTTTCTAGTCTCTTGACTATGTGGTTATCATTTTACTTCTTTTAAATCCCCCATCTGCATAGAAAGCCTCTGTGTTTTTTACCGAGATCTGCTCACAGCCTCCCCCCCACCCCTTTCTTTATTGCTCCCCAAATGGAGCCCTTTTCTTACCAGCACATTAGCATAAAAATATAAACCTCATGCTTCTCCAGTTGTATTGTTTTTATACCCTCTCTCTTGTTTGATTTCCTCTTTGAGGCTGTGTGCACCTACACTTTAATTTGGGCAGCAAATGAGTCAGTAGAAGAGAATTCTCTTGAGCTCAAGGAAACCACGATAATATAATTTCAGATGATGGGAACTGTCAGTGCCTGTGTTTAACCTTCTGCTTAGTTGAGGGCCTTTTTGACTTTATTGTATGTTTCTGCCTCTCTCTCTTCAGTGGCACCCCCAAATAGCAAATTAGAAGAGACTCTGATGACAGTTTGTAAAAAGGGGTTTGGTAGTGTGGACATATTTAATGACACTACCTTTTAATCTCCTCATTAGAAAGTGTACCCTTGGAATTTAACATGAAACGCTTCTCTGATGAAATGTATTTTCAGTTTTGGTCACTGAATCTAGTGGCGTAAGAAGTTTGTTTCTAATACTTTTCTAGACAGACTATAACATGATCGAAACCAGACAACTCTGAATATGCCAGGCACTGTGTCAGCTACCTATGGGCAGGCAGTCACTTATGATATATAAAGATAATACTATAAATTAAGAGTCTGAACAGTCCTCTGTGGATCGCATCTTAAGTGAAAACAAGTTGCTATTTCTGGATGTTTTGCACACCTCACTCCCCTTAGAAATCTTTATTTTGTGTGTGATCTCCACCAAACACCTGTAAAAAAGGCATCCCACCCGCTGCAGGCCTATCTGATGAAAAAGCTAACCCACAAGGGTGAGGGCAGTCACAGACAGTATGCTGGAGCTAAGAAACATATGGCTTCCTCACTTAATATTGCTGCACAGTCGTCCCACACCATATTCCCTTAAATGGGCATTAGCTCCGTAGCCAAATTAGCAGACTATAAAACAAATGAAAAGAGAGGCATTTTTTGCTGTTGGAAAAAAGAAAAACAAAACCAAACCAAACCATGAAACGTGACTTAACAGTGTCTATCCAGTGTGTGTGTGTGTGTGTGTGTGTGTGTGTGTGTGTGTGTGTGTGTGGTATGTTACATCTAAAAAAAAAAAAGAAATACAGAGAGGTTTTAAAGATAGGTGGTGTTTTTATCGTAAGTAGTGTAAGTTTGGTAATTACATGCTTTAATCTGTGCTTTGTTTCATCAGCCTATACAGAGAAACTGATTTTTCCGACTTAGGGAAAGATGGGTTCCTTTCAGGATCTCTCCCTGTCCCTTTCTGCTGAACCAACAAAGTTTTACATATTTAAAAATTATATTCTTCTCTTTTGTTAACTTACTGGTGCGTGTGTATTTTCTTCCTTAGGAGCTAAGAACATGGACTATAATTGTGTGTGTGTGTGTGTGTGTGTGTGTGTGTGTGTGTGTGTGTAGGCATCAGGGGGTTAAAGCACTATAACCACTATATATATATATATATATATGTAGATTGACTATAAAAGTAAATCAGTATGTCACATTTTTGTGAATTAAGCTTTCCTATAATCAATGACAGTGATAAGAATGCTTCAGTCAGGGAACTTTGCTATTACTATGGAATCATTTGAATACTGTCAGGGGCTCCCCACTTGTATGTACTTTTGTTTTTGCTACAATATGCAATTCTTTCTCCTTCATATACAATTATCCTTAATATTAGAGTTTTTGAGTTGAAATATTTCTTATTATGTAGTATGATCCTCTTATTTAATGAGAAGACAGACCCAGAGAAGCCAAATAACTTGCTGAAAGTCCTACAGTTTGCTAGTTTATGGCAGACTTTGGCTCTGATCTCTTGACCCTCATCCTCTTTCTATAATACATTGCCACTTCCAATAATTATATAATTATTGATATCCTCAAAGCAAGGAAAAGCACTTGTGAGTTTTCCTTCCAGAAGAAATGATGATTTGTTCTTAGCCATCCACTCTCTCATTGGTGAGAAAAATGCATAAATTTGCAAGATGGTGGGCCAGCAATATGGCAAAGGCCTTTTCTTTGTATGACAACCAACTGACCCCTAAATGAATTGAACCTATGACCCCCTTCCTCATTAGCTCCAAAAAAAAAGCTAACTAGTCCAGAAACAATTGTTATAAGCAAGCTACAACACAAATCCACCATGTTATTCCTGTGGGATTAATTAGAGAGCTAAAACAATGCTTTATCTTTGAAAGACATACAAAA
The DNA here is from genome assembly GCF_027475565.1 of Acinonyx jubatus. NCBI lineage: Eukaryota > Metazoa > Chordata > Mammalia > Carnivora > Felidae > Acinonyx > Acinonyx jubatus. The sequence continues at coordinate 74,654,052 of NC_069388.1, read as the reverse complement.
TCATATTGTTATGTTCTTCTGGCTTGTGAACCTCTTGAAATTTTATGCAAAATTTTATGTAAGAGCTAATATACATTGCTCTGGGGAGAGGCCTCCAAATTTTCATAAGACTTTCACAATATATTTGTGTGATCCAAAATAGGTTAAAAAATTGTTCTATTTCATGCTCTAGTGATTTGTGCTGATGTCATCCCTGGTATTGGTACTCTACCAAAAACAAGAATTGCATTATGCTTTGCTAAACTGGAGGAATATATTATTTCTATTTTTTTCCGTGAGGAGAAAAGAAGGAATAGAAAGTAAATATACACATGTGGCCCTTATGATTAGCATAAATCAATAAAGACTAATTTGGGATATTATGACAATTTAGTTAATGCTAGTTTGAGTAGAGATGGATGTCACCCAAATCTTGAGTGCTGACTTTTGTACACAATGAAAACAACAATGCACAGCTCTGAGTGTGAGGAATATGATGGTGGCATCCAGGGTAAGAGTAGAACAGATAAAACATAAAATACTTGAATTATTTGACAGCTTCTTTAACTTACTTAGACGCTGTATAAGAATTAAATCATCAGTAGGACCTTTCTAGTCATCAGGGGGTTAAAGCACTATAAAGAAACTTGCATATGTACTTTGTTATCCAAGAGACAGATAGAGAGATGTCGTTCTACTGATATATTACATAAATCATGGTGCCAGCCAGAAAAACAACAGATGACCAATTTGTACAAAGCATTTTTTCCTTATGTTACATTTATTTAAAATACATTAAATCGTTGTGCTAAAATTGAGGCAGCTGGCAGTCCAGGCAACCTTATAAGATTTGTGTTTTCTGGAGCCAGGCCCATTCATTTAGAAAGGTGGAACCATTGGGCTAGTGTATTTGCTTAGTCATATGCCAAACCCTTGGGGAACATAGGTAGTCCAGAATTTACCATGCGTTCATTTTTTTTTGCTTTTTATCAGAAATCTCTTGACAAATGGAAGTCAGATGGTTGATACCCCTTTAGTCCCAAGTGAAGTCACTAATTAATGGTAACAAGGCTCAACCCAAGGAAAAAGACTCATATGGCATGGAGTCTTAAAAATCTGGCCATTTTCCAGGGGCTTCTTCTCTCTTACTTCATGTTCCTTGACATTGATGTGATGCCTAGTTGACTTTAGGAATAAAAGTCAAGTCTGTGTTGATTTGGTTTATGTTAAGCTGATTTAAGCATGGGCCAAATTTGTGGAATTTTAGTGGTTGTAATTGCATTTTTCCAGTCCATACCTTCATCCGATTCTTACTGAGGCTGATAATCCTCTCAACAAAGTAAGAGTCACTTGTTAGGGTTTGACATATCCTCACTTAAACCAGCTTCTGATGTCTGTTGTCAACCACATTCAAAACTAATATTGGATAAACCAGAGTCAGAGCAGAGAAGCCCATCACATGTCTTGCATTTCTACGGCTTCTTCAGGGGCAGCTTAACCTCTAGAGATGTAGGGGTCTTAAAGGGCTATGGTAGTGTAAACACCTACATAAATTAGTCACTCAAATGTGAAGTTGTTGGTTTTAACAAATTTTCTTCCCTGTTGGTCAATAGTTAGAAAGGATGGAAGAGATTTCTTCAAGAGTTGGATCTTAAAAATTGAAGTCACCAAAAGTGATAGGATTTTATTTGAGTTCAACAACTATTTTGTGTCATTACTGTATTCCCAACATGCTAGGAACATATTTGGTAAACTTTTAAGGACTTAAACAGATGTTTCCCACCCCCACCCCCCTTTAGGATACTGAATTAGAGCAAAAAATATAAAATGAAGTCTGTTCTCTCAGTTAATGAACATAATGGAGAGATTTGTATTTTGTGGAGACATGCAAACAATTAAAAGACAGTTCCAGACCTTCAAGTACACCCAGTGTATGTCAAAATATGATGTATACAGAGATGGCCATGACTGGTTAGAAAAAGCAGAGGTTATGAAAATCATTTACCTAAAGAAGGCATTATGGAAAGTCTCTATAAGGGAAACTAATAGAAGAGGTAGGAATTGAAATACATTCTAAACCATAGAGAAGATTTAGATGTGTAGGATTGGAGGAGCATTTAATGGTTTTGGTTGACATTGAGACCATACTGATAGGTTCATAGTACCACCATTAGGGTGAATATAAGGGAAGGGGAATATAAGGAATATAAGGGAAGTCTTATTTGTGAGTACTTTAAAAAAGTAAGTTAGTGGCATAGATCTATCTATCTATTGATCGATCGATCGAGTTTGAGTTCTTGAATTATTAAGAGTCATTTCCTTAAGCAAGGGGATTATATCTTTCTGCATCTTAACAAGATACAAAATTTTGAGCTATTTATGATAAAATCAATAATCTACTTCCTATCTGGATACACCAAGCATGGTCAAGGATAACAGCAGAATATAAAGGTTCAGTGTTCAGACTTTGGGATCAGAAGGACTTGAGCTTGAATCTTGGCTAGTTTACTTACATGCTGTGGTTAAGTTACCGAGACTCTTTGAGTCTCAGTTTCCTTAACTGTTAAATGGGTATGATAAATCACACTTCATACACTTTTGAAAAAAATTAAATAATATATGCAAAGCACTTCAAACAATACCTGGAACACAGAAAGCCTATAATAAATTGCACCTTTTTGATATGGCACCCACATCTGACTTTCAGCTCTTTGGTTGTACCTATTATATTAGCTTGACTTTGGAACATAGGAGAGACATTTTCCTATCCCTTTCACATAAGAAATCAAATACTAGGCTTTAGGAAATAGAGCCTATTTAATTATTGACTGGGTCTTTGAGAAATAATTACTTAAAATGTAGAATAAGCCTTGCTCTGCATCTGATCCTATTGGAATCCGCCTATTTCACCTTCTCAGCAGGGACCAACTCAGTCTTACTGAACTGGCCATGTTGTTCCAGAACTCCTAGTTGATAAGTCCTCCACACTGGTTTGTGTGCATATTTGGTAGCTATTTTTTTCCATGACAATTAAAAAATATTTTAAGTTTATTCATTTATTTTAAGAGAGAGAGAAAGACAGTAGAGGAGGGGCAGAGAGAGAGGGAGAAAGAGAATCCCAAGCAGTCCCCATGCTGTCAGCATGCGGCACAACATGGGGCTCAACTCATGAACCTCGAGATCATGACCTGAGCCTAAATCAAGAGTCAGACACGCTTAACCAACTGAGTCACCCAGGTGACCCTCCCCAACAGTCTTAATATATGTTTTTTATTATGTGCAATCCATGTCCTAAATGCTAATTAGCTAAGCTGGAGATCAAATAATTCTCTTGGGTATAGACTATGCATATTTTTAGAAGTGCTCAAATAAAGATTTACAAAATAGGCTAAAACAGCTTCTCTCAGGTGGATTGAATACCTGCCTGAAAAATGGCCAGAATATTTACCTGATTGATTGTAACTGTTCTCAAAGATAAATCATAGATCTAAACTCTTTAAGTGTATATGGGGACTGAACCATTAGAGTCAATAAGGATTGAGTAGCTAAAATCTCATGCCATGCTTTAAAGGTGAAAAGCTTGACCAAAAAAAGCAAGCAAGCAAGCAAGCAAGCAAGCAACAAAGGAAAGAAAGAAAGAAAGAAAGAAAGAAAGAAAGAAAGAAAGAAAGAAAGAAAGATCACTGACTCTGTTTTAAGCTCTTCGGGTAGATAATGCAAACTGACACAAAAGCTAAATACAGTTTACAGATATTGAGAACTTACTGGTATTTAGGTAAGATAATGCAATACTGAGCTTTAAAAACAGTAGTCTACATGTATGTTTATTTGACAATCTGAAATGTTTCCAAGAAGCCATTAGGACCTTTTGGGTAGATAATACACAGACTGAAATTTGCAGTTATGTCCAAACATATCTTTAGAGGACGTGACATTCTCCAGTGGCGCTACCATTATAATCTAATATGTCAACTGTTGTTCATGCTCTAGATTTTTTTTTTGCACTCATTACCTCCCCATTTCGTTTTTGTGTTTTCTATTCATACTCTCCAAAGCAGAACTATTTGCTTTTCAAATGCATCTTACAAAAAAGGAGGCATGTTTATAGCTATGCTTAGGTGAAGACACTGGCTGAAAAAGTGAGGGATTTTGAGTTGGGAGCCAAAATATTCTGGCACTTCAACTGTACATCAGGGACTAGAATCCTAGACCTGCCCTTAATGTGCCTCACTGTGATTAGTTGTTGTGGCCAAAATGGGTAAACTCCCTCTCTGTTGTAGGAATATAGGCATGGCTCTGTCGCAGAATTTAGGCTCTACTGCTGGGTGTGGGTATATTTGCATATCTTCTTGGGGCAGTGGTCTTCAAAACAGAAGGAGTCAGTCTTCAAGGCTCTGCTTTTCTTTGGAGACTTTGATGGAGGGGAGTTGTAGAAAAGGGGCAGAAAGCTGCGGGCATACGGCTGGTTTTATCCTTCCTTGAACCTTCTTCACTGCCTGTCTTTAGCATCTTCGCTTCATTGCCCACGTGTCACCTGTGCTTAGCCATGAGGTGATATATCCTCTTCCATTCCAAAAACATTGATCTAAGTCTCTCTCCTTCCATTTTTTAATAAATCTTAGTGAAGCAATATAACATTCCAGGTCAGTCCTGTAGTGCTGTTCTGGCCTCGCTGGAGTGGCTGCTGCAGAGCATGGAAACTTGCTGGCACAATATTGCAAAGTGACTCTGTGGGGGCTGGACGACTTCCAGCCAGCAATGAACCACGGCCAAGAAACGCCAATATGGATAATGCAAACAAGAGAGATTTGGGGCACATTTCGATTTAACCATCTGATTTAATTGACAGAATAAATGCACCTGTCAACGGGTAATATTCTTGTGATTAGTTTTGGCTGTGATGATGAGATGATATTAAAAGAATGTCAGAACAACCTGTCCTGGGACTCTTACAGGCAGTTTGAGTGAGGGAAGGTCAGTTTTTAGCTAGTTCAAAGAAGCAGGATTATCCTCTTGTAGTGTGATGGTATTTTATGGAGACAGTGAACATTTTATTTGACGTTTTCCCTCTGTGCTGAGCCTTCACCACAAATCAGACCAAGTAGGGGATAGAGGCACGCGGAAGTAATTGGCTTTTGAATCAGTCTCTATGGCTACTGGGGATAGTTCTCCCTTGGAAATGGAAACTCTAAGCATTAAGCCTAAGACTGCACCTGAGTGGTCTTACCTTACCCCAAACTGTGGTTCTTTTGCTGCCAGAGTATGCGATTTAAATAGAATTTCAGTGGGGTGAAAATTCAAAGAAGCCTTTCATTGAACTCCTGTTTTCTTCAGAGAAAATGTAATTTATGAACTTAGAACAAGTATTTTAATTAATACTCACTCAGTCCTTCATTAACCATTTGCAACCTAACCCCAATCTCTTCTGATGTTGCTGATGACCGAGTTAACAACTAACGTTTCTTTTGGCTTTCAACGTCTGATCTCTGTGGTATTGAACACTGTTGATCTTTTCCTCCTTTTTGAAACTTTCAGTTACCTGGCTTTCCTAACTGAACTCAGGGCTCCTTTAGGGGCCACTCACTCTTTATCTACTCTACGGAGCCATTATCCAAACTCTTAGGTCTGGCCACCTTCTGTTTTCTCCTCTCGTTTTTCCTTTTAAAGATTTCCCCCATTCCTATGGTGTTCCTCTTCCTCTTTCCACAGATGCCTCCTAAATTTACCTTCCAGAACGAACTCTATAGTCTATATTTTATTACTGGTCACGTGATCAATTGCTAGTAGCATGTATCCCAGATTGTATGAATTGTTCTGGCTTTTCCATTTCTATTGCTAATTGTTTATTTCTTTTACCCACAATATGTAAGTCATGAAGCTGAACATTTCAGAATAGAAGTATTTTTGAATATCTGATGAAGGCTCTGGATTTTCTTCTCAGCATTCATATATACCTATGTTCACCTAACCTCTTTGAACTCCATCCATTAGCATGAGGGTTCACCATCCTTGGATTGGCACCTACTGTGAGCATCTTTGAATTCTCTCTTTATCCCCTACATCCAGCTAGTGACCAAGTCCTGTAGGATAGTGTTTCTCAAAATCTAACTATATGCCAAGAATCACTTGGATTGTCTATCTTCCCCCACCCCATCCCCAAATCAGAATCACTTTGAATGAGATAAAGAAACATATTCTCTTTAAAACAGGTACACCATAGTTGGAAATCCACTGCTATAGAGTGTGCTTTTGTAGTCTACCTTACTTCTACTTTTTCCTTCACATTCCCATTGCCAACTCTCCACTGCAGCTTTAATTACTTTTTACCTAGAATGCTATAATAATTGCTACCACTATTGATTACCTATTTGATGTCAAGTGCTTTTCATACATTATCTTATTGAATGTTTACAGGTTCCTAGGAGATAGGCAACATTAACTCGGAGTTGTGGCAACTCAACTTAAGAAAGGTCAAGAGTTGTTCAAGGTTACAAAGCTAGTAAGTGGTTATGCTAGACTTCAAATCTAGAATTACTGGTACCCACTGCTTCTCATTACTAGAACCTCTTGGCCTTTTATCTCTCTCCATAATTCTTTAGTTGTTTTCACATTAATTTTACTAAAGAAAACTCCTGCCAATCTTTATAACAAATCATGTCACCCTCCATTGTATTTGTTTTTTTCTGTCCTTCTATCACACTATAAGATCCTGACTTCATAGGCTATGTCTGTCTTGACATAAAGTAAGAATCCAGTAAATATTTTAAATAAATAATACCTTTATCTTATAAGAAAACTAGTGATTTCCTATTGGCCACTAAGTAATTTGTAAACTCCTTAGGGAATCATCCAGGTTTTTATGTTAGATTTGGTCTCTCTTTTCTCTATATAACATTTCCTATGTTATAATCAAGTATACCCTCCCAAAGATGCTCTTTGCTATTTCGACTTTCCTCCCTTTTTTCTTGCTATTCTCTTGGTCTAAGATTTGTTTCTGCTCCATCCTATTATTACATGTTACCAGCCTTCCAGGTCTTAGCATGGATAACACATTTCTGTTTCACATTTCCTATTCTTCACTTATTCAGAATCTGACTTATTTTCAGACCCATTACAGCACTCTATTATCTTTAAGCTACTAGTTTTGTTGTTTCTATTGTATATATTGTATATATTGTATACATATATAATTTTGCCTATTACGTTATAAATATATAAAACAGTGCAATGTCTTATTAATATTTAGAATCCCTGCATATCTATAAAAGTGCCTTGTATGTAGAAGATACATAACAAATTACTGAATATATCACTTGTCAGCAAATTCAATGTGAGAAAATTTGGTAAAATAGTAGTTATATAAAATATTATGTTTAAAGGATCAGGTATATATATCTATATCTATCTATCTGTCTATACATATATATACGTATATATGTGTCTATCTACACATATATATGTATATATATGTGTATATATATGTGTAGATAGATAGATAGATATCTTCATGACTCTTAACATTATGCTCAATTCTCGGATGAATGAAGATCAACTTAAAAGGTTTCGGAGAAGACACCTTTGCTTTGCTAAGTATGGATGGATATCTAAAAAGTCTTAAAACATGGCATTTTTGATACCACAAGTGAATTACTGGCCGAGCCTGCAAGTCCTAGTAATCACTAGCAGCTACAGATCTGCAAATGTCTCCAGGTTAGTATGTTTAAACTTTCACTTGGGGCCACTATCCCAGTATCCTAAGCTTTAGGAAAACTCTGGTTTCATGCCTCTGAAACAGACTTAAAGTCAGATCAACACTGATAATATCAGTCAACTTTGAGTCCCAAATATCTCTGTGTTCTCTTGAATCTGGACTGACTGTTAACTGTCATTGGTAATACATGGTCAATGGTGAAATGAAGTGGATTTGAATCTTGGACCCCAGAGTGAAAGATATAATTACTCTAAGATGTGCTTTAGCAAAAGAAAAGGGAAAATAAGCTTGCAATTTAAGAAGCATAAGTAATGTACTTAGGATCCCTAGAATTCACAGGGCCACTTTTTGGTAAAAGAACTAAACACTGGAATGTTCTCTCACTGGCCACAGTGATTAGATCTTAGGTATTAACCTGTCCAGCTATTGGATGACACTGCTACCTCAACAACTTGCGGCTGAAAGTGCATTTGTCTGGTTTTAATAGGGTTACAAAGAATGGAAGTAGTTCAATGACAGGTTCAGAGGCTTAATATACCACTAAACAGAGGGTTTGGAAGGGCTGGGGGTGAATGGTAGCAGATAGCATTAAGCCTCATACTTAAGTCACTAAAACCAGATATTCCTGTGAGGCCATTGGGCAAAAAGGCAGAGAGTGACTGGGTCCAAGCATGCCTGCCTTTACCACACTCTGCAACCCCATCTGACCCAACTGGGTGAATAGTGGAGAATTAGTAGGAGTGCCAGATGTAATCACTGACAGATTGCCAAATTTACATGAGAGAGCAGGAATGGAGACAACAGTATGGGCAAGTCTTGAGAACATAGATTACATTTGTATTGTGTAAACACAACATTAAATGGATATATTATGTTCAAAGTTGTTAATGTTTGTTTTTCTTCTGGATTGTTGGGTGAAGGCAATAATCTAGGTTTGGGTCAGAAAACATTTTCTGTAAGGGACATTATTCTGTAAATTTTTAAGCTTCTGTGCCGTATACAGTCTCTGCCTCCCCTTTTTTTCTCCTCTTCCTTCTCTACCTCCTTCTGCTCATCTTTCACCTTTTCCACTTTTTCTTTCTTCCTTTTTAAGAATTTAAAAACTATTGTTAGCCCATAGACCATACAAAACAGGCCAGAGGCTAGATTTGGCCCATGAGCCATAGTTTCCTGACCCCTATTCTAGGTAATCAAATATTACATTTAAGTGAATAGTCTTCATACCAACTTTGGATAGATTTATCATATTCACAGAAGTTACATACAATGAAACACTCTTACTAAATTTATGTGAACATTTATTTTTATTTTTGATTATTATTTAAAGCCTAAAAATACTTTGCAATAAATAAAATGAGAATCAAACATCAATTTAACTTGGGTTAAATATTTTTAACCCAAGAAATATAAATACTATAAATATCAAAAAGTTACTTATTTTAGTAGGAGAAGGGACTCCAGAATGAAGTTTCCTTTCAATTTAAGATGTAGAGATCTACCTGAGTATCTGATACACTAATTCATCACTGCCATGAAAAAAAATCCCGTGCAAACCTGCCCTGTGCCTATGTGTTTCTAAGATAAAAGCCATAGGTTTCCTTTCCATGTTTCTGTCCTTGACCACTTGCCCATCTCTACTTCTAGTTCCTTTTCGCTTACCACAAAATTCTCTGTTAAAATTATTTTGCATGACACAAATGCATGAAGTATGAATGCTAAAGTGTAGAGCGGTGTTTTATTTGATTCCTGAGGTTACTGAGACAATAGCTTAAGTGTATACAGTAAAACCTTGGATTGTGAGTAACTTATTCTGTGAGTGTTCTGCAAGATGAGCAACCATTTCTAATAAATTTTAACCTGATAAATGAATAATGTCTTGCAGTATGAGTAGTATGTGATGCCAAATGTCACATGATCACAACTGAGCCAATGGTTCTTCTCTCTCTCTCTCTCTCTCTTGCTGAGGGATTGTGGGTGATTGTCAATGCAATGTCATATTTCTGCAAAATCCTCAAAAGGAGGCAAAAGCAAGTGTCTTTGGATAGGTTTGTTGTTAAAGTTGCACGAAAAGAAAAAGATTTCATTTAGCTAATAGATAGTAGTAATTCTGTTAGTGATAGTGAAAGTAGTCCTACATCATAGCCCTCCTCTTTCTTGTCTCCCTCACACCAGCCACAAAGGTTTTCAAAGGTAAATTCAGGTTAATTTGTCTATTTTTCTCTATATTTTGTATTTGCTTTATTATTTTGTATTATATTACAGTATTGTAATCATTTTCATATGAATATTTTTGTGTTGTCGAACAAATCATCTGAGTTTCCATTATTTCTTATGGGGAAATTCGCTTTGATATACAAGTGCTTTGGATTGCAAGCATGTTTCTGGAATGCATTATGCTCTCAAACCAAGGTTTTACTGTATACTGATAAGTTTTCTTTCATACTTTAATTCAGAATATCCAGATATTGAGGATAAAAGGCAAATAATAGCTTAAAAATGTTTCTTCAAGTGGGTAGTATGCTTTGGCCTTCTTAGTAGAATTTGAAAAATGAGGAGTGAAGGACTAATAGCTGAAATAAAGGGTTGAATGCATTACATAAACTAATGGGATAGTATGGAAATATGATTTGATAGTTTCCCCTATAGAATTGTTTACAAGCACCAAAATCATTTTGCACATCAATATTCTTACTTCAGCATTACATAGAGAAGACATTGCCAGCCTATCAGATAACACATTTAGAAATGTACTTTAAGTGTGATAGGAGCCGTCATTTTGAAATAAAATGGAGAATTGATTTCTTGTATCTGAATATGGTTACCTCAAACTTCATGCAAAGGATCTTATTTCCTCAAATATTCATTAATTGTAAAGCTACAGTATAAATGGAATGTCCCACAGATTCAGCTGTGCTCTGAACTGTGAGTAGATATTACCCCAGTCCTGAATTTATTTCATTTATTTTATATTGAGAAGTGTTCTATTTGTGATGCTTATTGAGATTGTTTTTATGCTAGAATTTCTTTTGTGTACAGAATAAAAATTAATCTTTTTTGGACAAATATGTACTGTTAAACAGTAAGAGTTCTTTCTAATTATTCTCAGGGAACAATCATTAGGGTTAGACAGAATGAGAATGGAAGAGTCCAATTTTGAAAGTTATTTCTTTGTCTCTGGATAAGTGTACTTAAGACCAGTTTTTTACTGGGATTGGCATTAACATGATTTTAGGTTCATATAACGGAGAGAAATATTAGACCTTATTTTCAAGTTTATATAGAAAACAAGTTATCCCAGCTTCTTGCTTCCCTTGTTTTTGACCTAACACACCATGCTTCTTCTATGTCATACTTCTATGACATTCTGCTATGGTACCTAGAAGTTTGCTGGCAAGTGTGTTAAATTTGATATTCAAGTGCTATTTTTGCATTTCCATAGAAAGTTCGTAAAAACCAAGAACTTTTCAGATTCAAGAAAATGAAAAGGTAAGGGCGAAAGGTACAAGTTGGTGTTCTTGAATATATATGTACAAAAACTTGCAACCTGTATACCACGATACTACAGAAACTATCTTCTCTGTCTCTGCATTTTCCACACATAAAATTTATAAGTTCACCATTTTGTAGTACTATGAAAAGTTTGGAAGAATCATATTTTTCAAATTTGGAAGTTCCTAGAATAATAGTATATATCAAAGAAGAAAAAAATTATCCTTAAAAGAAGCACATTAATTATCCTGGCAGATTATATTTCCAATGTTTAGGCCACTGTCATGGCCCCACTTCATCTCCAGAGCTGTCAGGGTCTCCTGGAGGGTGGCATCTGTTTAAGGACAAGAGCAAGTGGAGGAGACATGGAGTCAAGGCAACTCTTCTAGATTCTCACTGAGCCAAGTTCAAGCTGCTCTTGCACTGAAAAGGAATGAAAGAGCAGAGTATGTCCAAACTAAATCCTAGCTTGAAGCTTTCAACTAGGATACGAATCTGCCCTGTTCACCTTCCAAAAAGCTAATCCCAAATCAGTTTATGGGATTAGTGCAGTAAATCACTTAATGGTATTTCAGGCATTTTCATGAGAACTAACTTCTGCTGGATATTTTCTCCTATTTTATTCCATGCAGTTAAGCTTCTCACTGGAACATCTTATGAGCTGTAAAGAAAGGGGGCTCGATACCCTAAATGTCAAAGGGGACTTCAGGCCTTTAACTGTGATATTATACATTACTAAAATTAAAAAAAAAAAACCTGGTCAAACTCCACATAAGCTTTTAATAGGCAACTATTTGCCCATGAGGAAGGGTATACATTTCACTCTATATTGTTATTTGAAGGAAAGATCAATATTTCACAAATGCGTAAAAACTTACTCTGAACCTAACAAGTGATAAGTTTGCCAGCATTGGATGTTTTGGCTTGATTTCCAGTTCTTAAAAGCAGGTGTAGAGAGGCAGCCTTAGTAATGGAAGTACTCCAGCTTAATGATGAAAGTAGTTAAACTTACCCAAGAGAAGACAGCTTCCCGTGTCCTGTGTGGCTTTTTCAGTTGCTTTCTTATGATCTCACCTTTACTCCTTCAGTGAACACTAATCAGGTATCTAGTGTTTGCCATATGCTACTCTGTGCACTAGGGATGAATGACCCATGATCCCCGCCCTTGAAGAGCTCCCAGTTACCTATCTCTTGAATCAGTCTCAGTTATAATGCTTCATAGAATACATAGATTCTTTTAAATTTTGGTATGAAGCTATTTGCTTTGAAATATAGGCCACTTTTTCCATTGCTTGTTTCATAAAATTAGAGGCATATTCCTGAATTTAAAAACTATTTTATGATGATTTCCATATTTGTCTGTCTAGAGTATTCTAGTAATTTTTATATTAATGTAATGTATTTTGGGAACTTAAGTTCTTGTTTAAATGGTGTGTGTGTGTGTGTGTGTGTGTGTGTGTGTGTGTGTTGTGAGTGCATGTGTGTATATACACCACTTATGTAAGATGTACTTATTATCTCTTTTCTCAGTTCTACCCCCAGAACAATATGGTCAACTTCAGCTTTGTTCTCTTTTCTTCTTTCCCTTCTCAGTGTTTATCGGTGCTAGACACAAATAACACTCTCTATCATTTAAGCATTTCTGTTTTAACAAGATGGAGTTTACTCAGGTGATTTTCTTTATATTTTTGAGATTCTACACTGTATAAAATTAATTAGCTCCCTCATAGTCATTTCTGATAATTTATAATACTGTTTATCAAGTTTATGAGCAACCTAATTGCTTTAAATCTATTTTGAAATTCATATAATTATATCAGAGTTGTATTGAAGTTTTCTGAATTAAGAACTTTATCAGTTTTTAGGGCATCTTAAAATTTGTTTATTATCTCAAGTGAGGAATTTATATGTTATTTATAGTGCTGTTTGTGTAAAATTGAATAAGTGAGGAGAAGGCCAATTTGATAAATTAAAGTTGCATGAAAGATCCCCATAACACATCTTGTGGTGAAGTGACTAGTCTTCCATTGAGGCAAGTATCCTACCTTAAATTAATGTCATAATTAAATATAGGACTTTTGTGGGGAACAAAAAGAATCTTAATCACGAAACAACTTCAGAATAAAAGGAAATATATATGATACTTTGGGATGGGAAATATTAATATTATAAAATCACACTCACTGGAGTTAATAAGTAATTGCCATAAGCCTTTGTATAGGCTTAGTATATTGGTATAACTTACAATGTATATATGCTAGATAACACAAATCTTAAATGCACAATCCAAAGCTTTTTATAAGTTGAACATATCAGGTAACCATCAGCAGTATTTGAGAGTTCCCATTGTTTAACATTCTTGCCAATACTTGATACTGAGCATCTTTTTGATGTTAGTCATTTTCATGGGTGTGTAATTGTATAGCATTATAGGTTTGCTTGGCATTTCTCTGATAAGTAATCATTTTGAATACCATTTCATTTTCTTGGCCATTTGGATAATTTCTTTTGTGCATTACCTCTTTAGGTCTTTTGCCCATTTCTCTGTTTTCCGTAATTGTCTTATTTGTAGAAGATTTTGTATATTCTGGATAGGGATACTTTGTCAAATACATGTATTACAAATATCTTTTTCTGTTATTTATTTATTTATTTATTTATTTATTTATTTATTTATTTATTTATTTATTTATTTATTTATTTAGAGAAAGACCTGGGGAGAGGCAGAGGAAGAGGGAGAGATAGAGAATCCCAAGCAGGTTCCATGTCCAGCAATGAGCCCTGCCTGGAACTTGATGTCATGAGTATGAGATCATGACCTGAGCTGAAATTAAGAGTTGGACGTTTAACAGACTGAGCCACCCAGACACCCTTCTTTTTGGTCTTTTAATATTTGGTGTCTTCTGATAAAAAGTTCTTAATTTAATGATGTTTGATTAAATTGATCTTTTCCTTAATGATTAGTGCTTTTGTCCTATTTGAGATATTTTGTCCATGCCAAGATAGTAAGACATTCTATGCTTTATTTTAGAAGTTTTTAAAATTTTGTTTTTATTTTTTTTTAATGTTTATTTATTTTTGAGAGAGAGAGAGAGACAGAGTACGAGCAGGAGAGGGGCAGAGAGAGAGGGAGACACAGAATCCGAAGGAGGCTCCAGGCTCTGAGCTGTCAGCACAGAGCCCGACGCAGGGCTCAAACTCATGGACTGCAAGATCATGAGCTGAGCAGAAGCTGGGCACTGAACCAACTGAGCTGCCCAGGCGCCCCTTAGAAGTTTTTTTTTTGAAAAAAATTATCTTTTTTGTTTAGACTTTTCTTTCAAGATAAAATACTAATATATTAATAAAATATTTTCTATTAACTTTTTTATCAGGAATTTCTAATTCCCATTGGAATTAGTCTTTGTTTATATTGTAAATTAGAGATCAGCCAAGATGAGCCAAAAAGATATGCAACAAAATGTAATGCAGTACCCTAGATGGGAACCTGGAACAGAAAAAGGGCATTAGGTAAAAGCCAAGGAAATCTAAATAACCTATGGACTTTAGTTAACAATAATGTACACATATTGGGCATTAGCAGTATTTCATACTAATTAAGATGTTAATAGGGGAGACTGCATGTAGGGCATGTGGACATTCTGTGTTATCTTCTTATACTTCTGTAAATCTGAAATTGGTCTAAAAATAAAGTCTATTAAAAAGTAAATGTTAACTGAATGAAAAATATGCATAGCAGTCTGTCAACATTATTTATTTGGATGTTGTAAGGAAGAGAGGAAGATAGTTAAAAAAGAATATAGGGAAAGCATAATATATATGCTAAAATTGCATATATAATAAATCAGATTGGTATAAGATTATATATATTTGGTTAAATATAAAAGCGGATGTCTGAAAGAAAAGTCACCAGAACTTTAGAACTAGTTATCTTCGATCATTGAAATTGCAGATGGATCCTCTCCATCCTTTCTCCCTCCCTCCCTCCCTCCCTCCCTCCCTCCCTCCCTCCCTCCCTCCCTCCCTTCCTTCCTTCCTTCCTTCCTTCCTTCCTTCCTTCCTTCTTTCCTTCTATTTTTCCTTCCTTCCTTCCTTCCTTCCTTCCTTCCTTCCTTCCTTCCTTCCTTCTTTCCTTCTTTCCTTCTTTCCTTCTTTCCTTCCTGTTGCTTGTTGCTTGCTGGCTCCCTTCTTCTTCACTGCATTGTTTAAATTTTTGAACAAAGAATATATTGGTTATATACTGGTAAATTTTACTGCTTATTTATATTCACATAAGGAATCACAAATGACTTTTCTATTCCAGACATTCCTCAACCTCTGTGAATAATCAGACACATGACAATAAAAACTAGAAATCTCCAACATTTTTTAATTACTGTCTTCACACATTCAAATAACTACTGGACCACACAAGAAAACCATTGGTAATACCCACTAGGAAAGACAGATGTGTCATTGGGAGTTATGGTAGCTGAAAATTAAATCTTAAGTTGTAGGAGCTTTTTAAAATCATAATTTGATTACAAATTTGTGCTTCTTTGAAAATAGCCTGATTTCAATGAGGTTGCATGTATCATTCATTGTATGAATGAACACATCATGAAAACAGCCATCAGTATTGTTTTCTTGCTTATTCTTTATAATAAGTTCCCCATAATATTTTGCAAGGCTTGATTCCCACAGTAGAATAATTTCTTTTGGGCTGGTAATTACCTAATACTTCAGGATAGTATGAATACTGAGGAAAATATTTTTTTGAAAATGTAAAATTCTATTCTAGGCATCTGCAGAACAGAGGACACTTTGATTATTGGAGAATTTAGAATTCCAATTGGGTTTTAAAATTTTTTATTTTTTTAATTGGCTAATCCTTGACCAGATGCAGCCAGTTCCCCCCACCCCCACCTTTTTCTTTTTCTTTTTTCTTTCTTTCTTTTTTTTTTTTTTTTTTTGCGGAATATAAATTCACATGTTTATTTGGAGTCCAAATGTCACCTTATGTTTCAAAGTATAGGTCTTTCAAAGTAACACTTGATTAGTTCCATGCAAATAAGTTGCAATTATAAGAACATTTCTAGATTTCTCTTTGCACATGCGTAAGTATACAACAATATACATGGATTTTAATGTAAAATATCTGTGTGGGAATACATTTGTGTGCTTTGGAACAACAAGGATAAGAATTCTTCTAAAGAAAACTTGCTTTAAATTTTACTTAAAATATATCTATGAAATGTAGAAAGTATTTATAATGTATTAATTTTTAAATTTTGAAATCACTATAGATTTCTGAGAAATTTAAAAAAATTTACAGGGAGGTCCAATATACTCTTCTCCCAGTCTTTCCTAATGGTAACATCTTCTATAACTGTAGTATAATGTCATTACCAAATAATTGGCTTTGTTACACACAAGACTATATATATTTGTATCTTATCTATATGTAGATATATATATGATGTATCTATCTATATGTATATAGAGATATATATGAATTAATATTTTCAACTTAATCATATGAAATTCCCAGTATTCAACTTTTGACCCATAAATTGGTCATTTCTTATGAGACAACATAATATATCATGTCTTATTTCTATTAAAGTATATATAAATTTTTTCAGCATGCTAGCAGTTTGAACCACTTAGAATACTGGGATAGGGTTGAAAGTATAGGTGTGAAAAGATTAAGGGAAATGTTGGGAATTATTTTAGAACAGTTTAGAAGATTGCATTTTTAGCAAGGTTTAACAATCCATGTAAAATCTGACAGAACTCCTCTAGAAACCCCAAATTATTTTCTTGGGTCAAGCCAGACCATCAAAGTGCTGTGTGTGAAATTCCAGGTATCATTTTTCCAAAGGAACATTCCTATATGAGGCTCCATTTTTGAAATTTCTAGAGTCATTCCTCAGTCAGAAGCTATTTATCTACTTACATCCCCCAAAAGTATACTTCCTCCTTACTTTGCTCTCCTGAGGTCTGAAAAGTATACTTACAAAACTAAAAATTTCAACAAACACCCAGAGAATATTTTATTGATATTGATTATTATAGATTAACAAAGATAAATTATGAGATAACTTCTTAGCAATATCTTAGAGAAGACCAGGAATCTAAAATATTTAGCATAATAGTGGAGTCCTCAGCCATAGTGGGTCTCCTGTGATCTCTAGCTATGGAGCCAGCTGTGTCCAGAAGGTCATAGGAGAAGGTCAAGAAGAGTCTGTATTTCACAGTTATCAACGTCTCATCAGAATTTTATCACATGAGACACAGTTCCCTTCAGACAAAGAAGAGATGTTATTTCTTTAGAATTACTATTCAGAAAAGGATATTCCAAAGTGCCTGCATCCTAGGTTAAGTGAATTATTAGGATTAAATGAGCTAATCACATCCAGAAAAAAATAATGTAAGGACACTGGGTGTGCTAAAAGAGATGGATATTTTGAGGGGTATTTATTGGTATAGAGCAGGAGATCACAGAAATTTGATTTAAATTCATCAAATCTTTTCAATTTCATTTACTATTGAGATACCCCCCCCCCCCTCCGGAAGTCAAATAGGCTTGGGCTAGAGATGTGGACAATTCAGAGCTTCAGGTCTAACTAACTCAAAGAATAACTTTAACTGAAGTCTGGGGAGTATGGGAACTCTAGTTTCCATCTGCTCTAATGACAGTTCAATGGGCTTGTCCATGGAACATTGATTTCAGTATCTCTGGGGAAGGCTGACAAACACTGTTCCCTATTTAAAGTTATGTCCATGGCTGGTCATCTGGCGTGGCAGAGCCATCCGGCTTCCCGTCCTCTGGGACATTGCACAACACTGATCTGTTCTCACCCATAGTTTATGTTGCTTGCCTTCTCAGCTGGTGCCAACCCAAGCAAGACCTAGTCTTTCTCAGTGACCTTGCTAGCCCAAACTGAACAATCACACCACACAGCTAAGTTTGCTCTATCCTCCTATTAATATAAGCATTATTTCTTTTTTCATTTGTCTTAAGATTTCAGTGATACCTGGGAAAACTTGAAGCATAAGGGACTGAGAGGAGGAGGGGAAGCAGTGGGTGACTTGTGATTAGAGGTATCGATAAACTAAGTGTTCAATGCCCAGCTAAATAACTTTTCTCCTCTTTTCCACTAAAGACTACTAAGAACATTTACATATTTGAGATAGACTACCAAGAACATTTACATATTTGAGATAGACCGTTTATAAGGGACACTTCCTATTTCCCTTCATTATTTTTACCAAGTAGGTCATTAAGAAAGAGACTAACAATATTAACTTGGTATTTAATATTTACAGGGACATCCAACATGATAATAACCATGATGTTAGAGATGAATACCTAATAAGGACATGCTGATGATTTTAGAGTTGACTGTTAAGGATGAGTTTAGAAAATGGACCAGTAGTGGTTGACCACAAGCCGCAATTACGGTTGTTGTGGTATGACCATGAGCTGACTATGAGTCACACAGCGTCCTAATTGTGGGTACTACCTCCTTTGTAAAACTCCTCTCCTGGTCTGTCACTCCTTTCTTACTTATCTTTTTTTTTTATTATTATCCAGAAGTCCCTTCATTCTCTGCTGGACCCTCTGAGATAGAAATGTATTTAGGCTCAGTGATCAGCACTTGTCTCACTGTACTTTAGGCTGTGTCATCCAGACATTTCAGATATAACTCAGTGTCATAATTCATATTAATTTTGCCCAATCTCTCTAGTTCTAATTGACACATCTAGAGTTTCCCTATATTTTCTTTTGTTTTCATTCCTGTGACTTAGCCCCCGACTTTATTAATGTTGACCTAGATTCTGAGATTAGTCCCTATATAAAGCTTTCTTATAATTCTCTTTATGGTCATCTCTTCTTGGAGATAAGGAAAGATCAGGTACCAAACTTTGACTCAGAACTTTTTATGAAGAATGTTGAATATATCTCCTTTTTAGGAGATGAGGAAGTAACGTCTCAAGATATGATTTAGAATTAAGTAACACCTAGCTATGTGATTTGTTAAATTGTCTCCCAGAGTAGGATAAAATAGTTGACCCAATCATGAATAAGTAAACAACATTTCCAAAAGGATATTAAAGAAAAGGAGATACTCAGAGACTCCTTTCTGATATTAGCTGCTTTGGGGGGCAGGAATTGATGATGAGTGTGCCTCAAAGGAAGGGTCACTAATATTGCATTTATTGTTAGTATACACCAACAGAGGATAAGAAGGCTGCCTGAGAGTTGTTCCCAGAGACCTGGAATAAAAGAACAAGGTAGTGGTAGTTGTGTGTATTAAAAGTACATCCAATACCTGTAGATGCTAATATACTTCTGTATACTGCTGTGTTACCTTGCTGAAATTCTGGGTCATTCTCCTCAAAAACTTTTTGCCTTCTCAGTATATTAATGATGGAAATGATTTAATCAGTGCTTTCCACAATTGTCCTTTCCCATATTTCCATTGTCACTTTCTAGGCCACCTTCTCCCTTCACAGCCTAACCACATACTCTAAATAGCAGCTATTTTGGTCTTTTTGTTCTTTCTTGGCTACTCCACATACTCATCAATCTTTGGGCTTTTGCTCCAGTTTTTTCCTCCCTTGTAATATCCTTCTTCCCCACTTCAGAAACATAACTCAAGATTTACCTCTTCTGAGAAATCTGCTTGAATCTAAAATTGTCACTCCTTTCTATTTCCATAGCATGTAGTTTTAGTCTTTCTTACACCATAAATCATCTTAGCCCTAAAGTTAATGTTTTTGTTTCTGAATCTTATATTAATATTCTCTGTCGTGCAGACATTCATTAAGTGTTTCTAAACAGGTTTAAACTCATTTAAGTTATGCTAAGATAGAGCTCACCATTAGGTCTCGATTAGTAGGTCAGCACCAAAACCGCAATCTTTCTTTTAACTGCTATACGACCAAAGCTCAGTATTTTAAAATGGAATATCAAGAACAGTGTGGCTTGTATAATGAATTATTTATTCACTTTATTAAGCCAGGAACTGTGCTATGGATGCTAGTGCTGTGCAGGCTGAATAAGAAATGGTACTTCATAGAGCACAGAATCTATAAAAGGGAATAGACACTTAGAAATGTAATCAAAATAAAATATGATATAGAGAATATGAATAGTGTCAGAGAACACAAGACCAACACTGTGCTTAGGAGATATCAGGAAAGAGTTCACAGAGGTTTTGAAAGATAAATGGGGACTGTCTTCTGGTTTGAGAAAGATAACAGGGTATTCATGATGTTCTCAAAGTTCAATTTAGAGTTTGTATAATTATGGAATTGGTGTCCTGGTAATCATTCTAGGAATTTATTAGAATGGGTTTATATGTAAGATTGTGTGTGTGAGTGTGTATGCATGTGTGTTAAGCTCAAAAGATAGGTAGAATCAGCCAGGTATAGCTGCTACTGCATGCTGTGTCCATCTGTTGTGCCTTGCCCAGCCATGCACCCCCAGGTGCTACCACTGGCCCTGCCCAGCTGTGCCCAGGCACCATCATGGACCATGACCAGACTCACACTCCCGGCTGCCTTGGCATGCAGCTTTTAGCCACCTCAGTGCTTGGGGGACCTGGCATAGGACTAGGGGCCCAGCTCACATTTTGCTAACACTTTCCCAAGTTCCCTAGCAGGCCTTAGCTGGCCTTCCTGGATCCTACTAACACCACAGAGAGCAAGCACAGCCCACAATAGGTAGAGAGTCAGTGCACATGACTGCAGTGAAAGGAAAAGTGACTCAGACACAACAGCAGATTTTAAGCAACACATGTGGGAAACTCTCCTGAAGTGCCAGATTCTAGTGAAGAGTGGACACTGAATGCAGGGCACTCCAGGGCCCCATCTTCATAAAATCACTACTTTCAAGAGCAGAAGACACAGCTGACTTTATTAACACAGAGAAACAGACACAGAGAGGCAGACAAAATGATGAGACAGGGAAATTTATCCCAAATCAAAGAACAGGACAAAACCAAGGCCTAAGTGAAAGGCCAAGATCTAACTGAAACAGAAAAAAAGTAGCATACCTGATAGATAATTTAAAGCAATGATCATAAGGATATTTGCTGGACTTGAGAAAAGAGTGGAAGACATGAAGGAGACCCTTAACACAGAGATAAGGAATAACATAGCAGAAATGAATTTAGGGCTCAAATAACTAAATGAAAAACATACCTGATGGAAAGAACAGCAGGGTGGAAGAAACATAGTAACAAATTAATGATTTAAAAGACAGAGTAATGGAAAATAATCAAGCTGAATGGAAAGAGAAAAAGAATTATGCAAAATGAAAATAGATTTAGGGAACTCAGTGACTCCATCAAATTTAATAACATTCGTATTATACGAGTCCTACAAGAAGAGAGAGGAAAGGGGCAGAAAATTTATATGATGAAATAATAGCTGAAAACTTCACTAATCTGGGAAAGGGAACAAATATCCAGATCCAGGAGGCACAGAGAATGCCCATCAAGTTCAACAAAAGCAGACCCACACCAAGACATATTGTAATTAAATTGGCAAAATATAGTGATGAAGAACAAACAAAAATTTTAAAGCAGCAAGACAAAAGATGTCAGTAACTTACAAGGGAAAACCCATGAGGCTAGCAGGGGATTTTTCAGCAGAAACTTTGCAAGCCAAACAGAGTGGCAAGACAAATTTAAAGTGGTGAATGGGAGAAATCTGCAGCCAAGAATACTGTATCCAGCAAGGCTATTATACAAGAATAGAAGAAGAAGTAAAGAGTTTTCCAGACAAACAAGAACTAAGGGAATTCATGACCACTAAACCAGCCCTGTAAGAAAGGGGACTCTTAGGGTATAAAGGAGAGATCAAAAGTAACAGTATAGAAGTAGGAAACACAAAAGCAGTAAAAATGAACATTTATGTTAAAAAAGTCTGTCAAGGAACTCACACAAAAAATGATATATAATAGCATATACCTAAAATTTATGGAGTAGAGGAGAAAAAAATGGGTTCAAACTTAAAAAACACATCAACTCAATATAGACTGCTATATGTAGAAGTTATATACAAACCTAATGGTAACCATATATTAAAAAACACTAATAAATTTGAAAACTATAAAGAGAAAGAAATTCAAATATATCACTAAAGAAAATCAGCAAAACATGAAAGAGAGACAAAAAAGAATCAAAGAAAATCTTTAGACACAACTACAATAGAAGTAATAAAATGGCAATAAATATGTATCTATCAATAATTACTTTGTATATAAATGGACTAAAGACTACAATCAAAAGATATATGGTGACAGAATGGATTAAAAACATGATCCATCTATACATTGCTTTTAATAGACTCATTTTAGACCTAGAGTCACCTGCAGATGAAAGAGAGCGTATGGAGAAACATTTGTCATGTAAATGGATGTCAAAGAAAGCCAGAGTGGCAATACATATATTGGGCAAAATAGGCTTTGAAACAAAGACTGTAACAAGAGACAAAGAGGGACACTATATAATAATAAAGAGGACACTCCAACAAGAACATCTAACAATCGTAAATATTTATGCACCCAATACAGTGGAGCCCAAATATATTAAACAGTTTATAACAAACATAAAGGAACTAGTCTATAATAATATAATAATAGCAGGGGACTTTAATACCCCCAAAACATCAATGGACAGATTATCTAAACAGAAAATCAACAAGGAAATAATGGCTTTGAAAAGATTTAGCATATATTTTCAGAACATCCCATCTTAAAATTTTTTTAATGTTTGTTCATTTTTGAGAGACAGGGAGACTGAGCATGTGTGCGGGGAGGAGCAGAGAGAGAGGAAGATACAGAATCCGAAGGAGGCTCCAGGCTCTGAGCTGTCAGCACAGAGCCTGATGCAGTGCTCAAA
Organism: Acinonyx jubatus; assembly: GCF_027475565.1. Taxonomy (NCBI): domain Eukaryota; kingdom Metazoa; phylum Chordata; class Mammalia; order Carnivora; family Felidae; genus Acinonyx; species Acinonyx jubatus. The sequence goes on along the minus strand of NC_069388.1, from coordinate 74,630,976 downwards.
CTCACAAACTGCAAGATCATGACCTGAGCTGAAGTTGGACACCTAACCGACTGAGCCACCCAGGCACCCCCAGAACATCCCATCTTAAAACAGCAGATTACACATCCTTTTCATGTGCATATGGAAAATTCTCCATATCACATATTAGCCCACAAAGCAAACATCAACAAATTCAAGAACATTGAAATCCTACCATGCATCTTTTCGACCACAACACTATAAAACTAGAAGTCAACCAAAAGAAATATTCTGGAAAGACCACAAATACATGGAGGTTAAATAACATGCCACTAAACAGTGAATGGATCAACCAGGAAATCAAAGAATAAATTTAAAAAGTACATGTAATTGTAACAACTTTTTTCTAAACATGTCTCCAGGGGTGCCTGGGTGACTCAGTCAGTTAAGCGTCCGACTTCAGCTCAGGTCATGATCTTGTGGTCACCAGTTCAATCCCCACGTAGGGCTCTGTGCTGACAGCTCAGAGCCTGGAGCCTGCTTCGGATTGTGTCTCCCTCTCTCTCTCTGCCCCTCCCCCACACATGCTCGCTCTCTCTCTCAAAAATAAATAAACATTAAAAAAAATTAAAAGAAAATAAACATGTCTCCAGAGGCAAGGGAAACAAAAGCAAAAATGAACTATTGAGACATAATCAAGATAAAAAGTTTCTGCACGGTAAAGGAAATAGTCAACAAAACTGAAAGGCAACCTATGAAATGGGAAAAGATGTTTGCAAGTGACATATTGGATAAAGGGCTAATACCCAAAGTCTATAAATAAAGTTGAATTATCAAACTCAACACCCAAAAAGCAAATAATCCAGTTAAGAAATGGGCAGGGGGCACCTGGGTGGCTCAGTCGGATAAATGTCCAACTTCGGCTCAGGTCACGATCTCACTGTTCATGAGTTCGAGCCCTGCGTCGGGCTCTGTGCTGCCTGCTCAGAGCCTGGAGCCTGTTTCGGATTCTGTGTCTCCCTCTCTCTCTGACCCTCCCCCGTTCATGCTCTGTCTCTCCCTGTCTCAAAAATAAATAAAACGTTAAAAAAAATTAAAAAAAAATAAAGAAGAGTTAATACCTATTCTCGAACTATTCCAAAAAATAGAAAAGGAAGGAAAAATTCCAAATTCATTCTATAAGATTGGCATTACCTTGATATCAAAACCAGATAAAGACGCCACTAAAAAATAGAACTATATACCAATATCCCTGGTGAACATAGGTGTAAAAATTCTCTACAAAATACTAGCAAATTGAATTCAACAAAACATTTGAAAAAAAATTTCACTACTATCAAGTAGGATTTATTCCTTGGTTGCAAGTGTGTTTCAATATTTGCAAATCAATCAACATGATGCATCACATCAATAAAAGAAAGGTAAAGAACCATATGATCATTTCATAGATACAGAAATAGACACAGAAAAGCATTTGACAAAGTACAACATCCACTCATGGTGAAAAAAAAAAAAAAAAACCCTTAACAAAGTACGTTTAGAGGAAACATACCCTGACATAATAAAGGCCATATCTGAAAATCCCACAGCTAACATCACCTTTAATGGGGAAAAACTGAGAGCTTTTCACCTAAGGTCAGGAGCAAGATAGGGATGTCCACTCTTACCACTGTTATATAATATAGCACTGGAAGTCCTAGCCACAGCAATTAGACAACCAAAAGAAATAAAAGGCATCCAAATGGAAGAAGTAAAACTTTCACTATTTGCAGATGACATGATACTCTATATAGAAAACCTGAAAGACTACCAAAAAAACCTGCTAGAATTGATAAATGAATTCAGTAAAGTCACAGGATACAAAATCAATGTACAGAAATCTGTTGCATTTCTATATACCATTAATGAAGCAGTAGAAAGAAAAATTAAGGAATCAATCACATTTCCAATTGCATCAAAAACAATAAGATACTCAGGAATAAACCTTACCCAAGAGGTGGAAGACCTGTACTCTGAAAACTATAAAAGACTGGTGAAAGAAATGAAGATAACACACAGAAATGGAAAGAGTTTCCATTTAACAATCGAAATTGTTAATATATCTATATTACCAAAAGCAATCTACATGTTCAATGCAATCCTTATCAAAATATTGGCAGTATTTTTCACAGAACTAGAGCAAACAATCTAAAATTTGTGTGGAACCACAAAAGACCCTGAATAGCCAAAGTACTCTTGAAAAGGAAAAACAAAGCTATAGGCGTCACAATTCTGTGCTTCAAGTTATATTACAAAGCTGTAGTAATCAAAACAGTATGGTACTGGCACAAAAATAGGCACATAGATCAATAGAGCAGAATAGAAAATCCAGAAACAAACCCACAATTGTATGGACAATTAATCTTCCACAAAGCAGGAAAGAATATGCAATGGTAAAAAGACAGTCTCTTCAACAAATAGTGTTGGAAAACTGGACAGCTACATGCAAAAGAATGACTATACCACTTCCTTACACCATACACCAAAATAACTTCAAAATGGATTGAAGACCTAAATATGAGACCTGAAACCATAAAAATCCTAGAAGAGAACACAGGCAGTAACTTCTTTGACATTGGCTCTAGCAACTACTTTCTAGATATGTCTCCTGAGAAAAGAGAAATAAAAGAAAAACAAACTATTGGGGCCTCATCAAAATGAAAACCTTCTGCATAGCAAAGGAAAAAATCAATAAAACTAAAGGCAGTCTATGGAATTGGAGAAAATATTTGCAAATGACATATCCAATAATGGGTTAGTAACCAGAATATGTAAAGAACTTCTACAAATCAACACCAAAAAAAAAAAAAATAATAATAATAATCCAAGTTAAAAATTGGCAGAGGACATAAACAGACATTTTTCTAAAGAAGACATCCAGATGGTCAACAAGCATAGAAAGTTGCTCATCGTCACTTATCATCAGGAAATGCAACTCAAAACTACAATAAATTATCACCTTACACATATCAGAATGGTGAAAATCAATAACACAAGAAGCAAAAGGTGTTGGTGAGGTTGTGGAGATAAAGGAACACCTGTGCACTGTTGGTAGGAAGGCAAAATGGTGCAGCTATTGTGGATAACAGTGTGAAGATTCCTCAAAAAGTTAAAAATAGAACTTGTTATGATCCAACAATCACATTAGTGGGTATTTATGCAAAGAATACAAGAACACTAATTTGAAGGGATACATGTACCCTGATATTTATAATAGCATTATTTATGATAGCCAAGATATGGAAGCAGCTGAAGTGTCCACTGATAGATGAATGGAAAAAGAAGAGGTGATCTATATGTAATATACCATATATATATATATATATATATATAAATATATATATATATTTATATATATATATATATAATTCAGCCATAAAAAAAGAATGAAATTTTGCCATTTGCAATGACATGGGTGGAGCTAGAGAGTGTAAAGCTAAGTGCAATAAGTCAGAGGGGCGCCTGGGTGGCTTTGTCAGTTAAGCATCCAACTTTGGCTCAGGTCATGATCTTGCAGTTCATGGTTTTGAGCCCCATGTAGGGCTCTGTGCTGACAGCTCAGAGCCTGGAGCCTGCTTTGGATTCTGTGTCTCCCTCTCTCTCTACCCCTCCCCTGTTCTCTCTCTCTCTCTCTCTCTCAAAAAAATAAATATACATTAATTTTTTTTAAAAAAGCAGCTTTAGAAATGTCAGTCAGAGAAAGACAAATACCATATGATTTTGCTCATATGTGGAATTTAAGAAATAAAAGAAATAAGCAAAGGGAAAAAAATGAGAGAGAGACACAGAGACAGAGAGAGAGACAGAGAAATCAAGAAACAGTTTTTTAATTGCAGAGAACAGATTGAGGGTTATCAGAGGGGAGGGCGGTGGGGGAATAGATGAAATAGGTGATGGGGGTTGAGGAGGGTACTTGTCGTGATGAGCACAGGGTAATGTATGGAAGTGATGAATCACTATATTTTACATCTGAAACTAATATTATACTGTATGTCAACTAACTGGAATTAAAATTAAAAGTTACAAAAAAGAGGGGGGGGAATCCTCAGAACTGTGAGGATGTGGTGAATATACAGATAGCTGAGAATGGGAAAGAATGGCTCGTCTTAAGTCTTTGCACTGATGTAAGGTTTGAAAGAAGAGTTAAGAACCTGAATATAAAGGCTTATTGTTCAGGGGGCAAGTTTTGTGATCCTAGGAATAAACCTGCTAATTCAGAGATGAGGTTGCAAAGTATGACACAGAGTGGAAGAAATAATTTCCCTCCAATCCTCTAATTCCTTTTCACACTAAAATATGTTTCTGGCATCATGGCAACCTTGACTGACCACTACCTATGGGTAGAGGATGACTGTGCCAGGCAGAACAGCATTCTGATGTAGGCACAGCAATACAGCATGGGTGGGAGTGGGGCATGAATTTATCTCTGAGCACTGACTCTGAGAACACCAAGAAAGGAGTAGGTTAGTCTTTGAGGGAACCAGAAAGTGCAATAAGCCATGAATATTGAAGCATTTCTGTGAATGCAGCATAATTTGTACTCCAAACCTGGGGAAACCTGGGAAAATTCAGAGGATCAGAAAAGGTACTTGACAGATGGAAAAGAGTGAAAGGAGCATCTTCTAGAAATTCCCATCTGAAGTAATTTACTTTTAGGATGTGGATGCTAGAGTCAATATTTGCAACTGGAAATATTGCAGTTCATGAGTATTAGAAGTGCCTTGGTAGAGACATATGATGCTTTTCCATGAGTTCTCAAGAATAGTTGGAGCTTTTGGAAGGTTGATCTTGTGAAAGAAGAAGGGTAACGATTGGGAAACCTATCACTAGTTGCATGGCTTTGGACAAATTGTTGAAATTCTGCATTTTATTTTTTTCATTTGCAAAATAGAGATAATACCTAACTGGTATAAGTGGTTGTGAAGATTAGGGTAGACTTAAGCTTTAGAAAATTTTATATTTTTGATAAATGTGGATTTAAATAAGTTCTTTCTTTTTGATGCTATGTAGCTCATTACTGACATCTTAAGAGCCTTGTGCTTTACACATGGCACTTCTAGCTTAATATGGCATAATAAATATTTGATAAAGGGTGTTTTACCTGTTGTGATGACTGTAAAACATACCTTGCTGAGAAATTCTAGGCATTTCTTATAATTCCTGCTTTCTATACTTTTTCTGTCTCATGTGGACTTCTTTATATAAGGGATCTGAATGCATTTTGACCATTGCTACAGTAACAGCTTATTAGAGTATCAGAGATTCATTGCTACAGATGAATTCTGACTTATTTCTGACTCAGATCATGGCAGCAAAAGAGCGATGAATGGCTCTATTTATTTCCATAATGAAAGGAGGCAAGGGAGATTGTCCACTTGTAAGTGTCTAGTGTCTATGTGGAACGGTTCATTCAAAATAGAAAAATTTATAAAATGTTTGTAAAATTCAGAAGATATACCTTGTTTTGGATATCCTGATAAACTCAATGAATCATTTTTTTTCAAACATCTATATGAGAATAGATGGTAGATATCTTGAACTCTTAATTATGCCCATCCCCAAATCCCTCTAGTTGGTAATGATAGAGATATTATTCCTTGATTTCTACCTAGCAGTAAGGCTGAAATTGGTAAATCATAATAAAGTGATAAATTTTACAGGGACCATCAAATTAAATTTCTTGTGGAGTTTAAGTCAAGGGGGAAATGCATTTACAATGCAAGTATAAAACTTGGTTAAAAAATAAGGAAAAACGTCTTGCCCTTAAAACTTTTGTGAAAAATACACACTTCGAAATAATAGATGGAGCTATTGAGGTCACATGTCTTTTGTATGTCTCCTCCAGTGTTCTATTTTACAGAGCCCACAACTGTTATCTTTACTGAACTTTAGAAAATCATACTTAAAAGATCAAGTATGGGAAAGAACTGAGTCGACAAAATATAGCAACTATATTGTTCCCCATATCTTGGCAATGAGATAAGCTCTGAAATGACTGTATGTGAGAATGTATTGATTTAAAAAAATATGCAGACAGTCTTATCATACTCAGGGACATTGGTGGCATTAATTTTTATTTTTAAAAACTCATTGCTGAGAATCCATCCACTTGGATTAATGAATTTTTATTCTTGAGTAGTTGAAATTTTCTTCATTGTAAATCCAGGTAAATGAACATATTTATTGGGTTGATTCAGATCTTTAATTCATTCCTCTCCTTCCTATCCAAAAGAGTGACTAAAATAAATTAATACTATCCCAACACCCAAATAACATTAGGACATTGATTTGTAGATATCAGAGAAATCTTCACATTTGCAAGAAATAGAAATACCCAAATGACTGCCAAAGACCTTTAATGTCAGGTAGAACTGGAACCAGACAACATTATCCTTTAGACTTCATTTCTACCTAGTCTATATCATATACCAAAATAATTCTTCAATCGGCCATTCTTGACTGATGGGATGATGCAGAAAGAGTTAATTCACTTTCTGATTACTGAAAATAATTTTTAATGTTTTTATTTTGAAATTAACTTTAGAATTACAGGAAAGTTGCAAAAATAGTGTAGAATTCCTGCTTACCCTTCCCTCAACTTTCCCTAAATTAATGTCTCACATAACCATAGTACAATGGTAAAGACTAAGAAATTAACATTGGTGTAATAGTATTGACTAAACTACAGACTATTCAGATATCATTAGTTGTTTTGTTGCTGTTGATGTTGTTGTTGTTTTTACAATTCTTTTGTCTTTGTCCCAGGATCCAGTTTAGAATCAATGCAGTCAGTTGTAATGTCTTACTCTTTTCTAATATGTGACAGTTCCTCAGCCTTTCCTTGTCTTTGTGACTTTGACAATTTTGAAGAGTTAATGGTTAGGTACTTTGTGGAATACCCCTCAATTTGTGATTGGTGTTTCCTCATAATTATATTAAGGTTATGCATTTTTAGCAGTGATACTGAAGAGGTGATATCCCTTTCTCACTGTATCATACCAGAAGATAGGTGAGGTTGTATTTCTTATTACAGTGACCTTAAAGATATTGTCTTCTAGGTTTTCCAGTATGAATTTATTATTTTCCCTGTGTAACTAATACACATGTTGGAGGGTGTTCTTTGAGGTTATGCAAATATCTTGTACCTCCTCAAATACCCGTTTAACCCTCTATTTTAGCATGTATTGGATCTTGCTTGCAACAATTATTTTGATTTCCTAATTGTGATTTTTCGATTTCCTGTGTTCTCTCTATGCTTATAAATTACAATTATTTTGTAAGAAAGAGCTGTCCCTTCTTCCACATTTGTTTCTGTTTCCACCTATTTATGTCAGTATGAACTCATGGATTCTTATTTTATTCTGTTGATCTTAATCCAATACTATCAATATTTTGTAACTCAAATTGTCCCAGCTTTGGCTATGTAGTGTCTTTTATGCTGGTGTTTCTATGCTTTCAACATGTTCCCATCTTTTTGATGAATTCTTTACTTTGTGGCTCAAGATGATCTAGACTCATTTTTAATTTTCTTTATCTCAGATCAAGAATAACCATTTCACCATGAAGTCATTATTTTTCTTTTGTTGAAACATAGTGTTTAGAAACTAAAACCTGAGTATGAGGTATGCTCATTGCTACTGGGTGCCATTGCTTCTGGTGCTTCTCTGTAGAGAGGTAGAAATTAGATGTATGTACAATAACACATTCATATACATGCATATATTTTTATTTTTGCTTCTGTATTTATCTGTATGTGTATTATTAAACATTAGTTCATACTGATACTTCAAATTCCAACCCAACATGACAGTGTTCAGACTAGTGTTCTTTCTTCCATATTTGTAACTTCACTGTCAGAGAGACAGTGACAAATCTGGTTCTTCTTGTCTATATACTTACCTATTAAATCAACCTTAATGTACACATCAGGGAGTTCTAGAGAGTTCTAGATTGGCTGATCCATTCTCTGTGAAAAACTATATTTTCTTCTTTACAGACAAGGAAATTAAGAGTAAGAAACTTAAAAAACTTGTCCAAAGTCGCAACCAGTATCAGGACTAAAATTTGAACCCAAGCCAAATGAGTTCTAAATTTGGTTATTTTTTCACTGTATTTTTTCATAGGAACAACTCTTGTTTGCTCACACATTTACTCATCATATATATGCAGTCTTTAATTTATTTTAAATTTAATTTATTTTAAAAATGAGATCATTTATTTCTTTTAATAACCATTGTGAATGACTCTTGAGAAGCAGATAGTGTAGTTATTAATAATTATTTTTCCTTATGAGGGAGGTGAATACTGATATAGTCAAGAAATGCATTTTAGTGACTGACAGAACTAATAGTAGCCATTTTTCTGCTAGGGAAATGTGATATTGTGATTTATAATAAGAAATATATATTTGGAAACTATATATATATATATATATATATATATATATACATATATATATATACATGCATACATACATATATATATATATTTGGAAAGCCCCTGGATCACCTAAGGATGAGGGCTGGGCATCAGAGGAACCAACCATGTGATTAGAAGATTGGAACTTTCAGTTCCATTTCCCCTCCCACCCCTGGGAGAAGACCTCTGAGAGGAGAGAGGGGTTGTAGTTGAATCAATCACCAATGGCCCATGAGTTAATCAATCATTCATATGTAATGAAGCCTCCATAAAAAACCAAAAGGATACAGTTTGGAGAACTTCTGGGTTGGTGAACCCAGTAGAGTTCTCTGGTGGAGATTTGGGGAGAATGGTGTACCTGGAGAGGGTCTGGATTCTCTGCACTCCTTCCCACATACCTTGCCCTATGCATCTCTTCCATCTGGCTGCTCCTGAGTTGTAGCCTTTAATAGTAAATTGGTAATCTAGTTAGTAAATGAGTTTCCTGAGTTCTGTGAGCAATTGAACCCAAGGAGGGGGTTGTGTTTGGTATGTGAGAAACACAGGGAACACAGGAAACAGCCTGGGCTCCACACTGGTTGTTCAAGTATGTGTGGAGGGGCAGTCTTGTAGGACTGAGCTCCTAACCTGTGAAATCTGACACTATCTCTGGGTACATAGTGTCAGAATTGAGTTGAATTCTCAGACAACAGCAGAGCACCCAAGAATTGCTTATTGGAGTGGGGGAGCCCCCACACAAACACTCAGGTTGGTATTGGTGACCAGACACCCTATTTAGACACAAACAAAATACAAAATACAAAATACAAATATTCTGCCTTTGTATATACAAAATCAATATATGTTAGACCTTTTCTTCTTAGAACAGGTAGCTGTCTTCCCTTCTGAAGAACAAGATGTCCACGAAATGAAGAAATGAATGTCTACAGTATTAATAGTAGGGTAGGTGCAGAGTTGGGAAGCTAGATGGAGAGTCAAATATAATCTAAGAATCCTCTGGGACCTGAACCCTCCACTCTTCCTCTAGGAACTTTAGACAAAACTGGAAGAAGTTCAAATGGTTTGGCCTGCCTCCCCCAACCTCTCTCTCTTTTTTTAAATGCCTTTTTCTGAAATACTCTGGCCAAAGACTAACAAGCAGTGAAATGGCAAAAGGCAGGCAGCAGGCAGGAAAAGTAGAAGCAAATGGCTGGGGTAAAACACAAACTGTATGATTAGGCTCTGAATAATCAAGGAATTGCATTGTAGCTTGTTATACATATTCCATGGTCATAATTTGATATTTGCAACAAAAAGAAAAAGAAGAATCATCTAAAAAAAAAACAAAACAAAAGAAAAAAACAAGTCAGTGTTGATGGGGGAAGTCTATCTTTTTCACTCAAAATATTACCTCTTTACCTTTCTGCTCCTTTCCATGTGATCTAGTTATTTGCACTTAGCATATTTGAGGAAATAAAGAGTGATTTATATTATCATTTTAATGGTGCATGGATTCTTTCATTATGTAGTTGGTTCACATACATCAACATTTTAAATTTTGGACATTCTAAAATACATTTGGCAAACTGCTAAGGAGAAAACCGTCTGTGAGCCTGTAGGAACTAAAACCTGGTACATGTCTGAACAAATGCAAAAGTCCCATTTGTGCTGTTTGGTTTTATAAGTTATGTAGCTTTGTGTGACCTTTTTAAAAATATTCAAGTGGTTTTGAAATATCATTAAAAGATGATCAGTGGTAATTGACTTAATGATAGTACTCATATGGAAGAAAATATATATTGTTAAGTGGAACCCTTTCCTAACTTCTGATATGATTTTTAAAGGCTTAAGAAAAAAGCAAGACATTTGAAAGTTACTTATTAAAGGCCAAATGAAAACACAACTTGCAAAGGGGATTTTAATTTCATAATGATTAAGGTTTTTAGGCATAAAATAAGACTGAAGACCAGCTCTTAATTTTTGGATTGATTCGGCAACCTGTGTTATCTAGTTTCCTTACTTTGGCTGGAAGGGCAGGAATAGGTGGAGAAATTGAAATAAATCAGTTTCTTTATATTTTATCATCAGTAGTAAAAAGTCTGGTGTGATATAAAGTTTTAGAATTATCTATGCCACTTGACCCATTGCTAGGGATAGTTGAAAACATACCATGATTGAGAAGGGGAAAAAATCACATATTGGATATCAGCTGTGCCAGACACTATGATAGGCTCTTTATATGTATATTATCACTTTGATAGCTGAAATTAATTACCAACTCAAATGGATAGCAAGGGGCAAGGCTGGGATTTAAAATGGGTCTCGATTTCCTTACAATCCATGTTCTTTTTACAGAATGGATCACTTATTACTTGTACCATGACTGTCCCTGGATGCAAACTATGTAAATTAAACTGTTTTTGTAGCCCAAAGATGAGAGTTGGGAATCTGGGCTAATTTTAATTTCACACAATAGGAATAACAGTTACCCTTTTTCTGAGATCCTTATAGTAAGATATTTAGAAAATGCATTCCATACCATGAACATCACTGTTTTGCAACCTCTATGGAAAAACTACAGAGAGTCTATGGGACTGAAAATCAGTACACATTTTGTGTACAACAATATGGAAAAAATATTCATACCTCTTAGGCCCAGCAAATGTATATTTTTATGGATCGTCAGAAATTAAAGTACAAAGATATTCATTTCAGTGCTATTTATAATAGTGTAAAATTGTAAACCATGCAAATGCTCAGTAGTTTAAAAAAAAGAGTAAATATACTATAAAATCATACTTATTTTGATGTATTATGCAGTCATTAAAAATAAGTTTCAAAGAATATTTAGTAACAAGGAGAAAATTCTAACAATGTGATTTTTCAGATGCTGTATAAATATGTATTGAATGAATAAATAAAATAGTAAATTCAAAGTAATGCACATCATAAGAATTCATATTTTCAAAATCAGAGTTCATGAAGAAATATTATTTTTTTCTTTTGCTTAAACATTTTTTTTGAAGTAGAACATATGCATACAAATCATTAATGGCTCAATGAATTCTTACAACTCAGTGAATTCTTACAAAAGGAAAACCCATGTGATCACTGCATGGTCAAGAAGTAGAATGCTATCAGCAGCCCTGGATGCCCCATCTTGTCATTGCCTACATGCCCCATCTTATCATTACACCCCACCCTCGAATGTAACCACACTCCAACATTTAGCATTATAGATTATTACCATGACACTGTAGATTATTATATTATTTTAACTATTCTGATTATGCCTATACTTGAATTTTATATAAATGGCTTATCTATTAAGTATTTCTTTATGTCTGGCTACTTTTGCTCAACATTATGTTCATGAAACTCATCAATGTGGTTGTATATAGCAAAATTTTGTTAATTATCAAAGCTGTTTGTTATTCTTTTGTATATTTATATATCTATATATACCCTTGAGGGATATTTGTCTGTCTCCAGGTTTAACCAACAGTGACACAGTGAACTCTCTAATACACGCCTCTTGGTACACATACATACACGTTTTAGATATATTTAGAAGTGGATCTTTTGGGTGATTTAGTCTGCATAACCAGCTTAAATTGACACTACCAGTTTTCCATAGTTGTGCCAATGGTCTGTGCCATCAGCAGAGTGTGAGAGTACCTGTGGCTTCAGTACTCACCATCACTGAATTATCAGTGTTTCCTAATTTTAGCCATTCTTAAGAGTGTGTAGTGGTATCTCATTGTGGTATTAATTTACTTCTTTCAGATAAAAAATGAAGTTGTTTTCATATGTTTATTGGTCATCTTGATGTTTTCATTTGAGAAATGCCTGTTCAAGCTACTTGCCCATTTTCTTTCTTTCTTTTCTTTTCTTTTTTTTTTTTAGTGAATATATCAATTACTCATATATTCTGAATTCAGTTCAATTTTTAGATATGTATATTTTATATATATTCTTCTATTGTGTGGCTTGCATTTTGACTCTCCTCATGGTGTCCTTAGATGCAAAGAAGTTGTTATTTTTAACATACTCCAATTTATTTCTCTTTTCCTTTATGAGTTGCCTTTAAAAGTTGGACCTTTTGTGTCCTGTGTAGAAAATATCAGCAACATACTATCTTATGTTGTTATAGAGGCTTTATCATTTTATCTTTCACAATAGGCATATGAATCAAGATTTTCACATTTGACCCAATACCAATAATTGAAAAGATCATCATTTTTGACTGTACACTTCTATATAGTCTGTATAACCTTTTTTATAAATCAATTGACTGTGTATATGTGGGTATATTTATGAATTTATTTTTGTCTCTCTATTTTATTCTGGTAGCCTGTGTGTCTGTCCTTGGAGTAATGCCACAGTTTTCATTACTGAAGTTTTATAATCAGTCTTGCTCATGTGGAGTGTAAGACTTTCATAATTATTGCTCTAGATTGTCTAATCATTTCTAGCCCTTTACATTTCTACTAAAACTTTATATCCCAAATATTTTAGTCCTACACATCAGTGTTTGTAAAATGAATTCTATGAACTTAGATGAACTGTAATGTATATTACATAAAAATTTTTATTTTCTAATTTTAATTACTGATACATAGAAAAAACTGAGTTCTTCTATTGATCCTATATTCAATATTCCTGTGGAATTATTAATTTAATAATTAATAGCCAGTATAATTATGAATATGGGTAATATTTGATATCAATATTGTTAATAGTATCAATATTAACCATCTTAAAGTGTACGAATAATGGATTATTATTATTAAATAAATTAAATTAACTAGCTCTGATTTTTTATAAATATAATCATGTTGTTAATGAATAATGATAGTTTTATGATTTTTTCCTTCAAATTACAAATTTTTTTATATCCCTCATTGTACTGACTAGGACCTCACATAATTTATGTATTAATTTTAATAGTGTTTATTTTTTTAATTTTAGCTAATGATTTCTGTATCCTTTCAGATATGAATGTGATTTTACATCATCATGTTGTTAATAAGGTGAATTCCACTGGTGGATTTTACAAGTTAACTAACCATGCCTTCCTGGGTGTGGGGTGGAAACAATTTGTAATTCTTTTTAATACATTCCTAGATTTCATTCACTAATATTTTCTTTAGGATTATTGTTTCAGTATTCATGATGGCTGGGCTTTTATTTCACCTTTCTTGAAATAGCTTCATCAGGTTTTGACATCAAGATTAAGCTGGTTTCAAAAACTGTTTTCTTTTTCTAGAATGCTTGGTATAAGATTCATGCTATTTCTTAAATTTTGAAAGACTTCAGCAGTGAAGCTATATGAGTTGGAGATTTATCTGTAGAAAGGATTTTATAATTTTTTTTAAAGTTTATTTATTTTTGAGAGATGGAGAGACAGAGCACAAGCAGGGGAGGGGCAGAGGGAGAGGGAGACACAGAATCCGAAGCAGGCTCCAGGCTCTGGGATGTCAACACAGAGCCCGATGTGGGGCTTGAACTCATGAACCCTGAGATCATGACCTGAGCTGAAATCGGACACTTAACTGACTGAGCTACCCAGAGGCCCCTGTAGAAAGGATTTTTAAAATTTATTTAATTTCTTTAATAGATTTAGTAATACAAAAATTTGCTCTTTCTCATGTTCATCTTCAAGTTCTTTTCAAGCAATTTTCCATTTCACCTAGAATCTCAAATTTATTGGCAAATTTTGGCGATGATACCATATATTAATATCTATAATATCTATGATATTAGATTATATCTAATTTTTAAAATTATATCTAACATTATATCTAATGTTCTTTTTTATTTATTATCAGTATTTTTTTAAATGTCTTGAGGTTTAACAATTATATGTATTTTTTTTTTCAAAAAAGCCAAATTTTGGCTTTTGTATTGATTTCCAATTGTTATGTTACAAATTACCACCAGCTTGGTGGCTTAAAACAACGTAACTGAATTCTCTTACAGTTTTGGAGGCCTGAAATCCAAAATCAGTTTCACTCGGCTGAAATCATGGTGTCAGCAGAATTACACTCCCTCTAGAGGTTGTAGGAGATAATCCATTACCTTTCCTTTTCTAGCTTCTAGAGTTTTAGAATTTCTTGCCTTAGTTTGTGGCCTTTCCTCTGTCTTTATAGCCCAAGGCATAGCATCTTACTTCACTAGTCACATTGCCTTCTGTCTCTATAGTTAATCATTTCTCTGCCTCCTCTTTATAAAACATTTGTGATAGTAATTAAGGCCTACTTGTATAAATCTATAATAATCTGCTGTTCCTCAAATTCTTAATTTAGTAACATCTACAAACTCCCTTTTGCCATGTAAGGTAAACATCCAAAACTGGCGGAGATTAGGACCTGGATATTTTTTCTTTTGGTGCCATTACTGAGCACACTACACCCTTACTGACTTTTTATCCTGTTGCATATTTGTTGTACATGTTATAATTTCAGCTCTTATTTTTATATTCTTCTGATTTTATTTGATGTTCTTTTGAAATAATTAGGTAACTGATTTTGAAGCTTTTTAAATTTTTTAATATGTGCATGCATGTAAAGGTTTAATGTCCATCTAGTATAGCTTTGAGTTTCCTACCACAAAATTTAATTTTTTTATGGCTCACTAAAATATATTTAAATTTTGATTATGTTTTTAGCCATTATTTAGCAGAGTTTTGCTTAGTTTCCAAACATTTGGGATGATTTTGAGTTATCTTTTTGTTATTGATTTTAGCTTAATTCCCCTGAGGTTAAAGTATAGGTTTAAACCTTGATAAAACAGCTTTTCAGATCAGCTGAATGGGTCATCATATCATTTAGTACTTTTGGTACTTTTTAAAATAAATTCCATTTAGTTTGGAAAATCATCATGTTGTTCCAATATTATATATTCCTACTGATTCTTTTCCTGATATTTCTATCAGCTACTGCAAAAACGTGTGAGAAAAGCCTCCTACAATGACTGCAGATTTTGGTTTCTTATTTGAGACCTACCAATTTGTGATTTATATGTTTGGAAGCCATATTATTTGCTGGATACACATTTAAAATTGTTAAAAATTCTTGGTAAATTGACTTTTTTTCATTGTAAAATGTACCATACCTCTATAAATGTTTAATGTCTAAAAATCTACCTTGGTATTATTATAGATATACTGACTTTATTTTAATTAGTATTCAAAGGCATATCTTATTACATCTTAAATCACAGCTATATGGTTACCTTTAACTTTTTCATTTTCTAAAAATTATCTCGTGTCATATATATAATATATATATGATATATAACATATATATTTTATATGTATATATTATATATATATATGCTATATGTGTTTTTAATCCACTGTGAGAATCTGAGACATTTTTCCCTTTCCTTGAAATAATTTGTGTAGTATTAGTGTTACTCTTTCTAAATAGTTAATTAAACTCTGAGGCAAAAACATCTGGACATAGAGTTATTTTGGTGGATAAGTATTTAATTACTGACTTAATGTGTCTAAAGATCACATGACTTCTAAAATGTTCTCTTTCTTCCTAGTTAAATTTTAGTAGATATGGCTTTATAGGTTTTATAGACATAGGTCTGTAAGACCTTTGGTTATTTAGAATTATGTTGCTTAATTTCTGAACATTTATACACTGGATTTTCACTTAATTCCAGGGTCATGAAAGATTATATACTTGAGAATTTCAATTTTTGGAAGTGTGTTGAAACTTAGTGTTATGGTCCAGAATATTTTCTTTCTTTTTTTTTTTTTTTATTTTATTTTTTTCAACGTTTATTTAGTTTTGGGACAGAGAGAGACAGAGCATGAACGGGGGAGGGGCAGAGAGAGAGGGAGACACAGAATCGGAAACAGGCTCCAGCCATCAGCCCAGAGCCCAATGCGGGGCTCGAACTCACGGACCGTGAGATCATGACCTGGCTGAAGTCGGAGGCTTAACCGACTGCGCCACCCAGGCGCCCCTATTTTCAATGTTGTTAACAATTCTTATGTACTTAAAAAAAATTACATCTTCTAGGGGCACCTGGGTGGCTCAGTCAGTTGAATATCTTTGGCTCAGGTCATGATCTCACGTGTTATGGGTTTGAGCCCCTCATCAGGCTCTGTGCTGACAGCTCAGAGCCTGGAGTCTGCTTCAGATTCTGTATCTGTTCCCTTTATCTCTGCCCCTCCTGCTCATGCTCTGTGTCTCTCTCTCTCTTTCAAAGATAAATAAAACATTAAATAAATAAATAAATAAATAAATAAATAAATAAATAAATAAATAAAATTACATATTCTGCAGTTGTTTGAGATAATTTTCTATGTATGTATATTAGAACAACTTTATTAATCATGTTTTTCAAATCTTCTGTATCTATTCTCCCTATGGGATAATTTTCTTTTAGCCTAAAGAAATTTCTTTTGTTTTTCTTGTAGTATAAGTGCACTGACAGTACATTTCTCTGGGCATGTCTTTATTTCCTTTTTGTTTTTAAAATATATTTTTGCTGGGGCACCTGGGTGGCTCAATTGGTTAAGCATATGACTTTGGTTTAGGTCATGATCTCGTGGTTCATGGGTTGGGCTCCATGCTGACAGCTTGGGGCCTAGAACCTGTTTCAGATTCTGTGTTTCCCTCTTTCTGCCTCTCCCCTGTGCTTGCTCTCTCTCTCTCCCTCTCTGTCTCTCAAAAAAAAAATTAAAAAAAAAATTAAATAAATATTTTTGAGTATAGAATTTTAGGTTGGCATTTTACTTTTCTAAAATTATAACAATGCCATTTCACTGTCCTCTGTTTTTTATGGTCAATGTGGAGAAATAGACTCTTATTTTTATTGTCATCTGATATATAACAATACTCCCCCCTCACTTCACACTCTAACTGCTTTTGAGATTCTCTTTATTTTTTGGCTTTCAGCATCTTGACTATAATATTCCTAGGTATAGTTTTCCTTTTACTTATCCTACTGTTGTTCACAGAGCTTCTTGAATATGTGGGTTGATGTCTTTCATCATATCAAGAAATTCTAATTTTTAACCATTATTTCTTCAAATTTTGCCCTTCCCATTCTCTCCTGTTCACCTGGGACAGCAAAGCCTGTACATTCTTACAGAGTCCCAAGTCCCTCTTGCATTCCTGTTAGGGTTTCTTCTTTTCTTTCTGTATTCAGTTGAGATGTTTTCTTCTGATCTGCCTTCTAGTTTATTTATCTTGTCTTATGCTGCACATAGTCTGCTGTTAAACTCATTCAGTGAGTTCTTAATTTCTGATGTTGTATTTTGAAGTTCCAGGATGCAGTTTTAGTTTTTTTGCAAATTGTTATTCTCTGTTAAAACATGTATTTTCATCTATTTTTGTCCATCTTTTTCTCAATTATATTTATCATATTAGTCACAATTATTTAAAATTTTTTTTCTTTATTTATTCTTGAGAGAAAGACAGGGTGTGAGCAGGGGAGGAGCAGAGAGAGAGGGAGACACAGAATCCAAAGCAGGCTCCAGGCTCCGAGCTGGCAACACAGAACCTGATGTGGGGCTTGAACTCACGAACTGCGAGATCATGACCTGAGCCAATGTCGGATGCTCAACCGACTGAGCCACCCAGGCACCTCTATTCACAATTATTTTTAAAGTTCTTGTCTGTGAACTTAAATATCTGTATCATCTCCAGATAAGCTTCTTATAACTAATTTTTTTTATTATTAGCCATTTTCTTTTGCTTCTTTACACATTTAGTGATTTAGTAATTGTATTTTTGACATTGTGAATGATATTATGGAGTCCCAATGATTTTCTGTTTCATTGAGAAAGACTGAGTTTGGTTTTGGGAAGTAATTACATTTCTGGCTGATAATCTAGATGATGTGGAGCCCTATTTCCCTCTGTGTTTTGTTATTTTTTCCTGTGTACTACAGTTGTCTTTGAAAAAGGACACTTTTTAAGGCCAGGATGAAGGCATATTCCACCCAGGGAAGATTTACATTTGCATCTAACTAGTGCATGTGGTGTGAATGTGAATGAAAGGCATTCTTAATCCAGCATAAAATTGGCAGTTCTTAGGAATCTCTAGCCATCAAATCTACTGGAAGGCTGACCAGGCACTACATCTTTTCCCACATCTTTCACCTTTTCTTTCTTTACTTTCAGGCTTTCCTTTCATACCTACAAAGCATTGCTTGTGAATCACTTTTACATAGGTGCAAAACCATTGTGTCCCAAATCAATATTGGGAAGAGTCTCCTCTCAGACTCCTTCTATGGGTAGTTTCTTGGCCTTGACTTTCTCCCCTTTCTTCCCACACCCTGGTTTTGCAAATTTGGCATTTACCTTCAAGGGAAGAGCAGCTTGATGCTCATGTGTACGACTTATATCCCTATGATTCCTTCTTCCCCACCCTTAGGTTTGTATCTTTAGTTTGTTGCCCCTTTGTTAACTCTTAAATGATTTTAAAGGAATTTTAAAATATTTATCTAGTATTTTAATTTTTGTCATTGGAGTTTTGATCAAAACAAAAGAAGTTATTGTTGGAAATAGAAGTTCCATATATTTTTGTTTTAATGTATTGGGAAAAGAAAATATAGCCTTATGATAAGTACATTTGGAAATGTGCTAAAACTCTTTTGGCATGGTAATAATACACAGACAATATATATAAATGTCTCCTAGATATTTGAAACAGATGGTTGTTTTATTCTTTGTTGGGTATGATGCTCTTTGTGTATATCATTTTAATTATTTGTATATCCATTACACCAATTCAAACAAACTTCAGTGCTTATATGTTTATAATATTTAATATTGCATTTTTGAATATTACATGCATTTACTTCTTTGTTGTATACTTTACATGTCCATTTCCAATAAATGTACATTAGTATATTTTACTATCATAATGGCTTTTTTGAAAATTTGTAGAAAGTATTTTGGGGGCACCAGGGTGGCTTAGTTGGTTAAGTGTCCAACTCTTGGTTTCAGCTCAGGTCATGATCTCACAGCTCATGAGCTTGAGCCCTGCATTGGGCTCCACACTGAGAGCATGGAGCCTGCCTGAGATTCTCTCTCTCCCTCTCTCTCTGTCCCTTGTCCGCTCTGTCTCTCAAAACAAATAAACTTAAAAAAATTTTTTTAAGTATTTTTAACAGTTTAGGGGGCACCTGGTTGGCTCAGTCAGTCATGCAAAAATCCAAGCAATAAACCAGGTAATAGGTCCTAACATATATACTTTAATTTTGTTTCTTACATGTGCTTTTCTTGATGAAAAATTGTTATCAAGTTGAGTTGTGTTAATTCTTGGTAAAGCCTTAAAAAGATATATAACTGTCATTTCAAAAAATGAATTCATGGGGAAGTGTATTGTTGTATGCAGATTTCCAGTGGAAACCTGCAGATGCTCACATAAGAAACATTCTTTCTACTCTTTTGAATAAACATGTTGCAAGCCCAGTACATTTGCATACCCAAGAGAATAATTGTTTCAAAGATATGGGCTGTGAACACATGTGGTTGTCTACCAGATTATGAACACCAGACTTGAGACATATATTTTTCAGGTGTACAGCTTGAGGAAATTATTGAATACTCAGCACAAATGCTATGTCTTGGGGAATATTTGGAGAAATGTAGGTGCTACTGTATTTTGAATAATCAGTCCCTCTAGCTCTCATTGTGACTGATGGAAAATTTATTTTATTTTCCCTTGACAAAGGGAAAACAAAATTGTAGCTATCTTACTGCATAGTTTGTTAAGCCATTTCCATTTTGTACTTGCATTTCACAGATGTTCTGAAATGGTTAAGCCAAAAAAAACCATGTTTCAACTCATGAGTAACTTAAAATACATTCCCATCACTTGGCTTTAAATATATATACATATATACATATATATATGTATATATATTACATATATATGTATGTATGTATGACTAATATAACACTGTACATTAACTAACTGGAATTAAAATAAAAACTTAAAAAGTGATAAATACACATATGTTAAATACATAACATAGAAATTAATATAAATAAAATATAAATTCTAAAAAAATATATGTGTGTATAAAATGTCTCATTGATAAGTAAGTCAGACACACAAAAGAAGAATATAGTCTTTTCTTGCTTTATCGGTAAAAAGTTATAAAATCACATACTATGCCTGATATTTGACTTTTCATTTATCTTTTGTACTTTGTTACAGTGGAAAGGATAGATGTTGAAAGATGTTTAGATACACAAGGAGCCTAGCAGCTCCGATAGATCTGAAGAAGCTCAGATCCGCAAACTATTACCTTCAGAATCTGTTATAATTTATGCTTATTAAATTGGCTCCAGGTCTTCTTTTGCAGAGTGGCCTCCAAATAACTAATTTCTCAGATATGTCCAGTGTTGGCCACTCCTCCTCTTAGAGAGCAACTATTTCAAATTGTCCTGGTATAAGTTGGGCGGCCATACAGCCTGGTCTGCCCTGGCCTATAGTAATTATTATTAGAGCCTCTGAATGCACTCAAAAGGTATACTTTTGGATGATCAATTATTTGGCCATGTTAGATTTAAAAGGTTAGGATTCATAATATTTTGAAGAAAAAATGGTCTATTAATTCATACACGGTACCACCTACCATTTAAAGCATTCCATTTGTTATTAAACATGTTTGCCCCTACTTTTGGTCTGAAGTGTATAGTTTCCTCTTACTTTTGCCACAAGTATACTCAGTGTTCTTTACCTTAGAAATTATGTAAAACAGAACTTTCTGTTATAATCCAATTAATGAATTCTACACAAACTTCTCTCAGGATTCTCCTGTGGTAGAGTAAGGAAACCTCTCCAAATAAATGGATTTTAATAGTTTATCCCACAAAACTTTGAGCATATTCTCCCACTATTATTTGCCTACAAATAAGTCTGCAAATATAAACAACGTAGAAAATCTGTCTGCTATTCCAGCTAAATGTATTTCAGGGAGGACAAATTTTGCTGTAGAATGCTGTCAAACATTTCACAGTAGCTCACCATGGCTTTATATCAACTTCCATACATCATCATTCATTGAATTTTTACTTTAGAGAAAGATGTGCTCTTCTTAGGTCAGATTTACAGATAACTAAGTCTATTTTTGGATTTATTTTCTGTTTCATAGTAAAAATTTTGACCTTTAGTTTCTCTGTTCTAGAAATTGGATGATCCAAAAGCTGATTAGACATCAGACCAGATGGCTTGTAGGAGCCTGTATCACAAAGTTCTTGGTCTTTCTGCGAGTATGTGTCTTGCATATACACTTGAGAAGCTGGAATTCTCAAATAACATGAATGTTTTTGAACTTAGGTTAAAAAAATAACAAGAACCACAAAGATTCATGAAAACAATAAGTTTTATGGATCAGATTCACTCAGCCTAGTATTCTGTTTATCTGTACATAAGGTACTTTTGTGTAATAATAATCATATATATGATCCTAGGAGACTGTAGGGGTCTCAATGAACTTGGGTTGAGAAATTCTGTAGGTAATAGGGACAGTCATTGTTTGAACAAGATTTTACACAAAGAAATTAAGCCATCAAAAACAATTCCTCATTAACATTCAGTTAAGAGAAAAATGTAGAAAATCATGTAAGGCTATAAGCATTCCAGGTAATAATAGTTTTATTTTTAACTTTCTATGCTGATTTATAGAAACAGCAGAAATGTTTTATTTATTCTATTGGGATAAAAAGTCAGCAGCTACGTACTGGATGTGTGCCTTCTACCATTAGATGTCAAGCTTGCTCAGAGTTCAGAGTGAAACCTCGGTGCTGCTTTTTTTCATCTTTACAATGTAATTGTATCCCTTATCAGTGTCACAGGTGAGTAAGAAGGAGAACTACTATAATTTAATATGCTCATTTATCCTGTTTCCCACATGACATGTTTAGTTTTAGAATATGTGTCCGGTGATATTCGGGCTTGTAGTGGAGTGTGACTTTTCTAACATGAGAAGTTAGACATGAAGAGGTTACATACACTTTTTCTTCCTTGTTTTTTTTTTTTTTTCTCATTGGAAGAAGACCCTTGATTGCTTTCTCATTTCCAAGTGACAGAAACTGTCCAGCTATCTTTTGTAACAACAAGCAAGCATTACTTCCTTTGCTTCTGCTCATGATCATTGGTAACTTTAAGATAATTCATCAATTATTACTTTCTATAATGCATAGCCTTAATTACTTGAACATAGATTCTTATAGGTGACAAAGTTATCTACCAGCCTTCATGAACTTAACAGAAGTGTAGTTGACAAGGCTTTGTAGTTCCATGGAAAGTATATGCCATTACTTTTCAAGATCCTAAACCTTAAGCATTATCATTTGAGTTTCCCCCTACCCATCGTGTTCATTGTGGAATTCCTGGCAGCCCAAAAGCTAGCCAAACCAGGGTGAGCATTCCCAAGTTTATGTTGCTCTGAGGAAAACCTGAGTTTATATGGCTTTGCTACTGAAGAATCACACCTACAAGGTTTTTTAGTTTTTCTGGTGGAGTCTGAAATGAGAGATGGAAATCAGACATATGAGAAAAGTGAGGCATTTCTATGATGGGAAATACATAAAGCAGTGAAAAGATTTCAGAGTATTTGGGTAAATTCAGAAAAAATTCAGATACTTTCTATTCTTAACATGGAATCTTGGCTAGATGTGATTATTAGAATTTGAAATTGAGCTCCACCACACATCTTCAGGCAAATGATTCCTTGCCTATATATAATTTGCCTTTTACAGTTATTGATATAATATCGGTAATATTAAGGCGTCGCTTAAATCCTCAAATTTCATAAATGATATACTTTTAAGCAACAGGGTGCAGGAAATGTAATCGTAATACCCCAAACCTACAAATACATTACGGACAAGCAGTAATAACATACAAGCCTTCTAATTTAAATGAAGTAGGTGTGTTTTTCTTAACAGCTAATAGATTATCCCAAATAGGATAAAATCCACATATGTTACATTCTTGATTAAGTTCTACATTTTGAGCTTTCTTTACATTCTTGGTTTGTGTTTACTCTGATAGAAATAACTTCACTTCAAAGGTTAAATGTTTTCAGAAACCTGTTCAGTTTTACATCAATGTGAAGTTTCTAAATAAGGGTTACATAATGTAAACTTGACTCCTTTCAAAATTTGTTTCACAAGAGCAGGTAATATATTTCCACTCTCAGCTGCACATTTAGATGCTTTATTTTTGAGTGTACTTTCTCCTCAATATTTCTTTGCACAGAATTTTGGAATTTTGTTTCTCTCATGTTTTATTGAAAAGGCTCACTGCCATTATATCCTTTCGTTTTCCGGTTTTATCCTTTTGTCTGAAGGCACATTGCAGCATGGCTGGTTTAAGGATTCTAGACAGCGAGAGAAATGGATAGCCACAAGAGTATCTCTAGTCAAGGTTGAAAGAGAGCACGTAGCTTTCTAAACTGAGCACCGTGAATGGGGGACATTTAGGTTATTGCCATGACAATTCTAATTGTTGGAACTTTATTCTTATTATGGTCTTTATTCAGTTGGATTCACCCTAACAGCACACATAGACGAGTCACTTTAATTCCTGGGCTGGTTTTGGAGAACATGCATCCAAGAATCATCATCTTTTTGTTGCGATAACAAAACACACGGTCAAGGGGGGTCTAAATGGAATTGCATTTTATAGGCATGCAGAGATCGGTATGAAGTAAGACATGCACTCTTTGACCCCTGGAGGCTCTCTGTGACAAATGATGGGGCTACATTTTAAATTACAGGAGATTCCAATTACTGTGAAATTATGGGGCTCTGTGAGCTCCCTCTATGGGCTAATTTAACGTCTGCAAATTATATTTCCTCTTCTTCCTCTTTTTTTTCTTCTTCCCATTTTTCCCCCAACAAAGCCTCTGTGTGGCCTCTGGGATGGGGCGGCCGCCTCAGGGCCCTGAGGTTGTGCTCCTTGGAGCGTGTGCAAGATGGCTGCCCCAAGGCTGTTTGAAGCTGGCGCGTTTGAAGCTGCCGCGCGTGTTTGAAGCTGCGGCATTTGAAGCTGTCGGGCTTGAAGCTGGCGCGTGTGTTTGAAGCTGCGGTATTTGATGTTGCTGAGGACGTTTGTAAATTTGAGACAGACTTTAATATTGTTAGACGGTAGGGGAGTCCTTTTCAACCCCCTTTTCATTTTTTTTTTTACTTGAACTTTTTAAAAAGTTTTATTTAACTTTTTTTTTCCCCCCACGATTTTAACTACTTATGTCAGCCGAGGAATGCTGTGATTCACAGCCATTATTGTAAGGAGGCTGTTATGTATTTTTAGTGCTGCTGGGACCATAGGAATTCTTGAGTGGCTTTGACTGGATACAACAATGTGGAGAATAATCCCAACTGTGAAAAGTGCTACTGTGGCCACAGAACAGTACAGAATAATTTTGAAACAGGGCAGTCTCCTTGTTGCTTTTAGAAGAAGGCCGAGTGTGCCCGCTGTTGCATTTGCAAGATTGATGAGTGTGGTGGTAGAACAAATGTATGTGAGTAGAAGAAGTTGGGGATGCAGAGGT
The DNA here is from genome assembly GCF_027475565.1 of Acinonyx jubatus. Taxonomy (NCBI): domain Eukaryota; kingdom Metazoa; phylum Chordata; class Mammalia; order Carnivora; family Felidae; genus Acinonyx; species Acinonyx jubatus. Next base: position 74,606,037 of record NC_069388.1, on the reverse strand, counting down.
GTACGAATTAAATTCGCAGTGTTCCAGGAGCTAAGCATTTTGTAGTTTCTTCCTATTATTTCCCCCTCTAATTTCTGTAAGAACCGGGGAGAAAGGTGGATGTTATTATGAAACAATACCGTCAATCCTTTGGACAATACTGTAAAAATGAATGTGCATTATATGGAGAGCATCTACTTTGAAAATGTGAGAGAGAAGGGAATGAGTATTGCTGCTCTTGGTAAAGGAAAGGAAACAGATGCTTATCCTGCGGTGTGTACATTGGGGTTTGGGACACACTTTGCTTGGAGGAACCCTAGATGTAGAAGTGACAGAGATGGAGAAAAAATTGGAAGGAGCCATGAGTCATCAGATCCAAAATGGACTAGATGAGAAACGCTTTGGTTTGGATACACATAATTTTCCACCTAATTCCCAGCCTGGCAACATCATGTACTTGCCTGGGGGGTTGATGAAATGACCTGTTCTAATGTCCGCAGTTCTTCCCGGATGCATCGTTTGGGATAGAAAGTGCCTTTGATGGGCCTGCCATCAGTTTTTTTTCCCCCCTTTGGAAGTACAATGTTCTGTTCTGCTGATGATCATTCTTTTGAAAATTAAGTAACGGTTTCTTGACATTAGCTGTTTGACCGCGCTCGAACCTGTTTCTTTATGTGATCATCATTAATTTTCTTCATTGGGTAGAACTTAAATTCTCTAAAGTCTACATCTACTTTTCAGTCATATTTGGATTGTGTATCTACCCAGGACTGAGGTGTTTGGTTCAGTATTTTGTTCATGTTAGCAAAGGTCTACAGTTCCTTCAGTTCACAGAAAAATCTATGTATTAAACCCGTATCATTAAAATTGAGTTATTGTCTCTTAATCTGGATGGAACTGGCTTTATTCTAATAAATAATTTAATTGTGTACTTTACCTGTTTAACTAAGAGTAAGGTGTTGTGTCTTGCACACCTTTGGAATGATGAAAGCATTTCCCATGTCTTCATAGAACGGATGATCTTAGACTTTATTTTCTTGCAAATACTTGTGTTTAAGGATTTCCCTTCATTGGTTCAACATTTCCTATTTGGTAGGAGTAGAAATGAGCTAAGCGTTTTCTTTTGTATTGTATAGATGCATTTTCTAGTCCAACTTTTCATTATCAGCTCCTGCAATTGTATTCCTTTGAATCCATGCGTCTTTTCCATTCTAGTAGCTAATCATCTTTTATAGTGTTGATATTTTACCAAATTGGTATTTTGAACTTCATAAGAACAGCATTGATGTCATTCAGTGAGAGCTAAGTTCTTACAGACTCTCAGTCTAATGTACTAATAATCTATTTAACAAGTCATTTTATAAATTATAAGATATTAAAAACTAAGTGACATGGGACAGATACAGAAGTAGTGGCTCTGCACATTTGACTCATACTGTTTTGGAACTTTGTTACAAATGTTGATAACTCAAGGAGAGAGGACATGATACACACAGAGGAGCTGACAGGTGCATATACCCATGTATGGATATTTATTTTTTATTTTTTTATTCTAAAATCTTCCTGACCAGATCAGATTTTTTCATATTCCTCAACTTCTGTGACTTGTTTGATCCATATTATTGTTTTTTAAAGTTAAGACTTTTTGAAAAGATTTTCCTACTCTTCACCATAATTTGGTCTATACAGTCTAGTAATTTACATTTGGTGACAAAAGAATTGCTTAAGAATAGTTGAACACACATGCTTAAATGAGGACTACATGCATTTGATTATACATTTGTGTAAGATAGCCAAAGAAAAAGAATAAATGTTGTAAAGCTGTTATATCTTTAATCAGTTTAATCAGTCAGGCTACATGTTCCACATCACTCTTGTTCCTTGCTGGTTTGTGCTAAGAAGTTACTTCTTATTTAACAATTTTTACTGTGATTTTTTCCACATACTTTTTCATGTTCACTCTTTTCATTTTGTTTAATTAAAATAAATTGCAGATAACTTTTCTTTTTAATAGATTTCCACACATATGTGCTTCTTTCAATAAACTCCACAAAATAAAGGCCATTAATCCAAATAATGATTTATCTTCCGTGGCTCTGTAGTTATTTCTCTTTTTCTGTCTTTAACTTGAGTGTTTTCTCCTGTATCTGTTTTCTCTGCCTCCATCAATGTTATTTTTCCATCCTACCATGATGAAGTTTATAATTTGGCACCTGTGGTAGAGAAATAGTAAGAGTATTCAATCCTGAGCTGGATCCAAGGTGAAATAGCATTTTCTACCACACAGCACTATGACCCATTTTTTGGAACTCTTAGTAACAGTGTCTCTGTTATAGAGCCAAGTTAGTCTTTAGCTATTCATCCATAATATCATATGGGCTTATTGATTTGATTTATTAATGGTTATGAGATTTGTTACGACCTCACGTTGGTTTTCCTTTAAATGTTTCATCAGTTATCCTCTTTTTAAGGCAAATGCAGATTAGAAATTTACACATAAAATTTCTATTTTTCTTTTGCATTCCTTTTTAAAATCAGCTTTATTGAGGTATTATTTACATACAGTGAAACTTATCTGCTTTAATGCATATTTCAATGAATTTTGACAAATGTATATACTGTGTGACTAGCGTCACAATCACCATATTGAACATTTTCATCATTGCAAAAATGTCTCTGCTACCCGTTTGAAGTCAGTTTCCTACACTCACCCCCTGATCCCCAGCAACCTCTGATCTTCTTTTTTTTGCTATAGTTTTGCCTTTTTAAGAATTTGGTATCAATGAAATCACAGAGTGTTCTTTTGTGTGTAGCTTCTTTCATTAAGTGTAATGCTTTTAAATTTCATTCACGTTGTTGCATCATTAGTAGATTTTTCTGTGTTATTGCTGAGTAGTATTCTACTGTCTCGATACTCCACAATTTGTTTATCCATTTACCATTTGATGATCTTTTCTGTTCTTTCCAATTTGGGTGATTATGAATAAAGATGATAGAAACATTTACATACCTTTTGTATGTGTGAGCCTAAGTTTTAATTTATCTTGGGTAAATATCTAGGGGTGGGATTGCTGAGTCATGTGGTACACATGTTGAATTTTATAAAAAGAATATTAAAATTTTTTCCAGAGTAGATGAACTATTTTGCATTTCCACCAGCGATGCACAAGAGTTCCAATTATACATCATCATCACCAACACTTGGTGTTGTTAGTCTTTTTAATTTTAGCCATTATAATGAGTCGAGTATATATTTCTTGTCAATATTTTTTTCAATTGCAATAATTTACTTCTGTTTTACCAACTTTATTAGTATTACAATATCCACTTGATTGCATTATGCTTTTATTTTTTTCACGTGTTATATGCTTTATACACTTGTTCTTTTGAAGGCTATAAATATATTTTACTTCTTACTTTTTTTTAGTACTTAATAAGGTAAAGGATCTAAAATCCAAATACACATATAAGCAGACCAGAGTCTTGAGCAAGCATGTTAAATAGTTGATTTTTGTCTTTATTTTTTGAGAATGAGGAATACAATATTTGAAGAAGGTTATGTCTGACTTAAGACCCTGGGTATTTTTGGTGTCTATTTACTAGCACAGAAATTATAAATAGGATTGCATAGTTCAAAAATACTAGAACCTGATTTTTCAATAACCTAAATTTCTCAATAAATTTCCACACATCTTCAACAAAGATTCCTATACAACTCAGCCCTGCCATTTCCTAAAATGGCTCTGTTTTTATTCTGTGCCTCATTAGACAGCTTAGAGAACAGTGTACCATTGCCATTTAAAGAAGCCACTTTTATTTAATCCAGTACCTACTAACATTTGTCAGAATTGGTGATTTTTTAACCTTTTTTTTTTTTTATAGCACTAACTGTTCTCAGATCTCCAGCTTTGTTCCCTGGATGTTAAAAAGACACATGGTCACTTTGTTAAAATCTTTCTTTAAAAATCCAGTGTAAATGAGAATCATCATCATCTCTATCACTCTATTCTTTTCATTCTAACAGTGTTTCATTTCAATATGTGTTGGAACTCTGATTTTTCTCACTAAAGCTCAGTTACTAGTTCAGGATTATTACTTGGCTAAGTAAGATTTCTTTCACTAAAAAGTTTATATAGCAATCAAAATTGAATGCTAATGAGTTGCATAGCTGTGAATTCCCTTTTCTCAAAGAACCATACCTTAGGAGTCAACCCTTATTTCAGAAAATGTTTGTAAGATGATCTTTAAACCTTGGTTAAAATATATTCATTCTCACATGTTATTTTGTTGAGTTCTGTGTTTGAAGGCAAATAGGATTTCTATACAAACTTCCCAGTTTTTTCAGATCATACTTAAGCAATATGATACTACAAAGTGATACTACAAGTTCAGTTGCTGCTGGAATCATTAATTAATCCAACATCTTGGGAAATTCATTCTTAGTTCACTGAAGGGCTTCCTGTTGGTGGGAGGTATTTTTCCATGTCACATTTTCTCATCTTTGTTGATTTTAAATCTGGTATTTTAGTAACTAAAGACATTGAGGATGTTTGCAGGTAATAGATTGAATAACAAAGCTAGAGAATTGTGGATATTTTTGGTTACTTTTTACTAACGGTTTTACAAATCAATTTCATTTTTCCCTATCTGTGTTCAGTTAATAATTTTAACCCAGACTGTTACATTTTTCCTTAGAAATACTGTGAAAACATAAGGGACTGGGATTTTTTTTTTGAAATTTGGAAGAAAAAAATTGATGATAAAACAATATCAGAAGCAATTCAAGTTACAATTTTACAGGATTCACTGTACTGAAAATAAAGGAACACACTTTACAAAGATTTTCTTTTAAAAGTGGTTTAGTATGAAAATTCAGTGGTCATTTCATTTCTTAGTTTTAATCAATATTCCATACTCTAAAAACATCTGGGTTTTGTAGGTGAACTAGCTGGCTTAAAAACTGACTTAAACACTTCTTCAAACCTGATATTTATTTATTCCTTCAGATCCTTTGCATTTTGATTTCGGGCTGATTGAGAAAATCCCTAGTACCTGTTCTTAGGTCATCATTCAGTATATCTAATAAATCACCAAGTGCACAAATCTTTATGCTGGATTTATTATTTTTTTTCTGGAAAGTCAGACTGTGTTTTCTAAGGAACATGTACTGTGTGGATTTTTCTGGTGTCTAAATCCCAGCAACTAGGGGTAATTCTGAGTATTTGCTTATGCCCAAATCCCTAAAGAATTCTTGTATCTTACTCTTCCATAATGGATATCTTCTTAGTCCAGCCTAAATCCTCCCTGGCAATTTGCATCACAGGAACCCCCACATCTGTTGTATAGTAGGGTTGAATCCAAGGGAATTAAGCTCTCCCCTTAGGAGCTATTGCTGTCATTCATGCTACACAGAGGGGGGGCATTCCTGCCTTCTCTCTAACTCCAACCCCATTGCCTGGCCAGGAGAATTATTCTTAATAGTGTCTGATCCAGAAAATTAATTAACTATTTTAATACACAGTGCTTTTTAAATGTGATTTGGAACACTATGGCATCATCTAAATTTAAATCTAAATCTTTCAGTAGGAATTTTAATATGGGTGTTGTCTGATGATTTTTGATGAGATGAATTTTGAATTTTATTTTGAAATTATCTCTTATTTTAAGGAAAGGAAATCTGTGGGAGAATCTGTATTTACTTCTTTTGCTGATTACAGATATTTGTCATAGTATACTTTTGATTATTTATTTGCCATCTTCTACTCTGGATTACTTCATCATTGTCCTTGTGAAAAGTTTATAGCTTATTTCTTCCAAGTTATGTGTGTCAGAATTGATTTTAAAGTAACTTTTTAGAACAATTTTTTTGAGTGAGCTGCTTTCATGCTAAGAAGTTAGAAAAATATATATATCGAAATGTCCCATTTACGATACAATGAAAATACAAAATATCTTGATATATCATTAGCAAGGAAAAACATGTGGGAACTGGATAATAAAAATGATAAAAGTTTGCTGAGACCTAAGAGACAATTTTATCAACTGAAGATGAAATATATTAAATGTTGCCTGTTTTTCCCATAAGAATTCATAGAACTGCTATTACTTAATAAAACCACAGTGAGTTTTCTTTTTTTAATTTGCCATAGTAAGTCTAATATTTATCTCTTAATGAGCAGGGGCAAATAGCCAATACAATTGTCTTATAAATTATAAAGCTAGAATACTCATGACAGTGTCATTTTGACAAAACAATGGAAAAGAAGGAATATCAGGGCAGATTCAAATATGTAAAACTTTATTGTGTTGGTATTATAAATGAATGGAGGAAGGTTGGATAGTTAAGAGGTGACCCAGGGACAATTGCTTAACACATATGGAGATAAAATAAATTAGATCCAGCCTCACCTCGTATCATATGTCAGTATAAATTCCATATGAGTTAAAGAGATAAATGTAAAATAAAAATATGAGATCTCTGGAAATTATAAAAAATAGAGTTGACTGGCTAATTTAGTAATGAGGAGTTTTAAGCATATAAATAATTTTAAAAATCACAAGGGAAAATCCATAGATTTGACTACATGAAAAATTAATAATTTTTAAATCACAAAAACCAATACCTGGTAAAAAAATAAATAACCTAAAAATACTATTAGCAGCAACTATTTCAGGTGCTTTTCACCTTTATGGACATAGAACTTGAAGGGGAGCAGATTTTGTCACCCCAAAATATGCCACTTTGGCATGACAATTATTTTGAGTGAAAGGCAATCAATCAAAACTCAGCAGGTGCAGGAAAAGCTCTTTACCTCCTTATTCAACTACTTAAACTTACATTGGAAGGATGCCTGTACCAGGAAGAAAGCTAGTACCAGAGATCCCTTTCTACCTAAGAAGCTTATCTACAACAGGGCAACTTATGCTTTCCAAACTTCCCCTCTTATCTTTCTATAAAAGTTCTTTCTCCCCTCTGTGTCCCCAGATCCCTACCCCTTTCCTTAGTCCAGGATGTTACATATACCTCAATTAGCTGGCAGCTTCTAGAGTCTTATATTTATAGGGATTCTGTACATATGTAATTTTGTTTGTTTTTCTCCTGTTAATATGTCTTACATCAATTTAGTTATTAGACAAACTGAAGAACCTAGAAGGGAAGAAGGGAATATTGATTTTTCCACTATAGACTCTTAAGTTAATAAATAAAATTCAAATTGGAAAATGAACCAAGAACAAGTTTTAGATGAGTCATAAAAGAAGAAATTTTAACATAGTTTAAAAAAGTTAGCTTAACTGGAAATCAAAATTATGCCCCCATTAATACACCACTCAGAATTAACCAAAATATTTTGGTGAATATTCTTCTAGTCTTTGTGATCTATCATATCGATATCTACCCATTAGCTGATTTATTGATTTATCTATCCATATATCTACTACCCTGTATCTAACTTTCCATCAATTTAGCCCTATCCACTCATACATAAATGTGACATGTACTTGATAAACATATTTTTCTAAAAGGGATCATACGGGACACATTGCTTTTAGCTTTTTTCCATTTATTATATTTTTAATATCTCACCATGTTATTATATTTTCTTCTGCAACATATTCAATCTTTGTTAATATTACAGTGTGTGGATATACCATGACTTACTTGACCAAGTTCTCCTACTGGGTATTTACATTGTTAATGGTTTTTCAGAAGAGATTGCTGAACATCATTGCACACATCAGATTATTTCCTAAGGGTAAATTTGAAAGGTTGGATTTGCAATATGCAAATATTTCAGGCTTTTGTTGCATGTTCCCAAGCTGTTCCTCAGAAAGATTTGAACTTTTACCTTTCCACCAGCAGTGCATCAGAGCAATTATTTCTCAAACTCTTGGAAGCATTAATATAGTTAACATTTTATGTAAGTTAAATAGATTGGCAATATCTTATTATTCTTTCACTTTGCATTTTTGTTTACTAAAGTGATAAACTTTTTTATGTGTTTATGGCCATTTTCTTCTTTTGTGAAATTTCTAATCATGTCATTTTTACCCATTTTCTATTGACAGTAATCTCAGTATTGATTTTTTAAACAATTTTTTAAGTTTATTTATTTACTTTGAGAGAGAGGGAGAGAAAACATGTGAGCAAAGGAGGGACAGAGAGACAGGGAGAGAGGGAGAATCCCAAGCAAGTTCTGCACTGTTAGCACAGAGCCTCATGTGGGGCTCAAACAATAAACCACAAGATCATGACCAGAGCTGAAACCAAGAGTCATTTGCTTGACCAACTGAGCCACCCAGGCACCCCAGTATTGATTTGTTTTACATTTGTACTCAAATTAAAAAATTAAAAATAAATAGAAACTTAAAAAAAACATAAAAGTTATGTTGATATTTAGGGTAAATATGCCTTGAGTTATATAGGTGTTTTTTAATATACAGAAGTTTTTTAAAAAGTTCAATCAAATCTGTCAATTTTTTTCTGTATAATTTCCACTTTCAGTGATGTGATTATGAACTCCTAACAGATATCAGATCATATTAACTTAACTAAAATGAAAGAATATTTTGATTCATCTATTCCATTTTTCTGCAAGTTTATAGTTGAATCTTTCATTATGGAAAGCATGATGAATGGAATATTTTATCATAAAGCCTTAACGGAAAACTTGGGACCACTTGATTTTTAATTAAAATGAATTCTGTGGAAAGATTATATTATAAATATGACTTCCCAGTGACTTCTCTTAGTACTAAAAATTGGGCTTATTGGAAGGGTTGAATTATACTAAAATCTTACGGAAGTTAGATATAATTATTTTTAATGCTAATGTTTCTGTGCATAGAATTTTTTGTGTATACAATTATTCTGGGTTTGAATAAGTAACAACTCCCCTGGGTTTTTGTTTTGGGAGGTAATTTTGTTCCTGAACATTTAAATTTGGAAGGTTTAATTTATCCTGAAGATTCTGCTTTGATTTTAGAGGAGCAGATCTATATTGGTCAGGTGAGAAAAATCTCAGGAGCTGAAGGAAAGGGAGCTAAGTGATCGGTACTGAATAAGTAAATTGAGAGCATATTATTACTGCTATGGATTAAAAGGTCTTATTTGGGTTCCTGGACCCAATTCCAACGTATGTGTGAGGGCATCCAGCACAACACCAAGCAGTCTTTAGAAACCAGCAGGGTATCTGAGAATTCAACTGAATTCTGACATTAATTACCCGTAGATAGCACCATATTCCACAGGTTGAGGGCTCAGTCCTGTGCAGTACCGTCCTCCCCAACCCCACCCCTGCTCCAAACCACCACTTCAGACTCTAGTCTCCAGTCACAAGCCCAGGCTGTTGCAGGAGCAGAGAGAAGATCCCAGATGTCTCTGAGCAGCCCCACCACCGGCAGAGTTACACAACCCAGTAGGAGCCGCAGATGCCACAGCAAGCCCCAGTTACCTTCACCGTGACCATGAGCAGGGAGGAGGACACCCAGCAGCGCCTGCTGCCCTGCCCTCAGGAGCTGCAGACCCCAAGCCCAGCACCTCTTCCTCAGAGTGGTGTGAGGGGTGGAGTCCAGGGAGCCTCATTTTGGGTGGTGCCTGCCAACTGAGATAAAAAAGGCATTGCAAGGAAGATCTTGGGAATAGTTAAATGGTTCAATGTAAGAAACGGATATGGTTTCATGAACAGAAATGACATCAAAGAAGATATATATTTGTATACCAGACTTCTGCAAAGAAGAATAACCCCAGGAAGTACCTTCTCAGTGATGAGGGACCATAAGGCAAGCTGGGGGCCAAGCACAAGCCAGCATTACCACCCCTGCCCCCACCCTGAGATGGGAAATGTGTGACATTCCTCAGGCACTCCTGGCTGCCCAAAGACAAAGGAAAGGACAGAAAACAAATGGTTAAACTGATAGAGTAGTAAATTATAAGAAAAAGGCAATCTTATCAATAGCCTAATCTCCAAAAACCTCTAGACTCAGTTTCCTGGAGTGCCAACATCACCCTCCCCTCCATAGTGATGTGGGGAACAAAGGCAGAAGGAAATGGCAGAGAAAATTGAATTTCCTTATAACCTGTAGCCCATTGGCAAATACTTGAGGCAGGCAGAGTTCTCCAGGAACTCCCTACTGTCTTAATGTTAATGCTTTGTTGGAGAGAAAAACAGCCTTAGTTTGACAATAGCTAGGCCTCCAGTAATCTGTGAATCTTTAGCATATGAAAATATCTTTGTAAACTTCCCTTTTGACTTTACCTCCTCTGGCCCTGTAGTGTATAATGAGCCACTCTTCACAATCCCAGTTAAGCTCTTCCTCCCCACGGTCCTGTCCCTGTACTTTAATAAAATCACCCCTTTTGCACCAGAGACGTCTTCAAAACTTCTTTCTTGGCCATCAGCTCCAAACCCCATGAACCCCATCATCACCCCAAAACCTCACCATCAGCATAGGAGACGGAGAGACTATAGAGTTTGATGTTGTTGAGGGAGAAAAGGGTGCGGTTACAGCAAATGTGACAGGACCTGGAGGAGCTCCAGAGCAAGGCAGGAAATACTCAATAGACCATAACCTTTAAGATGCTCTGCATGTGGCAGGGGTCCTCCATAAAATTCCCAGGAGAATTTAGCAGACTAGGGAGAGTGGGGAGAAGAACATGGGACAGGAAAATGCTCCCGAAGGCTAGGCCCAACAGCATTGCCCTGCTGCAGGCAAGGGTTCCCAGTTTACTACCATACAGAGACCCTGTGCACTTCAACCCACCACAGTATCCCAACTCTCCTGTGGAGGGAAGGGTGATGGAGAGAGCTGACAAACAGAGTGCAGGGGAACAAGGTAGGCCAATGATACAGAATATGTATCAGGCTACAGACCACGATCCTGCAGGGGTCCTCCACACCAAGGACAGCTAGAGAGGACAGCAATGAAGAAAATAAGGAAAATCAAGGGCATGAGACCCAAGGTCAGCAGCCACCTCAACACAGGCACCTCCAAACTTCAGTTCCCAACACGGACACCCAGAAAACCCTAAATAACAAGATGGTAGAGACAAAAGTAGCTGATCCAGCAGATAAAAATTCATCCCCTCTGGAGGCTGAGCAGGGCCCAGCTGAGTAAATGTGGGCTTACCACCATCCGGTTTAGTCATCCAACAAGAATTGAATATAAAATTCCAACAACAAATGAACAAAAAATTGGAGCTGAAGACCATGGCTTGCTTTTTGCCCATTGACTACATTAATAGAACTATCTGCATTATCTGTGCAGCATGGGGTTTTTATTATTTTTACCTAAGGACATCTGTCTTTTTGGTAATGACAAAAATTTTTTTGTTTTTAAATAGAAAGCCTGTTTTTTCTCAATACACCTCTAAAGATTTTTAAATTGTTTCATATGTGGTCAAGCTGAGATTTTTTCAGAACCTCATTTTTAATTTCTTTTATTTAAGCTGCTGCACTGATTTTTTTAATGTTTATTTATTTATTTATTTTGAGAGAGAGAGAGAAAGAGAGAGAGAGAGAGAGAGAGAGAGAGAGAGAGAATGAAGGTAGAGAAGCAGAGAGAAGGGGAGAGAGAGAGAGAATCCCAAGCAGGCTCACATTGTTAGAGCAGAGCCTAGATGCAGGGCTGAAACTCACAAACCATGAAATCATGACCTGAGTGAAATAAAGAGTCTGATGCTTAACCAGCTGAGCCACCAGGCACCCTTCATTTTTAATTTCCAATAAAAGTTTGCAACTTGATTTTTTTCAAAAAAGTCAACAAAGGGCAAGTGCCTGTTAATAAAGATCTTAAATATTACTAAATAGTAGTAATAATAATAATAATAATAATAATAAATTTCCTAGAGCAGTTCACAGAACTCAGGAAACCCATTTACTATCTATATTATTGCTGATTTATCATAAAAGGATGTAACTCAGAAACAGCCCCATAGAAGAGATGTGTAGGCAAGGGCACAGAGCTTCTATACCCTTTCCATGCCTCCAAGTGTCCCTTTTTCCCAGCACCACCATTTGCACATCAACCCTGAAGCTCTATGAATTCTGTCCATTGGGTTTTTATGGAGGCCTTATTACATAAGAATGATTGATTAACTCATTGGCCATTGGCAAATGATTTAACTTCCAGCTTCTCTCCCCTCCCAAGAGGTCAGCAGGGACAAGACTAAAATTTCCAACCCTCTATGACAAGGTTGGTTCCTCTGGTGATCATCCCCACCCACCCTTAGGTAATATAGGGGTTTTCCTAAAGTCGCCTTGTTAACATGACAAATGACACCTTTATGGCACTCAGCACTCAGGAAATGCCAAGAGTTTTAGGAGCCTCTGCTGGAAATGGGGACAAGGACCAAAAATATACATTTCTTATAAATCTCAGTATCATAGAAGTTTACTCCTATTATTGGGGAATTTACAATGTAAAGTTATAATAATCAATAGGTTGGTGAGGAAGCACAATCAGTATGCTTGGATTGTTTTTTTTTTTCTAAGCTATACAATTCTTCCCCTCCATTTTACTGGACATTTGTGAATTACTAGCCAGCCTCATGTGTGTTTGCTTTTAAAAGAGTATGAGTATCAATGTTGTAGCACTGAAAACAGTGCATTTTTATTGCCTGGATCCTTTTAAAAATGCAGATTAGATTCAGTAGATTTTAAGGCCTGAGATTCTGCATTTCTGTCAAGTCTCCAGGTGACATCACTGTGCTGGTTCACGGTCTCCTCTTGAGTAGCAAAGGTTGAGAAATCTGGATTGATTCTTCTGGTTCTGTATAAATAGAGTAGTAGGCAAATGCATGAAATAGTAAAATTTCAATACAGTGCATAGTTGAACACTTTGAGGATCAAGTGAAGTCCATTATCTTGATTTTAAAGGATCATGATAACTTGTAGGTTTCAATTAGATGATGGCAGCTGTTTTCTGGAGAAACAGGTAGGACAGACATAATGGGGCTGGTTTGAGTAATAAGGTCTTCTTTTTTCCTTTCAACTTCATTGAGATATAGTTCATATACAATGCATATAAGTATTTCTTGAGCCTTACATGGATATAAATTCTTAGCCATCCAGTGTTAGAAATAACCAGCATTAATAAGGAAACATTCTGAGCCACTACCAACTCTATGGAACCAAAGAATGTTTTTTTCTTTTTTGCTACTGATCTGCTTCCTCCGATGGGAGTTAGCAAGAAATAGCACTATGCATTCCTAAGCACACCTTTTCTTGGCTTCCCTTCAAAGGAGAAAGTGAGTATAAGGTTGGCTCTGAGCTTTTCTGGAACCCTTCACGTGGGGTTGGTAACACAACACATGCAAAAGAACCTGGTAAGTCAGATCAAGGATTTGTGCTGAAAACCAAGGGGCAAGCAGAAGGATGACAGGAGCCAGAGCTGGAGGCTATGGGTGGGGATGGATCACCCAACAGATGGCCAAGGTCCATGAAAGCAAGAGCACATGCCAAAGCTGCAGTGGGTAGACTGCAGACAAAATTTAGACCTTCAAGACTGACTTGTACTCATTGTTTGGGCACATGTGTGTTTTTTTCCTGATTATAACAATAAATCATGTTCCATGTAGAAAATATGGAAATAGAAAATATAAAGAGGAAAAGCCTATCATTAAATCATATCATCATAATATTGCATAATAATGTAATTGTATCACTGTATGTATAGTTACATCCTTTTTTAAAATTACCTTTTTTCAAATATTTGGTGAGGAGATGAGGTCTTAAGTGTTATGAGGTATAGAATCCTTCAAGAACTGAAAGTTAATGACATATATAAAAACTGGGTGAGTTCTATAACTCTAGAGAGAGAAGCCTGGTGCTTCACATCTCTGTGTTCCATCTGTCATAGGCATTGCTGAGAGTGCTATTTGGAGAGAGGCAGAGACACATCATTCAGGGCAGTGTTTAGCTGCTAGCCCAGATTTTGCCAAAAAATTCTTGACTCCATTTTTGCCCAGTTTAGGGTCTCAGACTCAGCTATGTATTTGATATAGAATAATGAACAATTTTGAAATATGTTTGGCTATGACTGCATTAGAATAGTAGTTCATATTTCTCTTTTCTCAAACTAGCAAATATCATACGGAGTCCAGAGAAAAGTTGACCAACATGTCTAAAAGAACAGACGTCCTTAACCAATGCTTTATTCTCTTAGAATATTAGCTGCAAAGGTAACATAATCCTTCTCAATATTTTTGTCATATTTGGATTTTTTTGGCTGTCCATGAAAATGAGTTGTTGGTATTATTTGTGATCTTTGATATTAAAGGAAAACAGTATTTTGTAGACTTTGAATCTTTTCTTATGTTTTACAGTTTATAACGAACATTTTTAAAAGCGCCAAGCTAGGTTAATGATCAAACTGCTAAAGAATGGCTCCACAGGATGCCTCACCTCTGAGAAAGACATTTTGTGCTAAATTTATAAGGTTGTATTTTGTGGAGCACCAAAAAGGGTCATTTTCAAGTGAGCAACCCTTTTAATCTCAATTTTGCCATCTGAAAACCACTTAAGTATTGCCCAGTTCAAGGGCATACATTATAGCCCATCCCAGGTAATATAATTCACACTATTTCTCGAATACTACAGTGTATGTTCTTTCCTTTGAAAAAAAATATACAATATATCTGATGACAGACAGGTCCCAGTGCAAACTTTACTACAGATGAGAGATTACTGTATAGTTTCTTGGAATGCACGCTCTCAGAGGGCAGCTGGGGAAGATGGATGTGTCTTCTCAGTTCTTTTGGTTTCCTAGGAGGTTGGTGTACAATGTGGAAATTCACCGTGTCTGTCTACTTCAGAGAAATGCTCATTATACTTATTTTATTTCTCAAGATGTTTCTCCCGTGCTTAGATAAATGGAGTTTTTCCTGTGCCAGTGGGAGCTCTTCTAAATAAGTTCATTACTTATTTAGACAATGCACAGATAAATTGATTTCTTTTTTCTTTTTTTTTTCTTTTCTTTTACTTCTCCTTTTTTGGAACACAGCCATGCTCATTCATTTAGGTATTTTCTGTGGCTGCTCTTAAACACTAAAAAAGCAGAGTTGAATAATTGAGATAGAGATCTTTTGAGTTGCAAACTGTAAAATATTTGCTTTCTTGCTCTTTATGGAAAAAGTTGCCAACCCGGTATAGAGAGGGATGGCATAGAGGAGATGATTATTGAGCCATCCACTTCTTCACCCATTAACTATTATTCATCTGACAAATGTTTGAGGTCTTTATCATTTAAGCCAATGGAAAGAAAAGAGGATCTTGACCATCCTTCTGATAATCTGCAGAATAGATAGATACCCTGTACCACACTTGCAGTGAAAACACTTAAATTTAAAGGTAAAATAAAACTTAATTTACATTGCAGAGCTACCAAGAAATTTTGGTTTCCTCAGTATTAAAAAATATTGTAATGGTGGGAATCCAGATGAGTAAGCCAGTACTAAAAGTGACTTTTGCCTGGGAGGCCTTTGCATAACTAATGATTTTGATCTTTGGTGTTGATGTTCCTTGCCAGGTGCGTAGGAGTCAAAATAAATCTGCTGCCTGCATAAGGCAGGATATCTTTTGGGAGCCCATTGCGTGACTTTGGTAACCTTGAGTGCTGCTCTTTCAGTTTAGGAGTGAACTAGAAATAAACTCCCATAAAGAGGAAGCATTTTCTATACGAGCTTTAATAGTAGGACGAGAGGGTTGGAGGAACATCTCTGGGACTTCATAGCACAAACCAGCCTTGCTTGAATCTGGATAAATATATCCTTTGTGGAAAAAATGAAAACAAAGCAAGCAAATAGAAACACCTCATGCAAAGAATTTATATTAAAGCAGGACCCCGTTGGAGTTTATGGAGATAGACAGAAGTACTCTTTGAAGGAAATTACTTTCAATTCTGGCCTCAAAGAATTCTCAAAGATCAAGTTACAAAGGAGGAGAGTGAATAATCAAAAATTAAAACTTGCACTACACACAAGGAAATAGATCACCATGACAGCCAGCAGAGACAAGGCGTAGCAACATTAAACCTGAAAAGAGTTCTGATAATGAATTTATGCAAATATAAAATAAACACATTATACAAATATTCAGTACAAATATGTTTAATATGTTTAAAAGTTAGGTAGGAGGGGTGCCTGGGTGGCTCAGTCGGTTAAGCATCCAACTCTTGATTCCGGCTCAGGTCATGATCTCATGGTTTGTAAGACTGAGGCCTGTGTTGGACTCTGCACTGACAGCATGGAGCGTTCTTGGGATTTTCTCTCTTCCTCTCTCTCTGCCCCTCCCCTGCTTGCACATGCACTCTTTCTCTCTCAAAACAAACAAAGAAACAAACAGTCATTTAAAACAATTGGGGTAGGAAAATATGAATAAGAACTATAAAAAAGATCAAGTATATTCAAAAAAACCTGATGTTAATATATTATTCACCATTTGAAAAAATTTCAAAAGATGGGCTAAATAGCAAAGTATATAGAGTTAAAAGGAGTTTTAGAGAACTGGAATATCTGAGGAAGTCATTCAGAAAATAGCACAGAAAGATAAATGAAAGAATAAAAAATATGGAGGAAGGTAGGCTGAGAGATGTGTTATGAGGAGGAAGAACCACATATATCTCCCTGGATTCCTAGAAGGGAAAAATGGAATGTAGAAGAGTCATTGCTTAGAGAAATAATGGGAAGGAATTTCCAGCACTGATGGAGAATGCTTAATTTTCAGATACAGAAGTCTAAAAGGATAAATACAAATAAATCCATACCTAGAAATCTCAAACCTAGAACCTGCAGAACACCAAAGCCCAGAAAATATATGCAAAAGCCCCTCAGTGAGTGAAAACAGTTTACACACAAAACAAAGATGATTAGACTAAGCAGACATCATAATTAGTAATGAAAGGTGACAAAGAGTGTGGGATCATGTTTTTAAACACCATACAGAAAATAATGATCCACCTGCAATTTTCCAAAAACCTTTCCTTCAAAAACAAGGCAACATGAGGAAAATGCCTGAGAAATACGAGTGAGAGAGTTTATCACCAAGAGTCCCTTTCCAAAGGGAATTCTAAACTAGTTCCTTTAGAAAGGAAGTCGAATCCCACTTGGAAAATCTAAGATACCAAGACACAGTGAAAGGGCGGGGGGAGGGAGAGAGAGGGATTGAGAGAGAGAGAGTTTGTAGAAAAATCTAAACATTGACTATATAAGTCTAATTTAAAGATATAATTACTCGAAATACTACCACCAAAATAGTATTTGTCTGGAGGAGGTGATGGGAGTTAAAGTGTTCCAAGGTTGTTGTAAAGTTTGGGAGGCATTAAAGAAGATTGATTATCTTCACTTTTTAAGTTAAGTATGCTTATTAAAATTAATAAGGTAACCATTAAAAGTCAAATGTGTAGATCTAAATTATATGGAGAATTGTAATGAGATAAATATCAACCAATACCAAACCTCAATATAAAAGTCAATGATTAAAAACAAACAACAACAGAAAAGGATAAATAGAAAGTACCAAGTAAAAAAAGTAAATATATAGTTTACACAATATAGATGAACAAACTTTGTAGCTAAAAGACAAAATGGATTAAACTCATTAGGAAGAAAAATAATGAATTAAAAAAAACCCATAGATTTCTGCCTTAAGTAAACACATTAAAAACCTAAGTTATAAGAGAGGAAAAGATGCACTAGGCAAACATTAACTAAAGGAAGCTGGTCTAGACATGGTCATACAAGATAAAGCAATTTAAGGCAAAAAGAAAAGACATGGATATAAAATGGATCAAAACATTGAAAGTTTCACTTAATTAGAAAGATACAAACATTCTAAACTTTGTGTGTCCAAAACTATAGCTTCAAAATATACAAAGCAAAAATTGATAGAACTACAAGAAAATATTTGGTGATGTACACCAGTATAATAGGAAATTTGAAAATATCTCTTTAGGAGTTTACATTTCAGATGGAATTGAACAACACAATGAACAACTTTTATGGAAGAAATATATAGAGAATACCATACTCAATAACTGGAAGATATACAGAAAAGTTTCCAAGTTTGATCCAATATCAATGTCTAATAAAAAAATTAGAAAAAGAGCTTAAAATAAGTCCAGAGATACTAAGAGAAAGGAAAAAAAACATACATAAGAGGTCTAATTAATAAAATCCTAAAAGAAGAAATAGGGGAAAATCAACAACACTAAAGTTCGTTCTTTGAAAAGACCAATGGAATCAAAAGCCCTATGAAAAAAATGAAAGAGGGCAACAAATAATATTAAGAATGATTACAGAATTAAAACTCATCAAGATTTAAAAAGATAATAAATGGACATTATGAACACCTCTATGGAGCCAAACTCAAGACCACACGAAAGGCAAAATACCTAACATAAATTACCAAAACAGGCTAAAAAAGAAATAGAACATATGAACACTCTATATCCATTAGAAATTTTATCAGTAGTTAATCTTCTCAAAAATCATCATTACCACATAATTTTACTGGGATTTCTTACCAAAGTTTTAAGCAACTGAAGATTCCAATCTTACAAGATTCAGATCAGAGAAAAAAAAGGAGTCTATTCCCCAACATATTTTTGATACAAAGACAGTATAAAAAAGGACAATTGTAGACCAATTTCACTATAAATTAGTTGTAAAAACTTAGAATGAATTGAGTAATGTATAAAGGAAATTTCTTAACCAGACAGTCTCTGCCAAAAAAAATAATAACATCATATTTGATGGTGACATATTGAAAGCTTTTCCCTCTTCCTCTTCCTCTTCCTCTTCCTTGTCTTCTCCTACTCCTCCTCATTCTTCTTCTCCTTCCTTTTCTGCTTCTTCTGCTCCTTCTCTTCCTCCTCATTCTTCTCCTTCCTTCTTCTCCTTCTCCTTTTCTTTCTACTTCTCCTTCTGCTTCTCTTCCTCCTCCTCTCCCTCTTCCTCTTCCTCCTCCTGTTTTTTGGTATGGACCTGTATAATGTGATTTTAATTGTGTATGAAGAGCAGTGGTTAAGAAGAGCCAACATATTCCCACAGAGGAAGAAAAGGATTCAGGGACGAGCCCTACCAGATACTAATTTTTATTATAAAGTTACAGTAATTAAGATATATGGTAGTTTTATGACTTAGTTAATAGAACAGTAGAACAGAAGAGAGATGCCAGAAAGAGACTTCCAATTCCTTTAAGGCAGCACTGGCATTGCAGATCAGAGGTGGAAAGTATTGACTACAGGAGTTGCTTCAAGACAATTCCTTGTCAACTTGGTAAAAAATGAAACCCTTTCCTTACATCATTCCCTATGTCACACTATATAAAAAAAACCAGTTCCATGCATCACAAACCTTAAACATGAAAGGCAATTTCTAATCTTTTGGAAGATAATATAAGAGAATATATTTATGCTCTTGGCTTAGGAACATTTTTTTTTCTTTTGAGAGAGAAGAGAGCACAAGTAGGAGAGGGGTAGAGAGAGAGGTAGAGAGAGAATCCCAAGCAGGCTCCATGCTGTGCATGGAATCTAACCGGATGTGGGACTCAATCTCATGATTGCAAGATCACTGCCTGAGCTGATATCAAGAGTTGGTCACTTAACCAACTGAACCACCCAGGAGTCTCAGGAAAGATTTCTTAATGATAATACAGAATTAGCAAATTACAAAGGCAAATTTGACTTCACAAAAATTGTAAATAGCTGTTTATGAATAGACATAATTAAAGTGAAAATAGGCCACAAAATGGGAAGAATGTACTATCATATATATATATATGCATTGGTGGGGGATTTGAATCTGTAATATACAAGTATATTCTACAAATTTATGTGCAAAAGCCAAATAATGCCAAAGAGAAGATGGATGAATAACCTGACTATGTACTTCACATTAAAGGATACATGGCTAGCAAGCAAACAAAAGAAGTTGTGTGACTTCATTAGCAATCATGAAAACACAAATGAAAGGACAATGACATTTCCAGTTGCCAGATTGGTAGAAGTTAAAAAAGTCACAGTGTCTCATGTTGGTAGAGATGTGGAGCAGTGGGAACTTCCATACAATGTATTTGGGAATGAAAGTAGTTAAAATCACTTCAGGAATCCATCTGTATTATATAAGAAAGTAGAACATGCAAATTCCATACAATCAACCACTATGTGCCCGACAGAAATATTGTACATGCATACCAGAGATAGGTAAAAGATAACGGATAGATACCTTGTTTATAATTGCAAAAAACAAGGGAAATATCCCAGATATTCATTGCCAGTAGAATGGATAAGTGAATTTTGATATATTCATGAAATGCAATATTATGCAGCACTGAAAATGATTGTGCTACAACTACATGCATCATCACAATTAAATCTAAAAAGCATAATATTGAATGAGCAAACCAAGGGGCATAGATTATGTCCAATGTGATTTCATTAATAAAACAAAACATAACATGCAGAATCAAATAACATAATACTTAGGATAAAATATACATAAGGTAAGGGAATGATACAGACTAAATTCAGGATGGTGGTTACCTCTGAGTGTGTGTCACTGACATTGATGTGATCAGGAGGTGGCTTCAAAAATGTCAATAATGTTACTTTGAAGCTGGGTGGTGATTGTATGGCTGCTTGTTTTATAGTTATTTTTCATTTATATGTTATTCACATGTTATACATATGTTTCAGTGTATGCTTAATTTTAAAAAAAGGAGAAAAAGGACTGCTTAGTTGATTTTAGAGGATTTAATAATTCCAGTTATAGTCTCTTCTGCTATATATGTACTTTTGTAACATTAATTAGCTCTTATACAATTTGTAAACATGGAATGATATCTATTTAGAATGGAAATTACGTGGGCTTATGTGCAATTAATATTTTGTGCCAAGTAACAACATTTAGACTCAACACATTAACACAGTGGAGAGTGTCAGACGTGGAGGAAGAGTACTGGCTACAGTGCCCACCGGCTGCAAGCTCTTTCCCTGGCTCAGTTTGACCATGTGGTCTGTCTTGGATGAGCTAATTGAGTAATTCCCTTGTGGTCGTTCTGTTCTTTTTTTTACATATTTCAGCAACGTTTCCTTAAACTCCTTTCTACCATGGTACTTTTTTTAAACCCATCATTATTTAAACATAAAGTCCCATATTCATCATAGTATGTCTTTATATTAAGTACTTAATATGTCTTTTAAACTACACAAGTATTTTAAAAATTAGGCTTCTTTTCTTGCTATGGTTGTGTTCTTGTTACAGGCTTCATGGGTTATAGTTATAGGTGCTTCACCATCCTTTTTCCTTTAAAATCTATTTTTTTATTGTCTGATTTGGTAGAACACGAATGTTGTTTTTTGTTTTGTTTTTTTCTAGACATGGATACATTATGTTTCCAAAGAAATCCCTATTTCTGTTGCTTTTTATTAGATTTAATCTTACGCAACTAAATTAATAAGTTAACAATTAATTAATAAAAACATTTATCATTTGTTTTCCACATGTACAATCCAATGATCCAATGCTAGGGACTGAGGGAAATAAATGAGCAAAAACATAATATTTGATCATAAGTGCCAGAAACCCTGCCTACAAAAAAAATGGTTAAATTATTAGCAGTCAAAGTCCTGGAGCATCTTGACCTATTCTACCTTTCTGTTCTCCTCTTCCTACATTTGTCTTTTAGTCACTCTCTCCTGCACCCATATTGAATTATCTACCCTACATACATACATACATACATACATACATACATACATACATACACACACACACACACCATGAGGTTGAAAGGGAATTAGCAAATTGTTGAACTTTTACCTTGCTAATCTTTTCTTCCTCCTGCTGGTAGTATTAATTTCCTACAACATTATTCATATTATACATTTCCTTTTCCTCTTTAAAACTTTTAATGGTATAGCCAATTAAGTACATATTTATTGCATAGTGCCAATAGATCCTTCAGTATACGGTCCCAACTTTCATCTAATACATCCTCCTCACTGACCTATGCTTCAAGTGTCCTCCAGAGTCATAATTCCCTAAACATACCAGATACTTTCATGGCTTCATATCTTGTCTTGGTTTGCAGTGTTGTAACATTGTTTTGCCTCCATAAGTCCCCTTCCTATATTTTTTTGAAAGTTTACTCAATCATCAAGGCCCACGTAAAGGGCTACATATTCCATGTGGCCCACCTAGTAGACAGAAGTAAATATTTGTAGAAAAAATGGGCTTTGTTTACCTGGTTCTTTATTGTATAATCTTGTGTGTTTGTGTGTGTGTGTGTGTGTGTGTGTGTGTGTGCGCGCGCGCACGCACATGTGTGTTTATAGTTTGGTTAGTATTTTATTTGTTTGGTTTTCCACCACAGCTTACATTTGCAGTCTTAGCTTTACTGCTTATTCAGTATGCTTAAGCAAGTAACCCAATTTCTTTGAGCCACAGTTTTTCTCCCCTGTAACATAAGGACAACAATTTGATGTAACTCACAGGAATTTTGTGAGGGACAAAATAAGTATTTGGTGAATTACTAAGTGCTATACATGTGTTGCATGTATTAACTATTATTATAGTTAATACAAAATTTCAATAACTGAGTTGAAATCCTGTTTATGTATTTCCAGTCAGACATCAGCTCCCTAGCTTCTATAGAGAACTAACAGGTGTAATGCTCCTGGTTTTCCACTATACTATTAATTTTAGTTTTTATTCCAGGTAATTAGCTTGTAAAAGTCCATAAGGACTACTTCATTCATTTCTGTATCTTATATGTAGGAGGCATTATCAAATGAGTGAATGAATAAAACATTATTAGTATAAAACATAGCAACTTGAATAGACGAATAGAGAATCCTATGCTTAATAATAAGTGAAATCATCTTTTTTAAAGCATAGTATATATTAAGTACATAATAAGTTGTGAGGATTGGTGCTGATAATGATAGATTCTGGTAAGGAAGTTCAATGAATATTTTTAAATGAATATTATTATCTCCTTAGTCAACAACTTTAGAATTATTCCAATAACTTGGACATTGAGTTAGCCACCATATAACCTGAACTTTTTAGAAATAGAAAAATACAAAATTTCAAATTGGAGAGTGTTTAGTTTAGCTTTGTTGTTTGATCATGAATATTTCAAATATTTTAGAGAGGTAGAGAATATTACATGCTGGGTTTCATCAAAATTTCTCTGTCACTTGAGTGAAATCATTTTAATTGTACAAAAGAAAGATTTTTACTCTTTCTAAATCATTTTCATTTAGTCCTTCTGGCTATTTTTATAGATATTTTCAAATTTTAAAAAATAAGGTCTACTGATATACTTCCTTTGGAATTCAGGAAGCTTTAAGCTTTTTAAAAGTTGCTGCCTTTATTTGTATTGGGGGATATCTTCTAGAAAACTGATTAGCAAACTGTGAAACTCCTAGAAGGAAACATAGAGGAAACATTCCTTGACATTGGGTTTTGGCAATGCATTTTTTTGGATATGGCACCAAAAGCACAAGCAACAAAGATAAAAATGAACAAGCAGAAGAAAAAAATTGCTGGAGGAGGTGATGCTACTAAAAACCTAGTGGGACTACATCAAACTAAAAAGCTTCTGCACAGCAAAAGAAATGATCAACAAAATGAAAAGGCCACCTACAGAATGGGCAAAAATATTTGCAAACCATATACCAATAGAGGTTAACATCCAAAACATGTAAGGAACTCTTACACCTCAGAAACAAAAGCAAAAACAAAAAATCCTATTTGAAAATCGTCAAAGGGCCTGAGTAGATATTTTTCCAAAGAAGATATATTAATGACCAACAGGTTCATGAAAAGGTGCTCAACATCACTAATCATCAGGGAAACGCAAATCAAAATGACAATGAGATATCACCTCACACCTGTTAGAATGGTTCCTATCAGAAAGATAAGAGAGAGCAAGTGCTGGGGCACCTGGTGGCTCAGTTGGTTAAGCATCTGACTCTTGACTTAGGCTCAGGTCATGATCTTACAGTTTGTGGGTTTGAGCCCCACATTGGCCTCCACACTGACAGCATGGAGCCTGCATAGGATTCTCTCTCTTTTCTCTCTGCCCCTCCCCTGCTTGTGCTCTCTCTCTCTCTCTCTCTCTCAAAAATAATAAACTTAAAAAAATTAAAATAAATAAAAATAAAGAGATAACAAGTGCTGGTGAGGATGTGGAGAAAGGGAACCATTGTGTACTTTTGGTGAGAATGTAAATTGATGCAGCCACTATGGAAAACAGTATGGAGGTTCCTCAAGAAATTAAAAATAGAACTACATATATAATCCAGCAATCCCACCTATGTGTGTATATCCAAAGAAAATGAAATCACTATATTACTACAGCACCACCATGTTCATTGCAGTATTATTTACAGTAGCGAAGACATGGAAACAAACTAAATGTCTTTCAACAGATGAATGGATAAAGAAAATGTGGTATATATACACAATGGAATATTATTCAACCATAGGGGGAAGAAAAGGAAATTCTGCCCTTTGCAACAACATGAATGGACCCTGAAGGCATTATGCTAAGTGAAATAAGCCAGAGAAAGACAAATACTGTCTGATCTTCCTTATATGTAGCAACTTAAAAACTGAACTCACAGAAACAAAGTAGATTTGTGGTTGCTGGTGGGGAGTGAGGGTGGGTGAATGGAGGAAGATGGTCAAAGTATACGAACTTCCAGTTATAAAATAAATAAGTCCTGGGGATCTAATATACAGCATGGTGACTATAATTAACAACATTATATTGTAAACTTGAAGTTTGCTAGAGAATAGATCTTAAAAGTTCTCGCCACACACACACACACACACACACACGTAAATATGTGTTAATTAGCCTTATTTTGGTAACCATTTTGCAATATACACATGTATAAGATCATCCTGTTGTATACCTAAAATTTACACAAGGCTGTATATCGATTATACCTCAATAAAGCTGAAAAAAATAATAATAACAAAAAAGAAAACTGATAGGCTAAGAATTAGTGATTGTTCTCCTTAATATTGGAATGATGTGCCCTGTTAATTAGCATAGCCACAGGATTCCAAGAAGTGAGGCCCAGGGCGACTCGGTCGGTTGAGTGTCCAACTCTTGGTTTCACCTCAGGTCATGATCTCACAGTTTTGTAGGTGTGAGCTCTGTGTCGGGCTCTGCACTGCTGGTGTGGAACCTGCTTGGGATTCTCTCTCTGCTCCCCTCCCCCGCTCATGCTCTGTGTCTCTCAAAATAAATAAATAAGCTTTAAAAAAAGAAGTGAGGCCCTACATGCAATAACTAAGTTATATTCAACTTTAGTTCTTCTGATTTCTCGTATTATACTTAGTAAAATGAATGATACTTAGTAAAATCTAGTTGAGTTGTTTTTTTAACTGTTTAAATGTTATCAGAGGGTTTTTTTAAATAGCAATTTACCTGAATTTTAATATTCCTTGGATAATATTGAAATAAAACAGTTCTGTGTACTTTAGCCTTAGATAAAAGCATGAGCATATTTGAAACATAAACCCAATTCTATCTTTTGTTGAACTGCCCAATTTAGTAAAAGCATTTCAATAGTACTTCTTAAATGTAGTATGACTTAGAATACTGGAAGCTGCCCAGAATGTAAAAAAAGGAGAATAATTTATATTTAATTGGTCTAAACCTACCTTTCCCAGGTCAATAAGAAGAGAAACCAGCAGCATTAATCAAGATAAAATTATCAGCTGATTAATCAGTGTTCTAATTACTGCATAGTTCTTTACCTTTTCAGTTTTAATTACTAAACCTCATTGTCTTTTCCATATGGCTAACATGTATTCACAGTGTCCTTTTTCTCCTACTGAAATCATTAAGATAAAAATATACATTCTAGACATTACAACATCAAATGTAAGGAATTGCTAGTGCCTCTTAAGAATTTCCCCAAAAAGGTATAAACAAGCTACCAGAGCATGCAAAAAAAGCATGATAAATTCATGGCTCTTTAAGTGGGCAACCTAACTGATTACAAAAGTAAGCTTTTGGAGGCAGTGGGTCTTGTCCGTCCTATTTCATCAAGTGAGTTTGTGTAAATTGTTTCGGAATCCTATTGTAGTTAAATATAAATTAAGAAGATACATGGGAGAATTCAGAGCTTTTGTTTCAGGACAAGCCTGAATATTTCTTTTTAGATGTGTTTGTTCAGAATATATGGACGACCCTGCATGGCTGTCACCCTCAGCACTGTTAACATCTGGGCTCCATGGTTGCCCATTTCTGGGGTTGTCCTGTGCACTCTAGGATGGCTATCCTCATCCCTGGCCTCTACCCACTAGACACCAGTAACAACAGCTCCCCAACAGCCAACTATTGCCTTTTGACAAATAAAAATGTCTCCAGACACTGACAAATATTTCCTGGGGGGACAAAGTCACAACCTCTTCACACCATTGAGAACTACTGATTTCACTAGATGGCTACTATGAAAACTACAGATGTACTGTATAATAAGGCACCCTCACCAGAGGAGTGGGATATTTTCTATAGGTCACGTATTTTGATGTAAAACTTTCCAGACACTTTGATGATATAATGGTGGTGATCATCATCACGATGACAGCAGTAACTAATGTTCACTGAGCACATCTCTGTCAGTCACTGTATGAAGGATCTATATGCATTCCTTTATTTAATCTTTAAAGTAGGTCTGTGAGAGAGGCCTACTCCCTCTCTTGCAGAATTCAGCAAGCTCAAACAATGCCCAGACCACACAGTTAGCCTTCCTTGTCAGTTTTGATACACATGATTCAAAATAGCCATCCTTGAGGAAGATTTTTCATTTCTAAGGAGGTGAAATTTTTTTACTTTCTTCCTTGAAATAGTTTAGAATTTTGATTACCTTTAAAAAAAATTTTTTGAGGTTTATTTAGTTTTTGAGAAAGAGAGAGAGAGAGAAAGAGAGAGGGGGGAGGGGCAGAGAGAGAGGGAGACACAGAATCCAAAGCAGGCTCCAGGCTCTGAGCTGTCAGCACAGAGCCCGACACAGGGCTTGAACTCATGAACCAGGAGATCGTGACCTGGCCGAAGTTGGACGCTTAACTGACTGAGCCACCCAGGCACCCCTGATTACACTTTCAGTTGTGCTCATCTGTAATCTGTTAAGGAAATTAATGTGGGATATTTCGGTTTATTTAAACACTAAAAGGAGATTATCTTAAAATTCCAAGATGGACTTGTCTGGAGGTTAACTGAAAAGATAATTGTGGGGCTGAGTTTAGTGAAAGGGAGCATTGTGGTCAGTTAATAATAATTAAAAGTTGGTTTTCTCTGAAATGAAAAAATATTTTTTTAGCAAGTTGTTTTCCCTCTTTCTTCCCTTTCTGCCTCTGTCCTTCCCTTCCTTCCTTTTCCATTTTTCATAAGATGCTATATAATCTCTATTATGTATGCTTGAAGTTGGAAAACCAGGCTACCACTTGGAACTAATAGACATGAGCACTGATTCATTCATTTGCATGGTCTGAACGCACAAATCAATGCTGATGTGGCAAAGACCTAACTTGTCTTTTGGCTTCCTCTTCAGTTCTAAGTATTTTCCCCACCAAGTAGGCTTAATACTCTACCTCCCATCCTAAATAGTATTATTGTTTCTCATTTTAGATTTGGGCTTAGATGACATAAATTCTAATGTGTCAGTCCTAGACTTTCAATTATTTGTAATTCTGCTTTTCAGAGGAATGTACTTAAAAAATTGGACTGAATGTGCATCACTGATTCCAGCACGAGAGGCTGTTCTAAGACAGGTGGCATGTGTAGGTATAGGACCCTAAATGGCAATAGTTAACCTTTATATTTATAGTGATTCAACGTGATGGGCTCCTTACCACCTTTTAAATACATAATAATAAAAATACTGCTTTTCATTCTTTGGAGGAGGGTGCAGAATACTTGCAAAGTCAGGAGATGAATGAACCTATAATTTCTATATGGGGTACAGGGATTTTTGTAGAGCCTCCTCTATTTAGTATCATGTTTTATGTTCTTTAAGCATAATGCTACTGGAAAATGACTTGGCATAATGTTTAAATTATAAGAGGAAAACAAACTTGAAATGAAAATCATTTGCTGAGAACAATGGCAGGCCAGGCCAGTTCCCTCATCCCCTCATTGTAATGAACTAAAATACCATTCCTAAAATAGTATATCAGTCATTCTCAGGTTATTTTGCAGATGAGGATCTTGCATAAAGTGTTAGGCTGGTCACACGCAGCGAGGAGAACACTTGGATGTTACAGGTACATGGTGTCTTTATATATTATAATGGTGCTACTCCTCGTCAGAGATCACGTTTCTATAATACTTAACAAAAGTATATCAAAGAAGCCAGGGGGGATAAGAGAAAACAAAAGATAGATACAAAAAAAAAGAAAATCAAATAACAAGAGCTGACAATTTACAAAAGAAGAAACACAAATTTAAATTTAAGGAAAACGTGCTCTATCCTGTTGGTAAGCAAAATATTGCAAACTAAACTGCATTGAATTTCTCATTCTTGGCGACCACATTAACATAAATGTTTAAGACAGTGATAACCTCACATTGAGATGCAAGTGAGTATAACTTTCCTGGAGGGCAGTTAGGCGATATGTAGGGGAATGTAAATTTGAAATGTAAATTTACTTTAATTCAGATACTTTATTTTTAGGAACTTTTCTTAAATATAAACATATGCACATAGACGTTAACAAAAATTAACTATAAGATTTTAGCTATTGCCTGTTAGTCACATTAGCAAAACTATTATAATTGGAATATCACTATTTCATAATACTTATTAATGGATCAGTAATGGATCTGCTAACATCAGAAAAAAGACTGACAATCCAACATGATGTACCACCCGAGGGCAGCAGACCATACTACCTATGAAATACTGCAAAACATGGAACTGGAATCTGAGCAAAATTCTAGATGTAAGTACCTACTTCTAGAAAATACAGTCAACAGAGGAAGGCACTAAATGATATAAATGATGGTACAGTCAGCAAAATTCAGGACATGAGAAATACCAAGGATCCATTGAACTGTTTTTTTCTTTTTCTTATTTTCTCCAACAAATAAATTGCAAGGGAATAAAAAGAGAAATGGAGAGGAATCTCTCCTGATTAAAGAGGCTTATTGGCTATTTATAGTGTAGGGATCTTATATGAATGCTGATCAGTTTGGAGAGGAAGGGAGGAGAAAGGGTGGGAAAAAAGGAGGGAGAGAGAGAGACAGAGAGAGAAAGCTCTGCTTACATACTTGATGATACAAAAAGTTATTATAAATTTTTTGAGGTGTGACACTGGTATTGTGATTATGTTTTTAAAAAGTTCTTATCCTTTAAAGGTAAGATGGGGGATAGGAGAGAGTATAGATGGAATTAAGACTGACCGCAAGTGGATAATCCTTGAAGCTGGGTCATGAGTATGTGGTGGTTCATTGTATCAGTCTTACTTAAAATCAACAGCAATTCTAAATGTTTAACAATATGGCTTTGAGTAAATAATTTATGGTATATCCATGAGATAAAATAATATGCAGCCACTAAAATGATCTTTATATTATATATTATGTAGACAATTTAAGACTATTCAGGCATTCAAAATGTTCATAAAATATTAATAAGTGTAAAAAGGTTACAAAGCAGCACACAGGCAATTATCCCATTCAAATACATAGAATGAAAATAAAGGCCCCCAAATTAGCAGTAATTATCTCTGAGTGAGAGGATTATGGTGATTTTAATTTTCTTCTTTGTGCTTTTTTGTGTATTTTTTCAAATAAATATGCATCTATTCAGTTATTAAGTTCATAATATCATTAAAATAAGGAAAAGAACAAATATAGTTTAGAAAACTTTTCTCCATAAGTGAGAAAACAAAAATTTTGTGTATTCTGTAAGAGTAAAACTTTTTTTTAATGTAAACAAAGCCTTCTTTTATGGTTATAGGTTATAAAACAGTGTATTTTAACTGCTTGGCTGGGAGAAGTCAAGGAA
The DNA here is from genome assembly GCF_027475565.1 of Acinonyx jubatus. Lineage (NCBI taxonomy): Eukaryota > Metazoa > Chordata > Mammalia > Carnivora > Felidae > Acinonyx > Acinonyx jubatus. The sequence continues at coordinate 74,576,025 of NC_069388.1, read as the reverse complement.
AATTAATTTCATGATGTATATCTTGTTTAAGAAATCAGTGAAGTATAGAATTTTTTTTAATGAGGAAGGGTCAAAGAGAAGGAATCTAGCATATATAGAACACCTGGATTAAACTATATATATTACCTTTGCAATTCTCATTATAAACTGTTGAGGTTTACTTCTATGTCTGTTTTATAGGTGAGGAAATAGAGATGTGAATTCAGCAGCATGTAACTGCCAGAGCTGGGGGTCAAGCCAAGGTCATTCTGACTTCCACGAGGCCTCTTGGCGCTGTGTGGAAATCTGACCCTTTTATTAGGCTGTGTATTTCCTCAGGGTCAAAATGGTGTTTTAGTATTACCATAGTATGAAAGCTAAAAATCACACAATCTATTCTTTTGATACTTCTTCTCCAGTTTCTAGAATATTCTCATCCATGGGATTAAAATGAAGTTTGAAACTTAAAATCTATTGTATTTAAGAAAAAAATGAAATGGTGAGAAATATCTAAATCCATAGTGTTGCCTGATAAATAATGTGATGACATCCCTTTCCTCTGGATTTTCCTGATGGGTGCATCTTTTAGCAAGGTACAGCATACACAATGACTTCTGAATGGCTAAGGATCACCTGGCTCTTAACCAGTATTAACATCAGAGATTAAGTCACTTTTATCAGGTAGGGTTTGGGCCTTTTTTTTCCCATCGTTTTTTTAGTTCAAGGAATACCTATTAAAGTACATGTCATAAAGTATACAGAGTGGAATCCACTAACAATCAGAAAGGTTAGTTAGCTGTCAAGGGGAGAGTCCAGAAGGGAAGAATGAAACATGTAACAGGTGAATATTTTAATGAGGAAGGTAACTTGTCCTTGTTGGCATGTACATTTCTTCCCTCCACAGCCTTTGTTGAGCACCTATTATGTGCCAGGCTATCAATTTGGTAAAAAGACTCAGAAAAAAAATCTTTTAATACTTTCAAATACTATAGACTTAAGACATTTTTTTATATGGTTGTAGATACAGTGTCAAGTTCAACCTAGATTAGTTACTGTGGCATTGGGCCTTTGCACACTTATTATGGACTAATGTGTATTAGTGATTTGAAAAAGATTGAAAATACAGATATAAAGCAAGCTACTTGGAATAAAAAAAGTATACCCTGGGAGTGTATACACATGTGCGTGCGCACACACACACACACACACACACATAATCTTATAAAATATTAATATATTTTAATTTGGACTTTTGGAATACATTAAATATGGAAATCTTGACACTTTATACCAGTGTGCTTCAGAAATAAAGAATTAAGGTATTTTTGTAGGAGAGCGTAATAGCATACTGGCAGTGCTGTTAGTTTTGCTTCCAAAATACATTAACGAAGATATAATCTTGATTATTTTGACCCCTTACAGAGATTTCTATTTAATTATAGTCTTTATCCTAATATAAGGGTAATCTCTTGACCAATCAATTTACTTATCTCTATTCTAATAATTCTATAAAAATAATGTGAAAATGGCATCTGCTCACTTTTCTAGATTAAAAAAATCATGGGTAATTGTTCTTAATATTGTGGAGACATTTACATCTCTTATAATTCAAGATTTCAAGTACAAGTCTCCATTTAAGAGATTCAAGTAGGAAATCTATTGTATGTTTTTGCATTTTCTGAAAATTATGTGTTTTGCGGGCACTCTTAAGTTACTTTCCTTTTCTCTTTCTAATTACGTCCATTATTGTAGTTTTCTAAATACAGCAGCAATTGAGTTTTTCTGTACTCATGTATAGAATATGTAAGATTAATGGATAATTACAGCTGCAGCTGCCCGTCCTTTTCCGCATCTGCCCTTTGGCAGTTCTATGACCTTCATGTTTTTGTTTCTATCTTAGCATCAATCTTAGATCTCAGAAATAACTTCTTTTTGGATTTACACCAAAAGCAGAGAATCAATTTACACTCATTTGAGTATGTTTTAAAATGTCCTGAACCTTCATGAAACAAGGTAGGAGCTTCTGTTGCTTCAGAATTGGTAAGAATTGTGTGCATTGTATTAGCTTTCCTTTGGTTTCTTTCTTTCTTTTTTTTCTTTGTTTTTGGTACAAACTCTCCTCATGCATCACTTTAATTATCAGCATATACATTTCATACGCTGGGAAGAATAAATATCAGAGGCTATAATTAGCTTGGTGCTTCAATTTTTTTTTCTGAGTTGAACTGAATTTTGGTCTTGTTTGACTAAATATTACAGTACATTTTGCTGGTGTGTGTTAAATGTGTAGTGTTCTATTTATTGCAGTTGAAGATCTTGTTCTGTGATCATCTCTCTGACCACTTAAGAAAGAGCATGAGTACTTATAAGTACTGCCAACACACTGGTCATTGAACATATCAATGAGTAAAAGGTGAGTGGGTTGGTGATAAATGAGAGAAAAGTACCTTTGTTTCAATATTTATTGAGGGTTGTTTTTAATGAAGTGTTCTGTCTGGAGTGGAAATACTGCCATTTTTCTTCCTCTTCACATCTCTTTAGTGGGTCAAGTTGCTGTCTGTGGCTGTATCTTCATTATTTAGAGATCTTGGAAAGGGGTGAAAGTCTCACCTTAGGTATGAATTAAATATTGGTGTTTTCCATGAATATGACACAGTAGAAATCCCACCTCTCTTATGCATATACCAACACACACACACACACACACACACACACACACACACACACACACAAACATACACAAAACCGAACCAGTTTCCAATGTGTTCTAGTCTTCAAGTCTGTTTCTTTTTGAAAATCTATTTCTGACCTTGCATAGTGATTTGATGATGAGCCTCATTGCTTAGGCCAGAATTCTTGGTCAAGTCTGGGGCCCTTGTCAGCTTCCCACATCTTTACTCTTCAACAATATATATTTTGTTAATACTACCCACTTAAAATTCTGAAAATTATAATTTATTAATTAAAATTCAAATATGTTTTCTCCTTTCATCCCCATAGACAGTGTTGTCAGAGTCTCATCTCGAATTACTGCAACACCACCCTAACTGATGTTCCTGCTTTCAATTTCACTACTTTCCAAATACCTATATTCCTAGCAAAATGTGTTGTTAACATTTACTTGCTTAAAATCCAATTAAAAATGTTTATTATTTTTGGAGAAGAGAGAGTACAAGCAGGGTAGGGGCAGAGACAGAGGGACAGAGGATCCAAAAGCCAGCTGCATGCTGCCAGCAGCCAGCCCGATGTGGGGCTCCAGCTCACACACCGTTAGATTATGACCTGAGCGGAAGTCAGACATTCAACTGACTGACTTACCCAAGCACCCCCAAACCCACCTTTTTTTTTTACCACCTTCGGTGCAATATCCAAACTCCTTAAAGTCTCAGGTAAGATTCTTTTTGATCTGTTTCAGCCTCCCTTTCCAATCCAACTTTTCCCATACTTCTTTTGCATCTTACTCTGAAGCTGCAAGGAACAACTTGCAATTCTTAGGATGCTTTGTATTCTCTGGCATCCTTACCTAAAATGCCCTCTGTATTGGGTTGAATAGTATACTCTCCCCAACCAAATTTACGTTCATCAGGCACCTCAGAATGTTACCTTATTAAGAAATAAGGTCTTTGCAAATGTAATTAGCTAAGAGGAAGGCTAAGTCCAATATGACTGATGTCCTTATAAGAAAAGGAGAAGGAACACCAGGGAGAAGTCCTCGTGAAGACATGAGCAGAGATGGGAGCATTCCATCTACAAGCTAGGGAATGCCAAAGATTGTTGTCACACCAGAAGCTAGGAAAAACGCATGGTGTTTTCTTCATCCTGGCCAATAGAAGGAACCAGCCCTGGCAACACCTTAAATTCAGACTGCAAGACTCCAGAACTGTGAGAGAATGAATTTCTGTCCTTTCAAGCTAACCAGTTTGTGGTAACTTGTGAGGACAGCCCTGGGAAACTAATTATCCCCTGAGCCCACTCCCAATTACAGTAGCCTTCAGGACCCGCCAGATCTGGAGAGGGAGGCACCTGTGGGCACCACCAGCTTCTCTGTTCTCTCACTGTGCTGGAACCACCAGCCAGTGAGCTCCTTGAAAGCAATACATGAACCTTGGCTGTCTCTCTCCAGCACCCAGCACAGTGCCAGGCATAGAACAGGAGAGGAGTTTTGTCGGCTGATCAAGTCACCGAAATGACAGATTGCTGATGTTGGTTATCACACATACCTTTTCATTCTTGTATTTTGTTTTGCTACATTTTGTTTGTAATGGAAGACTTAACCAAGGCATCAGGGATGTTCATGGTTTTGACTTTTCTTTTGAGCAGCCCTAATGATAGCTGCTTATACTTCAGGCTCAAAGTTCTGGAGTCAATAGAAAAATCCAGTGTGACTGTTGGTTAATATTTCAGCAGAGATGGGTTCCTCTGGTTGGTGAGCTAGCTTCTTCAGAAATAGAGAGCTGGTCCTGTGGCAGTGGGATGGAAGAGGTTTAAATCTGGGGAGTGGGCAAGGACCCTCGGTGAGGGAGGGGAGGCAGGAGCTAGAATGTGGAAGTGAAGGGGCACCTGGGTGGCTCAGTCGGTTAAGCGTCCAACTTCAGCTCAAGTCATGATCTCACGGTTCTTGAGTTTGAGCCCCGTGTTGGGTTCTGTGCTGACAGCTGTTTCAGATTCTGTGTCTCCCTTTCTCTCTCTCTCTCTCTCTCTCTCTCTCTCTCTCTCTGCCCCTCCCCCATTTGTGTTCTCTGTCTCTGTCTCTCTCTCTCAATAATAAGTAAATAAATATTTAGAATGTTGAAGTGAAACTCAGGGATAGCTAGGGGCGTTTTGTTCAGAGTAATTGAATGAGAATAGTGGCCACGATTACGATTACCTATAATAAGTTCTTGGGTGTTGGGCACCTTTTTAGTCTTATTAGTTTCATTTCTGTGCCCACTTCCCACCCCCAAACACTTCCTGCCCCTCCTGCCTCTACTCCACCATTCACATATAGAAGTTAAATTTTAATCTGCTTCTTCTGAAAGTTCCTCAACTATCCCAATTTTCTTTCCCATGATTGGCCAATCTTCACCAAGTGTCATTTCATTCTTCCCTTACGGGTTGACTAGCAGCAAAAGATAAGAAATGAAAATTATTTTTTCTCTATAACCAAGTCCACTCCCTTTTGATTCATCAGAAGACAAAATGAATCTCAAAAATCTTAATAAATTTGATAGCTTTGTTGCACATGTAGAAGAATTTACCCTACAGAAAAACAAAACAAAAAAAACCCCTCACACATCAGTTATTTGGTTAACTGATGAGAAACTAAAGGCCAAGTTTGGAAATTGTTCAAGTTTCCTATGAATATTCATAAATAATTAACGTGCATCTCAATTTAGAACCTAACAGCAGTTCATTTAAATTTTTTGTTTTGTTTTTAATATCTGAGTTAATTATATGCTGAGGTCTAGTTGCTGGGTCTTCTCCGCTAGTGGCGATTGAATAACTGCAGTTGGTGAAAATTACCCTGTGCTTCTGTGGTTTTCACCTTGTTGTTGTGTAGCTGAAGGAAGACACATACTCACGCCCTCTGAAGGACGACTGGCTTCCTAAGGGGAAACTCGCTACTCCGAATCTTTTCACTAAGAACTTTATACCTTTGATTCTTTTTTTTTTCTTTTTTTTACTAAATGTGCAAAATAGAGTGCAAGAGAAAGAGGCAGGGAAAAAGTAAATGGTGAAAAGCTACATAGCTACCTCCTCCAGAGGCTTTCAGCCCCTACGGTAGCCACGTGCTTAGCCCTGTGAGGGAGACAGAGATTGCAAACCCCTAAGGGTAAAAAAAACACCAGGAAGAACTCGGTCTAACGGGGTAGATAAGACGCGGGTACTTTGTGAAACGCCGCTGCACAGAAGAATAATCAGAGCCCTGGGCTGTTAGCAGGAGGGAGGCCATTCCGGGGACTGCCCCTTTTGTCTCTTCGCCTTGTACGGGCTGGAGGATGGAATAATTGTGGACAAAGGGTCCGAGGAGGGCGGAGGGTAGGGTGTGAACTCTTCAGGAAGCTGCTTTCAGCTGTATTTACCGTCCCATCTTTGAGCCAATCGCCCTGTCCAGTCGGTCGCAAGCCTCGGCCCCGCCGCTGACTGCGGGGTAACACTGCCATCTAGTGGCCGCGTCGCCCCCGCCAGCCCGCGTTCCCTGCCCTCTTGCCGCCTCTGTCGCTCCCTCTCTTCCTCCCTCGCTCTCCCTCGCTCGCGCGCTCTCTCTCATTCTCTCTCTCTCTCTCTCTCTCCTTTTTTAAAAAAGGTTTTTATCCAGTCAAAGAAAAAAAAAACTGGCTCTTGGAAAACAACCAACTCTGTTGGAACTCAGAGATAATAATCAGTTTCTCTGGGCTTGTGAAATTGGCTCATTAAGCTTGCTTTTTAACAGAAAATATTGGAAGCGATTAAGTCTGCTTTACTGAGTGGGCATGAAATGGCCAACCTTCGGCCACCCACAGCTCCTAGGTGCCTGGCGCCGTTTTATGCATGCAGCGTAATGTCTTTACTTGAAGTGCTGTTTATTCATCACCTGCTTATTTATCTCTTTGCATTTGGCAGGCACATCGATCAATGTTAAACTGTCACACAAGGTTATTTTTCTTTTACATAACAGTATAGGCCTAAGGTAGTGGCATATTAAAAGTAATAACTTTCTAACTTGTAGCTCAAGATGACAGCCCCATTTTTACCCGAATATATTACAGCAAGGAATTCCTCATTCCGTTCTCCCTCGCCCTCCCCCTCCTCCTCTAGTACTCAGCTCTTCCAAGGTCAAAGGCTTCATTCCGCCTTGCTTCCCTCCCACTTTGCATACCACTCGGTTTGGTTTCCCCTTCACCTCCAGTTATCTGCGGCTCTTAGGGCTGATAAGCCCACAGTGAACATTCTGTCCACCTGGTGTTCACATCTTGCTCGTTCCTCTTTATGATGACATTTACCCTTTTGCATAAAGATGCGGTGGCCGCTGAGCTCTGGAGAAGAAGCAGACAACCTTCTTCTTGGGGTGGCGAGGGTTGTGATGGTCTTATGCTTCCATCCCCACAGCCATCTGGGTAAATGTGGTGGAATGGTGCTGCTTTTTATCTTCCTTTGGAGTTGTAACAGGTCACAACAACAGCAACTACAGACCCATCGAAAAATAGAATTAAAAACATTTGAAAGCAACTAGTAATGCTTTGAAGCAACTGGTGTTCCTTTGGGGCTTTTGAGTTGAGTTGTTTCCCCCCCCCCCCCTTCCTTTCTTTGGTTTTAGCTTGGTTTGTGTTGCTTTCAAACTACCCAGTTTGTGACGCCTCCTCTCTTGGCAATAAGCCAAGCAGGCTTTCTTTGTACAAGCAGGTTTTCTTTTTCTTTCTTTCATTCCCTTTTTCCCCCCCTCCAGTCCAACCTAAAAATGCCTACAGATAGAATATCAGATCTTTTTAGTATCAAATTTCAAAGTGGCCCTTAGAATTCTTTCCTGCCCTTGATCTCTCGGTTTGGATTTCAGCGCAGACTTGAACTCTGTTGCTAAATCTGCCTTGGACAGTGGCCATCTAATACGATGTTTTGATAATCTTGTGTACCCTGGAATTAAGCGCCTTACTATAGCGGACATTGTTGCACAACTGTTCTTGTGACACAAGGTACCACACCCACTCTGACAATCTACTTCTGTTTACACCAAAAATGCTGATCTAGCAAGTGTGAGAAGGGAAGTGTAAATGGTTAAGAAAATACAGCCCAGCAGATTATCGAAACACCCACTTTGGAGGCTCACAAGCTTAGCATTGCATGTAGCCAGCCAGCCCAGCTATTGGATATGCTTATGCATTTCTGTGCGTAGAAAGATGGTGGAATGCTGATCTATGGTGATCTGTTTTATCATGGGTAGCACAGCTCCAGAAAAAAAAGCACATCCATTAGAAAAAAAATGCAGCCCACCCTGTGTCTATGCTCCTACGATCAATATTTGCATTAAAGTGGTTTAAATGTATGTGGCTCTGAGGCTGTCCATTCTTTCAACCTGACCTGCTGCATTGATTAGGGCTACTGATAGAAGGGGAAAGAGCAAATCAGGCGAGGAAAAGAATTAAAAGGAAAAATAGAAGAAAATGAAAGCTGTTGCTATGAGTCCTGTAGGAGATATACTTTAAGCCATTCATTGATGCCATATTTGCTCAGCAGTCTACTCTGTGGGAGAATCTCTCCGTCTCCCTCATAGGGTTATTTTGTTTTTCAAAAGCCAACAGGATTTCTGGTTGCCTCTAGAACGGGGCCACTTAGTGGCTTGTGATTAACAGCCAAATGTGTCAAGACCAATGCCTATATTTAGCTACTTGGCTTCCGTGCTTTCTTTGTGCCTCAGTGGTCCGTATTTGTGAGCTATAGTTTGCTTGACTAAAATCTCATTAGTAACACTTACAACCACAACTTATTAAATGCTTATTTTGTACCAGATGTTGTTAAGTTCTTTACAGATGTCATCTAAATTGATTTAAAGCAGCCTGTGCAGGGGTCATTCTGATCCCATTTTCACATTTGGCATCCAAGGATGGATTATAACTAGTCCAAAGTCAGACCACCAGTAAAAGGCAAAAACTTTTCAAATCACACATCTTTGATTCTCAAGCCCAGACTCTTAACCATTGTGCTAGGTGATGCTGTGTTTGAGAATTGCTTTTCTCTGTTGGGATGTTTTATCAGAGTAAACATCATACTTACCACTGCTCTGTGTATGAAGAGACATAATGCCCACTGTATAATATTGGAGCCCTTCACTGTGTCACCACAGAAACTTTCAATTATTTGCAGCACAAAATATTTTCAGTGGAGACTTGGGTGGAAATTGATCTCACAGAGAAGGCAAGACCATTGCAAGAGCAGGGCTCCTCCGTGTTGGTACTTGGTTCTCCTTCTGCCATGGCAAAGAAATGGCCCGTATGTTTCTCGCTAGGGGAAGCAGTCTCAAGAAAATCTAAGTTTCTGAGATGAACCACTTCAGGGAGCACATTTGTGGGTTAATTGGACTGGAGTATGAGTACTATCATAGGCACGGATTAATAATCTGTACATGGAGTATTGAAGAATTATGTGTTGAGTAACTACGGTTGTGCCAAATAAGGTATACTTCTTAACATCTAAGAACTGATTCTATTGTTAAGCATACAAAGCGGACTATGAAATAAATTCTTTCGCAAGATAGAATGTGCCATAATGAGGCATATAGAAAGTAAATTTAGGAGGGATGGAGAAAATGAAGAGAGCATTGTCTCCATTGAGATGAAGTGTTTGGGGAAGACTTTGTAGAGTTAGATTTGAAGATAGATGGACAGAACATGAGTTGGAGGACCGAAGACATTCAGAATGGAGAAATATATGAGTATAGTTGGGAAGTTTTTTGGTTAGATTTTATTTTTAAGTTATCTGTACACCCGTGGGGCTTGAACTCACAACCCCGAGATCAAGATTTGCATGTTCTACTGACTGAACCAGCCAGACTCCTCAAGTATAGTTTGGAATTTTGGAATGAGTGTTCATGCTCAAGCTAATGTTAGCATGTCATGGGCAGTTGGGATGCGTTGGGCTAGACCACAAAGACTTTGCAGGTTGGGATTCGACAGCTGAAACACCCTTGCAGTAAGTATCCTCTTATTGTCTTGGGGAATCAGACAAATTTGTCTGCTGAAATTACAGCTTGGAAATTTGACCTACTTAGGGCATTGCTTGGAGCATTGGAGTTTCAAACAAGCCCTTCACTCTGAAGGAAGAATCTCTTGATACTCTTCATTTTCTCAAGGATGAAAAGAAATTAAAAGTAACACATGTGAAGATTTTACTTATGAGGCTAAGTTGAAGTAGAAGAATTACCTCAAGAGAGAAAGAAAAAGGTGAAAGTAATTTCTCAAACTGAAATCTTTGGAGCAGTGTGTTGACAAGTTTGCTTTTTACCAAACTGTTGCATGAAAATCTAGTTTATCAGAGAGATACATTTGTGTGTAATAATCCTTCACATTAAAAAGGGTTTTCTGTAAGATTCCTTTGAAAGGAAATCCCTTTGTACATTTTAAATGTGCTTCGATGTAGTAACCTAAATGCAGATCAACCACCAACAAACTAAAACAAACAAACAAACAAACACCCCACCCACAAACAAAAGGCCTGACTTTTAAGGAAGGCTTTTAAGGAAATCATATCAACCAGTTCATAAAACTAGGCACAGAGTTATAGGTTGCTTCTACATTTTCAATTGAGTTAGATAATAATACCAATTATTATAAAGCACGAGTGAATTTATGATTTTAGGAATGTCTTACATGCTGAGGAAAACAGGTTCCAGAATAATTTAGTTATTCTTGTAAAAAAAAAATCAGGTTTGAAATAACAGTGAGAATGGTAACTGACAAGCAAGTGCTTTAGGATGCGGCTCTGTGTGAGTCAGTCCATTTAGGAATCAACCTTTGGCTTGCAGTGTCTCCTTTTGAGTGAGTCTCTTTGTTTACCTCTCTGTTTTTCAGATTTTTCATAAAGAAGGAACTCTCATATCCTAGATCAGTGGTTCTCAAAGGGCAGTTCTCAGAAAAGCAGCATCCGTACAACATGAGAACTTGTTAGAAATGCAAATTCTTGGACCTCATTCGTCCCTGAAACACGAAGTCAGAAACTCCTGATGGGTCCCAGAGCCCTTGTGTTAACAAACACTTTAGGTGATTCTGATACATGCTGAATTTGAGAACGACTGCCTTAACTTATTTTCTAAAATACATCGTCTTATGCTAGCACTTAAATACTTCTGGTTTCAATCAAAGGATGTTTTCTTGCTGCACAAGTAATTTCAAAGTCCTTTGCTTGTATGGTTCTGTGTGCTTCACATTGTTCTCTGGTCTCACCCTTCCCATGACACCTGCTGTATCTTACTGCTCTTGCATTTACCCTCCTGCTTTATTTTCTACCCAGCTATGTGGGACGCTTCAGGTTACCTCCGCAGAGCGTGAGTGTAGGGATCTTCCTCTTTTTCTGATGGCAATTTGCCATTCAGGGAATTTAAAAAGAATCCACTATAAGTAGTGTTCTAGGTAGGTCAGATTGTTTGAAGTTTGATCATCAGATAAGTGAAATGATATTTATATATCACTTGAAATGAAAATTCTTTTTAGTTAGATAAAGACTGGTAAGTCTCATGATAATCTTTCTCAGTGATCATTTAATTTCAGTTGGCTTAAGACGCTATTTGTATTAAGTTAACAGGGTGCTAATTTAACATAGGTTTATGGTCATTTGAAGCCATTTTCATTCATTAAGAAAAATATCTCTCTAGATTAGATTATCTTAAGGGTTTGAATAGCAATAGGGATTCCTCTATGTAGGCCTGAGAATTTTCCAGATGAGTGCACACTGTTTCACTGCCCTCTTGAAAAGCGTAGAATTCTTTTTACTATAGAGCAGGGCACTGACAGTGGTACCCAGCTTTGCCTTGGCAAAACAAAAACAAAAGCAAACACGTCCACACATTCTGCACTAGATTCATATATTGTATCTATGATTTATCATGATTTAATTCCACTATAATTCCACTATATAGTTTAATTTCAGTATCCTGATTTACAATTTTTTAGAACATTTTATAATTGTTTTCTAAGTAGGCGTCACACCCAGTGTGGAGCACAATGTAGGGCTTGAATTCACGACCCTGAGATCAAGACCTGAGCTGAGATCAAGAGTCAGGCCGTTAACCGACTGAGCCACCCGGGAGCCCCATTTGTTAGAACATTTTAGACATAGCCAGCATCCAAATTATTTTTTCTCTTGATTTTTGTTTTTAAAAAATAGTGTTGAAGATAACAAAATTTTTGTAGCCTGGCTGCATTCCATCCCAAAAAGTACATGGTGAAAAAACATACATCCCCATTTAATTTCCTAAAAGGCATAAATTGCAGAGGACCTTAGAAAATTATTTAATTTCTTTTGAAGAGAACTTCTGTGTAATGTATATAGAACATGTCCTTCACAACTGTTTGATATACTCTCACCCCAGCAGCCATTTCAAAGCAGTTGGAGACATGTGTCCTTGCTTTGTTCCTTCCTGGGTTTTGTATCTTGCAGTTCTGAATCCCCTAGTTTCCTTAGCTTCTCTGGATTTTACTCTCAGGGCTATCTAAGCACTTGGAGAGAATTTGCTTGCTAGATACCTGGAGTTCACCCACCCAAGTTTTGGCCTTGGAACTCTGTACCCTGAGCCCCTTGGGCAACAATTTTGATAAACCTCTATTCTAAGTGATTCTAACTAGTGCAACCTTTAGAACTAATGAAGGAAATGAGGAGGCCAAGAAAATGATAATGGACCAGTAGTAGCTAGACACAGTGGACTTTTCCATACATTGAATCTCTCCTAGTCTATCGAAAATATTTGCAAAGTTTTCAGTAGAAAGGGTTGTAGGATAATGAAATTCAAGTTTGTGTAATTTGCTTTGTGGTAGGAGATATATGTGTGATTAATTGCAGAACTTTAACTGCATAACAAATTTGGTCACAGGTTCATTTAAGCTGAATTACCCTCAAATAATCTTTTTTGCTTCAAATCTCAAAGTAAGAACTCCTCGCCATGTAGCAGAATGCTTGAATTGGTTCGGCTCCCTAAGCACCTCTTTTTGGGACTGGCAGTGCCCACGTAGAGAAGAATCTTGACTTACCAGAGAGGTTGGGAGATAGAAGTTACGGAGTTAAGCTCTGCAGGAGGGTATTATATTGCTCCTTTTCCTTTCCAACACTCTTAAGTTTTATATAATATAAATCTATTTCTGAAATTCAGCAAAGTGTCATTAATATATGATGCTTCTAGCAACCTTTCTGACTATTGAAGGCAGAACAGTACATTCCCTTAAGGAAATGAAAGCTTCTGAGTGGGTTTCTGACTGCCAAGGAGATGTGTTTCCAAAGTTTCCAGAGTCTGTAGGGGCCGAAATAATTCTTAAAATTAATCTGAATTGGAGAGTTATGAAAGATAAGCAAACACTACAGTATTACATAAGGCACACAAATTAGGTTCAGAATTTAACTCTTCTGCAGATTTTGATTTTATCAGCTTAATTCCTGATTTACCAATTTAATACTTACCCGGGTATTACCCACTGAATAATCTGGGTTATGACCCAAAAATTATCTCCATTTTGTGGCAGAATGGTAATTAACTTATCTCTAATTCTGAAAGCTATTGTGAACAGAAAAATCTTGAGGGGACAGGTAGACAGTGCCCTAGTTTCTAACAAAAAAAAAAAAAGAATAGTTAAGAGCCCCTGAACTGACATACCTGGGTTCAAATGCATATTTTCTAACCATATAACTGTGACTGGATTTGATTTAACTTGAATATATGTCTTTTTTTTTTTTAATTTCATATAGTTATAGACACCTGGACAGCTATAGCTTGTGGACCAAATCCAGTTTGCCTCCTTTTTTGTTTTTTGGAAAATAAAGTTTTATTGGAACCCAGCTCTTTGTTTACATACATATTGTCTATGGCTTCTTTCATACTACAAGGCGGAACTGAGTAACTGTTACAGAGACCACATGGTCCACAAAGCCTAAAATATTACTACCTGGCCCCACACAGAAAAAGTTTGTCACCTCCCACCAAAGACTGTAGTTTATTGATTTTTTTTTAAATTTTTTCTTTCAACGTTTATTTATTTTTGGGACAGAGAGAGACAGAGCATGAACGGGGGAGGGGCAGAGAGAGAGGGAGACACAGAATCGGAAACAGGCTCCAGGCTCTGAGCCATCAGCCCAGAGCCCGACGCGGGGCTCAAACTCACGGACCGCGAGATCGTGACCTGGCTGAAGTCGGACGCTTAACCAACTGCGCCACCCAGGCGCCCCTGTAGTTTATTGACTTTATGAGCCCATTGTCTGCCCTTCTTGAATGAGGTAGGTTTATGGAATTGGAGAAAATGTGGTCTCATCTGGTAGAGAAAAAAAATACTACCTTGGTAGTTTTAATTTGAATTCTCATTGCCTTTCTATCACTTCTCTCTGTTGTTAACTTGGAAGGTCACATCACTGCTCTGATTCTTGGTGTCGTCATCTGTAACAAAAGGAAGTTGGTCTGTATGGTTCCCCGGTTCTTTCTTTCTTACCTTTCTATCAGTTAGAATTGTTCCTAGCTGTACTCAAAGAATACAGCTTTCCCTAACTATTCCTGCCCAAAATAACTTCTTCCTCTGATATAACATTGGTATATAGTTGCATATTGTACTGGAGTGTCTGTTTAATTTATATTATACAGTTATTTGTTCTTGTTTATTATTTTAAGTTCTAAGTTCCCTGAGAGTAGGAACTATATATTCTTCCTCTCCATATTCCTAACAGGTGTGTTAGAAGAGGACACTAAGTAATTATTATCTTTTTTTTTTTTTTTTGTATTATGGAACTTTCAGGACATATAAACAATTGTCCCACATGTTCTAAAAGGATCTGGATCTAGTGGTTTTGCACTTATATAAAAGTAGTGAATGCTTTATTAGGGAAAGTCGTTGAGTTGAGACAGATTTACATGGATAGAGACAGGAAGTGGACTGACCTAGATATTTGTCCTAAGAGGAGCAGTTAGAGGATACAGTGAATTGGTTATCCTGCCCAGGTAGGAAAGAATTATAAGAACAGTTGTGGGAGATGATACGTCCGTATTGGAGATCTAAAATTTATATCCCTAATCCAGACTCTAATACACAGTTCTCATTATACTGGTGTAAGTGAAAATACTGGAGAATGCTTTATGTACTATAGTGTACAAGGGGAATCCAGTGTCTTAGCACCAGATTTTTTTTGTTAATATTTATTGATTTTCTACAATGGACTTCAGAGTTTATTAAGATAATACAAAATGGGGCACCTGGGAGGCTCAGTCAGTTAAGTGTCCAGCTCTTGATTTCAGTTCAGGTCATGATCTCATGGTCATGACCCATGCAGGGCTCCGTGTCAGACATAGAGCTTGCTTAAGATGATATCTTTCCCTCTCCCTCTGCCCCTCCCCCGATCTCAAAAGAAAGAAAGAAAGAAAGAAAGAAAGAAAGAAAGAAAGAAAGAAAGAAAAAGAAAAAGAAAATACAAAAGATGTGGCCTTTTCTCTCATCCCATATGATGAGACCAAGATGGACAGTCATCCAACCTACCTTCTTTCCTGGTTATTTGGTTTGTAGGGATTTAATCTTTGGAAGAATGTTTGGATAAGGTGTGCTTATACAGCTGTTATTACCTTACTTCTCATTGATATTTAAAGTAAGTAATGTCATTTTATTGCTATTGCAGTGTCTTTGTTCTCTGATTTAGAGATTGTGACAGTTTAGTTAGTTGTTAGAAATAAGTATAACTTATCATGCAAAGACATATCATGGCTAAAGCATTGGCACGGAAAGGTGGTAGTTATTTCAACTAGATCCAACATCAAGAGCCAAACTTATTTAATGGGAAACTTTGAAACAATATCAGAAAGACTTACCTCCCTTGGTTGGTCTTCAGTGTGTACATTAATGTGGTGAGAACAACGTAGTATCCACGGCAAGGGGCTGCCTGCCCATGCACCATATGGTTTCCATTATATTATATTATATTAAGCTTTAAAAAAAAAAAAAAGAAGAGGCACCTCAGACCAATGAGTAATTTCTAAATAGAATTTCAACTTGTTTTGAAAATACAGAAGAACACACAAAACCGTTTATCATTTTCAAGAACATCAAGCATTGGCATAATTTGTTTACTTCACTGTCTCACAAATGATAAAATATGTTTTAAAAAGGAAAGGAATTCATGATCACAGCAGATTCTGATTCAACAATGACCCAAAATAATAAAGGAGGACTGTACATTTTACTTAATTAAAAAAATTTGTTAAAAAATGTTTATTTATTTTTGAGACAGAGAGAGACAGAGCATGAGCAGGGGAGGGTCAGAGACAGAGAGGGAGACACAGAATCTGAAGCAGGCTCCGGGCTCTGAGCTGTCAGCACAGAGCCCAATGCGGGGCTCGAACTCACAAGCCATAGATCATGACCTGAGCCAAAGTCGGACACCCAACCAACCGAGCCACCCAGGCGCCCCGCTCATTTTTAATTGTTTGTTAGGTTCATGCAAGTTTCTAGATATGATATGGGGCACATAGAAGAAATCAGCCTAGGCTCCGAAAAATCTGGGTTTATCCCATGGTACATGAAAATAACACTGTATAAAATGTACTCATGAAGTCTATTACCATATCTACCCACCCTCGTCCAATGTGGATATCATTCAAAAGACAAGTATGTATGCCTGTGCATGTGTGTCATTGTGTTTATTGTAACAGTTCTTCTAAAGGTTTTTCATTAAAATTACTTCTTAATGGAAGAATTGCTGACTGTTTAAAACATTTCTTGAAAGTTTAAAGGAAGCTTCTACCTACAAATCTTGTAAGTATTAAAGAATGATAAGAGCTTTTTGGTTGGAAAATGTTTGGGTTAAGTGCAAGGTGTCATTCCTTTTGGTTTAGAGGATTGAGGACAGTATGGACTGAAATAAACTTGCTGTTTCATTTGTATACTGGATTAAAAAAATCTTTGTCTAGAATTTAAGGATGCTAGGGATAATTGTCTAGAATTTAGGGAAGCTGGGGGTAATTGAATTAATTGAACATTCAATTAAAAATCTCATGCCAGTTAGAAAATGTCTTAGCAATTATTCAAATAAGAATCCAAACCAGTTTATATGATATGACTGTGGTTGAATAGGACAAAGAAAAAGTGCAGGAAAAACAACATCTTATGACATAATATACCAACACACGGAATTAATTTTCCATTTGACTTCTAAAGATGGAGAATGGCAATTAAAATAGCAAAGTAAATACATAAGTGCATCATTTATAAATAAGAAGACAGAGGTAGAGGGCGTTTAGGAATTATTGAATAACATTTTATAGAACAGACTGTCTTTGAGATGAGATGTGAAAAAATTTAGTGAACTCTCCTTCTGTGGATCAGATTGATGATTATCCATTTTAGGATCAGAGGCCAAATTCTAGGCCACAAAGGCAGATTGGAAGGACACACTTCCTTTGCCTCCTCTTTTTCTCTCTTCTACTCTGATTTCCTCTTCATCTTTCCTGTCCCTCCATGGAGATTGAAAGAAGCCAGAGGACGATTATTGTTCTCTCATCCTCCTCCACCCGGCCACTGCCATCCAGCTACGGTGAGTGACAGGACTCTATTTTCCAACCTTTGGAGGAACCGCCCGGGCCCTGCCTATCATAGCAGTGAAAATCAGTTTTCCACCATCCGTTCTTTAGCTGATGGAAAAACAAAATCATTGAGTCATAAAACTCATCTGGATTTCAAATTCATCTTTGAGAAAAAGTAAACTGTTGTTCTTGGATGAGCCCCAGGGACTGCTGCTTAATTTCTCAGTTCATTTTCCCCTCTTAGCTTATGTATGTATACGGGTCCCTCTATAGTTCCCTTATGAAAATGTGCATTTTTAATACCACAAAAGGAGGGAAAAAAACCATTTTTTGTAAATATTCTTTCAGTAAAATTGCAATCAATGTAGTCAGAGCTAACAAGCAGATGGATGTATTTGAATGCCATTATCTTGTGTACAACGATATTATCTGTTTCATGAAAAATTCAGTAGTTTGGGCTGCTTTAGTGAAGGGAAGATGGAAGTAAAAAAATAGCAAGAAAAACATGATCAGACTCAGAATCCCTGAGGGGGTCCCATTGCATCATTTAGCAGGAGAATGAGCAATGCCGGAGAAGCATGATGGTAGAGGCACTGTCTGTGTTCCTTATGGCATTCTTGGCTTCAGGTCCCATTTGAGCCCCACAGCTGTAGGTGGGAGCTCCTGGGCCTGCTAAAGCATCACACCGTGACATTTTTATCATCCGTCTAAGAGAAGAAAATAAATTTGCTAACAGAATAGAGCTGGCAGGCTCATACTACCTTGTCACATTCCAGACATCTCTTGGTCTGGCCTGAGCCAGAGGAAACCTAAGAGTGGGCCAGAAAATCTGTGATGGACATGAAGTAGACTTAACTAGTCTGGAGAAGAATGTGGGTTTTTTGAGAAAGGACTAGGTATTTTTGTTTTTTTTATTGGAGATTTGATAAATGGAAATACTTGAGCTGCCGGGGGATAGGACCTCAGTTTTATTCTCTATAGGCCAAGAATATATTGACGTGGGCAAAATGGCATAGGAATTTGTGCTGATTTTTTAAGATAATGCACATAGTGAGGAAAAAGAATCCAAGCAAGCCCTGTACATGCACACAAAAATTGCAAAGTTTTCTATCATCTGACGTGGGAATACGAACTCCTTAGCAACCTCATACAAGGTGACATCTACTTATTTCTCCAAATTGGCCTATTTCTTTCTTCACTGAATAAATTCTGTGCCATAACACCCCCCCCACACCCACACACACACCTCCTCTTTGTTTGGCTTGGAATATCCTATCCTAATATCTTAGAGCTTTTTGAAATCTTATCCTTCCAAAAAATGTACTTTAAGTTTTATTATTTTAGTGAAGGCTACCTGGGTGACTGATTTTCTTTCCTGAATATCTATTAAGTGTGGTTTGTACCATGCATTTTTCACAAGGTAGCCCTTCTCTTGGATTGTTGCTCATGACATCTTCATGTCAGCAATTGGACTGTGAGTCATTTGAGGTTAATCTTTGTGACTCCAACATCTAACAAACTTCTCTAAACACATTAGGCAGCCAGAAAGTATAAGATCAAGACTGGCATAATTCATGTTTTTGCAATTAAATTGTATGAATGATGGCATTGGATTATTATAGAGAATGCAAATTAATGTGGTGTTATTATCACAAGATTTCATGTAAATAGTTTTCCTTCTCTTAATAAGACGAAACTTTAAAAACTTTGCTTTTGTTAACGTCTCTGGGTTATCTCAGTAAAGAAAGATAGTGATGTGAATTAACTTTTTCAGGAAAAATAATGTAAGACGACCAGTTTGATGCAAGTATCCTCAGAAAAAATCTCAAGAAGCATAGATCATATATATGTCAAATATACACATATAAACACACACATATGACTATAACATAGCACATGATAATTAAGACAGTAGTACTTAAATACATTTCTTCTACTGTAGTAAAACCAGGGGCATTGTATGAATTAAGTTTTCTCTGGGGGAAAATTGTTTCACATTGGATCTTGGAGAACTGGGGGTAGATCTTGGAGATATGAGACTGGGCTGGGAGAATATTCATGACCTTTTCCAGTAGACAGATATTTATTTCCATTATATAGATTCCACAGTCTTAATTTTCTTCTTGACTTCTTCTATGTACTCCTTTTCCTGTGTCTTTTCTTTTTCCTTCCAGTCTTGAGATTTTCCTCACTTTGATCCATCTCATTCTATTCTTTTTTTCATCTTCTGTTCCTCTCTTAGCCAGTAATGACCATAAAATTTCATTGGACATAGTTATTTAACATTTTTATTAAAATAACATGTAATTTTAAAATCACTCTGCTAATATTACATCCTTACCTTTTTATATGCTACATTAAAATTATAGTCTTTTTATCTACATATTTCACTAGCAGTGAAATTAACATGATTTTCGTTCATTCTAATATTAAAATACTTTGAATAAAGTATATTTTAATTTTTTTTACTTCTAAATGATGCATCATGAGAAGTGATGAAACAAAGGATTTTTCTTCATGATGAAAAACGTGACCATTTCTATTAAAAAATTTCCCTCTCTTGTGAGGAAGAAGTGAGGCAGGTAGTTAGATACTTTATAGAGATGTGTTTTACAATTTGTAAGTGGACAAAAATACTATATTTAAATTCATGTAAAAATCTAATAGAAATTATCTGAAGAGTGAAATAGCAGAGGATAGAGTTTTTTGTTTGTTTGTTTTTCTGGGTTTTTTTTTTTTTTTGGTAGGATACTAACTGAGTATGCAATTTATGTTAAATTCTAGCAAATGAAAAACACTAGACAAATCACTTTAAACTGTGTAAGTCAATGGGTTCTTTTATAAAGAAAGTGCACATTTTATATTTATTGAGTATAGATAACTTGAATATAATGGCAGAAGTATCTGTGAGCCAATGTGGGATAAAAGGTATTTAATATTTGTTTTCTGATTTACTGTCTTGGAAATATGTTAGGGACTATGTCTTTAAGTTTGACCTGGTGTATTGCATATAGTACAGAGTAAAAATGCTTGCAAGGTATTCTTGGCTGGAGGTTGGAAATCTTCAGATTTAATGAGATTTATATTAAAAACTGTGGCCAGTTGTTGCAGTGACAGTAAGTGACACCTGAGTATAAGACCCACAGAAATGTCATCATATTTGTTGGTGCAAATTTTAAAGAAATCTACTCTTGTGGTCATCATGACTGGTGGTGAGAATGAGTTCTGGCTGAGAAAGCAGTGTCTGTGTCATAGTTTTTGTTGTACCCAGAGCTCCAAATACAGGAGAAGCCTTTATTAAATGCTGTTTTTAGGAGATAGGAGCTTTAAAAATAAAAATGGGCTGCTTGCTCCCACTCTGTGAAATGTTTCCTGTACTCTAAAATAATTGAGGGTAACATTATTGGGTTTTTTTTTGAGAGTAACTTTAGACCTTGAATCAAGAACATCATGTAAGTATGTTATTTTAAATTCTCTATTACTATGTAATAAATTGAGGAGACTATATTGGCACCGACTTGCCCCTCATTTAGCTCTCAAAATGACAGCTTTCACTCTATCAACTTGTAAGCATTGTTATTCTGCCTATCCCCATGATTATGAACAAATTAAAATTCAAGATCGAAATATTGGTATCAGTTGAGAAAGCTGCCAAGTCTTTAAGAAGGACCGTATCTTTTATGATAAAGTCAGAATTTATTCTTTGGAGCAAAAAAATGGCAGGTATACATTCCTAATTTGGTCTGATTTCACTGTTTTCTAGAGGCTCGAGGAAGGTTAGAAAGGAAGTTATGGGATTAAAAAAAATATTTAATCTAAGTTGTAAAGGAGCTTGGAACCACACCACAAGCATCATAATTAACTTTAATAATTATAAATGTAAATGCAGACAAGCCACAAGGTTTTAATGGTGTGCCACATGCTTCTGCTAATTATTTTAGAGTTTGGACACATTCAGTGCCAGCTAATTATAAACCCTGCTATGGAAATCATCTGTTTATATTAGACTTATTGATCTCTAGTGTTTAAGCAATATGAAAAGGGAAATCTACAATGCTGGACCATCTGCTTTGTATTCCTAATTGCTTTTAAGGAATCAAATATATAAATAGTCAGCTTTTTATATATTGGGCTTCAAACTCTTTCAAGAAACATATTGTGCAAACCCAAGTGAATTTTAAAAAAAGCCTATTTAGAATGTTTCTTCCCTGGCTCCTCTCAAGGACCCTCCACCCCCTTACCCTCAAAATACCCTCCTCTGACCTTTTTGCAAGATCTTGAAAGCATATTTTCTCCCAGATCTCACAGACTGGTCAAGGTAGCTGAGACTTCAGATATTTACCCTGTTTTAATTATATCTTTTCATTTCCTTCCTAAGAAGGAGCCCTTTTCCCAATCTGTCCCCACCTCCTTATGGTCTTGAATATTTATTGCCATTTCACACTATGGGGAAGATGGCAAGGAATGAATGTCCAGGCAAATGGTTCCATCTTGTAGGAGATGTTTAACTTTATGGCAAATTAAATCTACTGGTGTGTGGAATAGATGCCAGTTAGTAGGACCAGACAGCATTACCTCTCATCACTAACAAGTCTGGCGGGCAAGTCTTTTCTCCACTTTGAGTCTTGTGGGCCGCCTGAGTGGCTCAGTCGGTTAAGCGTCGGACTTCGGCTCAGGTCATGATCTTGTGATCAGGGAGTCAGAGCCCTGCACTGGGTTCTGTTCTGACAGCTCAGAGCCTGGAGTCTGCTTCAGATTCTGTGTCTCCCTCTCTCTCTGACCCTCCCCTGCTCACACTCTATGTCTCTCTCAAAGACAAATAATCATTTAAAAAATTTGAGTCTTGTGATTCTACAGGGAGGTTGGGTTTAAATGAAGAAAGAATTGACTTCTTAGAACGGGGTTGTTTGCTTCATCCATTATTGCCTAGATGGTTATTAGAGTGTTCCAATAACTGGCTTAAAAAAATCTACATATTGGAAAAGACTCCTTTTAAAAATCCTTATTTGTCCCTTTGAGACACCCCTATTAAATCATAAAATTATTAACTTAAATTAGTGATTTCTATTAGTTACTCCTATTAAACTAAGAGTTCCTCTTCCTAGGGCCCTACCACTCACATATCCCACCAACACTAGCAAGTAGAGGCAAAGAAACAAAAACAAAAACAAAAACCCCCAAAACAAAAAACAAGTGCCTTTACTGGTGTTTGAGAAGAGGTACTGATATGGTTCGTCATGCTCTAATGACAAGATTTAATTTAAAAATACCTGCTACCGTCAGTAATGTGTAGTCACATATTTTGGGTAGACATTTGTGTAATATATACGGACATACACAGATCCCAAGGTTTCTTAAAATAACTAAGTATGTCAGAATGGTTGTGACTTTTCTCTGGTGAATATCTATTAGAAATCTGCTCCTCTGAGATATTTTATCTGACTCTCAAAAAGGTCCTACTCTTTCTGCTTTTTTCTGTAGTTTCGAATGGATGTTCTCTTACCTACCTACCACTTAGTCCTTGTACCATGGGCTGCTGCTTCTCTGAGTTTTAATGTCGGCACATGTATAATTGTAGGGCAGGCCTTCTGCATAATCTAAGTTCATTCTAATCAGAGCTACAGGTTTCCGTCAGCTCTGCAGTGAAAAGAGAATATTCAAAGTCAGAAAGAAATTAGGAGCTTTGTTAAAAGGTGCTTTAAACAGCTCATGGTCCCCCACGCCCTCAAAGAAAGTTACAAATCAAGAGAGCACAATTGGTAGCTACATTATCAAAGCCCTTCTGATAATGCTACCATTTGAATTGGATAATATTGTTTAATGGGCTTTTTAAAAGCAGCCATCCTTCGGATCTGACACTCCAGCATGATTATCTTCCATTCCCATTTAAGATTACAACAGTCCGGTGATAATTATAACATCCATTTCCATCTGGAGTTCAAGGGACTCATACATGTGAATATGGAGAGAGAGTTGAGCAGCTTCTGTTCATAAAGTGGACACTAATTTGATATTTGTGACACCTGCCATTCTATTTTTCATTCCTATCGCCTACATGAAATATCTTTTCCCCAGGTCTTTCTTGCCACCAGCAAGTTGTGGTAGTTTTCTATGTGTTGGCTTCATGATATTGCTTTTATGGACACTAAAAATAGAAAAATAGAAAAATTATTGTCACCCAAATTTTATTTTCTGTAAACTGAGATACTTTCAAAGGTGCAGTTTGCTCATTTTTAGTTGTTATTTAACAGAACTTCCATTGTCTTAGCATTAAACTCACATATTTCCTAATTTCTCTCAATTTCTCCTGAAGAAGCAAGGATTTTTATTACTAGTGTTTTTTTTTTTTTTTAATCTAAGACCAAAGAAAGTGCTTGGTACATATTAGGGCTTTAAAATTTGTTAAAGCATTATTGAACAGATGATTTTAACAAATATTTACATTATCATCAGAGTTCTTATTTAGATCAGCTGCTAAAAAGTGGAGAATTATTAGGGTGAGGCATATGAAGGTACATTTTTGTAGGTAGAAAAGAGCCAAGCATCAGCAATTTCATATGGTTCAACTTAATACTTTCTGTCTTTTAAAAAAATTATCTCAGCACCCAACGTGGGGCTCGAACTCACAACCCTGAGATAAAGAGTCCCACGGTCTATGGACCGAGTCTGGCAGGTGCCCCCATCTCAGTTCTTTCTAATACAATAGTCTTATCCCTCATGTATTTTCTTGATAAATGAGAATGTGTGTGTGTGTGTGTGTGTGTGTGTGTGTGTGTGTGTGTGTGTGTAATGGAATTAAGCAATTCTTTCTTAGCTATAGTAGTACATTGAGAAAAGCCGAAGTGGTGGGACAAAGTTTTTGGCTGGTAAGTGTGACTTTTATTGATTAATTGTGTGTATTTTATCAGCCATGAAATGGGAGATTTGGCATGTGCTCACACAAAGTTTCTACTTCGACAATTACAGACCAAGCTATTTTACAGATTCTTTCTTGTGTATATTAGGTGTGGATTTGGTATCGCAGACACTTTTCTTTCTGGTGAGACTCTTCACAGGTCACATGGGATTTCCCTCCACTAGAAAAACCTGTCTTGGGCATTGGGTTGGGTTGGGTTGGGTGTGTCATTCTGTCAAATCTACATCCTATAGGATTGCCTACCTGTCCCTGTTTTGGATTGTTGGCATTCTTCTTTTTGAGTTTATTGAGGAAATTAGCAGATTAATGGCAAGAGCCATAACCTACTCTACATACCAGACATTTAGAAAAGCAAGACAAACTGTGACAAGATCTGCAGTAATGGTTTAAATATGATGTGTCATGAATATCAGCACCAATTCATAAAAGGCATTTTCAAAATGTGTTTTAAATTGTATTACACATTTTTTTTATCCTACAATGGCTTTGAGATGGACTGATCATGCTTAGAAATTTTTGAAATTTGGATTTATTAGGTTCTTATCATATGCCTCCCCATGAACTCACACTTTGAAACTAGTGTGGCTTTCTCACACATTCTATATTTTGGATAATAATCACCTAAATACTAATCACCTAAAAGGGGCCAAATGTTATCAGAGTATTAAATTTGAAATTCATTTTGTGTTTGCCTCATGTTTTTTCTTTATAAATTACACATACTGATTGTCTTTTATTCTTTATTTCTATAGTGAAATAATTTAAACTCTTAATTTTGATTAGCATTAACCCTGTTACTAACTTCCGTTTTAGTGGTGAAAACCATTAGGGTGAAAATGGAAACTCAGTAAATTTCCCTCAGTGAAGACTGAATCTTAGTGTGATAATCCAATCAGCCTAGTGAGGCTGTGATGTCCTCCAAATATACAAAACATAGGATGAGATAATTGAATTTGGCCTCTGGAGTTCTAAGAAGACCACAGTCTGGGGATGCATGGTGTCCTCAAAGGATTAGGACAAGATTGCTACTCATATAATTCAAATAATTCCCATTTTTGAAGCCGCATCCAAACTTTTGCATTAGAATCCCAGAAACAGCACTCTTTGGGTAGTGAAACATACATTCCTCCCTCCTTTATCTGTTTTTAAAGTAGGTACAATACGGAACGGGTGATTGTGCCATTTTACATTATTTCTTTTACATTACAATGGGAGCTTCCTAACTAAATTTTGAGTTTCTGGCAAACATTGTGAAATAGCCAAGATATTAAACTCTCCTAGGTTAAGAGTTGGACTGACCTCCCCCCCCAACCATAGTGGGGCTTTTGAGGAGCTATAATTGGGGTTCATGAGATGCCATCAGAAAATCCCTGTTAACATTTCGTTCATTGCAGAAGTCTTTTGGGGGGAACAAATAGGAATATTTTAGAGTTGTAAAATGAACGTTAGAAACTAAACTTTCATTTTCTTTGATTACATGATGGAAAGGGTTAAAATTTTCTATGTAGATCACTGAAGTTTTATTATATAAGATGACCTTAGGAACTGTCATCTCCCTTGAATTTATACAAAGAATTCAAAGTAAAGGTTTTCTAGGTTACACTTCTTTTTTCAACCCTTTGTCCTGTCAGCTCAGTCCTTGATATCTTCATCTGCCGACATGCCCAGATGTGCAGTGAATGTTGATTTGAGCTGGCCCCTCAACCCCTCCCTGCTGGTGTCATTAAAACCAGGGAGGCAGCGGCTCCCCTGGCATCTTTGGCACGGCTTGGCTTTACACTGCGGACTAAATTATTGATGAAGAGCACTTCTGTCGCAGTGTGTTTTACCCACCTTTAAATGAAACAGTGAGGATTGAGCTGTCACTGCCTCCTCACTCCCTGCAACTTCTACATGACATTTATGATGTGGTTCAGATTGCACCGAAGCAATTAATTTCCAGTGGAGTCTGCACTAAGAATGAAGATCCCTGACAATTACCGAGGGCTGGTTTCTCAATGAGCATACGACACACTCATCAATACTGTACACAAAAGGAAAACATCAAAATTTATGTAAAAGGGTCTCTGGGATTTGTGAACCTTTCCTCCTCCTCAAATGGAGTTCTGGATTCCAGGACTTTGTTTTCATATTGTGCATTTGGTCCGTCTCTGTATTTCTCTGAAAGGATGGGTGGACTTACCTTATCTGCACATATTTTACAGATGCCTGCCAACATTTTTCTACAGTTTTGTTGGCCACATTATATATTTATTCTAGATGAAGCTTTTGTCTGCTTGATTTTGCCAGTAAAATATTATTCGATATTTGCATTCAGTTCCTCAAATGATTCTGTTACAGTGATATATTTTTCAATTCATCCAATGAATGAAATAAGCAGCATATGTATGCGTATATGTGTGCCTCTGCACCTGTATATGTATACTTAAATATGTATATGCATATGT